>NC_088245.1:151758896-153013896 GCF_036013445.1 Caloenas nicobarica | reverse complement strand
CTCAGTATAAAAGCTGATTATTAATTGTAGAAGTGGTTGAGATGACTGTGGGAGTCACAGACACAATGATTTGCTTTATAAATTAAACAAAGTTAGTCCACATCAAACCTTCCATGAAACACGACTTCTCTGGAAGCTGCTCAGATACTACAGTGATAGTAGTCTCTTAAGTGTCCTAGACAGACAGAAATCTTTGCTGTGATTATAGTGATTATGTTTTCTGCAGTGACTGACTCAATGGAAATAAAACCAGAGATACTTTGTAGCAGGTGAAAAAAAAAACCAAAAAAACCAAAAAAACAACAACACAGCCAAAAAAAATAAAACCACCTTGGGACAACTGCTGTAGTATTGTTTATCACTGGAAATGGCCTCTTTAGAACAGTATTTTTATTATTTGATCAGTTTGATTTACCAGACTAGTGAAAATTGCACACATTTGTCTCGTATAGGTGTAAAGGAAGGAACACAGAGGGGTTTATAAACCTGACAGTTTGTAATGGAAATGCTTATGCAACCAGCATTCTCTGGCTGTGTGTCTGCTCTTCAGTAAAATCCAAAGATATTCATTATTAGAGGACAAGGCTAGAGCGGGGAAAAATACAAAGAAAGAAATGTGATCAAATGGAGTATCCTAATGCTTTATTTGTGTTTCTTTTCTATGCTGATGCACAGCTCTTTGCCTTGTTTCAGTTTGAACGTGTTATTGCATCTGAATAAAATCACTAGAGTTCTTCATGCAGGTAGGGATTTTGTTTTGCTATTTATCCTCCCTAAGATCAGGGTTTTATTAAAGCAGCAACGCTGCTTCAGAGACTTTCTCACTAGCTTGTTCCATCAGTTCAAGTGCATGCTGAAGATATATTCACGGGACCTCAGTCCAATAAACCAGCAGGATTTAGTGAGATAATATATTTCTTCTAAGGCAGAGAGGGGCTAAGACTGGAGCAATCAGGAAAGAGGGAGGAGACGAGTGCAAAGATTATGACTACATATTTTAGGGAGACCCACTACTAGAGCCAAGGCACTCTGTGCAGGAGCAGATTCAACCTGTGTTCTTAGAAATGATGATAAAATACAACATCCCCCCACTTCCCACCCCAGCTGTAGCTAAACTGAAAAGAAAACAAAATTATTAGGTGGATTGGTTCAGGAGGTGTGTGTTATTAAAACTAAGTTGTTTTCAAAGCCTTTATTCATTTGCTGAGTCATGGAGTTCGTAACATCTGTTGGGATAAATATCACTTACTGGGCTCAGAAGTCCCACGCGGGCAATGACCGAACTGAGATTCAGGTCAAGGCACATCAGGATAAACTGCAGATTTCTTGGGGGGAAATAGTAACTCCACGGAATTCAGTTGGGATTTTGCGATTAACTGTGGTGCAGCTAGGATTTCTTCTGCGGAGATTTTAATAGGTGCAGGCATGCACCGTTGGTGTTCGGACAAGAACAGGGATCCTTTGTCTTCCTTCCAAATAATTCTTTCCTCTCCTTCCCCCCACATTCCCCCCAAACTGGTCTAAGCACGCAGAGGGTACCCCCACAGTAGATGGTCCAAGTCTGAAATGCTTAGCTGAGACTCATTAGTCTTGTTATAAAAATGCAATTGGATGTGTGGTTTATCATTTGGAGGTAAGGTTCTAATTTTGGCACATAGGAGGCTGCAGGCAGGAAAATATCTTGTTCCTTATTCCATTTTATTAACTTTGTTTTGTTCGCTTGAGCCTAGTACTGTGTTAGACTTTGAATAATCACAGCTGTACAGGTAGCTCCAGTGGAGTGAATGAGAGGCTTTTTCAAGGGCTCTGCTCCCTGCAGAAATGATTTGTACCTCTGCCTGATTGTCACTAACAGAAAATGAGAAATAGGAACATTCAATGCAAAGTAATGTGTTCTGTACAATTACTGGATTAATAATTTTATTCCATTACTGTGTGGGGAGAGAGGACATCAGGTTGAAGATCTGCAATTCTAGTATATTTCTAAGCGTCCTGTTAAGAGAGTGAGCAAGGGTCAGGAAACTTAATTATGCCATAACTAGATAGAAATTGCCAAGTGATAAAAAGAAACATCCAGCCAGATTCAGCAGGAAATTACAGCTTTAATAATATAGCATAATGCCTACTTCTATACAATTATTGGAGAGACCCTGAATGATTTTAAATAACAGGCTTGGTTTTCCAGTAACGACAGGGGAAAAAAAATCTGAAAATGACATTTTGCATTTTGCTGTAAATATTTTTCTGAGTTTTTGGGGGTATTTTTTTTTAAGATTAAATTATTAAAAATCGCATATTTACTCTTGGTAATGTGGAAATGCTATTATTCTGAAATGAGACAAAGGTTATATTTATGGAGGAATTTATATTTGTGGAAATTAAGCCTGTGGAATCATACTTTTGGTCTATTGTGCTTCTGTATTGTATTTCTAATTTTGCAACGAAAAAGCAAAATGTACTGAAATTTATACAAAAAACTTAGGATTGAGTGGTTTTGTTTTGTGATCCCAGTTTTTTCCACACTATGACCATGTCGAGTCCAATATCTACCTGGATGGTATTACTTTAGTAAAATGCTTATAAACAGATTAAAGATGCACTTGCATGCTTATACAGGATTTCTTTATAATTATATAATCTTTATGAAAGATTAAAAAAAAAACCCACCTGTTTTAGCACAAATAAAACTCTTCATTCTAATGAGAAGCAGCTCATTTTTTCCTTTCCCTTCCCAGATGGAATAGGGTATTTTAAATATTAAACTCTTATCAAATTCGTAAACACTGCATGTGATATTAAGGCCTTTTGCAATATACGTGCATGTGTTTGTCCATTTATTTCTAACGTAAGAAGGAAAAGTCATTTCTGGTGCTAACCCAGGAGAGCCCAGCATTTCATTTTGTATTCTGAGGATGCAGATTAATCAACCTGACTTTCTTACCCAGGGCTAGCCATTCTGCCTAGAAATCTGCATATCTGCATATTACTGTTCTTCCCTGAATTTAATTTCCTACAGGAGCTGATATTAATCACCCTGTTTAAACAGAGGGGATTTGGGGTCTATACAAATATGACATTTTTTATGGAAGTTGTAGAGTATTTTCTCCTTTTTCATTATTATTTAAAGAGACAATAGCATGGTGCTTTAAAGCAAAGTATAGGAGATTATTTTTGTTTATTGGTGCTCATATATATTTAGTTTAGATTTTAATCATGAAATATGATGCACCACAAAAACTGTCCTACAATTTTCCTTCCTGGGTCTGTCTTCCCTACCAAGAAAATTCCTCCAGGTTTCATTGCAAATGATGGAACAGAGTTGAGCCATGCATGTTGCAAATACATCCTCACTGAGAAAGTTTATTTAAACCCTTTATTTAAACCCTGTACCAGTTTCATCACCTGAGTACCAAGCACCACTCAAGCAGGTGAGCATTTCTACACCCCTGTTTTGCAGCTGGTGAACCCAGGCAGAGAAATGTGGTTGACTTTTTGGGTCACCAGTGAAATCCACAAACCAGGCATGGATCTTCTCATGGATTTTAGCAGTCCCATGTCTTCTGCAGGTGCCTGGGGAAGCACTGTAGGAGCTGTGACACTGTCATTGAGCGGTGAGGGAAGGAAATTAGCTGTTAGGCTGCCTACCGGTCCTTTGCCAGGTAAACCTGTACCTACACAAGGCCACCAGCCCTGTCTGCATGCGGTCACAAAATTTGGTCAAATGGGGAATCCTCATGGCTGATAACTCCTTGCTGCCTCCAGGTGAGAAGAAAGACAATTTCATGAAGGCAGGGGCAGCAATGCCTTTGTCGTCCTACCTTAAAGCCCCCTCCATATTTTGTGTTTGAAAGTGGAGAACAATGAACTGTCACTGTGTGACTCCACTGATGTCAAGCGCATTATATGAGGCAGGAATTTGGTCCAATCCATCTGTCTCTCAGCCAGTATTACTTGGCGTATTTTATTTTGGCTGTCTAAACTGCAGTTATGGTCCAAGCACAAACAACCCAGTAGAACAACATGCTTGGAAATATGTGCCTGCATAGCCTAGGAGTCTCTGCCAGCTGGAAAAACAGAGCTTACATCAGTTACTGACTAGATATACTGCCCTCGTTCAAAAACGAAGCTGCCATCCAGGTTTTTGTTTGAATTCACACCCTGGCGTATTGTGGCACTCCAGGTTAATTTGGATTGGCACCTCCTTTGCAGAGCTCTCCGATGCAGCTCTGCAAAAGATGGGGCTTTTTTTTTTTATAAGGCTGGGCTCCTTCCTAGGAAACCCCAACCTCCTGTCAAAGTGATGTTTTTCAGTCTCTTATTTACATACTCCAAAACTTCAAGGGAAGAGATTCAACATTGCATCACTCTTGCTTTCTCTAGCAAGAAATACATACAAGCTTTGAGTTGGGGAAAAATTTAAACGCAGAATTGCTAACTGGTTTCCAGTCAACACTAGTGCAGAACGAGTGAAATAGTGAGTGAAATTTCACATAAGTTGTGATGGAGACTTGTTCCTTTATTTGCAGAGGTTAAACAACAGGTTTTTAACCAGATATGGTCTGGTTTCTGTCTGAGGTCCTGGTTCTGCAAATCCTTGTGTTACAATT
Source organism: Caloenas nicobarica (assembly GCF_036013445.1). Lineage (NCBI taxonomy): Eukaryota > Metazoa > Chordata > Aves > Columbiformes > Columbidae > Caloenas > Caloenas nicobarica. The sequence continues at coordinate 153,009,289 of NC_088245.1, read as the reverse complement.
CCCAGAGAGGTTATGTCACCAGCAGTTTCACTGAGACTGCTAAGGCAAGTAAATTGGGGGGCAGAAATGTGGAGTCAAGGCCGGCATTTGTAACTCTGACAAAAAGCCATAGTGACAGGGTTTTTTTCATTTCTGACTTAAGACTGAGTGTGAGTTTGATTTAAATATTTTTTCTCTCTACAAACTTTATCAGGTTTCAGAAATGCTTTCCTATTTTAGAAAACTTTCATAATAAGGTAAAAAAAATAGCTAGTCTGTGTGAGTAACCCAAGACTTTCTGGAGGATTTATTATCAAAGGTCTTGGCATCACTGTGAAGAGATTACTGGTATTCATATCATTCTTCCCAAACACCTAGGCTGCTATATTTTCATTGCCTGTTACAAATCACAAGGGTATCGCCCCAGGCAAATAACAGCTTAGCATGTTTATCTGTCTGTGCTAATAGCATTTCATTTGAAGTCTTAAAAGTCACAAGTGGCTTAAAAGGGCACTATTACATGACTTCACATTTTATTGCAAAATGACAAGGTCTAGTTTCATTTGTTCTGCTTTGAAGTACTCATGTCCCTTGGCTGCCTGATTGCAGCCTTTTCCTATTCAAACTTTGTGCACGATCCCCTTGAACCAGGACGCTGTCTTCTCTAGACAAGAGGGAGAACTTTGCTTGTAAAAATGCTTTTTCAGTCTTAGTTGTCTATCTTCCATTGGTGTAATATTACCCACTGTTACTTGATTTAGAGCTAGCTTGCCTGTAAAGGAAAAGATTAGGTAAAACCGTAATTAACTTATGCTACCTGACCACATTCACAGGGAAGCTAGAACTGAAAATTATTTAAGAGCATTAAAGTAGGTAACATTGTAGAAAAGATGTGTAAGTATCTAAAAGTGATAGCATGGACTGAATATGTTCTTCCTGACATTTGATAAGCTTTAGTTCATTTATAGTAAAAATGTCTTCATCTTAAAGTTTGAGTACCTGCACTTCTTTTTTTTATTTTAGGAAACAGAAAATGCAAAATACAACACAGACAGTGTACCTAAACAAGGGCAGATACTTAAAAATTTTGCTAAGTCATGACCAATGACAAATTTGACCTTTTTTTTTTTCTGAGACACAACTATGGTATTAGAAATAGCCCCAGTCACTCTCTCCTAAGGTGAAAAGCATGTCATATTGCCTGAGGCACACAATGATAGAGAACTCTTTTTGATACGGATCTAAAGTATTTTCATGCAATTATAGAAACAGAAAACTTCGTTTCCACAGTTCTTTACAGGTCCTCTGTACAGTATACAGCTATACCCCTAACTTTTGAGCACACTGCAAGTACTGCATTCTGATTTGAAACAGAAGTGGTTTAGTGTTATGAACTTCAGCTTAATCACACAAGGAAAAATTTCAGAACATTTGGAAAAACTTCTCTAGTTCCACTTGTGCTTATTGGAGGAAATTTTATAACACAAATTGTAATTATTAGAAAAGTAAAAACTGCAGAACTGGCAAATTAGTTTTTCTTTTAAAACACTTTAAGTCCAGAATTAATTTTTGTAGTGCTTTTAGGAGGAAACATCCTCTGGTATAATGTACATGGTGTGAACATATGCATATATATTCCAGCTACAAAACTAATGCCAACACTTGCTGTTTCCCAGCAAATATTGTCATCTGAATATATGCCTAGCTTAGGTTAACATATTTATACCACATTTTTGCAATAGCAGGTATGAGATTTTCTGTAAATAAATCCATCAAAAAGTAAAAAGGGAAGGAATTGTTCTGAATCAAATGATTATACCTGTAAAACTTGTAACAAGAAGATATCTTGCTCTTCTTGAAGAAACAAGAGGCAATGAGATAGGAGGAAATGATAGGAATATTTTTTTATTTGAGTCATTTTCTATAACCAGATTCTTATTTATTTTCCTGAAATCAGAAGAGTGTTCCGATCTGCAAGAACCTGAGTGGGGGAGATGTATGTCAGAAGAAAAGATAATTGATGGTTAACGTCAAATATTAAATCTTGATCTGGTTATTACCCAGCATATTAGCTATGTAAGTAGCTTAACAATTACAGCTGTGATTGACTAGGTGGGATCCAAAATCCTAAATATCAACTGCCAGAAGGGATAATTATAACACATTAGCACCTGCGTGCTTAGACAAGATTGACAACTCCAGTCTAACATCTGCTTAATATCACTTTCATACTTTTCATATTTTTTTTTCTTTTACAAAGGAATAACAAAGATTTTCTTGAAGCATAACAACAATTCAGCATCCATGTTACACACTCAGTTGATTGTATTTGCTTGTTGTGTTTGGTCATGTTTTGCACTGACACATTTAAAATTAAATAAAGGCTTTTTGGGATTAGACAGTCACAGTTGTGGTATATTTTTGACAAAAATCTACCTGTCAGAATCATTTGAAGAAATTCCAACAAGTGGGCTGCTCATCAATCAGCTGGGTTGGCCAATGCAATTTAGCAACAAAACAAAACTGGTTTGGAAAAGAAAGGTCTTACACTCCCACTGCACAAGCAACAGAGAGAAGACTATCTAACATTCGACATGAACTGCATGGTGAGACTGCCCTTCTGGGCTGTTGGCAGAGGTGAGGCAAATCATTCCCCTCCTGGCACAAATGCTGGCCTCCCCAGCTCTGTGCGTAAGGCCAGCGGTGGCCGCCATGCGACCCACCCTGCAGAGGCAGAGGCGTGAGGCCTCTTCCCCACAGCACTTGCCTTCGGACCTGCCCAGCTTCACCCCCTCATGCCAGCTCCCCACTGGCCCTTCCTCCTGGACCACCCCAGATGCAATTCGCAGCAGGGTCAAGCCTGGCCTCGGGTCTTGCGAGGTTCAGGGACCCCCTTCATGGCTGCTCTGTCCCTCTGGTGCTGGGAGACCCCATCCCAGTGAAATCTGGCAGCGCGTTCTGCCCAAACACAGGTGTTGCTTTCCTCATATTCCGGAGTGGAAAACTGATGGAGCTGGATTATGGCCTCATAAAAGAGGAAGGTGGCCACAGTGGTGCCATTATGATGCAGGCTGCCCAGGGAGGTGGTAGATGCCCCATCCCTGGAGACATTCCAGGCCAGGCTGGACGGGGCTCTGAGCAACCTGACCTAGTTGCAGATGTCCCTGCTCATTGCAGGGGGGTTGGACTAGATGACTTCTGAAGGTCCCTTTGAAACCAAACCATTCCATGACTCTAAGTTTGATTAAGCACAGACATGGGTATTCCTCTGTCCTACAAGGCAGAGATGACATCTCTCAATTAGGAAACCAAAGACCCCTCCTGGGTCGGTGTCTTTCTCTGCTGGAAGAGCTCAGCAACTGAGGCCACTCTTGATCTTATTGGAATTTGATGTCATTTTTAATTGAAGGAGGCAGAAATTTCTCACAGAAAAATACACAACTACTACAGTAGCCTACTCTCTGACTGGACAAACAAATCCACTTAGTAAACATTTGTAAAAAAATGAAAAAATTTTTTAAAAGGGCAAAAATCTCATTGCCTGTTGGTTTATCTTTACAATAGCAGAACAGTAACTGATTTTCCACTAAGTCCTTCAATGCCTTTAGTGAGCTATGAAGCTTTAAGCCTACATAACTCTCTCCTTATCACTTGGGGATTAATCCTAGGTTTCTGTTTAAGTTTAGAAAAGGTGATTCAAGAGCACACTGCTCAGACATGACGCCACGGCACACTGGAAGACTAACTCGCCCAGCAGTGCTGGCAAAACATATGTACAGAGGCAGAAGAGTCTTCTCAGGATAACGCTGCTGATATTTTGGCAAAATCTGTTAGCAAAACAAATCCTTTTGCTGGTATAACCACCTCTAACCAGCTTTGGTGTGCTTTCTTCTTCATCAGTTTCTCCGTTCTTTACCTTTGTCCTGATGTGGTCTTTTATTTCACTGTCACACAGCTTTTATACTGTGCTGCAGCCATGGGTATCACTGCATGAGCAGGTCAAAGCTGTAGTAAGGAGAGATTCTTCCTGAAGCTATGCACATACTCAGTAAGCCACTGCCTTCATTTGAGAGAGCAGTGCAAAACCCCAACTCCTATTGGGCTTCTAATGCATCTGAACGTAAACCTAACTCTTGCAGGTACCTGCATTATCATTCTTCACCCTCTGTTTGTAATGTAACTGTAGTACAGTTGTCATTTTCTTCTGCCTGTCTCTGCAGTCTGATGCCAGTTTCTGAACTTTACCTCTCGCGGTGCAGAGATGTTTCAATTTTTGTCTGTCAGCTTAATTCACACTTTTATTAAAAGTCTTTTAAAAAACGTGTTTGATAGTACTAATATACATATGAATGTTTGTCTCATTGACCCCAATAATATTCGCTGGTTTTAAACCCTAAACTGTTCTGTTTCTTTCAGTATGTTTATTAAGATGTTAACATCAATGTGTTAAACTATTTGGGTAACTGAAGCCTTTTACATCACATTTTGATACTACTGCAATACTAGTGCTTTGTTAAAGTTCATGTTATTAGCAGGTTTGTACCAAAGAAGTTGCAGGACTGAATTTTGCACTCACAGAGCAACAGCAATATTCTAATTTTTAGAAATCCTTCAATATGCTGGGTATTGTTCTTTTTTATTTTTGGAACATTAAAGAATACTTAAGAAGGAAATGACCAAAAAAAAAAGTTTTTCACTTATATTATCTTTGCTAGTTATAATGACTTCATTTGCATTGAATTTTAAAAAATAATTATTAAATTTCAAGTGGAAAATATAACTTAATTTAAAGTTGATTTCTTTTGATTTCTAAGTAAAAGTCATCACTGCAGAAATTGTTCAACAGAACTGGACTGTTTAGGCTAATGTTAGGATAGGTTTGATTTTTTAGTGACAGGACAACAGAGGAAGTATAGATCACATAACATCCTTTTGCATGTGATGTGATTAGGAGAGACAATTTATGGCTCATTTGAAGGGAGACCGTCCAAAATCAGTGTTCTAAAACTTATGCAGATATATTTGTTTGCTGCTGCATGGAAGTGAAGTGGTTATGTACAGAATTATTGTTCCTCAAATCCAAATCCTGATACAGCATCTCTCTATTTATCGATGAAACATGGTGAGTTAACAATATATGTGCACAATTAAAGTGATGTTAAATCCAGACAGTCAATAATGAAAGGGAGGAGACTCGGGTAATTTGGCATTTCTACATCTTCAAAGCCATTGGTTGAGAGGGCAGAAAAGGAGAAAGGCTGCCATTCACTACTTTGACCTGCCACTGTTGTCCATTCTTCCCTTTTATAGAGGCTAAGATGACAAATTTGTAATACAGGAGCTGCCATTCCTATGCAGACTAACACTGTTTTACATTTTGTCATGTTCCTTCCATTAATAGACATTTCAAACGAGGTCATGGTACCTAAAATAGACCACTCTAATATCTTAGCATCATTAAGATGATAAAATTATACATATGTTCCACAGTGATAACAGTTACATAAATGTATTATTTTAGAGGTTAGGAATTGCATATATGAATGTCTTGCTCATACTCTTGAAGTTACTAGTTGTTCAGTTGCCTGAATCATTATGTGATCAACACTTACAAAGCATACTAAAAGTAGGTTATAAAAATCAGTGAGATTTTTATTATTCATATAAATTTGATATCTTGTGTTGATCTCTAGGCAGACTGGCTTCATAAAATCTAGCAGCAGCTAACTTTTTGCGAAAATGTTAGGCATAGATGCTGGGGCTTTTTAGTATCACAGGTTGCCTCCTTACAGTATTCTGAATAAGGGTCAGTCCCATTGATGTACTAAGAATTTCAAGAACTTCATTTATAAAGTGTATAAAAGTTAAAACAGCAGTTCCACTATGTGCAAGTGTTCCTTTTTATACTCATATGAGATGATAACAAAGCGCAGTCAACTCAGAAAAATGGAAGTTTATATATGGTGGAAGAACTCCTTTCTCTTCTGTTACCCTATTCTGTATTCACATCAATCCACGCTAAAAAAACTATTGTTTCACATCCAAATGTTATAACTTTACTCTGTATTCCCTTCTAAATCACTATTTTACCTTAATCGGCCCTAACTCATTATATTTTGAAACCATAATGTTGGGTTTTATTATTTGCCCTTTTTCTACATTACAGCCTGTTATTTAACTTTAGCAATCCTGTGTTTGTTTTCTTTACTCCTTTTGAAAAAACATTACTGTAGATTAGCTGACAAACCAAACCCACTGTGTTTTCTGTTCTTCTTTATTCATCATTCCCTAACTTCTGCAAAGACTGTTGGTAGATTGAAGAGACATGATTTACCTTTAGAGCAGCCATTCTGGTTTGTCCCTAGCACATTTGAGCACTTGATGGACAACATTTTTCTCAGACTAAATAAAGAAATAAATAAGTAGAATCCTCATCTAAATGGCAAGATGCTACGTAATGATAAGGGCAATCAGATCTCCTTCTTCAGGCTGTTAGATGATCACAGATACAGCGGTAGTGTTTGCAAGCTTCCCCACCGATAGGTAGAAAAAATAATTTACAATGAATAATGCATCCAATGAGTTTAGCCTCTCTGTCTGATTGTGGCATATGCACGAGCAGTCCATGATTTTGTCTAATCTATTCATTATTCAAAGTATTTGATTAGTTTGGGGTGAGCTTTTCAAACTCTGTGTACCATTTTCTATGAGTGTACACAATTTGATTTACTTTAGTTATTTGTGATTGATCAGGCAAGTCATGAGGGTAGTTTTGTGGAATGCATTTGTGTGACACATTTGCCAGTACTAATACATTTGAACTAAAAAGTAATATTCAGTAAAGACGACTTTACCTTTCAAATTCACTTTTGCTTACCTTTTTTGACAGTATAACTCAGTTTCATGGAAATTCACAAAAGAGGTGCAAACTAGGACCACACCAAGCCCATTAAAAATCTTACCTACTGTGAGACATTTTTATTACTCACTGGCCCTACGTAGCAAATGCAGGAAAGGGACTTCAGCTTCAAGCCAACTAAATCTTTACCTTTTTATTTTGATGAACAGGAGTAGGAGTTGAGGTATGCAACTACAGGAGCCTACGAAGGCCAAATCCATTCAGATACATCATCAGTCAGCCATCATATAATAAATGCTTTCATTTATTGATCACCTCTAACCTATGTCAGCTCTGTATAATTTGATCCCTGTCCTCTATTTCCACTCAGCATTGAATTCTTTTATTTCCTCAGGAACATATCTTGTTTTGGTGATTAGTCCATAAATTCCTTCACTTAAGAGCTGATCTCTTCAATTTGGTTATTGCCCTCAAATGTTGTTGAGTTCATCAGAGCCGCTTGACTAAATCTGTCTGTGAAAAGAGTGTATTCCATTAAAAATACTGTCATATTTATGTCTAGAACAAATGCCACTCCAATACTCACGATCTCTTCTGTTTCAGAATAAAATGTATTAAAGTTCTTTCAGAAACACTGAAGTGGCACTGCCAGTGCATCGAACTTCACAAAAGCCCATGATGTCAAGGTTTGCTGGATACAGTTCCCCCTGTTACAGAGCAGCTGTTCCATCTATTTAAGTAGTTAGACATTTTGAAGTGCCGATTGGTACATGTTTTAACATCAGATTGATCCAATTACTGTGTTTTTTTCACCATAGAAATATAATAATGAGCAAGATTATATTATCCTTCTGTTGGCTCTTTTTGCACTCACAGTCAAGAATGTCTCAGAAAACTGTGTGAGTTTTAACTTTTGCTTTAAGGCATCTACATTTAAGAACTTGAAATTGCATTTACTGCCTCTGTTTGTGCCAGCCTTGAGCCCCAGATATTGTCCAGGGAACCACCTGCCACACCACTCCCATGCCAACCCCAGGAAAGGTCTTGTGGCTGTGGGAGGACTAGTGGTGCCCACAGGGATGGTAGATGCCCCATCTCTGGAGACATTCCAGGCCAGGCTGGACGGGGCTCTGAGCAACCTGATCTAGTTGCAGATGTCCCTGCTCATTGCAGGGGGGTTGGACTAGATGACCTTTGAAGGTCCCTTTCAACCCAAACTATTCTATGTTCAGGTGCCCCTTCTCGGATAGTAAGTGCACGACCCTGCTCCCTCTTCTGTCTCCTGGGACACAGCATCACCCCACATCATGATAGACTGATATGAAACAATAGGTGTCCCTGCTGCATTTTCTTTGTATATCTGATGAATATTTTTTTTCATGAATATAATGTGCTAATCTCCTCTTCATATCTGCAGATGGAATGAGACTTAGCATGGAACTATATAATATTAAGGAACAAATTTAAAATTTCATTTTAATCTGTTAATGAATGCATTACTTCCTGCTAATCATAGTCTTTTAAGTATTGGGTAGAAATTGGGAGCAGATTATATTGTTGGAAAAATTAAGTTAAATGCCAATTTTAAGGTTCAGGCTGCAGCAGAGCTGTTTAATCTGTGAGTTATCTGCTCAAATCACTTTATGAATGAGGGAAATTATATCATCAATCTATAATACAGACACTCTTCAAGCAGTAACTATTGATCACTTTTGTATTTTTAGACTAAATGGGCAAAAATTTCAAAATCAAATAAGATCTTTATACTCAAGTAGATGCCTTTGTTAATATACGCATTAACTGAAGCAGAATGGAAACAGAAGTGCCTGTGACTCACCAAGAGGGATATGTACAACTTCTTGATGCATTTTCTTAGAGAGGGTGGTATCAGAAGTTATTCTTCCCATTTCTTTACTGTTTTGATACCATGAAAAAATGGAGGAACATGAGCCAAGAAAACTCACTCTGATGGACTCTTACTGAAGGTCCACCTCTACTTGTCACATGCTCTGCACATATGGAAGAAACTCCAGAAGCCCTGAGGTCTTACAGCAAGCAAGGTGTGGGCAACAGTCACAGAAGTGTTGTTGATATTGACAGTCTTCTCCTAGTAAATTTTGGCAATGTGAGTGACAACATTTGGTTTTTTCCAATAGTTATTCCCTAAGGTCTTACTTGAATGCAAGAGGGATTGGCCTGAAACAACATTTTAGTGTTGGCATTAACAACCTATCCATTAGAGGTTCTTGCAAAGAAAAGATAGGGTGTAACTCTCCTCTCTCCCTGAGGTAATGTGATTTGACCATCAGCTATCCCAGGCAGTGCTGTAGCAGTAACTCTAGCACTCCTCACACAATGCTGTTTTGGTTCTTTTTAGTCGACTTTACTATCATCCTTGCCTTTTTTTTTTTTTTTTTTTAACTTGGTAAAGTCAAGTATATCAAAAGCCAAGTATAGACCAGCAGTGTCCAATCTTATATGAGAATAAAATCCTGAGAGAAACTTTGTGGGTTTAAATCTTCACCACCACTTTCTGATGATATCCTAAATTATATATAACAGACACATCTCATTTAAAGCCCCAAATATGGAAAAGAACAAGGATAGTGGTTTTCCTATGCTACTTCTCCTACTATAGGACGTTATTTCAATGATGTTATTCTGTAAAATGTACTTTATCTGCTATTTCTTGCTTAGAAGGTGTTTTCTATCAAGTCCCACACCCATCAGCAATGTACCTTAAATCTATCTTTGCTCTGGAGACATTCTCCTATGCTGCCAAGCTTCTCCAAAACCAATTGCACTTGTCTTCATTTGAGGAAATATTTGAATTCAGCACAAACTATTTGGCATATCTCTTTAAAGATTATATTGCTGAGCACTGAAGCTTTACTTAATTTTAAAGTTTCGTGGTTCATGCAAAGTTTGATCTCTTTTTCAGCACTGATGTGGTTTTAGAAAACTGTTTCGTTTTCTGCCTCTGTCTTCATTGACATTGTTCTGTAAGTTCTGTCTTGTTAAGAATAATGTTTCTTCTGTCATGGGTATTCTGCTATCGTTGTTCCATCTCCAAATATGTTTTTTGCATATCCACATGTCAATCAATAGCTTGCCTTAAACTAGTGAATGATAGTCAGCGTAACTCAAGTTAAAGATAAAGGGTTTTATGCTGGAACTTAAGTACTGATGGTAGAAGAGACAGTATCTATGGTTTCAGCAGGAACGAGCACAACTCCACAGCTGGATCTCCACAGCTGCTCATGCAGGTCACATGAGATAAATTTGAGGTATATCCTACAGCAAAGCTCCACAGAAACAACTGCCCATTCCCGACATATGTTCTACCGAGATAGGTGTTTTGTGAAGGTAAAGATGAGTGAACCAACAAAGAGGGCAGCATTAATACCTGCTCATAGTGACTGTATTAAATCCAGCTGTTACCAGACAGTGCCTAGGCATGAAGTGAGGAACTGAAACAAAGTCCAGTGAAGAAGGTCAAATGATGTCTGCTGACCTCACGTAGCTTCGGATCAGGATTAAGATGTAATAAATATGTACCTCACAAAAGGTCTCTGACTGGACTGTTGAAGAACATAAGTTGCCATTTTTCAGCATCATCACCATATTACCAACTTCTGTAATAGTCTATGATACATTTCCAAGTGTGTGTATTTCTAAAAAAAAGTGTGTGTATGTATATGTATACTTTTCCCATTATCTTTTATTTGGTTTTATCATGTTTTCCATTCTATGTCCTTCCTGTACATCTCAATTGTACAAAGCTTATTGCCTTTTGTACATGTAGAATCCTTCCCATTTCTCATACATATTTCCAGTCTTACCTCAGGACCCATTGGTAACAAAATGTCATTTTGTTATGAGAGAAGTAATCATATAATGACTGTCACTCCTGTCTATATACTTTTATAAATGTGAGTATACACAGAAACTATACTATATCAATTTTATTCCTCAGTCTTTGTGTCACCTACATTTTTAGACGTTAAATTCTTATGAGCATCATGTTCTCAGAAATGCTTTTACTGTGCTCAGCATGATGAGACCTTGATCCTGAAAGGAAGCTCTTGGTGGTTTTGTGTTGCAAAAAATCTTTTATAGGATAGTAAGAACACTAGTTTAAAACATTTTATTCCCCACAATGGAACAAGCCATCTTGACATGCTCAAAACCCCTGGAAACGCTTGTTTTTAGTTTACTGCTTGTGAATGAGTTAGCAAATCTCACTTCAGACATCAAGTTCAAATGTTTGGGCATCTCTCTTCTTTGTCCTGTTCAAATAAATGTTATCTTCATGGCAGCCCAAAGATGAAATAGTATATCAAAAAGTTTTCAGATCTTTTTCTGCTAGCAGATACATCTCAAATGGTATTCCAAAGTAGAATTGTGTCATCCTATACAAATTTAAAAAGGTTTCAGAATTGTCGAAGAAAAGCAGAGTATAATTACCTGAGTATAATCATGAAAATTTCAAAATGAAGTTACTTGTTTTCTTATCTCTAATACATCACAATAAGTAATAACAGTAAAATATAATAAAAGCCAATAGCTTTGAATATCAACACTTTTATTTTCTCAGTATTTAGATGATTCTGTTCTGCTGTCACCCATTCACCCCAAACTGCCACCTGATGCTCCAAGTTTTCGAACTGGTAGTATTAATAGTTAAAACTGCAATGCAAAGTGAATCCTCACCTTCTCATTCCCTTCAGCTGAAACAGGGCCCCCAAATTTTTCATGACAGGTGGATTGGTGGTTGGTGTGTGTTACCACAGTGACAAAGAGCCAGGCCTTTCTTCTTCTACCTCTGGTTGCCAAAGTGGAAGCTACTGCCCTGAGTGAAGCGTTTCAGTGTCTGTGAGGAGAGGACAGACACGACAGGGTGGGAACCCAAACACTTGCCTGCAGGACTGGATCACCTGAGGAGTGTGCAATCACCTGCACACATTAAGTTCCTGAACCTAAAACCCACTCATGAGGCCACATATTTATTCCTCTTTCAAAAGATACAGCAAGAATTTTCCTCTTTATATACACAGGTGTTTTCAGATACACAAGCCACTCATCCACCCATTACTGCTCATATGTGTTTGTGAAGACTGACTTTCAGACTTCAAAATTTGGATATAAAGGGCTTACAGAGAGTTAAAGCGTTTGTTAAGGCACAATTTCATCAGTTATTTTCATGGATTACTACGAAGTCTAACACACCCCAGTGTTATAACCTTGCTGAGGATCAGAGGCAACACTTTCTGCCTCCTAATGTACAAACACTTACATAATAGACACAGTAATAGAAACACATTAATAGCAAATCTGATGACAAAAACATACCAAATATTGCTGCCCTCTATGAAGGCTGCACAAAGGGGGGAAAAACTGAAGTTGATAAGAGACAGAGGAAGTAATTCCACTTAAAAATTGACAAATCACATTTTTTCCTTTTCTTCAATGTAAATGTTGATTATTTGAGTTGAAGAGTACAATTCAGCAATATCTACTAAAGAAAGAGCTTTTGGGACTGTAAAATCAACCAGTCTGGATACCTTTTGCTAACAATGCAGGCTGTTTGTTTTCTGCCTTCATTTATTGTAAACACTATGATCTATGTCTTGAAGAGTGGTGGCTTATATAAAGGTAATATCTAGAAGAAAAAAATTGCCAAAGTGCTGCACCTTCAGTTTCATTTTTAAAAAAAAATCAATCATAAGAGAGAAAGTCAGTGGGATTAAGGTTTTTACTAACAAATCTGTAGAAGGGACTTTGCTCCCACAGATTTTAGTCCCATGTACCTAGGTCTTAGATATCACTAAAATATTCTCCCTTTCCATTATCAGTATTTCATAGTTAAAAGACTGAATTGATTAGGAAGCTAATCAATTTGGGCAGCCTATGCTTTCAGTGCATAGTATTGTATTATAATAGTGTAATTATATGATAATACTGTAATAAACAAAGTCATGAAAATAAGTAACAAATTTATGAAAGCCGGTCATAACCTGACATGTTAAAAACTAATATAATGATACAGGTACCAGAAGAAAGCAGTATGTTGGTAATTTCAACAAAACCAAATTGAACCAGTTCATGTAATTTTGATTTCTAGTATGCAAAGGTTTGAATTCTGAAGTATTATTGCTATAAAGGGAGTTGGAGCTCAGGCAGTTTAAAACCTAAATGGGAATTTATCAGCAACTGAGATAGATTTGCCACCTGTTATACTAGGGACATGTTAAAAGAGCTGATATCAAGCATATGGTCCTTCCTAGCCTGTGAAAAAGGAGCAGCTGTTCCAGCATGTCCAGGCTGTAAGCTGAAAGGATGACAAAAAGCAGTGAAGAAACACTGCTGCAGTAGTCCTTAGGCTTTCAAATCAAAGACTCAGAAATAGAAGAGATAAGGCGAGCGCTAGATGAAAGGTGAGACAGAGTGCACACGCCCTCAGCGTACGGGAGTACACATATACACACACGTGTGTGTACTCATATAGACAGACATCCTCAGATGGGCTCAGAGCTAAATCTATAAAGAGAGTTCAGGAGTCCTTAGATCTCTAAGACCCCTATGCTGAGCTGAGTTATATGACCCTCTGCCATGGGAGTGTTTGATAGCTCAGAAGAGACACGAATAAGCTACCTAAATTCAGCATACAGTAGGGAAACGCCACAGATGAGGTGAATGTCCCATTTTACCAAGTGTTGCTCAAGGTGAGAAACAAGCAACCCCTTCCACTCCCTGGGCATTCACAGCCCACCCCTGCTAAAGGCAGGCTTGTGGGCTTGTTTCCTTGCAGGTTCGGTTTTTGCCTTTTAAATCTGGCTGGCAGAGCCACTGCGTTAAAATTTTTATAGAATTGTTAGATGACTTTAAAACTCGACAACGAAATTAGAAGCTAGCTTGGTGAATTTGAATCTCCTCACTAATATTTATTCTAAGCATGAGTATATAGGACAGTCACCATCATCCAGGCTTAATTGATCAGAAGGTAGAAAAGTCATACCTACAAGGGAGAAGGACTGCTGCCTAACCATGACCTGAGAAAAAGGGAGGTTCAAGTTCTAATCAGACCTCCTAGGCCTTTCTCTCATGGTTAAATGGAATTGACTTTGAATAATAAATATAATTCCTAGAGACTTGAAGCACTATTAATGCCATGTCTAAACAACAAGGATATATTAATATCAAATCCTTCTGAGCCCCATAAATAATGAAATACTTACCTGAGCAGTGATGACCTGCTTCTTCCTCAGGACAGGAGTTTATAAGCCCATGGTTAGGATGTGTGGGAGATGTAAATTTTCATCCTCTCATGAAAGAAGATGGTGTTAGAGTTCCATCTTCCATATGTGTAGGTTTTCTAGCTGGGTATCTGTTAAATGAAAAGAGGAGAGTGACCATATTTTAAAAGAAAGAAATGGGTGCAACTGGACTCCGTAGGGAGTGCATTCACGTAAATGCATCCTAAAGATTTTGTTTCTGGACTCCAGTTGCAGGTAAGCATGGCCACAGTATGCAGTTCTATCAAAAACGAGTAGCTTTGGCATGTGTAAAGGGAAATTAGGAATTTTAAAGATGATGCCAGCAGAATTTAGGTGCTTCCAAAGGCAAGGGGCAGCTCAGTCTGGGACTTCAGGATCGTGATTCTTATGACACGCTCCTGCATACCACTAAGTCCCATCTCCAGTATTTAAATCTTTCTTGAAATCTACATTCCTGTTACCATTATTTAGACAACTGACAGTTTTCCTGAATTACAAGGGATCATAGATATGTTGGCTCCCTATTTATTTAGTAGTGGGAGAAAGGAATATTCTGAGTGTGAGATAGTTCACCTAGAATTCAGCCCTTCTAAAAATATTAGCTACCTAAAGTTAGATACGAAACAAATCTCAGCTGGATAACAAATAGTTATCTAGGGAATTATGCTTATTCCTGTTGCTCCAGCTGTTGACTTTGGCAATGTATTCCATTTATTAACCACAGCTCACTCCGCATTTTTGTCTATTTTCAATGTTTCCATCCAACTACATTTTTACTCTTATATTTACTATTAGATCAAATTGTATTGCAGTTGCTTCTATCCTCACTACAATTTTCCAGACCTCAGATTCCTCAGTGTGATCCACTTTCTCCTTCTCTGCAAAGACTGCAGTCAATTTTGTTTTGTTCTCTGACCTTTATGAATAATTAAGTTTGCTGTCTGCCCGATTCTATTGTCCAGTTCCCTTTGCCTCTGCTATTTTTTATGAGGTATACAGAACTCCTCACAGTATTGCAAATGCAGCTTCATTCATAAATCTCTTACGCAGCAGCTGGAATAACTTCATCTATGATATTATTGTTACCTCTCTGAATCAATGGTAACATTTTATATTACTGTTAACCACTGTCCTGAAGCTTTCCCGTCTCAGCCTATCTTCAGATCCTGCTTCTTCTCAGTATTTAGTGCCACGTGATTACATAGGGCATAAGCGCCTTCTCTTATTTTGTGTCCCTAATCTCATTATCTTACAGTTCTCTAAATTTAATTGCATAAGGCACTTACCTTCCTTTGGGCACATTCTGTCAGAGTCATCTTGACTTTTTTGCCCTTCTTCTTTCTATTGATTGCCCCTTCCTAGTATGTGTCATCAACAAATTTCATTCCCCTGGTGTACATCTCTCCTCCCGGGACAAAGCAAGTTCTAATACAGAGCTGAATGGTGCTGCAGAGCCATATGCCTTTACAACAAAGTGTTATTCTTCCTACATACCTTTCCCCTTTGGTCTCATAACCACTCTCTAAGCACTTATATGTTTGCATTTATGGCATATTTTATGACCTTCTAGCATAAATTTCAGTGCTGTACTAACCACAAAACTCTCCCCAAGTCCTTTTAACTCTTCTGGTTCCATTTTTTTTGATTGATCTGTGTATTATTGCTGGTTATCTTCAACATCACCTTTGGAAACTTAGGCGGTATTCTTCTCCAGCATCACTATAATTAAGGTCAGCTCAGTGGAAATGAAGGCAAGAATACAGAAAGTAAAACTGATTTGAAACGAAAAACACACTAACATGTCTGCAGTATATGTATGTGTATAATGTATGAACTGTATTACTATTAGACTCTATATAAGACAAAACTAACATGACACAAATGTTTTATCAGCCGATTGGAATGTCAGCGTTGTTCATGACTGGTTTTGGCTAATCAATACTTATTTGCTGGTTTAGTAGAAGTCCTGTAGGTTTTCCTTAATTTAGCTTTGACTTGTTATGTATTTTAAATGTTTTGTTGTTTTATCTCATTCAGAGATTTAGTTTTACAGATTCTTTGTAACTACCTCCCCTTGTTATATCATTGCAGATGCACTATCTGCAGCCACTCAGTAATTTGTCTTTATATATTCAAAAATTCTTTCCTCAGCATTTATCTTTACACATCCAAAAAAGTGATTTTGTCTACTTCCCACTCTTCAAAGATAAATAAATAAACAGCCTTAGTAATAAATAAAATGCTAAAATATCATTCTCTTATTCTGGTGTTACACTAAAGTCTAAAAACTCTTTGAAATTGACAGAGTAGAATTAACCATTATGTGAATTTTCTTGGGGGATGAATAGGGAAAACTCCATGAAAGGAGCTATTTTCTTGTAATAATTAACAATCATTTAACAATCTCATGGGACTGGGCTCTCAGCTGATATAGATTGCTCTGCTGATTTAAACAAGCTGAGTCTGACACATCAACTCTTTCCTCTATTGCTTATTATTTTACATTGAATCAAAACTGCATTATACATTTGTGCAGTCAGAGGGAACTCAAGGGATAGGAAAATAGCAAATATTTAATTTTTAAAGCTTCTCTTCTGGGTTTCCACATGACCCTTTCCTTTCTGTGTCTCTTTTAGGTAGTTACTGCCAACAGATATCTTATAGGCTTCATGTACTCACCAAACCAGATTGCCAAAGCCCTCATTATTACCCTAATTCTTCTTTCTTTGAAGTGAGTAGAAATTTACCTATTCACTTTAGAATGAGTAAATTTAGGACAAAGCCAAGTACCTTAGAGAGTAGTTACTAGTATCAACATATAAATTAATAAATAGGAAGATTATACACTTAGTTTTAAGGCAGGGTAACAACGAAAGCAGATGTCTCCTATAATACAGGCCCCTGGTAATGCAGAAGTCTTCTATACAAATAAGTCCCCTGAAACCCTCTGTGTACTTATAGTAGTATCTTGAAAGGTACAAACAACCTATTTTCAAGGTATCACTTGAGCTCTGGCTATTCTGTCTACTTTCCCTATTGACTCTGAGGATTTTCATGGTGAAATAATCCCTGCACATAAGTCATTCCACATAGTCCCTGCTAGGGTTTGGCCCTGAAACTAAACATACCCAGGAGCAGCAGCAGCTGCATGAGGGAATCAGGGGAAGCCGTGTAGCTTCTGCTATACACACAACTGGGAAGGCTGCATCTGGCATTGCTTATTGAGACCTGGAAGGAGGAAGACCGTGGGTCCTGAGAGGTCTTCCACCTGTCATAGCAATACAAGCCACAATAGAAACACTAATCTTTCCAGCCAGCTGACGGCTGATGATTTTTCCCTGTAAATATAAATTTCTCTAAGTTAGCCCATGTTTGTGACTGCAGTGGTTTCTCTATACACTGCTTAAAATCTGAGGGATGTCAGCTCAGGACTGACAGCTGCCTCTTCTGTAAAAGCAGTCAATAAAGGAAAACATAAACTAATGTAAATCCTCTGGTCTGTGCATGAGTAAGGCCCCTGCAGCTTGGAGCCCCCTCCTTTGTAATAGCTTCTAAAAAGATGGGATTTGAAATTGTTGCTTTTAGCAATTTCCTCTGGGGAAAAAATAAATTTGTTTTTTCCTCTTGAAATTTTCTATATTTAATCTTCATATCATAATTATATTGCTGGCTCAAATTTACAGTAAATAGACTGTAAATAACAACTGTGAAAAAGAATTCAGGACTGGAATGAATGAGATGGTATAAATCTAGTTCTTACCAGTCTTCTTCAAGTTGAGCAACACACTGCTTCTTGAAAGAGAAAGAGACTTATGTGGGAGAGCATGCCACTTTAGAGAGACATCTGCGTGCATATCATTCTGACTCCTGCACAATTTGCAGTTCCTGAGCCTGGGCGACCATGTCATGTTGGCCGTGTTCTGGCACCACATCACAGTGAAACCTCTTTCTCCCAGCCACCTCCTGACTGCTGCAGAAAGAAAACCTCTACCCTTAGCCAGGGCAATGTTTCCAGCAAAGTCCAACTGATACCTTGTTTTAGGTCCTTAGAAAACCAGCCCCCCATGAGGTATCCTGGCAAGTCACTGTCAGCACAGCTTAGAGACATCCTCATAGAATCATTTGATTGGAAGAGACCCTTAAGATCACCAAGCCCAACCGTAATCTAACTCTAGCACTCAACCAATGTCCCTAACAACTTCATCTATACGTCTTTTAAACACCTCCAGGGATGGTGACTCAACCACTTCCCAGGGCAGCCTGTTCCACTGCTTCACAGACCTTTATGTGAAGAAATGTTTCCTAATATCCAATCCGAACCTCTCCTGGCGCAACTTGAGGCCATTTCCTCTCATCCTGTCACTTGTTACCTGGGAGAAGAGACCAACCCCCTCCATGCTACAACCTCCTTTCAGGTGGCTGCAGAGAGCGATCAGGTCTCCCCTCAGCCTCCTTTTCTCCAGGCTGAACAGCCCCAGTTCCCTCAGCTGCTCCTCATCAGACTTGTGCTCCAGACCCCTCGCCAGCTTCATCGCCCTTCTCTGAACTCGCTCCAGCACCTCCATGTCTTTCTTGTAGTGAGGGGCCTAAAACTCCTCCTCAGGAGCAGAGAGAAAGCTGCTATTCAAAATGAACAAAGATGGCAGATTTTGGCCCAAAGTCATGATACCAACATCGAATTCATAGAAAACGAGGGAAACCTGTTCCCCTATTAAAACTAACTTGTCAATAGTGAGAGTAAGACTCCATATCATTGGTTCCTGAATCAAACTACTCCAACGTGTGGCTTACAGCACCACCCCACGGCTCCTGCCCTGTTCTAGGCAGCAGGTCACTCCAATCTGATGGATACAAAAGTATAGGGGGGGGTGGCAAGCTGTTTAGCAATTGGGGCATGCTACATATGGGATCCCACGGTTCAAGGCATCCGTGGTAGAAATCAAGCTCTTTGGCCACAGCCCAGCACCAGATTCCACAGTCTGACTGCCTGCAGAAGTATGATCTGATAGGCTAGATGTTCTGTGGAGCAAGAGAGAAAAGAAGCTCTGCAGGGTTCATTCTGCAACTGCAAAATCATTCCTCACCTTTGCATTCCTGTGTGGGTAATCTGTCTGAAAGCTCACCATAAAAGGATGGAGAATTCACAAGAAATGAATAGATTCTGCTTTCTTTTCACGTATGTCCCAGGGTTCGACCCAAACACCGTTTGATAGAAAAGAGTACACTGGGCTTGGTAAGGGGCGGCTTCAAATTACTATCAACCTACTCCTAAAGCCAAGAAAAAACAAGTGACCCAATTGCAACTCTGAGTAACAATTCTTTCCCTAGACTGCTCCCAGGCTGCTCACCTGCACACTACACATTGATCATGATACGTCTTGTGGTTGCAGTCCAGTCCTCTACACTAAGAGAGAATCATGGTGAGTTGTTGTCATTTATTTTCATAATCCTTTCTCTTCACACTAAAGTGTCTCTTCAGGTGGTTTTGCTCTGCCGTATCGGCATGCAAAGTTTATAAGAATACAATAATATTCCTGCTTTCCAAGCTGTTAAAATGATAAGGCAGGAGAAAAAAATCCCCCCAAAAAATCCATGTACTTTTAATGTATCACAGGGCCTCTGAAACAGATTAAGTTCTTTTTCCCACCTTCTGTTTAGGTTCTGTTTAGGATTTACAGTTTTTTCTCTCACACCTGAAAGTTTCAGACCTTCACACCTGATTTATGTTTAGGTTTAAATGGCTGAATGATGAGAATAACAGTAAACCAAACACATGTATGTTATGGCAAATTGCAGTTCACGTCTGTTTTTCTGGGGCAAACAGTAGTGTTCCTTAACATTGAAAAAATAACACAAAAGAATAATAAAATAAATATGATAAAAGTTCAGCAACAGGTTGTTTCATGTGGCTCCTCTGATTTTCCTGTTAGACAGCACCTGAGACAAAGGTCTGAAAATCAGCCAGCCATGAGCGATGGAAGCCAAGTCATTTGCCATGTATATTCTACAACAGCTTTAGATGACTCTTCATAGACACACTTCACAGGCAGGGAGTCAAACACAGCTTCCCAGCAGGGGACTGGTGTTCTGTACCAGCGATTGCTGACTATTTCTGGAGCAGTAAAGGAACTGGTCCTCAAAGCAAGTGGCATCGCAGCCTATCAGAGATGGTCTTCTTATAGGATGACACCAGCTTTCCTGCTCCAGAGCATGACACAATGGAGTATGGAACTGTCTGAGAGTGCAGGAACTGAAATAACTGTGGACTCTTGGTGGAGCAGGGAACCCACCTCGGGGTGCAGCCTGAATCTATATTGTCTTGTGAGGTTCAGGCCCTGAAGCCAGGTGCCACCTTTTCAACAATGCCCGTAATTCCTTGTTGAGGGAAAAAGCTGGAAGCAAGCCCAAGATCCAGCTAAACCCCTGCACGGACAGTCACGCTTGGAGCATGCTGGAAGCTAAGATGCTTAACACCAGAGATGGAATCCAGTGTAGGTTCTTAAGAGGTAAATACTAATCAAGTTTCATCATCTTGCCAGGACCAACTGAACTTAAGAAATCTATGGTTTTTTTCTAGAAGACTGTCCTGGTTTTGTTAAAAAACAAGTTTCTCTTTTAGTGAATTTTCCCTGTCAGCTAAAGTCTTCTTACTAACCGCAGTTTTCCTGAAAGTTAGGTACATGTTTTGGTAGACATAGCAATGGAATGCAAGGTCATTGATAATGATGCGTCCCGCGAGATGTGCAAGCAGGAGGTGAATTGAAAATTGACCAACTAAATATTCCATCCCATTCACGTGATACTTCATATAAAAGTGGGAGATCACGAGGATCTCGTCTCTTTTCCCTGTGGCCGACACTGGGAGAGGACCTCGCGAGTTGTCCCTGCAAACTGAGGCCTAGTGACAGACTGAATCCAGTTCCAGTTGGCTGCAGAATCCAGTCTGGGACTTCGGGTGCCGGCCCCGCATCTGCCGGAGCAGTTGCCGGGACTTTCAAGATTGGTTTTGTATATTTTGTATTATTTTCTGTATTTTATTAGTAACATTAGTAAAACATTTTTATTTTTTTCCAGCTCTCTTCTCTCTGTCCTCCTTTCCCTCCCAATCGCCTGTCCTTAGTGGGAAGGGGGGAGAGGGAGGGGCTGAACAGGGAAGTGGGGGGAGAGGGTGTTAACAATACATCTGCCACGGTTTATTGTCACCCTGCAATCAAACCATGACAGAGACCTTTCTGTGAGAGTTACTCAAACTCTTTTATTGTGACAGAGGAAGACTTCAGTCTCCGTTGACTAAACTCGTGGTGCTGGCTTTCCAGTAAAGTGTCTCAGATTGGGCAGCATGAATCCTATTAATGCTTGAACACAGAACGCAATTTTTGCAGGAGAAATATTTTCACAGGAGGCCCTCCTATTCATATCATAGAATTAATATTTGTGTGAAGGAATGCATAAGAGACAGGGGCTTGAATGCTTAAGGAGTATTTTCTTAACAAAGTTTGGAATAGTGTCTAAAATTAGGAAAACCCACATGGTATGACTTTTCAACTGAGTTTTGTTAGACTGCAATCATTTTTCAGTTGCAACATACTTTCTTATTAACCTTTTAAGCAGTTGTAGTTGAGAACTAAAATCATGTAATAGAAAGATCTTTTTCCCTGAAAACTGGAACATTTCTTTCCAATGGATTTGTTTCCTTGTTATTTTACTTTTTAAACGAATTATACTAATAGATGCAGTTTACAAACATTATTTATAAACTCCAGAGAATCCATACAGGAGAGATGTTACAAATGCTCAAAATGTGGAAAAGTCTGAGATTTGTGGGGTTTGCCTTATTAAAACCCTGAAAATCCACACAGAACAGAAACCTTAACTGAGGAGTAGATTCTTTAGTGTCTGTTAATGTCTGAGCTCACATAGGAGCATTTTCCTAGAGAGTACACCATGACAAAATTATTCTTCTCTACTCAGCTACCTATTTCCATACAAACTGTAGCTCTGAGATCTCTAATCTCTGCCAAATTTGATTAAAACTGGCTAAGGTTTCACAAGCCTTTAGGTAGACAGATATAGCTTTACACAAATAGTTACACGTATGCATATGCACACGTACACACGCAAATTGTATTATATGGGAGGAAAAACATTTCCAGCTTGAGCTTTAAATGTCAACTGCACTGTCATGCCCAAATGGATATTTTTTTGTAAATAATAGTGAAAGGAGGGAATTTTACAGTGGAAACATTTAAGGAAGATAGGTCCAAAAGCAGTGTTCAGAGAGCTGCCTGATTGCTTTTCACGTTGTTGAAAGTTGAGATAGTCTTTGGGTACTTGGTGACCTGCCAGCTGGCATCTGTGACAGACATTTGTTCATATCACTTCAGCAGCTTGCACCACCAGTTGGACTAGTACGAAGTATCCGATCATGCGGGAAGTAATGTACTTCTTTGTTTTAGATGTGTCACAAGGGCACTAAATTGTTACATTAAACTCCACAGTAAGCTGCTATGACAGAATGAAATATTTGTATTGAAGCATGTGTAATAAATGAAAAAAGAAGAGGTGTATAATAGATTAAAACACAAATAACCTTATGACTGTGGCTGTGAAGCCAAAGCATTACCTCGAGGTCTGGATGTGATAGAATTATTTGCTTATACCTTTTTGCTTAGGTCAGCAGCTGGTAAAGGTCCTTGGGTGAAATGGGTGAAAACTCATCTGTTCTTTGACAAGGCATGTGTGGTTCATTCAGTTAGTTCAGATCGAGGTGACAATTAAAATACACTGTTACCATTTTGGAAGAGGGAGTTCCTGGAATATTTGCACACATACTTTTCCAGATGTGTATCACTGAGCTGAACAAGAGTGAACACAGGCACATCATGGAGTGCTGTCTCATTAGAGATTAATTCCATGGTATTGTAAACCACTCCAGTGCCTCTCTATTACTGTAGAGCATCATCTCATTTTTCTTTCTTTCTTTTCTTTCTTTCTTTTCTTTCTTTCTTTTCTTTCTTTCTTTTCTTTCTCTCTTTCTTTCTCTCTTTCTCTCTTTCCTTCTTTCCTTCTTTCCTTCTTCCTTCCTTCCTTCCTTCCTTCCTTTCTTTCTTTCTTTCTTTCTTTCTTTCTTTCTTTCTTTCTTTCTTTCTTTCTTTCTTTCTTTCTTTCTTTCTTTCTTTCTTTCTTTCTTTCTTTCTTTCTTTCTTTCTTTCTTTCTCTTTTTCTCTTTCTCTCTTTCTCTCTTCCTTCCTTTCCTTTCCTTTCCTTTCTTTCCTTTCTTTCCTTTCTTTCCTTTCTTTCCTTTCTTTCCTTTCTTTCCTTTCTTTCTTTTTCTCTCTCTTCTCTTTCTCTCTTTCTTTCTCTCTCCTTCCTTCCTTCCTTGCTTCCTTCCTTCCTTCCCTCCTTCCTTCCTTCCCCCCTCCCTCCCTCCCTCCCTTCCTTCTTTTGCTCCCTTTCCTTCCTTTCCTTCCTTTCCTTCTTTTCCTTCCTTTCCTTCTTTTCCTTCCTTTCTTGTAAAATTTTCTTAACTTTCTGATCCTGTTCTATAACCTTGCTCTTGTAGGTCTTGATCTAGTCATTAAACATCCAGAAATAAAGGAGGATATTATTTGCTGATTTAGTACATACGTCAAGGGTATAAGTGCTAAAGGCTAAACAAACAGGAGAATATCTAAGTTAAAGACAATCTTTTTCACATGACCTATCATAAAAAGCTGACCTTGAGCTCTGAGACACTGATAAAGACACCAGAAGAAATTGCGGTGTATTAATACTGTTTGTGCTATGTCACAGCCCAGTGCTTCTGGAGGTAACACAAAATTTAGTCTAATATCTATGCAAACAGCTGTAGATTACTTCCAAGAAAATTCTCTGGTCAATAACTTCACCCATGTAAGTTAGGAAAGAAATTTTATTAATGAGGAAAAAAGTCTACAGAATTGTGAAGAAGTCTTGTCTGTTGTTCTCCTTCTTGCTGCTGTTCTCCGTTTTCTGTTATGTTTCCATATTTACTTCTTCATGCTCCTGAAGTTGTCCTGTAGCTACTCATGCCCCATTTAGGAGTGGAACACAAGCTTTAGAAAGTTCTGGCCAGCTTTCAGATCAGCCATTGAATCTACACCAGTAACTTTAGCCCTAATTAGCCATTTACTACAAGCCTCTTTCAAGCTTTAACTTCATGTATATCTACACCTGCAATCACAATGCTGACAGCTCATTTGGACAAATCTAGATAGTTTTACATGTGTTGGTTTTGATAGTGGTACCATAGCTGTTGGAGCAACTCAGACTAGGGACTATTATTTGTTGCTGTTGCTGTTTGCTGCGGATTTTTGAGGTTATCTGTGCAAATCTTCATTTTCAGTGGTTATGTTCACCAGAGTTTGTTGGAAGCATTCTCAGGGTGTTTTCCACTTGATGACTTCAAGTGAGAGTTAGTGTGCTGATATCCAAAGTATCTACTCCAAATACATTCAGTCTTCCATCTGATTTTGATAGAGCTCATAGCTGACAGTACCTGAGTTTCTCAGCTGGTGAAAAAGTCTCTCCATCAAAGTCCAGTAATTTAAAACAGACAATGCTTTTCAAAGATGCCTGGTTTCTTGGCTAATGCCACAGTAGATCACTATCTCCTGCAAAGTCATGTTGACATGTTTTAGTGCTATATATGTCTATTCCTGTAAAGTGATTAATTCAGCAAGTTCTGTGCAGAGCGTTTTATGTCAACCCTTTCTCGAGCTTCACTTTGTCTATTAACAGGTTGCCAAGATAAATCATTGCCTTTTCTGTATGGTGTTGGTTCATAACACGAGTTTCAGCGGGGCTTGTTTAGGTTTTGAATGTTCCATAAGTCAGTGCATCTTGCAGTTTATTTGAATCTCAAATTTATACCAATATGGCTGGCCTGTTGATAAGATGAAAAAATCAGAGATTTTCATTTTTCTGCAATTTTCTTGCTGTCTGGCAATTTCATGTTCGTTGTATATTTGTATTTTAGAAGGAAAAGGTTGCTTATGAGAACAGGGTAAGACACAAAGCACCATGCCAGAGTCCCTTGAATTAGGGTTGATATGTTCCTCTCCCAGGCTTCCCTGCTGCTCATTCCATTCTTTGGTTGTCGCATCTACTTTGGCATTAATGTCACCCATCACAAAGTGTAAGTTGTGTTTTGGTATTCTGTCAATCATACTTTTGAGGCAATTGTAGAATTTGTCCTAGGCACTGTGTTCTTCTGTCAGAAAACATCTCTGTATGATTGACATCTTTAGGAACCTGGTTTGGAATCTGGCATATAGGATGTGCTGGCTGATCACTCCCCAATTGAAGTGTGATTTTCCCACAAAATCTGTCATGGTGAATGCTATCCAGTTTGCATTTTCCTTGTCACACAAATGGTTCAGATTTTAGTGGGAGCAGAGATGGGTTCCCACTTTTTATCTTTACCAAGGATCATGAAAGAGTAAGTAAAGAAGAGAGTGCTGATGCCTTTTGTCGGAGCTTGTAAGCACCTGGAGGGAAAGGTACAAGAACCTTTCTCTGAAAATTAGCAGGACAAACCACAATCCCTGCATGTTCACATTGCTCCAGAAGTTCTTATGACCACGAGCACAAGCAAATAACCATACAGCAATTATATTAGATAGCTGGTCAGATTATCCAGTGCAGTGTGAATATTTCTTTTCTTTCTGAGGCACTGCGGTCCTGCAGAGCTCTCAAGGATGGTATGAGCCCTTCATCTAGCACTACTGCGGACAGAACTGCAAACTTTGCCAAAGCAGAGAATAAAGAATCACACACACCCTACAAGCATTAGCACGATATGGAAATAACAGGAGATTCGGCTTTTGAAAATGTGAGTGATTGTGTTGTGGGTAATATAATTTGAAACATATGACTCAATATGCAGGTGAAACCAAGACACTGGTAATACTGAAAAGAACATGGAGTGGAAGGCATAGTGTACTATACATGAGTTTTTCATTGTCACAGTGCTGAGATAATCCTGAATACTGCTTTAGACAGTCTGCTTAAAGACGTCTTTTTTCCAAAGGAATTTCTGTGAGTCTTCCTGGAAAACCAAAGTCAATCCTGGCCAACCATCACTTAGCAAGAAAGTCACTGCCAGTTTGAAGGGAATTTGGAGGAGCAACACAACTGATTAAAAGATTGGGTGAACTGAGGCATAGACAGAAATATATAAACTGCTGCTTGATTAAGCAACAACTAAGGTGATAGGCAGACTGGAGGAAAATGAGGAAATGGCATAATATTAACATATCCATTTATATTGATATAGACATCAAGGACAAAGTGTTTCTTGTGATTACTGTGCATTGTGTAATTAACACTAATGAACTGACTATAAATAAAACCCTTAAAATGGCTATTGCAAAAACTTTGCTCTTGTTAAGCTGTGAAAATTTATTGTAACGGAAATAAAAAGACCTTTAAAAACTAAAATGTACCTAGCACTAGAAAAAGTATAGAGCAGATAATTTCACGCTCGCAGGGACACAGTCTGGATGATCTTTATTCTCTTTCATCTCAGGCATTTCAAATTCTGGTACCAATGCGTATTTAGGATTAGCCTGTTTTAGTTTTCTGTTCTCATTGTGGTAATCTCTGGCCTGTTTTTCTTTCTGAGAAGGAGCTCATGTACTATATTCAGTATCAATGTAACATTCAGCTAATCTTCTTCTTATGCCTTGGGCTGTTTCTTCAGATTACAAAGTGAAGAATACCTTTAAAACTGAGGAAGAAAAAAAAAAGTATTTGGTAGCCAGCAGGGGAAATAAATTATCCATCTTCCTATTTTATATTATCTGTGAAATATTTCTGGCTTTCCTTAGTAATATATTTTAATTTTTTTAATAAAGATAGACAAGTTTATTTCAGAAGATATGGAGAACCCATAAATACAATGTCT
The DNA here is from genome assembly GCF_036013445.1 of Caloenas nicobarica. NCBI lineage: Eukaryota > Metazoa > Chordata > Aves > Columbiformes > Columbidae > Caloenas > Caloenas nicobarica. Next base: position 152,982,249 of record NC_088245.1, on the reverse strand, counting down.
CTTCAGCTGGCAAGAGCAAGCATGCTACAGCCTTGGCATTATTTTTGACAATACTAATATAATTGACTAGCAGACAGGGTAATCTAACGGCAACAGCTTTGGCACATTACAGTGAAGCCAAAAAAAATTGGAGCAGTTAGTTAATATCCTCAGCCCAACCTTCCTATAAGCACATCAGCTCTGGAACCTCTGTCACTCATGAGAGATATTCAGGGAGAATTTGGTCACTTGAGGATGAACATGAGGGTGAGACATGAGTGAGCTCAGCAAAGCCAAGCTCAGCTCCCAGTGTTGCCTCAGACCTCCACGAACACAGGGATATTGCACTGCTGGTGGTTTATATCCCCTGCCTCTGAATAGTCTGTAATAATTCTTCCTTTCCCCCATCCTGAAGCACCATCTCCCTTCTTTTTCTGAGCAAAAGCTATATTCAGAAATACACCCCCAAAATCTGCCAGCAGCTGGATCAAATCTGCTGGCTGGCAATTAGCAGGTTTTGTTGGGGACACAGGGGCGCTGGCTCTGTCTGCCGGCGCTGGGTTGTGCTGCCAGCGGCCCATGTTGTGGGAAGGTGTGAGAGCATCACGGCCACCACCATTCCTGCTCCGCCAGTTACAGAGTACCCTGCGGTTTCTGAGCTGAGACTCCTTATGCTTTTCCTGGGGAAAAAAAAAATAGTAACATTTAAAAAAAAAAAAATGTCCTAACATAAGGTTTTGATGTCACTATAGCTGGGAACAAGGACAGTTACAAGGAGAGAGGAAAACGTATGCTCTGCAGTTTGTGCGGTTCTCCTAGGTGCTGTATCTGACAGCTAAAAAGGATTTGAATGGAATTATTAAATTTCTATAATAAAGCATTTTTTACTCGAGCCTACCTCTTAGACACTACTTGTGATGACTTGCAATGTCCCATTTCATGTCTGTTTTGGCAAACCCTGATGCTGATGTCTGTGGGTTTGATATGTTTCATTTTAAATAAAAAGGTGCCAACTCCTGCAGCCTGAGTTTACTGGGAGATGAGGGTCAGAAATACCCCTTTTCTGATTCTCTGCCAAAACAACCGAAATCAGCCACAATTCTCATCTTCAAACTCACTTTCCAGCCTCTAGCTAATCAAAATGCTGGTGTCCATTTAAACTGAGCACCTTGTCTTACTACTTTCCAGGAGCTTTGGCCATCATTTCGGAAGGGAGGAGAGGACATGTCTAAGCTCGCACTAATAAAAAAAGTAAGTTTTATGACTAGTTGAATGAAATATAGTGATATTTTGTGTCTTGGCCATAATCCGTTTAGCTGACCTGGTATGATCATGCAGAACAAGGCCTGGGATATTAATATTTCTAGTGTAATTGGGTTCTACGTTGTGTATTAAAAATAAGGGACTGTTAATGCAGCTAGAAGGATTTGTGCATTATTAGGGATGCTATTATATGTGTAAACTACATGCAGCATGTTTTTTTATTGCTGTTTCCAAATTGACTTGAGGTGAAAGCACAGCTGGGTGCTTAACACGGTGGTGCGGAGGAAGCAAGCATTTAAATATTCAGCTCCCACTTTTTGAAAATTGCACTGCAATTTGGGAAGTGCATTCTCTCTTAGGAAAATTAGGCCTTAAAGTCCTGCTGCAGATGACTGACAGTGCCAGCTCTCCATCAGTCTTCCATCTCTCTGATCACTGGTTAATTCTCCATTTAGATGGCATGACTAAATTTCAAATTGCAAGAAGTTCTGTCTGTACTGTCTTTGTAGAGATATTAAGCAGGAAAAACAAACAAACAAGCAAACAAACAAAAACTTTAATAACTTTTGCATTAAAGACCTTTTCTTCCAAGATCACACTTGCAAATAAGGGTCTGAACCTCCACTCACTGATGTCAATAGCAGTGGCTGAAGAAAAAGCTGTAAAAATCTTGGCTCTTGAAAAACTACATGCAGAGTGTGATGCTGGAATTTGGTCACGTTAACAGAGATACTGGCTTCCTCAGCTCTTGTGTTACAAAGGGCCCAGATTGAATGACACTTGCCTGTAATGACAGAAGAAAGTTATCTAAGTTTAGTGGTGAACTAAGGCTGTAATTGTCACTGAAGAAGCAGCTCTCCTTCCCACTGCTCCTGACCGGACACCTGTATGCCTTATACCACCTTTGTCCTCCAGTTGGTGCAAGCGATCACACAGCTACATGTGGAAACATGATACACACTAAAATTAGCTAGGAAAAAAAGGCTGGGTTTTCAATCAGAGAAGCTTCTTGATCCAGTCCATGCCATGGCTGCAAAAAGCCATCAGTCCAGGCACAAGGGAGGGTGTGTGACCATGCAGATAAGTTTGGAAGAAAGTGTAGCCACCTCTTCTAGTAGAAGCTTGAGTTTAGACTGGATTCATCTGACCATGAAAGCCACCCTTTAATGGCACAATTTCACATCATATTAAGTGTGATCTAACTGCAGAAAGGGTGGTACCATTGTCTTTTCCCTTCCTTCCACTTCCAAGGTCCCTGGTCCATTGAGTGGCCATGTGGTGACCTGGATCAACTTGCTGAACTACTGGAAAACTAATTGATGGTTCATGGTTGAACCACTACACAGCTGCACTGCCCTGGGAAGCGGCCAAATGGAGACAGCATGTGTTTGGAATAAGTTGCTGGTCAGCAGTAGCTGCACTTAGATTAAGCTCAAGGTTGAATCACAGCCTTGAAAGCAAAAGTGAGCTCAAGTTGTTTCTGCACAGGTTGACAGCTACTCCAAAATGTTTTAGGGGTTCACGTCATCCCTGTCTACACAATCTCAGTGTATTTCTTGGATCGAGGTAGCATCTTTATTTTAAGGAGTGTTAGGCTCCTTTTCATCATCTGCCCAGCAGGGTTTTGTGCATGGAGCCACTTACTTGCTTTTTAGATGCTTTTTAGATGCTAAATTATATTTATGCCCACTTTAAAACCACCTTAAGCCTGCTGGAATGGTGCTTGTGAGCCCTAGTGGAAAAACAGATTTAGTCATTTCCTAGCTATGTTTCTCTATAGATGTCCAGATACATTTTGGTTTTTTATTGACTTATTTTATGAGGCTGATGAGTTTAGTGGTGTTTGAGGAGCCTTATATGCCTCTCATTCTCTACTAGAGGGGAGTCATAATTTATTTCCTTTTTAAGGAAACATGTAAGGTTTCTTATCAATAAAGGTTTCTAAACAGAGTGACGAAGTTCAGATGAAGAGGGCCCCTTTATTGACAAAGATAGCAAGCGGAGAGCACCAAAGTCACAGTAAATAAATGCCGCATAATCGACTTACAGGAAAAAAAAAAAAACAAAAAAACCCAAACAAAACAAAAAACCAAAACAAAAGAAAAAACAAACAAACAACAACAAAAAAAACCCAAAACCAAAACAAAACAAAAAAACCCCCACCAAAAACAAAACCAAAAAACCAGCCTTCTGACAAGCTGTATCATTAGCGATGCAAAACCAGTCCTTGCTGTTGTTGTTACTGAGATTTTTGTGTTATTCCCCTCCTCCTTCCTAGTTCTAATTCAACCTTTATTATTTTGCAAGATTTTGCCAGCAGAAAAAGCCTCCATACATCAAAGTGGGTAGTGAGTGGCTGGGACAAGGTTCTGTCGAGGAAGAGAATGGGACACTTGGCATTAGGAGGAAGCTCTGTGCACTTAGAGATGAACAGTTTTATTTTAATCCTTTCATCTACTTCTTTAACTCCTTTTTGTTTCAGCTGCCATAAACACTTGCTGTGGAGCCAATGTTCGGTACTGAAAGGATTTTTTTTTTTGTATTCCTCTCATTTCTGTTGAAACATGACACTCAAATTGGAGATAGGAGCAGAGATCAACAAACCCTGTCAGCTCTTGTCAACCCAGGTGTAACAGTGTGATCTTCTTAAATTGCTGCTAATCTGCCAGAGATCTCTTTATCTGCAGTCTCCATCATGCTGTTTGCTCACATTTGGTTAACACTTTAAATTTCCCTTTTGGAGGTGTCACTGTTTGCCATTTAGCAACTAAGAACTGTGAGAGCAGCTTAAAGCACATGGATTTGAGAAGCTAGAAAAGCTGATTAGCTATTCAGGGAGAATAATCTTATTGAAAGTAGTAAGAGCTGTATAAAGAATGCTTTTCCCTTTCCTCGTAACAATCTTCTAATTATGTTGTCAAGCTTGCTGTCGTGTTCTCCCCCTGTGCCATTAAGAAGCCGTTTTCTAAGTTAAGAAAGAGATTTCCAGATCGTGATGATGTTTGCTGATTTTTTTTTATTGTTTAAAGAATCTGTGTGTATTAAACCAAACATTAAAAAAAATTATTCATATGCAGCGTAATTATCTGAGATGAGGCGCTCAAGGCTGTGGTGGTGTCAAGAGAGGCAAGAGGGTACTCAGCAGGTGGGAGGTTACTCTTCCATATCAGTGCCAGGGGATTTCACCTCCAGGACTGGGATCTGAGTCTAGTAGATATCTTTGTGACTAAAATATCTCTATATGCTTTAATCCACTCCTTTATTTTACTGTTGTCCATATTATGATGGGCAGAATAGGAGCCTAATGTTTAAATACTCCCTTCAAGTTGGATGCCTGGTAATTTAGTGGTGCAACATGGATCCGTTCACTGATATCGGCATGTTGGTGGACATACAATATCATAGAATTGAAATAAAATGCACTAGTGGCCGAACAAAACCCAGACTTCCCCAATGGTCTCCTTGTTTTTGATTAATGACATCATACGTATCACCTATACAGTGGTTCTGACTTCAATGTTTTAGTACTACAGGAGCAACCATTAGACTAAACATGATACCAGTGTTCATTCATTCTCTATTGCTGCTGAGTGTCCAAATGCAAGTTAAAGATCACATTAATAGCTGGCAGGATTAGGAGATGAATTACTCAAACCACAGCATAGTTTAGGAAAAATCTGCAGAACAACCACCTTTATCAAAATTATTATCTATGGTCACAGTTCTGCCCTTATGCACTATGTTTTGTTATTGAGACATGGTGATTTGTTTTTCCCTAGCATAGCTTATGACTAAAGGTGTGTAGAAAGTGTTACTGAGCAAATACAGTGCACTGCATAAGTTCTTCTTTTAAAAGTATAATGGCACGCTATCACACATTTCAATTTTCAGGATGTTTTGCAGACTCAGATTTCTTCCTCTCCCATTTGGCATTGTGTGACTCCACTTTATTCAGCAAAATTACTTTTGATTTCAAGAGCAAGAGAAAATAATTTGGCTAGTAAATTTTCCATATAAAAACTGCTTGTTGCCTCAGTGAAGACACTTCTACTTGACTGATGTAACTCACCAAAGTCTGTCGATTTTTCTTTTACAACAGAGCAAAATTTTAGAAGTTATTTTTTTTTAAAATCCTCTCATGTTTTTTACCATCTCACATACAAAACTATTATCCCACTTAGGTATAAAATGACCCAATTGCAATTTATCTCCTTCTCGTAACATCAAATCAACCATCTTTATGTTTACACATATTTAGCAACAAATTGTCCTGTAGACTATTGAGTAGGCTGCCAGAAACTGGGAATATTTCTAACAGAAACCTATTTTATTTGCACTTGATTTAAAGTTTGGTAAATATTTATGTACGATGTTGTGGAGTTGATAGAGCTGCATTTTCAGATTAAACCATAGTATTTTGCCCAATAAGACAGAATTCATTTTTCTTTCATGCAGACACATCCTATGTACTGTATTATCAAGCACAATATGTATTAGTGTGTAACCAAAATTCTTGCCACATTGAATTTGATAACAAAGCTAACACTAATACTTAACACAGAATTTGCCCATATGAGTGGAAAGGTGTGCATCGAGGGCTTGACAAGTAGGAAGAAGCTGATATATATTTCATATATACATATTTTTATTTCTTTTAGTGGATAGAGCTAAGCTTTGCTCCCATAAATTATGCATTTACAGGGAGAATCAATTACTCCTAAGTGAGATTTTCCCTTTTTTGGTTTTCTGAGGCACTATAATCATAATGGAAACCACTTGCCAAAAGTAATTGCTGTTTTCAGACCTAGTGTCATTCTAGAGAACATAAATTTTATGTAGATTTTTTTTGGTCAGTGCTGTATTTGACAAGACCCTCAACAAGCTAACTCTACCACATACTCTTCCAGCATGTGACCTCCACATCCATGGGGCCCATATTTGCCATTCTGGGAATGTTTTATCAGAGCAAGTTTACAATCTATATAAACCCAGCATTTTCCCATACTCACATGGGACTGATGTGCATGTCCTGCTCTTTCATTCAAAGGCGAAAGTCAGTATTCTTTCCAGACAAAGCATCTCCATTACTTTACTTGCCATATGAATGCCTAACAGGAGGAACCACAACAGGTTCTGAACTGTTGTTTAAACGTCGTGAAACTCCATTAAAAGAACGTGCCACAACCTGATTGTGAGCGATAGCTGAGGGCTACATAATCTGGGGAACACTGCAGATTACCTGTGCAACTCTTCATACAACCTTTTGGCTGATCTGCCTGCTGGTGTGTTTGGGAACACTCTGGAAAAGTGTCCTCAGGATCAGCAGTAATGTAATGGATATATGTCAGCCTACATACAGTTTCACATTGGAGGGTATGGGAAGAGGCACCTTCGGGGCTGGTCGACATATTGGCTGCCTTCCATTCAGGGTAAAAGAACTAACAGTGTTCTTTCTTGGAGTTGTAACAGAAGGTCACATTTAGTGCTCACTTTCTTTCAAAACTTTTCTGCAGTAAACAGGCTGCCATACAAACATACAATTTTTGCTTCTTACTTCACCTTTCATTTGTTTCCTCTGACTCCCTCCTCAGTGCCGCTATTGAGAACTCTTCCTGCAGAGGAAGACACAAGTTTTTTCTGATCATTCTAATATTCTGATCATTCACAAGCTGTATCATTCTTGACCCAGAGTATGTCATTAATTTTTATTGTTCACAATTTATGCATGTCTCCAATGAATCGTAATTTTTACAGGTAACCTAGGTTTCTCATGATTATTGCACTCCAGGTCCCCAAGATACAGGGGGATGCAGTCTCTGATTTGAAGAGCTTGCTTTCTAATTTGATCCAAGACAGAGGTGAGCATGAACGAGGAAAGAAGGAAAGAAAGAAAGAATAGTGGGTTCCCACTCGTTACATAGGTTAGCAATGTCACAGCTTGATGATTCTGAATAATTTTCAAGTATGCCTTTTATAAATGAAAAAATAATGACTGCTATCATTACATAGCTGTTCCACCACTGTTTTTTGGCTGAGTTTTTAAGTATCACTTGCAGAAGTGGGTCTTGAAGAGTAAAGGACAGAGGGGAGAAGAAAAACAGAAGATACCATGTTTCCACATACACAAAGTAACACACACAAAGTGTAGAGAAGAGTCTTCCTAAAAGCTCTCTGTGGACTAATTGCTTCAATTTTTCTGTCAGATGGAAGTTGATAGTCCAACGTGCCAGAAAACAGGAACAGGAGGTCAGAGGACTGAAGAAAGGCAAGAAGGTTAAAAAAAAATGCCCATTGTGCACGTTGCTGCACTCAAAACTTGCACATATGAATGAAGTCCAAATAAAACACTGAAAGACAGAAGACTAGATGAGAGATAGAATTTGGTGAATCTCATGCCAGATTACTACTAAAGTTTGATCTGAGGGTTTACAACAACAGTTGTCGTGGATATGTGCTTATGGACAATGTTACTATCAACCCTAACTACCAAGAAGATTAATTTCAGCTAATTGTAGTAATCCAAAAGTCAAGTGTCCAGTGTGTATTTTGGAAGCAGACAGAGGCACAGAGCAATATTTATACCTTCTTGCAAGGAGGTTGTAGACATCAAGAACAGAATTGAACCAGGCATCCTAAGATTCCTCTGTTTCTGCAGGATAAGCTCCTTAAACTTGCATGTGCAAGTAATTGCTTTTGTTCTCATATTGTCAGCTTCCTTTCCATAATATACAGAGGAACATAAAGAAAGTGTGTTGTGTGTCAGATTTTAGGGTTTGGGATTTCCTTTACTAGATAACCCTACATAGAGTCCATCCAAGTTGTGTTTATTCCATCCACAGCTACTAAAAATCTCTCTCCATTTTTCATGGCTACAAAGTATCAGTTAAAATAAAGCTAAGATCAGTTACTGCAATTTTTTTTTAGATAAAATACTTTGTGTAAAAACTTATAGCAAAACCTGTGACTGCAGTTAGACAGATACTTGATTATTAATATTCCATTACAAACTAACTTCAGAAGAGGCACCAGGAGGCACCACAGCTGCTTTCACTTTTAAAAAAATAATAAATAAATAAAAATTAAAAAACCATCCTGCAAATGAGATACTATCTGAACACCCAACCAATGCCTGCATTTTGCATCAATATTTCCTAAAGGTTACATCACTGTGAGAAACCAGCAGAACATCTCTCACTCGGTTGTTATCATTGACCTGTTGTACCCCATGATCCTCCAGGAGTTCAGTGCACAGACCACTGACTTCACTCTGGGTGCAGCTTCCTGTTCTGAAAGCTTGTTTAAAAATGGTAACTCTTAGCAGAGAAAAGAGGACTAGGGGAGAAAGCGAGAGGTAGCCTTCACAGTGTTCGATAGCTCTCTGCTGGACTGGTCTTACCAAATGAGTGTGACATAGAGCAAGGTCTAAATGGAAATGCCAGAGGGTGGGAAAGTAATGCACCAAACTGGAGATTAGTCTTTGTTCCTAAGGTGAACCAAAATCCCTTCAAGCTTATGGGACTCCAGCAGAGGTGCATCACCAAGGAGCTGGAGGTTGGTTGGCCTGTTCCAGCCAGAGTGTATACCCTTGAAGTGCTATCTTTCCTTGCTTTTGCTTTAATTTTTTATGTTGAAGAACAATGAAATACACATTTTATCCTGAGCATCTTCATATTACTTACCGATGGGTTTTTTTGCAGAATAGCCGTACTTCATCTGCTTTCTTCTGTGTCTCATCTCTTTGGCTGGACCAACCTTTAACTACAAGTCAAAGTTATAGCACTGATTCGCTAGAGGGTACGTGAATCCAAATGGGCTGATGAACTCAGCAGAGCAGATTGAACATGCTCTAGGAGGTTACAGTCAGCAAAGTTTAGGAACCACTCACTGCAGTATGTCATCATATAATGAAAGTTCACTGTTTGGGAGCATAGAGCTGTACTCTCTAATATATTCCCATTAAGAACATAGTATCATTAACATGCACTTCATGAATTAACTGTATGTCCTGTGTACAACTAGAGCTTAAGTACCTTCCTCCCATGTACACTTTTGCATTGCAGACACCCACATATAGGTGTCCGACTGTGAAGATTAATGCCACTCATAAATTCCAAAATTGTCTCCAGCTTTTCTCATAGAGCAGCTGCTGCAGGTAGATAATCTTCTTGGGTGGGGTGGAGAATGTTTTCCCAAAGCTGCCTCTCCTGTTGCTTCTTAATCACTGTCAAACAGCAAAGTGATCTTCCTGATCTCACAACAAGAGCTGAAGAGAGGAGTTATGCCTATTTCAACACCATGAAAATACCTTCGTGCTTTGTTTTTGGTCAAGGTTTTCTAGCAGAAGTAGGATCAAGTTTTACTTTTCTACGTAAACATGAACCAAACAAAAACTGTCTCACATTTCAAATGAATGGCATATAATTCTCAAAGGCTTAAAGCAGCATCTCGTATCATCATGTCTGTGTACAGCTAGAAAGGTTCTGGTCATTGAACTTTCTCACTAGGTGAAGTGGTGAACATTATTAAAGCCCTGGAAAAGCAGAAAGAGAGAAGTAAAACTTGAATTAATTTGATGCATCCTAAGTCCTACCATTCCAGTAGAATGTCTCCTAATTGCATCTCTGTATCAAACTAATGGTGTTCGTAACTTCTAATGGCCTACTGTGCATATTTATGGACTAGTTTGTCATCTATTTTCACTAAACAATTTTTCCCAAGATAATTCGGTGATGGGAGTCTTATGAAGTATCTACACAGAGTTGTGCAGAGTCAAGTTAATCTGTGTACTGAATTTCTCTTTTGAATGTCCTCTTGGTAATTGTATTCAGAAATGCATTCTTTTTTTCTTGATCCTTGATGTCTGTGGTTTGCTGTCCTCCCCTTGCTTCTTTGCGTAAGCAACTGGCATTATCTTGGTTGGAGAGCCACTAGTATTTGCTTTCCTCTGTTAGAAGTGGGAGAAGTAAATAGGCTCTGCATAATACATTTTCAAGTATGCTAGTTAAAAGTCCGTTCAGGATAAATGATCTATAACAACACTCAAGGGAGAGTGAGAATGAGAGAAAAATATTTTTTTTACTGTTTTCCTCCCCGTTATTTCTATAACCCAATAGTTAAACCTAAATTCTGTCCTTGCTCAAAGTTATGTGTGTTGACAAGAGCTTTCTTTCTTAGGCATCTTTCACATGCCCTGTGAGAAGAACCCACAAACCCCCATCCCAAAGAGAATAGCTTTTTTCCAGGAGGAAGGGTCATCCCTGAGATGCTGGGAGTAAAAACCTTCCTAGATTCCTATGGAAAGGATGGGAAGCTCTAGTCATGGTTGGAAAGGGAGAAGAGAGGTATGAGAGGCAGACCTCACTCTGGACAAGGGCAAAGCACTTTGAAAGATGTTTCTTAACATCAGTATCTCAATCTCTACAAGCAATTCAGCCAGGTGGCTCCTAATGTAAGACCTAAGCAGACAGAAAACACTTAACTGCCAACACCAATCCTTCTTCCCAGTGTCAATCTCTACCAACACCCACGACAAGAAAGCATTAAAACAATTCACAGTGTTCCCAAGAATGGACACTAGGTCACTTTCTGGGCAGATGGAGGGTTGACTACATGCAATAGCAACATCTGGCAGCCAATGGTGACACTTGACCTCAAATATAATTTAAATGTCTAGAGTTTATAAGCCTGATTTAAAAAAAAAGAAAAAAGATAGGAAAGTAAATGAGTCTTTCAGCTGATGTCAGTGAGCTCTGCACTGGACTTAAAGTTTAAGCTCCTACAAAAATAGAAAAAGTCTTTCTGAATTTTATTCCCTCATTCAAAAATCCATAGACTTGGAGAGCAGAAAGAAATGCTGCAGTATTTGGTTGGATCATCTGTTCATCATCTGCCACATCCAGTGATGTGGCACCTTTCCTAGAAATTGGAACCACAGCATGTCTTGCAGAAAGAAACCATTTTAAAGACTCTAGAGACTAATAAGCTTGCTACCTGCCCTGGCAAGCACTTCCAGCATTTAACTTAACTGCTAAGATTTTTTTTTCCAGTTTGATTTTGCCTTCCAGGTATTGTTTGTCTGAAAGAACCAAGCAACTTCTCCCTACAGAATATCTTTTCCATGTATTATAATCTAAAGACAGTGATCGAGTTCCTATCAACCCTTTTGCTAATAAACTGTATAGATAGAGTTTCCTAAGAATGATACCGTATGGGGTTTTTTCCATCTTCTGGGACATTTTTTTGCTTCCATTTATTGAACCCTTTTGAGTGTTTCTTATCCTTCTAGAAAGAAGTATCTCAAACGTGGACACAAGATTTTTATAGAAGCCTCATTAAGGAAAAAAAAATCAGTAATTGGTTTCTATTTCATATTACTAATTATCCAAGGACTACATTGGTCACACCATCACAAATAAAACTCAGGTTGAGGCAGTTATTGATGGAAATATCTGCCTCCTCTGAGTTTTCCAAGACAGGCTTCTACATTACAGATCTCGTAATGTTCATATGTAAATGTTCATTCCTAGATTTCCAAATGTAATGTTTATTTCTACATGTGTGCATTCTATATAAAGCACATGTCAGTGGATTGCACTTCAGTTCACTCACTGATCCACTTTATTAACTTGCTAGTCTGTCATATAGAAATTTAACTAGAAAACATTGTCTTGCTTTACTTAATATTGTGGCAATTAAATTAGGGTTTGAGTAGGGCTGCAGGAGTTAACAAATGTATGCTTTATGTGTAAGAGGCATGAGTGCTGCCAGACATTAAGTTATTTGTGCCAGGGAAGTATTTGTGAGTCTGAGTGGAGCAGAAAACCATGTGCAGAAAAGTCTGGGAACTATTGGCCTATGTAGTTCATTAAAATAATTTTAATATTGTGACGCCAAGAACCATTCCCTAGAATCCCTGGAAGTAATGCTTATTGATGTCTTCATATTACGAACCACACTTTAAGACCTATCACTGAACCAATTTTTAATCTACCCAATTTGCACCTGCTAATCCAATCCAATGCAACACAAGTTTTTTAATTATGCAGTACTGTGTCAAATGCCTTGGAGAAATCCATAAACTGTCAGTTGCCTTTATCAAGCAAACCTGTAATCTTGTCAAAGAAGCTATCAGTTTTGTTTGACAAGGCCTGCTTTCCATGATACCATGCTGACTGTCATTAATTAGATTTTTAATCTCTAGGTCTGTGTTGCTAGAATCACAAATTAACTTTTCATGAAAGAAATGAATCTACCCTGCTATCCCAGGTCACTGAATGGACTCCTCTAAATAGCAAAATTTCACTGCAACTCTCCGCTCATTTGGGGTTCCCCAAATTTTAAGAAGTTTACTTTAAGCACTTTCAGTTAGACAATTCTTCTGGTACTTCTTGAAGTCTTTTTTAAGACTTGTAGGTGACTTACTAATTATTAATGTTACTAACAGGAGACATAGCACAATTTGAAAGAAAAACATCTGGCTTCACTATTTTTAACTGAAAAAATTACTAATGCATTTCAACTCCATCATTGTAATTCCTTCTGTGATAGAAGTGAGATGTCTGAAACTCAGTTGGGATAATTTTTACTAAATCCTTCTGGATGTGTGTGAGTTCTTCCACTTACACCAGGTACAATTCACTATAACACATCTCCCATTACAGACTAACAAGCAAAAGAAATAGTTACTTAAAGTTAAAAACAACAAGATAAAACCCTCTGTGGTTTTCTGTGCGACTCGGCACTTGTGACGTCCCTTCTACAATATTGAGTTCATCTTCCATTAACACATGTCAGGAAAGATACTGGCCAGCAGCAGAAGGTCAAGATGAGAGCAGCAGTGATGGAGAGGCAAAAGCTGTGAAGAAATGTAAAAATATTTGAGCTTCTGTCTGTAGAAAAGATGACAGGGGGAGAATGTAGTGGCCTTCAGGTACATGAAACATCACTGCACAGCACAAATAGGAGCATCTGTTCTCCTTAAATTAATGTGACGGTGGTGAGTGAGGTTGAATATGCAGAAAACCTCTTAAAGACCAAATCTCTCAAAGACCAAAGCCTTGCATCTGGTGATTTGGAGGTTGTGATGTCTGTCACTGGATATTTTTCTGCCTTGGACCATGAAGTGAGCAGATGACGCCTTCAGGTTCCTTCCATCTCTGACAGCCTGTGTCATGGCTGTCAGCAAAGGACTTATCTACCTAAGACCTCTCATGAGACTGAAAGAATCATAGAATCCTAGATTCACAGAATCATAGAACAGTTTGGGTTGGAAAGGACCTTCAAAGGTCATCTAGCCCAACCCCTCCTGCAATGAGCAGGGACATCTGCAACTAGATCAGGTTGCTCAGAGCCCCGTCCAGCCTGGCCTGGGATGTCTCCAGGGATGGGGCATCTACCACTTCTTTGGGCAACCTATGCCAGTGTTTCACCACCCTCACTGTAAAGAATTCCTTCCTCCTCTCTAGCCTGAACCTCCTTTCTTTTATTTTAACGCCATTCTCCCTTGTCCTGTCACAACAGGCCCTGCTAAAAAGTCTGTCCCCATCTTTCTTACAGGCCCCTTTTAAGTACTGAAAGGCCGCAATAAGGTCTCCCTGGAGCCTTCTCTTCTCCAGGCTGAACAACCCCAACTCTCTCAGCCTGTCCTCACAGCAGAGCTGTTCCAGCCCTCTGATCATTTCTGTGGCCTCCCCTGGCCCCTCTCCAACAGGTCCATGTCTTTCCTGTTCTGAGGGCTCCAGAGCTGGACGCAGGACTCCAGGTGGGGTCTCACCAGAGCAGAGCAGAGGGGCAGAATCACCTCCCTCGACCTGCTGGCCATGCTCCTTCTGATGCAGCCCAAGATACTATTGGCCTTCTGGGCTGCAAGCGCACATTGCCGGCTCATGTCCAATCTCTCACCCACCAGTACCCCCAAGTCCTTCTCAGCAGGGCTGCTCTCAATCCCTTCATCCTCCAGCCTGTACTGATACTGGGAGTTGCCCCAACCCAGGTGCAGGACCTTGCACCTGGCCTTGTTGAACGTCATGAGGTTCGCATGGGCCCACTTCTTGAGCTTGTCCAAGTCTCTCTGGATGGCATCCCATCCCTAAGAATGAAGGTGTAAGAAACTCTCTTTCATCACCTCTCCTTCCGGTTATGGGGTTCTTTCTCCTGTGCAGGTTTGTGAGCTTTTTCTTTTCTGTATGTCCTTAAAAATAGATAGTCTGGCATTCTCATCATCACAACATGAAGCCGTTTTTGTTGTTATGAGCAATGAGTTAAGAAGTGAGGTAGATACCTCTGTCACTGTGACTTGGCTCCATTTGTCAGTCCACAATAAATGCTCACTTCAGAGTCATTTTATCATTTTTAAATGATCTTGGCATTTATTTTATTTACTAATAGCAAGAGTGTTATTGGTTTTGTGTGGGCTGCTTGCAGTGGCAGGCAGCAGCATAACAGAGCCTCTGCACAGCTGCTAATGCCTCTTCTTCACAGGGAGTGAGTGGGAAGAGCAAGGAAATGAGTGGAGATTTGGCTTCTTCCCTTCAGCGTGCCAGCTAGCACAGCTGAATCATCACAGCAGGAAAAATGTATAACTGTATATCAGCAGCAGATGACTTCCCTCTGGAGCACAAGAGCAGTGCACTATACTTTTAGGTATTTCTCCATAAAAAGCACGTCTAGATGGTACAGAACATACCACACACAGATGCTTGAGTTAGCCTTGAATGAACTAGTTTAGGCACGAGATGCCAGACAGACACATTAGTACGGTACCCTGCCTTGACTAAATTATCCCAAATGACTCTTATTTTTCAAGGCACTGTATTGTGCTGCATAGAAATCTTAGTGAGATTCAGGCAAGGTTGAGATGTCTAAGCTCCAAATCTCATCAAACCACCACTGAGCTGATAACTGCAGAAGTTCCTTAATGTTTGGCATTGAAATTGTCTTACATTTGTCTTGTTATACGTGCATTCATGTGTGTGTATCTCAGGGAATCATTATAGACACCAAGCCCCTAAGCTCCTGTAATCTACCACCTAGGCTTTTCTTTCCTTCATGAAGCTGACTTCTAAGAGGTCCCTGTCAGTCAGTAAGAGCTCTTTGAAATCACCTTTTGGAGCAAGCGTTACATAGGATACAGAGGCAACCACATTCTATTTAAAAACTTAGTAACTGGATGCCTTGTGCTGAAGCAATATGACTTATTATTAAAGAATTAAAGATCTAGTGCACCCCCAAAAACGAGACGTGTACAGCCTAGGGGATAATCTGTCTAGGGGCTGGGCAGTCACACGGTTGTCTTGAAAGCGCCTAAGATCAATGGAGTCTATGCTTGGGATTTGCTTCCACGTCACAGATTACGCAGGGGCTTTTTATAAAATAATTAAAAAACAAGTCTTGAGCACTAAATCATGTAGTTCAAAGGAAAGGCACACAAACCAAAAACTAAACATTGTGCTGTACTACACAGGGTTAAGAGTGACCACACCATTTCTTCAATATTTCCTGATTTTTAATTCTTACCTGCGCAACTTTAACAGTCACTGAATGGACTCCTCTAAATAGCCAAATTTCACTGCAGCAACTTTAACAGTATTTTAGGGAACTGTAGGAAAGAAACAAACAGCCAGATGTGCCCTGCTTTAGGATTCCATCAGCACATACCCAATCTGAGTGAGGCATTCTGTTGAATTTTATATATCTAAGTACCTTGCTGAGCTGAGACAATATTGGCATCCTTAAAATGGCTTGAGATTTTTCTTGTATAAGTCTTATGGGATTCTTTTGGTTTCATCTGGAAATCAAAAATCTCACAGTTAGTTTAATAGTTAATGAAGAACTAAAGGCCTAGTATTATGGAAAATGCCAAAGAAAAAAGACATTATGGCACTTCTTTCACTGTGTGAAAAAAGTGTCATTTTTTTCTGTATCAGAAAAATGCAGCATTTTTCCTTTCTGACATTGACAGTTCTTTCAAAGCTCCTTCAAATTCACAAAGCCGTAACCAAAGCATTTTTGTTTATATGTGTAATTCAATTAATTTTTAAAGAAAATACCTATTTAGATGCATGTAAACATACTGGTTAAGCTGTGTATCTTCATTTTTTCCACTTCAGTGATTGAGACTGTGTAGAATAGACTGTAAAAACTGCACCAAAGAGCATATTCTCTTTTTATTGCCTGTCAAATTATTGCTGTGACACCCATAGTTGGTAGTGAAACATTGTGATGCACTGTTAGTGATGAAACACAGAGTGTGAGTTGCTCATTGAGTTTAGGTAATGTACCATAAAACATTGCACGAAAACACTAATTTTCTCAATATATCTTAGTAGACAGACACAGTGTTTACCAACGAGAAGTTGAAGATGGTTTTAAATATAGTTTATTCGTCTAAAGGCTTTCCTAGGCTCTACTTAATCACTTTATATTTGGGATTGCATTAGAAATGAATGGAGCTGCTGAAGGAGTAGAAGCTGCAGTTTGACGATTATGTCAGGCCTGGGTAGATGTCACACCTCACAAATGCTGACAATGACCTTCATATGCATCATATCTTTGACACTGAGCTACCAGTTAAGAGGTCAGTGGTGCTACATCTACCGTAAGTTTTGTCGTTTCTATCTTTACCATGCTGCTTTGATTGCTCTTCCTTTGTATTTGATGTACATGCAACATACAGGAAATTTGTAGGTCACTGCTTCGGTCCTGCTGGTACCTCTTTTAGCAGCCTAAGCACTGCACCTGACATTTGCTCCTTCCTCACAGACCTGCCCTGACTGCAGGTATCTTGCTGAAGATGATCTTGAGCCTATGGTTACAGCATGGCTTTAGGAGCTGTATAGATAAGAGCTAGTTTTATTTCAGTTATCTGAACTGTATAAAGAGAATCATAAAACCCAGTATTGTCAGCCTTGAATAATACTACCACTGAAACCTTTCATTATCTTAATATCAGTGTACTCAAGAAGCGGTTCTTTGTCTCTGTCCTTTTTCTTAAGATGCCTGTTTCTTTGTGTTAAATAGAAATTGTTGGCTAAGACCAGCAGAGGGGAAAGCACTATTTCTTGGGTAGCAGAACAGTTGATCTGAGCACATCATAATAATCTTTCAAAAGTGACAAACATTGTAGTTCATACACTTGTTCATTATCTTTTCTCGGATTTTCCCTGTAATGTTTACATTCTATGTAGTTTCTCACGCTGTCTTTGTGGCTCCCCATGCTGAGCTCCCCTTGAGTGCTGAGACCAACTTCTGTTGTACATGTTTCATTCCCTGTCCTATCACCCTCCAGGGGAAGAATTGTGTCTATGGTAGATTTGGCTTTGCGAACAGACTAGAAAGGGAACGTCAAACCCTATGCACTAGAGGAAGGCATGTAACGGAGATTCAACCTAGAAAACATTCTTAGAACACTTTCTCAACAGGCCATAAGGCACTGCCTCATCACAAAAGCAAGTCCCTTCCAGCTAGATTCTCAGTGCCAGTGCCTAAGCATCAATGCTGTTTCTCTTCACTGACTTAGAGAAAGCCAGAGGCAAGAAGCCCCAGAGAGCAGGCAGTGTGAAACTTTCACTGCACTCTTGAACCCAAATGCCATATGTCATGATGACAGAGCACATCAGGAAAGCTAATTATCAGTAGTACAGGAATATAAACTGTAACATGAATTATCACAAGCCACAAAAGCTATGCCTTGCCACTGTAAAAGAAAGGTAATGATCTCAGGATAGTCAATATCCTATAGTCTATATTCTTGGTTATCCAGACACCCCAGGAAGGGGATCACACCTCAAGAGAAAACAAAAAAGATTGATAATCCTTGTCAGACCTGTTAGGAGAATATGTTCCTTCTGGACTTCAAAAGTAGTGACCATTAGTGCAAGCTTGTGAGCAAAACACAACAGATGGCCATGGAGAGGTTTTCTGTATCATTATGGCTAAATCTATACCAGGTCACGCAGTGAGCATCCTCCAGTTCTGCATATACATCTCATCCTTGAGAAAGACTTGGGAGGATACTGTTGTCCTGTTCCCATTATCCTGATTTCTACATGGGGAAAACTTTGTCCTATAACCCAGATGAGAATAGGCCATGCCCTACGGAGGTGTTAGTCTGGGTAAGTGGGAGACTGGCACCTGTAAACACGTCATGGCATACATCAAAACCTAAGTCCAGGCACAGACAAACAGTTCCACCTCCGGCACCACTACCCACTCAGAGTTTACACTTAGGCAAGGCCTATCTCTGGAGCTTCAAAGAAGGGCAATCCTACTTCCCTGCCAGCACTGTTCAAAAGCAGTTCATCCTGGGAGAAGAACTCCATGGCTTCTGTTCATGGTCAGCCAGAAGTGTAAAGATAGATGTTCACTTATCAGCAAATTAATGGCAACCAAATATCTTTTTTGGTTTCCTCCAAAAAATCAAGCACCTCAGGTGTTACAACATTTGAAGCCTCTTTTTTTAATGTATTTTGTAGTCACTGATATGTCATGGTTCTAATCAGAAAAAAACAGCAACCTAATATAACAGCATTATTCCTTTAATCTAAGTCAGATTAAATAAGCAATATTTAAATTAGTTTTGCATATACACAAAAAATTTAGTTTTCTTGGCTCTGTAAATCACATTTATTTATTTATTTATTGAAAGTTTTTTGCTATCTCTGTCTTCATTATTTGCATTTCATACTAAAGCCATGTGAATCAGCCAGACCTTTTATCTTACACTAATAAACAACTTGTAATGTAAAAATGAGCACAGATCAACCAATGCCTATGGCTGGTATTCTCTTCATGTGCTCTAACACCTGGCAAAATTATTCATTAATTCAACAGCCACATTTAAAAGCAACAGTTCAAAGGCCTATGAATGGTAGAATAACGTGTTCAAAACTGAAGTGCACTTCAGCGGCAGCAGTGTCAGAGTTTAGAGAAAGAACCATTTCCTGTGAGATGGAGGGCTTGGGAGAGTGAGACAGCAGTTAGGAGGATCTCTACTTTGTCAATGTGTTTCTTCAGCCTCTGGCAAGGCCAACAGAGATAGACTGATGTGCATTTAAGAAGAGAGAGGCATACAGCGGGGGAGGTTTTCCACACTAAAGTTTCTCCATGAAGAAAACTTTATTGGGTTATGTGACTTTTTCCCCCTGTGTGTTAGTCAGCAGGGGAAAGTTAAATTATATAGTAAATACAAAACACAGAAAGGAAACAAAAGGATGGGACTTTGATGCAATACTTTGATATCTGCTAGAAGATGGGTAATATGTCATATAGCTCCTATCAGCTGAAAAGTGTGACGTGCCAGTCACACAGAGCTATTTACAGAGTTCTTGTGTTTGTTTGTATGAGATTAGAGGCACCACGTGCAAGAAGCTGTCCAAAATTGGTTTTGCTGGGCCTCAACTGACTCCATCCTTGAGAGGCATCTTTGCCAAAGAGTGATTCCCATGTCCTCTAGCAAGGCATATATAGCTTTTAAGAGCAGGTCCAGTTCTACACTGAAGCCAGTAAATCCCGGAGTTTGATCCTACTTGGATGCTTTCACACAGGGAATTTATATGAGCTCCAGGACGTGGCACAACAAAGGTTTGGACTTATGCCCTCCTTAGAACAGTCCCAAACATCCATGACTATCTGCAGCATGGAAGGACAACACTTGAGCATGACTGTCCACACTTGTTCAGACTGTCATATGCCCAAGACTGGCTTCCGAGGACAAGAGACATCGAATCTATGACAGAGCAGCCAGTGCGGGGCCCTACTTATAAACTCACGATACTGCATACAATGAGATGTTATTGGATAAATAATCTACTGAGCTGCAGATGTTCTGATTCTTACAATGTAGCTGCACATTGTAAGATGTGGTGCATGTGATGCATGGAGCAGGCCATGCACCCATGTCTGCCAAGCAGTTTAGAGAGACTATTTAAGCCTGTCTGGTTCCAAAGCTTTTTCCCTGGCCAGACAGGTTCATTTCAGGGAGGCTATTTCTGTGCAGGAGTGTTACAGACTTGAGCTTCGGGAGCTGACATCTATTTCATAACAATTTGTTTTTCTTCTGCAAAACTATACCATCATAAGGAGTCACATGTGACACTCACTGAAGTCCACCGACATCTTTCAGTGAGAATAAAATCTCCCCCGTATCATAGTGGACATTGGATCAAGCCTCAGGTGAGGTTGTCTTTCCAGGGTTCATGAAATTGCTCTTTCTTTATCTCAAAATTTTCTTTCCTTTGGTGATAGCGTGTTTCTCATACGATAAATCATTGGAACATGGACTCTCATTTACATCTTAAGACACTATCTCCAGAGGATGGAAGCAATTATTCCATAGCACCTTTCACCTTCTTCAGTCTATGAAATTTCAAATGCCTCCATCCATTAAGTGATTTTAAATTGATCTTCTCCCTTAACTCCCCAATCTTTCCTCTCAAGGTTATTCAATTACATGTGCTGTATTGGGTAGTGTTCCATTAAAGGGTTTCATAGTTTTGATCCAGTAATACATGTAAGCCTTGGGTGAAGGAGAGGCAACTGATGGTCTCCTGCTTTTATTTTGAGATCTATTCTTGCTACGCTAGATGGTACAGCCAGTGAACTCAGGTCTTCAAAATAATTATTTTTTTTTACTTATTATTTGAACTGTTCGTTTTATCAAGGAAAGCAACATGCAAAGGGTGGGGTTTGTTTCACAGAAATACCTTCTTCATACTTAGAAGACAGGAATTAATTCAAGGCTACATTTCCAGAAAGTTATCTTTTTAAATTAAATTAAATTTAAGTTTCTGAGTAGTATTAAATGAGAATTGCATCAAATGTGCTGAATTCCTGAAAATCCTCACTGATATCAGGAGGAACAACAGCTACTTAAGAACCGTGAAGCTCTGAAGTCAAACTTCTACACACACTACTTTAAAAACATGATCCCTCATTTCAGTTTCCTACTGTACAGCAAGGAAAAGGCTTTAGGTACAGAAACATTTTATGCTTTCTTAAACACTCTTCCTGCTTTTTACCTGAGTCAGAGTGAGACCAGCTCACTCTGTTAAGATAATGCTAAGATAGTGTTAAGACCAAGATAATATGCTGGAATCAAAATAGATGCCTTATCATCTACATTTTCAGACAGGTAAAAGGGGAATCATATTCAGATATACATAAAGGGAAATTTTGGCATCACTGTTTTCCCATTAATTTCCCAAATTATGTCAGTGGCTGACAGTTGATAGGAGTGGTTAACATCAAGTCCTCTCTTTGCCTTAAAATGGAACTGCAGATGTGGCATTTGGCACTGTGACTTGTTCCAGATGTCTATCACAGTGTTATATGTTGAGTCTTTGTAGGAAAAAGGTAATAATAAATCTAGTGTGGGAGCAGGAGTGTCAGATTGCAAAAGCTCACCTTTTGACGGGTGCTGCTCTGGGAATGCAACCACTGTTTTAGGCTGAGGAGCACCGTGTCATCCACAAGTCTCATTAACATTGATGTAATGAAAGAAGACAAGTGCTACCCCAGAAGATCACTAGTGGATAGAGTTTCCAAGCTTCTACCTATTTTGGTTTGGATCACAACGACTTCATAACACTGTACTGTGTTACAGGTGGTTAAACTGAGTGAAGAGCTCTCCTCTCACCCATGATTATTACCTAATGATGGAATCTAAGTGAGTACACACATTCTTAACCTCAGTAGACTTTTGACTAGGTCACGTCACTGATTTCCAGTTAAATTAACCTGATTAAATGAGAGCTGCACTTGGACCATGGAGTATTTGGGTAGCATGCATTCAGCTATTCAGTCCTCATTAGCTTTGGGGTTTATAAATACAAATATCAAAGGTGGCTATAGCCTTGGTCGGAAGTGAGCTAGCTGTTTAGGGACTTTTGACTTGTGGCTCACATTCAGTGAATAAATAGCTTTTTAACAAGATTATTTCCTCTCTATAAACTGTTTGTAAGGCCTTTTTGCCTGCGGTTGACAGCAGAGACAGGAGATGGGAACACACACCCTCACTCTGAATATTTCAGGCAACAGTTTGGCATCCTAGTACAAGCTTGCCTCCTTTAGAAGGAAGATCTCAATCATCGTATGGTGAAATGAGTATCTGGAAGCTGGGCACCACCCCAAACAGAGGGATGGGAAAACTACCATCTCTATCACCTGCAGGGACAGTTTCAGTTTGTCTGTCCCACTGCAAAGACATTTTTAAAATGCCCTTTATATGAATAAATCACATGCCTTTTTGGACTTTCCACAAGAGAACAGTTTTTAGTAGATGCTTTAATTGTTATAGGAAATGGGTTCCTAATTTTGCCAATTTACATTACCTGATATTCTGTTCCTTATAATACCTTTCTGAATGTCAAGCTCTGACAATCTTCATTGACTCTCAGCTGACATGTAAGTAGTGCAAGTTACTTAAAGCACACCAAATATCCACTGAAACAGTGAGAACTATAAATCTCATACAAACTAAGCTTAAGTTTCCCAGTAGCCAGTCGTCACCCACAACCATGTCTACCTATCAGGATCACAGGGTCACTATCTACATGCCTGCTTCTTAAGTCATAATGTTAGCATATTTGTATGGTGTTATCACTTCTTTTTTCTTTTGGCCCTTTCTTGCAGCTGCTGGTTAGTAGCATTTTCCTCTCATTTTGTTCCATGCAACCTCTTTGCACTGAATCCCAGATGCATGTGAAATGGCCACAAAAGAACTATCTGGGTTAAATGAGTGCTAAACAGGTTTAAAATTAGTGCTTATTGTTTGGAAGCAGATGCAAGCTTCAAACAAATGCAAAACATCAATGCAAATGCAAAAAGGAGGGTGATTTGAAAATCAGATCCTAAGTACTTGATTCTATAGGTTGTTTTTTCTAGTAGTAATACCCAGAACAGTTCTGTTAATGTAATGGAAGCACACTGAATAACTACTCTACCAGCATTTGTGTTTGCAGAGTTCATGAATCAGCAAAATAACTCAGGTTCCCTGCTATTCTCATTTTAATGAACTGTCATGTCTACAAAGCAACTCCTTTAGAAGATAGTAAACACTGCTACACATCTCTGTGTTACATTCTACAGAAATTATTATTATAGAGTTATTTTTGCTGTTCGCTTTTCTTTACCTTTTGCACTATTTTTTTCTTGAGGCTAGCCATATCCAGAATCACGGTCCTGAAGAGCTGCAGTGCTAAAGTCTAATGACTGTTGTGGTTTAACCCCAGCCGGCAACTAAGCCTCACGCAGCCAATCTCTCATAGCCCCTCTCCCCCACGTTTCCCCAGTGGAGTGGGGGAGAGAATCAGAAAAGTAAAAGTGAGAAAACACATGGGTTAAGATAAAGACAGTTTAATAGGTAAAGCAAAAGCCACTTCTGCAAGCAAAGCAAAACAAGGAATTCATTCACCTCTTCCCACGGGCAGGCAGGTGTTCAGCCATCTCCAGGAAGGCAGGGATCCCAAAGTAAAACCAAGCAGTATACTTGTGCCAGCACTTCCAACACTGTCAGGGAGGGGTTTTCTTAAGACATAAGCAAAGCAGCAGGTTCCCTGTGAGGCACATGAACAAAATCACGGTCTAAAGTGAGAGACAGTAATCCCCCAAATTTTATAGCTGTAGCCTTATTTTTGCCCAGCCTATGGAGACTCAGAGGTAGTGGCAGAGTACCGCTCTTGTGAGCTATTCTTGCAGTACATACAAGACACCAAGATGGAGTGAGGTCCCCAGCTTAAGTAGCAGACCCCCAAACTGTACTGCTGTGCCCTCTTTTGTGCTTGCTTCCACCTGTGCTGCTGCTGGGGGACCTTACCATGCAGCTGGTAGATGCTTAAAGAGCAAGGAAAGAGACAAGGGAAGCTGGAAGTTGGCCATGGCACTGGTGGGTTTGGTTTAATGACAGCATTTGGGGAGAAAAACAGTAGAAAAACACTGGAAAGAAATGGCCATTATTCCCCAAAGTACTGTTGACAGCAGCCTCTTGTGGCTTACAGTTTACAGTAGATGCTCACTGGGATTTGTTTTCATGTCAAGTCACATCCACTTCTCTGTATTATCCATGTCACTGCTCTTTTTGGTAACTCCACGTTTACCTCTGTTGCCTGTGTATTTGAGCTCTTCCAAACTGGATAGAAACTATTATGTTTCATAGCACTTTAACTGCTTACCAGTTTATAAATATTACATTTTTGCACTCATCCTCTTCTTCTGTATTGGTAAATACCAGAGGTGTGAATAAATAACTGGAAGCAAATTGAACAAATAAATAAATAAGTGGAAGTAAAGGGAAGCAGACCATGCTTTTCTTAAAAATATGTGTCTAGTACTTGAATAAAACAAACATATTTTCCAAGATGGTTATGCTCACTTCGAAACCGCAGAGGTTACAAGGAACTACGTGCCATAAGATCACTGCAGAGCAGACAGCTCTAGCTTGGTCATTTGAACTGCAAAGAGAATAAGGACTGGCAGGTAGTGCTGACAGTAGCACCCTGGGCTCAGGAATGAGCAAATGTCTTTTCCACAGCCGTTGGAATACTTAGCAGACATGTGGCCTTAGTGGATCTCTCTCAACCTGTTCCTAGGAACCACCTCGGTTTTCCAGTACCTACCTGGCATTTTTTGAAAGAGACACCAAAAGTACCTTGGGACACCTCTCTCTTCCACACCTAACCTGTGATCTCTGCAGCAAGACTTACAGTATATGTACATGCCAGGAGGCTACAGCTATGATTCCTCCTTACTTATTATTGTCTCCATTCTCAGTCTATTCCTCAGCCACTAGGCAGACTCACGGCAATCAGGCACGTAGATGTGTCCCCAGACACGCAGGCACTACTGCCATGCAAGTGAAGTGAAGGCAGATGTAGATCTTAAGCCTCTACCAAGGCCTGCAGGACAGTCCTGCAGACACCCAGATCATGACAGTGAGGAGCAGTGCCGCCACAGCATCACTGAGAAGAGGTACAGACCTAGGACTTCAATAATTAGCAGGTCTCACATTTTCCTTGCAATCCATGCAGTTGCACTGGAGGTATTTTTACTACCCAACTATTGACTATTGGTCATAAATACTGATGTTGGCTTATGAAGTGGATCTAATCATTTTATATAAAACAAAGTTTTTCCAGATTCGATTCTTCCTACACATACATAAGATATTTGGTCACAAGGAATATATCTGTGCTTCATTTATATCTGAGTGTTGTAAAGCTCAGCACTGTCCAACAAGAAGCCAGCAGAATGATTCACAAATTATTTTCCATCGCCATATACCACTACAAAAGAAACTTCTATAATATAATTCAACCTCTTTGTTGTTCAAAAACAGCACCCTTCTGTTGTAGCTGAAACCGTGAAATCTTGGATTTGTGCTCATCATTTATTGCAAGGGAAAAAATTATAGGCACACTTTTCAGCAGATACAAATCAATCTTGTTAAAGAGAGGGTAGGCCATAATACTTTAGAAGTTGCTTCAACAGATAGTAGTGGAAACCATTTTTAAAATCAGTGATTCCTGAGAACCCACTAGAATGCACTGTTTATTCATGTGAACAAATTGGATTGATTCTAAAGAGGGAAGAATAGCTTTGAGCCATGACTTCCAAAGCATTCTTACTGACAACAGCTCTCTAGCCTGTGTAACTTCTGCTTTTACCAAATCCAAGGTCCACAGAGAGATTCCTCCACATTCTGACCACCTGCAGTATGGAGCAATGAATATTCAGAAATATTGCTGTGTTTCTCTTTTTAAAAAGTGTACTTCAAACCCTACCCTCTCAAGATCCTTTAATATATCCCAGAGAAATATTCCACAAAATACCTCTTCAGCCTGTACAAATGAACCTCCATAAATACTGAAGATATCTTGTATGTATTATACATATACAGAAAGAGAAAGACAGAAACGCTTTCTACAGCTTATTTCTGTGCAGGATGAAAAACAGAAACAAAAATAAAAGGTATTAAAAAAATACAGAACATGCAATATTTACTGTTTAAGATACAATGAAATTATTTTAAAATGAAGCTTGCATCATAGTTTGAGACAAAGAAGTCCTGGTAGGGACAAAATCTACACCCATATCTAGAGAAAATAGAAGCAGGGGGAACACTGTTAATAAGCTCGTAATTCAGTGTATTGCAGGAATACAAATATATTTCCCATTATCACCAAAAGATTACAATTATCGGATTTCCGTATATTGAGGTGAGTATGTTTCATAAAGCAGCATTAACTAACATAACTCTAAAAGAAAGAGGTGCAAGAGAAGCAAAGTAAAATAGTACTCATTCAGACATTATCCTGGATAAATATGTAAAAAATGGAAAATTAAAACTGACTCTACTTGGATAACTAGAGAAGGTCACAGACCTGATTTTCTTCCTCCATTTTTAGCATTATGAAATAGAAAAAAAAAAAAAAGTGAAGCACAAATTTAAAAAGGAAAAGCTCCCTTAGGTCTTCCAAATCCCCTGCAGTTCTTCATTGAAGAGTGATTTTGACATAGTGCTACAATCATAGAAAAGTGTCAACACCATTACAGTGTCCTTATGTGTATTTTAATGAAAGGAATAATGAATAGCTAAATGCACCTTCCCAACTTTATTGTCTTGTAACAGTGAAAAGGATGTGCTCAAAAGTAGCTTTTAAGGTTCCTTTTGTATTTGGTCCTTGTCTATATTTTGTTGTTGGCCGCTAGCAAGTCACCTACCCCCAGAGATGGTCTCTAAGCCAGGCTCATGTTTGAACCTGAAAGCTTTTGATGCAGCTGGGCTTAAACAGCATCAAGACACCACCATGCTGCCCTGTGGTGTGGACCCATGCCTTGGGACACCCCAGCCCAGCCATAAGCTTGTGGGAGTCTTGTGTCCTAAGGGCTACACAGCAGCCTACATGTCCTGTAACAGAATAATAACTTTTATAGAAAATCTGGTGTAGACCTTAAGTCTTCAGAGAGGTAAGAGACATCAGAAAAAAAGAACATGGGCTTTTGAGAAATACTTTCTCTTATACGTACACAGAGAACTCTTAGGTGTCTTCTAGTTTCCAGTGGTGGAGAAAGGCACAGCAGGAACAAAGTTTGCAACTGACATTTTCTTACTTAAAATAATATGAGCTCGATATCTGTGCTGGGGGTAAGGCTAAGAAACCAAATGACCAGATAACAGGATTTGAAGGGTGGGACAAGAGGAATAGGTAATGATAGAAAAGACAAGGCAACAAGGGAAATTCTGACGGAAGGCAAAGAAAATGATTGTCACGAAGGCAGTGGGTATGTATTGGCAAAGGTGCCCACATAGTCTGTGGAATCTCCACCCTTAGAAGTACTCAATAAGCTGCTGGACAAACACCTGAGCAACCATATCTAAGTAGTAAGTTGGCACTGCTTTGAATTCAGGACTAACCAGATGGTCCTCAGAAGTCATTACTGACCTGAATTATTGTTATGATTCTCTGACATGCTAGGAGAAGGGGTTTTAGGTTCTTTTTTTTTTTTTCCACATGTCTGAAATAAATCCCTCCCCCATGACATAAAATAAAACAGTATTACTATATTTGTTTATATTTCTGAGGTAGTCAAAACACACAAGAGACTCATGTATTCGTCACGCAAGCAGTATTTACCTCAGAAATGTTGCAGTCCATAGCAGAGACAAAGGCAGGTGAGAAGTACTGGGAGAGGACTAGGTTATAGTATAATATTCAAGCAGGGAAGATCACCCCGGATAATGAGACTACAGTATGACAGCAGGGTTGTTATTTGCTCTGCTCACCCATGTGGAAAGAATGGGACACAGAACCCAATGACAGCATATTTAGTATCGCTCACCATGTCTTAAAAAGTAAATAGAGCTAAATTGGTTGGAATTATCTCTTTTAGGACCCAGATATACCACAAAACATTTGGTAAAAGTGAAGAAACATTAAAGATGCACAGGCATACATTGCAAGTGCTGCATGGTTTAGTATGATCAACAATTAGCATTGGGCTCAGTGGCACAGGACAATGAGACTGAAACTGGTATTTCTGCAGTATAATAATATAACCATTTAAGTGAATAATCATGCATTGAATTTCTTCATTTAGTTCACTTCAGTTTCAATCATGCATGATTTAATGTGTGAATTCTACTTCTGAAGGCACTGATTTAATTGTAAGCCTTGAGAGGACTTTGCTTGTCCATGTTGCAAGCACAAGTTTACAGGGTGTAGGCTGGATTCAAAATATTGATGCTCAAAACCGTTGCACATCACAGAAGCACTACAATTATGTACACACACCAGAGAAGTCCCAAAGGTACCTTCATCTCTGTGACAAAACATATGTCTGTGCAGTCAAGCCATGAGTAGCACGTAGCAGCTGGGCTTCATGATTCTGTTTAAGCCCTCTTGGCCTTTCCAAAATAGACATCTGTCTCACTTACAAGGCCCAAACCAAAATATAAAATAAATAAAATAAAATAAAATAAAAAATAAAATAAAATGAAATGAAATGAAATAAAATAAAATAAAATAAAATAAAATAAAATAAAATAAAATAAAATAAAATAAAATAAAATAAAATAAAATCTCTCTGGAGCATCTCCCTTAGGAGGAAAGGCTGAGGGAGCTGGGTCTCTTTAGCTTGGAGAAGAGGAGACTGAGGAGTGACCTCATTAATGTTTATAAATATGTAAAGGGTGAGTCACGAGGATGGAGTCAGGCTCTTCTCGGTGACAACCAATGACAAGAGGCAATGGGTACAAACTGGAACACAGGAGGTTCCACTTAAATATGAGAAGAAACTTCTTCTCAGTGAGGGTGACAGAGCACTGTCCTGTGTAACCTCATCTAGGTGTTCCTTCTCCGGCGGGGGGACTGGACCAGATGATCTTTCAAGGTCTCTTCCAATCCCTAACATTCTGTGATTCTGTAATTCTGTAAAATAGAATAAAATCCACTAGTCTGGCAGTGGCACAAAAGAGATGAACGCTACCCTTTTCCCCTCCTGTTTGAACACTTTTCTGTGTGGAAAGCCAGCTTCAGCTCTCTCCTATCTCTAAAAAACCAACTGTATCTATGTTTCATCCCCTGAAAAAGTGACTGCCCTCTAAAAGGCAGGGTATTCTGGGAGCACCCCTCCATCTCTCCTTTCCTACTAAACATTTCAGTAATTTGGAAATTACTGAGATTTTTCAAGAGAAAGCCAGATAAAAACTCACTAGTTTAGTAATTTGAGCATTGATCCAGAAAGAGGGATGTGGAGTCCATCTAATCCTTTAGTGTGCTGAAGTTTCATATGTCAAGTGGAAAGGTCTCATCAGAAGAGGATGGGACATGACAACCCTGAACTCAGTGCCTGGATATTGCCATAATCAGAAGGGATTTGAGCTCCAGTAGGCAGGGAAGAAAATGGAGTGATCTCCTCTCTTATTCTCCCAAACTAATTGGTAATCAGTTGGCCATGGCCATTAAGTTGATTGTTATTTTTAAGGGAGGAGGTGAAAGGAGAAGGATGGGAAAGGTGAAGTTGTTGCAGACACTTGATTTCAGGATCAGATTCACAGCACTTCCTTGCAGCCCAACTTTGAGCTTTCTTGAGAACTGCAGGCTTTTTAAGCAGCTCTTTCTCCTCAGCTTTTTTTCATTTTCTAGCCTAGATGGCTTCTTGCTCATTTCATCTGCTTCTGCTATAAGGTATGGCCATGCCAGCCTCTGGCTAAAAGAGGTACACAGCTCGGTACCCTCTGGAAAAGGACGCCAAACGAAAGCAAATGTGCTGAGGGAACAAAAATATGTATTGCCAAGTGGAGAGCCATGGATGATTCTCCATTCTCCTACTGAACACCGTTTTTCTCGAAAATTTCTGAGCAGACGAGGCCCTCCTGCAGGTCTGTGTAAGACCCTTGCGCTCTCCCCGCACTTCTGCAGCAGCCTGGCTACCCTGAGGGACGGCGCTGGGCTGAAGGGTACCTGCTGGCCTCAGCAGTCAACACTAACACACTCTTGCCTTTTCACAGATTTTAACGTGCAGCCGTAGGGGAGAACTCACATGCTCTGTGAACAGAAATATTTTCACTAAGCAGTGCTTCTCCTCATTAATGAAGGTGAAAAGACACACCAGAAGAATAATTCTGAGAATAGTAAATACACTCAGTTAAACTGGGAAGCCTAACCTATGTGTATCTCTGAACGTGGGCAGACAGTGCAAACAAATTTATTTTTAAAGGTTCTGATATCACATAATGAGAAAAAAAAAAAAAGAGACAGGGTTTGGCATGGAAAGTATTTTCATAAATAATGATGCTAGTGCATTTATCGAAATGTCTTCATCTTAAACATCTTAATAGAAATCATACTATTCTCCACCTAAAGTTTGTGTAGTCATGCAGTCAAGTCAATCTTGAAATCAAGACATGTTTCAGGTCATCCAAGCAATATTGATCGCTATAAGACCCCCAAATCACTTGGTATGCTATATTTGACTTATTTGTTCATAGCAAATAGAAGAACATTGGAAGGTTTTCAAAGACCTAAACAGTCCATTTTCTCCACTTCAGTCACTACTCAGAGGCTCTTCACTTAAATATAGGAAACTAATGAAAACTGCAAAGCAGAAGGGATTGCTACTTAAATAACCATACACTAGTGTTTGCACATACTGTTCCTGCTGCTACAGTTTTGGACAGGATTGGACTATCTGCTTGGACAGAACATTAACTAATACTGACCTAGAGCTAAATTCACACAAACTTTACTTTGATTGAAAACTGAGATTACAATATTAAAAGAAAAAAAATCTACACTTATTCACATTTAATTCTGACATAATTTCGTGCTGCATGGTAAGAGTGAGCAGACACGTAGTATCAGCATGGTAACCACTTCAGCGTATTACAATTGATTAACAGGAACCAGAGGTAAATAAACAGAAAAGGAACTAAAAAGGAAAGTTTATTAAAAAAAAAAAGCCAACATATTTAGATGGTAGGCTTCAAGATTGTATCAGGGACATGTCCTTTGGAGAATGAAATTCAAACACAGTTGAAGCCAAGAGCACAATTTACAAGAGGTAAAAGAAGACAGGAATTAGGAAAGCTGAGAGGGAGTTCGAGGAGTGGATACACAACAACACAATATAATGCAGTATGTAAATGCCTGTGGAGCAGGATGGTTTTGAGAGAATCAGTGTTTCTAATGGGCTCTCAGGGAGTGAAAGAAGCAATAATTGGGAATAAGGACACCACGTCTGATAAATGCTCTTTTTTCTTCAAGCTTGTCAGAGGAAGTGTCTGTTCTCCTCATTATATTGTTCATCTTCCAAATGCAACACCTGGCATGGGCCATTCCAAGACAGAGTTGCAGGCATCATGAGCCACCAGGACTGTGGTTAGACTAGTAAGAAAATGTCTCTGTTCTTCTGATAAATCAAGGGGAAGCTCTATTTTTGTACTGTCTGATTGACTGACACTAGGATGAGCTTTCAGCCCATGAGAGAGACATGTCATGAGATTTTTTTGAGACAAAAGCAGTTCAGAAAAGTATGTAGACTGAAGGACGCCTACTCAATATCAGACTCATCTGCTGAACCACCTCGTGGCTGATCAGGAATTTTAGCAATTCAGAACCTGGCACATCCATTTCAGATTAGACTATATAACCCCCTGTTGCTCCCCGTGTTTCCAGTTTAATTCACTCTAATGTGAATTTAAAGAGGAGGGAAAAAACAAAACAAAACAAAACACACTAAGCCTCTGTTTCTTATTGAATAAACAAACCTTGTTTGTTCTTTGCATGGGTGAGTTTGGTGTGAGGATGAGCTGGGCGCAAGTGCTCTGGTCCCTTGGCATCAGCGTGAGAGGAGGGTGCTGAGTTCCTCCCAGGGGGTGTGAGCCCACTGCAGAGGCAGCTCCCACCACAGCATGCCAAATGCTGAATAAAAGCATTTCTCTTTTGTTAGCATGCACCCCTGGAGAAGTTTCCTTCTTCTTGGTTTGCAAGGAGGTGATGGTTGCAGGTTTATTACTTCTCTGCCAGACAGAGGGAGGAAGCATTCAGTGCTCGGTATTGTTTTCAGTGTGTCATCTCATTCATGCCATCAGAGTGTCTGCTTGCTCTTGTGGGGCTGGTCATTTGGGAATCCTTTCAAAGGCGACTCTGGCAGCAGGGTCTCTCCTTTAGTTCAAGTATTTCACATCTCCCTTTTCTTCACTAAACAAAGAGCCTCTGCTTGCTTCATCAGTGAAGATGACAAAACAGTTGTGTACCCATGGTGTGAACCGTTTCATTTGACTGGCAATGTATGCAAATCTGATGTCCTACTGTTGTCACCAGAAATTATGTTTTATCATTTTAAGATGTTGGAAAAATTTTAAGAGTTGCATAATCTTTCTATATGCCTCATTTCAGTGAAATGTCCTGAAATTTCCAATATTTAAACAAAATTAATTACAGAGCAAGATTGTGTGAAGTGAATTGATGCAGATGTGTATCTGATTGTGTTACAGAAATAAACACTAGTGGAGGTCTGTATTATGTAAAAAAATAAATTCACTCTCTAGTCTGAACAACTCAAGCATCCTACAAGAGTCTTCAGTAGTGACAGTGACAGTAAGGTTTGTTTTTTATCTTCCCACTGTCAAAATCTGCAGTTATGTGCAGAAATAAGTTTCTTATGTCTTCTTCATCATTGATTCTGCTTCTGTTTACTCTGTGCTGATAGTTCAGAGCTTTTGAAGTTATGGGCATCCTTGTTTCCTCACATTAACTGACAGCTTCATGAAGCAGCCTATAAATTGCCACTGGGAGTAAATAATATCAAATGCCCCCACGTCTCATTCTGATTCTGATGGAAACAAACTGCTAGTTCTTGGTTTCTCAGTTGTCAGCTTTGGCAACAGTACTTACCAAGACAGCTGATAATTCCTTCCTTTCCCAGAATTTCTCATGGGCATTGGTTTCTGGGGATACTTGATTTCCTACCTGATGCCTCAGGAAGGTCTTTTAGAAGTGTGGGTTTGAGTTGAAAATTAGCCCTTTTTTGCCGTGTGTTGGTAAAATTGCCAGAGGAGGACCAGATAAAGTAGGGAGCACAGCCTAAAAACTGGACTCAAAAAACTCCATTTGTTACAGAAAGAAGTCTGAACTTCCATTCTAGTAAGCAAGTAAATCAATAAAAAATAAAAATAATGTTTACAAGGTTATAAATAGACTTCAAAGTAAACACTCCATTAAGATGAATGGTACAGTTTGCACTCCTCTTAGAACTATTGATTCAGTCTGGGTGCCTGTAGATTCATGAAAATAGCACTGCAGCATCCACATTTTAGAAGATTTTCTTTCTACCGAGATGTACTATCTTCCAAAACAAAACAAAATTTTAAAATGGTACAAGGCAATTGTCACAAGCTGCTGCACGTATTTTCAGCTTTATGTTATTAAATAGTGATGGGGTTTTTTTCCCAGTAATAAGGTTCTGCCACTTAAGTAATGGTAGCAGAAAAAAAAAAAAAAAAACTAATAAAGCAACCTGAAAAAAGTGGTCCTATTTAATAGTAGAGACTTACACTATAAGAGGCCACCTCGTGAGTAGTATTGAGAACATTCTGCTTATGATAGGCATTTATACCTTCATTTTTATGCATATAACCCCCTCCTTATTCATATCACTTGTGAAATAACAGAATCCATTGATTATAAGAGATGTTCCTTAATAGGAAATTGTGTTTTTTAACAAAAGATAGGATCTTGCTTCTCAGAAACTCATAATAAGTTTTGGTTTGGTTTGGTTTGGTTTTTTATTTATTTAGTATTAAATGTGATACAACTATCTACTGGAAATAGAGTTCTCAATGATCCACTTTTTATTCATCAGTTAGACAAATGTTTCATATGGAACCATTATCACTGTGGACCTAAAGCCAGGTAAAATGAATACAGTGCTTGCATTCTGTCACTGCCCACATGAATGCCCTCCAATTACAAGTTCCTTTTTGGTTACCCATGCTGCCACCAATAAAAACCATCACTGATAGGTTATAGACAGTAATTTCCAAAATCACAACTTTTCTCACAGACCACGAACTTCAGGGGCTTGTGGAACCTCCTTTTTATTTTCTAAGGAACAGATGTTTCTTTTGACCATCATAGTTGTTAATGGAGAGAAGTTCTGAAGTGACAGGATATATTATTGAGTCAATTATTTCTATTGGTGCTACATCATCACCCCTTATCATTTGGTCACATTGGCATATTGTTTATCATCTAAATTGCATACAGATATACAGCGAGAGTCTTCAAAGGACCACAATGTCTTTTTTTGACTTTGAAAAAATTAGAGATTGTAAGCAAGATACGGCTGATGCCAACTTTTTATATAATGAAATTCAGCCAGAGATCCCTTGAACTGAACAACAATTACAAGAGATTATAACAAAATGAAAGCATGAGAGGTCACCATCTGAGATCTCCTGGTGGTCGCTTAGGTTGCAGAACATGATGTGAAGACCCATCTTTCACACAGAACTAAATAAACTCTATCACTGGAATATTTTGTAACATCTCAATATTTTGTAATGTCCTCAAATGGTTTCCAGAAGCATACGGTTCCCAGGTTTCTCCACCTGGATCTAACTGTCTTCCTGTGAAATGTATCCATCCCAATTTTATTCTTGGAACCTCTTCTGTGATTTTGCATGTAGTGCTGTTTCCTCCTAGAATGAGGATAAACCTGGCCTAGTATTATCAGTGTTCTCACATGATCCACATGGCTTGAATAAAAGGTTGGTCATTTCTTGATGACCTGTGCTTTTGTTTGTAATTGTCAGCATTATTCTTCCATATGTGATTGATTCAACGGGTCTTACTCAAAAAGAACACTTCATGCAGAAAGCTAGTTTCAGATTCAAGGACGTATTGAATACAATATGGTCTTAGGCAGGGATGAGAGTGCCCTGCCAATGGATTGGGAGGAACACAAGACCACTCCCTTCTGCTGCAAGGTAGATAGGTTGGAGCTAATTGGTAAACCACTGGTTTAGATTTCTACTGGTAGTCATCCAGCATTCATAGGAATACTGTTGTATCTTGAGCAGTGATCAAAATTTGTGGGCTGTCAGCATTCTCTCTGCTAATTCACAGAACACGTGATCCGCACTCATAGTGTGTTTGTGGTTGGAGTTGTGCTATCACCACCTGTTTCAATTTAACAATTAATTGTCTTCAAATGTTGTATCTTGATGTCTCTTCTGTGCTACAATTTTTCGTGGAAAAATATCTTTCAATACCAAGGAATCCTTCTTTTCTTTATAATTTCCACTGCAAATTTTGGTTTAAAGCCAATAATGTTTGGGTGTATAGAATCATAGAATGTCCTGAGTTGGAAGGGACCCACAAGGATCAAGTCCAACTCCTGTCCCTGCACAGGTCAACCCCACAGTTCACACCATGTGTCTGAGGGCTTGTCCGGTCTCTTCTTGAACACTGTCAGGCTTGGGGCTGTGACACCTCCCTGGGGAGCCTGT
This sequence comes from Caloenas nicobarica, assembly GCF_036013445.1. Taxonomy (NCBI): domain Eukaryota; kingdom Metazoa; phylum Chordata; class Aves; order Columbiformes; family Columbidae; genus Caloenas; species Caloenas nicobarica. The sequence continues at coordinate 152,946,503 of NC_088245.1, read as the reverse complement.
TCCAGTGCTCCACCACCCTCTGGGTGTCCAACCTAAACCTCCCCTGGCACATCTTCCTGCCATTCCCTTGGGTTCTGGTTTTGGTCTTTAAAGAGAAGAGTTCAGTGTCTACCCTTCCTCCTCTCCTTGTGAGGGGCTGTAGAGCCGCCATGAGGTCTCTCCTCAGTCTCCTCCAAGCTGAACAAACCCAGTGACTTCAGCCGCTCCTCATACAGCTTCCTCTCCAAAATCTTCACCAACTTCGTAGCCCTCTTCTGGACACTCTCCAGTAGCTCAATATGTTTTGAAGCAGGTTAGGACATAAATAAAGAGACAGAATTTATAGTTAGCATATTTTAATCAGGTCATTCACTTTATATTCCCTAATTTTTGGTAAGTGTGTGGATTCAGCCAAACAAAATCTCATTGTCATGTATCTCTTTTGTCTGAGTCTGATGAGGAGCAGTTGAAGGAACTGGGGCTGTTTAGCCTGGAGAAAAGGAGGCTGAGGGGAGACCTTATCACTCTCTGCAACCCCCTGAAAGGAGGTTGTAGCATGGAGGGGCTTGGTCTTTTCTCTCAAGTAGCAAGTGATAGGATGAGAGGAAATGGCCTCAAGTTGCACCAGGGGAGGTTTAGATTGGATATTAGGAAAAAAATATTCACAGAAAGGGTTGTCAGGCATTGGAACAGGCTGCCCAGGGAAGTGGTTGAGTCACCAAACCTGGAGGTGTTTAAAAGACATGTAGATGAGGTTCTTAGGGATATGGTTTAAGGCTAGAGTTAGGTTATGTTTGGACTCGATGACCCTGGGAGTCTCTTCCAACCAAAATGATTCTATGATTCCATGATCTAGAATTAAAACAGAAGAAAGGAATGGTCTTGTCTACTAACATGGACTGTCTCACTGGCAATATACTGGAGGAAATTCCAGTAGTATTTATTGAACTATATATTATACTGCTTCTCAACATTTGTGCAGAGTCCTATAGTCCATCTGTCACGTGATCCATGAGACCTAACTGTATGAACCCTATGGTTTTCCTTATCAATTCCTTTGAGTTCTTGTGGCTCAGATGAGCAATATATCACTATTATCATAAGGCAAATACTTTCCTATGTGAAAATAACACTGACATGGTAAAAATTAAATTAGGACTACCATATAATCTTGAACATACTCAATAAAAGGAGACATGGCCCAACAGAGAGTTTGCTTTTTTAATCTGTGATCTGAATCTGTGCCCTTGTGGCCAAGAAGACCAGTGGTATCCTGGGGTGCATGAGGAAGAGTGTGACCAGCAGGTGGAGGGAGGTTCTCCTCCCCTTCTACTCTGCCCTGATGACACCCCATCTGGGTTACTGTGTCCAGTTCTGGGCTCCCCAGTTCAAGAAAGACAAGGAACTACTGGAGAGCATCCAGCAGAGAGCTACAAAGATGATTAGGGGCTTGAAGCATCTTTCTTATAAAGAAAGTTTGAGAGAGCTGGATCTGTACAGCCTGAAGAAGAGAAGGCTGAGAGGGGATCTTATTTATGCTTATAAATATCTCAAGAGTGAGTGTCAAGAGGAAGAGACTCTTTTCCAGTGGTGCCCAACAACAGGGTGAGGGGCAACGGGCACAGACTGAAACATAGGAGGTTCCGTCTGAATATGAGGAGAAATTCCTTTATTTTGAGGGTGCCAGAGCACTGGAACAGGCTGCCCAGGGAGGTTGTGGAGTCTCCTTCTCTGGAGACATTCAAAACCCACCTGGACACACTTCTGTGTGATCTGCTCTGGGTGAACCTGCTTTAGCAGGTGGGTTGGACTAGATGATCTCCAGAGGTCCCTTCCAACCCCAACCATTCTGTGATTCTCTGAATCACCATTTCTGTTCTAAAAAAATCTCTTTAAAAACTTACACTCCTGACTTTACAAAACAGAGCAGTTTCTGCCCATCTGCCTGGTAAAGGCAGTTAGAGGCACTGCCAGGGAACAGGGCAACTGAATCCTTGGCATGAAGCTCTCTGAGATTGAGAAATTTCCATGGCCTAATGGAAACTGTGACAGATCTTCCTGGTGGAAGAATAAGGAAGAACTCCATAAGGATTCTTCATGAAGATGTCCTTCCCCTAGGGACTCTGCTCACTGTTTGCTCAGCTTCCGGTTATTTTTTAAAATATGCCAATAAAGAGGTCATCACGGGGATCATGTAGATGTGAACACTGTGTTCCACTAATGGAACTTCAAGGATGTTGTTTTGCATCTTGCCTAGGAGGCCAAATACATCAACTTTATAATATACTCAATCTGTAAAAGCATTTGTCCTTAAAACTCCATTCTCCTCACAAAGACAGGTCTCCTGTTAATGGAATCAATTAGTAGAGTTCAACATACCAGAAAATGAGAGCAAAGCAAGCCAGACAAAATCCTCTTTTGCTTTAGTTTTTTTTTGGTTTTTTTTTTTTGTGAAACCTGTTGGCTCTCGCCTTTCAGACCCATCCCCCTTTACTTGCTGCTTGTTTCACTGCCATTATGTCTAAATTAATTATGTGTTTGGCAGACAGACAACTGATCCAATTGGCTGCAATGTCACAGTTTGAAAATGCTCATCAGTCCTGCAGCCTACTCATTTTTACTGATTGACATTAACACAACCATAGTCCTGCTCTCCCCATACAAACAACAGCATTTATATTAATTTGGTGAGTATACAGTTGTGCTCATTGAGTATGGGGAGCTCCATTGCAAAGGAGTAGGGAGGGAATCGTTTCTGGATGAACGATGACTCTGCAGCTGACTCTGGGAGCCCAGCCTGGTGTTGCACAATCCCTTCCAGAACAAGGCAGGATGCATTTTTAGAGGTGGAGCTCTCTTAAGTGTGCAAGCTAGCATAGCTGTATTTCTAAGTACTTGGCTGCAGCAAGAAGGCAGAAAAAACAAAGCTATTCATATCTAAATCTCTCTGGCACTGACTCAACCGAAGGATTTGCATGCCTTGCAGTGCTAAAATTGACATCCCTCTCTTCCTAAGTACAGTTTTCAGACTCCTTTTTCACATACCTTTATTTTTTGCCTATGTAATTTTTTCCTTTGCTTGCTTGTGTAAATGTCACATGAGACAGTGTCAGATGATTTACTAAGATCAAGAAAATAACTGTCATTTCTCCTCAGCGAGCAAGGTCTGTTACCTGCTTTGATAAAGAAATTATAAATGTTTCCTGTTGTTTGTTCTTGGCAAATCAATGGTGACTGTTCCTCATCTCCTTGCTTTTCAGATACTTAGAAATATTTTATTTGATTGCTCATTTCTTTTTAGAAATTGAAGTTAGTCAGGTGGTCTATAATTTCTCAGCATTATTTCTTTTACAGATAGAAACCATGGTTGTCCAGAGACAATTTCCTGGCAGTTCATTCACCCTTCCAAAGTTCTCAAAGATAACTGTGAACAGCCATAAGATTTCATGAGTCAGTTCTGTAAATACCTTTGGAGGAAATTCGTCAGGCTTAGCTGATTTTAAATCTCTCATTTATGTTCCTTCTCTTTAAGAGACTGAGATCTTGCTTACTCTTTTGCCACTAGAATTAGTTGTACTACTTGCCATCTCAAAACTGACCTCTTTAATGAAGGGCAAGGTAGGAAAACTTATTTCAGTGCATTTTCCTAGAAGGAATCTCTAATATTTAAATGATGCTGGCATTAGACCTAAAAGTATTTTCCCTTAGGTCAAGTGGAAAAATCTTGGGAAATGAACTCATGAACATTTTCCCCTTTTAATTCTTTATCCTTCATTCTGCAGTGATTTTTTTCTTGAACTTTCAGTATGGCTACACATTTGCAGCAGTATTTTCAAGAATATTGAATTCTAATTAGTCTCACCGTCTCACTTTGGCTTGTAGGAAAAAGATTTCTTTTTCCCAGCCAAGAACAAGTTAACGATTAAAGCACTTACAGTACAACTCTTCTCTATATATCAATAGGATGATGTCCCATCAATTGGCTTAAGCACAGAACAGTGCTATCCTCTGAACCAGTAAGTCCAAAGGTATTCAATAACACTACAAAGATGCAGCAGATTAAAGACAACGAGCATCTTTCTCTGAAGCATCTGCTATTAGTTTCTTTTAGATGTATAATTGACTGGGTCCCTCCAATATACCAATTCCTTCTACATTGTTAGCAACAACATCTCATCAAATATTCTTTGCTTTGGGACTGTAGCTACACTAACCATGTCACGGCAAGAGTGAAAAGTTCTCTGACAACTTGTTCATAAGACAAGGAAAAGGCTGACAATAGCAAATGAGACCACCCATGCTTCACACTCAAGTTTGAGAGCTCTGCAACAAAGCTTACTTTCTTACTTTAAACCTTTCATTGCCACTCAGTTTTGCTATGGAAATCAGGGCTTATAGAGGACAAGCAGAAAATAATATGAGAATGAAATGCATTGGTTTTAAGACAATCTTTACTACTTTACATGCCTGGTCATTTAGAATGTATGTCAAATTTAGAATTACGCATGTAAGTCAAAGGTACTCTGAGTTAAATGTCTGAAAGGTTTTCTTATTGCAAAAAAAGTCATCAGCTTTATTGATTCACATGAAAGGTGTATGCTTTATAGGCCTCTGGGAGAAATATTTTAGCCTCCTATTAAAAAAAAAAGAAAAATATTTCATGCACTTTGGACTTTCTCAACACCTATATCTAATTTTTTTATTACTTATCACGCTTTTGAAAATAGGCATATTTTCATAAAGTCAGGAAACCTCATTGAAGTAGGTTTTCCGGGGTAAACAACTGCTGAGAATAGAAGTGCAAAAGATCTGGCAGTTATTGGAAAATGCTACACAAAAAGCACAACAGCAAAACACAGTGTGGAAGGAAGTAGGATGCAGAGTAAGATGAAAATGTAGAGTCCTTTGAAAATCAAAAGACGAGTAGAAGAAGCAGAATATGACTGAAGGTATAGCAGAGCAGCTTTTGTATTTACTGTAGCAAGGACTTACACTAACCTACCTAGCAGACCATCGCAATTGATTAGGAACACCTCAGCTATGGAGGCAGTAACCTCTAGCAGTGGGATGGTAATGAACAGTGAGGGGTTCTTTCAACCACTCCAGAAAGATACAACACCTCCATCTATTCCCATAAGATGTTACAATGAGACAATCTAAGCCTGGAGGATAAAAGTAGAAGTGCTAAAGTGTAAAATTAATTAATACCAATAAGGACATGCATTTGAAATCAGAGGAAGATAAAAGAAAATATACATTCATCATTTAATAGGGGAAGAGAGCAAATAACAGACACAAAGAAAGATGAATCTTCCAATGCTTATTTTGCTTCAGTCTTCACAAAAAAAACCCCAAAAAATAAAAAACAAACAAACAAACAAACAAAAAACCAAAAAACCTGGGAGCAAATGTTACTGCAATTAATTTAAAAGAGAACAGTATGGAGGCCAGAACAGAGAAGGGGTGGGTTCAGTAATAATTAATTCAAATGCATTTAAGTTAATGGTTCCTGATGAAATTCACACTGAGCCCTTAAAGAATCACACAAAGCAATCCCTGGTGCACTAGAACTACCTTTGAGAACTTCAGGAGTGTCCAGAAGGATTCACAAAACTGCAGAGGAGTTATCATAGTACCTATCATTTAAAGAGGGAAATAGAACCATAGACTAATTCAGTATCAGAAGCAATATTAGACAAAGAATTAAATAATCAATGTATAGGCATCTTTAAGATATTAAGGTGATTGAAACTGCCAACATAGATTTGTCCAGAGTAAATCATGTCAAATCAATCTACTCTCTTCTTGCAGGAGTACAGTGGCTCTGGTGATTGAAAAAGACACAGTAATATCTGTGATATGCGTATACTTTGATATGGTTTTTGAGTTTGTTTTGTATATCTTGGTATATACAAATCACAGGAATATGGTCTAGATAAAATCATCATAAAACAGATGCAAAACTGACTGAAAGTGCATTTAAGCCACAAATGCCCCAAATGCATTATCAGCATGGGAATGATTCAAGAAGGATTGTGCACTGAATTGTCCTAGATCCAATTTGATTCAATGTGTTCATGAATGACTTGGGTGACAGAACACAAATACACTTCAGACATTTGTGGTGACATAATGTTAAGTACACAAGGGAAGACAATATCAGAAATCTAATTGATCTTGATACATTGGACGTCAAACTTTAAATTCAACGAAGACAAATGCAGAGCACTACATTGAAAGAGACATCAGATACACAATTACAAAATGAAAAAGTGAAGAGGCAGCAATCCATCAGAAAGGGACCTGCTGCTACAGCAGTTTGCTGAGTGAATATGAGCAGAAGTTGTGACACTCCTGGGGAACAAAATCAAGGCAAATCTAATTCTGGATGAAACTCAGAGGAGTGTCACAGGTAAGAAACACGACGCACTGATTCTGCTCAGTTCCAGTCAGTCAGGCACCCACTCCACCACAACATCCCATTTAACCAACACACAGAAAAAGGCAAAGCACTTAGAAACAGGATAAAAGTCTGAAAGAAAAAATCAAGTTAAGGAGGAGATACAGCAGTCCTTTAACATGTAAAGGCAGAGAGAGTTCTATGATGGGTAAACAGAGGCAGCTAAAGGTCTGTGGGTCACTCACAGTGCTATGCCAGAGCTCTAGACTAAAGCCAGGCTGCCAAGAAAAGGGCTTGGATGGGTAGAGTTTGGGCTGTTCTAGGGAGGAAGAGGAGATCCCAAAAGCAGGAGTCACTGTCCAGGGTTGGGACAGGAGCAACAAGATCTGTTTTCTACATCTTTCTCCTTGCAAGTACAGTATAGATTCAGCCTTTCTCCTTAAATGTTGACTGTAGAGTTTCAGTCTTGCCTACTCCATTGAGACACTTTGAGCTGCACTCTAGAATCACAGAATCACAGAATCACAGAATGTTAGGGATTGGAAGGGACCTCGAAAGATCATCTAGTCCAATCCCCCTGCCAGAGCAGGAACCCCTAGGTGAGGTTACACAGGAAGGCGTCCAGGCGGGTTTTGAATGTCTCCAGAGAAGGAGAATCCACAACCTCCCTGGGAAGCCTGTTCCAGTGTTCCGTCACCCGCACTGAGAAGAAGTTTCTTCTCAAATTTAAGTGGAACCTCTTGTGTTCCGGCTTGAACCCATTACCCCTTGTCTTACTGTTGGTTGTCACCGAGAAGAGCCTGGCTCCATCCTCGTGACACCCACCCTTTATATATTTATAAACATTGATGAGGTCACCCCTCAGTCTCCTCTTCTCCAAGCTAAAGAGACCCAGCTCCCTCAGCCTTTCCTCATAAGGGAGATGCCCCACTCCCTTCATCATCTTTGTGGCCCTGCGCTGGACTCTCTCCAGCAGTTCCCTGTCCTTCCTGAACTGAGGGGCCCAGAACTGGACACAATATTCCAGATGCGGTCTCACCAGGGCAGAGTAGAGGGGAAGGAGAACCTCTCTCGACCTACTAACCACCCCCCTTCCAATACACCCCAGGATGCCATTGGCCTTCTTGGCCACAAGGGCACAGTGCTGGCTCATGGTCATCCTGCTGTCCACCAGGACCCCCAGGTCCCTTTCCCCTACACTGCTCTCTAACAGGTCGTTCCCCAACCTATACTGGAACCTGGGGTTGTTCCTGCCCAGATGCAAGACTCTACATTTTCCCTTGTTATATTTCATTAAATTTTTCCCCGCCCAACTCTCCAGCCTGTCCAGATCTCGCTGGATGGCAGCACAGCCTTCTGGCGTGTCAGCCACTCCTCCCAGCTTGGTGTCATCAGCAAACTTGCTGATAGTACACTCAATTCCCTCATCCAAGTCATTGATGAATATATTGAACAGTATTGGTCCCAGAACTGACCCTTGAGGCACTCCACTAGATACAGGCCTCCAACCAGACTCCGCCCCATTGACCACGACTCTCTGGCTTCTCTCCTTCAGCCAGTTCACAGTCCACCTCACTACCCGATCATCCAGTCCACACTTCCTCAGTTTTGCCATGAGGATGCTGTGGGAGACGGTGTCAAATGCTTTGCTGAAGTCAAGGTAGATCACATAAGTCATGTATAGACAGCATGGGAATCAGTTCTTGATGTCTAGCCAGGGAAGGATAACAAGAATTTCATAGCTTTACAGCAGAACAGGTTTAGCATAGGTATTAGGCAACAAGTCCTAAAGAGAAGCACTGGAAGTCATTGCCCAGGACATTACGGAATCCCCTTCACTGCAAGGATGAAGATCTGTTGGGGAAAATACATATTAGCATGTATAAGCAGGTGTGTTTGTTGCCTCTCTGGGAAGGAAGGCAAAAAAAGCCACCTCCTGAGGGCCCTTTCTATCTTCACATTTCTATTTAATAACATTTCGATACATCTCCATGTTTTACCCAGAAAAACTGTGAAAGCATGACATTGCACTCTAGGCTGATGGTAAATTTCTAAGCCCCTCTTCAAAGCCCTGGGGCAAATGACTGGTAGGATAAGGTTCAGTGTCATTTTTAGGCAGGACTAAATGGTGTGTGACATCAGCCCATAGAAATTGTTTCTGGCTTCACGTTCTGGCATCAGTGAGCAAGTGCTAAGTCATACATCTGTTTGGGAATGCAATCACATTATTATCTCCTGACAGAGAACATAATCAACTAATTTCGGCCCTGGTATAAATGGATAACCATTTATTATAAATGGATAACTATTCTCAGTTACCCTCTGAAGAAGCCTCCTTGTCTCCATTACTGCTGTATAGGTAAATTAAACTCCTCAATTTATGTGCTCCAAATTAGTTAAAATAATTTAAAGTAGATGGAGTTAACTGCTTGGAAGTTATTTCTCAATAACTAAGCTATTAGTAATCATTCCTAGGGCTCTTTATAATCAATGCTGGATTGTTTCTCAGTGAATATGCACATCTCCTTGCTATTACTTCAGTGGAGTAATGCTGAGATAAACCAACTGAGGATTTGGCCCACAATATCTCAAGGGTACTTCCTTTTAATCTAGTAATAATTACACCCTAAGCTAATATACTAGAAGGTCTTTGGCCTTCAAGTTAATGAAATAATACCAACATGGCCCTCAGAATCAATTTATTCAGCAAAGAGGTAAATTATTACTTCACAAACAGGAAGTAACCTCAATTTATTATAATAAACTTCATTGTGTATATAAAAAGAGGAAAAAAAAAAGACAGAGGAGATGAACAAGTCGGAAGATAATTTTTAATATGATTTTCTAAGGTTCTTATCTCCCTAGTACCTGATAACCCAAAACAAAAGTCTAAGCCATGGGCGTGAACATGCACACACACACACATACACAAACAAATTAAATGAATCCCAATTCCATCACCTACTACAGGCCTCACAGAATTATTACAAATTCTACAAAGGGATGAGAAATAATATATGTTCTGCCATCCACGGGAAGAATTACATCCCAGACTAGATTAATAATAACCTGGGAATGTGTGTCTTTCATCCTCTCCGTGAGCTAACAGGGAGACTGAACGTGTGGTCTCAGAACAAGAACCTAAACAAAGAGGTGATGGCAGCTTCTCTCTTCTAACCTTCTCGAAGAAAAGTTGTTTCATCTCCCTCTCTCATACCCCATTTTTGTGGAAGAAAACTGCCAGGAAGAGCAAGCAGAGAAAAATAATGCAGTCCTTATTGCTCATTTTCTTACACTCAGCTAATTCTGTTGACTGCCACACAATTATATCCACACAGTTACACAGAGAGAGAATCAGGTACTGCCGAAACCAAAGGAAAGTGCTAGAGTCTAGTGCATTAAACATTGTATCCAAAAGCAGAGTTACTGGGGATGAATTTTTAACTTTTTGGTCAAGCAAGACATGTACCTAGTGTAGTAAGTTTTATGCATATCCCTAAGATAATTCTTTTTAATTCACATCTCTTTGTATCTGAGTGGTTTACTATAGGTTTTCAAAGCCCAACCGTAGGAGAAGAATTTTGCCCAAAGCTTTACATAATTAAATGGTCCTTCCCTGTTCTATATGAAAATGTTTACGACACTTCCAAGGTATGGTTTTGTGAAGAACCCAACCAAGAGTGAATTCTAAAAATATAACAACTAGTATTGATTTGTATCCCTAGACCACCAAACTACAGCAATATTACTATTGCAAACTGTATTTGCACTCTCACGAGACATTAAATCATGCTGTTGAATGGAAGTAAAGGCTGGTTTTGTACATGAACTATAGAAGTTTGAAATATTCTGGAGAGGATGCATTTACAGGCGTTTTTGAAGAAGACTAAGTTATGTGATAATTTTGCATTCTAAGCTTGTCAGATTTGTGGTTTCACATCTTAAGATGTATTTGGGTAAAACTAAGTGGTTCCAGCTGATTTTTTCAATTGATTTTGAATTTACAGAAATCTGGGTGTGGAGGACAGACCAATCCTGCAAATATTGGAACCAAAGAAAGAATGTATATTAAATGTTTTGAAGCATAAATACAGTATTTTGCAAAACATATCACATTGGAATTTAAGACAAATGCTTCATTGTGTAACTTGCTTCTCCAAAAATTAATGTTTTTCTGCACCAGTTGTGTCTAAGCAGATACCTTAATACAGAGTTTATAAATGCATATGCAGACACAGGTATTAATTTTAAATAATGATGTAGATATGTACAGTTGCATTGAGGACCTGTCCATTATATAAATATTGTTTCCCTATATTTACCTTGCATATCATGAGGTGGCAATATCTCTAATCATACAGCCTTTATTAATCTTAGCTTAGTGCAGTCTTTCCAATGAGAAAACATGGCATAATTCAGTTCATGTTTTCTTTATTTAATAAAAATTTAAGAAGAACATGAATGGTTCTTGGAAATCAATATGTGAGGAATATTCTGAAGAAAATAGACTAGATTTCGTTATAAACTGAGTATTGTCTTCTTGATGTATCCAGTGACAGAGATTTCCTGGAATGAAGTCAAGAGCACTGTACAATGGTCCAAAAGTGCTTAGTCTGTGACCTCTGAGGAAGGTTTTTGGCTTAAGTGTAGATTAAAAAAATTTTTGCTAAAGCTGCAAGCATACAACATATAGTGTTTTGCAAATCAGATGATAGCCAGCAAGAATTCCATATTAATTTTTTAAAAATTGAATCTATGTCTCTCTTTAAATCTTTTAATGCTCTGGCAAGGGTCCAAATAAGAATGGGTAGGTGTCCTAAGAAATGCTGTACTTAGTCCTGCTGATGTTGCAGTAGCATAGACATTTTGCTGAAGTTTGTGCTGCATTGGTAAATTAAATATTGAGGAAATCATAAAACATGATCCTTTTGATCATCTCTTCATCAAGCTTACCATCATGTTTGCAGATCCAAAAGTGATATCATAAAAACTTCCCAGTTTGGCTTGTTGTGAAGATTTTTGCATCCTTGCAGAACCTGCTGGTGGAATGCACTTGGAAAGGAAGGGAGTCACTGCCAAATCTGAATTCTTGGCGGACACCTAGTGTCCTGGAAGCATCAAGTACACATGCAATGGAGACTTATTCCTCTATTGTGAAATAAGGTCCTTTATCTGGATGCTCAAAGAATATGGTCGTAGTACCACTCTATGAACTCTTCTTAACCAATCACACAAATTTTAAAGTTACAGAGTCACGCTAGGTTGTTTTATTGCTGTGTGTTACTTTTCTCTGGGGCAGTAAACTTTGCGTTCTTTCCTACACAGTGGTCACATGAACACTGCACACTTTCTCCTTCCTGCCTTCTCTCCATCCACCTCAGCAATAGGTACTAAGGGCACTTTTACATAAAGAGTCACTGGGGAGAGACAGAAGCATCTCAGACTGTTGCAGTATCTACCAGGAGGCTCTTCATGGGACAGAAGAACCTGCCTCCACTCTAAAAATGATGACCTGAGCTCCTGACAGTGTATGGTTCAGAGACATCCTCCAAGCTGGTTTGTCTTGACTTCTTGAAGGTGATGCTGACTTTCCAAACCACCTCCATGCTCTGTACTGCAGTTTGGAAACTGATTTGGAAAGTATGCAATCTAAATTTAAATACTGCACTAGCTTACCCTGTGACTTGGTTCTTCTGTTGTCAAAGATCAAAATGCTTCTGCAAATCATGGGGACACTTGAACTGCTGTGGAAAAGGGGATAAAACTTTATAATAGAAAATATTAGACACACCAAATACAGGGTTTGCCATTCTTTTTACTTTATACATCAAACTTGAATATGTTGTTCTCAAAGGTCCAATGCTTTTTTTGTGCTGCTGTACTTCAGAGGTAGCTTGCAGAATATTACAGAAGTTATAGAATGAAACTGGTGTGAATGGTTAGGGATTTGACCATTCCTGTGTGAATTTCAAGTCTTAGACTCTCAGCCTCAAATAATCTAGAAAATATTGTGAAAATATTGTTGCCATTGCTCCAGAACCACTCAACAATCAGTTTCTCGGGAAAACAAAACACACACACACAGAAAAGTATTTCCGACAGAAGCACTACAGAGTGATGCAAGTATTTCACCTTATTTTAAAAGCCCTCTGTAGAATTTTAGAGTATATGAGATTTACAGTTTTCCTACTACAAACAAGTGGAGCTCTACTCTGAGTTAGTCTCATTGGGCAACAGTGAACTGGAAATTATAGTTAGTTCTAATCCATTTCTAATAGCCTTGTGTTGGCCTCAAGGCATAATTGAAATTCTAATATATAAGACTGGAGCAGCTGCTAAATTTGAATTTATGTATTAACTATTTGGAGGAATTAGTTAATTAACTTTAACATTGTTATCGTCTCTTTAACAGTGTTTCAAAATAACTGACTGTGATTAATAGACCGTGATAAGAATTTTGATCAGTTATGATCTAATGTTTCCTGGTTAAAAAAGGAAGAATTTATTGTGCATTAAAATTTTGTTTGAATTATTTAATTGTATATTTCAATCTTGTCTCAAAATGCAATCTTCATCCATTCAGTGACATAAGAAGTTAGTTTCCTCTACCCAAACATTTACAAACCTTGCCCCCATTTCCTTTCCTTCTTCCATTATTTCATTTAATTTCATGTGGTTTTAATGAGTGATGGTTTTCAATAGTTTTTGAGAGTCTCAGTCAGCAATATTTCATTCTGGAATAAAACCTAATGATCCATAAATTCCTAATGTCATATTTTTATAGTCAGTAAATTAGTCTTAAATGGGTTCAGTAAGTTCTGTGATGTATGTCATTAATTGTTAATGGTGTTTTAACTAGATAATTGTTGTAAAAGGTTGTTTATCATCACCATTGGTGAGTGACTGTTCTTTGCAATCTGTTCTGCCTGGTACTGATGAACTTATGCTATCTACCATTGTGTGCACCAAAGAGATCATGAGACTGTGAAGCATAGTTTAAATATCAAATTCAAACATGTCCAGTGAATAATGAACCGACAGACCATCAGACTTAATAAGGTCAGATTACTTTTCATTTTCCAAACAGAAACACGTGTATCACACAGTAGTGCTCTTTGCACATAATGTAAATGACTTATAAACCAGTCCTGCCTAAGCAATAAAAATCCCTAAGCTTAGATCCAAGCCAATTCAGGCATTAAATTACCTAAAGATTATGCTATCTGATGACTTAGTGACCTGAGTAGCAAGTGAAGCTTAGATAATCATTGGTGGTTCCTCCCTAGGATGGAGAGGTAGTATTACCTTAATGACATGCCCTAATTAGAGGAAAAGTTCATCAAGTGCTAAGCAAAGTGAACTTTTCCATATACAAAAGTAAGTCAGTAAAAGTGAATTGAATCTCCTGTCTGGACTTGAATCCTTAAACAATATTACAACTTCATAGGCTGTTTGCACCTAGTTAATTATCAAGTAAACAGATATCTTCTGTAAGGTCAGATCTAACTACAAAGAATAAGAATACAAAGTCTTATTTCACCAAACATAAGAGGCACAAAGCAACCAGAGGCAATGCCTTTGCTTGCTATTCCAAGTCCCTCTCTGGGTTGCCCTCATTCCTCAAAACACACATGCTCTTCTGTCCTTGCTCTCGGGGGTGGGTTTTCTTAGGGTGTTGCTACAAATATTGCTCTTTTATGTCTTTAGGTTTTCTTTTTGTATTTTCTCTGTGATTCTCTGGCATCCCAACTATTTTTCTCTGGCACGCAGCTCCCTCAGAGGAGTCCTGGCCCCTTGCATTTTCTTCTTGCTGGTGGTCAGCTGCATAGCTTGACTCCTAAATGGTCAGTGCATGGCCTGCAGCTCTTACATGTTTACCCTGAATGAGAGATAGTGGATATTTGACCTCAGTTACAGGGTAAAATATTTAGCATAAGATTCACCCAGTCCGTAGGAGAACAGCACAGGCGGAACGAAGCTTGCAGGCCGAGGCCAGCCCCTGGGTCATACCTGCTTTTCTTTCCCCTCATCTCCTGTGCCTGAAGTTACATGGAACCCCATGGACAGTATGAGCAGAGCCTGGATTCCGTGTGTGTAAACAGGGGCTAGCGAAAGGGTATGATGTGCCAGCTTCAAATCCTCCCAAGACAGATTAAGTGTTTCTTAAGGGAGGGTACGTAACACTGTCAATCGTTTTCCCTAATGCCTACTATAGTCGGGAGGGCATTAGGATCTGGAGACTTTTGTTTGCTCTAACCCCCTGCATAACTCGAGTGTGTGAGCTGTGTATGCACCACACAGAAGGAACAGATGTAATTTATAGTGACTTGTTTGACATGCAGCAGGATGATGAGGCTGTATCGCTGTATTCTGCCAAGAAAACCTGGTACAAAGGCACATGTTGCGCTCACACTACATATCACAATATTTTACCATCTCATTGGCTGCTATACCTGCTTCATTCCCCAATTACTTTTTGCTCCCTTACTAAATGCCGCAACCACCTACCAGCCCTACATGACTGAAAAAGCCTGCCAGTGACAGCCTCCTGTAAGGAGTCAGTAAAGAGTCTCAGTAGCTCATAAAAAGAAGCAAGGACAAGTTTTTCTCCCCCAGAATATCAATCTCCTCAAATACAGGCAGGATGCATGATCCCCAGCAAAGCAGCGCTGATGATGACCTGTTTCTTTGCACTGGAACCACCTTCTAGAAATGCCTTGCCTCCTCACTACTACAGCCACATTTCACAATAATGCTCTTTCCAGCAGCATCTCTTGCTCCTCCCCACATTTGGAAGGCTCCGCTCAATTCCCATGTTCCTCGCCACAACTTCAGATCAAGTAGGCATGAGTTTTGGAGTGCCATGATCAGAAAGTCCCACTCTTACCAGCTCAGTCAGTGCTCATACTGTTTTTCTCCCTGAAAAGGGGACTGAGCCTTTCAAAAACAGAGGAAGAATCACCCTCATTCTTTACAATGTGGGACCAAAAGATGCCACAGTGTGAAAAACAGCGGTGGTTAGAGCATGCACCCTAAAACATAGTAAAAGCCAATCTCCTGGGAAAAAAAAGGCCATATAATGGGAATATAAGTACTTCTAGGGTGAACATAGCGGGTGGGATGAGTTCTCTCTAATTTTCCAGTTGAAGCAGCTCTTTTGTACACATGATAGTAAAAGATTCACTGAGAAGTAGTGTGGGAGTAAAGAAGGAATTTTCCAGGAGGAAGAAAAGCCGATTGTTAGTCCCTGCTCTTATCTGTTCTTACACACACTCTTATATTTTACCTACAACCAGCATTGGATAAGAGGTACCAGCAGATCTTGGGATCTTGGGATTTAGCCTGCTCAAAAGCAATCTGTACCCACTAGGTCAGAAAGACATGCTCAGTCTCATTCCTTCTGTCCAGCCAGAAAGGCCTTCCATGCAAAGAATAGCTTCAAATAATCTGAATGGGAGAGGGAAGAAAGCAAAGCAACTGTAAGTCACTGGGCCGAAGAAGATAACACGTGACAAGGAGAACTGGCATTCAAGTACTTCAGGCAGACATGGGACCTGACTGGCATCCTACATGATAGGTCAACCCTCAAACTAACCAGGTGTACAAAAACTGAGAAGCACCACCTTCCTTCTTTAGAAATTGCATGGTTTTGTGTGGAGCCAACACCAGCCCTGAGATTGCCTGCCAGACCACAATGTCTTGTGCAAATGAGTGAAAATATGCATACTTAAGGAGCCAGTTTGATTTATATATAAAAGAGGTGAGAAAATGATCACTTTTGAAAATTCATAAATATACAAAATTTTCCGTAATGCTCAGCCTGCAAAAGCATGTGAAGCTTCAGTTTTTCGGACCTGAACTAGCTAAAATTTAATTTTTTTTTATATTAAAGGCTATGGCAGTGTCAACTAACGTGTCTGCATATGCAGGGAATGCCACTGTAGATCAAAACCACTTATCTGAGTTGCATTATGGAATTTTCTAAAGAACTTCAAGAGGTCTTCAGCTTACTGATATGAACTCATTACAGAAATTGGGTTAAAATCCTTTGGGTGAACTCCTTTGGACATCTGGGGTGTTATCTGTAGTATCTATTATTTCGCTATGCATAAACCTCTAGAAATAAGTCAGCCATTATTTCAGCCCAAGACTCTAGTTTCTACTTCTGCTTTTACTCTTCTCACATAAGCTTACCATAATCCTTTTAATAACTATTTGTTCTGTTTACAATATTTTGAGCAATATCAACCCTAAGCCACTAACATTTTTTCCGCTTGTTTAATGAAGATTAGATTAATTTTACTAGCATTCAAAGGATGCTTTTTTCTGATGACCAATCATAGTTCTGCTGGGATTTTTTAAAAAGCCTAAGAGAGGTGGTTATCCAAATACAATGAATTTCAATGCAAATAAGCTACATAACACAAACCATTGGAGAATCCGAGCTTTAATTATACTTACAGTCCTAAGATCAGCCCTTGAAATACATTGTGCATATCTGCACACTTTCTTGGAGCTCAGTCTTGAATCATACTGCCAAAAAAAAATAAGAAGAGACATGGAAGTGATTAAAAATAAAAAATAATAACTCATAAGCCTCATAGGGTATCATGTGTGGGCTAAGGGTGATGATATGTTATGTTAGCAAAAAGGAACTCAGCCAGTATCTGCCTTGTTAGTGCTATTTCGGAATCACAAAAGCAGGGTTTTCCCTAACACCTCCTGTCTTGTCCCTATTCTCCTCTTTATCTCACCCTAAACCTTCATACCAAACCA
Organism: Caloenas nicobarica; assembly: GCF_036013445.1. NCBI lineage: Eukaryota > Metazoa > Chordata > Aves > Columbiformes > Columbidae > Caloenas > Caloenas nicobarica. Next base: position 152,929,348 of record NC_088245.1, on the reverse strand, counting down.
GATCCTTTGGATCCAGCCAGTGGAGAGGTTTAGCTCTCTACAGATTTCTCACCTATGTAGATGTTTTATTTGCATCCATCAACTATTTAAAACTAGCAGAAATCTCCTTACAGGAAGGACTATAATAAATTCGGTCCCCTATAGAGCTTGCAGAGACCTCAGCATCAAAGAAAACATTAAGTAAAATGCTTCTCAGTTTGGCATAAAGTATGCCTGACACAGACAGTTGAGTTAAATACCTGACAAGACGTTTCCCAGCCCTGTGATTCCATGATTTGTTGAGAAGGACTTCTTCTCATGTAGAAGATGCGAATGAATACAAACTTCTCAGAAACATTTACTTTAAATGATGCTTGGCCTCACTGGCTATTGCTCCTCTCTTTCACAGGTGACTATTAACACTGCTCTTGACCTCCTCTGTTCCCCATGGAGACTCTGCTTGGGAAGTCACTGATGTTTCCCCATGCTGAGAAGGAGGGAGGAACTGCTCTTTCCCTGAGCGCTGTTGGCAGGGAGGAGGAAAGAGAGAGAAAAAGTCCACTGGGAGCATCAAAAATACCTAGAATGCTCCAGCTCCTTTTAATCACTGGATACAAATGACCTAAAAATGACCCTAAAGATAATCCACCTCCAAAAAGAAGAAAATTAAAAATGAGGCAAGTAGGGAGAAGGGAGGATTATGAAGACATCCCTTTGATAAACTCAGCCCCCTTACAAAGGCTGGAGAGCAGAATTTGAAGAGATGAGTGGTGATGGTAAATATGGCAGCTTTCCAATATCAGTGTTGTCAGTTTATCCTGAAAAGTTGACCTTTTTAAACCAGCACAGAATCCTTTCTTTTTCCTGTATGACAGCATTTTGCCTTTTTGTGGAAACAGTTCCCTAATAGGCTTTCTCTTGGTCATTTATTACACATCAAGTGCTAGGTTTGGTTTCTAATAGTTCCTTTTCATCTAGCTCTGCATCTTCTTCACAGTGCTAGCCTTTCAACTGAACAGCACATTATGCTCAGCACATAAGACTCAAAGAGCAGCTTAATATCAGGATTCTCTGGAGCTATAATAACTGGTTCAAGATTGAACAGATAAAACCACATCGATATTTCTGTATGTTCCATGAGGTAAAAAAAATATTATCTATCCTGTATACGTTTTTCTGTGAGTTAAAGCTGTATTTTACCATCACTCTGGGGGAAGAGGGATGAAAATAAACAAATGTCATCAGAAGGTCCAGAGAACAGCGAGTATAAAGCAACTGTCACCTGCTGCATGTGTCAGCAGCATAATCTCTTCATGTCAGACCCAACAGATTGCTTTGCAAGGCACCATTTTTAAGCAGGTATCCTTTAAACTTGAGAAAATGTGATTCTGCAAAATATTTTACACTAGCTGAATCCAGTCATTTCCAGGGAATCTACTGAAATATTGCTGCAAGTACAAACAGAACAGTGCCTCCACAGCAGGAGGGGGAACTGGGGAGAAGCTGGACATGAAAGAGAAACTGCTTGTGAGTTTTTAAATTGCATGAATTTACTATTCAGTTTTGTAATCCTGAAATGTTAAGAAAATAGGTCCAGAACACAAAATATAAGAGAAAATAGAAAGGCAGTCATTCATTTGCTATTGGTTATTTAGAGTTTACATTTTGTAAATTTTAAATTTTTGTAAATTTTAAAAAGGGGACTTTTTAACTGACCTTCAGTTCTGTTGCATTTTACTGATTCTCAAAACTCGGAAGCAGATTTAAAAACCACCAAATTTTGCAAGGTTTTTTCATGAAGGCAGAAAGGACAGTGTCAGAGCTGCTATCAGTACTTGTATTCAAACCTTACTTCATCTCCAGCTCTAAGAATAGGTCAGTAAATACACTTACCCAAAACTTCACTTATGGCAATAGAATCATATAACCATAGAATAGTTTGGGTTGGAAGGGACCTTCAAAGGTCATCTAGTCCAACCCCCTGCAATGAGCAGGGACATCTGCAACTAGATCAGGTTGCTCAGAGCCCCGTCCAGCCTGGCCTGGGATGTCTCCAGGGATGGGGCATTGACCACCTCTCTGGGCAACCTGGGCCAGTGTTTCACCACCCTCATTGCAAAAAATTACTTCCTTGTATCTAGCCTGAGGTGTTTGTGTGAAAAGCTAAGAAAATGCTGCTTGCAATTTTCACAGTGTTGTACTGTGAGGACTTTTTGTCACACCAGTCTCTTAGACCATGCTGTCCACAGGACAGGCCTCATACAGGTTGTGTCCCTATCACAAGCGGTGTGGATGAGTGGGAGTGCATAACTGTAAAGCAGTTAGTGCTGAGGACCTGATGTTCTCAAGGTGTACATTGCAAACTGGGGTTTTTTGGGGAGCGGGGGGGTCACTTCAGGCTAGCTGTTTTCTGCCTATTTGTGGCTAGAGACCAGTAGGTGCACATCTGGAACTGATCTTCCAGTTCAGATTAATTTGAAAGAAACCCAGTTTGTTTACTCTGAGACTGCTCCACGATGCAAAACAAAGTGCAAGTAGAGGCAACTGGGAGATATTCTTCAGTAGCACACTAGCACTCTGAACTCAAATGTGAATGTTGATGTACCCTCAACATCCAAGAAGAAGCTACTCTCTGCTTCTACAGCTTGAGGTTGTGAAGTGTTGAAGTGGTATGTAGGACACTGGATTTTAGTTAAATAGCTAATTCATAGGTTCATCATAATAACTCTGTTCTTAGCTTTCTGTTACAGAACAGCTCATTAAAACAGATTTTTCAAAACACCACTCGTTACTGTGGGGAAACCAAATCCCGACATTTATACAGTAAAGTTGGATGTGCCATATAGGTACATTTTCAAGGCACTGTGTAACTTACACAGCAAAGTTTATACTTATCCTCAAACAACAAATCTTCCCATTTCAATCCCAAGTTCAACTCCTCTTACATCTTTATGAGGTTCTACCAGCACTGAAATAACTGCTGGTGTGTGGAACCACAGAGGGGCACTGTGAGTGTTCAGCAGAGCCAACGTCATCCACTTGCTTTTCCACCTGCCATGAGCAAAGACCTGCAATCTGACAACGGCCAGAGAAACCACACAAGTTTTGTTCCTCCCAGGCTGCTCTGTTCTCTGAGGTTTGCTATCTCACTAAGGCAGGCACTTAGTGAAACTGCCATCGGAGAGATCAGGAGTGACAGGCACAAATTTCCAAGGATCCTTACAAGTCTCATGTGGGTTTTAAGCAAAACCGGCTTTGAAAATTTTTTTTTTTTTTTTTTTTAAAGGGGGTTTGGCAACCTTACTGGAGCTGACATGAATTACCTAGCTGAAGCCTAAGATTTAGCGTGTGAGTGAAAGTGCTCCCATGAAAAACACACTGGTGTTATGTGTCTAGTTCCCAGAACTCTGATGCCTCCCTTTGCGTCCACCATCAGCAATGCAATCATTCAAATAAGCTGAAATCAATCATATAATGAGTCCCACCATATGATACTTATCTTTGAGGGGAATGAATAAATCATTGTGCTTTTGACAGGGTATTTATGCCATAAATTGACCCAGGAAGTGGCATGGCAACACTTTGATAGTTATGGCTGTGATAGTGACAATTTAGGAATGAATGCATCTTTGTACTTTGACCAGTTCAAATCCTGGCACCTGTTGAAACTAAAACTGTGCAGGGAAAAAATCCTGCCCTTAATAGAGATGTTGGAAACAAAACGGAGAGCTGTCAGAGGAGAATGCAGAGAAGGCCTGATGCATAACCCCCCTGCCAGGAGGAAACGTACCTGGGAGCAACAGGAAACTGATAAGCTCCTTTCTCTGCAGTGACAGGGCAAAGCTTGCAGGTCTGAACTGAGAGCAATCACAGTTATTCACCTTTCAGCACCAAGCCACGCTCTGTAGCAAGGAGCACTCTCAAAATGATCACGTTCCTTCTTCGGGCTTTTCTCCATTTCGCACTGCTCTCTGTCCATACTCGGCAGGTTTCTCATTTATAATTAATATTTTCATAAATAATGCAGTCAGAAAAGCAGAGATTTGTGGTAAATGGCCAAGTCTGTCCTTTCTGGCCAATATCAGCTAGTCTCTACTTACACATGACTATTATGAAGGGTTAGAGGCAAGCTTTATTCCTCAGAATAAACTAAAACTGAATGTGAAGGCAGCTCCCTTTTGCTTTGGATTTATTTTTTTGTATCTACCACCTGCAAGCTTTGTGTCCTGAACAATATGACACTGAAGACATCAAATGTTGAGTAACATCAGCCTGTCAATCTTTATTCTTGCTGTAGTGATTCTTAGTGCTAAACTCATTATTTTTAAGAGCATACTGTAGGTGAAAATGAAGTATTATAACAGATTTTCAGGGGTTCAGGAAACTGTAGACAGGATAAGTATTTGTGGGGCATAAAGGAAACAGTGGTTTTAAAACAGCTGTTATAAGCAATTATATATGCATCGTAACTACTACAGTAGATGCACAAAATATTATATATATTATATATAAATAGAAAGAAAGTGTAAAGTATATTAAAATTGTAGGTAAACAAAATATAAACTATATACAGTACATGAATAGAAATATATATTTAGATATATACACAGGGAACTCTCATTTTTTCTCTGAATGTTTGGTGCCTCTCTGGAACCTCCTAACTAATGGTAATACTAACACTTGCAAATTTCTGTACTTGGTACTCTAGACTAATCATTCAAAATAAATGTGTAGCATAAGTTAACAGTGTTATCCCCATTTATCAAATGATAAAGCTGGGCCATAGGGATAGATATTAACACAGGGCATCTGTGTTTTAGCACTAGATTCAAAGATATCTTCAGAACCATGAGATGCAATTCCCTGTTCTCATGATTGATCATGTTGCAGATTTTATTTCATGAACTGATCTGTTTCTATCTGAAAAGTGATTGAGATTTTTTGCTCACACAGCTCCTTTGGAAGTCTGTTCCCAAGCCCTGTGACTCTGATGTTTGTAAGTGTTTTCTAATTTCTAGTCTAAGAGTATACCTAGCTGGTTTATAGCCTTTTATTCTTATGTCAATAATGTTCTTTAGCTAAATACTTTTCCTCTTCTCTGATGCTTATTCTCTTGACATATCTGTAGAGCACAGTAATTCCCTCTCTCAACCTTTGTTTTCTTTGGCTAAACAAATGGATCTTCTCATTTCCTCCTGCAAAATAGACTGTCCTTTCCCCTGATTACTGTAGAAAATCTTCTCTGTAGCTACAAAAATGTGAATTCACCTCATTTTAACATAGGTTCTTTATCATAGAAGTATCTTGTTCAACAACATTCATAATTTCCATCTCTACTGAAAACATGTAACCTAACAGCTAAAATAACATTTGTCTTGTTTTCTTGGCTACATCATAACAGTGACTTAGAGGCTTTCTATACTACCCTGTCTCCTGCATCCTCCCTTCTGTCTAAGTGGTATTATTAATACATCATCTCTGTTTCTAACAGGCCCATCTCCTTGCTATTTAGCTAATAACAGCTGGTTATGAGTAAGTATTGTGTGCATGGTCTTGCACTTTTCCAGTTCGACTTCATCCCATTCCTAGGAATTCATCTGATTTATTCTGGAAACTATCATGTAAGCTTTCTCATGTAATCTTGTTAAAGAAGGGCTCTGTGTTAGGCACTCTCTCCCTCTGATTTTTGTCTCCTTTTCCATCATCTCCAACTCTTTCTTGAAAGACTTTCCTGAAAACCATACTGAGAGTTCAAACTGCTCTTCAAAGAGAACCCTGTGTGCTCTTCTGCTCTTCCTCCTTCTCCACTTCTCATACCTCTGTTACTGCCTTAGGAACCACATCCCATCAGTTCTCAGTTCTCCTTGACTTGATAGCTAGATCCAGCACCAGTGCTTACCTTCCCGACTGCTGGAACTTCTAATGTTCAGTACCCTACCTAAGGAGCTGATAAATAAGCACACGGAGAGGCACTCTGGCTAATTGGTTGATAGCAGTTTGCACCCACAGTCGTGTGACCATCTTCGTGGTCAAACTGGATGCTCATCCTGTATCCACATGTGAACTCGTGGGACCATTTTTGTTCCTGGACTGAACTGGCTTTCCAGTTGTGTATTCTCTTTGCAGACGTGTGCTGTGAACATCTGATCTTGAAATAGCGTTGGCTTTAACCCCTTTCTAACATGCTTCATGATCTAGGATAACAGACCTTTAGGATGTGTGTGGGCCTCTTTAAGGTTTGTATTAATCTTTCTTTTTTAATGTCTTGTCTCTGGTCCAACTGAGTACACTGCATCTTGGTGTGTTAAATGTTTCAAAGGCGCTCAGGTTTCCCACAGGTGAGCAGGAAATCCAGAATGACTAGTCCTGTGAATTAGTATATTCTTTTTCATCCTTTCTTCTGCATGTTTCCAATGGCTCCCATCTCAGTGCCCAAATGGAAACCCTCTACATCCACTCTAAGATATAAAGAAACTTGTTTAGCTTCCTGTGATGGAAACCATTTTGGACATCACACCAGTGGATACTTGTGCAATGGATTAACCATATCATATATCCTTAGTCACTGAAGAAGACACTGTCTCATTTTCACTGACCAGGTCTGCATGTCAGTAGTCTAAGAGGATACATATGGGGAGCCTATATCAAACATGCCTTTTTTTCTTGGTATATTTTTTTTTCGGGTATTTCTTATGCTGGACTGCTGGAGGAGAGCATTGCCTGCTCTCCTGCCTTCAATAGAAGAAGATATATTGTGATCAAATTCATGGAGCCTGCTGTTTTAATAACCTGCTGTGAGTGCAAAACTATAGAAACTACAGTTTACAACTGGAGGGGAAATTATTAATTACAGGAGGTCTTGTGTTCCCTGGGTTGCATACAAGCATTCTTCTGATGTTCATTAGAATTAATACTGTTTGCTTGTACATCAGCAACATGAAATCACATTTTTCTAGTCAGATATTTCTAGGATTATACTGCAACTAACTCTACATTTTACCTGGATTCAAACTGATGTTTGACATGACAGAATACCTGCAAATTTGCAGCCTTCTTCTAAAGCATTCTGCCTTCAGAATCTAATGAAGTATCTTTTTCTTTGGCTCCTGCTCTTAGTTTATCCTTAATAAATTAATTAATTAATTTTAAAGGGGTGGGGGGACACACACAAGCAGGAGCTGGCCCCATATTTCAAATGCTACTCCTGCTGAGCATGACTGTCTCACTTTTTACCTTCTCCCCTCTCATGCTGATAAAACACCTGTACCTTCCCTTTCTCCATCTCATCCTTCATATCCAGTTTCATATGCAGAAATTATCTCTGCTTCCTAGATTCTGCAAAGATCTAAGTCTGTAACTTACAGTGTTTAAAGTCCTTCCATACTTTTAAGCATGCTTTCTTCTTTGCTGTAAAAGCCCTAATTGATTAGTCAACCTAATGGCCACCCAGGCAGGAACCCCAGAATGGTGATGGCCACATCTAGACCTACTTCACCTCCTTCCTTTTAATGCCATACCCACTCATGCGTTATAAGGGATGTCAGCCATACACCAGTCAGTGCCAGTCAGCCACACCAAGTCAGTGGTATCTCTTCACGTTCATGGGTAACCACCTCTGCTTTGGATATGCAGCACAGGTCAAGTCAAACACCTGCTTTCTCTAGCCTCTTTCTTTACATTGCTTCCTGTTTATCTGTCTGAGCTGCTGGAAGCTCCAGCACAGATTTTATTACGTAGCAGGCTTAATTAGTACACTATAGTAAAGATGCAAAATGATTACTGGAAGTTGAAAAGTCAGAGTTTCTGCATGACTTATCCTTGTAATTAACAATGTCAAGACACTGAGGGACAGCCATGGACTTAGAAGGACTCCACCTCTGGGTCCAAAGAGCAGCTGTTTGCTGATCAGCATGGTCTTTGACTTGGTTAAAGCCATTCTGATGGAACCTCAACTATGTTCTAACTGCCCTGGACTCATCTATCCAGAGCAAAGAAAGAGGAGGGCTCTGTTGTGCTGTTGGCAAGCTTAGAATCCACTTTTTGGGCCCTTTTGATCCTAACATAAAAAGGGACCATGAGGCAGCACTGAGAAGGATTAAAGCACTGGCCTTCTTGGTGGGATCATTTGCTTCCATGCAGAGAAGGTGTCAGATGCTCACAGGTCAGAATACTAGCATTTTATACCCAGGAGACTTCAGAAAGCAATTAAGATTCAAGCCTTACAGACTCCAATCAGTCCTTGTTTAACTTCAGTTCTATGCCAGAGTAATTTCACTGAAATCAGGTGAATCACTTCAGTATTATGTTGCATGAGCAACTCCATCACTTTAAATGGAATTACACTGTCATACAAGTGGTGTAACGTGGGTGACATGAATCAGGCCTTGTGTTTGCAGCAGCCTTGAATACACCAGTATTGAGAGGACCTTTGGAGCTGGGCCCAAAGCACTCACAAAGAGAGCTCCTGCTGTTATTCCAACCCATAGGCAGCTCCCTGAACAAAGACCAATTATCTGAGCTTTGTGTGAAGGGGGTAGGGGACATGCACCAATATTCATAAATTAGGCAAGCCTGGTGTTTACTAAAGTGGAAGGCCTTCGTTCCAATTAAAGTCTGTCTTCATTCCTTATGTGAATTCTTAATTTCTTTTCCTTGTGATATTTGTCAGTTTTCTTCTGTATATTATGACACACTTCACAGACGAAATTAAATATTATCACTCCCCATTTACAGAGAGGGAAACCGAGGCATAAAAAAGCAAAATGACTTGCCCAAGAGAATAGCCCAAGGTCAGTCGCTACCTAAGGTAGGGCTTTGCCCACATGCTGCCTCCTATTAACAATTCTGCTCACTTCTTCCAGTGGTGTGCAATAAAAAGAATGGAAATTAGACTTTTTCAAAGGGTTTCTTGTATCACACCTTAAAAAAGCTGCCGCATTTTTTTATTTTTGTAAAAAAAAAATTTAAGTAAATAGCCATAATATTACCAAATCACTTACGAATGCTTCAAATCCATATGTTAGAATGTAAAGAACTCAGACAGAAACTTATAAAACATTTAAAATAATTTGCTTTATATGAAAAGGCCAATTAAAGAGAGAGAAAACTTCAGAAAGAATTTTGATAATGTTATTATATACAGTATAATAACAAGACATTATAAGTTGTAAATATCACCTAATTACCCATTGTAATTATCTGATTACATTCACTTACATTAACTTTGTAATTCGACATAATTTCACACTTATCAAGTAAAATCATCTTTAACATTCATGAAAGTGGAGCTCCACCTTTCTGTGTGCCCCTGGCTTGATCCCTGACAACAGGAGGATGGAGAAATTTTGAGCAAGTGGTCCTTTCTCACAACAACAGAAACACCTGTTCCCACATGTGAGAAAAAATATTGTTTTATCTACTCATCTTTGGCCAGAAGTATAGGGACATTGGGAACTAACTCAAGGAGAGCAAAGGTAAATGATCCTGTGAAACAAGAAGAAAAGATAGAGTAGAGCGGATAAGTAATTTTAATACAAGGCTAAGCCTACATTGCATCATCTAGTGAAAAGACAAATTTTATTTATGTATTTATCATTTAAAGAATGCAAACCTATGTTTAAAGGAATAGTGGCAATTTTCAGCTACAGTCCTAAATTCCCTTGATTCTTTGCCTTTTAAGAAAAACTTTCACAGCTGCTTTTCTGCTCTCCTGAAGGTACCCCATCATGGCATCAAAGGCCCCACAGTCAGAGCAGTGGCCGTGCAGCCACAGTGGTGCAGAGGTCAAGAACAACTGTACTGGGTCAGCCTGAGGGACCCTTAGATCCAGGACCCTGCCTCCAACAATGACCATCCTCCTGAAGTTTTTACCCTTCTCCTTCCCAGAGACCGACCAAGTCCCCAAGATCATCTCATCACCTCCTGTCCCCAGGCAATCCAGCCTTTCACACCACCAGCAGGAGGAAGTTTGAGAGAGAGCAGTTTCTGTTCCCTTTTCCTATCTTGACTGCAGGCAAGTCAACATCCATTGGAACCTCAGATATGTCCAGGGAGCTGTGGGAGCTGTCAGGGTGCTCAGCACCCCTTCTAGTTTCCCAGTTGCACACCTTTGATCCTTCTCTTTCCCTTTTCTCAACTGTCATCCCACTGTTTTCTCCTTGTTTTCCTTTTCCTGCAGCCCTTTCTTCCTAAGGCTGGGAGAACATACACAGGGCCCACACCCTCACACCTCTCAGAAATCACAGGCTCAGGGATACTCTAAGCCCAAAGAGGAATCCTTAAATGCCCTTGACAAACTGCTTTTTCATGATCTTGTCTAATCCTTGAAGCCAGGGACCTTTTGCATAACCACATTTTCTGGCAGCACATCCCACTCTTTCCTTCTACTGCATGAAAATGGATTTCCTTCTTGCTTACTTTGAACTTGTTACCTGACCTCCTAATTGATTCCTCCTCTTGTATAAAGAAATGGAAAATAATCATTTTGTGTTCAGCTTCTGTATTCCACTCAGGATCTCTAAACCTCTTAAATTATGTCTTTCTCCAGAAAAAGAGCTCTAGTCTATTTAACCTCTTATTGTACAGAATCATGCTCCTATCATCCTTGTCTACCTTCTCTTTCTTTCCTACTCCTACAATATCCTTCGGGAAAGCAGTTCTTCACTGCTCATATATTGCACTAACGCAGTTTTGTCTCTTCATTTGGCTTCCCTATTCACTTCTCTAACCTCTTGAGATCTTCCAAGGAAAGGGCTGGAGTGCAAAGTCTTCAGTCCTGGAGTCTGCTCACACAGTTCAATCTCAGCCATGATGAGCATGGCTAGTCAAGTCTAAACATTTTGGAGATGTCGGTCTCAGTAAAAGACCAGAGTCCCTCTCTGCCTCCCAGGTGGAACCTTAGGACTTGGAGGAAACCCATATGTCTGTCTCACTCCTGCACACAGTGGAGTTCCTCCCTTTATCTGAGCAATTCAAGGAAGCAAAGACTAAACAGACACAGGCCAAACCATTTCTTACAGACAGATGACTTCTAGAAAAAGAATTGTAGGAAAAATCATGGCAAAATGATTTACCTTCAAAGCTAACACCTTGAAACAATATTAAAAAGTGGAAAACTATGTGTCAAATTTATTTTAAACTTCAAATAATTAATTCCCTTCAGTTAAAGAAACTTCTTCACTTAAGAAAGCCACCTGGGAATCTGCCATGTGTTAGCTGCCTCTCAAAGTTAGAAAGGAAGGTGATTCAGGCTGCCTACATGCAGACCTGGAGAGAGCCTAAGACATGGCTAGATCTTGTCACCCGATGGCACCTTTCCCTCTACCTTTGTGCCTAACTGTCCATTACTCTCCATGATTTTATAATCACTAATTGTTCCTTGGCATAGCTGTTTTCAAATCTCACTCCAGCTAACGATGAGGGAAGCTGTTGGGGATGATGTAGGCTGAGTGTCGTCATATCATAGGAAATAAAATGTCTTCACAGGGCTCCAGTCCAAAGCAATTACACAGAGCTTTAAACTTAATAGTCTCAACAAAGTAGGTAAAAGAACAAAATACCTGAAGTGAAGCACACACTTTAGTGGTTTGGTAGTGCAAGTCTACAGCCTATGTAGGCTGATGATATCAGCTAATGTGTCTATTTGTGAGAAATTTGCCAACAAACTAGTCTAGGAGCCTTTTCATTCTTTTTTCAAATGAAATTGAAATGCATTGATTGTTTAGATGAATCATTTCCCTCTCGTTGTTTTGGATTGCACACTCTTTTTTTTTGTTTCTCACCTCACATCTTCCTTGTTTTTGATGGCAAAGATAACGTCAGAGCAGACAGAAGTCTAAGATTTCCCTAAGTGATATTTCTGAAGCAGAGCAGGTGCAGATGAAGAAAAAGGATCAGCCAATTTTTAAGAAGTCAGATGGCATTGTGCAGCAAACAGAAGGCAAAGGACTGGTTTCAAAGCACAAAATCAGGTCCTTTTATTTATGTAGAATGCACCAATTCACAGAATTTGAAATGGCTGGTTACAGAAATGTATACATTTGATCGTAGTTTAATTTTCCATGGGCTGCAATACCTAAATCAGGAGAGCTGTGAACATGGCATATAGGTTGGTTCATTTCAGAAGAGTCACCTGGAGAGTTTCTTACATGGAAGATATTGAAGACGCAGTTTATATTATCCAGTGAGACATTTTCTCATGAGCATGTTTTACATATTTTGCCCTGAGATGAGTTCTCTGTCTCCCTGTAAATTTAGTAAAGTACACAGAAATGAGATACCAGTTCATTATGCTATTTTGTAGTAGTTGTCCTATGAGATGAAAAAGCAGGCTTGCTAAAATGAAAATGTCAGTAATACTGAAACATCAGGCTTGTAGCTTCTCCACAATCCTATAGGGTGGTTTCACAGAAATCTCATGTTTAAATGATTGTATCAGTGAGGTCACTCAAAGTTCTAAAATTACCCCGAATTTTCACACAATCCTTTACTCTTCAGTACTAGTTAGGCAACACCAACTAAATAACAAATAAATACTTTGAAGTTTTTTTGATAAAATGGCCAGCTTTTAAAAAGAATGCCTTCCAACTTTTGCATTGCTCACCAAAATTCTATGGCTGTACAGAAAACCAGTTTAGCTGCGTATACATATCTGTAAATACATGGTGGTAAACTTCTAATTAACTCCTCAAGGTGTAATTACCCTCAGAAAACACAGTTATAAGTAGACCAAGATAACTACATGTCCTAAAACACTGCTGCCATTCAGGGAAGTTGTAATTTTATCCAAATAACCTTAAAATTCACTTCCACAACTTATATCAAAGTATAATTATGAAATAATTACTAGATATTAGCAAGGAGAACCTGCTACGGTAATGTCAAGGGCAAAGGCACTGCCCTCCTCCATGGAGCCAGAGCCTCACATGGGATTTCATAAATTTCTCATTCTAATTATTTAGAGATTCTTTTTTAAGTGAAAGAAAAAAGAAGATAGTTACACAGTCTTCTGGTCTTTCTCTCCTGCTATTAATTCCCAGTGTTAAGACAATTATACTCCAAGGAAGGTTATAGTTTCTGCTAACTAACTCTTGTAGTTGAAATGGAGCTGCAGTGCTTAACACAAAGCCCCATCTCTGGAACGATTTGGCACAGCACAAACTGGGAGCACACAGTTGGTCCCGCCTTCTCTCCTGACAGCAGAACCTGCCTTCACCAGCTGCCAGAGAGGTCTTCTCAAACACCACTTGCTCCAGTGTTCCCACCTCTGCTAGCTCCACTGCCTGGTGGACATTTCATCGGTGTGTTACAGAATCACAGAATGGTTGTGGTTGGAAGGGACCTCTGGAGATCATCCAGTCCAACTCACCTGCTGAAGTAGGTTCACCCAGAGCAGATCACACGGGAATGTGTCCAGGTGGGTCTTGAATGTCTCCAAGAGAAGGAGACTCCACAGCCTCTCTGGGCAGCCTGTTCCAGTGCTCTGGCACCCTCAGAGTAAAGAAGTTTCTCCTCATATTCAGATGGAACCTCTTGTGCTTCAGTCTGTGCCCGTTACCCCTCATCCTATTGTTGGGCACCACCGAAATAAATTTCCCCAAGACAGTGGCATTTCTTCAGCATGACACCATGGGAGGTTACGCCTACCTCTTTCAGATGCAGGCTAAAAGGCTGCTACTGATGGCTTCTCTGTGAGGCCTCTGCCACACTAGCAGCAGATTTATTCTCCAACCTGTATTCAATATTGCAATCATTCCTACCTACCTAGTGGATGTAAAATGCTATCTCTAAGATAATGCTGGAGAAGTCTGAGGAGCAGAGAGAGAAAACTGTATTGTTGCAACAAATAATCACAGTGATAACAATTTCACTGTTCAGCAGACCACATACGCACATATTTAAAATCCAATCTTATGACAATAACTTGATGACAAAAGGTTGCCAAAACGTGCCACTGATCCAAAAATTTGCTTTTCTTCTCACTCAGTGGACGCTACCTTCATCCATTTTTTTTTTCATTTTCCTTCTTCTTCTCCTTTTGATAAGCCAAGGAAGGCTCATTTTTGTTTTTCACTGTCTCTATGAATTGTTTCTCTCCACCACTTGGTAAGCCCCAAAGAGATTGGCAGTCTTGACGATTTTACTGCCAGTTTTCTTCTGCAGCTTCAAGCGAAGCCTCCTGTACCATTCCCAGTTCCAATCTCAGGATGAGCTGTTCAAGGATGAGCAATGTGGGAGTTAGGCATGTTCCTACCTGCCAGTCCCATGAGCTTTTTGGCAGCCATAGTCCCTGGCAAGATCAGAGATTATTGCATCCAAGGGGAAAACCTACAAAAGACAGCATTCAGCAGAGAATTCACTTTCTTAACTTCCAAAAAGAAGCTGGCAGAGAGCCTTCTGCTTCAGTTAACTGTTCCAATTTCTTGTCTGAAGATTTAAACACTGGCAAGCTTAAAATACGTTAAATATAGTGCATGCATTCACGTACACACTCACGTATATCTTCATACATGCGAGAGACATGAGAACACTTCTAGCAAAAGTATTGCTTTTTGTTTCATTCTGATTTTTTTTTAATAGACTAGGTTCAGGCATCGGACTCCTTTGACTATGTATCTTTTCAGGGGAAGTAATTAAATGTTAGCAGGGGAGGGCCAGTATCCAGAAAAGGAATCATAGCCTCAAAACAATGTTAATTCATTCTTCCCCAAATCCAAGGGTATTTTTTCACGTGGACATAATATCACCAGAGTTTCTCTTCTCTCCTGGTAGTTGAGTTAGTCAAGATCTGGGCAGGAAAGGGAAGAAACTGCCTCATGTAGGGTTTTCTTCTGCCAATCCCCTCCCATTCCCACTAGCAGTTTCTAAACTGACTCGGCACTCCCAGCTTTTACAACATTCTCACATGCCTTCTGATAATGAGGGTTCTACTCATATTCTGGTACTTGGAGTCATGAGATGACCTGAGAATCTCATTATATCTTATAGAAAGAAAGAAAAAGTAGAAATGTAAGAAAAAGTAACATTCAAAAAGGACAATTCTAGCCTGGTAGAACTAGTCTCCTTCAGCTTGCTTTAGAGACTTCCAGAGATCACAGCCTAATTTTAGTTGCAATATATTTGGATCAGCAGCACGTTTTTGTATCTGTCTGTCAGGAATATTTTGTAATGAGGTTGGCAGAACTAGAACGAGTATACTGGACTTTGCCTTACTGGGATAGGATGAAGACGTGCAGATAAGGAAAGCAGCTGTTCTGTTTCCAATAGGAAAACTTCATAATTCTCCCTGCTTTTTTCAGATGGTTGATGTACAAAGCAGACAAACCAGGGGGAAGGGAAAGAAATGAAAAAAACCCACCTTATGCACAATATTTACCTCTCACAATGAACAATTGTTCATTGTGTTATGTTTTTCTGTTGTGTTTCAGTCAGATTTTGATCGCTAACAAGTACTTACAATGAGTATCTTATTTTAAAAATCATGGTAGTGGCAAACTGTAATTCTTACAGACATATCTTTCTTTTTCTGTTTAAAAATGAACAATATTGACATGTTCTGCTTCAACGGTGCAATCTTTTTCATATTTTAGAGACATGTCAACAAGCAGAAGCTGCACTTAAATATTTTAGCATTCAGCACAACGCCATAACTGGTGCTAGATACATTTGTCACTGTTCCAAAAAACACATGTGAATGGAGAGTTCATAAATATATGTGGCAGTACTTCTCATGTGCTACCTAAATGTCACATAATACAGTTTTTAGTACAAAGAAGGTAAATAGATTTCAGCTTGAAGTAAACTGCTAAGTTGGTTGCTGTACTTTACTCCCTGCTATGTCCCATGCTCTTTCCTTCTCAAGAAAAAAAAAAGAAAATAAAAAACATAAATAACACCATACACACACAAACAAACCAAACAAAAACAAACAAACAAAAACAAAACAAAAACCCCTTTGAATTGTACGGTTTTACTGTGGGGACAGAGTCCAAACAAGAACTCAAGCAAAAGCAACTAGGTTTGCAGGAGAATGGAAATCAAGAACTGCAAGTTTTTATGCAATGCCTATTCCCCTTCACAGGATCTCCTGAGGTCTGTTTTCCATAGTAAATGCCAGAGACAGCCTAGATACTGTGTTGGTAGATATATTTTGAGAACCACAGCTGCATCTCTATGGAATGACACCAAAACATGTCTCTATGCTTTTCTGTCAACTGTATTCGCTTCTTGGCCCTGTTGACTGGTGCATATATAACCATTTGTAGGGCAGACTCGACTCCACCTTATGATTTACAGCAAAACCTTTTTACACTGCTTTGTCAGCATAAAATACTCATGAAAGTCCTCTCATTTGAAGATTGTTTTACCCTGCAAGTGGCATGCAGACACCATGAGTAAATGAGTGTCTGTCTATTAAAGGAGGAAATGATCTGGATTTGTCCGTACAAGAAGGTAATTCTGTCATGAACTAAAGAAGAAACTAAGCTAACTCTGCCAAATGACATTTCAGTGGTGGTTCCTGGGCAGAAAGCAGTGTGCTGCCTAAGCAACAATTACAAGGCCATACTAGAGATGGTGCTGGATATGATAACTCAGAATGAGTCACCAGAATACAAGAAAAGAAAAAAAAAAAAAAGTGGGAAAAGAAAAAGTGGAAAAGAGCAGTATGGTAGGATGTGTAATGAGAGCAAAATGAGCTTCCAGCATATCACTGAAACCACCTTTGGAAAAGTAGGAGTGAATAAAGCAGGTTATTACTGAAGCTGGCACTGGTTTTGTCTCCCCTGGAACATCATGCCCAATTCTGCTGCTCATGGTTCAAGGAGTGGTTCCCAGAAGAAGCGCAAGAAGCACTCAAAAGGTGAAAAAAAAAAACCAAGCCTCTTAGGAGTAAGAATCTCAATCCAAAAGGGTCCTGAATGTGCCTTCCCAAACAGGGCGCAACACCTCGTGACCCCAAAAGGAGCAGCGACTGTGCAGCAGGCACAGGCGTTTTGTGTGAGGACCACAGGAAAAAAGTCTCCTCTGGCAACTTCAGGTATCTACAGCATCTAGGGGAAAAAAAAAAGAACAAAACTGATGGGTAGCAGCATAGGCTAGTGCAAGACAAAAGGAAAACACATTCATTCTTATCCTCACTCTGCACATTTTTTTCAATCAACAGCATAATTGGAGGATTCCTGTGGGAGCCGCTGCTCTGTCCCCAGGGCCAGCCAGTGGAATTTGTGTGGCCAGGACACGGATGCGTGCATGTGCGAGGGGGAGAAGGAGCTTTTCTAGCTGTGGAGGCCACTGCTAGTGAGACAGCAGAGGGAGGGGGCGGCGTATTAGAGTGCTCACTTTAGTCTCTTGGCTGGTTGCCAGCGGTACAGAAGTTGAGAAATCATTTGTCACGAGGATGAAAGCCAAATACATTGCTCTGGGTGAGATGTAACCTGACAAACAGTCTCCTGTGACTGACGCATTTGAACTACTAATACACTCTATATAAATGCCTTTTTCTGACAGCTAGCAGTCTTTTTTTTTTTTTTGGCTTAGTTTTTCTGCTTGTTCATGCTGGGTTTTCCAAGTTCCGGGGTATCAGATTGCTCGGTGAGAAGCACTGGGCAGGAAGACAGTCTTCCATCATGCTAGTTCCACACTATGAGTTCAGGAGGAAACAAGCTATGAAACAATTAGAAAACAATTTTTTAAAATTACTATTCCCTAGTATCTCTTTTTATTTCTTCCTTTTTTTGTCTTTTTTTTTTTTTTTCAAAATGTCATTCAGTCAGCTGGCCAGCAGGAACTTCATTTATAACTGTCAATTTAACAGTTCATTTATTTCATTGAAGCAGTGAGACACAACAGGGGTGTGGTAACCATGAGATAATCACACCTCTGGGGTCTTATGAGGCAAGGAGAAACAGCCAATTCTCTCTAATCCCACAGGGGTGTGATTAGTGCTCCTGATAGCTACAGCCAAGGAGGTTATGAGATAAATTGTGCATTTCATGCTCTAGAAAAAGAATTAAATTAAAGTTAAATGTTTAACCAGCCTCATTCGAGTTCTGTAATTCATCTGTATTACAGATATGTATGATAGTGAACACTAATCCATATACATTTGTCTACTATAAAATGTTTATCAGACAGTAGGAATAGTGATTTGGATCCAGAATTCTACTACACATAGGAGGTATAGCATATAGCTGCCTGTCTGTCTACAAGCCCTATAGGCAGGGATCCATCATTGTGCTATCCAAGACTTCCTGTAGGTATGCAATCCTTACGTGCATATCTATACTAACTAACTGGATCCCAGCAGCAAAGAGACTGTCTTTTTCTTAGCTGTTATGGGTAACCCTGCTAATCAGTTTCATTAAAGGCTCATCTAATATCTATGTCTGCTGTGGAAGGTCCATTCATCTCTCATATGTGATTCTTCCACTAGGAAACACGTAACAGGTATTACAATGCTTTCGCTAGAAAACATATAATGGGTATTTGGCAGACAGATGACTGCATCATGCAGGACAGAAATTACAAAATTTATCACATCTATAAGATCATATTTCTCATTTCCATCCTCCAGTGATGTTGTCTGTAGTGTACTTTATTCTGTTGAGTTCTAAAAGGTCCACTGAAGGACACTGATTTATTTTTAAAGTGAAATATTTTTAGAGAACAATTTTTATGATTGTTATGAAGACTAAACCAATGTTGCTTTGTCATTGGCACATGTCAACGTTGTGTGTTTTACTCCTCTGGTTGTTTCTTTCTCCTTTTGCTGAAGTCTTGACTGAAAGAATGATGACCCACCCTTGAGATCCTCTTCTGCACCTCCATGAGTAGCCATTGCCCTGGGGAGTTGTGGTGGGTTGACCTTGGCTGGCTGCCAGGTGTCCACCAAGCTCCTCTAAATAAGATTAAAAAAACCCCAAAAAAACCAAAAAAAAACAACACCAAAAAAACCCCAAATAAATAAACACACCAAAACAACAACAAAAAAAAACTGTGGGTCAAGATAAAGGCAATTTAATAAAGAAAAGCTATCATGGAGCTGGCTGGAACTGGCTCCATCTCATATGGGGGCAGCTCCTGGTGTCTTCTCATAGAAGCCACCCCTGCAGCTTCCCCCCCGCCACTACCAAGATCTTGCCACATAAACCTAATACAGGAGTCTGAAGATATGAGTACCAGCATCAGCCACGGTAAAGATGCCATGCTTGCTTCTGAGGGCAAGGGCAATGTATTCAGATTTACAAAAAGGACGTTAAAGTAAGACTGTAAAACCAAAAGGTATCTGTGACTATTGCATGTGTAGAACAACCCACTGCATTCTACCGCAATAAACCAAGTTTCTGCTGTTGTGTGTCACTCAGCTGGGCCACGCTGGACCTGGCAGTCAAGTAGGTCAAAGCGCCTTCCCGTTTGGTTGGGATGTGGAAACACGCAGGAGGCAGCTCTATCAGACTGCAAATCCTGCAAAACTTTCAGGTTTTCTCTATGGAATGACACAGGTGCCTCCAGGCAGACAGTCTGCCTTTCCAGCTCCTCAGGCTGCAGCGCTGCAAGCATCCTCAGGATAGGGAAACAGATATTAAAATTCCCTTGGCTGTCGTGGCAATTTCAGTTGTCAAAGTCTGATCTGACACCCCGCAAATCTTTTTAGTTAGTGCACTTGAACACTACTCATCCAGACTGGGAAAGCGAAAGCGTGATCTGCATACTTTTAGTAATTTATTGAACACTTTCACTATATTTTCCTGCTCTTCCCTTTTTCTCAGTAGGCCTGGCTGTGTGGGAGAAGAATAAATAATTATTTACTCCACAGAGATTTCTTCAACACACACAAAATGAAACACAGGTTTTTCCCAGGGTCACAGACCTAACTCCAGTTTCACTCTTGTTTTATAGAATGGCATAAAATAACATAAAATCAGAGTTCTAGGTCAAAAGAAGGCTGCAGTCAGCTGAAGAATCTCCCAGTTAACCCTATTTCAGGTGCAAGAGATCTGATTTTTCTGCTGGTGATATGGATATTATCTTTGCAATCTCAAAAAAAAAAAATTCAAACATATATTTAATTTTTCAGAATTTACTTCAATGTCATTATTCACCAAATATGAATTATTTATTGTAAAGATTATCCAAAACTAAGGTTGTTAGTTTAAATGAATGCTCATATTCGCTGCCACGCTAAAAGCATCTAGTAGGTGCTTTTAATGGTACTAGGGTGTGTTTCACGGCTCTGAACAAATGGGATGCGGGTACATCGTTTTAACCATCTCGCTACAACTGCGGTGCAATCCTTGTCCACCTTCTAAAGGGCATGGTCATCTTATGGGAAGTTTTCAAACTTCATGGAGGGATTTCAAGCACATCATCCTCTGTTGCTCTTCAGTGGACACCTCTGGAGTGATACTGCAGCCCTAAGTCTGGTTTTCTCCCCACTCAGCTCAAGGGTTTTGCTGCCTCTTTGTTGAGCAGAGCTGCTGCTGAAATTTTGAAACAAGCATGAGCCTTTACAAGTCATCTGAAACATTAGAATGAAAAAATGTATGAAACACGTAGGTCCCACTTCAAGCAATATTTTGGTGACTTTTCTAATCTACCTGGGCTACTCTGAGTAGCCCAGATCAGGCCGAGCTTGACTGGAAAAATGTTCCTCTACTCTGTAAAAATGATGCAAGTCCCAGCGGTAGTATTTTTGCAAGAGGTAATGCTTTGGAGCAATGCTGGCGTATTTCTGTTACTAAGGCAGGTTTGGGAGAAGTAGTGCTTTGATACCTGGGGCACCCTGCAAAAATTAAAAGACTTCTTAAAAAAATTATTCTTCTTTCAAAATGAAAGAGAATTATAACCCTTTTGTCCTAATGATAGGGCAAGGGTTTTAAATTCCTGAGTGTTCCCTCCCTCTAGCCCCAAAATTTTTGTAGCTGCGGCACTGAATGCAGTCCCATTATTTTTAATGATATATCAGGACTGGGTAGAAGAATAGCATACCATGTATCAAAAGCTACTCCCTTGGAAATCACAGAGCTCTTCAAGAAGCCACCAACGGGTTAAACGGTGACCTGACCAATTTGCTATGGTTCATTTGGTCTATGCTAATTGTTTTAAATGCTCACTTTGTGACATGTTCTTTACTGTGCTGATGGGAAGTGAGGCATATTTCTTTAGAGCAGGGATTCAAGAATACATTTCTATTGGAAAGACTTTTTCAGAAAAGTACAGGCACACCTCAATAGTACTGTGTAAACAGTAATTAAGCTTCATCATTTATCCAGTTTAAGGAAATACACGAAATAAATACTTTTCAAATCCTTTTGCTCTGCTTGATTTTTCAATATCACACCTTTTTTCTCTGTTCTTCTGAAATGCTTAAAGTCAGGTTGTTTCTTTCACATTACCAGGTTTTTGTGTCTGCCTGTCTGGTGGGTGGCTTTTTTTTTTGTCCCTTCGGACCCTGACCTGGTAGTCATTATTTAGTCTATTATCTTCATCTTCCTTCCCCTTTCTTTTTCCTTCTTTTTTTTATTAGACTAGTCAGCCTTGATATTAGTCTTCCCAAAGCTACTATCCATTACACTGTCAGCAAAGCAAGCTGCCTTACTGTAGGCCAAGTGTCAACAGAAGGTGAGGCAGAAAATCAGCCACAATCTAAAGCTAATTACCCTGCCTAGAAGTTAATTAAATACTTGTTAGGAGCAGCAGGGTAGATCCTAATTAAACTTGTCTAATAACAGTATGCTGACATACTCTGACACTGGGAATTCCTACAGGGTTTAAATAATTGTACAAAGGGCAATAATACCTGTCACATCATGGTGTGCAGGCAAATTCTGAAGATGCACATTTCTCAGTATTTTCTGTACTAATTTGCCACATATTGTGCACTTCACATGTGTTTAATTTACACATTTTAATTTTGGTGCCCTGGATCTTTCTGAATGACTTTGCTGTTGCCGATCTAAGTATAAACCACTGCAAAGGGAGATGGTCACTAGTATTTCACTATATCATTTATTACACTAAACCTGATAAAATCCTGCACCTCCAGTGCTGCTTAAGTAAAGCTGTAGCCTTTCCTTTCAGGCTTCACGACAGCAGTGATTTTTTTGTGCAAGCAGAGAGCCTGGCACACCTTGCCAGCCTTCACACATTCCCAATGGCCAAATCCTGCACCCACCCCCAGGATGGGAATTTTACCCATGGCATTTTCAATTCACAGGAGTGCCACTGGCAGAGACTTTTACCCCCACTGCTAAGCATGTTTTAAATCAACATCTTTTTAAACTAGTCAGTTCTTCATTTACATTCAAAAGAGAGAGGAAACCACTAATAGGTGTCACTGCCAGCTGAATGGAAGGGGAGAGAAGAGGTGAATGCAGGAGAAGGGCCTAATGACAGAATACCTCTCTCTTCTACTTATTTTCAGCCTTTTGACGGTCTGGAAATATTTTTGTTTCCCGACAGGAAAACACTATTTGCCATCATTTCAAATAAACGAAGGTTCCCCACAAACCACAGCGCGGCTTTTGTCTGGTTGTTTTTAAGGGATCCTCTACGCCAGCGGTTTTAATGCTGGTTGAAAAACCTGCCATTTGACCAGGTTCTGTTTTTCAACTGATGAGTTGTCACACTGCCTTGCTTGAGGGTTAATCCCCCATTGTGTCGCTTATGCCACCGCAAAGAAGGACGGCAACGACAAATATGCAATTGCTGATAAAGCTTGTCTCTTCTCGAAAAGCCCCGAGAGACTGTCTCGCATGCTGATGGGTGTTTACTGCAGCAAAGTGCTGCATGTCAGTTTTAGGAAAGCGATGTTTTGAAACTTTTTGCCTTTTCTCCCGGTAAATCAGCTCGATTTCTCACTGTTCCTTTACCACCCTTGACTCAACCATCCTTTTTACTAAAGGGGTGGGAGCTTTTGGGTGATAACCGGCCATGGATGCTTGAAAGGAGATTTGATGTTCCCATCATCAGACCGTACTTGAAACGCCATATCAGTGAAACTAATGAAATGGAGTGCCGTGATGTGAAACTAAGCAGACATGAGACAACTTTCGAGGAGGAGAAATAAGAAACCTGCAAAGATTTAAGCCAATCGTAGTACTCTCATTTTGCACCCTCTCCCCGAACAGCGAGGATTAATGGAAAGATGTAAGCGCTCTGATGTTTCCTGGCAAGACTGTTATAGAAATAATCAATTAACCTTGGGAGATCAAATTGACAGAGCTTAAGCGTGAAGTTATTTAAAATGCCAGACTATCTAGGCAGATGAATACATTTGTTGCAATACTAAAAGGAAAATGAAAGTATTTTTCCAAACTTCGTTTTTCTGAACTGATTTAACATTATTTCCCCAGGAGTCAGCTCTGCCTTTTTCAGTGTGCACTTTAACACGTTAAAACAAAATGAGATTTGATGTACTCCACAAAGAGACTAGTGATTTTTCTCTCTTCCTTCATGGAGTGGGAGGGTTATTATAGAAAATAGCTTATAGTAACCTCATGCTTTTAGCTCTTTACTTTTGTTTATTTGACAATTTGATTATTTGGGTTCTTGTCTTCTGTGGTGATTCTGGTTGGTTTGCATTCTGGCTAAGTCATCTGCTGCTTCATCTATGGGATAAGAATTCCTTTTGTCTTCAAAACTACAAAGAATGTGAATTATTGTATAATATCAGTTATTTTTATCAAATACAAGAATCCATTTACACATTCTTTAAACAATCAATTTAACTTCATTCGGTTTGAAAAGAGAGCAATTTTATTTTATTAATGTGCTTTGGGCTGTGTTATTCAGACTAATAACCTCTCTAGTATTTTATCACGCTGTAATGAGATGAGGACAACACCAAGTTCTAGCAGCACCAGGCTGTAACTCTAGGCCCACGGCTGCAAGCTTCAGCTGTGATCTAGCATGTAAGACTATGCTTAAAGCAAGCACGCAAGCAATGGCAATGCTTCTGTGCTTGGAGGTAAGCATGCATACACACACAAGCTTAAGTCCTTCCTTTAAAGAGAATTTGTGGGCAACCCTATTGATTCAATTGGTACAGGTTATTTTTACAAGAATGGCACAAACTTTACCACATGAATTTTAAATCAGTTGTTTTGTTGAAGTAGAAAATGTGTTGCATTTGATCCCCGCACTTTCATACTTTCATCTATTTAATCTTTTTGTTACTTTTTCTTTTTTTCCTTAATTTACAATGTTGCAGCAGTCTATATTAAATGCAGCAATTTAATTCAAGAACACACTAGAGCTTAACTTGAGTTTTATTAGCTGAATTTACACATTTAACTCCAAGCTAAACGGAAAGTACAAATGCATTTAAACCAGTAAGGAAACATTTGCACACAAAGACATACGGGCTGAATTGTAAAGGTATAGCGTGCAAACCAGCTCAGATTGATCAAGTTCATCCAGCTGCACTTTGCTAGCAGCCACACCTGTTTCAGAAATTGCCATCCCCAACCATTTGTTCCCACACCAGCACTGGAGGTTACGTAGAGGAGTAAAGTACTATATTTATGTGCCCCCCAATCTAAGGTAAACTGAGGTTATTTTAGCCAGTGCAAGTTGTGACTTGAGCTAACTCAGTTGTCTTTGGCTGAAGCAGGGCAGGGAACATCCACTGAGTTCTTCTCCTGATCTGCACTTCAGCTGGTGGTGACAAGCTGTTGGGAGTGCTGATGTGATCGACCCCTTCAGCTGGCTTCAGAAAGGGCGTCTGTCCCTGCTCTCCTGCTTCCACTCCTTGACTATGTACGCTCTCTTCACTCAGTCCTCCTCCAGACCATGAAACGGTCAGCTTAAGAGGGAAGCAAGGAGAGGAAGCAGAGGAGGCCCTTGGTGGGACTGGCACTCAAGACAGAAGACGTAAGGGAATGGGCAACGGTTAGGACCAAAACCAATGTGTGAAGAAAGGGTAAGTTATAACACAAATGTCTGAGGAAATTATTCTTTGGACTTGGAAGAAGTGAGAGGAGAAGCCATCTGGAAGGTCTTGAACTTTTACATATGGGTAGAAGCACTAGAAACTGTCAGCAAAGGGACAGATTTATGGACAATGAGTCAACGAAAAGGATGACTACATGCTGCAGAAGCCACAAATAAACTATTGGCCAATCCCTGATTAAAGATACTCAGCTCTCAGTCAAATGTTTTCTTTATACATTTTTCAGTGAGCACATGTCCTTCCTCAAGCTTAAGACAGTGCATCAAACATGAATGATACTTTTCAAAGGCTTTCAAGTGGCAGGATTCCTTTACAACATAGTCTGGCCAGGACAGTTCATGGCAGCAGAAAATTCCTGGATGTTTTAAAATTGTAAGAAGTCTGATCTGAAGGAGCAAAGGGGTTAGTAACAAACTACATTTCTTCCAAAAGATAAAGCTGGAAGATCATTTGAAGACTAGAATTCCCTATACTTGAAAAAACTATTCTGAAAAAACTTACAGGCCATGATGGGTCGCAAATTGAACACAAACTCTCAGTCTACTACTGTCGTAAGGTACTAGTACAGCTCTTCAGTTCATAAAGAAACAGGAGTAGAAAGTAGGACTGCTGAGATTGCTTTTTTCTCCTGGTTGTTGTGTCCCCAGTTCAAAAACAAGGATAATAAATTAAAGGGACTCTAAAGATGAACCACAAGAATGTTTTAAAACTTGGAAACATGATTTAGAGCAAGAGAAATTCAGCTTGCTTAACTGAAAAAAAAAGAGAAGGTTAAGAGGTGACGTGATGGCAGTTTGTAAGTAAGGAGCAAAAATACATTAATGGAGGGCTCTTCTGACTAGAATACAAACAAGTGAAAGAAAGAGGGGACAAACTTCAAAGGTGACAAACACAGTTTAGGAAAAACAACTTTGTCCTTAACAGTAAACATAATTAACCCCTCAAATAATCTGTATCTATGGTTGATTCTCCATCGCTTGAAACTCCATGTTTTACAAAATACTATCCCTAACACCAAATAAAACTTAATTCTGCAAAGCCCACAGCCTGTATTACACCAGTAGTCATAACAGCTGACTGTAATAGCTCTTTCTGGCTTTACAATGTAGGACACTTCTAATCAGCAATAGATTAATTAAAGCAAAGGAGAACTTTACAAAACAAATTCTAGAAGAAAAAAAGCAACTATATAACTTCTATTTTAAAAAATCTTTTATTGCTATCACTTGCCCTTGGGTTTTAAAGTTCGCTTCTCTACTGACCACAGCCACTTGTATACTGAAGCACTGTTGCACAGTAAATGGTGCCAATGCATCTTTTTCTTTTCAAAGTCCAGCTTTAATATAATACAATGGAAATAATGGTGCTTGTGCCTCTCCTGGACACTCTGCATTAAACATTCTCCAGTCAGTGCCAACATGGCAGCACAAAGGGAGAGAAGTGCAGCAAGCCCATGGTGCATCAATGGCACAAGGTCTCTATGAACATTCTGGGTGTTTTGTCCACTGGTTCTTACTCAGCAAAACCACTATTCTGTAGTCCACCTTTACAGGAGCTCTTGGTCTTCACTGTTCGTAGCAAATAACCACCAAAGGCAGTTGCCAAGGGGTGTGCCCAAAATAAGAGCAATGACTCAGGGAAGTCTGCAAATTTTAAAAGCAAGAATGTACATCTCTAGCACATCCCATGGTCTTACAGTAGGAATTCCAAGTAGCATATGTTGCAGAGGTTGAAGCCCCACAGCTTGAAGGTAATGACTCTCTTCCAGGCACATAAGGGGAAAAACAATGTATGTCCTGGAATCATATCCTTGCTTTGACAGGGACACTTGCTGCTCCCTTTCTTTTCTGTGTAAAGATGAGACAAGGCAAAGACCAGCCAAGCCATGGTCAGATAGCAAACTGTGTGCTTTCTCTGCAAGACTCCACTCCAAATGCACCACAACAGACCTTAAACTGTACACATAGATTCAGCGTAACAGGTGATGGTCCTGCTGAAACCATCAGCATCACACTGCTGCTTCGGTGTGTACACTGGTTAATTGTAGTCAAATCCTGAGATGCATTAGGATCAAACTGGCTTCTGTATCAAGCCAGAATGCCTCTTCTGCCTTTGTTTCTTTGACTGTTACCACCTATTACAGGCTCAGGGAAGTGCAACCTGCCATCACATTTGTCCAGCGCAAGACTGATGGGCTTTGCCCCTGCAGATTCCTTTGGGATTATATTTAACAATTTAATACTTCTAATACTGCTAAGTGATTGTTTATCCCAAAGTAAATATAAAGGTGATGGAGAATTATATGATTGGTCTGCTTTCCCATGGAAACAGCTGCTAGCATTTTTATCTTGGATTTTCTGTTATTGTAGCACTAAAGCACATGGTCTGAAAGTCCTTATTCCAGAAAAGATAACTAACATAAAAAGCAAAGGACATTATGGGAAAAATAGCAACAGTATTCATTAAAAAAAAAAAAGAAAAGCATCATTTCATCTTCTGTGAAACACATAGATGTCAGCATACTACTCACTGCCCCCAGGCACTGAAGAACAATATGTACAGCAAGGCAAATCTGTCTAGCAATCACTGCAAGTCCAAATATTAGGTATCTACTCCTGAAGACCTCCCTGCCTATGCCTAGTGACATCTCCCATAAGACTAAATCTTCAACTCATGTGCAACTGCATCTAAAACCAGTAGAATGACTCTGAAATGTATCAGACTAAGGAGCTGCTACCTGTGGCAGATTAGGCTTTTTTTTTTCACATCTGTGTGGGGTCAAACAGAGTTAGAACAGTAATTTAGGAAAGAAAATTCCATCCTGCTAGGCTCTTATAGAACCTAAGTTTTCATGTCAAGAAATGCAATACTTGTAGCACTTACCCATCTATATATAATATCTGGGTGAGAAATATCAGTGCAAAATCGTTATCACCCTCAGTTTAATTTACAGTTATTAATTTGCTTTACTCTGGGATCATAGGAAGTAATCAATCAACCTTCTTGTGGAAGACAGAACTTTGAAAACTTGCTCATGTTAATTCAACAGCTGGTAACATTCAGACATGTTGGAAACAAAGCAAAAGTTCTTTCAAACATGAATTTAGCAAATAGAGCATATAAGGTAACAAAAATGTTTTACCTGTCAGACTTTTACTGCAGAAAATGGGGTTTGGATAATGAGGAGAGAATACAGAAAATCAAAGGATAAAGGAAAGAATAACAAATGGAGAAAAACAGGAGCAGGGGTAGAAAAGAGATGGTTAAAGGAGAAAAATGTTTTGCAAGGATACAATATAAAAGTTAGGTAACAGCTAGCTATTGAATAAAAAGGCAAGAGTCGAGGTTCTATAATAGAGAAGTGATGAACTGAGGCACCAGGAGAAAGGATTATAACAGAGAAGATTTAATATAATGTAGTTGGGAAAGAAGACGAAAAAAACTGTAAAGCATAAAACAGTGGCTGACAGAAGGGAATCAGGGGAGAAAGAAAATATGAAAACTGAAAACAAAAAGTGGATGGTATATTTCCATTTACTAAGCAGTCTACTGAAGGATAGAGGACTGGACAATAAACTAAATACAGTTTGCTTTTCCTATTCTTCTGCTTTATTGGATGACAAGAAATGCTAAACACAGACTTGAAATTAGGTAAGAAACAAATGGCTAGAAGTCAGTATGCTTAATAGCCTGAAAATGCTGTCTAGCCCAAAAAGAGTAGCCTTATGCATTTTTGCTCTTCAGCTATCCCACTCTCTCTCATCCCTACAAGCTTTTGCCAACTCCAACGAAGAGTGTCTCCGAGATACTGAATGTTTACTTGTTTCAACAAAAGCAGCCGCAATGAAAAGGCAAGAAATCGAAAGCAATCCCTACCCACCAATGGCAGAAGATTGCAGTACACACACAGATGTTCTCTCTTCTGCAACCAGTAAATAAACACCGCGCAGTTAATAAGCACAGATGCAGCACAGAATCACCCACAAGACATGCTGCTTCTTGTTCAGCTGGTAGCTGGAGACAGAAGGGGGAAACTGGTGATCTGTAGAAGGCTCATCAGGGACTATAAAAAAATCTGGAAAGTTGTGGGGCATTGTAAGAAATGCTGCGGGGTGGTCAAAATATATTAAAAGTGAGTTAGTGGAGAAGAACTCCAGCATGGGGATGTGGGGAAGGAGATCCCTTGAGGACCTGGGGAGGGGCTCAGGCTATGGTGGAGGGGAAGCCACAGGGCACGGGGAGGAGAAGCAGAGTCCATATGGCACAGTGCTGTAGGAAACTTCTTCATAGTGAGGATGATAGAACACTGGAACAGGCTGCCCAGAGAGGTTGTGGGGTCTCCTTCTCTGGAGACATTCAAAACCCACCTGGACACCTTCCTGTGTAACCTCATCTGGGTGTTCCTGCTCCGGCAGGGGGGTTGGACTAGATGATCTTTTGAGGTCCCTTCCAATCCCTAACATTCTGTGATTCTGTGAATGAAGGATGTGAATCCACAGGAACCCAGGCTTTCCCCCTCCACTCCTCCTGAAACTTTGTTTCCTCAGCACACCTAGTGACTTCACTAGTGTTCAAGGGTGAAATGCTGTTAGACTGTTAAATGCTTACAGGCACTTAGAACACTGTTTGAGTGAATTGTTCATAAAGTACGCATTCGTATAGGAAAACAAGGGGAAGCTGTGCCATGTTTGAGGCAAAAAGACACTTTTCTAATCGTAGTTAGGCTGGTATAAATCAGAAGTAACACCAAGTTGTCCTGATGCAAGAAGTTGTTTTACAATCATGGGCAAAAGATAAAACATGCTCATGCTGTCAGTGATGTCCACATTTTATTGTTTTAGCTATGTCAGGAATTCTGGATGTTCGTTTGTAAAAAATAGCTTTTACTAGCGCTTTAAAAAAAAAGTAACCAGAAGGTCATCAACAAGGGAGCTGAGAGAATAATATATCATGAATAATGTATTAAATTATTTCAGTCTTTATCTATTAATGAATTATCTTCAATCATCTTGTAATTTTCTTGAATGTATTTGTAATTCAAAAGTAGTCCCCATGCAATTTCTCAAAAAAATTGTTTCTCTAAATTTTTCTTGGTCTTTTTGTGGATAGAAAGTAGTTGAAATTTGAATTCAACTAGTTTGTTTTTAATAGGACATACAGAGTTGGAGTTTCTGTTTCTATTCCCTCATAAACATATCGTGTTACCCATAGGGCATTAAAATTTTAACCATGAAATCTCTTCCTCTAATATTTTTTTAAATGTTCCTTTTCCACCCCTACTCTAATATAACCTGCAGTGTGCTAAGGCAGTCACTGAAATTCAATACCTAGGGCCTACTGCCTGGTCTTGGCACAATTTTTTCTTCCTGAAAGAACAACCTCTGCTATGGGTGTTGACTCACCTCTTGAAGAATTTAAGTGCTACAAAGCAATAAAAAGAATATTTTCTTTCAGAGCACAATGAATGTTAGTGGCATAGTAGCTGACCAGGCTTTTTTTTTTCCTGTATCAGGCTATAAATTACTCCCAATGGCTTTAATGAGAGTCTTTGGTGGTCCCTATATGTAAAGACACAAATTCTCATTCCTCTTTCCAGCACACCAAATAACAGCTTGCACCCCACTGACACTTTTACACTTCTTAGATATTGTGAGTTGACTTTACCTCTAATACTTTAAGTTATAATAGTCACAACCACACCTGCATTGGAATCCAGCAGTCATCTGAGAAAGACATTATTTTTCATTTTCATGGCATAGTCACAGAACCAAAGGATACCAACATGCCAAATAAAGCCAACATATTTTTATACATACATAGCTTATACAACTCCTTCCAGTGTGAAGATATGTGCAGAGGTCCCTTCCATGTGAAGATACAGCAGCCTTTTCTGAAATATCTAGGGGTGAAGGAGTCCTACTGATTTGGAAAACAGTGGCAAAGGCTGGCCCATTTTGAAACTCAATTTTTCATCACTGATTGTGATAAGTGTCTAGTAAGTCTGTATTGTCTGTCTAAACTCTATCAGACTCTAGAGATAAGTTTATTGCTGTGTCTTCAGCAATGTTTTTTGGCCCTTGGTTAGTGGTGTCCTGCAGGCATCTGTGCATTTTTAATAATTTCTCAGAAATTAAGAGTGTGACTACCTGAGACACAGAATAAAGAATGTGCAAAAAATCATGAACTCCCACATTCATGTCATGGGTCTGTTTTCTGAACGCCATTTAAAATAGGTTTCTAACAGGCAAAATGTGTCCATCTGCATCTCAAATTCACAGCACAAAACTACATAATTTCTATCAAGCTGAAAAGAGAAAAACAACTTCATACCTCCTGAATAGCAGAGAGTCTGTCTGCATCTTCTTCCAAGTTCCAAGCTCTTTTCTGTTGGTCACTCGTCTATCCATGTTGTTGGCACAGTCTTTGTTTTTAATTCAACCTTTAGCCAGATGCAACATCACCAGCTATTCCACCCAGGGCTCTGCCCAGCATCTAGTGGTGTGAGAGGGACTATGCTCATCACATCCACTCATGGACTCCAGATCAAGCTCTGACTGTGGTACTACAGCAGCTGCAGACCCTCTTCCAACGGCCCCCTCTGCTAACTTGGTCCCCATGGAGAAAAACCTTAGTGGGAGGACACAAACATCTGTATTCAAAGCTGACATCTGAGCACAGTCACTGAAATATTTTGGGTTTCTTGGCATCAGTTCTGGGAAGCAGCAGTTCACAGTGAAAGCACAGTATATTTTTTTTCCCCTGGAAACATCAAGCATGCTTTAATCCAAGTGCTATATTCTTGTGAATAGAATCAAAGAATTTAGGAAAGTACTCAGGGACACAGAGTTTCCAGATTCAATTTTAATTAAAGGCTATAAATACTCATAAAGGGAGGCTGGCACTCAGCTCTAGGGATCAAGCTGAGTAATCCTCATCTGGAGCTTTCTTGTATTTATATGATCATGTTAGATCTTGATAAGACAGCGACTTATCTAAGGCTGAAATTTGCAAAATCTCTATTACATAAGAACAAAGCACATTCTGCCATGCTTTTTAATACCATAACAGGTCAGGTAGGCTCATCTCCAGAGGGGTCCAATACCAACTGGAACCCTCCCTTGGCTCCCAAAGGACAGTGTTCTCCAGTGACTTCAAACAGGTGTGAAATCCCACCTGGCCCCAGCTGTAGTGAGGACAAAACAGCTGTCAGGCAAAATCAAACAAGCAGTTCCTAATCTGGTTGCTGGAACTCAGTCAGTGATCACCCATGGTGAGCAAGGAGCAAATGCAACAGGACCAACCGGGAAAAAAAAAAAAAAGGAAAAAGAAAGAAAAAGGCGGACTTGTCCCATAGTACTACTTGCTTGCACAAATCCCTCCATATGCCACCAAGGAGTGTGATGTGCAGCAGATACGCTGTATCGCACAGACACAGGCATGCCTGTGTGAATCGGAAAGACTGAACCCAGTGAGCAGAGTTTCAGCATGTGAGCCTTTATGTGAGAACTGAAAATATAAAGGGAGGGAGAGGAGCTAGTGATCATAAAACTTCCTGGCACCAGCTAACACAGCAAGGGCAGAAAGGACACATGTAATTTTAGTCTTTCCTCCATGTGAGTGGTTTTTCCTTCCCCTCAAACACAGTGAAGATGCTTTCTCTGACCATAGACTGTTCAGCAGGGACACCGCCTGACTTAGTAAAGGCGATTTCTGCTCATCTGGCAAAGTTGCCAATCTCCATTTGCAGGCTCCTACAGTCTGTGCCAGCAAACAAACGGGAGGTGATGGTGGGAAAAGAGGGGGAGACTCCAGTCCATACAAAGACTGCCCCTTCCGATAGCACATCTTTGTCCAGGTAGGTCAGATCCTGAGCATCTCAGCCTTCCTCCCAGCTTTTGCAACTGCTCTTTTAGACCATTTTGGCTCTATGCATCAAGCACCCGCCTGCACAGCGACCACACAGACCCTCTTTCAGTCAGTCTTCTCCAGAGACTCCTTACTCCCATTGGGAATGACCTCCACAACTCGACAGCCTTCCCCTGTTGCAGCTTGCTTTAAAGATCATTTTTGCAAAGAAGTGTACAAAATTGCCACCAGATCTGTGTTTTCATACATATATATAAAAATATATCTAAATATATAAAAATACATATATAAAAAATTGTTAGCCTAAACCAACATGTGTTCACTGGATTTGAAGTTAGAGGGGGAGAGAACTCCCATTGCATTTTACCTTCACAATGGTGCTGGAATGGTTGAATAAAGTGTGGCCCCGCTGCCCATATGCCATTCAGCTTCTGTCTGTCTTTTTGTTTACACTGGGAATACAATAGGAACTATAATCCTTCCAATGCATCATTTATAAGTGTATTCTACCTCTGAATGTACAGACAGAACTGGCTCTGTGAATGAGCTCTGTGAATATTGCCAAGACACTGTGCTTTGTTCAGCATTATTCTTCACAATAGATACCACACTTTGGAAGTAATTTTAAAAAGGGAATCAAAATAGTGGTACTTTTAGCCTTTGTTTCTTTTATACCACACTGCATTCTCTGTCTCTCACTCAGCTGCTTCTATTATACTGACAAATTAAATAAACCACTCCATTGCTAAAGAGGCTTGGGCGGGCTGGGCTTCGGTACACTGCTGCGCTAGGAAGTTGAAATAAACATTTATGCCGGTTTTATTCTTAACAAATTTAAGCTAACTTTAGTCAAGCGTCTTTTTTTTTCTTT
Organism: Caloenas nicobarica; assembly: GCF_036013445.1. NCBI lineage: Eukaryota > Metazoa > Chordata > Aves > Columbiformes > Columbidae > Caloenas > Caloenas nicobarica. The sequence goes on along the minus strand of NC_088245.1, from coordinate 152,895,683 downwards.
TTTTAAAAAAAGAAAGGGGGGGGAAATAAAGAAGTACTTCAAATTTTTGAGCCGATCTGCAGCACCAAGGGATCTGGCATCTGAAGCAATGGAGTAATGAGAAGCCATGCGTCCAGGTAATGAGCCTGTTTTTTTAGTGCTTCGCTATTTAGAAGTGCTGTGAGTTCATTCCTGCCGTGGGGCCTCTGGGACAGGGACTTGGTGAGTCCGGGCAGCGGCGTGTTGCAGATAGTGGTGTGGTTGCAGAGGCTCACTGCAAACAGCTTACAAACTTCTGCAGCAAACTTTCCACTCGATCCGGGAATTTTCCTCTCCTGCTGCAGGCACGGCTCTGTTTTGCAAGGCAGCTTGTTTGCATGCTGATAAGCGCACAGAAATAAGGGCAGGTGGGGGAATGTTGAGCAAAGTGTGATGGATGGCGGGGGCAGGTCTGGCTGCTTATGGGTGTAGATTTATAGATAGATGGACAGGTAGAAAAATATGTTGATTTGTATTTTGGCTACAGGCTCGTATTCCCATTGCATCTGTAGCAAAGAGAGAAGTAAGAAACTGAGGAGAGTGGTAATGTGACTTTTACCTGCATCTAGGTGCTTTCTGAGTTTTGGTTCGTTTCTTCTGCAGGCAGTAAACAGAGAGGAGAACTGGGGAGCAATTTGTAGCGGTCTGCTTGTGTGTAGATTAGGTGCGAAAGGCCATCCTCCACATTTGCAAGCGCTGGAGTGGTGGTGGGGCTGTATGCTGTTTAGAAAGGCTTGTCCATATAGTCCAGTATTCTGGAAAATACTGTCAAATGAACGGCGTTATTTTCCCAAACGAGATCAGAGTAATGAGTGCAACGTTGCCCGGATTAGGTCTGGAAGCTCCTCCTGGGCTAGCAGTGTATGAATAATGCAGGACGAGTCTCACCCCACCGTGCCTTTCCTCTCCTCTCCTAACAAAGCAGATGGACCAGAGGCAGAAGCCTGAGCTAGGGAGGGAAATTATTTGGGGTTTTGGTGGGTTTGTGTTCATTTTAGGGGACCTTAGAAGTGGCCAGCTTCCTCCTGAAATTGTTTCCCAATGCCAGCTGTGGGGCTTTGAAGACTTAAGCCTTCCCTGTGAAGCTGGAAGGCTGCGGCACAAGCTGGGGCCCCGCCGGCAGAGACACCCCTTGGCCGGCCAGGCAGGGAGCAGCGCTGCCAGGGGAGCAGCCGGCGGGGAGCCATCGGGGTTCATCTTTTATTACTAAAGGAAGACTTTAAAAAAAGGAGAGGGACGAGAAAAAAAAAAAAAAGGAAAAATAAAGGAAAAAAGAACTCTGGTGAAATTTCCTTTCATTGTCTAGTAAAATTCCCTTTAATTTGTCCCCGGGGACATCCAGCCTCCTTGCGATTCCCCACACATCTCTGTCAACGCCAGCGTCTGGGGGGGCTCCCTGGAGAAGGGAGTGGGGGAAGCTGAAGGTCAGGGTTACCCACTGTGGCATGACTTTTAAGCTAAAGGGGTTTTTATTTCTCTTGTTGCCGTGTCAGGTTTAATTTGGCCTGCATTATTCTGGAAGGGTGGGCCTGCTCGTGACAGGAGGGGGTTAAATGGGATTACAAGCTTTAGAGGTTGTCAGCAGCCACTGCTGCCTGGGGATGTTAAATTGCGATTTAATGGTCAGCTTTATCTGTATAGTATCAGTGGAAATCTGCTGTTTTCAGCAACTTAATAGGCACTGTGTTTTCAGGAAGGGCCTGTTTTTTTTTGGGGGGGGGGGGGTGGGGAAGGACCGGCCCGAGGCGGGGAGCGGGGCCTGGGCTCCGGGGCCTGGGCTCCGGGCAGCCCCTCAAGCACCGGGCTCCGGCCGGCGAGCGGACGGGCCGCGCCCGCTCCCGCTCCCGCACGGGGCTGAACTTTCCGAAGGCAGCCGGGCAGCCCCGCGCCTCGGGCCGGGAGAGGCGAACCGGGCGGCGAGGCCCGGCTGCCCGGGCGGGGGCGGCGGGGAGGCGGCGGACGGAATGGGCGGGCGAGGGGGAAGCGGGGGCGGCCGGGAAACACACCGGCAAAGGAGCCCCCGGGGCGGGGGCGGCCGTGTGTGGCGGGGGTGCTGCGAAGCGCTGCAAGACACGCTGAGCGCAGGCGGAGGCGCCTCGCCGGCAGCCGCCGGTGTCATTTGCTGGCGAGGGAGGGCTCAGTCCGGAAGGTTCGGGATTAGGGAATTTAATATCCTGTCAAAATTCTCACGGGGATGAGGCCTGGCCGGGGGAAACGCGGGGGTGTGAGTCGGTTTAAGTGATTCTTTTTTTCCCCCTCATTCCCAAACCCAGCACCCCCAGTAGCGTGGCCGCAGTGAGTGAGGTGGGCTGGGGTTGGTGTTTCCGTCCCTTGCCCTCGCAGGAGTTGCACTCGGGAGTTCTGGCATTAAAAATAAGAAGGGAGGCAAAAATCATAGTTAACCACGTACATATTGCGTCAGACTGATTTTCCAAGGACGTGTTTTTAAAACGGGAGACAGGAGGAGAAGGTGGGAAGAAAAAAAAAAAAACCCACAGTGCAAAGCAGTAGCATCATAACAAGTAGTAAGCTGTGGCCCCAAGAGTGTATTTTTTTGAGCTGATGTATGATATTAAAATGCAGGTCCTAAGCGAGTAACAAAAAAGATGGGGGGAGGAGGGATGGAGAGGGGAGGGGGAAAAAAAAGGAGGAGGGGGAGAGAAAGTTCCTGTGCACTTTGTTCAAGGTTCTGCACCTCTCTAAGCAGCTGTCACATCCGTACATTATGGTACATTGAATCTGAATGAGGCTCTCCACATCAAAACCTTGCATCCATTATGATATCATCTCCTGCTCTAAGCTGTAATGCTTATTAATTCTGCACCCATACTCTCCAAGCTTCAGCAAATGTATTCCATCAGCCTAGCATTTAATTTAATTAGTACAGCTGGGCTCTCATTCTCCTTTCTGTGTCAGAGGTATTGTCAGCACGTTCTGCTATAACACAATTACTGATTGCTTTTAGATAGGCAGAAATATGATTAGGGTATTGGGTGACTGTATCATAAGCCTTATTAGATTCATTTGAAATCTGGAGATAAATAGGAAACTTTTATTTGCAGTGTAATGAGATTATGCTTATTAGGCCAAGGCCTCACAACCTTTTGCAAAGAACATAGTGTATCACTAGGATTATACTCTGGAACCACACTTTCTTGCTCATAGCATCCAAGCAATTTCTCAGCAGCTTTGAGATTTAACTGTTGTAGCCCTGTACACATTTTAGAATTGTTTTCTGGCTCAGTGACTTTCTTCTGTGATAGACTGCACACCTTCCACCGTGCGTTTTCTTCTGCTTAAACCCAGAAATCTGAGGAAGATGTTTTATTCAACAGAGGAAAGATGTTTGGGTGAACTGTGGCCATGTGTGAATGGGTAAACGTGCTGATGCATTGGACAGAAGAGTTTTTGCCAATACCACTCTTTTTCTTTAAACTCTTTTTTTTCCCCTCGGTAGAAAGCTGCAAAAAACATTTCAGGATCAGCAGTTATTGGAAGCTAAAAAAACATTGCTGTTCAGATACTTCCGAGGCTTAATCTTCAGATAGAAATAATGAGTTCATTTTCTTGTGTAAAAATTGCTGGAAAGGCTGCACATTTCATGTCACTTCCAGAGAGAGTGCGTTTAAATCTTAATGTATACATCACAACCTTTTGTATTATACTATCCTGACAAAACACGTGGCATAGTGTTTGAGAAGCAAGAGTTATGTTTTTAAAAGTTCGTTTATTACAGGGATTCAGAATTCTGATCTGGTAATTTCCCTGTAACAATCAAGGGTACAAACAACCCATCACTGACTTGACAGGTTATAGAAAGGAGTCCATCAATTTTAACATTGGTGTCAAATTTAGGTTTCATTCTGTTTCTGCGTAAGATTTGCTACAAACTCCAGTGGGAGCAAGATGAGGCTCTTACTGGATCCTTGTCCTTTGTGAGTGGTATTACCCAGTGTGGAAGCATTTTGTAATTGAGTGTGGGAAAACCCTGAGCCTAGTTTTCTATTCGTTGTTGCATCACTTGCTCTACACTTAAGGTAGAATTTGGGTGTCAGTATCTCAGGCTAAGGATCAGACTTGGGAGGAAAACGTGCTTCAGTACTATCACGGTATTTTATTTTGCATTTGTGTAGCATTGAAAGCATGTCTGTAAGGGCTGGCTTGTCTCTGTTATTAACATGACAGAGACATGTTTGCATAGCATAACTCGAAGATTTGTGATATTTTAAAACTGGCATGGGAATAAACTTTGAAGAGGTCAGGTAGAAGTTCTTAAAGATGACATTTCTGTATTTCTCATCTAGTTACTAAGGGAACATCCAGAGGGTAAGACTATTGCCACAGCCTGGTGGAGTCCTTTGCCAAAATGGACTGAGCTTTGGGGTTCCCAGCCCTGCTTCAGCTTGTACTTCTGCAGGTGCCTCATTGTGCAGTTGTGTGTGATTCTCCAACTGGGGAACCTCATGCTGGAGCTGCAGTTTTCACTTTATTGGAGAGTAATGTGCATCAGTTTGCAATGGCTACTGACTTGCCTCAGGAGTCACAGTACGTATGCCTAAGCAACGTCAGCAAAAAGTTACTCTAAAGGAGTAATTCTATAAAATGGGAGACCTCAGTATTATGGAAAAAGAGAGGGACCACTCTTTCCAGGTACAGGCAAGCTCAGCCGCAAAACTGTGAATCAGCTCAAGTTACACATCTAGGCGCAGCAGCTTTGCAAGTGCTGAATCTACTAGAAACTCAAATACTGAAAATCTAGTGTTTGCACTACAAGTAAGAAACTAGTTTTAATTGTATCACTTTATAAAGAGAGACGCCACTTTAAATCAGGTGTATTTTGGAAGGGAGGAGATTTCTCAGATAGTTTTAGAGGAGAGAATATCTAGCTTCTTTCTACCAACCAGAAAAAATGATGAACAGCAGCCTTGTTTTATACTGGCTCCAAAAGCAGCAGAGATGACAAATGCCACAATTTTCCAGTATGTTGCTTCATCAAGAAAATATTTTAAAGTGTGGTGTAATTGCTGTATGTGAGAATGAACTGGTAGCCCTGTTCATTTGTCCCCCGTCACCATCATCCTGATTTGCAGTGAGCAACAGGGTTATTCACATGCTGAGATTACACACATGCTTCGGTGCTCTGCTGGATCAAGGCCTAATTGACACCCTAATTGACAGGCTCAGTTGAGAGACTGAAGACTAAATTGGGCTTGGAAGCTGAAACGTGATGTATGTTTTTACCCTCAGAGATGGTTTGTCCAGGCTGTGTTTGAGATGTGTTACCAAATAATGTGTTCCACCTTCTGCTGTAGCTTTTGTTGCCTTTCTTTTGTGGCTAGAGAGAGGACTTCAGCCGCTGGGAAAAAAAAATAATAATTAAAAAAAAAAAGTCCAAACATGTTGAATGCTAAATTGAAACAAACAGTTTTATCTTTGGTCTTTCTAAAAGAACAAGTTTGTTAAAAGAAATACTAACAACCATTTATTCAAAACCAGTTGATTAAATGAAACTGTAACTAATTGTTAGATGTTTGTTTCATGTAGACTCAAAGGTAGAATCACAACAGAAGTAATTAGGGTAATTATTAAGGTCTGTATTTAATTCAAACCCTCAGAGAATATTGCATATTCATTCAAGTGAGCTATATTTCCTATTAAAAAGATAGTAGTTTCTCAAAGCTTTCATTTACAGGTATGTTTTTGATAGTGTCATTTTATATGGAATCATGTCATCTTGCTCTCTTTCTACCATGACAGTGTTTGTTATTCATAATGATGGCAATCAAAGGGGAAATGTTACCAGTAATTTCTGTGTGCACTTTTAACCCCCAAATATTTGTAACAGTAATTTAGCTAAGGCATTTGAGAATTTGAAGATTAGGATGAACTTGCCTTGATCTCTCTATAGAATGTACTGTGTGCATTAAGATACTAAAGCCAGGCATTTTTATATACTAAAGAAAATGCAGTGAGACATTATTTATAGAGTAACTGAAAAACTGAAGCAGTACTTGTACCCTTTTACTGACAATGAAGAGAAATCTAACTCTGTTTCAGATACTATTTTCTTCTTTTTAAGACTAGTCTGTATAAAATGCAAAGAAAATCTACAAAATAAATGTTTGGGGGCATTTACTGTGGAGAGGTTCTCAAAGGGCTGTTTCAAACTGTAGACTGAAGAAGAATTTGTATCGGAGCATTTTGGAAAAGAAAAAAAAAAGCTTCATGGACCCAGTTCTTACATGTTACTAATCATGCAAGACACAGAATGGCAGGATGTCTTCCAATACTTGTTGCTGGCAGATGACACACACCATCTTTACAGGGCAATTGGACCAGTGTGGTCTCCTGTTGGATGGATTTAATGCTTGGATTTAAATCCAGACTCTTGTCTTGGTAAAGCCAGGTGTTTCTCTTGAATTCCTAAAATGCAAAACTCTGTTGATCAGGCAGAGAACAATGTTGCTTGCTAAATTAGTAAATACCATTCTCTCCCCTTATATTTCGATCCTGCCATAACACTCAAACAGTATGCACTGAGTGTGTTTAATAGAAACAAACACACGTAGGATCAAAGTTTTCTCAGCCAGATTCCTTCCACTTAAATGATAAGCTACTGGAATTTTGTTAGTGCCATTGTTTAAATAGATACATAACACACTAGAATTAAAAACAGTAATGACAATGGATTTGTATTGCCCTTTTCTATTACTGTAAAAGTACAGTAGTGGTGATAGTAATACCTAATTAACCTAATTTTCTTGTACAATGGTAGAAGCATAAGGCCTGCTTAGTATGGAGCCAGCTCTAATGGTCTGATGATGGTCTGCCTTTCTAACGTGCAAACAATCAGTGCACTATGGAGCTGACCAAACAACTAAAAGGAGAGAAAAAAGTTGATAGAATCATAAAAAAAGAGTGAACACAGGTTATAGGTGGTAGCGTTACAATTCACATAATTACAGCTCTGCAGTTAAAGTCATATCTGCATATTCTTTGTAGTTCACATTTTACCGCCTTAGACGTATTTTTTCCCCACCAAATGTGATATCCCTTCTTATTTGTGACCATTTAAGTGCACACTGTTAAATGAGAAATAATGCAGGCTCACTACTGAACCATTGGAGACTATTGAGCTAGCGTAAGTGTCTGCTAGAAAGCAGAAAACAAGGGGTTGCACACTGGTGAAACCTTTTGGCCAAATGACTGCACAAGCATTGTGCTTGTGTGTTAGGACTCGGCGTTTTGGTGCTTGGCCACATTTCCAGACGCACAGCTCATTAGAGAAAAAATAAAACTTCCCTTCCGCCCCCTCTCCAGCTGAGTTAGGTAAGCTTTGCTCTCTCTGCAGTACTCTTCCATCTTCCTAGTAATGTCCTTTCTCTTTCAGGCTACAGGAAATCCAGGTAGGACTAGCTTTGCTGATGTTGATAGAAGTTTTCCATCTAGACCCTTCTTTCTCCCACCTCCTTCCAAAAACTCTGCAACTTCTCCACATTTAAAATTACCAATGTCTTTATGAAAAGGTGCTGTGAGAAGCTGCAGTGCAGCAGAACTGAATCCCCACATCACTGCCTTGAAGTACAGTCAGAATCTTTATCACAGAGCTGTAGAGTGTGCATTTCTTAACCCAGTAGTCCATTACTTTATGAATGTATATAAAACTGTTTTCAGAAGAAAGGCTTCACTTGCCTTATAAGCAAGCCACACTTGGCCTTCTATGTCATATCACGGCACTGAATTGATCTAGTGTGTCACAGAGGTTTTACAGAATTACTGATTAGATCCATTTCTAATGGTAAAGGAGTTATTTGGTCAGATCCATAATATAAAATACTTTTGCTTTCAGGCACTTATGCATACAGTTTAGAGTGGGCAAAGAAGACATGGAAACATGCTTTTAAAAGGATGAAATTTTGCAAAATTGCTGTTAACACTTCCTTGGCTTAGGTTTCCATTATGCATCAGTTTACACCCAAATTAGGCAACACATGAAGGCCTTTTTTGTTTTTTCTGTCAAGATCTTTGTCTAATTACTGGCTTCCCCACAGTGTTTTTGTTGGGATGGACCGTGCCATTAATATTCCTACAAGCCCTCTGCAGGTTATGGCTTGGCATATTTGTACCTGAACAGACGGACTTTTCTCGTCCAATACATCCTACGCAGCAGCAACCTGAAAAACTACATTGTTAGAGATTATCAGTTGTTATACACATTTTCTCTGCTCCCTCTCTTCAGTATTAAAATGTTGGGAGGCTTTTTTCTGTTGTTGGCCACGATTTTTTATACTTAGAGAACAGTATGAGGGGTGATGATGAACACTTCTCTTCCCTGCTGCCTGCCTCTGTGCTGTATGGAAAACAAACAGGAGGGTTAAGACTGTATTTCTCACTTTCCTGCAGCTGAGTCCCAGATTCCATTGCTGAGACTGAATATACCAGAGTACATGATGAGTGTTTATTTCTTAGCACAGAGAGCTGAAGTAACACATGACGCCTTAAGAAATGCCACTAAAAGCCTGGAGAGTTAGAATTTATTCCAATCTCTAGCTTTTATTTTCCATTTAACCTTGGTGAGAGTTCTGAAATGTGACTGTTGGCTTTCTTAGAAATCTTAACCAACACAACCAGGCATATGCCAAACTTTACTTTGACCCTCTGCATCCACGTTTCCATTCGACTGGATGCCAGTGGCCTTGTCTAGTTGGTAGGGGGCTGTGACTCCAAGACTTAGGTCGACAGATGTGTAAAATACAGCCTTAAGCAAAGAAAAAGTCAGATCCTTAAAACCTTAGGAGTGGTTTCTTTTTGAGGAAATAATGCCAAGTATTGATGATGTCTAATAGTTGTATGATGTCTCTCAGGACACACAGCTGGTTTTGCTGCCATCAGACAATAAATTCAGCTTCTTAAACATGGATCTAAATTTCAAGTAGTAATATTGCAGCAAGAGTCTGGCGTTTTTCAAGTTGATATGGACAAGATCCTGATTTAATTAATCTCAGTATCTTGTGATAAAAATTACAGTAGGATACCTGTATTTCCCTGCTTCAAATATGATTTATACGTAAGGCCATAGCAGGATTTAGTGGTCAATAAAATGCAGTCTTGACATTTTTTTAAGTATTTTTGGTAGGACCTACTTGGTGAAAAACAATGAGACTTTCTTTTAATTCAAACAGGATGTGTGTCGCACTGGCAGCTTTAGCAAATGAGTGTCAGTATGGCGTATATAAAGATCCTCTTCATCCTCCTTTCTGCTCTGTGTTGAATTCTTGAACAGAGCCAGTCATGCTGCTGTGTATGTTGGCTGGAGGTTGAGGATAAAGCATTTTTCTGACATCCACAAAGCATCATCAGCATGGAGGTAGTGTTCCAGGTGAACGTAAGAGGCAAACTCCCAATATGAGCACCCAGGTTCACACTGAAAGCAGTCCTGAACTCTGAATTATTTAGCATATTAAGGATTTTTGCAACGAAGTTTCAAATGCTGGTAAAGCCTAAATGACACTGTGGAACTCTTTATTTCCCTTGCAGAAGTAGGACTAAAATAATGAATAAAATTACTATCTTGAAAAAAAGTTTGTACTGAATCACTAAGATGACTTTTGCCATTTAAAGAACCTTTTCACTAGTGAACAATTGCCAAAATTATACGTATTCTTTGGCATCTTATTCAGCAACAGTGTTGGAGGCACCCAATGCTAATCAGATCTGTCCATCGCTACCTTTTTAAAAGATTGCATTCACATTGCATGGGGTGTTGGATCAAAAATAATGCTGGGCAATTAACAATGAACAAAATGCCCTCCTAACAATTCCCATGTGACCTCAAATTCTTGCCAGTATTTTCCAAGGTAAGCAGGGACTCCTGTGACTCAGTACAGTGAAATACTGAATAATACCAGCTGCAGAGCCTCACTAGGAATTGCTAGTCATTTTCCAGTGACATGTGGTTGAACCTGCTACACACATGTATATTATATTTATATCTTACAAAGTTATGCAATTTTGCATTCAAAACTCCAGGTTAGCAGTTTCCTAAAGTGAGCTGGCATGTATAGCACTGTCACTGTGTCAAATAGTGACTCTCTAATTCCAACTCAATTATTGATGATAATATTGAGAGTAAATATTATGGTTTATTAGGTGTGTAGGCCTAACAGAAACAACACCACTCAGTCTCTACTCATGTTTGCCATTTTCAGTCCCACAAAAGAACTAAAACTAATGAGAAAGATTCATTGGAGTTTATGACATACAGCTCCAATAGGGATAATTGGAAGCTTAAGCCTTAATCCTGCAGACACTTAAGCAGTGCTTAACTACAGTGCATACAGGTTGATTCAAATGCAATTACTCGTTTTTTTAAAAAAACTGCACTTGCTAAAGCATATGATAGAGAGGGGCAGAAATGGGGTTTTATTTAACGATGAACTGCTGAAACTCTTTGCAAGGAAACAGACCTGTGTAATTGCAGCTGACTTCACCATTTTCACATAGCACATGAGCGTGTGTATACAGTATCTACTTCTCCAATATTCTTCAAGGATGTTGAAATTGTTAATGAAGTAGTGTACTTGTGTTCAAAAGAGAACAATATAAATAGAAAAACAGAAAGCACATAGAAAATAGCAGTATGCTTAAGCTAACCTATACGTGTGCACCTGTAGTGTAGTGATTTGTCAATGAAGAATGTGTTGGATGGGTGTAGCTATCAGTGTTTGTGCCTGTCATGAACTCACTCAGCCTCAGCAACCTCTGAGTTTTTTAATGTTATCATATTATTTAATTTTATTCTTTTAATCTGAAAGAGCAGCCTGAGATCACTAAGAGGATGGTTTTATCTTAATCATCACTGCTTTCTTCATAGACATGCAGATGTTCAGCCTTCTTGTAACTCCAGTGATTAATTTTTTGATGCGTAAGGAGAATGGAGTGAAGTAGTTTCACCTTAAACACTATTAAAACTAGTAGTCTGGTTATATTGATATCAGAAGGACATATCGTTGCTTGTGCCTTTTTAGAAGTTGGGAAAACATCACAGTACAGCTTGGAGTGAGGTTGCTTTTTTCTGCTTTTACTCTCATGGCAGAGTGCAACATTTGCAGGAATGTTGCTGGGCTTTTTTAGAAAGATATATTTGAAGATACTTTCCTTAGCTCAACTCTAATCAACAGAATTAGCAGTTTCACATATCCTCGTTTTTCCTAGTGGGAAGCTCTTAACCAGCACTGCTTCTTCCAGGAAAACACTGGTGGAATTTTTTAAGTGTTTATCCTTCATGTACATAAAATGTTTATAGTGGGTTTTGTACGTAATATATGTAAAACATTTTAGGGTTTGAAAACTGTTCTGATTCAGTGAACTTTTGTCTACAAAAGCACAAATTTTATATCCTTTTGAAATAGGAGAGAGATTATCTTGGGTTTGTTTTCTTTAGTTCTATACCCAGAATGCCAGAAGACATGAGTATGTCAGGGTTAAGACTTGAATGCAGGGGAAGGTTGTTGACTGAGAGGTGGGTAGGCATGAAAAGCAGTTTTACCCAGCCTGTACTTTGAGACCTGGAGGTATTTCTTTGGTTCTGCATCTGGATGGACCTTCTGGCTGTCTCTCACTCTTGGGGGTAGGTGAGAAGGTGTCACATTTGATGTGAGGTTATATATTTCTCCTGTTGATCTCAGATGGCAAAGTGTGACATTGACACTGATGTTATTGCTGGGGTATTTTTTTAAACAGGTGTTTAGAAAGATTTGTCTTAGCTCCTATCTGTAGCTCATCCCCATCACATCCTGGTTTCCACTGGAAGTAACAACAGGCATGTTGCTGGCTGGAAATCACTGCATGGTGTGGCCAGGCCTCTATCTGGATGACCTGAGGGCACCAGAACTGTATGGTATGGTGTGGCGCACACGTCCCACCAGCTAGACAAAGCCTTTGAGTGCACAAGTGAGACACTGCTCTTTTTTTGTGTGTGGAGTCTCCGCAGGGTGAGACAGTTTCACGCACTTTGTAAAGAAAAACGTTAGAGCATGCCCATCAGATATACTAGACAGACTTGCCCGTGACAGGCTATGGGACAACATGCCAAGTTAGAGGGGCCGGGTTACAATGAGCAGGGGCATCTGCAACCAGATCAGGTTGCTCAGAGCCCCGTCCAGCCTGGCCTGGAATGTCTCCAGGGATGGGGCATCGACCACCTCTCTGGGCAGCCTGGGCCAGTGTTTCACCACCCTCACTGTAAAAAATTTCTTCCTCATGTCTAGCCTGAATCTCCCCTCTTTTAGTTTAAAACCATTACCCCTTGTTCTGTCACAACAGGCCCTGCTAAAAAGTCTGTCCCCATATTTCTTCTAAGCCCTTTTTAAGTACTCATATTTCTTTTCCTTGCCTTTGCCTGTCCTTTTTTCTGAGGTAATTTTAATAATGTATATAAAATCCTGCATTACTTTCCAGCTGTAAGGTTCAATATCAAAAATTGAATTAACCAGTTCAGGTTAACCATGAGTTTTCACCCAAAACATGTTGTTTTTAAGTTGAAAATGGGTAACCTTCTTTTTCTTCTTTGCTACTCCAATGCTCTATACCATGGTCACCATTAATTATTTATGTCTAACTGCTGTTCCTTTTGAGAGAGACATTTTCCAGGCAACAAAATATGTGTTTATTGTGTAGCATTATAGCAGTAAATGCTGACACATATGTTCAATATCATGCATATGATAACAGCTGAACTGCACAGGGCTGGTGCAGCAGGACTTTTTCTCAGATGGTGGTAGCTCTCATTGGAAAAGTCATGACAGAAAAGAGGATGCATCTGGAAATTAGAGGAATGGTAGCCCCAGTATGTTGCCCTCTACTGCATGAAGAAGATAAAAGTTGTCCTAGTACATGAGCTAAAAGATATTTTTCTTCCATATGGTTTGGGCCTATGTTTTGCCAAGTCAGAGTCACTAGGTTACTTTCTTTCATTTGTCTGAGTCTAGGGGAAGTTCTCGCATTAAATATTCTTCTAAAATGCAAGCATAAAGAGTTAATGTGAAGTAGTGTTATATGCATACTTTATTAATATACGTATAGTTATGACATAGGATTATGTATGTTAGAAATTGCTTAGGTATTTAATGTCATAGTAATATTGAGTGAAAGGCCCATAAATAGCTGATGTTAGTGTACCTGGAAATCTGTTGCAGAGTTCCTCTGTGACAGTATGTGTACAGGTATTCTTTGTTCAGCTTGTTTGACAAGGATTGACATTTTTGTAAATATTGCATAGAGTAGTTGGAATTACTTACTGTTTGTGTTTGTTTCTGTCACATTACAAGTAGCTTCATGCTCCTTAAATGATCTTGGCATAGTTTCATGTAAGCTAAGGTCTAATAGCTGTTGTCTTTTACTAAGGGGCATAACTGTAGAATTTGTGTCATGACAGTTCTGAAATTTAATGAAATAGATTTGTATCCAAATGTCTAGTAAAGATTTTCTGAAAACTTTTAGGAGTGTGTGATCAAAATGTTTGACACTAGTGTCACTATAATGTGTGTATGTTTGTGGGTGTGTACATACATGCACATACACTATATATGAACACATAGATATATGTATGTGAATATTCATGCATATAGTGACTTCCTGTTCTAAAAATGTTTGAGATTAGTTGAATATAGGGATTTTTGAAAATTCTGGAATTATATCTTCTAGTGAACAGGAAACATGATCACTCCTAATGGGAATTCTTTCCTTGATGAGATTGTATTTCTGTGTGAAGGAGTGTATCTAATACTTTTGCAGGTCAAGGCAGACAAAGGTAGTACTGTTGTAATTATTTTGTTTTCACTGAAAGGGGACACAAAAGGAGCAAGGATATTTGCCAAACTAATATTAGAAGTCTGTAGAAATTAAATCTGATTCAACCATGAGCACATTATATATTTACCTGATGAGGGAGGGAAATTTTCACACTTGTTGCTCAAGTAGATACATGAGTTTGGGATTTATTTTCTTTCTTTTTTTCTGTTTTTACCTAGATTTTAATTTAGATGAAGAGGAATGGGAGTGTCTTTGTCGTGTCTGTGTAGTGTATTGATTTCAATGTTGTACCTTAAAGGGCTAATTTACCATGTGTATCTTATCTATATGAGTATGTCCTTCATGTCCAGTCTAATAAATGTTAAGTTCCTGGGGTTTTTTAGTGGGAACAGGATGAATCAATCTCCAGGGCATTCTTCCCTGCATCACAGAATTGCCCTTTTACCTGTTCAGTGTAATTTGAGTCAGGAAATCAGTTGAATCTATATCTGGAAAACAAACAAATCTAAGAAATAAATGCTCCCCCCATCCCTGGAGGTTTAAGGTTTGTTTTCCAGTACAGTCGTATTAGAAAGTGTAATAAAGCTCCAAACAGCAAAGTAAGTAAGAGAATTCATTCTGTCCTCAGTCCTCAGGGGCTGACTAGAGATCCTTAAAACCAGTTTGGTGAACGTCTGGCCAATTAAGTTGCCTTTTTTTCTATCTACCTGTATTTGATAGTTCTTCAAATCTTTTTTTCGGTCTCCAGTTACACAAATCTTGATTAATTTGGGATATGGAAGACAGTAGAGTAAATCCTGAGTTCTTCACCCTCCCATGACCACACTCTTAAGCCTCAAAGTGAAGCATGGCCAACAAGCTGGCTGGTATCTCTGAACTTCTAGTTTCAGCCAAATACGGCAGAACCTTTGACTCTTATTCTTCATAAAATACTTGGGTTTAGTATATGCCAGAAGTCTTTAGAAAAAACATACTTTAAAAGGTGATACTAGCCTTACTTCTAGACAAAATAGCTGCAAATCTTGATTGCTTTCCTTTTGACTTTAACCTGGTGTAGTTACTCTTCTGAATCACTCACGCACAATGAAGCACGTCTAAGCAAATGTGTCATCTTAAACTTTGGAAATCTTAACCACTGCTAATTTTGGGGGTTGGGAATAGGGAAGGGTTACCTCTGGATTTCTTTGAATTGCGGTCAGGTTTGACATTCAAGTTTATGCTGTTATTTGAAGCAATAACAACAATAGCAATTAGAGTTCAACAGATTTCATCCATAGGTGCCACATTTGCATTTCAAGGGTAGTCCATCGTGAATGCATTTTATATAGTCACTCCTCAATGAAAACAGCAGTGGTGCGGGCAGTATTAAAGTGGTTAGTAAGGATGCCTCTGCCCAGGCCACCACATAGCAACCACTATGTTTCTAAGGACAAATAGCTCTTGCCTGCCCTAAGCAACTGGATAAGAACATCAAAACATGCCTTGTGAGAGACCTCTAATACCCATTAGCGTTAGCAACTGTTACCTCAATCATGAATGACACAGCCCTAATTATTAAGGTAATTAGAAGTTATAACACTGGCAATATTAAATGGAGAACTTCTAAAGCCCATTAACAATGTTACTTTAAGTGATCTGGCTGTGAACTGTTCAAATCTCTAATTACATTACACGTCTGCCTTAAAGGGTGATGTAATTAAGTGATGGGAGAGGGAATGAATATATAGCGACTACTGTGCTAAACTTTGTAAGTACTATTTTCGCAAAAAGCCTCAGTAATGTCATTATGTCATTTAGGGGTGGGCTTTTTTGCATCAACTGTATACCACATACAGCTAAAAAATATTTACCCTCAGAATATATAAAAATGGTATATCATGGTTTAGAATGATTATATTATCAAAATTAGGTTGGATTTGCTATGTTATTCATGCATGACAAAGCCATCAGCGACATATTCATGCCACCTTCAACAGCACTACACTTTCACACCAGCCTTTACCAACATAAGTGGGTAAATGCCAGTGTCCTGTATGTCCTGCATAAAGGAAAGCTATTTTAAATATTTTTAAAGAAAGTAGATTAAATGTTACAGAAATGAGTCAAATTTGCCAAAAGCTAACAACAGTTATGCATGAGTAAGAACAGAGGACAGACTTCTGCAGTTTGGCCTTTAGGTCTTCACCTCATGAATTCTTATTGAGAACTGGAGAACAGAGGAAGCTTAGCACCAGCCTCTTCACATTGGAAAGAAAGGTGGAAGAAAATGGGGATATAGTGAAAAACAGAGTTGGGTGGATGGAGGACACTCTATAATTCTCCAGTTGTCTCTGGTGAGTTATCAAAATTGCTTTTCATGTAGTACAAAAAATGGAAGGGAACAGATTAGCACTTCCCATATTCAGTAAAAAAAGAACAAAATTAAGTAATTCCCTCTTTTCGGTTCTTTTTATTTAGAAATTGGCTATGTTTTCTAAGCATGAAAACTCCAAGTTCTAAAAGACAGTGAGATCTAGTGCCAGAGTTTGGTTTTGTGGTACTTTCACATCAGCCTTTGACAAAACCTCACCGTTTATATGTATATGCAGCCACAATAGCAAGGTTTGTTGTCCAATTAGGTGGTTACATTTTTTAAAATATTTTTTTCTGTACTTGGTGGAAGAAGAAAAGGTCCATATGCAACACAGCAGATTATAATCTAAGCTCTTTTTTCTGCTCATCTTTTCACATTGGATGTTCCATCATGAGCTGAGTATATGTCATATTTTTAGAGATGGATGAAACTTATACCCTTCCTCCAAATTCTGTGGAGTGGTTGAAGTGAAGAGAATTTTTACTGCATACTCAAGCAAGCATTGCAAGGTTTGTCCCTCACTTTGGTCTATGGGGACACTGACCCACATTCAGCCCTGTGTGAACAATCCCCTGCTTGCAAAGGCACCTAGAATCACACAATTGTAGAATGGTTTGGGTTGGAAGGGACCTTCAAAGATCATCTAGTCCAGCCCTCTGACACGGGCAGGGACATCTGTCACTACGTCAGGTTGCTCAAAGCCCCATCCAGTCTGGCCTTGAACACTTCCCATGATGGGCATCCAGAATTTCTCTGGGCAACCCGTTCCCGTATCTTGCCACCCTCGTTGTAAACAATTTTTTTCCTTATGTCAAATCTAAATTTACCCTCTTTCGGATTAAAACTGCTGGCCCTTGTCTTGTCACTTCAGGCCTTGATAAAAAGTCTCTCTCCATCTTTCTTACAGGCCCCTTTTAAGTACTCAAAGGCCACAATAAGGTCTCCCTGGAGCCTTCTCTTCTCCAGGCTGAACAACCCCAACCCTCAGCCTGTCCTCACAGCAGAGGCGTTCCAGCCCTCTGATCATTTTTGTGGCCTCCTCTGGCCCCTCTCCAACAGGTCCATGTCTTTCCTGTTCTGAGGGCTCCAGAGCTGGACGCAGGACTCCAGGTGGGGTCTCACCAGAGCAGAGCAGAGGGGCAGAATCACCTCCCTCGACCTGCTGGCCAAGCTGCTTTTGATGCAGCCCAGGACAGGATTTGCCCTCTGGGCTGCAAGCGCATATTGCCAGTTCATGTCCAATTTTTCATCTGATGCCATCATTTACTTTAGAGCTCCTGTGAATATTAGCTTTATTTGAGAATAAGACCTTCCTGTTCACACACTGACAGTTTTTGAAGCAGGGCAAGTTCCTTGATGAACACCCAGATATACTTCTCAGTACACACCATGGTGTGCCTCAGGCTCTTAAATGTTTGCACATATCTACAGACCACTGTCAACAGCCGCTGCATATCCCTGCTGAGTGGAAACACCAGCAGGGGACAGGGCTTCGGTGCACCCACATATCCCCCAGTATGAAGTTGGATATTGCCAGAGCACACAGCCAGGGAAGTATTGCTCAGTGCATTAGCATAGATACAATTTTGGTCTCTCACACCCTGACTTTCCAGCTGAGGAGAGGTCTATGTTCTGGAGACACAGTACTGGAAAGAGTTTGTTGGAGATCACAGCTGAGACAGGCCATCGTTCATTCAGGGAGGTTCCTTCATCAGCTTTTCTGCTCCAGTTTCTGTCTTCCACCTGCTCCACTAAGTTGTATCTGATGACCACTAAGTTTGGGGGTGAGCAGAAGGATGACAGGCTGCTTCTCTTTGCCCAGTTTGTGAGCAACTTGGAAGCTGGGTGGGACATGTGCTAGCTGAGGAAGTTCTTCCCTGTGAATCCGGGTGCTGAGACGTTAGTTGCTTTTGTACAAACAACTTAGATGGACTGAAAAGCTGTTAAGTCTTGCTGCAGAAGGGCAGATCTCTTACACTGTCCAAACAATGTTGCTGGGTGCACATATTCCATCAGTGCTGGCCACGGACATTGTACATGAATACCTGGCCAGAGAAAAAGACTTAAGAAATCATTGATACTGAGCTGGAAATGGGAAAGAAGGGAAAGGGAACCAAGGAAGTGAGGTCAAAAGACATTAAAAAGAGTTAAACATGGATTAGCGGTAGAACCATGAAGTCCAGAGACAGCCTGCAGTTTTGTAGCTCTTTCTAGCACTTCTCATTACAGAAGCTCTTCCTTTGCTGTAAGGTTTATTTGTTAAACAAGACAGGCAGTGTGTCATCAGAGCTCTGTTCTGAGAGGATTATGGCATTAGCAGAAACAGGTCCTGATCTTTCTTTGAAGGACAGTGATCCTGTAGGGTCTGACAAGTGTCCGTCTATCTGCCAAAAAAAAATTACAACCAGTGATAAATGTGATGTGTGAATGGGATTGGGGGTATTCTTTTTCTGGGTGCCAGTAATCACCAACTTAAATTTGTAGCTAAACTTATAACTGAAGGAGTTGGACATGCCACTTAATTTCCCCTTTTTCTTGACCTTGTACAAAAACAAATTTTAAAACCTTTTTAACAAAGAAAAGACAAAAGGATATTTTCCTTCTTTGAAGCAAAAAAAAAAAAAAAAAAAGAGTTTTGCTGTTAAAAAAAAAAGGTCATTGCTAAGCCATGCATGGAAAATGTGTAGCTTAATGGGGATCGGGTTCCTCAGAAAACTGACAGGGTGAAAATGAAGAATTAAAGTGAACTTTTAAGATAATCTTAGCTTTCACTCTTGCCCTAGCAAAAGAGCTGATGTGCACAGAGGCCCTGGTTGGAAATTATCCCTTGTCAGGTAAGCACTCAAGCACTTGCTTAAATGTATTCCTGAATGGAAATATAGCCTATACACAAGGATAAACTGTACGCTCATAAATGGTATTTATAACATTTCTCTTGATTGCCACTTTATGAAATCACTGGTGTTGCCAGGGTGCAGAAAAAGGTAGAATATGATCGAGTGAGCTTGCTTTCTTCTTCAAAGCAAGAAACATTTGTGGTTGTATTACATGGTAATATGTCCTGCTTCACATGCTAACAGTTTCCTCAAAGCTTTGGAACAGGCACTTGAGAACATGTGATCAAAAAAACAGTTCCATAATTTGGGAATACTGTTTAAGTCAGATCTTTGTCAGAGTGAAAAGTCATCAGTGCACCCATTCCCAGCTTAGTCCCTGTAAAGTAATATATTAATGCAGGTCTTCACTTGGACTAATACGTCTCTGTTGTCAAGGTGCTTGATGCTGAGCTCTGTTGGCCAGACAATTTCTGGCAGAAGCATGGGTCAAAGGTTAGAGGCTGGGCATATGTTCATCCCTCCAGATTTGAGAGCTGTGTATGAGAAATACAACTTCATCCCGCAAAGAAAGAAATAGTCTCCTCTCAGACACAAGGAACAGATCGTTCCTATCTCAGTTTGAAAGCAGAGAGTTATATTCCTCATTTATCAAAAAGAAAGAAGGAGAGTAAGAAAGAAAATTATCTTCTTTGGGGACTTAGACAAGTAAGCAATACCTTAGTTGGGACCTAGATAGAGGTGGGTGTAGAGCCCAATCAATAGCAAGAATAAGGCAAGTCAAAGTCAGAAAAATAGGAAAGTAAAGATATACAAGGCAAGGATCTAGGCAACGACTGGGATCAGAAGCCAAACCAAAGGAGAGGAAACTGCATTCAGTTGTACCAAGCTGAAGGGCAAAACAAGAGGAAGGTCAGAGGCAAAGGTCAGAAAGCCAGGGAATTACAATGCCAAGCAGAGCATGGGAAGGGGAGCAAGACAGAAGAGGAGCCAAAGGCAGAGTAAGCGGATAGGGTGTGATCATTCCTTTGACACCCAGGGCCAAGGACCAGCCTAGCTCAGCTGGTTGTGTTTATCGGAGCTTTAGAGGGCAGCAACAGCTGCAGATGAGGAGCCTGGCAAGTCCCTCGAGCTGTAGCTGCAGTTGGAAGGTTGAATCAGGAAACTGGTCCTCTCTGCTTCCCAGTACTCAGTCAAACCTAAGACTTAAAACACTTCACCCTGCAAATAGACATCCTGAAACAACTATTCCGAGACAAGCAATGAAAGGGCTGAGAAAAACAGTCTCTGCATATGTTCCGAATTTACTCAGCTGCACGTGTGGAGATGTGGATGTTGACATAATGCCATGCCTATGGTCCCCAGACTTCACAGAACATAGCACTCAGAGATATTTGTGTCACTAGTAACTATATCCTAAGTATAACAGGGAGAAAATGAGGTGAGAGAACTTGCTCTGGTTGGTTTGAGGATTATGAAAGTAGGTTTTTATGGTTACAGGAGAAGAGATACCTTCAGTGGATGGTTTAATCATAGAATCATTTTGGTTGGAAGAGACCCTCAGGATCATCAAGTGCAACCGTAACCTAACTCTAGCTCTAAACCATGTCCCTAAGATCCTCGTCTAAACACCTTTTAAACACCTCCAGGGATGGTGACTCCACCACTTCCCTGGGCAGCCTGTTCCAATGCCTGACAACCCTTTCCAGGAAGAAATTTTTCCTAACACCCAATCTAAACCTCCCCTGGTGCAACCTGAGGCCATTTCCTCTCATCCTGTCACTTGTTACTTGGGAGAAGAGACCAACCCCCTCCATGCTACAACCTCCTTTCAGGTGGCTGCAGAGAGCGATGAGGTCTCCCCTCAGCCTCCTTTTCTCCAGTTCCAGCCCCAGTTTCCTCAGCCGCTCCTCATCACACTTGTGCTCCAGACCCCTCACCAGCTTCGTTGCCCTTCTCTGCACTCTCTCTAGTACCTCAATGTCCTTCTTACGATGAGAGGCCCAAAACTGAACGCAGTATTCAAGGTGGGGCCTCAGCAGTGCCAGGTACAGTGGCACCATCACTTCTCTGATGCATAGGAAGGTTCATGAAGTCTATTCAATTTTCTCCGTATTTTAGAATATCTTTTGAAAGAAAAGCCATACCAAGAAGTTACATTACAGCAATATGGTGATGATGCTTAGATTGTATTTAAATTGATGCTTAAAATCTGGAAATGATATGGTCATGGAATCTTTCTAGGGAAGAGGACAGCTAGGGTCCCAGATCTCACTAAAAGTCACAGGCAGTCAGGTCTTTCATTCTCAGTTGTGTCTTAATCCCCATTGTTTTCCCTAATGCTGGGGGACTGATCCTGAGAGGGGGTCCACATGATCTTACCATTTCAATTTTTCCTTAACTTTCATACACATTAGAGTATAGTCCCTTAAATCCCACAACATAATCAGTATTGTTTCTATGATCACCTTTAATAATAGATTGAAATACTTGAGCATTCTGTTCTCCCTTGTGCTTACAAGTGGAAAGAAATATGAGCATTACAACTGATATGTTGGTTTGGTTTTTTAATTGAGGCTTCTTGAAGATGCTCAGAGCATTATCTTACAAGAGGCTCAAAAGGCTCTACTAAAATAAAATACATGCAACACAGGTGATCTTATCATGTGACTAATCAAGAGTTGTACAGTAAACTGAAGTCATATCTCTATTTGTTTTGGAGAAAAAAGGGCAGTGGTGGCAAATGAGTGAAGTCCCACCACAGAGGTGATAAGTAATGCAGAACTGTTGTTCACCAAATTCCACAGTATGTGAAATAGAGGCTACTCAGTGAAAACAGTAGGAGTCTGGCTTAAAACAAAGAAGAGGCAGTTCCTTGTACCCACTGGACAGTGAACTTCAAAAACTTGCTGCCACAAGAGGCTGCAGAGGCAGACCCTAAGAGGGTCTTCAAAACAAGAGTCAGAAAAATTCATGGACAGCAAGTCCATAAAGAGGTATAAAAAACACTGCAGAGCAAAGTGCCATCTAAAACCCTCACTATTACTATTTGTGTGCCAGGGGACTACAAAAGAAGTGGACTGCTGATAGTGACTGGGCTCACTTGCTGTCCCTGAGTGACATCTCCTTTTGCCATTGAGACGAAATACGGGGCTAGACGGACAACTGGTACAACCCAGTGGCTTCTCACCTTCCCATGCATTTCACTGCTTGTTTCTTTGGGTGAATTTACCAGCATGCTATCTGCTAATTCTTCCCTTTTGAAGCAGCTTCAGCAGCACTTTTCCACCATACACTAAGGATTTCTCTGCTGACTGGCCACAGGAGTATCTCTTGTTGTGAAACAGTTACTTGGATGTAGGTGATGAGGTAGCTATTTGACTAAGCTAGTCTGGGAAGATGGGATGTACATCAAGACTAAATCCTGCTCTGTACAAATTAGTTGTGAACACTTTGTCAGGTAAAGAGATGGAGAGAAAAAGACCATTTAGACTCAACTTTGGGATAATTACATTAAACATTATTTTATTCTGTCACCAACGGTCTTCATTATCCTTTGTAACTATGTAGTCAAGTCTGGATTTTGTAAAAAAAAAAAAAATTAAAAGAAAAATTCTTTGTTTCTACCTTAGCCAATATTGTGGTAAGGGTAATGTACAGACTAACTGGTACATAGCAATACATAACATTCCTAGTGGTGAGGTGGTTACAAAAGCTGAGATACTGGAGCATTTCTGAAGTTCCCAGCAATAAGGGACCATTCGGTTGCACAGGTTGGCTTGAACACTGGTGCTGCCAGCATCTATGTGAAAGGAGGCACCTTCCTGCAAACATGTTTGGACGAATGAATCCCCATAGGAATAGTAGGATAGAGGAATGTTGACTTAGTGGTGTTTGTAACAGCAGCATGCAAAGTCAGCAAAAATATGTGAATTCTAAATGTTGTACTTAACTGACTGCTTCATCCCAATTCAAATTTTCTTATGTTTTTCATCATTCAGAGTGATCCATATCATCACTTTGGTCATATATTCCTGGTTGGGAATTACTTGACATTGGTTAACTAATAGAATTCATTTACAGGTCTTCTCTAAGTGGAACAAAGTCTACAGTAGTGAGCAGGGAATGCGACTGACTACACATAGTACTTGAGTGGGAATCTGGGACTCTTAATCCTCATTTTTCTACCAGTCTGGCAAGTCAGTTCACTGCCAACCTCAGCCCTACTTGTTTTGTCCAAACAAGAAGAGAGAGATCATAAGGCCGAAAGTGTGACTAGATGTTACCATTTATTCTTTGGAGTTTTGCTCAGGCCTTTTTCTACTTCAGAATTCTGATGTTCAGGCACATGGTTCACGTACTATGTACCTGTCTTCTGATAGGAAGAGGGGAGGATTTAGGAAGAGGTGAACTTCTGCTTACTAAGAACTCACTTCTAGTAAATATTCTGCAATATATACTTAAACAGTCCTGTTTGGACTTACCAATAAACTTAATTAATTGAGCAATTTTAGTAGAAAAAGTATATAAGCCTCAAAACACATCAAAAGGAAGATCACTTAAAACATGAATATTTGTGGGCATCTTCTTTAGATATGGTGTTTAGTTTTCATTATTATCCCATTCCTGGCAAGCATACCAAGTTCAGGACTACAAACTTCTAAACGAGAAAAGGTTTCCGTTGAAGCAACATCTGCTGGACAGAGCCCACAGTCTGGTGTACTTTCCAGGCAGGTGTGCACTGATGGACCAGTCTGCACAGTGTGTTGTGGCCAGTTTCATCTAGTGTGTCACAAGCTTTTATTTATGTAACACTGACTCCCACTTTTTGATTTTATGTGACTCGGATTCTCACTTTTTTATTAAACAGGGTTCTGTGATATCCAACACAATATAAACTGTTTCTTAGAGCCACAGTAAAAGCAGCTTGAACTGTTTCATATAGATGTTGTCCTTGTATGTTTTATTTTATTAGAACTTTAGATAAGTTTAATATTAAACATTTATCAGAAGACTATACAGTTTACATAAAAAGTATATCCTCTTAGTAAGACCTCCATTCACCTGAAGAGCTCTGATAACACATATAAACCACTCAAGTTCCATTTTTGTTTGGTTATTACAATATCAGATCCTTAGTTGAACCAAACCTGCTTCTGCATTATCCCATATTAAATTTTTAAGCTTCCAACTTAGTATTGTTCCTCTGTACTATTCATCAAGTTGATAACTAAAAAAGCATTCTCATTTTCATTGTGATTTATATGCACTTTAAATACTTCAATCCATTTTCTCTTAAAGTTTCCTAAAATACTAAGTTGAAAGCCAATTGAAATCCGCTTACCGAAGGTGCTGTATTGAACTACCTCAGCTTTCTCTCTAAACTGTGTTGCTTTTCTTTTAAATCACTGCACCAAACTTTGTTAGGGCTCGTCTGCGAGTGCTACACACAATAAAGTGGCAAAGCCCAGAAAAGTATGGAAAGGAAATTCAGATCATCTGATAGAGCACAGCAATTTCTCTTCTTGCTCGGAGATCACCTCACCATTCCCCTCGCTACTGTACATTACGTGTGGTAGTCTTGGCTCTGGCCTTCCATCACTCTTTCACACACACTCCCTTACCGTGTCAGGTTCTTTGTTGTTGTGTTTTTTTTTTTTTTTCCTTTTTGCCTATAATTAGTAGTTGCAGACATTTTCTGTAGTCATTGGTTGTGCTGCGAAAGTGTAATTTGGTGAAGGGGCATTTGCACAAAGAAGAAAATGGAAGGCTGATTTCAGTAGTAGGGGGCCGAGTGATTATGAGGCAGAAAGAGTTTACGTCAGTTCCAAAGCAGTGTAAGGTCTACCAACAAAAAAAAAGACTTTTATTCCAGAATAGTGTCTATGCAGGAATACAGAGAGTTACACAAGCAGTAGCTGCTGCAGCATTATAATTATACTGCCATAGTTCTGCCAGTTAATTTCCTCACATGGACAAACCCTCAATTTTTTACTTGCAAGCTCTCACCAAGAATTCTTATTTTTGGGTTACCTTCACAAATTCCTGGCCTCTTTTTAAAAATGTATTGTTTTTTAGAACTTCAATTGTTGGAAGAGCCGTGAAGTCTCTCCCGGACATCACATCTTTGAAGCACTCTGCAGATTTTTTAATGTTCAGGAAATGCTCTCTTGATTGCATTTTGTCGTTGAAATGCTGTGCAGACATATAAACCCCTGAGATGGAGGGATGGGTGGACCTGACAGCATTAATAATAACAGCAATACACAGTGTGGTGTAAAGCTTTGCAAAAATTAGTATGGCTGCTAATTGCTCTTTAGGTATCAGGCCCATTAAAGCAACAGCAAAATGAAGGTGTAAGTTAAGAGTGGGGGTCTGGAGGCTGAAACGGTGCTTGGATAGCCACACTGGCAGTTCCTTGGAAAAAACAACTTTATGACTTGTGCAAGGAGCATTGAGTTAATGCCTTCCTCAGCCCAAAGGGAGGCAAGGGAAGGAACAGGAGAGCACCACATTTACCGCTCTTTTACCCACACGGAGATCTGCTGTTCTTCCAAAGAGAGCAGCAGTACATGCACCACCCGTGAAGGGGTGGGTAAACTGTCTCTCGTGCAAACCACTGGCTGAGGCTGGCAATGTCAATGGAGTTATCCAAATGAATAAGTTTGACTTATGTAGTGGTAGGCTATGACTGGAATTGTTGGAAGAGGACACCTTTCTACGAGTATATGCAAACTTTTTAGTGAATCTCTGCATTCATTTGAGCTATACATCTGGGGGACCCTCATCTCCTTGTTGATGCAAGACATTTTGTTTGCTTTAATATTTAAATAGTGCGAGTGGTTTTTTTCTATTAGTGTAAGAAAGAGAGAACATGACCTTGCTAAAAGCATGCTTAATTTGAAAAATATAATTTACTATGGAAGAAAGTTGTTGAGAACCTGAAACCACAAGGGAAAGCCACAAATTTCTGCAGTCAACATCCTAAATAAACTAGAATAAATGCTCATATAACCCTATCAGTACAACTGTACAAGGTGTTTTCACACTATTCTCAGGAGAGTTCACAAGCAACAAAGTGCTTCCCTTTTTTCTGCTTTACTGGATTTTGTTACATTCCAAGGACAAATGTGCATTTGCTCCAACAAAAAGCTCTGATGTGTTCTCCTGTTACATCAGAACCGTATTTTCGGATGGGAACAGCCTTTATATTGGAGACAACCAGCTGGAGAGCCTTCAAGGATCTTCACTGTCAGAAGGTGAGTTCTCAGGCTGTTTCAGACACCTCACCTACCACCTACCAGCGTCACGTGTCACTGCAAATGGAAGCCATATTTGGGCTTTTAGACTTATTTTGCAGAAATACTAGCTTTATAAAAAAAGACTGTCTCTGCATCAGTCAACCCCCTTCGTAAGCAAAGATTCATTGTACTATTAATAGTGACCACTTACTGTGTCCTGATGCACTAGTTACTTCTGTGGACCTGGGCAGAGCTACTTCTTTGAAATTATATCTCCTTATATTTATGAATAGGATCATATGCATAGAGTCAGCTATACAAAGTAATGAACCTGATGATATATTAAAAGGCCACTTCTAGTGCTGTTACTACCAAGAGAATCAAAAGATATGCCTAGAACCACACTAGCTTCAACCCATGATCCCCAAAGAAGGGCTGAGCACACACTGGTCTGTAAGAAAAATAATGTTTCAATAATTTTGCTTTTACTAGGCTGAAATAAGCTCTGTAAGGTGCACTGACTTTGAAGGCTGTTTTGCATATCTTAGTTAAAAGGTTTTGCACTGTATCTCCTTTGCTTGGTGAGCAGAGGGTATATCCCTAACTGTTTTTTCCGATTATTCTGGGTAAAATTCAGAACGATTTTAGTTATTTTGTAATTTGTATGTCACAAAGTAGAAGCTGGGCATTTGGCAGAGGGAAAAATAATTTTCCATTGTAAAATTATAGATAACAAAGTCAGAGTGACCACTGCAGTTGCTCGCTGCCTTGGAGAAGACAACCACAGAATGTCCTGCAGCTGTTCCCTGTTTGATCAACATCCACTCTATTTAAGACTGCCAGTCTTGGACAACCCGTCACAGTCCCTTGGCAAATAGGATATCCCCATCTGTTTTGCCTCACTGAAAGGAGGAGATAAAAAAGGACTTAGTTTTGTGTTTCGTAGACCTGCTAAAAATACTGGTTTTTTCTATCTTTAACAGTAGCTTTGGGAGGGAGGTTGATTTTCTTCCTTATGGTTTTACTGAGAGGAGGGAGAGACAGGGTTGCATAAATAGCACAAATAGGAAACTACTTATTTTTTAAGTTCTGGTTTCAGACCCATAACCCATTGACTTAGTGGGAGCTGTAGTGCCAGAGCTAAGCTCGAGTTCAACAGTTTGCATTTATTTTACTTGTAGTCAATGTTCCGAATAAAGACTTCTGGGAAGACAAAAAAATCCCACAGTGTGGTGTAAAGCTGACAAAACAAGAGAAAATGAGAGGAGAATAGTCAGAGTTCATAGGCCTCCAGTTCTAACAGCTCTGCTCCTACTGCTTTCTTCCTTCATTTAAGCCCCCAGTAAAGTCTCCCTGTGTTTACCTCTAGTTTAAGAAACTGCCCCTTAATCCCATCCCTTCCTGTTCTCTGTCATCCTCTTGTTACTTCCTTCCTCTTATGTTTTAAAAGCTTGCTCACTTGCTCTCCACCCCCACCCTGGCTTATTTCTTCCACATTAATAATAATCTTAGTACTGAGCACTTATATCGCTCTCTACATGTTCAAAGTGCTGTACAAACCTTAGCTAATTAATCCTCACAACACACTCCCCTCCCTCTGTAAGACAGGTAAGTATTATTATCTCAGTTTTACAGATGGGAAATTGTCGCAGTGACTCAGTGGCAAAGACACAAGCACAGTAACCTTGTTCTAGCAACCTCTATTTTGAAAATACCTTCTCCAACCCTGCTTGCCTCTATAAATACCTTCCCATTTCCTTTGTCTTCTAAATCGTCAAGACAAATCCACTGCCTACTCTTGCCGCCGCAGCTCCCCTCATTGTTGCCATCTCTTTCGCTCCTTCAGACACCTCCCGCGGGAGCTTTGCCAATGCATTTGCTCCTCTGGCTCTTTGAATACCTTCCTCTTACATCTGCAGTTTTCATCTCGTTTCCACCAGGCAAGATGAAAGTAACTCCTTGCCAGACTCACCAGTTTGCAGCTCTTCTTTCTTTCTTTCTCCTTGCCTGGGTTTCTGTCCCGGAATCTCATCAAATTCAAGGCTTAGGTGTCTTACAGAAGGCTGCACATTGGGGATCTGGATCAAGAAAGACACTGAGGTGCTGGAGCGAGTTCAGAGAAGGGCAACAAAGCTGGTGAGGGGTCTGGAGCACAAGTCTGATGAGGAGCAGCTGAGGGAGCTGGGGCTGTTCAGCCTGGAGAAAAGGAGGCTGAGGGGAGACCTGATCGCTCTCTGCAACCACCTGAAAGGAGGTTGTGGCATGGAGGGGGTTGGTCTCTTCTCCCAAGTGACAAGTGATAGGACAAGAGGAAATGGCCTTAAGTTGCACTGGGGGAGGTTTAGATTGGATATAAGGAAAAAATTCTTCACAGAAAGGGTTGTCAGGCATTGGAACAGGCTGCCCAGGGAAGTGGTGGAGTCACCATCCCCGGAGGTGTTTAAAAGACATATAGGTGAGATTCTTAGGGACATGGTTTAGTGACAGTGTTAGGTTAACAGTTGGACTCCATGATCTTGAGGGTATTTTCAAACCAAAATGGTTCTATGACTCTATAAGATGGCCTGAATTCCCCTCACATCATTTCCTGGTAGCCTGGCATTTCTGAAGGCATCCTGTACCAGCTAGAAAACAGCAGGCGTGGGTTTGTCAGTAGAATTTATGCACTCTCTATACACGCAGCTCCGAATCGGGCCACAGCACTCCTGCTCGGCACCTTATGTGAATGCATTTGCAATCCACTGCTTTGTGCTTTCTGTCAGTGAGCTCTGACTCGCTCCATGGGCCAGCGATCTGCTTGATCATTGGAAATGCTTACCTGTCCCACCTGACAGCATTGTGTGCCCTGAACCACCTTCCTAGGATCTGGCATTCTGATGCTTAAATAACCTTCTTAAAGTAGATGTCCTGAATGTGGCCCTGACAGCAAATGGATTGACAGAGGATATTTTTAAATTTAGAGGTGTCCATGCTTATAAGTAAGCACATCCGGGATTTTAACTGCCTCTGCTGTTCCAATGTGGCACTTGTTCCTGTACGCTGTAAATGAGTGATCCTTGCTGTCATGTCCCTGTGATCACAGAATATGTGTGTTACTTGAAACACTGGCTCCAACTACTAATTATTACTCAAATATTATCCTTGATTGGCACTCTCCAGAGTGGTGTTCTTGGTCTTATCTGACCAACGAGCAACGATGAATTCTGACAGTGTGGATAACTGAGGATCTTGCTTACCTGAAACAGTAAGTTTTGTCAGTCTCTCATTTCTGTCCAATTAATTAGACATGATTACATGAATTTGCTCTTTAAAAGACTCTGCCATAATGTCATGCCTTGTCAGGAGCAATCTGTTTAATGGATTGGTGCCATTTTCTGTTCTGTGTCATACGACATGGTATCATACTTCTGCAGGTGAGCTATCAGTCTCTATGGTGCTGTACTGAGGATTTTATTTTTAAGATACATTAGAAGACTTGTTATGATGAGATTCCACATCAAGTTCTTACTCATGCTCATACTAATGAGAGGCTAACTGCAATGAATTGAACACAAAGGCACATCACTTTTTTATCTTGTAGACGAATCAGTGTCATAGAGGTCAGAGACTTGGGCAAAGAAGTTGCTGGCTTCTTGCACTTAAGTTCTGCTGACCCATACCCTCTTGTAGTGCTGCCTTATTCATTATTTTATGCCAGGTTAGTTTATACATGTGCTATCAGTCCATTACTTTGTTGTGCACTGGCTCCTCACCTGCTGCGAAGAGGGAGCAAGGAAACCGCCCTACCTGTTC
The DNA here is from genome assembly GCF_036013445.1 of Caloenas nicobarica. Classification (NCBI taxonomy): domain Eukaryota; kingdom Metazoa; phylum Chordata; class Aves; order Columbiformes; family Columbidae; genus Caloenas; species Caloenas nicobarica. The sequence continues at coordinate 152,865,633 of NC_088245.1, read as the reverse complement.
TTTGGGAGTTGAGTCTCAGTGTCAAGTGTTACTTTCTCCATGTTTGGCTGGATGCCCACATCTGAGGTGATGGGACCGATGTGCACCTGAATGGCCTGCTTAAGCACTTGTTCAGGTTTAGTAAGGTCTCAGCTATGCCAAGTTTTGGGGGCACAAAACGTGGCATCACTGCTTAATTCCGCATAACTGTTCTCAAAAAAGCATGAAACTTTGGATACCCCCACCTACATTGTGCCCTCCTCCTTCTGCATAAAATGAACGCTAGAGGGTGTAACCCACAAACCTCTCGGCTCCCAGGGGCCATTTACTGTGGTGAGGATTGGCATCACTTTTGGACACAAATCGTCTTATCACTTTACCACCTGTACACTTTTGTGGATGCTCTGCTTCCTCCTCAGCAGCAGCACCCTCTGCACAGAGACCTCTGAGCCTCACTGTACCTCTCAAACCAAGTGAACTTGAATTCTAGCTCTGTCTTCACCTCTCCTCCTCTTCCCCCACCCTAGACTTTTTTCTGACTCAACTCGATAAAAAATGGAAACAAGCTGCTTAGGCTCACAAATAGTTGGGTTGTTTGTTTGAGGGGTGGGGGGTTGTTTTTCATAAGGAACACAGTTTTTATTTGCCTTAGAGCCTCTTAAACCTGTAGCTGGAAGTCTCTGCATTATAATCTGGGAGCTGGGGCAATCTTTTGAGCCTCTAGGAGGTTGTTCTGCCCAGTGGCGAGTGCAAAGATCCTTGGTCTTTTCTAAGCCTGCTTCTGACCTCAACATTCAATATATTCATTGTGCTCTCCGACTACTCTGTGGAAAGCCTAAATATGAAAAGAGCAATTAGGAATCAAATGAGCTCAGCACAAGGCACAGGGAGAGTGCTACTAGCATTTGAACGCTGGCTTTGGCACCAGCCCTCATACCTTCAGCCACTTCAATAGATTTTTTTTTTTTTTGCCTTTCTTGCTTACCTACCAGAGAATAATAAACAGAGCCATGGTATTAGCCCATGTATATGTGCTTACTCATACCTGTTTACCATGAGTATAGTTACTGCTGTCTGCTAGAGTGGATCCAGGGCCTTCTAGATGCTAATTCAGCTAGGCGGCTGTCAAAACCTGGTACAAAACAATGACTGGATGAAACCTGTTCATTGCTGGGTTTTTTCAATTGTGTTTTCACAAGGAATTATATTAGGTATTTCACTAAAAATCTCTATTCTCAAAAGTAGAGTTTTGATGGGAAATTTAGATAATCTCTGAAAATTTTACTTTTTTTTCGTATTTTCGTATTTTGAAATTCCTTTCTTATTTCTGTATTCAAATGATATGTATTTTTCTTATGAAAAGTGACAATTTAAGCAAAACCCACATTTAAGGGAATCTTCTTTTAATTTCAAACATTTCTGTGCTCCTTTCTAGTTCTCTCTTTAAAATGACAGCAAGTTCTATCGGGCCCCCACAGAAACTGTTTCAGCAGGAAGAACTGGCTCTTTAAAAATATTCAGTTATGCTTTCAAAGGTGCTCCAAGAATAGTCTTACTGACTCCACCAAAGCCCACAGCTTCCTTTTGGAGAAGGCCTTGAATGAGGGTACCACCCAGCCCTCCATACAGACTTGGCATTGATGTCTTGCTGAAGGTCTAAGGTGCTACTTCAGGGAAGTATACCCGCAGGTGCTTCACATTTAAGTTAGGTCTCTCAGAGTGAAGATGGAGGCTTTAAGCTCTCTAGCTCATGTGCTGAAAGCAGCAAAGGTGCAGCCACATTGACTGCAGATGCTCAGGACTGTGCTTTTCACTTGGATTGAGAAGTGGGCCCATGCAAACCTCACGAGGTTCAACAAGGCCAAGTGCAAGGTCCTGCACCTGGGTTGGGGCAACACCCAGTATCAGTACAGGCTGGGGGATGAAGGGATTGAGAGCAGCCCTGCTGAGAAGGACTTGGGGGTACTAGTGGATGAAAGATTGGGCGTGAGCCGGCAATGTGCGCTTGCAGCCCAGAAAGCCAATAGTATCCTGGGCTGTATCAAAAGCAGCGTGGCCAGCAGGTCAAGGGAGGTGATTCTGCCCCTCTGCTCTGCTCTGGTGAGACCCCACCTGGAGTCCTGTGTCCAGCTCTGGAGCCCTCAGAACAGGAAAGACATGGACCTGTTGGAGAGGGGCCAGGGGAGGCCACAGAAATGACCAGAGGGCTGGAACAGCTCTGCTGTGAGGACAGGCTGAGAGAGTTGGGGTTGCTCAGCCTGGAGAAGAGAAGGCCTTACAGTACTTAAAAGGGGTCTGTAAGAAAGATGGGGACAGACTTTTTAGCAGGGCCTGTTGCAACAGGACAAGGGGTAATGGCTTTAAACTAAAAGAGAGGAGATTCAGGCTGGACAGGAGGAAGGAATTTTTTACAATGAAGGTGGTGAAACACTGTCCCAGGTTGCCCAGAGAGGTGGTGGATGCCCCATCCCTGGAGACATTCCAGGCCAGGCTGGACGGGGCTCTGAGCAACCTGATCTAGTTGCAGATGTCCCTGCTCATTGCAGGGGGGTGGACTAGCTGACCTTTGAAGGTCCCTTCCATCCCAAACTATTCTATGATTTTATGATAATAACCCTGTAGTGCAAAACTGATTACTAGATCTTCCTTGCTCTCAGGGCCAGTTTGTTGTGTTTATGTGTGTTGTGGGCAGACTTCTGCCTTTCTGTAACCATGCTCTCAACACCCACTGTCCCACTTGGGCACTTAGGGCTCTGGGCCAGTCCAACCACCAGCTGCCCACTGCAGCCGCACTGACACGCAGCTCTTGCTCCTGGAACGGCACTCAGAGCATTCCTCAGCATGATTTCTTCATGTGCAGTGTGGCCGCAGCCATGAAGACCCATCAGATTTTTTTAAGCCGTGGTCATTATTAAACACTTTGCTGGATCAGAGTGAAATGTTTAATAAAAGCCAGTGTGAAGTAACAAGGAGAAGCACATGTTTTCAGGGCTACTGTAGACTACTTGCTTTAAAGGAATAATGACAGTAGCTACATCTTGTTATTCCACCCGTATTCTGCCATGGTGTCTAAAAGTGCCATGTGCATTGCTGGTATTTGTACTCATTTCTTATCCCCACTATTTACCTCTGAAAGTACTGAATGTTTCAATCTAAAAAGTTGCAGTGGTAAAAGATTTTGGTTTTTACCAGCTTCTTGTATAGCAGAAATAATTTCTTACGTAGTTTGCTAGTAAAGTAGAAAGTCTCTACAATTTTTAAAGAGTAAAATTTCTCTAAAAAGTTATATGATATGACCAAATCATTAACATTTCATTCAGAGAATTTGTCAGCCTGAGTAAGCTGCCTTTCAGAATACAAATTCATGTTTAAACAGCAAACAAAAGAAAAAAAAAACAGTCTAGAGAGGTCAGTGCTTTGTATCTAATATGCTTTTGCAGTTCACTTTTGTTCTGGTAAGCAGATGCTTTGAAAACTGTTCAGCTGCAGTTCAGACAAAGGTCAATATCAGGCCAGTCAATATATCATACAAAGCTCCAAATCAATATCCTATGAAAGGAGGCTCAGCACCTTCTGCCTAAAAAAGTGTCTAAAATAGAACTTACTTCTCAGACTCAAGCTGTCCTGGGGGATTTCCTTCTTCATGTTCTCGCTGGAGGAGCCCATCATGATATGGCAGTAATTGGTAATCTTTTAACCACCTGTCCATGTACTGAATTTTGTGATTTAAGTGAGCATATTGATAACCAGCCTTTGCTTTTTTGTACATAAATGTTAGGGTGCCAGGCTTGTATTTTCCACATAAAAGATCAGCAACTTTATTACCTGCAAAAGGTGGTTATTAGGGTCTAAGACTAGAATTCATCATAGTAAGTATGGTTATTTACTTTATACATTTATGCAGCATATCAGCCACAGCTTTGACAGTGCTCTGCAATTTTTTTTCATGTGAAGGCATTCAAATCCAAGAAATGTATTCATACCTGCTGTCAACAAGTGCAACTCCCTTGGAAAGCTCTGAGCCAATTTCAGCAGTGACGTGAACAGCAGCATAAATTTTAGGTCTAAATTGGTCAGAAAATATGTGAAAGTGGGCATAATTTGCATGCTGAGGACTGAAAGAGGAAAAGTAGCTAGCAAAAAAGAGTGCAATTAAGTGGGGGGGGCAGGGGAATGGAATAGAGGATCTACTGGCATGAGTGTAGTGCATGGAATTTGGTTCTGAATTTAGACAACTACAAGCAGATGTAAATGTTATACTTAATGCAACTGTCTATTTATAGTGGCGTGAGCACACTTTCTCTACCTGTTATGCTCATTGCTATGCTAAAGGATGGATTAGAGTATGTCATGCCAGGGCTGGCAAACGTTCAGCCCATACCTGTATGTATGTGCTGAGTATATATTTCCTAGTTCCCCAGTGTGCTCTATAGTATGGTCACAAGCACACTGATTCTTTATGAAAGAGAAATGAAAAAAAAAATTGTGTTAATTGCCTTGAATGTGTTTTGGGGGTCTTTTGTTTAAAGCAGCCTTTCCTGTATTTTGGGCTGCTGTGATAGGTCATGGAAGGTGAGGGATATTTGTCACAGAAGCATCACTTCTTTGATACCTGCTGAAGGGAAATGGCTAAGACCTGTGTAATAAAATGAAGGCGATATTCAGACTGCCAACAGGAACTGCTCAGCTTGGATGCTGCCATGCTTCTAAGCAGCCCCTGGTCCAGCAGGATGATTCAGTACATCTGAGGTAGACATCTCGATTCCAAATATAATTGATAGAGAAAGGTGGCCACCTCTGAAATAATTCAAAGCGGCTAGGACCCTGTCTCTCTCCACTGCCTGAGGAGGTCACTGAGAGTCTCACCTACCAGTCACCTGGGAAACCTCTCAGTTTAGATCTGAACAAGTGTTGAACCTCAGTCACCTTCATCCACTTGAAATCCAGAGCACTGAGTCCTCTCTTGAGAGCAAGCAGCTAATGATGGAGGAGGAAGAAGCAGCAGCCACTTCAGAATAACTTCATTGTTTGAACACTCTCACAAGAAGTGGGAAACATGGATTTTAAGCCTTTCTCAGACTGAAGGGGTTTGAACCGCTATTCCCTTTTCCTCGGAGCTTATCCTACCCATCAAGCTAGAGAAGTTCTTCATTCTGCTCACTATGCAAGGCCACAGAACAGAGAGAGAATAGGTAAGAAGGAGCTTGATTTTGCAGCCCATTGGTGAGGGCAGACATGAGAGAGTCCTGAGCCTTGGTCCCAGCTGTCACTGCCGTTTAAGTATTCTTTACTGTTAATTTTTAATACCGGCACTCATACAGTCAAGCAGCCATGGTTGACAAACAGTAGAGACTGTAATGTTTAATTCTGCCTGAATTTGTGTTGAGCACCAAAAACGTGTGAACCAGATACTACCCTAAGCCCTGAACTTACCACACCCAATGATAAACATCTAGCTGAGACTGCAGCAGCATAGTTGCCTAATTAGGAACAGAGTTGTTCAAGGCCTTCTGCAAAGGTCATTGAGAGAGAAGGGAAAACACCAAAGCAAAAATGAGTCCATTCTTCATCTGAATCACATTCTGGAAGTGCCAGTTCTTCTCTGTTCATTACGAAGGGGTCCTAGGATGACAATGTTCCCCAAATAAGCCTCTCGGTTGAATTTAGCATCCCCAAATCACAGGAATATAATTTCTGTGTCCAGTTCTTTTGTGGTTTATCACTGTTAGTTTCCTTTGTGTCCATCTCAGAGTGGTGTGGACCTCTGGAGAAGGACACAGTGGAACCATGTAGATCCAACTTAAGTGCAGACTGCCACTCAGCACCAACCTTTTAAGGTGACGTGGGAGGGTTTTAACCTTCCCTTCACCCCAAGGAGCTTGTGCCCAGCAAAGCCCTCACTCTTTCATGAAACTAGCACACCAAGAACAGATCCCATTGGAAGGATACACTGCATAGTCAATCCTGAAATGCAATGTCAGTCAGCTAATCTGCCTCACTTTATATCGTTAAATGCATCTTCTCCATCAAAGCATTGTGCAATTTCAATGTGTAAAATGCATTCATGATGCTCTTTTTTTTCACCTGAGAACATTTTCTTTATTCCAAACAGTGGCTCTCCTAAAAAGTGAGAACTCCTAGAAAGGAAGCAACAAGGTATACAACACTGCTGGACTCCCTGTGTAGCTTGTGGAGTGCTGTGTAGTGGAGAACTGCAGAAATCCCCTTTGAGGTTTTGTCTTATTTGTTTTCAATGTTTTATGACCAAGAAGAAACAAACTTCGTGTTATTAATGTGCTTATTTAAGAAAGGTTGCCAATACCAGAGAGGAAGAAACTCATTGCTGTGAGAGTATAAACTGGCATAGTGCCATTTAATTACATAGAGGAAAGATACTCACAAGTACAGGTATTTGAAAGAGATATCTGTATTTTAGAGAGTGGGCCCCGCGGATAATTCTGGGACCATAAGGTCTTTTTGTGGCAGACACTGCATCTTCCTATATGCTTCCAAAAGCCTTGTTTCTAGCTGGGGCCTCGTGTCATTATTGTAATAGTGATGACAGCGAAACCGAAATTAAGCCACCATAGATTATTTTCATTTTTTCTGAGACTGGACTTTTAGGAGCTTTGGGTGGAGGAATAAGATTTTGGAACTGTAATCCAGAATATATACAGCTAGACACTGTCCCAAACTGAAGACTTCTTGAAATCATATAGATGTCTTCAGTCCTCACCAGTGGTGTAATTGGCCTGTCCTTCCACCAGTGGAGCTGCAAGGAAGTTCTGGTTGTCTTTATTTTTCCTAAATAACAGAGCAAATAACAATTGTAGGGAAATGGTGGTTGATGGTGAAGACAGTATTAAATTTGCATTAGCCAGCTTCAGCAAACTAGTGAAAAGACTCGCCATTTTTGTTTGGGAGAGGCTTTAGTAATAATGTCACAGAAATAACTCATCAGCTTTTATCTCTCTCTGTGCAGTGTTTTTCACCTTTCTCATTCAAAGAATATGTTAACCTGTTAGAACTGGATAAAGGTCATGTAACTTGAGTTCTCTAATGATCTCCACATATTCATCCCCATCTTCTGTGACCATAATGATTCTGTCATCTGGAGTAAACTATGTGTAACTGAACTGGCCCAGGGAATCTTCTGAAGGAGCTGGTTATGACACAGATACTATCTCCCTTCAGGTAGTCTGCCATGTACAGGCACTTTTACTGCAGTCTGAACACAAAATCGGAGGGTTTTTTTCATCTCTAGTGCCTTTGGGACGTAGGAGTTATGCTTTCAATAAATTTTCCTAGGGTGATATATACCTGTGTAACATATAGATGAGATGACTGTATATCTTCCCCCAACCCATTTGCAGGGCTTGGAGGTGAACCATAGTTTTTCCTGATGAGTTCAAGAGCCACAGCAATAGTGTTTGTTCATTTCACTGTATCAGTTGACTTTGCTCCAAAAGTAAGTAGGACTGATTGGAGAGGAAGTACTGGGGAAGAAGGAAGGATGTCCTTATTTAGTCTATAACACAAATACCTCTTGTCATGGATAAAGAAAACGCATACCCTCTCTTTGATTTTCCTTAAACCTTCCTCTTGTATGTTTTTACCTTTAAAACCATTCATAACTATGACGGTAAAAAAACAGGGCAAATGTGTTCCATTCTGTACTAATTTAAATGTGATTTTGAACACTTATTCACATTAGTAACTTAAGGTTAAATCTAGCGGCCTTCCCAGAAAGCTCAATAGAGAAGCAGTAAAGACACCAGTTAAACAATATTCTAAATGGGAAATTTGCCTGCAGGGCACACCTCATTTGAGATCTCTTCCATACTGGTATGGGTGATTTTGGTTATGGATTCTGGCAGCTTCCCTTCTCATTGTTTTTTCCCCGTAGGAGGTGGTGTCAGCAGCCGCAAGGAACTGCCTGCGTTCTTCTTTGATTTTTAAGATACTTTGAAATTTGCTTTCAAAATAAAATGGTTTACGTGATGCTACCTGTGATGGACAGCCTGCAGCTGGATTTTTGAAATGGCCCTGGAAGGTGTGTGAGATGGGGTCTGCACCCCCTCCCATGGAGCCAGCTCAGAGAGGAGGGAGGGCAAGTGCCTCTGACCCGGGGATGTCCCTCCATGGCAGCTTCCATGGGCCACTTGGACCCGCCAGCGGGACTCCTTGGTTGCCTTTAAAGTGGTGATGTGCCAGTGCGTTATGGCAATGTTTAATTTCATTTAGCAGTTTTTGTTTCCTGTTATAAATATTCATACTATTTCACCAGCATTATGTAGTAATTAACAGATCACCTTCTGTGTGGAGAGCTGAAAAGACTGCACTTTAACTGATAGGATCAATTCAGGAAGAGACTCTTTCTCGCTCTGAAACTAGCTATTCCAAAAAAGTATACTGCAGTTATTTAATAATCTCTGCGCTAATTCACTCCGTGGTTTCATTTTTATTGTTATTGATGTTAGTGTTGTTATTAATCACTGCTGTTCCTTTCTACTGCTTTCTTTACTGTCCTTAGGTGTCATTAGCTGTTGAATGGAGCCAGACTCCTTTCAGTGGTGCCCAATGACAGGATGAGGGGCAACAGGCACAGACTGAAGCACAGGAGGTTCCATCTGAATATGAGGAGAAACTTCTTTGCTCTGAGGGTGCCAGAGCACTGGAACAGGCTGCTCAGAGAGGCTGTGGAGTCTCCTTCTCTGGAGACATTCAAAACCCGCCTGGACACCTTCCTGTGTGATCTGCTCTGGGTGAACCTGCTTTAGCAGGTGGGTTGGACTGGATGATCTCCAGAGGTCCCTTCCAACCACAACCATTCTGTGATTCTCTGATCTCTGTGAATAAGCTTTGCCCTCCCGATCCCTTAAAACTCAGTGTCTCTGCCTACGTCACCCTAAGCTGTCCTGGACCAGGTGTAAACACACAGCACTGGGTATCCTGCCAGCTTTCCATCCATACGGCTGCTCCACGCGTAGCCTGAGGACACCAGTGAGGTCCAGCTGTGCTCAGGCAGGGAGGGTGCTGCACAGCACTGAGATCTTGCTCCCACTGCACCAAAGGCTGCACTTGCAGCTTCAGAATTCGGCGAGTGGTTGGGTTACACTGACAGCCTCAGGTTCCCAGTAAAGGCAGTAAAATCCTAAAGCTACTGATGTGCTCATTGGTGTCAGATTTTAATCCAAAGTCTTTTCTCCTGATGTAAAAGCCAGAGTGGCTTCCACAGAGTGGTTTTGAAGGCAGAGGTCTGTCTTCAGGCAGGATCTGCCACATGATCCTTCCCATTCAAAAATTTGGGTTTGTTGTAATCTATAGATTTTTTTTCAGGCATGAGGTCACTCCCACACCTCTTCTGTCACAATCTGTTCTCTCCATATGGCTATGTGCTTGGCAAACAATGTCCCATTGTTTTGTTACTCTACTGTACTTCAGTAAGGCAGATTATAGGTTCTCCTCCAGCGCCTGGCAACCTGTTTTTTGTTTTTAGGCCTCCTATAAAGGTGCATAGACATTTACAGGAATTTTATCTTTGTCTACGTACTAGCGTTTATTTAGCTCCTTTATTTAATACTATTATTTTTATAAAACCTTCCCCATGTGATCTTATCCATAGCACATGCATTTTAGTTGTTATATGAGCTTTAGAGAGTTACTTTTGTGTTCATCAATCTATCCGTAACTGTTATAGCTTTTATCCTTGGCTGTTACCAGTCCTAAAAAGCGCCATTACATTTGAATTTCCAACAGATGTCTTAATAGGACCTCAGTGCTTCTCAGCACCTATTTCTTCCCACTCCTGGTTTAAGTAAACACACAAAATAATTAGTTTTCCAAGCCAGTAATCTGGTTTCATTTTGGCTAGGTGAAAATCTACCCTTACTGTACAGGTGTTCCTTTAAAGAGGAACCCAAATACCTTATGAATGTAGTTATATGCTCTTTCTACCAGTTTCCCCCACAAAGCGGGGACTTTGATATCTTCTGGCCTTGCCATCCCCTCATTATATGGTCCCATGCAAAGAATCATCAGAGAAAACTACCTGGAGGCCTGCAGCATTAGTGTATGAGAATATGAGCATAACTCCTAGATTTCTGCCTTTCTATCTGTCATAAGTATCAATCTATACTACAAGCACAGACATCTGCTCTGTCTACAAATTCAGACATGAAATGAGATCCATGACGTGCATAACATAAGTCACATAAGTACTGATATTTCTAGGTGACCAAAATGACTATTGCAAAAACTCATCTGTCCCAGGGCTCTTTTTTGGGAAGTCCCCTTTGACATAGAAGGCACATTTGCTTTCTTCTACCTGTCCAGTGAAGAGGGCTTGTTTCATATCTACGTTTGTGGTCCTCTTTCACTATGAAAGAAAGGGGATCTTTAGGATCAGCAAATTGAGACCTCTCCTTTTGCAAGCACTGCATCACGCAACACCCTTGTTGACCTTTCAGGAACTTTGTAAAAAGTCAAGGCTGCCAGACCATATGGGAATAAATGCCAAGAGTGTGAAGATTCAATAGATTAATGATGAGTTTGACATGTCAAGAAGACATACAAACCAGTTATTTTTACACAGGATACTTTTTTACAGCTTCTTGGACCCAAACAGAGTGTCTAATCAGTTCAAATTTCTTAGACTTGGTTGGAAATTTTTCAGTGCTCATATCAAGAGCTCAGTATTTTCCCATTCTTATTAAATTTGCAGTAATATTATAACCATTCTGTGGCATTAGGTCATGCAACAGCGTTAGTGTATGATAAAGGTAATAAATTGAGTTAGACAATAAATGAGCTAGATGAAAAATGGTTCAAGAGCTGGGCTTCAAGCTTCCCAAGTCTGCTAGATATCTTCTACCATTACTTATAGTTAAGGTACCATAATACAAATGAGACATAGCCCAAAACCAAATCTACTTCATGCACTTAAGGAGAAGAAAAGAAGTGGGAACTTTACGTATATAAACTGGCATGACTGTCAGCATACAAAAGTCTGAAATTTATAAGCATTTGTTTTCTTAGAAGAAATAAAAAATAAAAAGTATTCATGCCCCAAAATAGCTCTGGAGAATAAATTGATAGAAAAAAGGTAAGAGCTGGGTTTTGCTGCATGCTGGAGATCAAAGTCTCATGAATGCTGGTGGTTTGATGGGATGCTTTCTGTAATTGGTATGCCATTACAGAGCATTAGAGATTTGCATTAGTGAGAAGTGTGTAGAAAAGAAAGAGGTACTGGAGGGAGGAGGATGAGGTATGTTGTTCAGCTGAAGAGAGGCCTAACCTTCTATATTGTACTTGCAAAAAAGCCTTTTCAAATTTATGATCACAGAATAAATACATTAATATATATCTGAACACTTGCACTTTCAGCTACCTGTTTGCTGATGTCTGTAGCCCAGGAGAACAGGCTGGTGCCCAGAATTGAATAGAGAAAGCAAAACATGAATGTTTCAAATGTCCAAATAGCTGAAAATCACAGTGAAAAAATATTTGGATAATATTGTACTTGGAGCTTTGATTTCTGTTTCCCCTCACAGGAAAGTCAAGCAATGGAAGAAATCTTACAAAGAGTTATGGAGTACACCAGTAGCAAAAGCAAGCACTGCTGCAGTTTAAAAAGGACAAGGGAGTTTAAGCAATTTTCAGTTGAAAATTTATTATCTAAGTGCTGCAGGAAAAGTGTATTCTAACAGTGTGGCTGAAGTTTTAGCATTAGCCATTGGAAGAACTTGACTTTAGCCCTAGAAACTGAATATTACTCCAGCATACACAAAGTTGATAGGTTTTGTTTATAATCACAACTGATAACTGAATTAAAAGCAGAGAGCAGGGGGACAAAATGGGGAGGGGGAAGGAGGAGAAAAGTGATTTTTAATTGCATTTACAAGACAAAATTACCAACCCTACCTGAACATGACTATCATTTCCCACCTGACTCAAGACATCCCTTGCTTGTTCCAAATACTTTGTAAGCCTTGTCCACAATGGGAAAATATATTGCACTCAATTTGGAGAAATAGTCAGCTGTTCAATGAATTAATTTTAATGTAAACATAGGGAAATTAGTTACCGTTTAATAGCCTTGACAAGAGCAAAATGAGTAGGAGAAAGATGCAGACCACGAAACAAGAGTCCTCTTTCTAACTTTGGGGCCCCAGTATATACCCTGCCTATATCCTTCAAAACTGAGGGCTGGCACAATTGCTGAGTTTATGTCGTGTCGCTGGACACTCTTTAAGTTCCCGGCTAACAGCTTGATGTGGCAGGAGCTGGCAGGTGTTGAAGGCTGCTACTCCCTAGTCTTTCCTTGTTCCACCTACGTTGCTGCATTGCTGCTGCCTTTCCAGTGTCAGAGACTCCTTTGGGGGGATTTCTGTCATCTAATTTTAGATGTCCACATCTGAGCTTGTTACCTCCAGGTTACGTTCATATCCAGTGGGGAAAAAAAACCAAACAACCAAAACACCAAAAAAAGCACAACAACAAAACAACAACAAAAGACAAAAACAAAACAAAAAACCAAACTGAACAAACAAGAAAACCCCACAGGTGTGGTTTTAGAGACCTACATTTTAGACATGTACTTCAGGAAGAAATCAGTCATGCCCTTGAAAAAACTCCCTTGCTTTCCACTGTCTTTACAGAGGGTTCAGAACACCAGCTCAGATACAGACTTTGAGAACACAGACTTTTGGCAAGGTGCATCCCACTCAGTTTGTCTGTATATATTTCAGTCACAATATCATCTGCAGCTCGATTCTGATTATCTGAAAATAAGAAAATGGTATGTCTTATTTTACTTTCTTCAATGCAGGTCATCCAAATGGCCATTCTTTGGCAGCTGTTTCACTTCCCAGCATTGCTTGCAGTGCTACTGTTAAAATAAGCCCAGCTGCTTCCTTTTCTCTTCATTGACCTCCTAGCAATTACACCGTTCTCTTTATTACACCTTATTTTAATGTCAACAGTTTTATGCCAGAGCTCAATCATTTGGACACTCAAATGACTTCACAGAAGACTAAGAATGAGAAAAACATTTCTTTAATATATTTAGATGGAAATTGTAGTAGATAATTAACTTTAAAACACATTTGTGTAAGTGAGATTTACTGAGTCTATACACCCAAGTGAAACACAATTAAAGTTATTCCATTCATTACTTGGCCTATGTTTTTGTTTTCTGTGTTCTCTAAGATGTGCCATTGATTCTCATAACTTTTCAGTTAAGGCATTCAGTGTGAGGGACTCTGAGTTTCTAAAGATTCTCCACATACACCTATGTCTGTAGGAAATACCTGGTTTCACTAAGAGATGCAGAGCTTAACACATAACCTGTCTTTGGAAGTGGAGAGAGATGGAAGTAGAGATGGAGGGTAAGAATGGCCATAATTTGAATGACTCTTTTCTCTGGTGCTGGATATCAAGCATCCCATATTGGCCACTTCTGTCTGCTCAAAGGCATTACAAACTTTTTGTTATCACAGGGACTTCAGAGAAGTACAATGAAAAGAGCCTTATAATTTATTTTAGTGTCTTTATTCTAAATAAATACAATGAAAATCATTAACAAGCACAGTAATCCCCATAATGAATCTAATATCCTTGCATGCATTTGTATTTTTTTTCTGGTATTTGCTGGACATAGACGGAATAAGGGGAATCTTTATAAATTTTTACTGCTATCTCTAGTACTGGTTTTCACCATCTTCTCAAGGTTCACCTCAAGGGAATATTAACTTAATTCTAGATGTATTCTAGTATACTCCACATCATCCTCTCATACAGTTGTTTTCTCCCATTGAACTATTTTTTGCATCTAGCAGGAGCTCTGCAGAATAAAAGACTTACAAATCAGGACCAAAAAATCCAGTTTAGAATTTGGGAGATTTTTTTTTTCCTGATGTCTATCTCAGGTCCTGTCCACAAACATTTGTTTGGTTCAAGCTGTATTTCTCCCTGCCACCAGATGAACCTGCCCCCAGCTATCCACAGCCATTTTCTTTTAAAGACATATGTACACATCTCACTGAAATCCATACATTCTGTCATCCAATAAAATGCTACAATGAACAGAAATATGTATCCTTCCTTTAAAAAGACACGATTAAAATGCGCAGAAAGCTACACAATAAGTGTTCTAGACTTTTGTAATAAAATTTATCCCAGGAGAGATTAAATATAGCATAATTAGTTTTTTGTGGGGTTTGAGTTTTCTTAGAGAGAGCAACTGAGCTGAAATAATAACATTCTCAAAATCTTGTGTAATCACTTTAGAATTTTTTTTCATTATGTTCATTTCTACATTTCAAAACATTTAGAAGTTATGCTTATGTAAATTTTTATTCGTCCAAGTAAATGTACAGAAGTTCACCAACAATTATGCTCATGTCCCTGCTGTGCAACAAGCAAATTGCTTTTCTCATATGAAGAAACAGTTAAGCATCTTAAAATATATATCCTAATGTAGTAAAGCACACTTAAGGCACTGCCCTTTTACATGGACACCAGACAAAATACTATTCAAACATTAAGACTCAAATAAGGAAGCAGGAGTGAGATGCCAACCCTGTAGCTTGTACAGAGAAAAAAAGGTTCTGTGCGGGGTAGAACTCTCACTGTTTATGACTCTCAAGTCTTAACTGATGAGAGTTTAATTTGTGTTTTTCATGTTGTATGCAGGTATGTGAGGGGCTCATTAGCCACCATAATTAATAGAACTCGAGATCTGGTTGCTTTGTGGCAAACTGCAGCATCGGTGACAGGGAACAGGGGAAGGTACCACAGCCCTGCGGCACCTGGGGACTCGTCACTATGGATGGGTAGGATGCAGGAGCAGCATCTGCCCTCCCTTCCCTTCTCCTAAATCCACCACTGGGGGACACCCAGCCAACACAGCCCATTGCACTGTAGGGCTTAGCCACAAACAGCCCTTCGGAGAAAGCCCAAATCTCTGATTTAGTGTGATCAATGGCACAATTAGGCTGGGTGTTGTGGAGAGTGGTGATCATCTAACGGGAGCACTATGATCTCTGTTACAATGAAACTCTGCTGGAGAGGGAAAACTCACATGAGACATCAATATGCATTTACACAAAATATCTTGGGGCATCTGTGCAACCAACAGGCTGGAAGTTAATAGAGCTTTTTCTCTGTTAAGGCAGCGGAAGGGCACACACTTTTATTACATCTGTGTCAGAAAGTGAATCTCCATGCTAGTGATGTTCTTTCAGCTAATGCATTTAGCCACACCAAGCAATGAACTTAGTCACTGAGCTATTCGGGAGGTATCAAGCACAGACATTAAATAGGATTACACAACAGCCGTCTGCTCTTGCTAATTAAAATGTGGAAAACAGCCAATATCAAATTAGTTTGTTTAGTCAATTCATGCCTATTTTAGCTAGTTCAGCGTGTACTGCGGTGGTGTCACTATGTGGTAAGACTTCTTAAGATTTCACAGTGGCCTGTGTCATTGTAATATACAGATAATGTGATTTTGCCCAATGTAATTTTGCCCAAAAAGAAACTTTAAACTTTTTAATTGAATTTGGATTTTTAATAAGTCATTGCCATTTTATTTATGTATTTTGTTAAAAATATTCTTAGGCCTGCAATCTATAAAATGTGTCCACCAGCAGCTTCAGCTACCAATTTCACCTACATTTCCACTAAATTATGGGCCATCAGTGCTTTTAGACAACTCTTCTTCAGTTTTAAAAAATATATATATTTGAGCTACGTTTTTTCTTTTAAATGGACTCACATCAGTCCTATAGGTTCTGCTTTCCAACAGACCCTTATTCCAACAAAAATTGCTTTTGCAAGACTCAGTTATAGGAATGAGTGGTACCAATGTGCTTAGCGTGTGTCCAGCAGGCAAGATTAAGTCCAGAAAAAAGGTTCATTCACACCTCTAGCCTAGGGGTGTCAAACTCATTTTCACGGGGGGCCACATCAGCCTCGCGGTTGCCTTCAAAAGGCCAAATGCAATTTTAGGACTGTGTACATGTAGGAGTAGTTACATTTATATTTTAGGACTGTATAAATGCTGTAGCCTCTTCCCTGTGACCCACTCCTGAGCTTGCCCCAGGAAGGGAGCTGTAGACTGGATTAATTTTTCTGGCAGTTTGTGTCCAGTAACCTTCTCTCCCAAGGTCCCCAGCACAATCCCCTGCCCCAACAATGTGACTAAAAGTGCATCCCTTGCACACACACCCTGCACACACCCCCTGCCAAATGCCATGTGGATGTGAGAATGTGTGTGTGCTACGCATATCTGCAACGTGGTATGGGGCCGACCTTTCCTCATGTTTTTTTGTTGAATGTTCTCCCACCGCCTTGGGTGAGTGTGACTATATCCCTTGTAGGGTGCAGCTGCTCAGCAGCACGCCCAACAGCCATGAATTTAGATGGTTTAGATCACGGAACCCACTGACATATGTGCCACAGCTCTTCACCAGTGTATCTGATGGAAAGCTGAACACAGGGACGGGATGGTGTGTACCTCACTCTACCTCCGTCATGGAGCCTTAGGCCATATCTGGGCTGTCTCTCCAGAGAAAAGGGCTAGGAAAGCACACCTGTGTCCAATAGCATGGTACAGCTGATGTGGCCCACTGTGGCCAAAAGGTTGGGCACCACTTTATTACTGCTTGAAATCTCAGTGTGTGCCATCTCTTGGAGCCTTGTCAGATAAGTGAAACCCCAAAAGAACCCTAGTGCAAAACCACATGTGACCATAGGTAGGTTTTTGGTGACTACTGGAGTGACTTTGGTGGCCAGTGGAGGAGATCTGGCAGATATGTTCTTCTCACAGCCATTTTGTTGGGTCCCGAGTTCCTTGTTCCTCTGAAGAAACTGTCCATTGCAACTAGTTTTCTCTCAGGCTTACTACCCTGTGTCCAGTTCAGCATTCAACCAAGATAAGTAGGTTCATATATTCATTAGACCCATTGCTGAAATGATCAACAGGAGCACATCTTAAAAAATATTTATATTTATTGTCACCATTATAGTTTAGAGTCAAATGCCTGCTACAAGTGAAGAGAACTCCTGCCCCTGCTAGACTTGTATTAATATCTGCCCTACCATTTATAGATGGGTTGGCATCCTCTTCACATTTGGACAGTTATCATTAGAACCCAAGTATTAAGAACTTTTTAAAAGAAATCTTGGATTTCACTGCACAGCTCTGTGGCAGAGTCAGTTCAGTGACAAATCTGCAGCCCCTGCAAAGGAGTAAAAGGAAGCTGGAGTTCTTCAAACTTAGGATTTAGAAGAAAAGATTGTTTGAATAACCCTTCTAACAAAACAAGCTGGGTTTTAAGCAACATAGATTCAGTAGAGAGTCTTAAAATCAATGAGCAGAAAGCTTTAATAACTTCCCCAACCACTGTTTTCCTCCTTGCATGAAAATGACTCATTAAAAGGACACATCAAATTGCTCTCCATGTCTGTGAAAGCGAACACCAACACAATTGGAGAATTTGCTAAACTGTTACATTGAATGTGATATATAACAAGAGGGCTAGGAAGCTGCTGCATTAACATGTGGGAGATGTTAAGAGAAAAACACAAATGTCAATGTAAGAATGGGGAGGAAATTTGAATTTGCAATTATGCTTTAGATTTTTTTTAAACAAACGTTGCAGTTTGGAAAACAGAAAGAAGCCTAGCTTGGTAGTTCGTGCTCCCAGTTTTCCATATAATTTTATGTGAGTATACAGAATGTTTGGTTTTGTGCTTTAGGTTTGTTTAGGTATTGTTGTAGTATTTTTACCCTTTATCCTACACAGAGCACTCATGACAGTCATCTATCTCAGCTGTTGTGAGAAACAGAACCACATTTTTAGGACAACATAGTGATACAAAATGAGGCTTTACATTTATATTCAGTGATTACAGACTTAAATATAGAGATTTCATAGCAAATAAGTCATTTAAATGGAGTGTAATATTCATCACAGAAAATAACTTGTAGCCATCCCTCTGTAGACAAACCCCTAAAAGAGCAAAGACTCAGAAAACTGGGCTATAAAAAGAAGAAAAAAAATCTGCCTCTCACAAAATCACGAAGTCCCAAAATTATGAAGGTGTTTTGGTTGGTTGGTTTTTTTGCTGAAAAGGGAAGTCCCACCATGCTTGGGTTTGGGCATGGGGAGAAGCATGACAAGCACATCCGGGAATACCTTTACTTGACAGCCCAATGCTGTCAGAGAATGCACATGCACGGTGCTTCTCTGCAAGGTAAAAAACTGCCTTCTAAATCATCCAGCAGTGGATCAGGCTGAGGTGTCACTATCTCAAGCCCAAACCGTTTCCCCTTTCCAGCATGCAGAATTGACATAAAATACAGCACTATTTCCTTGAAAGACCCACAAAGTCCATGTATTGTTCCACAAACTAGAAGGATGAGCATCTCCTAGAGCCTTCTCCACAGGCTGCAGACAGAGCCTTCTCCAAGTCCTCCTCCTTGCCACCAACCCTCTTGGGGACTTTTGGTTTGGGCTTTTGGTCAGGGGAAGGTGGGTGAGCTCCAAGGATCTGAAAAGAGTTAGAATCAATAGGAAGTCATGCAAGAGCCTCTCCTCTTGAGAGCATTGAAAGACTGTATTTATGGACGTAATTTCACACTCCAATAGAAAGGTGTAAACTGTGTGAAACTCAGTGCAGTTATTCCTTATTAATATATCTAACTGAAAGCAACATCTGAATCAATGTTTTAGCAGAAAAGGCTGTTTACCCTGATAATTAAGGAGAGTCGAACAGTTAGCCTACCAGTAAGTGCTGTGCCAGTCAATTCAATAGAAGATCTCATTTTCATAAGGAGTTCAGGTGGAAGACTCTGCATGCTACTCTGTTTCAGAAAATAATCTAGTAATACTGCATTAAAAAAAAAAAATGAAGCAAACATTTAATTAATTGGCCCTATCTGTGACAACATTTTTCATGGAACAATAATACCAGTGAATTTTACTACTTGCTGAAGGAGGCATGTTGCTATCAGGATGCGTCCTGAATGTGTTCAGCTAGTTCAGCTCAAAGGAAACAATGGAGCTTAAAGACATGGAAGGTTACCATTCAAATTGGTAAGGTTCCCGTTACAAATATTCCTTCCTTTGAATATCGCTTGCCATCCAAGTCCTACATGATGCATGTAATTTAAGCGTTCTCCTTAATGAATCACAAATGAAGAGCAATGTCTACAAGGGAATTTCAGGGTAGGTGTGGGTCGGATCCTGTGTTACACTCTGTGAGCATCTCCAGAGGAGACAGTGGGAGCAAGGCCACGATCCAGAGACTGTGGGAACAGGACCACAGAAAGCTTTGGATCTAGCCCAGAGAGAGCATAGAACCTCTCCAGAGGTGTTCAGCTGCTAGCAGGATAAAGCCTCAGCTAAGTGTGGCCTTTATATGTTTTTTGACATTTGAGGGTGGTCCTGCAGAGCTTGACAAGCTGAGCTTTGTCTGATTGAAGAGCATGGGATGGGACCCTAAATTACTGAAAATAAAATGTGTATTGTTATATATTGCTACTATATGTTTTCTACAGTTTGAATACGAGAAAGTATGATTAAAAGTCGATGAGAGACTGTTTATAAATTTTGATTGCTTCATAATTTTAACTCTGAGCAACATTTTTATCATAATTATAGGCTTTCTTAAAGCATTTATGCAGATTGTTTTATTCAAAAGGGGTTTATTCCATATAAACTCCACTCTTTTATCTCTCTATAAAATCAATGTGTGAATTCCCAGCATCCACAACTCCACTAGACAGTCATCACATGAGTAGCAGAGATAATTTCAAACAAGGCAACATTTCTCAGATATTCTGAACATTATTTCCTACTTTCCCATCCCAGTGGGTGTCGTGGTGGTAAAGAGTAATAATCCTTAGCACATTTACTACCTTTTTATATCCCTTCAAATGTATCAGCAAGTTTATGGTCATAATTACTCTGTGATGTTCCTGTGTATTATGGTAGCCAGTGTATCCATGGTTCAGTGCAGGCTTGGGGAGATTAAATCAGATATCTCAAATCTTCAGCTCAAGGAAACTTAAATCCAGGATTTAGCTGCAGAGCTTCTGTTCATTTCAGTGAGAATTTTATGTCTAAATGTCCTGGATCCCTACAAATATCGAAGTCTAAAGGACTTACCCGAGGACCTCAGGCTGTTTCTTCACCTTGGTCAGCATTCAGTTGATTGCATAGTGTGAACTGTTTTCATGGTCTGCAGCAGGGAATGAGTCCATGGCTCCCAGTTCAAATTGTTTCATGTCCATATTGCCTATAAGGAGAGGGCTCTGGAGCAAACCATCCTCTGTCTTTCCTCCAGGTTTTCTCACAAAGGGTATGAGACATCCATCCCAACCAAAAGCCCAGGATTTCTGTGGTGGGGACAATCAGGACATCAGGACACTTGGGTGAAGCTTGGGGCAACAAATTGACAGCACAGCTGGACCTAATGGAACAGAAAAGCAATTTAACCCACTGGATCAATCAAAAGCGGTCCTGGTAATACAATGGAGGAGCCCAGCAAAAGTGAATCATCTTCACTGGAAGAGGAGCTGAAAGGCTCGAATAGTTTCATAGCAGTCACTGTCTCAGCAAGATATGCCTCAATATGGTCTTCTCCAGCATTGGAACATATATGGACCTAACAGAACAAAATATATACCATCTATTTGCATTTATAGCTAGGGCGTCGAATGGACAATGTGTTATCACCTCCCTCAGGATATACAAATATATAGTGTTCGATGTATATAAAATATGAGCAGCAAAATTTAGACCTTTTGGAACATGTGCTTGGATACCCAGAAAGAAACTTGACTTTTTAAAGCTGTAACATGTTCTAGTGGGCTCGGGACAGTGATGATTGAGTGTCTAAATGCTTCATTCATCAATGAGGAGTTAGTTTTCCTCAGTCTCTCTGATAAACCACAAGGCCTGATGCTAAGCCATGCTCCATTTTATGACATTACTTTCAAGTTTAATGATTTCCTCCAATGACTGGATCACATTGCAGTGAGATGACTGATTCCCATTCCGTACTTTCTACTCACAAGCCACTTGAAAAATTGATTTGCACCTCAGTCTTGGAATGCATATTCTGCATTTGAATGGTTCAAACTTCAGACCCTATTCAAGGGAGAGGTAGATCTAAAACCTGAAAAGAAGATTAAAAAAAAAATCAATTATTATCTGGTGCTCTAAAATGAAACTAGAGAATCAGCACAAAGAGTGTAAATACTGAATTCTGTGAAGCAATGCAATTAGATTTCACCTGTTGATTTTTATAGCTTGCAGCCTTCATGTTACAGACCTTGTAGCTTCCCTCTGATTTCCCTCCAGCATAGATCAGATATAACTCCACCGCAGTCACAGGAACCAAGCCCACGGAAGACACAATTTTAGCCATCTTTGTGTTTCCTATCTACAGCACAAGCCCCGTGTTATCCTCAAACAGCTGAATTGTAGTCACCTTTACTTCCATTTCCCATGTTATTTTAGAGTAATTTTCCAGCTCTGTCTTCTGGATTTGTGCTGTGATATTTTCACCCTGAAAACATACTAATGTTAACATTTGAAGTGTGGGAATAAACACAAGTTGAATGCCTGGATTTCTGATGACACTGCAGCTAGAGAGGGTGCAGATCTGTATTTCAGACCAATTTTAGGATAGTCAGGTTGTCACTAGACCTAATTTCAAGACTTAATATACTGCTATCTTGGAAATAATCAATTATATCAATATCAATTATATATATATCAATTATATTTTACTTCAGAGGTTCAGAACTGTTTCGTGGCAGCACGCTGAAAAAAAGGATAGCTGTTTCTGCATCAGAAAGCAGTAGAACACAAGTATACTGGTAAAGAAGGCAGTCACATTAGAGGCAACGCAATCTCCATTTTTAGGTGGCAAAAGGAGGTTTTTTACTATCTATCAATAAATATTTTTCCCAGATTTGTTGATCAGTTTCTTGTTTGGAAATAAGGGTCGCGGTTTTACCATGGCGTTTCTCTACAGGCAAATGGGCTGTATAATAGCTACAGGCAGTTTTCTCCGTTAGGTTATTGAATAAAGACTATCCCCGGCTCCACTCTAGAGCCAGGCACGGCCGCAGAGCCAGCCTGTGTATTTTAACAACCTGCTGCACAGCAAAGTTGCAGCTACAATTGACTGGTAACAACTCGGAGCCAATTGTTTCAGAATAAAACCTGATTTATTCTTCGACGATTTTGCCCGATGCTTGGCTGTAGTTGGCGTTGTCAAGGCACGGAAAAAAGCTTACCTCGGAGCTGGTGCTTGTGACCCGAAGAGTCCACAGTAACCTCAGCCTGGAGCACTGTCGGCACCGCTGGGCTTCTTTCTTTTTTAACTTTTTTTTTGTTTGTTTGGTTTTTTTTAAACCTGCGGGTTTCTGATCAAAAAGAAGCAGCAACTTTCAGGTCTGTCCCGAAAGCAGTGTGTCTGCTGTGCTGACCCAAAAGCCCTGGCAAGGGCTGGGGGCGGCTCCGAGCCCCTGTCCCGGGGCACGGGGGTGCTGCCCTCCGCCCCCCACCCGCGGAGCGGGGGGAACCTCCCAGCCGCGCCCGGCGCGGGGGGGTTGCGGCATTCCCGGCTTCCCCGTGTTTTCTGAATACCTGAGGCAGGGTGAACTAGCGTCCCAGGCATTCAGTGTCGTTCTGCATATGGAAGGGTTGAAAGCCCCTGCAAAATAACAAACAAAAGCCTGCAAGGAGGAAAACGCTGTAATCAAACAGCAGAGATTTGGGGGATAGCGGGAGAGAGAGTTCAGATTAAATGGGACTTCAAGATAGCAGACAGCAGTAACGGCATATGATCAATAATCATTCCGTGTGCATTCCTCTACTCATTTAACATTAGCTAGGACCGTGCAAATATTGCAGCTGAGTACTGAGTACTCGACGAGGAAATCAGCTGAACGTGTGCTTAAACTATAGTTAATTATTAATACAAAAAATATTTTCAATTAAATGTTTCATTTAATCCCCTCGTGTCGATCTGTTTTGGAAGCTACATGTTTAGCTTCCAAAACGATAATGTGGGTGCCGACTTATTCCAGGGAATTTGATATCATCTATCTAATATCATTTGTGCGATGAATTATCATCTTTTCTCTTCTTGCTTCGTTCTAACCAGCTGAGGCAACGAACAATTTTTAGTATAAATATTTATGACTTTTTTAAAATGTTCAAAGGAAATTTGTCAGGGGGGTCCCTCGAAGCACAGAGCGAAATCACATCTCGGTGAAGAGACGTCTCTTGGAAATGTGAGCTCGAAAAGAAAAGCAGCTCGTATTTCGGATTAGTAACTTCAGAAGAAATTGACCGTGACTAATATTTTTCCCTGCTAGCGCTTCTAATCTCTTTTGCCGGGTCCTAGGCGGGTGCCTGCCACCCTTTGCAGCAGGTCTGGCCACCTCCTTACACGGTCCTTCCCTCACCCTCCGGAGGCTGTGGTTGTGCAGCTGCCTGCTCGCTGCGTTTGTGGGCTTTCCTTCCCCTGCCGCCTTCTCCTAAATCAAACCCCTCGGGTCCCGCTCTGGGAAACCGCCCCTGCAAACTTGAACCCTGACAAGCCTTTCTTGCCTTCCTTCCTCCTTTTCTTCCTCCTTTCCTTCCGCACTTCCTTCCTTCCAGCACTTGAGATTTGGAAGGGCGACAGCGAGCTGAGGAAATGAAGAGCCCCGGTTTTTCAGTATATACGGCAATCAGCCCGTTTCAATGAGCCATCATATTTGTCCTTAATTTCAACTTTCCCAAGCACTGTTCTCATATTCTACTGTTTGAAATGTAGGAAGATTTAGCATAATTTGGAGGTCAGATTTCTAAATAAGCCTACTTTAAAAAACAAGCCCACACGGGAGATTGTCAGTATCTCTATTTTGTACACAGTTTACACACTGGCACCGCGTTTTAAAACCCTATATGTGGGTTAAAATTCAATTTTACAACCCCCATTTATATGAGATGTAGGTTTGACATCTGTTTGCCAGAGTGTTTTGCACTTAGCCTAACACCCACTATTAAATGACAAAATTGTGGCAGGCTGTCAAAGCCAGCTGACTGACAGCTGCTCTACTTTACAAAAAAGCCCCATTCAAATATTTGCAGGGTTTGAAGCTTTCTGTAACGCTGTCGCCATTCTCCCCGTTATTTAGCATGTAAAATATAAGTCAAAGTTTTAAAGCTGCTTTCCAAAATGTTGCCATTTTTCCATATAAAAAGAGCGAGTGGTGGTTGCTGGCGGAGATCCAGAGCCGAACGCATTGGTTGGGTATTTCGCTGGGTCCCCGCGTTCCTCCTATCTGCACAAACCCGATAAAACTGTCATTTAGCAGCGTTTCTTAATATTGCAGCTAATTAGACCCGGCGTGTTATTGAAGTGAGAGCAAAAATCCACTTAAAAGAGAGGGGAGGGAAAAAAAAAAGGGGGGGGAGGGAGCTAAAATGTTTCCGCGCAGGCAGAGAAGCGCACCCGGGCACAGCGCAGAGACCCCCCCGGGGAAACGGAGCGACTCCGGGAAAAGGACACCGAGGGCATCCTTGCTCCCCTGTGGGGATGCCCCTTCCTACCCCCACCTCCGGGGGTCCCTCTAGATATTCGCCAGCTCAGGGCAGCTCTGGAAGGACGTGCAAGGGACGGCGCTGATGGAGGGCGAGCGCTAAGCCTTGGCCGAGGTCGGTCCCATTTATAGCCCCATTGATGCGGACGGAACGTTTAATTCAGGTCGTTAATACCCGCCCGTCCGTTGCCCTGTTCCCCCTCCAAGCGCGAATACGAGTCTGTAAACGGCAACGGTGGTTTAAGCTTAAAAGCCAACAGCTTTTTATTTAAGATGTCTAATGATTATATGCGACTGAGCAACGCAAAATAGCTGGCGAGGTTAACTTCTGCATGCTAAGAAGTCTTTGCAGCAATTACTGGGGTTTATTTGAACCTCGGGTTCTTTCCGCAGCCTTCGCGAGACAAGCAGGGCTCCAGTTGTCAAAAGAATAGGAGGTTAAGGGCGGGGGGGGGGGGGGGGCAGTATTATTAATTTATTTTTTGAATGAGGTCTAGGTCCACCCCCCAATAAAAGAAGAAGGCACTCCGGCGACAGGAAGGCGACTGTCCCCAGTGTTCGTTCCAAGTGCTCTGGCCCCGGCGCGGCTGGTCGCCCCGCAGGGTAAAGGCAGCCCCGACTCTCCTGACCGCTCCCCCCGATCCCGGCAGCGGGCAACAACATCTCCTTCTGCCCCACTCCTCCCTCCCTGCCCCACACCTCCCTCCTCCCGGCACACACGGGCAGGCACACACCCTCACACAGCCAGAGCGGAAGAGAAATCGGGTTACTCTCAGTTTTACCTGGAAATCTTTAGCTGATTTGTGTCCATTTTAATAACCTCTATCGACTGCCTTTCCTAGAGCGGTTGTCATGTTGATAGAAAGGGACTGGAAAAGAGTATTAAAGGGAGAGGGGGAAATGCAGGAAGAAAACTAACCGCTCTGTCTAGGAAAGGGGAGGTTATCGCAGTGAGTGGTACAGGGCGGAGAAGGTGCAGACCCTCCGCAGCGATCCCGGGCGAAGGGGGAAGCTGATAAAGCCCGGCTCCATCCCGGGTAAAGCGATGGAAGGCAGAGAAAGAGCGGGGAGCGGGAGGGCGGAGGAGGGGGGGGTCTGAGCCTCCCTGGGAAATCCAAGTTTATTGTCAACAAAGGAGGGTCTGGCCGGGCTCGGAGCCTCCGCGGTCCCGAGCTGCCGGGGAGCGGCAGGGCACGGCGGGGGGCGAGGCAGCGGGGTCCCAGGGCGGCCGGGGTGGACGCGGTGACGGACGGGCGGAGGCGGGGGGAGCCCCGCGGTGATCACGGCCCCGCACAGGTGCGGGGAGCAGCACTTGTTGGGGGGGGGGGACACACACTCTTCCCTTCCCGGAGGCATCTCCCGGAGAAAGGGGCAAGGAAGAGTGGCCCAGCAGGAACGGGGAGGGAGAAAGGCAGGGTTAGAGGAGAAAGTGCGTGTGAGAGAGGGAAAGGGGAAGAGAAAGAGGAGGAAGGCTCCGGGCTCCACCTCCCCGCTCGGCGCGGCGCTCCAGCTGCTCTCAAACCAACTGCTCAATTCTATTCACTGCCGCGACGGAACAAAAAAGTGGCTATTTATTAGAATACTTGTTTGGTATTGTTCGGTGCCACACAAAAGGCGTTTCATTATGTTGGGGTGGGGAGAAAAGCCCCTCTCCTCTTTTTTTTCGTTTTTTTTTTTCTTTTCTCTCCAGAGCGAAACAATAACTTGAAATTGTCTTTAGAGTCTTTTCTATCAATAATAAATTTCATTTTCTTCTCTCTCTCTCTCTGCCTCTCTCCCGTGCAGGGTGTGTGTGCGTGTGTGTGTATGTGTATGTGAGGGGGGGGAGAGAGAGAGAGAGAGAGGGAGAGAGAGCGAGAGAGCGCGGATGGTGAGTGTGCGTGTGTCGCCGGGCACTCGTGGCTCGGGCACAGCCGCCTGGGAGCTGCGGCTGGGCGAGGGGCGAGGAGGAGCGCTCGCCGGCCCCGCCACGCTCAGCCGGGTCGCGCTGCCCTGCGCCTGCCCGGGCACGGTCGGAGGAAGGTGTGAGCTAGGCTAGAGGGAAAAAAAAAAAAAAAAACAACCCACCACAAAAAATTATAATAATAATAAGGCTGCCCCTTGAGCTGATATGTTGGGAGGAGGCTGGAGCTGGAAGAGCAACTGTAAGTGTGCCTCTAACTTTTGAGGGGGTCTTCACCCTGTCTTGGGAAGGGAGGAGGGGAAGCCGGCGAGGGGAGGGCTTCCGACTTTCTTTTGCTACAAGGAGGGAAGAGCCGTTTGCAATCACTGGGTTATCGGCTGTGACACGGATTGGGGGGGAGGGGGGGGGCATACGACAGTGGTTTGGGCTGCCCCTCTCCACCTTCCTGGGGAAGATACCGCACTGGGTTTTCAGGCGGAGGAGGGAAGTGGCGGCCGGGGCCGGGGGCTGCGGACGGGCTGGGGCGGGGAGGGGGCCGGGGGCCGCGGTGACCGGCGCTGCCTCCCGAGCGCTCAGCGCTCGCTCCGGTTACACGTTCAAAAATTAACATGTCGGTGCGCGGGTGCCATTTAGTGAAAGGTGTTTTGGGCAAAGAATCAACTTCGCTGTGACTGATCGACGGGCTTGGCTGTATTAATACTGCCAAAAAGGGGAAATCAATAGTCAGAGCAGCCCTCAGCTATTACAACTAATGCCTGCTTAATCTCTGCCCCTCGGAGCGAGCATTGACATCGGCTCTTAGCATTGCTAATGCGGCCGGGCTGAGCGCGGCTCCATCTTCCCGGGGAACGGGGAATCCCGGGATCCGGTTCCCTGTGAAGGTGACAGCTGTCGGGACCTTTCGACGGGGAGGCTCTGCTCAGCCTCTCGAAGTGAAGTCCCGGCGAAAAGAAACTCCTGAGATGTAGGGCTACCTGGGGCGGTCCGACCCGGCGCCTTACCCTCCCTCCCCATCTCCAAGGTGGCTGTACAGTTTCCCCTGTTGCCATAAAGTATCGGGATGCTTAAAAGGTGAAATGGATTTTTCCTTTCTTATTTGACGGTGGTGTTTGGAGTCGATCAACAGGCAAGGCTGTGCATCTATTGATCAGGGAGGGGACGGGTTTTGGCTGAATCTCTTTTCAGAAACAGGTGTTTAAACATGATAGCGGGTCCAGTCAATTAACCCATTAAAAACCCGTTTTATCGCATTGATTCCCTCAGGCTGCCATAAAAGGTTGTGGTTTGAAAGCTTCTTTGTTAAAGGGGGGGGCTGTATGTAGATGGATGGATGGAGGAGGCGGGAGGGTGCAAACTGTCCCCAAATATACAGTATCAAGCAGACGAGTAACATGCCAAGCTACCGTTTCTGGTTTACATTCCCACCAAACCAGGCTGCCCAGGCATCTCGGCGCTCCCCGTCTCAGCCCCGGCTGCTCCGGGGCCCGGCCCCTCGGAGGGGCAGAGCGGCCGCTGCGGCCTCCAAGGGCTGCGGGACCCCCTGCCCGCCCTGGGCCTCCCGGCTGCGCAGCCCCCCGTGACAAAAGTTTTCCCTCGGGAAAAGGGTCTCTCGTGGCGGGTGGGAGGGCGAGGGGGCAGGGAGACACCCGCCCGGGGAGGAGGGGGCGGGGCAGGGTCGAGGGCTCTCGCCCGGCACCGGCTGCGCGGCGGGGTGGGCTGGGGGTGTAAGGAAAAGGTAGCCCTAGAAAAGTTACAAGTGCTGTTATTCCCTAAGCAGGACAGTCTATGCACAGCCGGAGCCCCCAGCACTTTTTTCAGGTTTGCCAGTGATAGCGCTCTAAAATATTTATTTGCTAGAGGTGTCAGTAGCCCCATTATTATCCCGCCTTGCGGTGACTACCAGGGAACCCGTGTAAAGGTAATGTGAAGTATCAATCGGCGACCTGGTGAGAAACAGGTCTGTAAAAATCACCCCTTTTCCAAAAGGCAAATAATCACTGAACTCGGCTCCGGCCAAACCGCCGGCATCTGCAGCTGGTGGGAAGGAAACCGGGTTTTTCTCCTCGCCTCACTAGGGTTCGTTATTCTCCTTCCCATGACCAGAGTGCTGCACTGGATGGAGCAAGAGGGTCGTGTATTTCCTCTGGGTACCTTTAGTTTCCAGAGTAGCGGTCTGACATTATTTAGATGTTTCTAGTTTTCCCCTTGTTTGCTGTTTTCTGAAGTAAGCACTGGATGCGACCGAAAGGTTTGAAATCGTGTCAGAGTGATGTTTTAATCTCATTGAAAAGTGTATTAAAGGAGAAGATGTAATTTGTGGGGGATGTTTTGATGAAAGGATAGATTGGAGTGGATGATACTTTCGCTCTCCTGTGAACCTCACGTCATGTTTATATTGAAGCCTGTGTAGCTAATCTAATTTGCAATAACAGGATGGCCTGCAAGAAAGAAGCTTCTATATGATTTCATTTTTTACACAAATTCATTCTGACTTGCCCTGAATTATGCCTTCGCAATTTGGGGATAGCTGACGAGGATGCAAAACAGAAATATTTCCTTTATGGTGTTCTGAAACCTAATTCTCCATGCGATGCGCCACAGACATAAACAGCCAGATTACCCTGCTGTAATTGGGATATCGCACTTTGGTTTGTGGAGTTCTTTTTTCGTGACTGACATTTCAGCAGCTCAATTTTACATATTAACTTCGTAAAAACTCCCCTGTCATACCAGTCCGATGAGCACTCCATCTTCGCATTTCTGATTTTTCCGTTAAAAGTTTACCTTTACAAAACTGTACTTTCAAAATATTTTCCTTATAGTAGAATGTAAGTTGCTGGGTAGATATTTTTTGTGTACAGGGGCTCTCGATAAACACATCTTTTAGAAAGTAAAAGGTCTGGCCATTCCTTTGCATGGAAAACCAAAACCCTAGGAAGTAACACAGTGCAAACCCTCATCTTCCGCGAGATGTTTTGCCTTCTGATTAGCGCATATTCCCGGTGTGTGCCTTAGTAATAATAATTTTAAAAAAATCTGAACAGCCTTGGAAATTACAACTTTTGTGTAATGTAAAAAGGTGTATTCAGCCTGTTAATTACAGGGGGTTGTATCATTGGAATGTTATCAATGACCCATTTAATTTTACTGTAATTACTGACAAAATAAGAAAAGGATAGTTCACAATACAGAATCTTCCTCTTTCAGAACAATGTTGTGCTGGAAGTCGACCTAATATGTAATATAAACAAACATTTTAGGGAATACTTCTGGCAAAACTGCGTTAGGACTCCATCCTGCTTTCTCTACCGACCCGTGAATG
The DNA here is from genome assembly GCF_036013445.1 of Caloenas nicobarica. Lineage (NCBI taxonomy): Eukaryota > Metazoa > Chordata > Aves > Columbiformes > Columbidae > Caloenas > Caloenas nicobarica. The sequence continues at coordinate 152,835,813 of NC_088245.1, read as the reverse complement.
CCACCAGAGGAAGGATCGGGCCCGTTTCAAGGCGTAGGGGCACTCGGTACATCCTGCAAGGGGGAGCGGGGAGGGAGGAAATATCTTCTTCGGTGTGGGCTGACTGTCCCACCGAGGTGTCCCTCGCCGTGCCTGCAGTGTGGGCCTCGGTGCTGGGAGGTGACACCGCCGGCCCACCCACCCGCCCGGACCCGCTGTCGCGTTGGGGCGCCCGCCGGCTGCAGCGGAGATCAAACGTGCGGGAGATCGATACTACTGCTTTTAGGCACAACGAAAATATAAAGCCCATTCTCAAAGCCAGTAAAAAATAAAAAGAAAGGAACGAAAACAAAAAGACTGGGATATACAAACTCTTCGGAAAGGGGTGATTTATCGTTACTGGAGCGACGGGGCTGATGCAGAATTCCTTCAGAAAAATGGCTCCAGCTGCCCTTTTACCTGACACAATAAATAAATGAATGGAAGTACCCACACGGAGTAGTCAGATGCCCTTCGGCCGCTTTGATTTTGTCCAGGGCAGCCTGTCCCCGAGCACACATCTGTGCTCCGTGTCGCGCCCCCTCCCCAGCGCCCGCTCCCCGCATGGCAGGCGGCTCCCGACAGCCGAGCCCCGGCACCAGCTTCGTCGGCCCCGGGTGAGGAGGGCACCCGTCTGTTCTCACTAGGACTTCAGAAACCTTTCGGCTCCGCCTCGTACCCACCCTCGGTGTTTCCCCGCCGTGCCTTTCCCGTCTTTGCCCCGGGGCACCCCGCCGAGTGGTCTCAGCGCCGGTGGCCCAGGACATTCCCTTCCCGGCGTGTTTCCAGCGCGGCCGTGGGCGACCCGTCGGCTGTGGGGGGAAATACAGGGAAAACGGCCTGGGAGCCGGGCCGACTCTCCGAACCGCTCCGGGGAGCCGCAGCGGGGCCACCGCTCGTGTCGTGCTGTAGTCGCGACAGCCCGAGTTGGCCGGGAGCAGTGGCCGGGAGCGGGGCGCGCCGGGGCGGCGGCAGGACAGCTCTTACCCTTGTCACGCTGCCCGTTGGTTGGCACGGCTCTCCTGGGCGAAGGGGACAGGGAATTTTAGCCCTTTGCTCCCCCACCCGCCTTTTCTTTTTCCCCCCTTCCCTTTCATTCATAAACCTGGTGGCTATATACGCAGCTTGAATATTGACGTCTCTTCCCCCAACTGCTCCTCCGTTAACCCAATTACAGAATTCATCAAGAACTGTGTTGAATTATCTCTTTCCATACAGTATCAGCATTAGCCTAATTAAAAGCTATAATGTCTGATATAATGATTAAATCGTTAGCTCTGCTGTAGGGAAGCAATATTTTGTTTTCCCTTCAATTAGAAGCTGATTGAGGTTTTCAGAGCAGGTCAGCTGTGAAATTTGAATTATATGTGTGAGTACCGTTCACAGGGTGAGCCCCTACTCGAAAGCTCCAGAGATTCTCCAAACGCTTTTACCCAGCAAGCTGGGAAAAGACAACAAAACACACAGAGAGCCTGTATCTGATTTGGGACTGGGGCTATAGAGTCCCCCGGAAGAGTTGTTAATGCTGGAAAGGAAAGCGGGACTTTATTCAGACGCCGGTTTTCCTCCATCCCATCCTGACTGGGTAGCAGTTCTTGCTCAAAACCGTGATCCCCTAGCTGTCAAGTCACCGAGGCAGGAAGGGGCTTCCTCTCCCTCCCTTGCCTCCTGGTTGCTCGCTTTGGCCCAGGTAACGACTCCCCGGGAGCGCTTTGCACTTCGCGCTGGCCACCGTGTTTTGCAGTAAAGGGCCAGAGGAGCTGCAAGCGATCGCCCCCTCCGCCCCGCATCGCGTTTCAGACGGTGCTGGCGAGGGATAAACCATCATCTCCCCAGTGTATCTCCCCACGGCATCTTCTCCCCGGTGAGGGCTGGCGCTCACCGGCCCCGGGGCGAGGGAGGCACGGCGGCAGCCAGCAGACGGCGATCGCCGCCTGCTCCGGGGTGCTCGGCTCGTTCCCCTGCCCCCTCCTCGCCTTCGGGGCCGAGCACAGCGGGGGCACGGCGGCCACAGAGCCGGCAGGGACCGCGGTGGGACACCCCCGCCCCAAGGGGCCGCCCTCCCGCTGCGGCGGCGGTAGCGGGATAAGTGCGGTCCGCCGGGGCGCGTCCCTCAGCGCAGCGCGGACGCGGTGGAGAGCGGTGGCCGGGGGAGGCACTCGTCACTCCAGCCGGCCTGCCAGCCGGCCAGACTGGTACCTGCCCCTTCCGCGGGCCCGGGAGGCGGCCAGGACTGCTGCCGGACCTTGAGCCCTCCGTGGTCCCGCTTCTAGTGCAGGATCTCCTCCCCGCGCTCCCTCTTAACCTCCCTGCAGTCTTCACCCACGACCCCCCCCCGACCACCCCGTCCTCCCGTATTCCCTGCACACCAGACTCCTGGCTGTTTGCAACTCCACTTTCCTCCGTAGAAGCCCCAGGACCTCTTATCTCTGGGCGCAGCCCCCTGCCTCCACCAACGCAGCCCCCGCAGAGCACTCCTGGCACTCGCAAAAGTGCTTGACCTCCTCCCTGTTCCGCCAGTTGGGATCTGCACTACCTTTACCTCAGAAGAAAAGCCCCTCTCTGTTTCCCGAGCTGGCTTTTAAGCCCCCCTCCCCGGTCGATATACAACCCCTGGCCGTCGGGGAGCGAAGTGCCAAAGGGGCTCATGCCAACAGCATCTTCTCGTCCCCCGCTCCCTGTCCGCCTTTATCCACCCTGAAGGACAATGTTCGTGGCGGTTTGGCTACTTTCAGGGGAGGGAAGGGGCTCTCGGTGTTTATTTGCAGGAGGAGGGGAGGAAGGGGAAGCCCCGCACCGAGAGAAAGGCCGGTAGGGGGACAGCCCCCGGGGGTTTCGGGTGAGAGACTGCCCCCCGCACCGAGGAAGAGTAGGGTCAGCCTCGGCCGCGGTTTCCCTGCATGTGAGGGGGAGGAAAGTGGAGGCTGTATCGCCGATTTCCAGGGGTGAGCGCTTGTTCCCATGGGGTCCGCCGGCTCGCAGGGTGCACGGAACTCGTCCGGAAAAGGTTGCCCCGCACTGATTCGTCCCATTTATTTGTCAGAAGGCCTTCAAGTACCTTTATATAAATTTTCAGCCAGAAAATACCACTGGGGTTTGGGGTGGATAATGTGCCAGGCATGTCATTTATCTCGTTGTTTCTACTCCTAATATCTTCGTTTGCCATCCAAGTGGAAACGTGTCTTTCTGCAGTAACCTTCTCTTCCCCTCCCTCGCCTCTCCTACCCAAATCAATTATATTTTTAATACATCATTTAGCAATCACACTGGTCTCGCTTGTTTTGTCCCTGCAGATGTGGCAACTCATCAGCTCGGGAAAATATCAGGTGGAGCAGTGCAGGTCCGATACCACAGCGTTTCCACTTCCTCCCTCCCCCGCCTTTGCATCGTTAGGGCCGATTGGAGGGGAACAGAGTCCTCCCGAAAGCATCCCCACCACCCGAGCGAACAGCAACACTCTGGCTGAGCTCAAAGGGCCCAGATAGCAGGCCGAGCCTTCAGCCGTGAGAAATGGGGAGAGGCACTTTCTTCTCTTCGGCAAACCCAGATTATTGTGATGAGATCACTGTTTCATGACGAGTCGTTGGGGGGGGAAAAAAAAAAGTCTAATCCTAGCCCAGCGCCTGAGGCTGGTACTTTGTGCACGATGAGTGCTCCTCTCGCGGAAAACTTCTGGTGGTGATAACAGTAGCTGGAGAACTACGGCGTGATTCTACCCCTTGGAAGACCACTAGGGTCGGGAAAATTAACACTCACGGACCGGGAGAGGAACAGGGACGCCATGTGTCCCTTTCTCCACCTGGCAAAAGACGGTGGGAGTGGCGGTTTGTTGTGTGCGGACGTTTGTGCGACACACTGTCCGTTCCTTACAGGAAGTTAAAGATTACAGTGTGAATTTCAGTAGGGACCATATTCTCCGCTCTGTAAAAGAACTGTAATCTGTCTCACAGGACAGCCATGGCACAAGCGGGAAGAGGGGAAAAAAGCCATACACCTGTGCTTACTTTATACAAATATAAGGTGTTTCTGTGTACCTTTATTAGTCTCAAATGCTTTTAACTGCCCTAAGACTAAGTGCGTAACGACTGCATGCGCCCGGGGTTAGGTCTGGGAGCAGTTTTAAAGCTGGGGGAACTCGTCTGCCTCCGCTCGTCCAGCGAAAGCTCCAGAACGGGCCAAGCCCTGTGGAAAAGGCGTAGGTGCGGTAGCGGCGAGGGCTGCCCGGCCCGGAGCGGACACCCTGGGGTGCCCCAGCCCCCCCCCCGCGAACACCACTCTACGGCCGTCTAAGTTTCGGGCGGGCCCGGTGTGGACGGGGCATCCCGCGGTGCAAGGCCTCCCTCCAGCGATTGCCCAGCGGGGAGGGAGGGGGTGGCCGGTGTCCGGGCCCGGAGCTGGGGGCCAGGTGGGGCGGGGCTCGCCGTGACCCCGCCGCCCCCCCCCGCCGCCCCACCCCACCCCGCAACCGCAGGGCTCGGCGCGCCCCGCCGGACGTCACTGCTCAGCGCGCGCCATGCAAATCGCCACCCCGCCGGCGCGCCCCCATTGGCCGCCGCCAGGCGATTTAAGGCGGGCTCGGCGCGCGCCCCGCATGGCTGCAACCGCCGCTCGCCCGCGCGCCCGGCGGCTCCTCCTCTCCCGACCCGGCCCCGGCCCCGGCCCCGGCCCGTCCCGCCCGGGCCGCGGGAGGGAGACCACCGCCAGCAAATTACCGTGCCACCGCGCCCCGGCTGCCGGGCCCGGCCCTTGTTGTGGTTGGGTTCCTTCCCCCACCCCCTCCCTCCCCCGATCCTCCTCCTCCCGCTTTTTTTTTTTTTTTTTTTTTTAGTTAACGTTTAAATACTTTTTTTTTTTTCCCCCCTCCTTTTTACGTGGCGGTGGGTTCTCCTCTCTCTTCTGCTCCGTTCACCTGCGATCAGCGGATGCAAGTCACACACGCTCCCTCCCTCCCTCCCTCCCTCTCTCTCTCCAAGTTAGCAAAGAACAAAAAAAAAATAGCTCCGTTAAGGATAAGAGCGGGAGCGGAGGGGTGTGCGCGCCTCTGCCGGGGAGCGCCGGAGAGCGGAGGACACCGCCGACGGCTCCGCACACTCCTCCCTCCGCGCCAAGTCAAGCAGCAAGTTTGCCGTGCACCTGTTTGAGCAGCTCGAATCCCCGTCGCCGCCGAGCCCCGAAAGTGATTTGCAAAAGGGAGAAAGTTTTTCTCCGGCGGGGTCGCCGATCACTCTTCTCACGATTTTCTTCTCCTCCTCCTTTTTTTTTTTTTTTTTTTTTTTTTTTTTTTTTTTTTTGGCACGGCGGTCGCTACCTTCATACAAACGGGTTTTGCCTCGCTCGCTCCCCGTCCTCCCGGGCTCCTCTATGTTTGATTCTTTTTTCACGCCTGGCGCCGGTGGAAAATAAAAAAGCTACTTGAATGTACAGCATGATGATGGAGACGGACTTGCACTCCCCTGGCGGAGCCCAGGCCCCCACGAACCTCTCGGGGCAGACCGGAGCGGGAGGTGGCGGCGGCGGCGGCGGCGGGGGGAACAAAGCGAACCAGGACCGGGTCAAGAGACCCATGAACGCCTTCATGGTGTGGTCGCGGGGCCAGCGGCGGAAGATGGCCCAGGAGAACCCCAAAATGCACAACTCGGAGATCAGCAAGCGCCTGGGGGCCGAGTGGAAAGTCATGTCGGAGGCCGAGAAGAGACCGTTCATCGACGAGGCGAAGCGGCTGCGGGCGCTGCACATGAAGGAGCACCCGGATTATAAATACCGGCCCCGGCGGAAGACCAAGACCCTGCTCAAGAAGGACAAGTACTCGCTGGCCGGGGGGCTGCTGAGCGCCGGTTCGACCGGGGGAGGCCCGGCCGGCGTCGGCGTGGGCATGGGCGTCGGCGTCAGCCCCGGCGGTGTCGGGCAGCGGCTGGAGAGCCCCGGCGGCACGGCCAGCGGCGGCTACGCGCACATGAACGGCTGGGCCAACGGCGCCTACCCGGGCTCGGTGGCGGCGGCGGCGGCGGCGGCGGCGATGATGCAGGAGGCGCAGCTCGCCTACAGCCAGCACCCGGGCAGCGGGGGGCACCCGCACCACCCGCACCCCCACCACCCGCACCACCCGCACAACCCGCAGCCCATGCACCGCTACGACATGGGCGCCCTGCAGTACAGCCCCATCTCCAACTCACAGGGCTACATGAGCGCCTCGCCCTCGGGCTACGGCGCCCTGCCCTACGGCTCCCAGCCCCACCAGAACTCGGCGGCGGCGGCGGCGGCAGCGGCGGCGGCGGCGGCCGCCTCCTCGGGGGCGCTGGGCGCCCTGGGCTCGCTGGTGAAGTCGGAGCCCAGCGTGAGCCCGCCCGTCACCTCGCACTCGCGGGCCCCGTGCCCCGGGGACCTGCGGGAGATGATCAGCATGTACTTACCGGCCGGGGAAGGCGGGGATCCGGCGGCCGCTGCCGCCCAGAGCCGGCTCCACTCCCTGCCCCAGCACTACCAGAGCGCCAGCACGGGGGTGAACGGCACCGTCCCCTTGACGCATATCTGAGCCCCCGCCGGCCGCCAGCACCGGCGCCGGGAGCGGCGGAGGCGGGTGCGGGCTCGGGCACCGGTACGGGCTCCGCCACCGACTCTGGCTCCGGCCCCGGGCAGCCCCGCAGGACTGCGCGCCCGCCGCCGCCACCGCACGCTCAGCCCCGGCCGCCCGCCCGCGCCTCGGCCCCGCGCCGCTCCCGCGTCCTCCTCTCTTATTTTTGCCTTTTGCTCCCCTTCCATCCCGCCCTCCCCCGCCTCTCTCTCTCTTTTTTTTTCTTTCTTCCTTTTTGTACAGAAATGTTTTGATGTTCTTGTAATAATAATAATAAATAATAATAATAATAACGAGAGAGAAAAAAGGTAACGGTTGCTTTACTTACCTTTTTTTTTAGAAGGACTAGTTTATGAAACTAGTTTTAGACTGAACTTCCGTGTTTTATCGAGACTTTTTGTACAGTATTTATCATTGTCCCAAGAGACATAGAGCGTTTATTTGCAAAAGAGGAGAGAGAAAGAGAAAGGGAAAAAATAAAAGAAAAAAAGAAAAAAACACGACGGCGAAAAGACAGAAAATATCAATAATAACCACACAAAGTTGTAGGCGATGCCAACTTTTATACCGCGCGGAACCGCTACGATTTCAGTCACGGATCGCTTCTTGAGAAGGCGTTTTATTGCCCAATTAACTCGAAGTTGATGGGGAAACAGTTCTCATTTATTACTCATGTACTAAGGCAAATCCAAAACACTTAAAAGTTTTTTTTTTAGATGTTCTTGCTTTTTTGTTTAGGGGTGTTTTTTGTTATTTTTTGTTTATTTATAAAACTTTTTTTTTCTTTTTGGAGGCTGCAATAGTTTGGGGTTTTGTTTTGGTTGGTTGGTTTGGTTTGTTTTTTTCTGGGTTTTGTAAAACTATTGTATCTGAATATTTTTGTTTGTTTTTCTCTTTGATTTTGTTTTCTTTTGTACCTTTTCTTGTAAATGCATTGTGAAATAATTTTTATTTAGGCGTTATGAAGGAATTCAGATTGTGTATATAGTTTACTAAAAAGTCTTTCTGCTAAAAAGAAAACCTAAGGATGCATTCAATTTTGAGTTAAATAAATTTCAAAGCAGAAAAAGTAAACTGTTTTTTTTTTTATGAAAAAGAAAAACTAACGGAAGAGTACAGTAGTGTTTACCATGGTATGCCTGGAAATACAGCAGGTAAACCTAGAATATGGGGACGGAGTTCAAAACAGGAGCGGCGAACAGAATAACGTGCAATTGAGCAGTAAATGTCGATGTCTCCTAATCCGTGTAAATCAGGAGGGATGAAGGTAGATTTGTCTTAATAACTCGTTCCGTATTGCGATGGAAGGCGACTTACTGAATTACTCTTTCTAGTCGTGAACGGTCATTCTGTCTATTTTATGGCTGGGTTGACGGTCCGGACCGTTCCCGGGGCCATAACTTTCCCCCTGGGAGGAGGTCGGGCGCTGCGGTCGCGCTGCCCGCCCCTGCCCCCCGCTCGGCCGGGAGTCCCCGCCGGCCCGGGGGGCACCGACCTCCCCGGGGGGACGCGAAGGCACCGGCGAGCGCGCCACTTTCCCTCTAATTAACGCCATTAAAAGCGAAAGCGCTTCGGTTTGAGCGGCCCGAAAAGAAAAGCGACCTCTAAACCCCAAGCCCGAGAAGCAGCTCCATCCCTGCCGAGCTTCCCGGGGGGCGAGCGGGGAGCGGCCGGGTCACACGCTCCCACTCCGCGCAACCTGGGGCGCCAGTTCCAGCGACCGGGGCGAAAGCTGTCGAGCAAAATGATGCGTGTCTGTTCATTGAAGAATGTCGTCCAACGCTTTGAAATGTAATTTTTTTTTCCCCCTAGCTGTTGATCAGTACGTTTCGATATGCTGGAATTAAAAGTTTGCTGTAAACTTCGTCTGATAGTAATAACAGCATTAAGCGTTGCATTTAAATATCATACTGTAGCAAATAGATTTTGGAATTGGTCATAACTGCTTTTAAAAAGACAAAAAAAATAAACTTTTAACTTCCAGGGCAGCAATGTCGGTCGCAGTAGGCTGTAGGGTTTTTGAACCATTTTTCAGTGCTGGCGAATGAGTACTTCATCCATCCAGGAGTGGGGCAACGTTAGTTGGTCAATGAGGAGCAGTTTCTGTCCATGTTAAGGACTGCACTTTACCTATAATGCTGACATGCTAATTGACACGTATAACTGTTCGTAGTCCTTTTGATAATTTTGTTTAAATCACTAATTCTTTAAAGTGAACGCAAAATTTTCATGGAAGCTGTCTATTGATTTCAAATCAGGTAATAAAATTCCCCCCTCCTTTTTTTAAAAAAATTTTTTTACCATTTGAGTCTTTATTAAAGCGAGGTGTGTGCAGATTCTGCAAGTCAGCAGGCTCGTTTTGGAAATCAGCATACAAATAACGCACACAGAAAGCAAGAACCTGTGAAAACACTTCTGTAGCGCTGGTTACCTCCAGCCAAGCACGGTCCTACATGTAATTTAAAATATTAATAGGCGTTGCGTTAAATATGCAAGATAAGCTGAGTACCTGTTGAACCGTTTCTTGAAATGCCTTATCCATCATGTGTATACATACTCATACATATCTATACACACTATAGATAGCATCATGACCGAAAAGAAGTGTATGTGTGTGTGCAGTACGTGTGCACTTGCAGACGCATATACATCTGATGCAACCTTGTTACGTGCCTTTTCTTTAAGGGTCATAGCTTATGAAAATCACATTTTCTAACAATGAGTAAGAGAAAAATCCCGGCGAGACGATCCTGAATCGCTGAACACGACTGATGGAACAGGTGGATTGGGGCAGTCAAGGGAGAAAAGCAAATAAACATCTGCGCGCATCCAAACAGAAGTGCTACGGAAAGGTTTAATAGTGAAAGATTACGGCTCTCTAAATGAGCTCCTTTTAACGAGTCTTCCCGCCTCCCCTCACAATTTAGCGACTCAATGGCGTTGTGCCTGGAATAATAGGAATACCTGCACTTTCAACACAAGGGGATTAAACAGACCCAATCTCGGCTATATTCAAATAAGCTTCGAATATTCTCAGCCCGCCTTTCAAAGAAATACAATCTTTTCTGTGTATGTCCAAAAAAAAAATCCCACCAAAACCCAACCCCCCAAACACCATAAGGATAGAATTTTATGCTGTTCGTGATTTACTGGTTTGGCGGTTCAGTTTCATTTGAGTTAAACTTTACGTTTAGCTATACAAACAAAGTTAAAACAACTTTGCCAGGCAGACTAGTTGGGCTTAGATACAGTAAAATAATACAGTCTTCGGGCTTTTTGATGTGCGGGTTATATGCAAGAGAATAATTGAATATGCAAAACTAAGAATAGGTTTAAACGATTTATGGTTTAAGCACGTTACATCTAAAATTGTATGAAATGTTCTTCCTATAACATGATTGATAGAGCTATTAAAATCACCTATCTGGAAGAATTAAAAAAAAAAAAAAAAAGGCGCTAACTCGTATTCAGTAAAAGGAAGGAAAATCTAGGGAACGAGGCGAAGGGGAGCGAGGCAGAGGTGCACTCTCTGCAGAATTAGGCTGCGTGTAGAGTGGGCGTCTTGGGGTCAGGCCCCCGCGGTCCGGATCGTGCCCCCCACCCCACCGGTCACCGCACTGTCGGCACTCTATCCCGAGAGGTGGGGGACAGCAGAGATGCCAGGAGGACAGGAGGCACAGTGCGGTAACAGGTTTGATCTGCTCCAAACTTCGAGCCAAAATGCAAGCTCGGCCTGAACTCCACAGCTCTTTTCCCAACTAATCTTCCTAATTTTCGTCTTTTTTCCTTTCCTTTCCTTCCTTCCTTCCTTCCTTCCTTCCTTCCTTCCTTCCTTCCTTCCTTCCTTCCTTCCTTCCTTCCTTCCTTCCTTCCTTCCTTCTTTCTTTCTTTCTTTCTTTCTTTCTTTCTTTCTTTCTTTCTCTCTCTCTCTCTCTCTCTCGTTCTCTCTCTCTCGTTCTCTCTCTCTCGTTCTCTCGTTCTCTCGTTCTTTCTCTCTCTCGTTCTTTCTCTCTCTCTTTCTCTCTCTCTCTCTTTCTCTCTTTCTTTCTTTCTTTCTTTCTTTCTTTCTTTCTTTCTTTCTTTCTTTCTTTCTTTCTTTCTTTCTTTCTTTCTTTCTTTCTTTCTTTCTTTCTTTCTTTCTTTCTTTCTTTCTTTCTTTCTTTCTTTCTTTCTTTCTTTTTCTTTTCCCTCCTTCCCCACCTCCCTCTTTTTTTTTCCATGCGTGGCTCGCTGAGCCCGTAGGAGTGGCGCTGGGCCCTGGGGAAAAGCCTTGCCGTCCATCTCCACTCCCCCGCGCCCTCAACCGGAGTCACACCGCAGGAAGCCCCGGGGGGTGGTATCGATTGGACGACGGAGCCGGGGAGCGGGGAGCCGGGGAGGGGGACACACATTGAATTGTCCATGAAGATAAAAAAGCACGACTCTAGAAATTCTCGCAGGAGGCTTTGGGGACGCAGCCACAACGCGCTCGGGGGACCATAGGAGGGCAAGAAATCCCCCAAGATGACCCTTGGCAGGGCGGGAGGTTTGGGAGGATCCTCCCTCCCAGCTGCACCACATGCAAGCAGCATCAGGCCGGAGGCATCTGAACGCCTGACGCTGTTACAGCTTTTTATAACCATGCGTAAACTGCCACGGAAGGAAAAACAAAATAAAAATTTAAACCACGCGGAATAGCACCCCACACCGCCGAAAACCAAACCAAACATCTAATCTGAGCATTGCTGTAGAGTAAAACGCAGCTAAAACTCTCGAGTTGGCAGCTGCGCGTGGGTTTGAAGCGTTAGGTGGAGAGGATGCGCTCCCGGGCCGGGCGCCGACTTTCTTCTGCGCCCCGCGATGCCCCCGACTTTCTCGGGGACTCACTCGACCCCCCGCGACCCTTTTCTGCCCAGCCCCCCTCCCCCCGCACACTTTCTGCCCGCTCCCCCCGGCAGGGTCCAGCTCTCCCCTTCCCTCCCACGTTCAGCAACACGTGGGGGAACGCCGGGAAGGGGCAGCCTCGTGGGGGCGGGCGGCGTCCGAGAGAGTGTGTGTGTCTGTCTGTGTGTCCGTGTGTCCATGTGAGTGTGCAGGGGGCTGATCTTGCGGGAAGTCCCCTCCTCGCTAAGCAAGACCCCCGGTGCCGCGGAGCAGTGGGCCTGCGGGGGTGTTGTTCGCGGGGTGTCCGTGGGTCTCTGCGAACTGCAGCCCCGCGAAACGAGGTACCCCCGGTCCCGTCGGAGGGGGTCCAGATGAATGATGCAAGAGGAAGAGGGGGATGAAAGGGGAGAAGGGGGGAGAGAGAGGGAAGGAGTGAGCGGGAGGCGGGGAGGAGGGGGACCCGTGTTTGGAGAGCGAGGGATTAGCGAGGAGAGTCCTGACCCCGAAATGAACGGCCAGTCAAACCCGTTTACAATCACCCAGCGGAACACCGATGGCTCCTGCTGCAAGCCAGCGGCCGGCAGGGCAGGCAGCGAAACCAGAGCCCCCCGCGGAGCAGGTGGCTGGTGCGGGAGGCCCCGGCCCGGCTCGGGGGAGAAGGGAGACGCCACAGTTTTTCGGGGCGTGGGGGGGGGGGGCATGGGAAAAGAGGTCCCAAGGGGAGAGCAGGGCGCTGAGGCTGATGGCGGTGGGGAGGATGATGCGGTGCGCCCCGTCTCCCGACCGCAGCCTTTTGGCCCCTCACGGAGGAGCAGGGAGGAAGGGAAAGCGGGGCGGGGTGTGAATGCAGCCGTGAGAGGCAGGGGAGCAGGGCCGAGATAGCTGGGAAAAACAAGCGCGCTGCTGTCAGCCGGGAAAGGCCGCTCTTAAACTCCACACGGGACCCTCCCGGCCTGGGCCGCGGGGCTCCCGGCGAAACCAAAGCCCGGCTCCAGTCATGCGTTTAGCGGCGGGCGACGCGCAGGCCGCCCTCCCGGACCGCAGGCCATCTGCCGCACGGCTACCAGGGGCGGGGGGTGGGAGAGGAGCCGCCCCCCGACGGGCCGCCGAGCGGGGCCGGCAGCGGCGGGTGGGCTCCTCGGCCGCCGCTCCGCGCCCCGCGGGGCATCGGCGCCGCCGCTCCGCGCTGCCGCTCACACCTCACGCACACAGATACTGCACGGAGGGGGGAGGCGACATACAGTAACTTTTCTTTTTTATGGAGGGGGGAAGCAAGTAGTCCCTTCACCTCGCGGCGTTTTGACTCCTCATCTTCCAGAAAACACAGCACCCCGCAAAGCGAGGATGCTCGGTGGCTCGGTGCTACCCCACGACCAACCCTGAGCACTTGTGTGCACGTCGTCCGAGCTAACGGGGAGCTAAAGCAGAGGGCCCTGGCCTAGGTCGGAGACACCTCCCCTAAAAGTGCCGAGGGGAGCCCCTGGCACCTGCTGCTATGCGTGGCCAATCTCCATCTCCCCAGCGCCACGAGAACCCACGCAGCTCCGGGGAGGGTGGGTGCCCGCCGCCGGCAGGCAGGGACCGGGAGATATAGGTCAAGATTAAGCGAGAGTCCGTGGGTTCGTGCTGAGGTTAGAGGTGTGGGTGGGTGTTTCCCGGGAGGGAAACTGAGGTCTGAAGCAAGTGGTGTCACACAGCTGAGGGGGAGAGGAGACGGGTAGCAAAGTTTGGCTGAAAAGTCACTTCTGGCGAGGGAAAGCGAGAAGAGAGGCAGAGGGAACGAAACAGAAAACGTGGCCGGACATGGAGAGGAGGGATGGCCTGAAGTGGGCCGGTTGCAGCGAGGAGCTTCGGGGGAGCGATGGGAGCCCACCCCCCGATGCCCGTGCGGGAGCAGGGAAAGCAGAGATTATGTATACGGGGCGGACAGGGCCTTGCTTGCCTGCCTGCCTGCCTGCTGGCTCCGGCCCCACTGCGCCCCTGCTGAGAAATGTCAGGAAGACCCGTGGGACAGGGGCGGCCCCGAAGAGGAGGGGGGCTGGCAAAGGAGCCAAAGCCCCGGGCACCGGCTGTGCAGGTAACGCGACTAACTAACTTTCCTTAGCAGAGAGTTCACTTTGACATGCAGTGAGTCATTCTGCTCTTGGGGTAAACTTTGCGAAAGTCAAGTTTAGCCAACTAAAGTTTGGAGACACTCAAAGAGCTTTGCTGTAACAGCAATACAGTGTATGGGGCCCGCTCTTCTGGCTGCATCCCCGAGATGGTAAGAGGTGCTAGCAGGAGACCTGGAAGACCTTCCTAGCCTTTATGCCTATAATAAAATCGGGGTACCCCTGGCGATGCCCGTGTAGGATATGCCAGAAGTGAATAGGAGTTGGCTGAACTCAGTTGCGCCTCTGTATGTGCCCTCAAAAAGTCTGGAGATACCAAAGGGAAAAGGCCGGAGAAAATCCCAGGCTTTTAAACTGCCCAGATCTCGTGTGAAGTAAAGAACAGCTGCCCAGGGAAAGAGGGCTGGTCCGTGGCTTTGGTGTTGAAGCTGATGGGCCTTGCGACAAAGAAGCTCCTGCATCCTATTTACAAAGCCTTGGGGTGCCCCTGTGCAGTTTCATGCCTATCTTTCCTGGATGGTGTAATTCCCTGAAGGGAGGAGCCTTCAGAAAGGTCTTGTTTCAAGAAAGTCATTCAAGTGTTTTAGCATGGCCTGTCAGGACGGGTTTGGGGGTAATATGCTTCATGCTCGGCAAAATCCCATTGTCCACGCTTTCAGCCTGGGCACCTCTCTGTGATTCGGAGAAGACGTGTGCCACGGTTAACTGCGGCTCTCAGATAGAGAGACTATCCTTCATAAACCTTAAAAAAAAAAAAGGGGACAATGAAGCCGAGGAGAAGCAGGAGAGCATCTGGCGGTGGTCAAACAATTGGGCAAGCGCTAGTGGGTGAGCTGAGCTCTGAGGACTTGGAAAACGCGGCTTCGGCCCGGGGCAGACCAGTGTGGGCTGAGGAAGTGCAGCCGACACGGGGGGAAGGACCGGAGTCTGCAAAGTGTGAATTTAGGAAAATAATAGCTTTCACCGGGAGGAGGTGAAATATAGTTTACCAAGGCGTAAAACTCTCCATAGCAACTAGGAACTAGGGGTGAACAAAGGCACCATACATTTTGGGCAGTATAATTTATCCACGGGGGAGGGGGCGGGGACGGACGGTGTGACGGTGCAGGAGGCGTGCGAGGGGAGTAGGGAGACTTTTATTTCTTATCAATGCAGAAAAATTGTATAGGAAAAATTTTGTTGCTATAACGTTGGACAGTGGATAGTTTAATCGCAATCAGATTAGCAGAATGAAGTAACAGCTTCTGCAGGTTTGGACCTGCAACCACAAGCAAGCCAAGGCGGCAGGAGAGAACTAAAACTCCAGGCACGGGAGTTCAAAACGAAGTATCGACACGAAAACACAATTTCGACCCGGTGAGGAAAGCTGGGGGCTCTGAAACCATCCACGGTGCCGCGTACACCCCGACCATGGTCTCCCCTTCTGCCTTACACACACGTTAATGTATTTAACGTTTGGAAAAATCTTGAGTAATCACTTGATCAGCTGATCGGATTGGCTTTCCAAGTTACCTTTCGTTTTACCTGTACATAGCAGAAGGCAGAAAGGGGCTTTGCTTTCCTTTAGGGTTTGTTTGGGGTGTTTTCATTATCCGTGCCTTCGTGCATTATCAGTCCTACATTCCTCTAAATAGCTTTTCACCCACAGGGCAGTTGAGAGCTGCGTGTTTCCTCCCTCTATGTTAGAACGTAGAAAATAATGCGAGAAACAAGATGCTTGTACAATCGAAGTCACTGTGAACTCGTTTAACCCCTACCATGAAGGACAGTGAAAGAGAAAAGAAAACTAGGCGGGAAACCTCTTTAAAAATACACAGCTGTAGGGGAAACGAAGCCTGCACGTTTCAGGTCTGGAGAACTGTGAATCTCAGATTGCAGAAAACAGCTAAGGAACATTAACGTTCAAAAAAAAAAACCACCATCAAAACCCAAACCAACCGAACAAAACACGAAGAGCCGAAAAAGGGAAGCGTGGAATTTAGTCTAACGAACCTCTCAGCGGTGTGCCTTGAACAGCCGTAAGGGTGAAGAGGAAGGGATTCAGGCGTGAGGTGCGTTTTCCAAAGGGGAACTTTCCATGCTCTGGTGTCACATCATTACTCACGTGTCTTGCGGAACAGCTGAACGAACGAAGAAATGAGAGCGGAACATGGGTTTCTCACCCTCAAAAGCACTTCGTCTGTTGATGTTCGTCTGAGTTTCTAACTTTCTAGAAAGGCTGAGGAAGTTTCTGCTAATCCTCCATCCCAGAGGTCCACTTAGCAGACCATCTTTTGGGTCAGAACATAGTGTGAAATAGTCTCCTAATCGTTTTCTTGTGACTAGGCATCTGAAGGGAAAGCCATGTCTTATTTTCCCGAATCCAGCAACACTTTTTAGGCGTCGCAGACCAAACTTCACTGGATAAGTGGGACAATCTCATCATGATATGCGTGTCACAGATTCAGCTATTTAAGATAAGGAAAGCAATGACATGGCGTTATTTTAAAGGACACTCTTGGGAGATCAAATGAGCTATTTGGAACAATTTGGTAGGAGCTTGCTATTTAGTTGTAGTATTCAGTGCGTGGTTCCAGGTAGGTAAATTAAATGTGTTAATGAGGCTCAGACATGTTTTAAATATTTCATAATGCCTAATTCACGCATTTATGTATTCACAGTTACGATGGGTTCCTATTTAGATGGATGTATTTATCATCTACCTTAGACTAGCCTTAGACGATAGATGAAAGAAGAAGATACTACAGTTGAAAGGTAAACTTATTTTCATGAGAAGGGCCAAACAAGTCCCTTGTTCAAAGCACAGTCTCTGCTCCTCAGGATATTCTTGCTGACTTCCAGCAAATGGTCATTTAAAAAAAAAAAAAGGTCGTTCATCTTTAATAAAAATCTGCCAGAATATGGATGGCAACTCCTCCGTAAATATACGTCATGGCGTCATTTACTTGGGAAAGCCCTATCATGATTTTCTGGTGTTTGCTGGAGAATGCAAATCTCTCTCCATATGCACACTATTGCGCACCAGATTCAGATACGGGAGAGTCGAAGTATCTTGTCATACCTTTTAGTTTTGATATGACATGCCCATTGCCTAAGGGGTACAGGACTCTCTTCAGACGTGAAAATTGAATGATGAATGGAAATATGGAGGCAGAAAATCGGAGCTAAAATTCACAGGGGACCGGGTTTGGTTTTCGTGGTATGAGACATAATGATAAAAAATGAAGAAAGGGCAGAAAACGTATTACAGAAGCTACGTTCCTATTCTGTAAAACAGCTGGGCAACACCTGGAATGGAATCCTTTCTCTCGTCAGACATCATATGGTAAGCACAGCCGCAAAACTCTTGAAGGGGAAACTTCGGCGTTCCCTCTGCCGATGAGCACACCTCAGTTAGCAAGAACACCCGGATTAGAGGGATTTCTAGTGTCTCTCTGGGGATGACAAACGAAACTGTGAAATGTTACTTTAAAAAACTGGTCGGGTTTGCTGTGGAAGACTGCCTTTTTCCTACTGATAGGAATAAAAACTCTTTTGCATGGAAAGGAAGGGAGAAGGCAACTGGGGAGGCGGCACAGGGTCAGCCGTGCCTCCTGCCAAAAGGGCTGCTGTCTAAAAGCGGGTCAGGCATTAGTGCCCGCTACCCACTCTGAAAATCAACCTGATTAGTCTAACTAGTGGCCAAACGTGGTTTAATGAAGCCCAGGACCCTGTTATCCTATGTGCCTCTCCACCGCCGCCCCTTCCCGCCAGCGCCAAATTGCTTCTTAGAGAAATCGGTGTGAGTGACCCCTTCGCTCCCCGCTGTGGCACTACCACCCGGGGACAGCTGCCCCACGACCGTGGGTCTTTGGCAGAGCAGGTTCAGGTCTCCTCCATCTCTCATGGAGGGGGCCCAGGCGGCGGCACTGTGCGTGCGGGCGGGGAGATCCATGTCCCTGGGGAACAGCTAGAGGGTCAAGCTATTGCGTCGCAGGGGATATAACAACCTCTGGCTCATGGAGAGGGGACACGGGACAAGCCATGGCACCTCCCGTACTGGGACAGGCGGGTCTGGCCCCTGGTTGATTTTAATGAAGGCCGGATCCACCCCCCGGGTTTCCCTGGCCGAGGAGTCCAGAGGTGGCTCATGCGCAGGAACCGACTGTGCCCGGCAGCCCTAGATCCAGCTGTGCTCCAGAGGTTGTCATGGCCCTTAGACTTCGTCTTGATTGCCCTTTATTTCAGCCCACCAGTGAACGAATGGTAACTTCCATGACCTAAGTTGCATCTGGTCTGCTTGCCTACCTTCTGTCTCCTAGGATGTATTTTGTGAGGTCATTTTGGTTGAAGTCGGCTAATTGTGGGAATTTGAAAAAGCACGACTGCTTTTAGAAACCTTAATTTTTTTTAGGAAACCTGTGAAAATGTTAAGCTTGAGACTGCAGTATTCTTCCCCATGCACAAGACACAAAATACGAACCAATTTAAAGGTATACCTCAGAGGAGGAGAGAAATAAATCCAGAGTCATTCTGCAGTAAAACAAGAGGCCGGGAAATTTTCTCTTCTTAAAAGACTAGTCACTGAAGAAATATCTTTCCACATGTCAAATGAGAGATATTTTGAAGAGTTTTCCTAAATGGAAGTATACACGCCTCTGAGATGCGTGTTTTCAGCTTCAGCAGAGTTCTGTGTTTTGCTGAGTATCGTTGTGCCACCAACACAGGAAAATACAGCCAGAGAAGCAAGGAGTGTTGACATACAACGTAATAGTTAGTGACTTTCTCAAAGTACAGGTTATCTTCACCTGACAGGAAGATGTTAATAGAAAATTGCAGTAAGAATTTTGCCACTGTACAGAATACTTTCTGAACTTCTAAACAAACATAAACTAACCAAATATTATTCTCATTTTGGAAACTTTACAGTACAATTACTGCAGACTACTCAGATCGCTCCACTGACCCTCAACCATACTACACAGATATTGCCAAACTGAATTCCCTTATTATTTCTCAAAACCAACACTTGTTAAAAGGAGAATGCAGCATCCAGCATCCCTGATTTAAACCTTAGCTTTACGGGAGGGCAGGGAGGAGACAAGGCAAAAAAAGAAAGCAAGACAAAATAGGGAAAAGCTGTCTTTTAAAGTGAAAGAAATTTGAGAAGCCTATAGGAAAATTGTCTAAAGCTGACTAGACTAATGTTGTTTCTTGTCCAACCTAGAAGTGTTCTGCAGGGTATTTTTCTCTAGTACAAATGCAATTTAATAGCCGAGAAAGATATTGTTTCACTTTCAGCTATCTGCTCTATGCTCCGGTCTCATTCTGCACTAGATGATTACCTTACTGTCCTATATGCACAATTTAAAGGGAATTACCTATTACTTCAATTATTTGTTTCTTATCAACTGATGTTACACTACAAGGATTTGCACTGAAAGGACACAAAGAAAGAGCAAGTCATGGCACATTGCCAAATAAAAGAGTAATGTTCTGGTGAATTTAGCCTAAATAATTTACTGCTATATAAAAGTGGAAAAGTGGAAGGTGAACCCTTTGACCAATAAATCTCTTCTGCATGTGAAACCCTTATCTTGTCCCCTCCAATATATTCCACACTAGGAAGCCATCATCATTGGCTCTGGTTTGTTATTTGTAAACCTTGATCTTCTGCACTCGGTGTCCTAAATATGGATAATTAGCATCAGTTTATCACGCCTCTGCATATTTTCTCTTCTCTCCAAACATGCATGCTTCTATTGGCTGCCATTCTGTCACAGAAGATTATGGAGACAGATTGCAGAGAATGAATGTGCTAAACGAGATTAGGAAGGAATAGAAATAGCAACTTGGCCAATAAATTCCTCGTGAGAGCCTTATCATACAATTACACGTTGACTTGTTTCACACTCTCCCAGCCTCTTAATCCAACGCCCCCACCAAGAATAAAATTTCACTAATTTCTGAATTACTGCGTATCCTCATGACTTGTCACTGAGAATGGTTGGAAGAAGCAACACGGTCGAAAACAGCACATCAAACTTCCAAAAAGAAAATAAAATTTACAGGCAGAAAGAGATGGGGCTTTAAACCATTTGTGGCCACACGTAGAAGTTCTTGTGCTGCCGCGGTTTCAAGGGCCAAGACTTCAACATGAGACGTTTTGATCTACGCTTTTGCTACCTAACTCTTTACACTGGGTGTAACGTTATCTTTTAGGAGGACTTGGGGATCAGAACGCGATGATTCTGCTAAACTATTTTACGTCATCGTCTGCTGTGCCATCAGCTGTCACCGCCGAGCCCGTACAGACTCGTCGGACAGCAATGGCGAAAACACCTACTGCTGTCATCGATTTCTTGGACATTCCTGAAGACACATTAACTGAGAAGACACCATCAGTATGACAGCAGAGCGAGACAAAATCGTTCCGAGCTTACAAGAAACATCTACCAACTGTATGGAGTTGGTTTTGTCCATTCTGCCGAGCCTGTTGCAGTGTGGGCATCAAGAAAACATTATTTCCATGACATAGTTAAAAGGCACGGCAAAACCCTTCAGGAGACATAATCTCTGGAAATGCTGGAAATCTACATTTCCTCCCTTATACTAGCCCAGGAGAAGGACTTGCAAAACGACTTAATGTTGTGGTAATGTTGTTCTCATTGCTTTAGATACGCGTAGAAGAAGAAGGACATAAGTGGAATAAAAAGTCCCAATATCTGAACAAAAAGCCTTGCTCAGTTGATCTTTACTTACAGATTCGATGCCACCGTGCACTTGTCTTACAATTTTAACAGATTTAAGGGTATTTCACAGCGTTTATTACCGTGAAAGCGCTGCTTTAGAAAACAAAGTGTTTGTATAACTCGAGTAATTGTTTCCCCTAATAAAAGTGAATCTTCAACCACATACAGACTTTCAGAACCCGGATGAAAAGTGTGACAAAGTCGTGCTAAGTATTCCAGAGTTGCTTAACGTCACGCCTGCCAGTGCAACCAGATGCTGGGCAAGTTTTAGCGTAACAGTGAATCAGCACATGTCACAAGTGTTACGGATGCTCGAAATAAGGGGATTCCCTCGAGTGGGGACCTTCCCTGTACGTTTTTGCCGGGGCTGGAAGCCATCCAGGATGCAGAGGAGCATCCCCGCGGTCCCCAGCTTGGAGGGAGCGAGGCGGCCGCGACCCTCGGGTATGACAAATCCATCCTGCGAGTATCTTGCAGCAGGAAGCGCCCTGCGAAGAATTCACGGTTCGCCCCTCCGAGTTATATTAAGCATAAAATGGATTTCTTAGTAGTGGTGGTGGAGTAGTTGTTGATTTTTTTTTTAACCTTTAACTTGCCCATTGCCTTTCTCTTACTCTCCTTGGAGTTTTGCTTGGTAGTCAATCACTTCCAGGTGGTGAACCAGACAGCAGTTGAGGGTCACCTTCATCCCAAGTCTTAAAACCATAACGTCGCAGAAAAGATTGAGATGATATAAGTGTGACCTTGTGGGACAGCAAGACAGTCCCACTACCTGTTTGCTGCCACAAGAGCCTTTGCGGTCACATAAAAATAAAAATTAACACCGTTTCCCTCTTCCTTTTCTTGTTACGTACGTAGGCATGCATGCATATTCATGCATGTATATCTATATGTATACACACACACACATATATGTACACACACAACTCTTGAGTGAATTGGTTAGCTGCATCAGGGAAAGAGGCCTTTGCCATTAATCTGGGAACAAACCGCTAACCTCGGTGACTGGTATTTTAGCTTTTCTTTTCTCGCTTCTCTCAGTGCGGGGAGAGCAGTAAAGCTTGTGTGGACTGATTGTGAGGGGCTCTGCTGGAATTTGGCAGGCCAGGGGCTTGGAGAGAAGCCCCATGCTGACTCCTATTCAGCGGGCCAGTTTTCTGCGAGCTTTGGAAGTTTCACTCAGCCGTGCACTCAATGGCTTCACAAAGCTGATTACAAGCTTCAGCGCATTCCTGAAGGAGCCAAAAGCGACGCAGGTGCAAACGAGCCGAGGGAGCCCCTTATCCCGGTGACAGAATGGGACAAGCTGGGAAAGGCTTGGACCACACAAATCCAGGGCTCACCAGGCAGCAGCAAGCCTGCCTTGGGAACGGGGGATCATTATCCGCTCTATTCAGCGGGGACCCAGCGGCAGCAGCGGCACGTCCCGCGGCTGGGGAGGGCTCCCGGGACTCTGTGTCCCGGGTGGGAGTAGCACCGCTTCACCTGCCATCCCCTCCCCTCGCGGCTGCCTCATGCGTTCACCTGAGGTGCCCCAGCTCCCTCCTCCCGTCTGATTTCTACCCCAGGCTTAGGTTAGGCTTCAACCCGACGGCTGAATTACCTCGCCGGTTTTTTTCCCCTATTGCCCCATCACACAAGAAAAGCCCTTCTTCACCTCTTCCCCCCGCCACGTATAAACACGGTACTTAAGGGTCTGTCTGGAAAACCAGCACAGAAAACGCACTGATCCGAAATGGCAGATTTCCTCCCGACTGAAGTTCTCTGGCAAACACCCTATTTTGAAGACTGCCTTTAATTCCAGAGAGAAACCAGCCGAGAGTGCACCCGCTCCCCCTCCCCGCCCCCCGCAATTACTCCAGCCACCCGATTCCCACAGAAACCTCCCGCAACACAAACGCTTGGTGAATGCTTTCTGACTTCGTGAAAGCAGCCCACGGTCCCTGCCCTTCCTGTCTCCCCGGGGAGCGAGGGGGTGGCGAGGAGCCGAGGGGTGGGGGGGGATGTCTCGGTGCCGGAGATGCTGAGGAGTGATTTCCTTTAATTGGGGGTTCTCGGAGGGAGTTCCCCTTGCCTCCGCTCCCTCACCTCCTTTCCTCTCTTCTAGCCCTTCCCCTCCAGCCGGGAGAAGAAGCTGCACTTCACTTCGCTGCGAAATTAATTACGGCCCTTCCCCGCTATCAATTACGGAGGAATCAGCCCTTCCTAGGGAGAGGAGAAATAATCAAAAGGCTTTTCAGTCTGGGGGGTGGACCTGGGACCGCCGAGCACATAATGCGGCAAGGGGACTTGCCGCGCTTCTGGCCGGTGGTTTCATATGCAAATGGCGAGCTGCCTCCAAGTTATCATTATGGTTTTATTTATTTATTTATTTTAATGTTATTATTGTGTCGGGGGTTTTAATAGCCACATGCTCTCCCCTTCCCTTTCAGCGAGGTTTCCTTGGCGATCAGCCACGCTGCTTCTTCCTCGGGCGCGCTGCCTCCCGCCCCAGCGCCTGCCCCACGTCCATGTTAATTTCGCCCTATGGAAACGAAAGCGGCCCGGCCGGGCAGCTGATATTAAAGCGATCCCCCGGCCCTGGGGCTCAACCCTCCCCGCTCCTCGCAGTGGCCGTGCCTCCGTATGAGCGTGGCGTGTCGCTGCCGTGAGACACCCCCCTCTCGTCCTCGACCCCGGCCCCCCCGGAGCCTCCGAGCCCACCGCCTCTTTCATGCTTGCGAGATGCTGGGGAGGCAGCGGTGCGTTTGCTTGTGCGGAGCACACCGCCTGCAAGCGGTTGCCTTGGCAGAAAGGTGCAGCTTTCTGATGTTCTTTTGTCTGATAACTAATTCAAGTTAATGCGATCTTTATGTAAAGCTAACAGCGGATAATTGTCTATTTTCTCGCCAACAATCTCCATCACAATCACTTATCTGGAAACCTGCGGTTGTATTAATCGTTATATTCCCCGAGATAAGCGTCTCTCGAATTATCAGTAAACACTGGAGGGAAATTAAACAAACTCCAGAGCCACTTAAGTTTCCTCGGCAGCTTTTAACCTTGTCGGGGCGGGGGCGGGGGGAACCAAACCAACCTGGGACCGGAGAGCAGAAATTGGAAGGGTGGGTGCTGTGTGCGTGAAACAGTGGAGAAGGGCCTGAACTTTGGGATAATTTTGAAGAGTCGAGTCCTGCTCAACGCACCTTCCCTTCGAGGTGTCCGCGTTGCAGAGACAAGTACGCACCTTCAGTCCTGGTCGCCGTGCGGGGGTCGATCTTTAGCAGCCCCCGAGACCTTGTTGGAAATTCTTCTAAATCATGTAATTAAGTCTATTAGTTTCTGCAGGGGCACGACGAGCAGCTAGGAGAGTATACACCGAGAGATTAAGTAGAAGTCGCATGTTTTCCAGGTCTGCTATACGAAGAGGAGAGGGTTCTGCTTCCTTCTGAGAATCACCATATTAGCACAATTATTGGCAATATTTATACTAGAGAGTGATCTGAACCCCAGGAGGGTAACAGAGAGTGCGAGAGAGCGAAGCTATTGTGGGAATATGTTTTACTGCTTAGATCCCATCGGTTCCGTTAGGTGTAAAGAAATTATAGCAAATTGTGCTGGAAACCCCTCCAGGGAAAACATACTTGTATGACAAAGATTTTGTCTTTTAGAGATGAAGTCAAAACATCGGTGTCAAATGAAATTCATTTTAGGGGCGCTGCCGTGTGTGTGCTTACCTGGCTGGGGAAAGAAAAAAAAAAAAAGGGCAAACCGTGACATTTCAGTGGGGAACCTGGGACAGCACAGAGTTTGCAACTTCTTAGGGGAAAACCAGGCGTTCTCCAGCCTCCCCTCTCTCCCCGCCGCTTCCAGCCCGGCGCCCGGTCTGGAAAACACCGCGGTCCCGCCCGCTTTGCGGGGTAGCGGTGAATCGCTCTCTGCGCGCTTAGCATTTCTGGGAGGGTTTTTCACGTCGAAAGCGTTTTATGAACATTAACTAATTAATCCTGGCACTTAGTTACGGAGCAAGCACCAAGGAATTTCAAAACTCGCCTCTCTGATAAGCTCTATTTATTGTCGTCTTATGATTTTATTAAGGAAACTGTGGTCTGCAGAGGTTTCCAGTGGCACGGCTCTCATCTTAGCCGGGGAAGGTGAAGTCTGGGGTGGAAAAAAACACCAAAAAAATCATCACCAAAAAAACCACCACAACACATCCGAGCACAAACTAAACAAAATACCGCAACGAACACACAAACCTCTTCTTACTAGTCTGTGTGTCAAGGCACCGTATTTCCAAATACGATCGGTTTCTTAAAAAAAAGAGAAAAATCCTTTAACTGCCTCAATTCTCTAACTGTTTCTCTTGCGTTAAAAGTTCCCAGGGTAGCTTTTTCTTATGGCATTTGAGAATCATCCCACTTCATCTCTCACCTGAATCTTGTCATCTGTGCCATCTTGAAGTGATCTGTGAACAATGCTGGTCCCTTGGACAGCCCAAGCTGGTCAATCAGGCAGAACAGACTATGTAAATGGAATGGAAAGGCGAAGCGATGGAGAACAGTGGCCCCCATTGTCTTGGGCATTTCAAAGCGAAGCCCAGCTGCAGCAGGCGTTGCTGTCTTGGACCCTTGGTTGCTACTCTAATGTCATCATTGCAAAACATCACATTTTGAAAACTCTACAGGCTGAATGCATGAGCAGCCCTCTGCACCGATTTCACTTTGCCGTGACATCTTTCGGAGTCACCAACCCCCCCCGCCCCCAGAAAAACCAAACCACCACCAAAAAACAAAGCACCAACCCCCCGAAAAAAAAAAAGAAAACCACCCCACCAAAACAACAACAAAAAAAACCCCAAAAAACCAAAAAACCACAACCTCCACCAAACAAAAAACCCCCCCAAACCAACCAAACAAAAAAGGCAAAAAACCCAAACGAACTGAAAAAAAACCAACCGGGAAATAAAGGAAAAAAACCCCCTCCAACAACTGGGGACTGGGATCCCAGGCACATTGCCCGCTCATGTCCCTCAGTCCCTTTCCCCGCGCTCCTAATAACTGCGGTGCAGCTGACGCTAAAATGCCTTTTGCAACTTTTTGGTGAACGCCTCGCCTTTCTCGTTGTTTTTAGAGTCGAATCGGATGACGATTTTAGTTGCATTTAACTTATTTTCTGTCGGGTCTCTTTCAAGCACTCTAATGAGCTAACGCCGAAGAAACGTCGCTGTGAACAGGCAGTGAAGTATTTATTCACAACCGCTCCCAAAACTTCAGATACGCGGCGCTTGAAAAGATTCAAGCAGTGTCTTTGCGGGTGATTAAACCGACAGCTAAAATGGGTATTTACGGGCTCGTGAGGATGTTGTGTTTTTTTAATACTCGGTTTCTTAATGCACTCAAGCAGTCGCTGCTCCTATATATTGCTGCCAGCCCTGCTCCAGCTCCGCTTCCCAGCACTGGTCCCCAAGTTAGCCACTTTTACTGCAGTACAGCTGAGGGCTGTCGGATGATTAATGTGCTTTTTTCAAGCAACTAAATCATTGCCCATGTTTCACTTATCGTTCCTTTTCATTTTCTTTTGTCTGTAGGTGACATTTGTGATCACCATGTGGTGAACAGAGGAAACTCCCCTCTCTTCCACCCTCATGTCAGGAGCCTACGCTCAGGGAGCAAAGGTCTGTGCCACTGGTATCTTAAAGCATTGGGGGTTACCTTTCATTCCCTCCTCGTCGTCTCTTATTTTGCAAGAACTGGTGAAGCCAAAGCTGCTTCTCAAACAACAGCATTACTACAGTGAGCCCGCAGAGATGGACAACGCCACAGCCAGCCTTAGGTGCTATCTAGCTCGGAGATGGAGTGGTCATACGTTTTAGTAGTCACCCCTGAGTCTGGACTATGTTTAACATTCATGCAGGAACAGAGAAGAAAGTTTCATCAGACTAAGAGAGATGAGCTAAGAAACTCTTAATTACATTCTTTGCATGACCAAGAATAATTCAGTGTTTCTTTCCTACTCCTTAAACTTTCCCTTTTGCTACGGTAATGTACTCTGTAATAACATGACATAAATTACAAAGGAAGCAAAGGATGGGATTATTTAAAAGTAAATAATTATCTACTGCAATTTGATTAGCTTCCTAAATTTGTTTGCCCCTTTCAGAACGCAGTGTGTTGGTAAGAAGAAAAAGACGAGAGTAACAAACAAAAGCAAAGAGAAGGTGAAGTGAATGGGGCAAATAAATTACTGCTTAGGTGCCGTTTCAACTTCTGTGTGGAAATGTCCTTCCTCTTGGCAAAGAGAGTTTTCCAAGGACAAGTACTAGATTAAAAGAAAACCATTTTCCTACTACATTGCCCTCTTGGTCAAATGAGTAACAGCGGGAACTCAGACTGTTGCCTGTTTCATGCAAATGTTTAAACAGCGTTGATGTGCCCAGTATGCACCCTTCACCATCAGGCATTTGTTAGTGGATGTCCCCAAGTCTCTTTCCCCTATCAGTTCACCACCTTTAAACTCTACCTGCTAGACAAACAGATCTCCCAAAGTCTGTGGCCTAGCAAGTCTTGGGCGTGCTTCAGGTACCCTCTGGGCCCCTCACTTGCAGACTTGAATACAGGAACCCAGAGGAAAAGCCAAGTTGTGAAGCCAATGCCTATGCTGAAGACAGCAGCAATGCACGTGGCTGGGGGCAAAATGCCTTGTTGCTGTAAGTGGGTGCGTCTCCATCTGGATCTCTGCTACAGTACTTCCAGAAAGACATTATGAAGGAGGAGGATGCAGCGGCTTTCAAAGAGGAGCAGCTGCTCCTCCATATGTCTCATGTGGAGGTGGTGCCATGGGGCTATGTGGGGCTGGGGATCCCCTCTGTGGACACCGCAGCTCCTACTCATTGCTGGGGTGGACCATGTTCACCAGAGCCCAGAACATGGGGAGGGGATAGGGGCCCACAAGGCCATCCCACCGCCCTTGACTCAGGCAAGTCCCCCTCCTCCAGCAGCCCTATTTCCAGCCCATGATGCCAGCTGAACCTCATCCCTTCTCAGCAGCCTGCCAGCCTCACACCGCAGGGCTGAGAGTCCAGAGGCAGATTAGCCACCCCCTGCTCAGGCCTGCTGTCCCTCCAGAGCCCCAAACAAGTGTCCCTCACGCCAGGTTAATGGGCTGGGCTCTGACAGGAGGGAAGTGATCGCAAATCTGCCCCTCGGGCAAGTTGCTGCAGTAACCAGGGACAACCTCCTTTCTCAGTGGCCCTACATACCCCTGCCAACATGAGCTAATTGGAAGCAAGAGCAGCTCCTCCCTTGAGGAGCTGAACTTTGCTTTTCTCTCACAGCTGGAACATCTGCCCCTTCCCTCTACCAGCCCCAGCCCTGGTACATTCAGCCGCAGTTATCTCTGCTCATGCACTGACTGTATTTTTCATGTTTATTATCATCCAACACAGTGTACTGCCATCTGGCACACGCACACACAGGGGGAAGAAAACCATATATTCAGCAAATGGAGCATACAGGGTTTAGGTTTTGTTTTGTCTTGTTTTTCTTATTCTTCCAGTTTTCATTTAAAATTATGCGGAAGGGGTAGCTGAGCAATTCAGCTTCATGAAAAATGATCAGAAAACCCCAGTTAGGAAATTAAAAATTAGAGGAAAGCGGTGACTCCAGGAAGGGACAAGAACACTCCTTCCGCTGAAATACGGTTTCTTCTTTTCCTCCTCCCATATTTCATTTCATCTTGTGCTCTGATAAGGAATAAAATTACTTTTAAATGTTTGTGTTATCTCTTTTTACCCAGGTTTTTTCTGGTCTTCCAAATCGTTATTTTACTGTAACACGTTTTAAGCAAGTGACACGTAACAAACCACACTCCTCCAAAACACTAGAGCACTGTGAGCCACAGTGCAGCCCTTGAGATCTTTGCTGTTTTCACTGCTACAACAAAAATGAATGTAAAAATACATATGCAGAGTGGAAGTAAAAACCATACATAGCAGTTTCAGTGAAAGCTAGTACCTAATGCATTGCTACCTTAATTCAAAGATAGTTTTATAACAGAGTTGTATAATCAAAGCATTTTTCTTCCCTGATAATTCATGCACTGTAAGATTATCAGTGGAGTTGCCCATGAAAAAAGTACTACACAACGTATTGTATTACTTGATTCATTTTCTTTCATTTTTTACTTTAATTTTGTCTAATTACTGTGTTGTGATCTAAGTCAGCAATTTTAAATTAACTATCAACTTAACTTTTGAAGAAACCCTACAAATGCGAGATGATGAAATTTAAATAACGGTTGGCTATTGGGAAATGTCTACATCATGGAAAAGAAAACCTTCAGATATTTTTGTTCCATTTGCATATATAGCAATGTATTTTTCCTGTTTCATTTTTCAGAGTAGAATTATCTGACTTTTCCAAACTATAAAAATACTATTAAAAAACATGTTTGGGGTAGTGGTGGTGTGCTTTTTTTTTTTTTCTTAGTAGAATGATAGCTGTAATGAAAATGTGAAACAAAACAGTTCTTGGGACTAAATTGTTGGTTACTCAGATTTCTTCAGAAAAGCAACTTGTTGTTTTACAGATACAGAGTGGTAAAACTGTTCTCTGATCCTGCTAAAATAAATATGTTTCAGTGCAAATGGCACAATATATGTATATTGAGCTAGATTCTGGTCTCAAATCTGTTTAAAATTCAATATATCCTTCGCTCAAGCCCTGATCCAAGGCAAAGCGACGTCACTGTAACGACTTCAAGTGGGCTTTGGATCAAGGCCTTTTACACCACTATGCCTCACGCCACTAGGCTGAGAAAGGCTTTTTTTACTATGTCTTTCTTTTCCTGTGAAATTAGATTAATTTGGAATGAATTAGAAATGCTTGAGCAGAGATGCTCAGGGTTACTTTTAATGAAAATACTTTTTGTTTGAAATATTTCTTACAAATACAATTTGCTAGCAAAATAAAAATCTGCACTTTTCAGTATATTTCTGCTCATCGTTGATTTTTGGATGAATTGCACTTTACTTTTACATGCATGTGATCATTGCCTTGTTTCTGGATTGCAATTTTTATGTAAATAACAAGCGAAAAGAGAATCTATTGTAAAATACAATGTATGACAAATTCATTGAAACAAGCAAAATAATTTAAATAATGGTAATTCAATAAATGTCAGGAAAGCAATCCCACACCTTCGCTGATTGAGGCTGCTATGTAACTTGGAAGAAAGCTATCAAGGGAGACTTTTAATGCGCTAATATATTGAGCCTGTTCCAGTTGTTAAGCACATAATTAGAAATTCAGCAAGTCTTACCAAAGAGGGTCATAAACAACCACAATGAAAAACTCAAATCTCTCTCTGCTTTGTTTGGCAATGTGTACAGAAAAAAAAAAAAGTTGTGTTTTTTTTTTGTGATGACTTAGATTAGCTCCAATTAAACTTAGCCTTAACTCTGAGAGCTGCAAAGCAAAGCAAGCAGAACTTTGCTGCTTACTGTTAGAAACTTCTTTACTTACAAACTGGTAGAATTGCTTTTAAGCATCTCCAACAAAAGAGGTATAAAAGAGAAATCAAAGTGGAAGAAAGAGTCAGAATGCTACAAGTATAATGCAAAAGCCTTATGTGTCAGTGAGCATCAATAGTTAACAAAGCCGACTTAAATCTACCCATCTTCTTCATCCTGTATGCACTGAACAGGATGAATTATAATAAAATCTTGTCGTAAAGGATCTTAGTTTTCAGAGTTTACAGTGTTTTTCTAAATATTATTGATTTGAATATCCAGAATCAATGTGGTCTGGTTAAATGTTCTCTAATCAGTAAAATTTTAGCACTGATCAGACAGTGGAAGAATGATATTTCCACATGTTGAAACTACCTTGTGCCACTTATGTGAACTGAAATGGCAGAACAGAACTTGCCTCATTAAGCCATGTCTGGGAAGACAATATGAGGGGAAAGAAACCCATCATAATTAAGCATCCCATCTAGATTATTGTATTAGTGTTAGGTCTTTATAAATGGTGGGTGAGTGAGGCCACGTTTCTTCTCAGCAGTAAGTGCTTTGAAAATTTTAAGGAATGTAAATGCTTGAAAACATTTTCCAGCTCACCTGCTTTCAACGTCAAGTTTAGCCCCTGATTTCCCTACTTATTCCTCTAACTCTCCTGAAGTGGCCTTCAAAATGAATAAGCATGGATTTATTGTAAACTTCGCTGTTGCAGCTTCACTGTGGTTGTTCTGATCATTTCAGGACAAATGTGACAGTTTAAACTAATGACTGAACATCTATTGTGTTAGTGCTGTTTCCTGGTTATCTAGTTATTATTTATTTCCTGCTTGTTCTATTGTTTCTTGCCTTATGAAGACTCCTGTTCGCTCTGATAAAATTCCTTATAACATGGCTGCAACACCAAGGGTTGGGTAGAAAGGGTCCTCTGAATGATAACACAAAGAGCATATAAAGAATCCATCACAGCAGTCAGTAGTATAATGCGATTTATTTTCACTAGACATCCTCTTCACTACTGGATTAGTCACTTCACTAATGAGCAAATGACCCATAACTCACAGGAGTGGGTACTTAATGTGCAGGTCTTCCCTTCACCAGTGCAGATGAACTGCAGTGTGCTCACCATTATGCAATCACTTAATGTTTATGGCTCCTTCTCATCTTTCTTGGGCATCCCATATGTGGTGGGAGATTCAGGTGGGTGAAAAATGCAGGACCCAATGGCAAAACAGATACCAGGCTTTATATTTTTTATTGTTCCAGAAAATATTAATCAAAGATGTCTCCTGCACCTAGACTCCACCAGGAGCCCATAAGCAAACAATGAACCAGTTTTAAAAAGCAATCTTTGTATGTGCTAATACATTCAAGATGCTATTTTCTACCACTATACGCTGGGCATCTTTCAAATTTATTGTCCAGATCTCACTTTAGCATAACTTTAAGTTTAAAGATAATTTATCAGGTCATTCACTGTATGAATGCAGTTTGTCTCCCTGTGCTAGGAAAAGTTAACACTGTCAAATTCAAAAAATCCTGAGTTTGTCGGTAAAAGGAGAGTTTACAGTTTCAGTGGAATCAAATGACTTGCAAGATATTGCTTTTAAATGTTGGTTTTTTTTTCACTTCTCTTAATTTCACTTACTGATTATATGTATTTACAGAACCTAGAAATTTGAGTTTATGATTATTAATTATTAATAATTCAGAGTTCAGAATGAAGTTCAATCAAAAGTATAAAATATTCAAAATTTTGAAGTTGGTGAATCACCCTATGTGACCAGGGAAACAGAAGTGGAAGCGGAAGTACGCTCTCTACTTCATTTGGCAAAGAACCATAACAAGTTTTCCACACCCGGAATCATTTTTAACATTTTATAGTAAATTCTAGGACTCATTTCGTACACTTAATCCAGAAATAATTTCCTAGAGACAAAATAGCTTTTAGCTTTCATGACAGGGCTGACATTCTTCTGCTGAAATCCCCAAGATAAGTTTATCCCAAACTTTATACCCAGCAGATCATGGAAAATGTACCTGCCTGACATTATAAAACCCATGGTAATTAAAAGGATTCTAAGCCTTTAGAAACATTCTAAGCCTTTACCTACTCACACATAAGGCCAGAAAACAAAATTGCTTCTGTTTTCTTAAATCCTAAATAAGACCCAGGACCAAATCCCACTGAAGTCAACTGTAACCTTTTCTATTGACTGCCATAGATCTGAAATCAGGATGTACCTGCAAACTCCCTTTTGTTGTTCTGCATCAGTGATGGTTTTGTGCAAAATCTTGCGAAAAGCATTGGCAACGACTCTCAGGATAGAATTAGCTGAGCAGTAAAATGGAACGATTGGCCTGCTGCTGTGTTATGTGTTACATTTTATTGATGTAGCAAGTACTATAGGTGTTAGGTCTCTGAATGCCTGTGATCTTTCCTGAATTAATTCCTCTTTCAAATCAAAAAGCTGTGGTTAAACTGGAGTATACTTTAGAAACATGTTTTGTTTGGAGAATTTTCAAGGATGAAAAGTCCACCACACCCTTCAGTAGAAAATTTCAGTGGTTAGTTGCCATCACCATTAACCTTTTAGGTCTTTTTTTTTTTTTTAAGTCAGAATTTGTCTAGCTTGAACTTCCGGGCACGTTGTAACGTGTATTCCTTTGTCTGCTAGACTGAAGAGTCTTCTACAGCCATCCTTCTGCCCCCATATACATACTTACGTGATCAAGTCATCCCTTAACCTAGACTTTAAAATGGTTTCTCTAGACTAAGTACCTTCCCTTTCTTCTTCATACATTGTTAGTAATGCTTTCCAGTCTTTTAACCATGCTACTTGCTCTCCTCTGAAATCTTTTCAACATTCTCTAGGGTTACAGCAAGGTGTTCTCAGGCGGCTATGCAAAATTAAGACTACTTTAAATGTGGAGCAGTGGTTTGTGTTAAGTTCTTATTAGGATTATGTTAGTCATAAAAGCATTAGGAATAAATAGCAAAAGCTGTAAAAGAAAGGTGACATATCAGGTGGTGCTTCAGGGTTAGAGCTTTAAGGACAGGGGCTTAATGAGAAAATAAAAGGTATTTGTACCTTCAGCACTTACAAATGTAAAGTTCTTCATTTGGGTTTCTAAATATAGGGATAGGAGTCTGACAGGAGGTACCATTTCATAACCTAGAAATCTCTTCTTTTTATTTATTTTTAAATGTAGTTCAACATCCTAAAATTTTCCATGCTGCTTTGGGTGAGGGCACCATTCTTCATCTTGCTCTTGGAAGATTGCCTCATGTTTGTGTCCAATGTTAAGGTCACTGCAGAAACATGGTTGGAGGACTGATGCTGTGCAAAGCAACGATCCCGGTGAAGTTTATAAAGCACTTGAGTGCCACTCCTGAGTGGCAAAAATAACACATTAAACTTCATTGTAATTGTATTGTATTTGGAAAATTATACTGTAATAATTCAGACCTGCTATAAGATCTCCAGCACAACCTCTTTGTGAAAATGTTGCTATGTCATGTGAAGAGACTTATAAAACTTATTTTAAGTATTCCAGCCAGTTACTGAGAGTTGGTGGAGTGGTCTGTGACAGAGATATTTAATGCAATGAGCATTTGACATTTCTCACCCAATCACACTGGTATTTTATGAAGTTGCTCTAACAAAAAAGATCCCGTCAAATTCGAAGAAATGAAATATTCTACTTTTCTCTATTTTGCTGAAGTATGTCCTACCAGTAAAGCAAGCAATACTCCTGTAAAACCATATATCTGATCAAACAAACAAACAAGTAGTTCAAGGTGTTATTTAAGCAAAAATATTTAGTTGCTCAATTTTCCCATGCTCAAGTTTTTATTCTAGCCTTTTCTGCCAGGCTTTTTACTTCTGCTTCTGTTGGTTTTGTTCATGCTTTCAGTCTGTCACTGTTTTACTCTCTCTCTACTACTACTTTCTGCCTTACCAAGTCCCTGTGGGACTACCAGAAGAACAGACTCCCCTGACCAACCCGGTTTTTGAACATGGGGGTTTTGTGCTCTAAATAGAGACAAGCTAGGGAATGACTGAGATCAGGGCTATATTGTTTGTTCAGGGAATTAAAAATGTGACTACAGAGGAAAAGAAGGCAGACAGAAAAATAAATCCCAACAAGAGGGGGTTTAAGAAAACCCTCCCTGTTGTGCAACTCTAAAGCCAATTTCTGAAGAAGTGCTATATATCTGTGCAGTCCCCTAAGCACTGGTCCTGCCAGGGTAATTTCTCCCATTTTACAACTTCAACGCCATGCTAAAATTGTGACACGGCTTCCCAAGTCAGCTCAGTGCACAGCCATTTCACCTTCCCTCATCCCCCCTCGCTTCTGCAAGATGAGTCGAGGGTGCAGCGACAGCCACGAGTCAATCAAGGATGGTTCTGATTGTAAATGCCTGCAATGGTATAAATGACAGCGCTGAAGGAGATTATATTCAGAGCCACATACATGCTGCCGAGGTCCCACCTCGAGATTAGCCTAAAATACCACCCAGATCTCTAGGTACCTCCCAATTAGCACAGCCAGGCAATCTTCCCAGCACTACAGAGGCAAAGACGTATTTTTAGCTCAGTGCTGTGCTCTCTCCCCTGAACTCTCGGAGCCCCGCTGAGCCGATGGAGTCCCAATCAGTGGGCTAGCTCTGATGCTGCCCCTTCACAAAATTGCCTGTAAAGCCAGTTCAGCGAAGGGATCTGTAATGAGCTCAGCAGCTTGGGGCTCTCAGTAAACTGCGGTGGTGAAGGGAGTTCATGGCTGAAATGCCAGCCTTTTTATTCATCAGTAGCACATCAATTAGTAGTTTAACAGGCAGAGGAAAGGTACAGTCAGTGTTCATTTATTATAATATTAGGCTGATCATAGTCTACATTTGTGCTAATTCTGGCAAGTTTTCTACATTTTGGTACTCAAGGTGATCTGTTTTCTTAATTTTGTTTCACCATTCCCCATGCTACAAAGAACGTGCCAGCTAAGTTCCATTGCAATGTATAGAACCAAAATGTAAAGAGTAGTAAATAAGAAGATAAAACAATTCTTCTTACAGATTGAACAAGTCATGAAGAAAGAAAGATGTCCTAGAGTCTTGCAGGATTTGTATATGATTTGTGATATTGCTCTTATACTTACGATTCTGGTTTATTACTCTCAGAGAGCATTAAGCATTAATGATTTGCATTATACAGGAAACACTTGGGAGTTAATCAGTGCCTCAAGTTCTTCAGTGGTTCCACCCTTTCTTTCTTCCTGTCTTACAAAGAGCTGATTTTATTACTTAATTAGTTCCTCTGGTCAAGGGCTATGGACCCAAGTGTTGCCAAAGTTAGCAGAAAGAAACATCTGTCCACTCAGCTGGAGTTCTCTCCCATCAGCGGGAGGGATGGATAAACAGTTGATGGCAAACAGTATGTTCACCAAATGATGGGCTATTATTATTTAACAAACCAATTGGAACAGTTTAGGGCTTTTTGTGTTTTGTTGTTATTTATAAGTATTTGAGAAATACTTGCTGGGAACATATTTCAGCCAATTTCAGCCTATTGCATGTTGGATCTGTGCCTTCACTACTCACTGCTTGCCACTGTCCCCAAATAACTAGTCCCCCAAGTCACATGGGGTTCTTTCTTGTCCATTACTGGATGAGTGGAACTAATAAATAGGGGGAGTGGAATTATGAATTAATTTCTGCTTTCTCACTGGGAAATAGTTTCTAATTTTCTTCATAGGCAAGCACAAGCCTACCCAGCTCAAGCTTAATATCTGATATCAGAAGTTCAAGATTCCTGGGCTCTTGATTTTTCTATTTTTTTTGAAACCAGCAGTTATAATGAATATTTCAGATTTTAAGTTGTTTTCTGCTGTGCTGTTCCTAGGACTTTATGATGTGAAGTAACAAACCTAGGATGAATACTTATTCATCAGTATTGCAAAAAAGACTTATTCTCAAACATTTCTTTGCTCTGTTCTCAAGCAGAAAAAGATCAAAACAGTTCAGGACTTTCCCTATTTCTAATATACCTGCATAATCACTGCTATTTCTGTTATCTTAAAAAGTATCTGCAGATCAACTTTAGTTCTCCCAACATCTACCACATGACAGAATATTGACACATTTTTCTAGTAAATATATCCCCGTTCTCCCCAGCAGTCTCTGTTATAGACCATCAGTCGGTTTTACTGGGCTCTACGAGCATCATTCTCTCTCTGCCACATGCTGGGGCTCCCTAGAAATGCAGCTTGGTCTCTCCACCTCATTCACTTTTTAATGGCTCAGATTTTCAACAAAAACTGCTGTATTTCTCATAGTCCCACTTGCCTATATTTCTGAGACTAAAACGGTCCTTTCCAACAAGGCGATACTATATTCCATACTATGATGTTTTCTTTTAATTTATTACCTCTGTTACTCTGACAGTTGTGTATTTTGTGTTTTCTGAAACTCCTCTCTCACAGTTGCTTCACCCATCTGACCCATTCTTCATTCCACATGTCTCTTCCTGCTAAGGCTAGTCAGAATAATTGTCATACAAGGGGTTTTTCACCAAAATACTTTTTTTTTTTTTTTTCTTTAAATGTGAAGATGGCTGAATTATTGCCAGTGAGATCAAAATTGAGTGTTATAACCCTGGAAACTGTCAGAAGATAAAACTGTTGCTAATGGCCATGTCTTCTTCCACCGGTTGTCTCTGTTCTCTCCCTCCTTCTCTGCTCCCCAGTGGATGTCAGATCCAATATCCATTTTATCATCCTTCTTCATAAACACTCAGTCTCCCAGACCAGCCTTTATATCAGGAATATTATTTCCCAGATGTTCTGAGTACTTCACTCAGGTGTGTGTGTGTTTTTAATATTTTTTTCCTAGTTATCCTCTATTTTAAAAGAAACAAGTAAAGAAGAAGGATTGAGAAAGCAATCAGTGTCTCATTGATAGGACTC
Source organism: Caloenas nicobarica (assembly GCF_036013445.1). Classification (NCBI taxonomy): domain Eukaryota; kingdom Metazoa; phylum Chordata; class Aves; order Columbiformes; family Columbidae; genus Caloenas; species Caloenas nicobarica. The sequence continues at coordinate 152,799,060 of NC_088245.1, read as the reverse complement.
ATAACATGGCTTTCTTATTAGATCCATGGTCCCAATGCTCCTTTCCCCCCACTATTCTTTTTCCCGTCTTCTTTGATTTCTCACCATGTTCTTCTTAACAGTTGTATTCACTTTCAGCTAGAAAAATAGCATAAAGTAAAATGTACAGGTACAGAGACTATGTTTTATGCTACATTCATACCTGCTGGGGAGTGCACTGAAGGGACATCTCAGGGCCTTTGCATGATGTGGATCTGGCTGATGTCCCCCCTGCCCTGGGCTAACACTGCCCGCAATAGCCTAATCCAGGTCTCTGCCAGCCCCCCTGTGGATCTGAGACACCACTTTTTGCAGATTTTTGTGGGCTTTCAGTGTAAAGTGACTGAAATAATGAGGTGCTGGGTCAGAGCCTTCTGGAGAAGGCTTCTCCATGATGATGCTGGCGGTGTGTGCTATGTGGCATGGGAGGGACCATGATGGCATACAGATGCTACGTCATAGAATCATAGAATAGTTTGGGTTGGAAAAGACTTTCAAAGGTCATCTTGTCCAAACCCCGTGCTGTGAGCAGGGGCATCTGCAACTAGATCAGGTTGCTCAGAGCCCCGTCCAGCCTGGCCTGGAATGTCTCCAGGGATGGGGCATCTACCACCTCTCTGGGCAACCTGGGCCAGTATTTTACTACCCTCACTGTAAAAAATTCCTTCCTCATGTCTAGCCTGAATCTCTCCTCTTTTAGGTGAAAACCATTACCCCTTGTCCTTTCTCAACAGGCCCTGTCTCCATCTTTTTTATAGGCCCCTTTTAGGTACTGAGAGGCCATGATAAGTTCTCCCTGGAGCCTTCTCTTCTCCAGGCTGAACAGCCCCAACTCTCTCAGCCTGTCCTCACAGCAGAGCTGTTCCAGCCCTCTGGTCATTTCTGTGGCCTCCTCTGGCCCCTCTCCAACAGGTCCACGTCTTTCCTGTTTCAAGGGCTCCACAGCTGGACACAGGACTCCAGGTGGGGTCTCACAGAGCAGAGTAGAGGGATAGAATCACCTCCCTTGACCTGCTGGCCACGGTCCTTTTGATGCAGCCCAGGACAGGATTGACCTTCTGGGCTGCAAGCACACACTGCCAGCTTACGTCCAATCTCCCATCCACCAGTACCCCCAAGTCCTTCTTCACAGGGCTGCTCTCAATCCCTTCATTCCCCAGCCTGTATTGATACCAGGGGTTGCCCCAGCCGAGGTGCAGGACCTTGTACTTGGTCTTGTTGAACCTCACGAGGTTCTCATGGGTCCACTTCTTGAGCTTGATCAGGTGTCTCTGGATGGCATCCTGTCCCTCAGGTGTGTCATCTGCACCACTCATCTTGGTGTCATCCGCAAACTTGCTGAGGGTGCACTTGATCCCACTGTCTATATCATTGATGAAGATTTTAAACAGTACTGGCCCCAGTACAGACCCCTGAGGGACACCACTTATTACCAGTGTCTATCTGGACACTGTGCCATTGACCACTACTCTCCGGGTGTGACCATCCAGCCAGTTCCTCATTCACCCAACAGTCCACCCAACAAATCCATACCTCTCCAATTTACAGAGAAGGATGTTGTGGTGGGCTGTGTCAAAGGCTTTACAAAAGTCCAGCTAGATAACATCTGTAGCCCTTCCTTTTTCCACTGATGTAGCTACTCAATCATAGAAGGCCACTAGATTGGTCAGGCAGCACTTGTCCTTGGTGAAGCCATGCTGGCTGTCTCAAATCACCTCCCTGTCCTCCATGTGCCTTGGCATAGCTTCTAGGAGGATCTGTTCCATAATCTTCCCAGGCACAGGTGTAAGCCTGACAGGTCGTGCCAGGACCTCTGACAGAGTTTTACAGGATGACTCAAGGCAAAATGAGCCACAGTTTGTGCATCTCATAACCAAGTGGTTTACCTGTTGTATGTCCTTCAGCAAGCTGCCCTACTAACTCTGCTCACATTTCCCTGCACAGGAAAACAAGTGATTTATTGGAGAAGTAATTTGGGTGTGAACTAGCATGTGTGCATTAAAGATGTCAGGGTGACCATGTTCTGGGAGTAAAACTAGGCTACTGGCCACAGCCTTTGTTGCAGAGTTAAACCCAGCTCCTACACTCTTAATACCCCTCCAATCTATCCCAACAAGCTATCACCTGAGTTTGATGATGCTTTCAACCCAGGCTGACAATTCTGCCACAGTGTTTGGGTAGCAGCACTAGCAGTCACTATCCCTTCAATTTATGTTCAGTCTGTTCTGCAGAAAGAGAAGATGACAGCGAGTATCATCCCTTGGACACTGGTGTTCTTCATCACAATTATCCTGTGTGCTGCAGAAATCCAATGTTTTTTCCCAGAATTCAGTGGAAGATAGTCACACTCAAATTTGCCAGAACTGAATGTGGTAAGGGATGTCAAAGACAAGAAGGGTTTCTAAAAGTACATAGGTGACAAAAGAAAAGCTAAGGAAAATGTGGGCCCACTGCTGAAGGAAATGGGGGACCTGTTTATGCAGGATATGAGGTACTGCACACCACCTTTGCCTCAGTCTTTACTAGCAAGACTGGCCTTCAAGAATCCCAGAGACAGGGGGAAACATTGGAGCAAGAAACATGTACCCTTGGTGGAAGAGGATCAGGTCATGAAGTACTTAAGCAAACTGGACATACATAAGTACATGAGCCCTGATGGGATGCATCCATGAGTGCTGAGGCAGCTCGCAACTGTCGATGTGAGGCCACTCTCGATGGTCTTTCATCAGTTATGGTGGTTGGGAGAAGTTCCTAAAGACTGGAGAAGAGCAAATATCACTCCAGTCTTCAAGAAGGGCAAGAAAGAGGACCCAGGGAACTATAGACTGGTCAGCCTCTCCTTGATCCCTTGAAAGGTGGTGGAAACCTTTTCCAGACACTTGAAGGACAAGAAAATCATCAGGAGTAGTCAGTATGGCTTCATCAAAAGGAAGTTATACTTGACCAACCTGTTAACTTTCTGTGATGAAATGACTGGTGTGGTAGATGACGGGAGAACAGTGGATAATGTCTACCTGGACTTCAGTAAGGCTTTTGATACTTTTTCCTGTAAAATCCACACAGAAAAGTGGTTGTATTATGGGCTGGATGAGTAGAGAGGGAGGTGGATTGAAAACTGGCTGAAGGGCTGGGCTCAGAGTGTGATGGTCAGTCTCATGAAGTCTAGTCAGAAGTCAGCAACTAGCGGGGTACCCCAGGGATCCAATCCTGTTTAACACCCTCATTAATGATCTGGATGATCGGGCAGAGTGCATCCACAGCAAATTTGCAGATGGCACAAAACAGGGAAGAATGGCTGATTTGCCAGAGGGTCGTGCTCTCATCCAGAGGGACCTTGACAGGCTGGAGAAATGGTCTGACAGGAACCTCAAGAAGTTCAATATGAGGAAGTGCAAAGTCCTGCACTTGTTGGGAACAACCCCAGGCACTAGTACATGCTGGGTACCAACCAGTTGGACAGCAACTCCACAGAAAAGGACCTGGGGATCTTGCTAGACACCAAGTTGACCTTGAACCAGCAATGTGTCCTTGTCATAACGAAAGTTAATGGCATCTTGGGCTGCATTAGACAAAGTACTGCCAGCAGGTTGAGGGAGGTGATAATTCCCCTCTACTCAGCACTGGTGAGGCCACGAGGGCAGTACTGTGTCCACTTCTGGGCTCCTCAATACAGGAGAGGCATTAACATACTGGAGGAACTCAAGTTAAGGGGCATGAAGATGATTAAGGGACTGGAGCACTTCTCATATGAGGACAGACTGAGAGAGCTGGGACTGCCCAGCCTGGAGAAGAGAAAGCTCAGGGATGATCTTATCCATGTATATAAATACCCAAAGCGAGAGTAGAAAGAGGATGGAGCCAGGCTCTTTTCAGTAGCGCCCAGTGACAGCACAAGAGGCAATGTGCACAATCTGAAACACAAGAGGCTGATTTTAAATGTAAGAAAAGACTTTATTGTAAGAATGATTGAGCACTGGCACAGGTTGCCCAGGGAGGTTGTGGAGTCTCCATCCTTGGAGATATGCCAGTTGTCCAGGTATGGTCCCAGACAACTGGCTTCAGGTGTCCCTGCCTGATTAGAGCAGTTGGACCAGAGGACCTCCAAAGGTGCCTTCCAACCTCAACCATTCTGTGATTCTGTGAAGCTTATGCAGCTAAAATAACGACATTCCCCCAGGACTCCTAATGGTATGAGGAGCTCCAAGCCAATAAAGATGATGTGACACCAGTACATCTGTGCAGCACCATTATGAACACGCTGGGTCAGCTAGCCAGCTACACTGGCCTGGCGAGAGGAAGCTTTCCGAGAGCCACGGACCATCAAGTGAGGGCAAATCTCATAGCCGAAGCAGGTTGATGTTTGTCACAACAATGACAAAAGCCAGTGTTTCTGAGGCCTATTAGCCAGAGTTAATGTTTACAGTAACATGCTTTTTCATAAAGAAAGGGGTCAAATTAGGAGCATGGGCTACTGTATTTGCTTTCTTCAGCAGCTGGGTATCACAACATGCTCTTACCATGTAAATGAGGGGTGAATTAACAGATCCTTTTACACTGTTTTTTTGAGCAGACAGGATTACAGCACAGATTGTGTTGTGAAACAAAGAATAGCTCCACAGGAGCCATGACTCTTCCTATGAATCATTCTGTCCCTCCTCTCCCTTTCCCATATACCCTTTCTTATTGTAATTTTTCTTAAAGGTAAATATCTTCTAGATGGGAATGTCATACTAACTGAATGGCTGGACTTGAAAATGGCTGAAGTTGGCTGTTTACTAGCTACAATTTTATTTAATAAGTAGTGGCTGATAATAGTTATTTGCCTTCCTACTTGGATACAGAAAATACACTTTAAACATAAGCGTATGCATTGTCAAAATTATAAACATACCCTTCCCCTAAAGTGCCAAATAGAAATATAAGTCATAATAGACCTTCAATATCAGGAGTGAAATTGGGGTGGAGGGCCTGGAGAGATGGGGTATATGTTTTTCTGCATAATGTTATGTTAACACACCTATGAGTGAAGAGAAATTACATATGGAGCCATGCTGACATTTAAGGGAACTGTTGTGGAGAACCTGAAGTACATAACAGAGAAAATAAGAGATTTGGAGTTAAAAGGTTGCATCACATTTAGAAATCGAAGGAAGGAAGTGTTGTAGTTCATGATAATACAGGTGGAAAAACGGTTACAGGTGCGTCTAAGGCAGCAGTGTCAAACTCATTTTCACCGGGGGCCACATCAGCCTCACGGTTGCCTTCAAAGGGCTGAATGTAATTTTAGGACTGCATAAATGTAGGAGTAGTTACATGTATACAGTCCTAAAATTACATTCGGCCCTTTGAAGGCAACCGCGAGGCTGATGTCGCCCCCGGTGGAAATGACTTTGACACCACTGGTCTCAGAACTGCTTGGAGAGCATTAATGGACATTATTTTCCTGTAACTTTCAATGGGCGAAGCGTCAAATAGTTCCTGATGTGTATTTAGAAGTGAGTGCTTCTTTCTGTGCATCCAAGGTGCTCTGTTCATATTCCCAAGGGCTGGTTTTGCTCTCTGGAGCAAAGCGAGAGCAGTCATGAGTCTGCTCTGGCTTGCACTGGCTGGAGTAGTCTTTTTGGACAGAGCCTAACATCCAGTGATTTACAACATAGAGTACCAACAAAATCTTCTTTTTCCTCAAGTCTCTGTCTGGTCCCATCCTGATAATAGGGACATAGCAGCCAGATCAACAGTATAGCACAGAAAGTTTATTTTAAGAAAGAAAAATGCTGTCTAGCTGCTGAAGCCTGCTCAGTCTCTCCTGCCATGCTCAGTAGCTGGCCACGATCTGACCTGAAGTACATTCACTTGCAGCAACACTGACAGATACTATGTGTTGCATATCATTTCACTGTAATTTCCTGGATTCAGCAGTTATTTCACTAGTGTGTTGTTTCAAGTCTTCAAAAGTGTCTAAGTGTCCAAACTTGATTTTTCATGCATATAAGTAGCCTTAAGAAGCTGTGGCACTTCTATACAAAAGTGTTCAGGAGTTCACTGCCAGATGAATACCTGCTATAAATATTATTTCTGGGTTTGTGCTCATTAAAACATGAGAAGGTAACATTTGAATGTACACATATACTCTAGGCTTTTCCTAGGAAAATATTTTTTCAAATTATTCTTACTGACTTATTGAGATGTTGTTGACTTATGAATCAGCAACAAACAGATGTGCAAATTCCTTTGAAAAGGAAAAAGGAAAAAAGGAAAAAAAGAAAGAAGGAAGGAGAGGAGAGGACACGAGAGGAGAGGAGAAGAAAAAGGAGAAGAAAAAGGAGAAGAAAAAGAAGAAAAAGAGACCTAACACACAGAAGACTGAATAAGAGCCTTAAAACAGCTTAAGGACTGGTCGCAGGAAAAGCATGAAATATGGCTTTATGTGGAAGATGCAGTCACAAACAAGACACTCAACTCATTAAAAGACATCTCTAAGCGCTTACACTTCTAAAGTACCATCTCCAATAGAAAATAAGATTTTCCTTTCAGTAAGTACATAGCACATCAAGGTTGATCAATTTGTTAATGTGAATGTTGGAGAGAAGAGAGATTACAGCAATAAAGCTTCTGACATGTAGATTAAAGTAGTTGGGTTAGACTAAAAGGATAATGTAAAATGCCACGTGCTCGAATTTGTAGACAAAATCTGTGTGATTTTGGGGAACACTTTGTGATCACATAATTAAGGACTGAGGGTTTGAGCACACCTGGGTTTGAATGAGTTTTGTTGCTGGCTTTGTGAGCACAAGTTTAATTGCACACGCAGCCTCAGGAACCGCCTGCTCCCAGGCAGACTGGGAACAGAAACTTCACCGTCACGTAAGTTTTAACAGTTTTACGAAGAAAACCTGGTGAGGGCTTTTGGACAGGAAAATTGCAGCATTTAGCCCAAATGTGAGGAATTTTGGCTCCCTGGTTAATTATGATCTACTTTGTTACAGTAGCAGAAATAGTGCTAGACAAAAAGAGGCAGTTCTTGTCTTGAAGAGCATGCACTCCAACTATTATTTTATTTGTATTCTTCCTCCTTAAAATTAGCCACTGCTCATAAAGTATCCACAATAAATCCAAACAGTGGGATAGAGGCAGAGATTGACTAAGTGAAACCTGCCCTAAGTGTGCACCCAAGAGATCAACAGAAATCAATTTGTCTTGCAGAGGTAGGTGGTTACACATAAAAGCTGAGAAAAATCATACTGGAAGCCACGGGGACACTTTCAAGTGGGAAAACTGGGGGTTGCCTACTGCATATACCCTTGCTACCAGAGAGTGTGTGTGTATGTGTCTGTGTGCGTGAAAGTCACGGGGAGAGATACCAAGAGACAGAGAGTGGAAGAGAGAGAACAAGAGAAAGGGAGAAAAAGAAAAAGGGAGGAAGAAAGAGAAAGAGAAAGAGAAAGAGAAAGTAGAGATACACAAATGTAAAAGCACAATGGTTGTATTAAATGGTTTTGAGCTTTTTGTACAACTTGTATAATTCTCAAGTAGAAGAAAATAAAGCCATAATTTATGCACAGTTCTCCCTAGCAAGTAAAAAAAAAAAAAGGTTATTTTTAAAACCCCCTATATCGATTGTATTTTTAGAACACTTTCTAAAATAAGTGGAGAATTCAATCCTACTCTCTGAGGCATGTCAATTTGTGCCCACATAGTGGATGGAAAGATTGAACCCTAAGTGCAGATCATGACATTCTGCTGTGATAAAAGCTGTTTCTGTTTGCTTTAACACTCATGCATAGTGGTAAATGCCACCTGTGACACATTGGGATAAGTATAACTATTTCTATTGCATCTAGTGATTGCAATACACTGAAAGGTGTTTCTGAAAGTTACCTGACTCTCTCTACTTAGATAACTTAATTTTCTTGAAGTATTTTAAGACAGGGGAAGGCAGTCAAGTTATAGATACAAATAAGTTCCACTTGCCAGGAGTTTTTTTCAGAACATCATACCAATTAACAAAAAATAATATGTCTTAACAGAAAATTTGTCTGTGATCTACTTAGGCATGTACTTGTTTCTAACCCTGTCCAGGAAAAGCCCTGAACTCTTGCTTAGATCCTTCTTAATCATGCCTGTAGGCATTGCTTCATCAGCACTGTGGTAAATATCCATTCTCCCAACCATTGCCCACTGTATGTTTTTACACAATTAAGGACATACATATATTAATGATCAAGATCTGAGCAGAAAGGTGACCTTCAGCCTCCTCTTTTCGTCACCTCCCGGACACTAGCCTCTTCTTGTACTATCAAATTAGCTTGTTTCCTCTATTATTTAAGTTGCTGTGGCTATGAAGGCAGAACCAGAAACTGTCAGAACCATCTAAATAAATGAAAATCTATTGCTCAAGAAACCTGAACATATCCCACAATATTATCTTCCCAGATATAAGGGCTATAGGATTGCTATCCTGCCAGTGACATATTTCTTTTTGTATGGTGGAAGCTCAGAGAGGGCAGCAGGGTGGCAAACTGCCTTCCCATGAAAACTTGTGCAACTTTTCCAACTGTCTCTTCATCATCCAGGTACCTCCCGCTTCGGAAAGCTGTTCACTACCCTGAACATCCCGATGAAGCCTTTGTACATGTTTTTGATTGACTTTGGTGGCTACTATAACTATTATTTGTTAATCAGCTTTTTAGGTGGGGAACCAGCTGTCATGTTTGCCTGGGAACTTGCACGCCAAGGTGTTGGTCCACGCATGGAGCTCCTGGACATAGTGCCAGCCCATGTATCATGAATGACATGGCAGGAGCAAATTCTCTTCTTTAGCTGTATTTGCTCCCCAGGTCCTCGTCTGACGTAAGGATGAAGAGCTGTCAGGTTCCAACTCCAAAAATCCTTCCTGCTCCCTCCTCTGTGCTGCAACCCACGCTGGCCTAGTTTTGAAGCATGCTGGATAACGAATGTGAGCAGCTAAAATTTCCTTCCTGTGTAAGATAATGTGCCCTTTCTAATATTAATTTTTGGAGGATCCCAAGCTCTTTAGCAATTTAGTAAATCCAGGTGGGCACTAAAAAAATCGTGTTGACACGCCCTCTGATAACAATAAATAAGTGAAAATGGCCGTTTGCTAAAATTTTCCTAAGAAACTATTTTTGTCCTTAGGCAACATTTTGTTACTCTGCTTGCATGTCTGGGTATGTTTCCGACTGAGCTGGATATGTGGTCCTATAGATATAACAATACAGATGCATGCATGCATTATCTATATATCTCTTGTTTGCTAAACCTGAAGTAATTTATGTAATTATACACATAGTGTATTTTATCCAAATACACAAAGAAGATTTTTTTTAAATGCCACTTAGGATCTAGATTTAACTTAAACCACTACTTAGTCTATCTTCCTTAATAGGATACTAAAAAGGAATTTTATGACAACATTATCAGGAGCATTTTGCTGATAATTAGAATAACAATAATAATACTGAGATATTTTTTCAGTAATAATGGTGTTATTAATGAGATTTTTATGAAAGACAGACTTCTTTAGTATAATTATGAAAATTGATCTTTTGCATTTTACTTATTCACTGAAATCAGATAAGTGGCTTAACTACATGTATTATTTCTAATAAATATTCAAAAGAATGCATTTAAACAAGGCACCTCATTCTATTCTTGCTCATATTCCTTGCATTTAAATAAAAGTGTAATTGCTCTGCTTTTTTAAACTGCTAGTTTGGATTAGCTGTCTAACCTGTACAGTGTAGCTGTTTGCTGTTTGCATTTTTAATAGCTTTATTACCATTTGGTGAAGCCTTAATTTCTCACTCCCTTGAAGAGTCCTGCCTTTAAGTCAGCTCTACAATTTAACCAGCAATAATCTGTCAAGATAAGATAAAGACCTACACCAGACGAAATGCAGTATTTTTGTGTAGCATTCTGTCATTGTTAAAGGAAAGATCTGAGTATGTCAAAATGTAACACCTGAAAGTTTAATAAACTTTGTAGCATAATTTTACAGTTCACATTTTAAAATAAATTGTTCTAGAATACATTAGCTTGTTCACTAGTGAAATCAGTTAAATATCTATATAAATATGTTTGGGTGAAGGGAGCCAGCAGTTTTTCAACAAGAATAAAAGTTCTTTCAGTTTTCAAGCCTCAGATTAAGTCACTTCTGAAAATCCTTGCTTCCATTCACTTCTATTAACTGTGCAGTTTCCTCATAATTCCTTCTTAATATTTGGCCACAACATCGCTGCAGAGGTTTATTAAATATTGCAAACTCTTTTTTTTTTTTTTTTTTTTTGGAGTTGCTAATACTGAGGTGATAGAAGTGAAGTGTACTTGACTCTTCACTTTCAGGACTGGTCTTCGAGTATTCCTGTTTCTTTTCGCATTCCTGTTTCACTTATTCATGCAAGTGAGATTTTTGTAGAAAGAAATATATAAAGATGAGATCCTACATCCATGTTAGGGTAAGAAAGTAACTGAACTGTTTCAGGTATATATAAACTAGTATATTTATAGGAAAGAAGAACAAAGAATGAGTTTCTCAGTTCTACCTTAGTGGAGCCTGATATTCCACATGCAGATGGAGGTTAACCTTTCATCTAATCAGGCATGTGCAATGAAAATGGCAGAAGTGTGGGCTCTGTGAGCTACTCCTAAGTCCACGAGAGTAGACTGAGGGTCAGATGTGTGGCTGGGGCGGGAAGAACAGAGCACTGTGCATGGCAGTGTTTGGGTAGCCTTCTGGCCAAATCCTGCACCCCTCTTGCCTTCTGGACAGCATGGGCTGTGCTGTGATCTTTCTCATCTTTCTCTGCACAACCCAGGAAGGGAAGGAGTTTTACGATTGCACACTCAAGATTTTCAGTTTATTTTTTCTTGAGTAACTGAACTCTTATGAATACTACTTTTTTTTTTTTTTAATTAATAGTTGTAGTCAGGTAAGAAGCCTGTGCTACTAGCTCCATTTGCAAGCATTCGGCTCAGCTCACTCCCTGGGCTTAAGCTGTTGCGTCTCTCCATAATGACCAGCACTCCCCTCTTATGTTGGTTAAACTTTCCCAGGGCAGCTTTGCTAAAATATACACTTCCATGAAATGGTTCCATTTTGTAGTGAAAAAAATCTGATTTGCTGCCAAGTTCCCCAATCCATTTAACTTCAGTATTCCATATTCCTGGGCTGGTTCTGCACTGAACTATATTAAGAAGCAGCTCGAAATGCTCTTTTGGAGGGCTCAGAAAGTTTGGCACCACAGACCCTGTATTAATTACAAATACCATAGTACAGTGTATTTCCATTTCTCACAGTCAATGATTTATGAATTGCAGAGCCATCATTGAATAGACTTTGGCTTATAAGAACCAGGCCCTGCCTGGAACCACAAAGGCTGTTAATAATTTAGCTCTGCTTTGACATAAACTTGGTAGTTCTGTGGGCCTTGGTTATCAGTTATGAGGAACATAATCCCTGATTTTTAGAACATATCGGAAAGATATATCTGCAATAAATACATCCACTGCGTGCTTCATCAAACACACTGCTGTCAGTAAATATGTTCAATTTTAAGGTTAAGGTGATTGGACTATTTTGCATTGCTCACATGAGAAAGGCATATAGGATGTGGCCTTCCCAGGAAAAGCGCTGAGATACAAAACACACATTTAAGAAATAGTTGCATCTAAAACTAGGCTCCCAAGTCCATTGTTAAGGACTTAAAAAAATATTTAGGACCTAAAAATATTTAGTAGTAGTTGCTACTTCATGGCAACCACAGAAGGCAGATCAGCGATAGTTATTATTCCTATTCTATGAACAGTAGTACCTGGTAAGTTAATAACAATTCTAGCGCTGATGAGTGTTGGAGAATTTTGCCGTTATAGTGATGCTGCTTACAGTTGCTAAAATACATTTCAAAGGAAACTCAAAATATATAAATATTTTCTAATTTGACCTTGCAGGGTGACCAGTGGGTTTTTTTTCTACATGGATATTCAGGAGCTGAAAAAGGGTACAAAGGCAGCTTATAAACAACGTCTCAAGCCCATAGTCCATGAAAACTCGTGAGAGAGCCTGCTGTGGGCACAGCCCTTAACAAACACTGAATGTCTCTGTGTCTGCTTGAAGGATACTTACTACAAGCACAGGTCCCCATTCAACAAAGCTTTTAATAATATTCCTAAGTCTATACTTGTGCTTAAGTCCTGATCCGTGTCTCAAGGACTTTTTGGAGTTGCAAACAGACATTCCTACACTCTGCGTCCCTCCGCAAGATACGGTTCAGACCAGGGGAAATGGTTCCTCAGAGGCTGAACTGAATCAGCTCGCAAGACCACAAAACACATAGGGCTAAAAGAGTTGATCTGCCAGCACAAAGGGCCAGGGGATCAGCATCTGTCGCACAGAGGCTTGGAGCTGCATAAGACGTCTGCTCTTCCAGCCATGCTAAGTAAAAGCGGAGCTGTGTTGGGACACTGATCCCTCACCATCATGGGACGTTGGTGCTTCGGCAGCGCTGGCTCTGTCAACAGCTCCCGTTTGGCAGAACGCAGCCAGGTTAATGCCAACTCCTGGCCCACCCAGGCAGCTTTGCCTGCAGAATGGCAACAGCCGTGACCTTCAGGAACAGGCTGGTGACACCCTCATCTGACACAGCTCTTTACACAATATATATCAGCTTTTAAGCTGGTTGTTTTCTTCACAGTCCAAAGTGAGGTGCAGATACAAACATCTGTTTATACCAGCAGCCCAAACCTATGTCAACCTGGAAAAGCATTTGTACAAGCGTGAATCAAGACAGAAGGAAGGGCAGGTAGAGCCTCCCACCGAGCGGGAGGAATGATGCACCCGACAGAGCTGAAGCCAGACGGACTTCAAATGTGCCTAAAAGCCTTCTGGAACTGCAACCTTACAGCTGCTATCTCAAAACAGGATCTCACATCCCATGTTTTAGACAATTCTCTCCATACCGAAACAATCTGAATTTGGGACTAGTCCGGACCGGAAACATGTACATTTGAGGTTAATGTAACGGACTCCTTGTTTCTGTATCCCATACCATTTACTATTTTTTAAAAAGTAGGATCACTACCCCACATGTATGTGTGAGGGCATGTGTCAATTGAAGGTGTGAAAAATGATTACAGGAAAACGCTCTGACTAAAATAACCGCAGAGAAGCCAAAAGGCTCGTGATTCAATAACAAGTTCATTCAGAAAATCACAAGGCAGAATGACAGCTGGAGTGAGGAAAGACTTGTGGCAATATTTTTTTAAGAATTGCATGATGAAAAAATAATAATAAACATTGAGATTTTTTTTTTCTTTCCCATGACATAAACAATGGTATTCTGGTCATAAGCCAAAACCTGACAAAGGTCCAAGGTTGAAAAGGGTTTCTTTGAGCCTGTCTTCCTGGTATAATTATTTTAGGTTCAGAGGAACCAGATCTGGAGTGTTGTAAAACTCAACACAATGAACTTGACAGACAGCCAGATTTCTGTTTTCAGCCAGTTTAGGGTTACTATAATCTCATTATTATGCTTGAAAGACAACAAGTAATAGAATCTCAGGTAGCCGTTCTGTCTTTACTCAGCCGCATCTTCTCTTTTATGCCTATTTCCCTTGATTACCTGAACTAGTCAGGCTCAGTTTTCAACCACTTATCTTCCAGAAATAATCATCTGATCAGCCTTACAAGGTTCTCACTGCACTCAACAGTTTTAATGGGTCAAGCGTTAAATTAACCCTTTAACCGTATCCCAGAAGAATATAAAACTTATTAAAAACCAATTTACTATTCAGTCGTTGTTAACTTTGCAGAGGAGAAGGAGTTCTTTGGCCAGTTTGCTTGTTGTTCCCTCCACTCATGTCGTGTTTACCTGCATCTTTGCTCTTATTAACACGTAAAATCTTTTTAAAGCTTCAGCCTAAGGAAACATTCTTCTGGTTTCTTACTTCTACGGAAGCAAAAAATGGAGACACAGGAAAAGCGGTGTGTGTTTCATGTTCTATTTCAAGTCAACTTTTTACAAAGGTTAAAGGAATTTTTCCATGTATGGAAAAACACATCTGCAAAAAACATGACTAATGTCAGTCAGTGTTGTATCACATGCAGAATTGTCAGGCTCATGAAACTCTTATGGACCCACCTCTGCAGTGGAAAGGGCTTGCAAATCTCTCTGGTACAGAAGAGTATTTGCACTAGCCTCAGCTGTGGCAGGGAAGCAACCAAGCAGGAGGTCACTTACTCATGTGGGTCTGCATTGGTGTGCAGAGCAGTCAGTAGCTGTGCTGCCACTTCCAGCCTCTCCAGAAAGCTCTGGAGTCCCCTCTGGGAGGAGGCTGGAGGCAGGAGCCCAGGCAATGCTCTCTGGCTTCATCCTTCCCCAGGACAATGCACAGCCAGCAGAAAGATGCCTTCTGCTCTGACTCATCCCAAAGTTGGGGAAACAGAGGTCGATGCGAGTGGATGTGGCTCTGAAGCAGCAGCCTTGGCAAAGCTGCTCCTAGGAGTAGGTCTGCACCATCAGGAGGGACTTGAACGAGAGGCAGGTAGCATCACTGGCTGTACCAGACCGTAGTTGTTCTTGTGAAGCAAAGGCCCCCTGCACACAAGAACTACCTCAGCCGAGCAGCCTATCCGTTCCACAAAGGCGCAAACTCTTTCTTTCAGCAATATTCCAACAGTAAAAAGAGACAATAGCAGAAATATTTCATGTAAGCCAAGGCCAGAAAGAGCATCAATTTACTAGCTGTTATGGATGAAGGGTGTGATCCATCCCAGCGCTGCTTCTTACAGCAAGAGTATAGTAGCAATGCCCGGGGTGTAGATCTATCATTGCTATCTTCAACCAATTCTTGCTCACACAAAATTCTCACTGCTGTTCACAGGGGTATTGCCAGGAAATTACTTGGATGAAAGATCTTTTTTTTTTACAGAGCAATCTCATACAACACTTTCATCACCTTTAGTTTGTACAATCCCATCTGATCTTTGATGACAACTGGAACTGCTTAAGGGGCTTTACTAGCTCAGGCTGGTAGTCATCAAAGGAATATTAAGACTATAAAATCCACTGTGTATGTTAGTCATTACGTGTCTGTATAAAAATAATGTGGTGATTTCAATCTTCTCATAGAATATTGGTTCTTTACAGTGGAGAAATGGAAGGAAAGAAGAAACAGTGCTTACATGTTAGACAGTGTGATGATTTGGGGCATATGGGTTTTTAAGAGGAATCTAGGCTGAACCCCCAGGCCCTTACACAGAAGAAGGAAGAGCCGGTGCCAAGGACATTGAACACAACCAGCCTACTAGGCAGGGCACTGCCGATAGCTACCCAAGAGAAACACTAAAAATAGGAACACACCTTGGGGCTCAGCCCTCTGCAAAACTTTGGGTTCTTACTGGTTATCTGCAGTGAAGGTGCCTTGCTGTCTCCAAAATCCTCCCATGGCGAGGCAAGTTTCTTATAAAAGCATTATTCTATCCTATTCTTAAAAAGGCATTATTCTATTCTGTTAAAGCTCTTCACTACTTCTCTTCAAAATACAGACATTAGAGAAGACACGGTGGTGACCTTTCCTCATCATTCCCTGTAGGAAGGATCTTCCCCCAGGACACCACGTGTCAGTGTTCGGTGACTCCCTCAGCTTGCAAGTGTTTAGGCTCAGATCTTCTTCCTACCAGTTCTTTAATCACTAGTCTGTAGACAGGTGTGCTTCAAGCAGAAAGACAGAAACCAGAAAAAGTTATCTCAAGAGATATTTTTTCCCAGTAATTGTTAAAAGAATGTGTATGTCTGGAGCTTTACATGTGAGTGATGGTTGGGAGTTACATCTTTGGCCAGTTTCTGTGCAAGCTCTACTGACAAATACCTGACACCAACCAATATCGTACATACATTGAAGACAGGATTTCGCTGAAGAACAACAATAATGAAAGCATAAAATGAGATGTTAAAAAAGGCACAATGACAAATTTCCACAAAGGAAACTAAAAAGAAAAGGCAAGATTCAGTTTCCAAACGTAGGCACACAGTGCTGCTTCAAGGTATTCCCCCTAGTCTTTGGTTAACCATTTTAGGCCAGTGTCAGGTGTTGGCAGACATGTTAGAAAGCGTCTGACATACCTATACCCTCCTGTAGTGGCAGATGGAGACAACTAAAGAGATATTTTGCATGACTAGAGTAGCTCTAAACATTTCCGTTTAGGTGAGTGAATCCCGTGCTTTGATTTTTTTGGCCTTTGATACCAGACTCTTTTAAAAAAATATTAAATTAATACATTTAAATTTTTTTCCATCAGTTTCCATTTGAAAAAAAAAAAATGTTTCTTCTTCATCTGTGTTCCTGTAAGATCAGCAGGGAGCAGAGGTTTCTATGGAGTCCATGTCAGTATATGAGAAAAGAGGAAAAGAGTAACATGAAATTCAAACTAGTTCTGAAAGCAAATGAAATCCATTTAAATTCAAGAGGAAAACTAGACAATTTCCATTTATTCTCTTGGACATATGAATGATTAATAAAGAGAAAAGGTAGATTCAGGACAAAATAAAACAGGAGATGAAAATATTGGAGGTTACAGGCCTTTGTCAAGGCATGTTTCTGAACAGTCACACTTCAATGTAATGGAGTGATACACAAAAAACTTCTCCTTGAGAGGCTAACATCTCTCCAAACTTTCTGAAAGATTCTTGGAAGGATCTTATCCAGCATGTGTGGCCTGGATTCAACTGACCCAACCTGAACATTGGCAGCTCTTCACCCAAGGCTCCTTTTCTAGGCAATGGAGAAAACCAGACACATCTAAGTAGGAATTTCTCTGAATCATTTTAAATATATATTTTGAACATGTGCTTTAAAGATGACTCGTGCCTGTGAAGTATGTGGAAAAGGGATAAAGCCACAAAATGTTTGTAGGTCCTTGGTCATGTCCGTCAAACTATGTAATCAGTAACATGGGAACTCTATTCAAGGGGCCCTTTCAATGTCAGAGACTACTTTTCGCTAAAATTTCTCAGTAAAGCTAACACTCTGCTGGGAGACCATTGAGTCCATCCAGTTCTCCCAAAGGCATAAAACAGCTGAAACTTGTCAAACATAAAGTTCTTCTCTAAAGGCTACCACAATATAGCTCTGAGCCACCTTTGGACTAAAGATCAACGTCTTATTTGCTTTAGCTTGAACAAAGTTACCTGTAACTCAAGGGAAGTGGCTTATAGTTAAAGGATAAGAATTTGCTGTAAACAGTACCCAAAAACTGTATTAAAAAGTGTTCTTGAAGAAGGGGTGATTTTCTGGCATATGAAGTAGATACATTATAAAACCTAACATGAAATCCGTGCAAAACCTTAGCAGTTTTAAAGTGTTATCAAAGTAATAATATATTGCAGTAGACAATGTACAACTCAGTCGTGATGCTGTTGTTTTCTAAAACTAGTTTTCTGCTTTGCACACATGCAGAACTTTACCAAACTGAAAAGGCTTTCTGTAAGTCAACAGGGTTTCTTATGTTTTTAAAAGGGGTACTAGCACTCACCTTCATAGCTATGTTGTAATTCACCTTGAAAAAAATAAATGTGTTAAAGGAAGTTTTTACTAAATTTAATTAAATACTTCTCACTGCTAAAACAAAGCTTTTAAGGATTAATAACCTGACAAACAATCAAAACATAACCAGACAAGTTATTTTTATGAGTGAGACTGATGGCAAATTCCACTTGAATTGCTGGGCTTCCACAAGATCCAGTCTGTGAAGAATTTGTGTGCAAGCTCTTAGAGTCAGAAGTCAGACTTTCATCTATTTATGTAGTGTTTCTATACTGATGATCAAGATGTCATATAAACAGGTAAAAACAAGGAGTGAAACTTTGACCCTACTGAAGTCATAGCATTATTTCCAATGCATAATTTCTGTAATGTGTCTGAAAGTTGGATATCCAGACTAAACTACTTGCCTAAGCTGTTCCTATAACCAAAGGACCTTGTAGGGCAAGACACCACATCCTCGTATTGATGTCTAAAATATATGGTCCTGTTTCTCCCCATTTGCTATAGCAGGGGCATAGATATCTAGCTTAGACTAGCCATCTGGATGGCTGAAGACAGGTAAGAGGAAGCCTACTCCCCATGATGCTCCCATTTGCTATTAAGGTAATGTGAATAGAGAACCATTTCAGAAACCTTCAGTGGAAGTTAGTCCTTCTTTGGATGATGCTGGACTTTTTCTGTATTGAGCAGTTTATTTCAAACTTTAATGAATCAAAGAATAGTCTACACAACCTTCCCATGTTCTCCCAGACACAAATACCCAATGACTCAGCTCACATAGGTGGCAGTGGAGGAAACGGAGTTTCCCCTAGACTTGAAATATGCTTAGTAAAGCTGTACCAGACACCGAGCTCAGGAGATGAGTCATTGTTGAGGGACACGGGGATGTCTGCTCCACTTTTGCTTCTCCTGCTGACCTCCTATGTGGCTTTGGGCAAACTGCTCCACCATCTTTTTCTTCGCTTTTATCTGTGCTGGGGATGGCTGCAGCGCATTTTGCAGTCAGATTCAAGCAAGCTCTCTCCACACCCTGACCCAAAAGGGCATGACCAAGGTGATGTGATGCCAAGCCTGGGGTAACATACCCAGAACCTCAGAAAGGTTCTTCAGCTCCAGCTTTGTGCTTTCTTAGATGTAGTGAAACTGCTGCTGCTCAGCTGCTGGCATCAGCAGAGCACAAGTCCAGGTAGACATATCCATAGACTGTAAGCACCTTCTCACAGGAATCTTGTGTCTTTTCTTCTGTGCATGTAGAGCAGGCAGCACAAAGGGCTTTGTAAACTCTGATCTAGAGATTAGTAGCACCGACTGCATGTGTGAGTCCATCAGTCTGGCTAGCCACCCGGTTTACACACCCACGGGGTAAAAGCAAGTGTTCAGTTAGGATGGTGGCATTTCTAATTAATCCTTCACATCCTACAAAGAGTAAAAAAAGGTTTTCATTAACTATGAAGATCAAATTTAAATTAATAATATAAACGGAAAACTGTGCGTGTCCATACCTGTGTATGTAACTGTGCACATTTACACAATGTACTTAACCCTGTTTCCTGGAGTGATGAAACAAGGAACTTCCTTGTTCCTGTGTTTCCTTCCCTGACCCCTGCTTGCATTTGGAAATTTTATTTCAGTCAAGAAATACAACAATTTTGTCTTTGAAATGAATGAGTTCACTTACTACCCGGGATGAAAGTCACAGAGGCACTGGAATCTGAAGCACTACTACAAATAGATAATACACAGGAATCCTGTGCTTCTCAGCCATTTATTCAGCTAGCTTGAAATGTTCTTAGAAAGAACGAACGAGCTTAAAATCCACTAAACATAGCAGAATAGCAAACAATTTACAATAATGACTGTGCATATTTGCGCTGAAGGGCATCATCTAAAATATTACTCTCTCATCACACTCCAGGCTTTCAGTCTTCCAACAAATTTTCAAACATTCAGAAGAGTGTTAAACAAATGCTGCTGGGAAGGATTCACAGGAATTGCATAAACTGGGCCTTAAAAGGCCAGTTTAGAGTAGCTGCTCAAAAACTAGACTGCCCAAACTTCTTATGGGGTACACGCTCTACATCTCTTTTCAGCAGAGCATGATCCACTACCCCATACCACCAAATGGATGCCTGCAGGTGTGAGGTCCCAGCAATGAGTTTTTCTTTCATACAGGAGGGAGATTTTGAGTAGGAAAGCTGGTCCAGCTCTCTAAGGGGAAAAGAGCTCATAGGTCTACTTATCAAGCTGCCTCAAGCTCCTGCTCCTGGTGGTTCACACAGTTTGGGCATGGCTGATATAAAAGCCAAAGTGGGTTCCTCTTGTGTACGGTATGCCACAGAGTGGTTGCTGGTCTGTCAGACTTAGAACTGAACCAGGAGTTTGTGGAGAAAAGGACAAGAATCTCTTCAGCTTGAAATACAGAGTGAGGGTTTGAAAGTCTACCACTTGGGTCCGCAAAAAGACCTGTTCAGTTCTGGCCCAACCTCATTATTATGAATGTTCCTCCCCAAGCCCTGCTTGCTTAAAAACCGAGCTTGAACTGGGCTTGTAAAAGTAAGTACAAGCCACAGCTTCATCAAAGTCTGCGCTGACAGGTGTAACAAGTGAATGTTGTTAATGTTACTGTCATCCGTCTAAATGCCAAACTCTAACCTTGCTTGTTCTTTGCCTTGAAAATATCTGCAGAGGAAGTATTGAAAGCCAAGAATGAAGTATTTTTTCCTGGAATGTCCATTCCATTGCATTTGTCCAAGATGATCCAGAAAATGTGTGGAGTTTGGCTTTTCCTTTCAAAGCTTTAGCCCTCTCTTTCTCCCTCCACAACTGAGAGAATACATCTATACCTCAGCCGTGGGATCCAGGAATACATGCTGGGCACACCTTCAGTATTGGCAGCCAGGACAGCCTGATATAAGGTCCCCGCTTTGGAGAGTGAGAAGTTTGTCCCCAGCAGGGTGGTGGGTACCAGCGGGTATGTATATGAATTTAGCACAGCCACAGATTTCCCAAGGCTTTGAGCTCTGGCCTTGACAGTGCAAGGCCATCTCCAGAGAGTCCCACCAAGCATCGCATCATCTTCCCATGATGCAAATAGCTGAGGCTGTCCCAGCTTCATATGCTCAGTATATATTCTTCCCAGGAGTTTTCTCTGCAGAACAGGGCAGTAGTGTCTCCATCAACCCCAAAATCACAGATGCACGAATTGAAGACAAAGAAGGAATGGCAGAACATCAGATCTGATTCTCTGTATCACTTGTGCCTCTGTATTTCATCCCATGAACCCAGACAGCCAGGTCGGTCAAGCAAGCATCTGACTAACTGAGCATCACAGATGGAGGAGAGACAGTAGAAGGGAAATCAGGGAAAGAAACTGTAGCTGTTTGCCTTGAGGTCTGGAGGGGTGGGAAAACGCAGCCAAGCAAGCTGTAATCCACCTACCCAACTGAAAACAACAGTCAAGGCTCAGCAGCATGAACCCAGTGATGTTGAGACTTTACCACCACCACAAGTTACACAATTAAAGCAAAGTACATCAACATTAGAAGCCTGAGCGTGGTCAAGTCATTCCTCTGACATGAGCCCCACATGGAGAAAGAGCCCTTTGAAGAGGCTAGGGATTGTGGTAGGGAAATACTCCTCTTGCCTACCCTCTGCACCACTTCTAGAGAGAGATTTGTCCCAGGCCTGACTTGGTTCTCCTAATTAGTGAACATGGCTACAACCAGTCCCACCCCATTTTGGAGCAGGTCCTCCTTGCTATCCAAGGGGCTGCAAAGACTCTGCAAGAGGAAAAATCCCTAGTGAATGAGTAAGTCCTCAGATCAAAAGAGTCTTTTGATTAGCTGTCACCTGCCCACACTGGGCCCTGCATCTTTGCTCATGTCCACTGACGGGGGTTGTTTCATCTTTCCATGTCTCTGATGGAGCACTCTGCAGGACTTCATTGTGGGGACTGTGGTGACACCTGAGGCTATCAAAAAGTTGTGTCGATAAATCATTCAGCTAGTCAACCTTCCTACCATAGGCAAGATTCATCTCTTTTTGCACCTGGTCTTGCAAATTGTAATGAAAGACATCAGGAAAGTCTGCTGAGCTAAGTGGTTTTGTCATTCAACCCCCAGCTTAACTTAGGTTGCTCTGGTGACTGAAATAGTTGCCCTTGCTTGGATAAACCAGCGTTACATAAAATCTACAGTCTTATAAGAGTTAAACTGATGAGCTATAACCATACCACATAGAATCATGTATGTCACTTTTGTAGGGGTGTTCACTCTTTCCCTATCAGGAAAAGAAAGACTTTGCAAAGTTTACCTCCTCACTCCCACCATTTCCTCCCAAAACTTTGTTCCGGTAAAATTTTGGGTTATCATCCATTCAAGTTCACTCTTGTGAAATCTGCTCTTCAACAATTAAATTTCATACAAAGAAAGAGAGATGAGTATTATTGAGTGCTCCACTAGGGATCTGGAATTTTACAGCCTTCAGAGCAACATTTCCACGCAGAGTAAATTTGTTTGGAAAATAAGTTGATCTTTTGTTTGAAGTAGTTAATTACCTTGCTAGAGGAATCAAATGAAACGAAAGATTTATGGATCCCTCTTTCTCATAGCAAGGGCGAAAGTGATCTGTTTGCAGGAGTTATATTTTCAGGCACTTTGCTGAGACACCCCAACCCCCCTTGGTTGCTGACTGTAAAATAAGAAAACTATTACCCAGCTGGGGTAACAATAGGCTCCCACAGTGCTTTTCTGCTCAGCCCGCAGCTGCCAGTGAAAGTGGAAACTACAGCAGCAGGATAACATTCTTTTCTTACAGCCTGTTTCTATGGGCAAGGAGCCCTCCCACTGCTTCAATGTATTTTCTATGCAAAACTGTAGAAGAAGTGACATTTTAAAAGTTTTGACCTTTTTTTTTTTTTCCCTCCCCATCCCCCCCCTTTTTTTTTTTGCGTGAAGCAAGGCATAAATTTTTTAAACCTTCTGACAGGGTATGTGTTAGGAATGGTGATAGCCATTACTATAATAATAAAATGTTTCAAAATTTGAAAATTCTATATAGCGTACTGGTAACCTTTGTGCAGAAAAAGACAGTGATGAGAGATACAGAACTCTTCTGGTTATTGTCACAGGCAAACAGATGATTGTGGCAGAGCTCATACACCTTTGCAAAACAGTGTCTCTGAATGCCACATTTTCATTTACTAATTTCGCATTTTAAGGCTAAAATGTTAAAGGATTTTGCTGGCAAAGATTTATTTTACCATCACTCTAAAAAAAAGAAAAAAGAAATATTAGCCCATTTTATTAAAATTGGTTTTAAAAAAGTGTTTGCAAAAGAAAAAAACAATGGACAGAACAGTACTAGTGAACAATAGTGAATTAGCAACATATACATGTATTCAAATGATATGGATCCAATTTGATAGGAAATTGGCATAGTTCCCAATTAGATTACAAATACAACAACAACAAAACCAACCCTACTTGTTAACACATAAAATAACATGCTAAATCTCAGGAAATGATGAAGGATGTTAGAAATGTAAAACATATTTTCCCAAACACAAGCAAAATAAATGAAAACTCTTCAAGCGAGACAGGGAGGGGGAAGGGATGCCCGTGAGTCATTGAAGTGAATGCAGAACGGATTCCAAAAACAAGCCTGGCAGGTTAATCCATGTAAGAGTCTTGCACTCAGGACCGATTCCCTCTGCTAGCTACCACCACTATCACCAGCTCATCCTTATGTTCGCCAAGGGCACTGGCCCTGTTGTGGGTCCATCTCTTTATCTGTCTCTCTGGGTCTGACCCCACATTCTTTGCATACCCAACCCTTTCCCCTCCACACATTGAAACAGATGGAAATTTGACCGATGCAAATGATGAAAAACAGACAGCAGTGTTCTGAAATAATCAGGTTTAAAAGCTGCTTAAAAATTCAGTAAGTTTTAGAGGAAAAAGTAGAAAAATGCCATGTTTTAGACTGGTGGCTGCACTGGTGGATTGATAAAGAGCTATAAAGACTTCTGGGTAACCTGAGTCCTCCATCAGAACAAGATAAAATCATCTCTCACTCTACAACACACACACTGTAACCAAATCCATCATTAGCAAACTACATCATTCATCATGAGGCAACAATCTACTATAAATTACAACGGGTCCATTAAAAGATTGTGAAACCTAAGTAAAAAAAGAAAGTTAAGAAAATTAGAAAAGTTCTCCCTGGAGGGTCTGTGTCAAGACAGAAAATTCTTTCAAGTCCCCTTGGTTTGTGCCTGAGATACTATGAACTCCCAGGACACCCTTTGGATTTCACATCCCGTACATGACATCCCCAGATAAACAGGGCAAAGAAAGTCCTTGTTTCTACACAAACTGTCTGTTCTTTTGTTTTGCTGGGCAGAGCATCTCCTGTAGATTTTCAAACCCAAAGTTACTCTTTCTGCTCTCTGAATCAACAACTTAAAAAAATATTAAGAAAAGTTTTCATGGTAAGCCTGCCAGGGGGTAGCCAGGGACCAGTGATGGTTCTAGGGAAGCCACCTGGGTATACGCACCTTTTCTGAGGGCTCCTCCAGGTTGGAGCACAGGGCTCTGGAGGAGCTGCCAGACAGGCGCTGCACCCATGGAACGTCTTCTTCTTGGCTTCAGTGGGGATACAACCGATTCAAATCAAGTTATCATTTCAAAAATGTATCTCTCGTCATCTGCTGTATTAATAGTTATTTACATGTTATTTCCTGGTTTCTTTGCTGCGATATATGGGTGCAGGCAGAAGAATTTTAAAGGATTTTTAGGCTGATAGTACTTCCATTATTCAGGACAATGTGCTATCCAAGGCAGGCAGCTATTTGGGATAAATAGCGTATCCCTATTTGTCCAAAATAGCCAAATGTCTGGCATGAGTCATGCCAAACAGGCAGCTGCTCAGCAGGAGTGTAGTACTGGCATACTAAAAAGCAGAAGCTACTGAAGGGGACAGAGAGAGCTAAACGTGGCACCAGGGTACAGTGACAGAGGGTTTGTGGGGTCAGTAATACACAGCCACCATACTCATTAAAACCACCAGGCGATGCCATCATAAATGTCAGCATTTGCCTGCAGTTTGCACACAACAGTTTCCAAGACACCACTCATCACCTTAGCACTTAAACAGTAAACCAGCATCTTACAGGCTGCTGTGTGGGAGGCGCTGGCAGGTATTACCTCTGGAGCACACATGCTGCAAGTACGATACTGCTGCTAGAGAAACACCTTCGGCATGGACAGGAAAGTCTTGAGAAACAATTCCTTTAGTGAGAGTGCTGCTGTGTGATTTGGACGGCACAGGGTGTTTCCTCAGCTGACTGAGATCACAGAATCATAGAATAGTTTGGGTTGGAAGGGACCGTTAAATATCATCTAGTCCAACCCCCCTGCAATGAGCAGGGACATCTGCAACTAGATCAGGTTGCTCAGAGCCCCGTCCAGCCTGGCCTGGAATGTCTCCAGGGATGGGGCATCGACCACCTCTCTGGGCAGCCTGGGCCAGTATTTTACCACCCTCATTGGAGAAAATTCCTTCCTCATGTCTAGCCTGAATCTCCCTTACTTGGGTTTAAAACCATTACCCCTTTTACTATCGCAACAGGCCCTGCTAAAAAGTCCCCATCTTTCTTATAGGCCCCTTTCAAGTACTGAAAGGCCACAACAAGGTCTCCCTGGAGCCTTCTCTTCTCCAGGCTGAACAACCCCAACTCTCTCAGCCTGTCCTCACAGCAGAGCTGTTCCAGCCCTCTGGTCATTTCTGTGGCCTCCTCTGGCCCCTCTCCAACAGGTCCATGTATTTTCTGTACTGAGAGCTCCAGAGCTGCAAGACTCCAAATGGCTTCCTGAGAAGCATTAATAATAGCATTCACAAGGGCCAAGATGGATGTTGCAGGAAGGTACATGAATAAATTTTCAGGCAAGTAAAGGTATCTGTGTCCTTAGCTGTCTAGCAGGTAAAGCCATGTACATGCAGACTTGCGAACATCGTGCATACCCGTGCTGTGTGCAGTCACACTGCTGTCCTTTCCAGGCTATAATGTCCCTCCCTCCCTCAGCATTGCATGAGTACTAATGATTTAAGCCGCAAATACCCCTGTGAAGTAGGTAGTGAACTTCCTTTCACAGAGAAAGAAACCAAAGCTGTAAGATTTGTGCCATACTGAACACCACAAAGAAAGAATGTGGCAAAGCCTTGAATGAAACCAGCTGCCAAGAAAGTCTTCCATGACAAGAACATCCTTTATCATAGTCACCGCAGTGCAAGCTCGGCAGGTGCATTTCAAATTCAGTTTCTTGGCGATCTACTATTATTTTAAAATAAATCAAAACATTCCCTGGCATGTAGTAAACTGCTTGCCAGACTTAGGAATTCTTTAGCTTACATTATCTTTAGCACATTTTAGTGCCAAAAAAAATAAGAGAAACCAAGTAAATATGTAGTTAGTCATGCTTGTAAAAATGTCAATGCTGTCAAAAATATTTGTGTGAAAATCATAAACAAAATCTGCTGCTATGAGAACTTATTCGGTTCTTAATTATGGGACAAAATGACTTCTTTTTCATGAAGACTTAAAAAAAGAGAGAGCTAACGCTGTGATGGAAATATTGGCACAATCTTGACTCAGCTGCTTCCCTGGGGTAATAAAGTTGCTCCCAGAAAGAAGAGGATTATAATCCTCAAAAATCCAGCTTGTATGCAGGCTGACTTAGCAGGTTCCTAATAGGATGTGTAGTCCTGCACCTCTAAGTATGTTTGGAAGGGTTCAGGTACTTAAAGGCAAGAGAGGGCTGGCTAGTAGTCCTTTAATTGAGTGGATTTCTTGAACTGCAACTCTCAGATTTGCACACTTGCTTACAGAGGCTGGATAAGCATATTTTATAACCTAAAAAAATAAACAAAAGCAGTAGGTCACCAGACCAAATCATGCAGGTCAGCGGAGAGGAATACCTCTAGCTATCTTGAGGTTTGTGTTCATTGACCTGTGGGAACAGTTGGTGGTCCCACTCCACTTCTGAAGGACAGATGTCCCCACCCGCACACTACCACAGGTGGCAATGCTGTGCTCAGCAGACCCCATGGGCGCATCCCAGGAATGAACCCCTGCAGAGGGGGTTTGCTGGGGCCAGGTACACTGGCAGGGCCTCTGGAGAAATTATCCTCCCCCTTCTCTTCTTTGCCAATTTATAACAGAAGACTTGCACTCTTACAGCTTGTGATTAATTGGGAAACTTTCACTGGTAGTGAAGTCTCAGGGAGTGGAAGTGAGCATTCAATGGTGTGGCCATTCAGGGACTTAATTTCCAAATTGTGCACTAAGTGCAGGCATTGCCATCTTCTCAGAACAGAATCATACGTGTTTGTGCATGGTTGTAAAACATAAGATTCACCAAACCAGTATTTGTGCATGGTTGTAAAACATAAGATTCACCAAACCAGTATTGAAACAGACAGAGACAGAAGGTATTTATTTCTCTCGTCCTGAACTGCAAAGACAGCTTGCTAAAGTTAGTGTCCAACTGTACTGACATGGTCCTGTTCAGCAGTGTTCAGGTTTCTCAAGAATCTGGAGAAATGGCACTGAAAGATGTCACAAACATGTCACAGAACAAGTTACTAGCAAGAAGCGACTTCCAAAAAGGGCCACAGCAACTGAAGCAACGTTTCCTGCTGAGCTCTGTTTCCAAGGCCTCTTACAGAAATTATTTCCTATCCGTTAATATCCCCAGGAGTTCAGTACCAATGTGTTATATTGTAAACCTAAAAGATTTCTTGAAACAGAACAGAGATTCATAAAATTCATCTTTTATTACTCCATTTCATGTCTCTCTCATCTTCCCTCCTCATAGAATTTCAGGTTACTGCTTGAAAAGGTAAGGGAAAACAATCTTATATTAATACTAACTAGATTTGTTCATGGGGGTTTACTTTATCCTATTTTATAATTGAAAACATCTGCATGGAATCGAGGTACAATCAAAACTCAAGAGAAAAATATCATTTTTCATATCACAAAAAGGATAAAATCTGAACCAGAAAAATGTGACATTAAATGAACAAAGGCCATGTTATGTCGGCTCATTTCAATCGTGCCTACTTTCATTCTTCCAAACAGCTCTACTGAGAGTCCTGCTACCTCTTGCTTGCTATCACTGTGAAAACAAGCTTTTGCTGGAAGGAAAAAAGGTGAAGCTCTCTTATGCACCATTTTTAATGCTTACTCTTAGTCAGATAGAGGAATTGCTGAAATATTTTGTGCTTCCTGAAAAAAAGAGGTAGAACAGGAGCTGGATAACTCTGTGACATCCATTTCTGGTTTGCCTTATGAAAAAAATGACATTGTTTTAACAATAAATAAGAGCAGATTTGTTACAGTGTTCAGGGAGTGTGAGGACTAGGGAGAAGGCAGATCAGGAATAAGTGGATTAAAGATAGTCTTCTAAGCAGGAGAAAAAATATTGCCTGGAGATATTTCGATGTTAAGTAACACAAGCAGCAGTCTGTGGCCTGCCTTCTTGGATGGGTAGAGTGAGATGTGGAAATCACTGCCAACTGGCCAGGATATTCCTCCTACTGGCAGCCCTGCCCATCCTCGCTGCCCCAGAGAGTCGGCAGGAGGACACGTTGTCATCAGGATGTGCCACTTCTGGAATAAGGCAGCAAGACTGTCATGCTCTGAAATGTCATCTGCTTTCTAGCCTGTTCCTAGGACTGTACCGAAACACGTTGCCAATGTCTCACTCCAGGGAGCCCCAAAAAGCATCATGATTTTTTGCTTGTCTTCAGAAATGGGCTTCTCCAAGGCCATCTATTTCCAAGGTCCCTAGAGCACAAAGACAAGAAAAGTAGGTTCTTTTATATAACAAGCAGTGAGAAGTTTGGCTCAGCCTTGTTGAGAGTATCATCAAAATTCAATCTAAGTGTGATAAACTGTCAAGGTTTGTTTTCTACAGACAGGCTCTCAGCTCATTGTCCTCAGATTGTTGAGAGACAGAAGAGGGAAAGAGATATCCTCAGCTCTCTGAGGCATCACTTAAATATTTCTACAAAACCTTGCCTCCTCCTGTTAGTTTTAATGGGGTGCTGAAAACCTCAGATCTTCCTATCCTTACTGCCAACATTTTAGGGTCCAGAAGCTGGGTCCTCTCTACTGGTCCTGAGCACAGTACAGTGTCAGAAACATTACAAGTAATTCACACTGATGCAAAGGATTGACAGAGAAGATATGTGATATAATATGGGTATGTTTCATGATAGAAAGGGCCACAGGCATCCTCCTAGGCCATTCAATATCCTGGTGAGCCCAGGAATAAAGCTCTTGCCATCATCTTGTCCCATTCTTTCACTGCTATCTCACTTCCAGCCAGGATATCTGAATAGGTGCTTGGAGAAACATTCAGCCTCTTTGGTCAACCTGAGTGCTACTAACTCAGTTCTTCCAGTGCAATCACGTGCAACTGGTAAATGCACTTATCTCCCACTTTCCTGATCCTACCAGCAGCTCTGAGAAGCTGTTGGAGGAATCCGTGAGACAACAGTGTGTAACTTTGCACTTGGCTGTGTAACTGTCTAGATATAGAGATGCCTATAGCTAAGGTTAAGGTTGAGTGAACTCTAAGCAGAGGAATTAAAATCTAGAATTAAAATGCTACCATTTTGTGCCAGTGTTATGATCTGTTTATCTGGTAATTCCCAAATCTGTGGTTTGCAGCATCTCTGCTCTCTTCACCAGCTGGTTTACTACCTTTGGTTTATGTAAGGCAGCATAATGTTAGACATCTACAAAACGCAGATATTTGCATCAAAGCTGTTAGTCCTTGGCTTTTCTTAATTGCAAGTCACGTGACCTATGGTAGCTATCTAATTCAGGATGAGCCAAACTTCTGCTGGGAAGTGCTTCTGCCTTTCCATTGACTCTAACAGGGCAAAAGAAGAGGTGGACTAGTTCAGATGTCTGTACTGTAGTTGTCTGAAATTCAGTCATTCATATCTAAGTTTGAGTTACTTAACCCCACCACAAGTATCTCCATGCAGTTTAAGAGAACCCATTAAAAACACATCTTCACATATGGGGCAAACACCAAAGATAAGGTGGCGAGTGAGAGGTGTGAAAATTTTACATAAAGCAGGTGCAAGCTCAGTTCTGTAACAGTTTAGGATGAAAACCAGTCTCAGAACAAAATGCAGAGATTGCTTGTTTGGTATAGCTTTCCCACAGTAAATAATAGATACAGAATTAGCTAGTGAGGGAGGAAGGGAAAAAAAAAATCCCCAAACATAGATCATTTGCTTTCACTTGCAAAGCTTTTAAAGCATTCGGAACAATATAAATCTTGAGACAGACAGAGACTGTCCTCTACAGATGGGCACTGGGCATCTGCAACAAAACGCAGTCATGACCCTACATATAAGTTTCTGTGAAGGGCCATTAGATGGGAGACAGCTCATTGTGTGCACATGTGTTTGGATGAGAAAAATGAGTCACTCCCAACTCTGGATCAAGCAGGTGATGTAAAGGACTGGCAGGGAGAATGATGCAGACAAAGGCTCCGTTTTCTGAAAAGCACTGAGTCACATCCTAGGAAAAAGCATAAAAAAAGAAAGCAAAACTGGATGCAGCAATATCAGCTGAGAGCCGGGATCAAGGATGAGCACACCTGCTCTGCGACAGAGGACACACACCCGTATAAACCAAAGAACCTAGACTATGTTTTGCTGTGGCCTCTGTGAGGTTTTAGGATTGAAACTTTATGTCTGTTCAGCAGCAGTTTCATGAGGAGCAGTCTTCTTTGTAATTTCACATGCCGCATCTCAGCACAATCTACAACTTTGCTGGTATGACAAATAATTTGCTGCAGAAACCTGGCCACAGGGCTGTTATGAAGTGGTCTGCTGAAAGGGTTCACCGTCTTTCTAAAGTTTTGCTGTCCTTCTTAGCAATATTTCTAACTTGAACTCAGTGAAAGGGTAACCAGGAGATATGACATTGCATTTGTAGTACAGGAGATGGGCTGAACAATGTTATGAACCTTCTAGGACCAAAAAAGCTATTAATCCAGTTAAATTTTAACTCCCCTGCTACGTTTTACCTCAGTTTTAGAGCAGCAGGAAGGCAAGTAGAGTTTTTTTAGCTCTAGGCTGTGGGTCAGCCTTAGTAGATCTGGACTGTCTTTGTGTTAAGCTGCCCAGGTATTCTGCCCTCGTCCCCAGTATCTTTATTATCTCAACATCCCAGACCCCCTCTACTTACTATAGAAACTGGAGATTAAGATTGTTCAGTTCACAAACTTAAAGGAATCCAGCTCACCCTGTGACACCTTTGTGCTGATTTTACTAACCACTGGCCATTCACAAGAAGGAAAAAAAAAAAAAAAAGCTGGAGACATCTAAGGTAGAGCAAGGGAACAGCCACCAGCTCCATCATGACCTTCCTGGATGTGGCAAGGCAGTTAGCTCCAGGTAGCCCTTCAGGGCACCAGGTCCTGATATGAATAACAGATTCAGAAACCTGAATTCTGAGCTCGGGAACCCTCAAATGAAGCAGCAGGTGTCTATCCTTTAAGGCACATCCGAGATAATTCGCTGGGGCAGCTCCCTTATTGCTTTACAAGCCTCTTTCCCTATACGCATGTAACAGTTGATACAGCAGATGCTTTGAGAGGTAGAAGCCGCCAGGAAGATGAATACAAATTGAGTTAAAGATTAAGCTGAGAAGTGATGTTTGAGCAGAATAAACTGACTTAGATATATTGTAATTTTTGGACATCAAAGTCCTGTTTTCTCAAATCTCTACTGAGTTTTTACTAATGCTTCATGAGACTCTCAGAAGACCTCATTGCTTTGCATCCATCATGGCTCTGCTTCTGTGAAAGCAACTTTTGTGTATTCTGGGAAACAGATGTGAGTAAGAGAGAGATTTGGGTAGATTTGAGGATTGCCATTCTCTTGACATTTTCCTGGAATTTCCAAGAAGTACTTGTCACTCAACCCTGGCTTTTGGGAAGAAACATGGGTCAGTATTGGGACACTACAGATTTTTGCTGGGGTCTCACAGCTGACCTTTGAAACCTTCTGGAGGGACCAAGCTAAAGCCCAAGACCAGAGAAACACATGAGACAATTAACACGTTAGACCTCCCCAGCCCCTAGTGAACTTTTGTCGGCCTCTCCTCTTCCTGAAAGAAAAGGGGAAAAACATCCTTTTTGTAGTGGCTGCTTATTATATAAAGCAAATCAAGAGTGAAGGGAGGGAGCAAAGAGATGGCACAGAGCCCGATAAGTGCACCCTTAAATCTATAATTAAAACCGAAGGCAAGCTCCCAATATAGCCAATTCAGTTATATAAGATCTTACAAAAGCTTCACACTGTTTGCTGGGTTTTGCTTTATTACTGTTCCCTCTCCTCGGAGTTCACTTCAGGTCAGTAACAGATGAGGTATTGCACTCAGAGTTTATGGCAGGGTAGAAATCTAACAGTACCCTGTTTGTAAAGATATGCAAGTGTGCACCCAGAGGGAAAAAATGATCACTGGCTCTACTTGAAAGAGAGAAAGTTAATGGTCACTCTGGAGCTCAGTGTAGGCCACCTCCAGCTCCGGAAACCGATCGCTAGTTACTTAGAAAGTACTTTAAATGGTGTCCTGAGAGTCTGTAAAAGGCTCCTCCTTGCCCACTGGTCAGAGAAATATGGCAAAACTACATGTAAGACAAGAAATCAGGCTGGAAACGGGCTTGCAACCAACCAGACTAACCCATGAGGATACAGAAGTGTTCTCAGAAAGCCCATGACAAGTCTACACCACGTTTTTTCGTGCCTACTAAAAGCAGCCTGTACGGAAACATGAGTTCACCTGGAATTTTTGTTAAGTGTAGGCAGCTCACTGTTCTGTGCAACTGTACTGGGAGCAGCTATCTGCACGTGGGAGTTGGAACATGTATCAGAACCACTACGTTAAATAACATGCAAGCTAGGTTTCAGAAGTATAAATAAAAAGCAGTTATTGCTAGTGATAAAATCCTTCACTGCTGCATCCTCCTCTTATATTCTTTACAGCAGGGGTAGGCAGTAGCGTTCCTAGAAACAATGGTTTCATGAGGCCATGCTGAAACTAAGCTCTTCTTCCATATAAAAAACCTGAACAACTCCAAACACCAAGAACACCGTGTTTAAACACAGTAGAAGCATTTAGCAGCTATCAGCACTGTGCAGACATCCGTGTATTTCTGAGGTACCAGATTTCAAATGTAAGATAATGTGGGGGTCAGGTCTTCTCCTCTTTCTGGTTAAGCGACAAAGTTCAGGCACACGCAACATGTGCTACCTCCAACCTAATCAGTTAATGCAATTTGCCGAAGTCCCATATTCCAGGGTGGTAAAGGTCCTCGAGAACTTACCTGGAGCAAGTTGAGCCAACATTCACAGATCTAAATACCTTCATGTTCTAAACCCTAATTATATTTACATTAATTTGCCCCACAAATGTAAAAGTAGAACAAAACAGGACACTTCCAGAAAAATTCCTAAAATATTGCTTCTTTTTTCCCCAATGACAATGAAAGACCTGGCCATTTTTAACCAACAAGATAGGTAGTAGAAAAATGGGAAGAATTATTTGCAGAAATGTTTGTGAAATCTATGACCATATTCCTCTGCAATGTGAAACCTCAGTGAAGTATACCTTCTAAAAATGAGGAGGCCATACCAATTTAAAGGATATGTTAATTGCTTGAACTCTATTGTCTTTTTTGAGTTCCCAGCTTGCAAATACCATATGCAAAAGTACAGAGAAAATCACCATGGGCAAAACTGTGTTGCTGATGCCTTATACTTAAATGCATTAAATACTTAAAATATTACATCTGATTGGATTCAATTCCAGTTCCACTACATGCCTCCATCAGAGGATTTTTGTGATCGATATCTGTCAATATCAGGCATTAAAATGGTTATTCAAAGAGTATTGTTTAAATTGCACCGGTTCGAGAGCTGGGGGTCAGCTCTGCAAAGACCCACGAGGGAGAGCGGTGGGAAGGAGAGGCTCAGGGATCTCACTTTCCTCCAGCCCTCACCGGCCCTCGGGGCAACACAGATGCTGGCAGAGCTCCAGCTTCACACTGACACTAGAACAAGGCCCTTCAAAGGCAGATTGATCTTTCCACTGCAGTGGCTCCACAGCTGCCATGCAAACCAGCAGACCTGGTGGTATGCAAGTAGAACGCCTGCTTACCCTTTCAAAAGCTTACACACAGTGCAGAGACACACTGGCTCCCAAAGGGCATCTGCACAAAACATAAATATGATGTTTTCACAAAGTTCTGTGAAGCCACGTCAGATGTACAGGGCGTAAATGAGAAATGAATTCATTAAATTCCATGGAGATGTAATGTCAGCCCAGACTGTATCTGCTGACACCACTTGAACTGAAAACCACCACTAAGTAACTTCTATCTGCAAGAATCTATGTCGAAAAATTGTTAGCATTTCCATCAAATGGCTGTGTCATGAGCTGTTGTTTTCTGAGTGAAGACAATGATCAGACAAGCTTTTGTGATGCTACCGCAGAATCACAGAGTGGTCAAGGTTGGAATAGACCTCTGGGGGTCACTTTGTCCAACCCCACCGCTCAAGCAGGGACACCTAAAGCAGGACCATGTCCAGACGGCTTTTGAATATCTCGTTATCTAGAAATAATTTTTAATATCTCCTTGCCTATAAATCCATGTAGTCTTCCAGCTGTATGTTCAATATGACAACCAGCAGCAGTAAGCAGGCATTATCCATTTACCAGGTAATGTTCTCAGAGAAAACACAATTTTTACCTGGGGAAATAAGAGAAAGGTGGATACAACACAGGCTCTTGACACTAGACCATAGCACTTCTTTCTTTCTTCGGAAGGGCACCACACACAGTCTAATGAGAATATCTATAAGCAGTCTGAGTCTGAGAAGCACCACCAGCAGTTCCATGTACACAAACTCTTGTGTCTACTTAGGATGTACAAACCAAGAAAAAAAGTGCATCTGGAAACTTTTTCACAGGCAAAAGATGGTCAACAAGTTCTGTGGAAATCTCATCAAGAAGAATCAATGTCTATGCCAGTCTTATGTTGCTTTCTCATGTGACATCCACTCTAACCGAGACCACTTGGGAAAAAAAAATCATTTGATGGCCCAAAGTGTCCATTAGTTTTGTGGTGTTTTTTACCTAATCAAGTCAAGGTAATCAAGCTTGAGCTCTAAAAGCTAATCAGGTTCTGGATGGGATTGACTTGAATACAGGATTCCTTTTCTGTGAACGCATTTGATAATAATTACAGTCTATCAACTTGGTAAAATAACCTCATTGTGTCAATGCTAGCACTAATCAACTCACTTTCCAGGGCTCAGATAGTCTAACAAGTATTTTATTCTTGATACTTGTTTCAAAACTAATTTGCACTGTCTCATAGATTTTCAGCTTCAGGTGCCATGTCTTCTCCTCCCATAATATGCTGAAAAATTAGTTTCAGTTAATAGTGCTATGCTGACATCTCATTCCCTTTTCATTTCCTTTTTTTTATATTTTACATCATGAAACAGCACAAATGATTTCAAGGGACCATTCAAATAAGGTACATAACATGTATATGACAGATCCCAGCTACTGTGTCAAAGGATAAATGTTATAAAACAGCCTCTGATTTCTTGGTACAGTAACAACCTCTTTCACTGGTGTCATCTGCTAACATTTTTGTTGTTGTTGTTTATGCTCTGTTTTGGTTTCTCCAAGCCTTCCACTGTTTCTTTTATTTTCGTCTCTGAGGTTTTCACTTCAGATAGACCAATTGATAAGGGAAATATCAAGTGGAGTTTCACTTTCTGTTCATGCTATTGTCCTTAATGTTTTCAAGACACTTTTCAGTTATCATTAAAAAAAACCCCAAAACAAACAAAGAAACCCCTCAGAATGTACATGTTCAAACTGATGCTTGGTAACAGTGAAGCTAGAAATCACTATGCCAAAAGTTAAATTCAAAGCCTTTCTCAGTTTCTTTGCAGTATTTTTTTCAGATGTGTAAACTCACAGAAAAGCTGTCTGTGATTTCCAAGACTTTTCCAGTTCCATCATTTGGACCTATTACATCTGGCAGAGAAGCTGCCTCCCAGTGCAGTTTCTGAGCATGCTTTTCTCTGAAGACTTCAAGTTCTTCTCAGGTGACTTTTTTTTTCCAAAATGCACTGTGACAAAGTGCTAGGATGCCAGTAAATTGGTCACCAAGATAAGGAGTAAGCAAACAGCTTCTTGTAAATAAGCTAATTAAAAATGTTTTTATGATAGACTTCTTTTTTACTACCAGTGTTGTGCACTCTTTTAGAACTGATTTTTAATTTCTTTACACTTATGAGGATAGCTATGAACAAATACTTCAGCAATGCTCCTACATTTAACATACTTTTGTAAACAGGCTTGAGAGAAGAGCTAGTCATATTCTCCTGTCCCTTAGCTGTGAAAAGAAAGGGCAAGAGAGGAAAAGAAAACTCAGTCTCTTCTTTGAAGTAAACAAAACACATGGAAAAAAAAAAAATCTGTGATCCCTTTCTTTTCTTCACAGGGAACCCATGGCAGATGAGACTGGGATTTTCCTCAGTGCTTCAGAATTATTCACGCTTCCTGCTTGTGGAGCTAAACCAGAAAACAGATTGATGGGTCCAAGTCAGATCTGCACTTAGGCACAAAAACTGCTCCTCTCCAGTGACTGTACAAAGAACCAGAGTTTGTCACTAGCAGTCTGAATCACTGAAGATTTTGGATGCTATGGTAGTCAGCAAGCCTAAATCAGGCACCCCAGGTATTCAGTTGAAGTCTAAAAATGTGAAAAATAAGGGAGACAGAGCACCATAAATTCAGAGGGCAGATATTTTTCTATTTTAAGTCTTCAAATCTGCCTTAAATCTATGCTATGAATGTAGCACATCAGTTACTTCTGCTGCGCGTAATGAGGTACCTTCTGAAAGCACTTGCTAAATTACACAACATCTGAATGCAAGAAGGGATTATGGCACCTCTCTGCTGTTTTAGCATTTCATTTGCAGGAAGTAAGTGCTCTTATCTACTTGCATGCTGTCAAAAATATGTGTGTCTTTTGTGTCCCACAGAAGTTGTGCGATGGGAGGAGCTTCCTCCCCAGAACTCATCCTTTACACTGGAAGTATTTGAGCTTTCCAGCCTGCTGGTAGCAGGCAGACATATATTATTGGTAGTGCCAGCAGCTGTTCTCTTGTCTTAGCCCGATGCGGAAACAATTGCTCAGGGGTCCTGTAAATAATAGTTCTTTGGTACCATTTTCAAAAAAAAAAAAAAATCCCCTTGGTACACAATAAACTGCCAGTGATTTCCACATTACTCCAGACAGTATCCCATTCATTGCTTGACAGATCTGTTTTTAATTCAGATTTCTACTTCTCCTTTAGCACTCCTGTTGCAGGTAGGCAATTGAATTTAACTGTTTGTGTCCATCACCTATGGCTTTACTGCCAAACTGTTTCGGGAGGGTATCTAGCAAAAAGCATAGACTAGTACTCAGGGCTGTCTGTTCTACTACAGAGAGCACAGAAATTTGGGGGAGGCGGAGAGGGAAAAAAAAAGCTAAGAAGACCTGACGGTAGCTAGTGTGAAGGCCACCTCATGCACAGGAGATTGATCTTTAAAAATATATCTGCCTGATTCAGCTCAGGGACACAGGAAAGCAAATACTGAGATTGGAGAGGAAGCAATACAGTTCTGAGAAAAACTGCATCCCAGCCTACTGCGTTTAGAAAATCTTCCCAAAGCGATTTTAAGTAATGCAAATGATGCCAGAGACTGGAAAGTACTCATACCTTAATCTACAGTTCTGTTAGCTACACAGAATCTGTTGCCTGAAACCTCTCAAGCAAGTCCTTGGTCTCCTTGCACATGTGGAAAGATGTTTGTTTTGTGGGGGACAGAGAGGCAGAGACAGAGCAAAAACAAGTTTCAGAGAGTGACACAATTAGTGCTGTGAGCTCTGTGTGGTATAAAAGCAGTTTCACTGAGGACTGATGGTTTGCCCGTACACAGGGACGCTGGTAGGAAATCAATGTTAGGTCTGTCAATTAGAATGAACCCCTCTTTCCAGCTGTCATAAAATCAACGTATTCCCTCTATGCTTGCCCTGACAACTGTGCTGTAATAAACTTCTAGAAGAAGCAATAACCAAGTATTACATGAAGATTGTGCCTGGCCGAATTGTTCTCTCCGGGTACAAATGTTCGTCATAGGTTCCTGAGGTTTTTTCTGCTCTCCACAGCAACTGAGATGCAGGTGTGCTTCTCAGAAAAATTCCTGCCTAGGATATCTGCAGCATGCAGTAGTGTCTGCACAGAAACAGATGATCCTCGTGCTTGTGTCAGCAGACCTGCGTGGCTGGGCAAAATTAGTTTTCAGAGCAACAATTCTGAGGTGCCATCTGCAAAGCACAAGAATGCATCATACCATGAGAGTACAAAATATATGCATCTTCATCCAAGATACTGGCCTATCTCCCCCTGCCATATGGTGCAACTGTTAAGCTAAGTTCCTGTTCCTGAGTATGTGCCAAACAGTGAAAACAGCATAACCCCTTGAGTTATATCCACTAACACAGGGCTACTGGATCTTCAACTGATCATGAGCAGCTGGAAATTCAAATGGAGATGTAATATTCATGGCTGATAGAGAAAAGTGAAGAAAATTAAAAAGTGGGAAACAGAAAAAAGTAACCTGAAATAGGTTCTTTTTTCTTTTTTTTTTCCTGTGTTAGACTCCTGTGTCTCACACAAGGGGAGGGAATTCATGGAGGGATTAAAGAAACAGCATAAACCAACATCAGGTAAGGGGTAAGTAACTGAAAGCTTGTTTAGTTTAAGTATGATCCAATTCACTGTTGATTCCTTACTGAAAATTTCAGAATTTAAGAATGAAATTGATAGCAATTAACATAAATTCAGATAATTGAGTGATGACTCAAAATGGTTATAGAATTCATCAGAGAAATAGATGCCCATGAAATTTTTAAGCCAACATAAAGAGTCTAATGGAGAATCACAGCCCCCCTGGCACACTGCACTGTCTTTGAATTCTTTCACTCTGTTCACAGAATGACGAGGTCTGAACTCCATGTTTTCAAACCAGAAAAGAAAAAAGTAAGCCAAAGGTACCTACTCCAAAGACTACTGGGGAATTAATGTTGATTCTCAATCACATTTTTATCCAAATTCAATAGTGTGGGGTTACACTTTCACTGGAATGAAGGTTTAACAGACACAAGAAAGAACCTTGGAGCAATAATTAGATAATTACAGAAATGCCATCCCTTTAAGTACCACTGAACTGCTCCCACAGGGGATTCACAGGAAGACCCTAGTACAAAATGAGTGGAAATCCAGCACCAGTGCTGAGAGATATCATCCCCAGTTCTGCAAACACTTACTGACATAAATATTCTCATGCAACAGAAGCCCAGGCTGTGCTGATTTTTACCTGTATTCACCCCTGCACCTGAGAACACCATACTCTTCTTTGCTGAAAAAATCCTGCCCCGATTACTGTCCTTACAGATGCCTTATTTGTAAAGGAGCAAAAGTTGCCTCAATTCACAAGCACAGTGGGCAGCAGGACTCAGCAGGGGAAGGAATTTTGGTGCTTGGGACCAATGCATGACATCAATGCCAGCTCTGCTGAACCATCTTCCTCTTCACGGCAGGCACAAAGAGAGCTGCAGGGACATGGGGAAGACAAAGTAAAGAAGGAACAAATTCAGAAATGTGGCAGCTGGTTGAGCCTTCCTGTGCTTTCCCCTACTGTTGGCTGCAGCCATTGCCACAGAGCAGCTGCGGGCCATCAACGATGGATCAGGCTTCCAGCCAGCCCAGTTTGTTTGCTCAGTGTCCAACACATGATTATTCCTTGGGATCCTGAGCAGGAAAATAGCTTTCCATTGCACATCAGTGATATCCAAACATAAAACAAAACATTGTGTACAAAGCAGGACAACTTCTGTAATCACTTAGCTTTGATGAAATCTTTAGGAAGAGCATGAAGACTCAACCCGTGAAAATCAGAGGCACGCTTTTCGACACAAGTAAACCCATAAATTATGTCACATGTTGCCAGTAGAAGACAGTTTTATTCTAGTCCTTTGCTCT
The DNA here is from genome assembly GCF_036013445.1 of Caloenas nicobarica. Taxonomy (NCBI): domain Eukaryota; kingdom Metazoa; phylum Chordata; class Aves; order Columbiformes; family Columbidae; genus Caloenas; species Caloenas nicobarica. The sequence continues at coordinate 152,759,271 of NC_088245.1, read as the reverse complement.
GTATTTCTTCTGATTTTAATATGTATTTTCCATCTCAGACACTGTACATGTGTTGTGGTTTGATTGCGGGGTGACAATAAAACCATGGCAGGTGTATTGTTAACCCTCTCTCTCCCCACTTCCCTCTTCAGCCCCTCCGTCTCCCCCGATGAGATCCTCGTGATCCCCCACTTTTATATGATGTATGACGTGAATGGGATGGAATACTTTAGTTGGTCAGTTTTTTGGTCACCTGTTTCAGTTCACTGCTCTCGCGAGATGAGCATCCATCATTATCAATGACCTTGCATTCCATTGCTATGTCTACCAAAACATGTATCTAGCTTTCAGGAAAACTGCAGTTAGAAGGCTTTAGCTGACAGGGAAATTCACTAAAAGAGAAACTTGTTTTTTAACGAAACCAGGACAACATGTAAATCTTTTTTACCATAAATCAAAATGTATGTTTCAGTTAGACTCGGCAAGCATTTAATTTTCTCTCAAAGTGTACTGGGAGCATTAAACATCTTGGCTTTGCCATCCTTACCTTAGTGCACCTCTGATGTCTATGTACAGGTTTGCATAATTCCCTGAGTTGTACACATTCCTGGTGCTGCCTGGCAGGACTTAGGGCAGCAAGAGAAGATGTTGCAAGGTGTACATCAACCTCATATTGACTACTGTAAAATGGGGGAAATAGACGTAGAAGCACTCACAGTAAAAAATGCTCACTGAAGAGAAAAGCAAGCAAACAGGAATAAGTTACATACATAAAATACAAAGGAGGTTTTTAGAGTCTGAGACATGTTTTATATAGATACACCTACTATCCTTGATCTTCTTTAGTTTAATTAAGGCAATTTTTCACTGGGCTCTAGACACTGTACAGAAAATTCTATCTTTTTATCTGCAAAGAGTGCTGGTTGCACATTGCTGCTTTTGGTGGCTGGGTGATACGGAGTAGGCTATATCTTAAGAAAAAAATGCCATTTTTTGCATGAGTTTAGTGATCATTATTACCACTGTCATTCTTACTACTCCAGAAATGTATTTATCCAAAACTGCTTCCTTTACCATAAGCCCCCTCACAAGCCTGGCACCTCACTCCTGGACTGGCAAGCCTGGAGGCAACCAGAGCTTTAGCAGCATCTTCTTTAGTGACAGAAAGCCAAGTTTTAGAAGGAGGCCATGACTCAGTGCACCACTCGAGCATCTGCTTGACTTTAAGCATGTGTGCGCTCCTATCCTTATTCAGGAATCACATGAAGACAGGCCTATGTTACAGCTTGTGCTTAAATGACGTGGAAGCTTCTTGGACTCAAGCACATGTTTCAACACTTTGTGAAATAGGATCCACAGTGATTAGGAACCCAGAAAACATCCTCAGTATAACCAGATTCTGACAATCATATTTTACTTGGACTTAATTTTGTTGGGCACAGGACCGCAGTAAGTGGATTTGAACACAAACTCATCCGAGATGCTTCTTTGTTCTGAATTTTCTGAGAATAAGTACCCTGCATCTATGCGTTTTTCTCTTTATATAACTTTTCTAACAAATGGTTAAGAGATACTAACCTTTAAATTTTAGGCATGACACCACTGGTCCCAGAGATGTTCATTAACTTTAAAAAGTCTCTAGAGAGATTGCTGTACTGTTTTGGAAAGTGGCTGGTCACTCCGCTATATCCAGCTACATGGCTTTGACAAGAGAGACCTGCCCCCATGTTCCCTACCACAACAGACACAGCATTTAAAGTAATTTAAGAGATCTAGGAAGAAGAGATTCAACTGAGGGCTGATTTCCCTTCCAGCACATTCAGATGGGCCAAGGGTTGAACACATTTGGCTTCCTTGCACTATGGAATTTCCCAGGAAGAAATCACTGCTAGCAAGCAGCTCAGCCAGAAGGCTTGTTCTCCAGCCTGCCACTAAGATGCCTTAGAGGAGGTCACCATTCTACTCTTATTTTTAAAACAACCTAGCTTACTTACCTTACAAAATACCTACGTGAGAACACTCATGTTACCATAGGAACTTTTTAGCCAGATAAATGTCTTTCCTCAGAAGAATATACAAACCAAACTCATATAAAAGCAAATTATCCTATTTTATGTAACCATCTATACATCCATGAGCATTTCCCAGGACACATGTGCACAGCGCAGGGGCCGGTTGTAGTAGACCGACTGGTCTAACTTTAAGCTGGCGTCTTCAGTATGCACACAGGGCAGACCCATGACTGGGAAGAACTTTTCTTGCAAGGACACTATCAAAAATGTCTACTTGACTCAACAAAAATGAAAGCATATGGAGCTAATGTCTTTCTTCCCCTCTTTGTGATTTTAAATCTGGCTGAAGGGATGGGTAAATGCTGAGAGAGAGCAGAAGGGCCAGTCTGGCCGCAGGCAGAGAGCAAGGGGTCCAGAGGTTTTCCTCTGGGTTTTGTTTCAGATTGGTGTTTGTTTTGAAGCAGAGGTTGTATCAGAACAAGTTCCCCCACAGGCATTTTTTGCAGACGCACACAGACACATATACAGACACAGACAAACACACACACTGCCTTTCACAAAATGGCACATCTGTAGGACTTGATTCTGACGTGCAAGAGCTCAATTTTTTGTGCTATTTATCCAGGGCTATTACATGTTGTAATGAAGCATTTTTCTTCTCTCCCACACCCACTCTTACCAATATGATTAGAAAGTATTTCCTGTGGAAGGAATATTGATGACAGTCCACTTAACTGTGGCTCCTGTACTGTCATAGCATGTATGTGAGGGAAGAGGCTCCTTTAAATGTCCTCTAATTCTTCATTTCTCCAGGATTTTCAGCAATAAATACAGTGTGGCATATTATTTTGGAGCATTAAATAAATTAACCATAACGCATTTGTAATGGAGAGATTAATTTACATTTTGTCACGCGAAAAAATATACTGTGGCAATGATATAAAAAAGTACAAAACCAAAAAAACCCCAATTCAGATCTTATATATTTGACAATTTCCCAAAAATTATTCCCAGTAAAGCCTCATAATTCCTGGCTCAATTTCTGTATTTCAAGATTGTCTCTCTTTTTCTTAAACACACAGGCATCCCAGTTTTCGCTGGCATCTCTTAAAAAACTGCTACATATACTTTCCTTCCCCCCTCCTCCCCCTTGCCTTTCTACTGGGTTCTCTTCTCTTTTTTCTTCCTCCCCTCTCTTGTTCTCCTGCCTCCAGGACCTCATAGTTACTACTTCATGCCCAATCGCTCCTATTCACTCCCGTCTCCCTTTCTCTGACTCCACTGGTAAGGAAAACTTACCAGAATGCATATTCTCCAAGCACTCTTTTCATTTAAATGTGAAGAAGAGTCATCTGGGCTCTTTTCCTAGTGAAGAATTGGTCATTTGTCAGTTGAAAAAGTTTCTTATCTATATGTACTTTGGAATAACTTGAGATTTTATTGTCTAATGTTTTGGTTGTACAAAAAAGCATTTTGTGGGAAACCAAAAGTGAAATGGTATTATCTTGTCTAACACAAGTCACAACCAAAAGTTTGAGTGCTTAAAAGCCTAAGCCATGTTTTCGACCATAAATTGCTTTCTAGTAACTAGTTTATCAGAGGAAACAGAAAGTTACATTTCCCAAAATGTGCAGAGAGGTTGTCTTCGAACTCCACGCTGATTAACTTTCAGACACGCTTTCCCTGGTGCCGCACACCAATTCCCTCCCGCCCCACTTACATGCATATTCAATGGACCATATGCTTGATCTCAAATATCTCCGGGCATTATGGATCCTATTCAACAAGAAGTGGCTTCTACACTCATGAGCAAGAGGAAAAAAAAAAAAAAGAGACCTTTTCAAAGAGCATTCAAGATTTTTCTGAGAAAGAAATCCCAGTACACAGTGACCTGTAGGTACCAGGCCGCGGTCCACTTTAAATTAAACCTACATGTTTCGACCAAACACACACACAGGCATGAAGAAATTCTCATTATTTTGCCATAAAGGAGGCCTGTATAAAGATCTCACGAGCCATTTAAGCGGGAGCTTATTGATAAACACAAACGTAGTGATTACTTGGAATCCAAAGTGGTTTGTGGGGTGACAGGGCAGTCCCACCACCAAGCCTGCGTATGTGACAGAAGCAGAGGCGGCTCCAAAGCCGACACACCAACTGCCTTGGGAGCTGCCACACAGCCAGATGCCGTGTTGGGGATGTTTCCCTGACACCGTGGCATATGGGCTTTGCATTGCCATTTGAAGAGCACGAGACGGACAGAAACGATCTGGAGAGGGTGGGAAATAGATGACTCATCAGCCCGGTGCTTATGTTTGCTGTTTGGTTATTAGGTGATGCTTAAATGCATCTTTGGCCTTAAGGTGGAGAAAAATCTTGACCCAAAGGAAGCCCTGTAACTATATTAGTTGTAATGTAGTTAGTATGAAGATTGATTTATCAACTTGTTTGCTTGTTTCTTTTTTGTTGGTGGTGTTTTGAAAAACAATTTCAAATAATATTTTTCCCCTGCATGTTCACAGAGAAACACAGGAGCAATCCAGAATTATATTTAAACAGAAATTATGCCGCTGTGTAATCACACTTGGTTTTCAAAGCTGCAGTACCCTGTTCGCTGCCTTGTCAAACGCAGGTAAACTAGTCTCTGCAGCCCTGTCACCTACTGCAACCAGTCTCAGCAAAAGCTAAGAGGATTCCACTTGTGAGTGACTTACAGGTGCACCGAGGTGTCAGATCCAGCCCTTGCTTCTTCATCAAGAGTTGCCTGACATTGCACCGTTGCACTGTTTTTTCCAGAGCATGAAGAAAGCACTGTACAAGCAGTAGACAAACAGAATGGGCCAGAGCCACCAGTGGGTGAAGGTGAGGAGGCAGGAGGTCCAGAGGAGGAGGGGACCACCTGTCAAGGAAGCATGTACTGAGGCAAAACCACCAGAGAGCAGAGGAACATATGAACAGCAGGAAGACGATAGAGAACAGGAAAAGGATAGTAATTTTCTGGAGCAAGAGGCAGCGATGGGGCATGCCGGTGCTGAAGGGAATCCGTGAAGGTGCCGCGTATGGGAGTTTCAACAGCAGCAATGTGCCTCATTGGCTTTGTCTCATCCTTTTCAAGAGAGCTTGGTCTGATGGTTGTCAAAAGTAGTTCATGTAGTACTAGACTAAACAACCCCTGATGTGACAACTTCTTTCTTCCATTCTCCTCACAGACCCTTCACCCACACACGGGCACACTTGTCTTCTGCGCCCACAGAGCCTCGGTACATGAGTGGGCACACCAGCCACCCACGAGCCACGCATGAGGTAGGAAACACTTTTCTCCTGCCACTGCAGCCACTCTGCAAACTCTGGAGCTTGGAGAATCATGATCATCATGTGTGTATTGCCCCAGCTCGCTTACACGGCAAATAGGGATCCCCCCATCCAGCTATTCCTGACCGAGTGAGCACTACACGACGGGGGGGTAGAGGAAGGTCAGGTTTCTGCACCAACTATTCCCAACACCATTTGAACGACGTGTATCGCTCTCTGAATGCAATGTCATCTCCTAAAGCTGGTCAAGAAAATGGTGCTGCTTCCTGCCCTGCTGACCCTTGAGCACACTCAATATTTGCATCTCAGATTTGTTCTTTTCCACTGCAAGCAAGATTTCTCCCAGTAGTATTGATGACCTGGAAAAAAAGAAATAAGGAGAGAAAAATAAAAATAAGTGATAGGAAGGAATTACATTTTTCACCTTGCGCATGCACTGCTTGAACTACCACATTTGTACTTATAAATCCTGAATAAATGCTGAAGCTTTTTGTTGTTTATTTATTGTTTTCTCAGTTCTGCTTCCCACTCTCTATGCTACTGCATCTATTTAGATAGTTAGTCTTCAGCCTGTTTCTTCTTGCTTTGTTGAATTCTGACTGGGCAATCAGATGTTTGTCCAAAAGCTCTTACTGCCAGCAGGATTCTGACACAGATTTGGGTGCAAGAATGTCCCTGTTTTCAGTAGGGTCCTTGACTTTATTTAAAAAAAAAGAAAAAGCCCTAACATAATAACACATTTTAATTAAACCATGCGCAACTTCTGTGGCAAGCACAAGGAAAATCCTACCCTATCTCCACCGCAGTGCTGCATGAAAACAGCATCTTTTCATACCTGTGGCTTTAATAGTAAGAGTCTCATAGACATATACAACATCATTTAAAAACTGCACTGCTTATGCTTTCACCCTGTGAGTGGCTCCTTGTTACGGGATTTACAATGGATTAGTTTCATCTTAAAAGAGGAGACAGGAAGATAACTCCTTGAGCATGCTGAATGAGGTACTGTGAAGTTGTTGTGATAAGAACCTGGTATTAATTGATTGGCATCAAATACCACAGATTTATTTATAGCATATCAAGCATGACAACAACATGGATGCAGATTGTCAAAGGAAGTCAGCTCCCAAAAAGATAAATATTGAAGGGACAGGTTTTCAGATATGCTTGAGACTCGAACCCTCTCGCTCATGAAATCGCAATCTCTGTTGCCTTTAGTCTAGGATATCTTGCCTTTAACAAGGTGCATCATGCTACTTTTATAGCACTGTTTCTCAGAGAGCCTCAGGGAGGGAGACCCAGCCCTGAGGTTTTTTCACAGTGTACCTTTCTCTGGAAAAGTATAACTGGCACCCAAGATGTTGGTACTTCAAGCTCTGAGTTGGAGCTGTGAGCCAACCTGTGGGCTTAGACCAGATCTAGAGCAGCCAGAGGTGGGAGAAGCCAGAGTCAGAGCCTTCAGGGTTATCTTCCCATGGCCTGCGAGTGCCCATCTTGCTGAGCAAAAGGGATGTGGTTACAGGGACAATTCCTAATTAGTCGGTAATCTGGATCGCCTCCCTTCCCTCTTCTTTTACTTCCAGGCCAAGCTGTTGCCATCTAGCTCAGCAGTTCAGCCCTAATTCAGTCAATACGGACAGGGGTTGCTTTCCTGACTCCCTCTGAACACCTGCCTGCAGATGCATTACAGAAGATGTATGAAATTTAGAAGAAAAAATGTTTTAGCTGAAAAGGATTTATTCATTCTATCATTTTCTGAGGAGTGCAGAGAAGGAGATGGTAATTTTTTGGCTCTAAAAGCTGCTTTTTACTTTATTACCTGGGCATTGCATTATAACATTCGCTCATGGAAAAACTTTATTCAAAAATTTCAGAAAGAAAGAACACGAGTTCCTCATCTAAAAAAAGCATCCCTGGAAACATCCTTATAATTTTTATCATGTTAAATTAGTGTTTGATGACAGTTTGGAACCCAAGTTATATGTGAAACTGCCATTCCAATCTATATTTCTAACACTCTCAGAAACTGGAAAAATAAATTCTGCTTATTGATCAGAAACATGAAGGACTATGCTTACAAACAGTGAACAAAATCCAAGATAACTGCAAGATAACTCCAACTCATGGTTAAGACAGCTCCATTGTTTGCAGTCGGCTTACAAGAGAAGTTTATGTGTTCCACTAAATCAGAAGCAGCCAGAAGAATACCAGCTAAAACCACGTATTTTCATAATACCCTCCAAAACCTGTTTTAAAAAACTTCTGCTTTAATCCCTTTCTTTTGGTTTTGAACACACACTTGCAAATTAAGTTAGGAAATTTGTATCTGGCAGTCTAAGTCCTCACTTTTCTGCACCTCAGCTTTGCAGTTTGGCTTTTCCCAACTAGTAGCAAATGAAGTCTATATACCGAACAACTCATGCTGAAGGAGAAGCAGCTGCTCACTGACACTGCTCTCTACAGCACACAAATCTTGCACTTTTGCAGAAAGAGAACAAAAACTTGCATAAAATACACATGGAGCTTGATGCTCAAGGGGTATAAGATTAGGTCCAGTGTATTGACTAGCGAAAGAGCCTGCAGGCCTTAGGCCAGTGAGGCTGCTTGCCAGTGACTTCATTAGGGCTTTTGCCTATGAAAGGGCTGCCTGTCTAGATCCTGGAAACTTGCATCAATACGTCATTTTGTGTGACTAAAGTAAGCAGAATGTGTCCAAAGCGCTGGCCAGTTACAGACCTCGATCTGCCTCCATTTGCAGGCAATGTCACCATTAGGAAATCAGGTTTTGATTTGATCTGAGGCTCTTTTCAATAGGACTTTCATCACTGACTTCGACTGACAGAGTGGCTCGTGCGAAGGTCCCCATTTTTTCTTACATCTCCCCACAAAAGACACCAGCAGATGATTGCCTTCCCAGACTTTGTCCAGGAATCCCAGAAACCCAAAAATCGTTGCAAATTTCAGGCAGCACTGTGCATCCTTATGATAACCCTTCTTGCTCTCCACCCTCACGTCATGGCAGCGGGGCACCTATGAAGCCATGATGCCAGGGACTCCTAGGGCTCCCCTGCAGGGAGGGGAGAAAAGAAGGACCAGGGTGTTATAGCAGATGCAAAAACTGTGTACGTCTGGCAGGATAAATTTGCATATTTACGTTGCCAAATCTTACGAGATGCAGTTCCAGTCATTCAAGGGCAAGAGACGGAGAATCCAGCAAACAATCTCCTTCTTGGACTCTGGTGCTCTCTGGTACCATCAGGACAGTAGGAGGAGGGACAGGCTGGTTTGGTGGACTTAATAAAATTGCTTGTGGAGTTACAATTTTTTTGTTAAAGAGTGGATAGAGAAAGCAAAAAACCCAAGGAACAATACCCCAGCTCCCTGAATTAAAACTGCACACAGATACCTACAGCATCCTCAGTCATGTAGGACAAAATCAGGAGGTGCAAGAATGTAGAATTATTTGCTATATGCTAAAAAAAAAAAAAAAAAAAAAAAAAAAAAAAAATTTAAATCTAGCAAGCATTTCACGAGTCTATGACAAATTATCATCCCTCTGTTTTTTCTTTCCTATTTGCTTTTTCCTGAAATTCACTGAGAACATGCATTTTAGCTGCCTTGAACTAATAGCATAAAAATCTTTGTTAAAGGACAAATTGGAAGCCATTACCCTACTAACAAAAATAAAAAGCACAGTTACTTCTGGAGACTTCATCTACAGCTCACAACACAGTAGGTCTAATGATTTCTGAGAATTCATTAAGTATTTGTGTCATTATAAATATGCTGTAAGTGCCACACACGTATATTTATTACTCTGCTGAATCAATGTTGATTTGTTCAGCTTACCTTTGACATTAGCATTTCATAAATTTCTTAGTCATTTCCCCCTGATGACCTCACAAAACATGCTCTAAAGCAGCGCTAAGCTATTTGTGTGCATCCCATCCTTTCTATTGTACAGCACTGCTCCTAAAATCTTACTCTTTTTCCTTTCCCGGTTTCCCCTTTCCTCCCCATTCCTTTTTCCTCTGACCCCATGTGTGAAAATTCTGAATGAGTTGTATTTCCCAGCTTACCTCTTAAAAATACACATCCTTGTAGTGAAGGGAAACAATAAGCAAAAAGGACAAAATCTATTTTTAGCAGATGGGTCCTAATTGTACAAACTTTAGCGGAGGTTATTCCTCTCTTCCTCTTCCCTCCGTTTTTTTTTTTCTCCCCCCGCCCCCCCTCCACCCAGTTCCTGGGTTGCACTCCCTTCAATCTTGTCAGCTGTAAAATGGGTCTCTTTTTAACCTATAATGGATCAGTGAGATTAAAGGTGAAGTCATGAATTAGTAGCAGTGACAGCCCAGCACGATGGCCCCGGCAGCAGGGGGTCTCCCTTTGTGCTCGTCCACTCTGACCCCCGTGCCACTCTCCGCCTGTGGGAACCGGACAAGAAGAATGTCGGGGTGGGGCTGGGGGCCGCCAGCCCCAGCCCCTGCACCCGGCCAGCGCCCCCAACACATTCTTTCCCTGGAAATATTCTGACATCACCTCATCATACCTCCTCACTGGTTCCTTCGTTAACTCCTTTATGCCTTGCCGCCGATGGACAATGGGTCCTGCGGCAGGGTGGAAGAGGAGGAGGAGGAGGAGGAGGAGGAGGAGGGGAGGGGGCATCTTTCCCGAGACAACTTTTTCAGAGGCTGCGGATCTAAGGCAAGTGAGGTTTCTAAGATTGGGAGGTGGGTAAATTTTCTAGGCATTGGTCCGTGTGGCTTGAGGTGCAACTGCCAATGGCAAAAGGAAGTAATGCACCTCCGACAAGGCAAAAGTATTTATTTTGGGTTTTAAACCTCAGCTTCTGAAACAGAACTGAAGACCATCCCTACCACAAAGACAGCTTGTTCAATGTCTACATTTTTCCCCAAGAGGTATGTCAAAATCAACCATTAGAACCACTACAAATGTATGATGCATTTCCAGTTTCCTTCATGAAAGACTGTGGTAAGACACCACCACACACACCCCCTTCCCGGCAAAACCACAGAGAAACACAAATAAGAGGAGCGTCCTCTTCAGAATTCTTCTTCCAAGGAATACCTGAGAGCAGAGGGAAAGCAACAGACCCACATCTTTCTACAAATACGAGACAGGCTGGTCTTCCTGTTCATGTTGTCTGGGATATACTCTGTCCTTACTGAAATCTAAATGCAATGTTGGCTTCAATCTATCCTCTAGGATCAGCAGGTAGACTTTTCATGGTCCTTCCCAATTAATGCACTAATTAATTTATTATAACAGGATTCCTTATCCTTGCTGATTTACTTTGTTGGTGAAGAAAGTTCCATGTTTATGAACCTACTTTTCTGACACTTCTAAGGCAATTCTATTGTACCTAACACCAGAGCTATCCCAGCTCATATTGCTTCTCAGGGGGATATAACACTTGTGCAGGACCTAGCTGGAAAGGATGGCCCCAGAAATCTTACAGAGGATCTTCCCTAGACTGGTGGTGAGGAGATGTTTCATTCCTGTGATATCATAAATTCTGGTGAGAATTCTCTATCTCTGTGCCTTGAAGTTCTCTGCACGATGGTCCTCCAAATACCCTGGTGTCAGGTGGGATTTAGGTCCCTGAAACAACACAAAAGCATTTTGAGATGTCTAAATCCAGAATTGTAATTCCTGCTTGGAGGCTGTCTAGCCCTGAGGAAACATTAGTATTTGCAATATTCTCCCATTTTGCTCTAAAATATGCAGGCTGCTTGCTTTTCTGCCCCATATGGAGCAGTTTGGCAAATGGCTCCTCTTTTAACTTTGCAGATACTCCTGGAATACACATGAAGGCCATCTTGATCCAGTCTTGGAGTAAAGGGTAAAGGAAGCAAAGTGTGTTACAGCCAGCTTTGTTTTCTTATATGACCCCATTTTGTCTTTTCTGCATCTCACCAGCCAAAGAGTATGGGGGTAGACTTCCCATAAGAGTAACACAGAGAAATTAATGAATGGTCCAGACAAACACAGAGAACAGACAGGGCAGACTCTATGAGCCTCTTCATCTCTTGAGCAACCTGCGCTCACGCAGCCTGCATCGGACTGGAAAGCCCATCCCAGCCTGACATCACCCTGTCTAGCCCCAGCCTGCTCCAACCCACACCATGGGATGAGTGTGCACGTAGTCAGTGCCCAGGGGAAGCAAGAGCTCAGAGGGCTTCAGGACGAGCAGTCCTGTCTCAGGCCCCCGGCAGCAGTGAGCACCGGCTGGAAGCAGTCAGTGAGATGTGCAGATGACAAGGTCTGAAACTGGTTTCTGAGTAGATGATCTGACAGCACTTCCACACCAGTTCATGTCAGCCATGTGGTGTCCAGTTTCTCTTTCTGCAGGTCTGCTGGGACCTTTTTCCCAGAACGGGCTCCACTTCCCCCTGGCACCTATGAGGCTGCAATCCGAAAGGCTACATTTTGAAGACAAAGAGGGAAGCGCCTTGGAGTTGCACCTAACCAACAAGACAAGCCTGCAAGATGCACATTTCAAAGTGTCGCTTAGCAACACGGCACATGAGGAGTACACCAGGGCACAGGGAGTCCTGGGCCAAATGGGATGCTCATGAGTTGCCACTGAAATCCCCTTCCATGCAATGCCCTCCAAGTTCAGGCCATTTTGGGAGAAGAGTTCAGACAGCATTCAGCAAAAGTCTTGGCAGACTGAGCAAGTTGCCTCCCTGGTGCATAAGATGTTCTCTTACACACTGGCTAGATTGGGATGTCTGCAAAATGCAGCACCAGTATCTGTTTAGTATCTACGATGTTCTTCTGTTTCCCTTGGAGATGAGGGATTTAGGTGCAATCTTTCCTTTGTCTGAAAGAAATCAAACACGTCTCACTCTTCCTAAAGGGAATCTCAAGCTCTATACAGTTGTATGTCCTCAGCAGGAAAGGTGGGGACATGGCTGATTTTAGCCCTCAGATCTCTCCTTGAAACATGAGTAGATCTCAGATTTCCTCACTCAGCCCCTAGGATACAGGGTCATGTTCCTTCTCTCTGGCATGCCACAGTGCCACAGAAAGTGAATGCCTGGATGCCTGGTGGTAATGAAGAGAGCTCCTAGCCAGGTAGTAAGCACACCCTGGGGTGGGAGAATGTCTTCCCAGAAAGAGGAGGGACTGGAGCCTCCTAAATTCTGGGCAAATACACTGGACAGTAGACATCTAAAGGGATTATACAAAGCACGGTCTGTGTCCTACATTTAGAAATCTATGCTGTTTAGTGTTTTTGGAATAAGTGTTTTAGCCTCCCATGATGAGGGGGGTGAGCAAGGGTGTGCAAACAGGCAGGCAGGGCTGACTCCCCCAGGGGCCAGGGGAAGGTGCCTTGGGAAGCACCTCGCTTTGATCCTGCTGGTTACGGCATGCAGCGTGGGCTGTTTTGGGGTCTCCCATACACTGTATGGCATAAAGCTCAGGACCCTGCTATGAGGAGGGGCTGTGAGTCAGAAGGGGTTCCCCACAGCGTTCATTTCTTCCCTTGAAGGCTTCAAAGAGCTTTAATGGAATTTGGTCCTTACCTCACCCAAACACAGAGGAATAATGGCATTCAACTTATGGACTGGTGGTGTTGCCAAAAACTGCGATTTCATCAGGTATGTGGTGTTTCTTCTTAAAGCTCGGGCTCTTTAATTCAGATGACTCAGTGGGACTCTAGCGTCAAGGAAACAAAAAATGAAGTGTCCTCAGGATCTGGAGAACATCTTGGAGACAATAACTTTTCTAACATTATTATCGGATGGTAAACAGCCGTTAATAAGTCAACATCAAAAAGTACTTGAAAGTACTGTTGATTAAAAAGCATTATAAGGGGCATTTTGTTTTGATTTGAGATTTTAGATCCCATCTCAGGTTTTGGTTTTTGACTCATATCTACTGAATGGCAGAGCTTGAGAATCCTCTGACTTCACTGTTGATGAGAATATTTCATGGGTCTCCCCCTTTGGAGCTGGGGGAGGCTTCCTTCAGGGCTGGGCAAGGCTGAGGCAAGGGTGGAAGCCTTTAGCCAGGAGCTATGGGGGATCAAGGAGTAAATCAGTTCTCAGAATAATAGAGGCATCAGACATCTGTGGATTTTCCCTGGACGGTCATTCCCTGTCCCCTCCAGCCTTAGAGCTTTGTTCGTTCCTCCACAACCTGGACCCAGGACCCAACCAGACCTGGAGATAACTTGGGTCTCCCTGGTGGCTCATTAACAGCTGAAAAGGGAACCTAGAGGGAAGCAATCCAGTCGCAAGCTACAATAATTTCCAGCTCCATTTCTCCGTGAAACTCTTGAAGGGCTGCAGCCTCCCTAACTACTGGTGTCAAAGCTACAGGAGTGCATGTGCTGGAGCTGGCACGGTGGCTTGGTTCCTTGATGTGCCTCCAGCCCCCTCGTGCAGCCCTGACTCCTTGTAGAGCTGGTGGTGGGGCTCCCTGCCTGCCCCAGCACAGCAGGCAAGGCACAGCTCCTCTTGCCTGTTTCTGCCCTGCTCTCACTGGAGACCATAGCTCTGAGCATGCCAAGGACAACATCTTGCTTCTTTCACGGAATCACAGAATCACAGAATGGCTGGGGTTGGAAGGGACGTCTAGAGATCCTCTAGTCCAACACACCTGCTAAAGCAGGTTCACCCAGAGCAGATCACACAGGAAGGTGTCCAGGTGGGTTTTGGCTGTCTCCAGAGAAGGAGACTCCACAGCCTCTCTGGGCAGCCTGTTCCAGTGCTCTGGCACCCTCAAAGTTTCTTTGCTTGGGCCTAAGCAACTCGTAACAGCTAGAGAATGTGACAATGGAGAGCTTTTGCTGAGCACTGCCTGGAAAACAAGAGCACTCTCATGCCATCTCTGCTCCTGGCCATGCAATCCAGCAGCAGCTCCTGCATGTGTGTAAGGCCCCCCAGGCTCACTCAGTGGTGATTACTGTGATCTGCCCCCTCCTGCCGGCATGGGGGCGAGCTGTGCTGCGTGCTGGGAGGTGGTGGCAGGGCTGGTGCTCCTCCGTCTCCTCCGCAGGCCATCACTCTCCTCGGCCGCATAAGGAAGAGGTGTACATCACACGTGTTTATCTGTGTGTGCACATGAGCAGATCCTGCGACATTGCTCCTCTTTCTCTGCGCAGATGGGGTCAGGAGAGGGAAGGGCATCCTTTAGTCCTTCCCCTATACACCAACACGGGAGGGAGGGAGTTGTTACCTGTGTTGGATTTGGGGCTGACATGGACTACATTAGTCTCTATTTTTGCCATTCCCTGTTCCCTGAAAAAAAGAGGGAATGGAAAATCAATCCTGATCCACTCTGCAGTGTACCCTGCCTTAAACAGAGCCTGTGACAAAGACACAGCTTAACAGCAACCCTTTAATGAGTCAGTCAAGTAGTTTCTTTCTGGAGGGAAGATGAGAGTAAAAATAATTTAAAATTATCAGTGCTTCTCCAACATTTTGCTATCAGTCCAGTCCTTGATATGTGAGAAAAATCTAGCTCTGAAAAAAACTATTTGCCAAAAACATTGCAAGCCAAATTTTTAATTATTATGTGGATGCCCATTTTTCATATTGCTCGCTTAGAAAACAACACAATGAAACATTTCCTTCCCCATTACTAACCGCTGAGAAAATGCTGGAGATAGATACATCGAAACACCAAGCTTTCAGATGACTGCAACTTCTCTCAAATGCTGTTAAAGAAAACAAAAAATGTCTCCATTAGACATACAAAAACATTTTGTGACCAATCGTCTCCTAGGAAGGTTTATTATAGTTTGAAAGTCAATCCCAGTTCTGTTTTTTTTCCAGATATCTACTAAACTGTATTGTGAGAAAAGTATAAAGAATTTTTATTTCCATTAGATTTTTATTTTAATCACCTAAAAATCATTCTCATGGAAATGAGAAAGACAAAAAGATTCCCCAGGGACTGAGAAACTTCACTGATTTGCATCATTAACACTGAAAAGAACTTGCCTGGAAATGGCCCCTTCACGTTTTCTTTTATTTACATTTACAGACAAAAATAAAATTAATTTCAACAAGAAGGTTTCTTCTAGATTCATATCCCATTTTGATTAGTCTGGCTATTAAAACATGAATATAGCTTGCTGTGCTTTGATGGACTGATTTACCCTTTGTTATACTGGATTTCTTTTTGTTGTTTTTACCCCATTTGTAAAGGGTTTGCAACACAGGGACTCTCAGTGATCATTGATTGTATTAGCATTCATAATTAACACCAGTAATTGTTAAGACACTTTTTGAACAATTACCATTTGAAGCACAGAATGAGAGAAAAGTGACATTCATTTAACTAAACTCTGCAGTTTTCGTTTAACAAGCCTGTCCAAGCACAAGTGAAAATGAAAAAACAGAGAACACTAAATATATATTTAAATGCAGACAAATTTCTATGACAAAGTAGTTCTTTCAAGGCTCGAATCAAAATTTTAAACAGTTTGCCTTCTTTGTGTCTTCTAAAGAGTTTTATGTAACAAACTTTCAGTGTCATCACTAATAGCAGTTCATGCCAAGGATTACTTTCTTAAAACTGCTACTCAAGCCTTGTGATTTGCAGTACACTTCTTATTACAGGATACATTATGCAGAAACCCTCTGCTATGTGATGGGACATGGCAACCCTGCTGTGAGAATGCCTATCAGCGCTTCTTTTAAGGCCCTTTCTCAATTGTCAGCAAAGTATTTTTTAAGGTTAAAAGGTGTAAAATTATTCTGAAATGCTTTTCTGACCTGTCGCCTATCACTGCAAAAAGCTATAGTTCATTTTTTTTTTTCTAAAATTGTATTTTTAAAATGTGATAATATTATAAGAATAAAGCTAGTAAGAGAACTATAGTTTTCTATGTTTTTAATGATATTTTTTGTAATTTTTTCAGTACTGATACACATTAAGATTTTTCTGATACACTGATACACATTTCTGATTTTCTTCATTATGATTCTTCCTTTCCTGTGAGTCAGTTACAATGTGCAATTAATGAGAAAGCAGCAATTAAAAAAAAATCTTTTCATTTATATTTTTGTGGATTGTTCAAATGAATTCCTGAATCATAAAAGTCAAATGCAGTGGGGTCATGAAGCATAATCTCATTTTACTGGTATATAAAGCTCACAAGATCTGTCATTCTTCAAGTGCTACCTGTGCTTTGATTGAAACAACATTGAATATCAGCAGGAAAACTAGAAGAAGGCTTCTATTCTTCAGACTGGTGACTGGCTTTTACGGTTTTGCAAGCTGCTTAACTCTAGATTTCCCAGGCTACATGCACGATTCAAGGTCAATGATCCTACAGTTTTAAATCCTGTGCACAAGAGGTTACCATCTCCCATTGTCTGTAGCTTAGGATTTCCAACAGCAGCTAACTGCTTATATGCTAGTAAAATGCTGGAAGGTATCTGAAACCACTTTACACTAAATTCCATGGACTGTTCTATTACACACTCTTATCAACCTAAACTGGAGAATTCAGCCTTATAGTAAAGAAGTGTCAGACATGGAGGGCCCGATTATTCCATCTGATGTGTGATATATGCACACAACAATGTCAGCTGCAGGTGAAACCAAGAACAGAATTACAAATAGGTGACAGAGAGGAAAACGGGTGCTGTGCCAGCTTATGCACTGAGTTGTGTGGCCTGTACCAGAACACCAAGGTGATGATGCCCAAGACTATGGCACAGCTATAAGGAGTGACAGAAGGAGTAAGGAGGCATCATCGTTTTGCATTCAGGTACCTATGAGGATTTGTTTCAGTCCTCTCCAACACGGACTCACCTACTTTTCCTGCCACCCCACCTACCAGTCAGGACATCCAGTAAGGTTTTATTCCTGCATCCTTCAACACTGTCAGTGATGAGAAACAGATCTCCACACTTGGATGTGCAAGCTGAGCAAGGAATGTGTACTGTGCTGGCATCAGCAAAAGAGAGGAGGAGACTGCATGTTCTGCTTCACATTGATTTTATCACATCCTCTTTATTAACTAACTGTATCTCATCAGCACAAAGTCTCATCTTAACCTGCTTATTGATACCTTGGTTACCAGGCAACAGATGGTTGCCATTCATGCACACATAGATGACCAGACCACGGGATTTTGGCACAGCCGAGTGTAGACTGGGAGGACTGCACTGCTCCCCACCAAGCACCTCCAAAGGAGTCTGTATTTTAAGAGACATGGCCTGGCCCAGCACCCCTTAGAGCCCTTCTCCTCTGGGTCCTGTGCAGGATAGGAGAAGGGCTTAGCTTCACTCACCTCCTGGGCAAGAGGAGCAAGTCTTTGGGCCTTGGACATGAGGACCGAAAGTGAGTCTTCACAGCACGGCACAAAGCACAAGGCAGGGGAGAGCAGACGCTGTGCTCCAAGCATGACGACCATCCAGCCAGCTGTGACTCTCCAGCACCTAGAGAGGCCTGCAGCCTCTAGTACAGACAGTCTAAACCTCCCTCTCGTGGATGTCTCTCTTCAGTAATGCAAGGTGGAATGATTCTTTCAGATAACAGACCAGCAAATTTCTACAACTATGCTGAGGATTTTAACCTCTGTATTTTGAAGTTGCTAACAAATACAAAGTGCAAACAAGGTCATTGTTATCTAGAACAAATCACAAAAATCTTAGTAGTGGGCAATTCTAGATGAGATTATTATGGATGTCATGAGATGATCTTTAAACTCAGATCCTAAAAAATAGACTCACTATTTTTTTTTTTTAAATATGTATATACAAAGTAAAAGAAAATAAAACTATCAAACTGAACAGTTCGACTTTATTCCGTGTCAGTCTTCCTGCAACTACTCTGAATGCACAACAGCCTTCTCTTATTCATCTCCTTAAAACTCCCCTTCTTCCACCGGGAGAAATTCAAGTAGCTTGTGAAGTGAAACCACATTTGACTCTCTCTAGTCCCTGTGTCCTTGGAGATGACAATTTCATGTTCATCCTGTGCATTTTTAGTACTGTCCAGAACACAAGCACTTGCAAGACATTAAGAAATCAGTTTACTGCCTGAGCATATAAACTAATCCCCTTAAGTCTTGGCCCTGCAAAAATTTATTCATGAGTTTAAGTGTAAGTATGTGAGTAGTCTCTTGCTTACACTTGAGTGTTTGCTTAAATGCATATATAAATTGTGTGTATAGTTACTGTACTAGCTTAGTTCCAACATACAGAGGTTACAAAGTCACTTAGGAAGCATAAACTAAGAAATGGAATAGTCAACATGATGCTAGTCAGTTGTCTGGGGCTAGACTAAGACAATTTTAAAAATCACTTGAAACTTGCTAAACTGTCTTCACAGGGGTCTCAGACATGATAGGATTCATTTGTCTTAGTGTTAAAAAGATCTCTCTAGATCTAAAATTAGGGTTCCTTTACTATCTTGAAAAGAAATGTGAACATCCAGAGGCACTTCATCTGATATTAAGGTAGGTATCTAAGGTTGTGATCTATCCCTGGTGAGAAGAAACAATTCACAGACATACGAAACTAGTATTTGAGAAATACTTACAAGGAGCTGCTACTGTTCTTCTGAAGTTCCACATTCAATTCATTTTGCCACCAAACTCCAACTGTGACCTTTGGATAAGTGAGGAATAAAAGGCAAGGTTATTGCTTTGATGTAATTTTAACACTGTCTTCACAACCCTTTCCACGTAATCATTTCCATGAAATTACCACAATGGACATAGGGCATAAGAAACATAGAAGGAGCAATCCTCAGGGCACCGAGGATTTTGTTTTTACAATATTTGAGAAATACTAGCCAAATATCTGCAAAAGAAGGTCCCTATGTAAAATAGAGACCATCCTGAAAATTCTTCTTTTCAAAGCACCCACTGAAGCCAATGGCTGGTTTTTGCAGGAAGTCTAGATCATAGGCATCTGTGGGAAGCAGTGCTCCACACTATGGAAAGATTAGGAGGATCTATGTTCACACGTAAGACCCAGAACATGACTATGGCCTCAACCCCAAATAAACAGAAGTCCTGCTGCTAAGCACAATGCCACAGGATATGGCATTTAATTGTTATCAGTTAATACCAAGGCCGCATTTTGGCCCCTAAATCAGGATCGTGACGTAGTCATCTAAGAGACAGTTCACAGCCCTGCAAACCAGCAGCATGACGGCAAGGTTGTTCTTCGAAGGTCCAGCTGCAGCCCATAGACAAGTTGCATCAAGTTCCCCCACGGATGGTCACAAATACCTGCCAGGGAGCCCAGCCTCCCTGCTCCTGTATCTGCCAAAGATGCTTGGAGGAATTTTGCAGATTAAGCAGGACCCTTTGCTTGCACAGCTTTCACTGGTTACTGTGCTCGGTCTAACTAGGGTACTGAGTACTTGACCTCCGTCTCGCCTTGGGGTCACCATGAAGACAGAGAAGATCCAGTTCTAGGTATCATTTTCCAAACCAGGGTTTCAGTAGAGAAGAAGTGTGACATGTCTCTAAGCATTAGCAGGGGCAGACAGGTGTGAGAAAAGGAAAGTAAGTCAGTCATGTTCATTAGCAATGTGTCCAAGATGGATATACACAACTACTGTTTTTTAATTTAGAGGTGCAAATTAAATAAATGGCTAAATGATGTAAGCAACGAACAAGTCAGTGTTAATATCCAAAAAAATAATTTTAGGAGTTAAAAAATAGTGGGAATACTACAACTATACCCAGACTTTTTAAATTTTCAGCTTTCTTAATTTAAAATATAATATTTTTTGCTTAGTAAAATAGTTTTCAACCCAGTATTTCTCATTAATACACACTTAATATGAATGCCTTGTTTTCACTTCTTGCACAAGACAGTAGATCTTTCTAGGCACTGTACAAGATGAAATAAACATTCCACTTTCCCGTGCCTTTTTTTCCCTTTCATTCCTCTGGTTTTCCTTTTTCAAGGATTTTCATGTTTTTCAAAAGAATCCCATGTTGCTGAAAATGTAACTCATTTTTTTTTGCATACTGCACTAGAGTGTCACTAAAACAAAAAAAGCAGCAACTTTGTTATCATTGTTCAAAAAAACCTTGAACTAAAACAGACAGCAAAGAAAAACAAATATTTTAGTTTGCTTTTAAAACCTCAGTGGGTTTCCATATGCATACATATGCATGTAAAATATATAGATACACATATAAAATACAAAGAAATCAGATGAGGTAATAGCACCCTCTTCTGAGAGTTAGGACCAAAGCTTATACCCTCACTTAGAGTAAATCAAGACACTTTTCATCATGGTACTACTGCTTTTTGATACACAGCTCCTACTTCATCTTTTGTCCTACTGCGCTAAACTAGAGAGACGTACACACAGTTTACTTGACATTTATCTGCCTCTCCCTGTCTCGCTGAAAAACTGCTTGGTTACAAGGCAGCAACTATAATTTGGAGCCAGGAAGTCCACAAAAAATATTTTCTTCAGCTCACCTATTCAATTATTCCATGTATAAAATAGTCCTTGAACTGGTTGTTTTCAATGAGAGAGAGAGTTGGCTTCAGCTTTTGCAGTCTGAGGAGTGGTGGAGGAAGGTGTGAAGGGCTGATGTAGCTCAGCAGGAATATCACTCCATTGTTCAGTGACTCCGTTTCCCCAGGGTGGAACTTCATTTCTTTGGAAATGAGCAGAGCCTCCTCTTCCCCACTCCCTCTGGCTCCTCTGGTCTGTGGTTAGGGCAGGAAAGGATCAAGACCCCACCTCTCTCTTGCAGCAGCAAGGGCTCAAGAAGTAATATCTGTGACACCTAATGGAATTATACCCAGAACCATTGCAGCATCACAAGGGCTATGGTAACACTCTTTATGAGCCTCCCTTACCATGTACATCAGCAAACACTGGTTCGGTTCCTCCCTTGGCCTGGCAAAAAAGTTGAATTACCTAGCAAAAGAAGCGCATTTTCTAAGCTCTAAGGTAAAAACCGGACCAAGTCCCACCTCATCCATTCTTTCCCAATAGCAAAGTTCCCCTCATACAATTTCATTTCAATGGGAATGAGAAGATGCTTCCCCGCTTGCTCAGGACAACATGGGCTCAGTTACACGGCACAGTATGGGCACAGCTCTTGTAACTCAGCAAAGAGCAGTTCTGTGAACGGCTCCATTCCATCATACAAGGCTTTAGGGCATTGAACCATCTGAGCAGTCTGCAGCTCACCACCCCAAAGCCAAAATAAATAATACCAAATAACAGTAATTGCACCACAAAACCCTCAGAGAGTAATTGAGAAATATAGCCAGGGTCAAGACTCAAAAGGAGAATATAAGAGTGCTTCTCAAATTCCCACTTTTCATTGAAAACCAGTTTGTGGTGTTTCTCAGAACACACTCTGGATAAACAGTAGTTTGCATAGATGTTGCTGTAAAAAAATTCTGTAGGGTCTGCAACAAAGCAGCTAAGGAAAAAGCAGAATGGTATTTACTCTTTTTTGAACTGCAAAAGAAAGAAAAGTATTTGATGAAAGGTGTTAGACTCTAATGAAAATAGTGAAGGAACTCTGCACAGAAATCCACATGACACTGAGTTATGTATAATTTACCATGACAAATCAGTGCTCTAGCAGAAAGAGTCACAGCATGTGAAGAAAAAAAATTAGCACAAGCTGAAGATAAGATAGACACCATTTTCTACTGGCAGTCCCAGACAGAAAAAGAGTAAAAAATAAGCCAAATGAATAGAAACAAAACCGAGTAACATTGAAAAGGAAAGAAGCTCTTCCAGGACATGTATGAAGGAATGCACCACAGAAATTCAACACAGGAATATCATAGTATCACAAAGAAAACAATACATCTGAAAAAAATTATTGAAGTCCACAAAAATCCATGTGATAATGCTGAATCTGAAGGAAGAGCCCCTAGAAGAGTTTTTTGCAGCCCAAAACCTGTAGCAAGCAAAATGCCAAGGTAGGTATGAATAAAGTTACTGAGATAAGAATTCATTAACTACTTACAGTACATAAAAGCAGAAATGCCTGAAGCCCAGATTACAATGGTACTTGGTTTTGGCTTAACACTGTTATGTGTAGGGTTTTTGCATGTGGCTAAGAGCCACCTGCACACTCAAAGAGAGTGCTAAAATGAAACTGATTTGGGGGAACGTGTTCAAATGGTCCCTACACACTTGGGATCTTTCAGGTCAAGGGTAGTAAGCACTCCAGCTAATGCTCAAATTTGCAACAACACACACATGCAAATCATGATATTAACAAATTGATGCAGAAAATAAAATGCAGGAACATGAATGGACAAGCATATATATTTTGTTATAGTGGTCTTTAAAAATAGTTGCTGGTAAAACAGGATTTCTACTACGAGTAAATAATTGTATCTTTAGTAGTCCTTTGCTAATTTACCAAATCTCAGTCTCATTAAATAGGGGCTATATATCCAGCAAATCCTCTGACAAAGGTGTTGTCCAGCGTTCAGAAGACAGTCCAGTTACTGTTTATAAAAACCTAGAGAAAGGATTACTGACTAAAGACAGAAGTCACAGAGACCATTAGGAAAAGAGAAGAGTGTGAGAGAGTGTGTGAGAGCGTGAGCGAACTTCATGTTCTCACGTGTAATGTGAGGGGAATTACATGTGTCGTTATGTTTTGCGGTGAGTTGAGTCAGTCCCTGGTGTCAGATTTGGTCAGGTTTTCTTGCTTTCCTTCTGTTCTACTTTTCTCTTTCTCTTTCTTGCAGACTCCACATTGATATGAAAAAACTATACCAAATCTTATGGAGTCTTTTTAGATTTACTTGTGTTATTCAAAAGGGATTCTTAACCTAAAGTTTCTGCTGGGGGCAGTACCAGCAGAGAATACAAGATCACTAATAATCTTGGGCTGAGTCAGGGGCAGGGTAGATGGCTTCTCCTGGGAACACAAGGGAGGTTGCGGGGAGCCTTTGCCCTTGAAATCCCACCCAGAGCAGGATCATCAAGAGCCAACAGCAATTCCCTGCTCTCTCCAGGCACTGGCAGCCATGCACAGAAGGAAATTGTATTATCATGCCTGCAAGGAGAATTACATGCTCATGCATTCCCACCCCATCACGGGTATTGCTGTCCCTGAGCTGGCACCAGACAGAGCCCAACCGATTCAGAAGCATCTGAGACTGACTGCCGATCAAGTCCATTTACTGTTCTTCATTGCTTATAGCTCCCACCTCACTCGCCTTTTGTCATGGCTGGGCAAACCTGACTATTTAACCCTTGCAGTGTTGGATCTGACCTTCTGATTCATTCAGTATGGTTGTGAGTCAGTGGATTACCTGGGTACAAGCTGGGAGCTATTTGTTGCACCCACTAAATGTTTTGCAGAATCACCTGTAAATAAAAATGGCATCTGACCAGCCACAAAATAATCCATTAAAACAAACAGCAAGTGAGAATAAGAGACAAAACTCTTGCATTACCAATGGTCCTTTACAAATATGCCTGGCCTGGAATTTAAGAAAAGTTTACTGGATTAGATTTGGACTGGGAACTAAGACAGAACCTTGAAAGTCAACATAACAGATTCTGTGATGAAATATGAAGTTGTCATACAAGAAAAGAGAGCCTGCGATTTTTCCATGGTACTTTTTTACATTTCCACCCTAGTTCTCCTAATCCCTGGGGAGACCTTTACACTTGACATTTCCTAATTCGAATTTGAATTCGGGTTTCAACTCATTTGAAGACAGGGGATGTTTGCTACAAGGTGGTGTTCTCAACCAAGAGCCTCAGCTGGTGTGTTTTGGAGGTCATCCAAGGAACTAATACAGGAGAAAAACCTTTAGCCCCATCTTCCGTGTGCTACCAGGCAGCCAAGTGATGCAGTACAGTGCAGTACAGTGATGAGTCACATTGACTCATAAGTGTCTCGCTGGACAGACACAAGGGGAATAAAGTCCTCTCTGACTAGAAGGAAAGACCATGTCTGTTGTGGGATGCTTTTCTGAATCAAGGTGCGCTGGCGCTTGGGGGTCTCTCCTTATCTTGCTGATATGCTGTCACACCAAGCTGAAGTGGCTCGGCTGCATCCAGCAACTCTTGACATTAGTGAACGCGTGGCATTGGATTGAGGCACAGCATTGCCTCTTCCACTGCCGGCAAGGCTCTTGCTTGCTCCAGCTCCTCTGCTCAGCATGACGGCACATCAGCAGGCCACGCTGAGAGGAGAAACAATGTGAGGCAGAAAGGAGCAATGCTAACACAAGACATGGAGAAGGAGAGCTGAAAGCCTGTGAGCAAAGAGGAGAAGGAAGGAAATATTAAACTGATGAGCATCTGAATAAGGACTTTATAGGAGGGAAAAAAAGCAATGTATTTCTGTGCTTGCACTTTTCCCTTTACACAGGCAAAAGCAAGAAGCAGACATACTGGTTTTAATACCATTCATGACAAAATTCAGAAAGGAAATGGAAAAGAGATTCAAAGGCAAAGCTCTGAGAGCTCCCAGTCCTAGGCTGCTAAGCCAATAATTTTCAAGCTGTGGTCCATTGTGACTTGTACTGCCAGGCTGTGTTTACACTGTGACTTAGTGCCAGCAGTACCACTGGATAAAACCTTCCAGCAGATCAGCATCAAATCCTGTTTTCAAAGATTTAAAACAAAACCAACAACAACAAAAGTCTCATTAAAAAAAAAATGCTCTGAACAAAACCTCGGCGTGATATTGTACCTCCTGGTCCATTTCCCCACCAACTTTTAAATGAGCATATTTGGGCATTATGAGATGTCCATTTTCTGAGGATTTTGGAGGCATTGTGAAATATATGTGGTTTCAAAGTTTTTCCATTGTTTTCTGGGCAAGAAACTATATTATGTGCAGGAACATAAAGAAGGCCCACACAGTCTAAACAACGACATTCAAACTGGATGAGAAGCAATTTTAAAATTACCAAGGCTTTCCAATATTCAGGCTCCACCCTCTGTTTGTATTTTGAAAGAAGCGCAGCCAGAGCACTGAAGGATGCAGCATGAAGCTCAATATTACGCATACAGAGTCCAATACTGGAACAAATAGCCTCCCATTCTGTGCCACCACATCGATGGTACCTGTTACGTCTCCATAAACTTCTCTTATTCACATGAATAGAAAAGCATATTTCAAAGTCTAGAGGGAATGGAAATCCCTGGTCACCCTGAATATGAAAAGGGTGGTGCAAACTCTGGGACAACCCAGGCAAAAAATTGTTGCTCAAATGACTAAAGGTGAAGCTAGAATAACTGGCTTATACTGCAGTCTTACAGGTAAAATGGCTAATGTCCATTTCCTTGCCTGACGTTCTGCCCCAGGACCAGTTTACCAGTTTCTTTCCCCCTGTCGAGCTCACTGCTTTTGTCTTATCCTTCCTAATTAACCTTGTGCCTTTCTCTGTTTACTCCCTTTTGTTTCTCTCATCCCGTTGATCTATTCCCCTTGCTGGCTGGGATGTTAACCTTGGTTTGACCTCTTACCACAGTAAGTGCTTTTTGCTCTAGAAGGTCTTGAAGTGAGCTGATTCATACGGCTTATATTTACTTCTCTTTTAAAACCCCTCTTGAGCCCCTTTCCACCACAGCAGTTACAAGAAATGAACTGGTGTTTGATGGTAGGGGTAAAGGGCACTTGATAAACTGAAAGTGGACAAGTAGAAGTGTGTAGGAAGGTACATTGCTGGTTTCTGTCTCCCATACCCACCATTTACAGCTCACTTCTCAGAGCAGAACTTGAAGAGTAAATACAGTATTTCATTCGGTCTCCCAGTACCCTGGCAAGCGCAATACAGCAAATACATACATAAAGATCACTTAATGACCCAACAGCCAAGAGTCTACTGATGAGCATATAGTCATACTGTGCAATGCGGAAAGGCTTTTTATGACCAAACATAGTCAAGGAGTAAATTACTCACCTCTTCTGAAAGGCCAACAGCGCAGTGTCCTGGAGCACCAACTCGAACCAGGCAGAGGAGCACCCAGCAAGGAGCAGACGTAAATTCTTCTGACCCTGATGTGTGCCCTGAGAACACCACACCCCATAAGTCACATCAGAAAGCTAAAGAAGCCTGACTTCAAGAAAACTGCTACAGCCACTTACCAAAAGCTTCTAGAATTAAGAGCTGTAACATAGAGACAGCAACGGCAATTGATTTCCTATATCCATGATCCACAGCTACATTCATTTAACTTGGATGCTTGCTGGGATAGCACGTGCCAGTAGCATGGTACTGAAGCATTCTGCAAGAACATTTTCACCGAGACAGCATCGGCAAAAGTTAAGGTGGGAATATTTTTGCGCTGTTGCTGCTGCTTTTGCCTTCCCTGCTCCAGGTGCCTTTGTCTTTTCTACAGTACCTCCTAAATGAAGAAGCAAAATGTGTGTGAGGGGGTGCATACCCAAAACCCCTTAGAAAAATGTTAAAACCCCTTAGAAAAATCTTAAAACCATACTTGTCTTTCGCTCTCAATACCAGAAATGCGGCTTTGGTAGGCACATGAGCTCTGTTCTCTCCTGGCTGAGGCAGTTACACTTCTGAGCCTGCATTTCTTGCCCAAAGCAGCAGTCACTTCGTTATCTGTCCAGCCAGCATTCTTTTGTTGATCAGTGAAGTTTTGGCACTGCAGATGTGATAAGAATAAAAACATTTAAGCAATCGGTTAATCTAACAAATATGTTAAATAAAACGAGACAATGAGATTGAATGCCCACTGCTTTCATTTACACCAGACATAAATCTCAGAGAAAATTGCACAGATGCAATCAGAGTCGAACATGAGAAGTGTTTGGCACATTTGAGCTCTGCTACCCTGAAGATAAGACTTGAAAAAAGGACAGACTGCCTATCAATACCTTCACAGAGCACACCCTTTTGAGCTCTATAAATACATTACATTCTCACCACAATACTTTTTTTTTTTTTCCCCCATGGCTGTCTTTAAACATACATGTCCTCATTTCTAACTTGAGTTTTTTTTTTTTAAGCATCCTTCTGATAACTTTCCCCAGCTTTGAATTATCTGTGAGATACTTAATTGTAGCTAACATTTAGGAACACTAGGCAAAAGTCTCTGCCAATAGATAAAGCTATTTATAAAATAAGTACTTTTAATAAAATATTTAGAATAAGGCAGTTGTCAGCTGTTTGCAGGTGCCCCTCACAGTTAAGTCTTAATGAAAGGTGGGAAGCAACTTCCTGGGGGACACTGCTCTGAGATTTGCAATTAAAGCAAAACTGTTCCACACTATAATGGCTGAATGTTGTCTCCAAATTGAACATAATGGCTCTTTAGGGGATAGCTGAATTTTGCAGGCAATTTGTTTAATTAGAAACTCTCCTAAATTTTGTAGGGATTTTTTAAAAATAACTTTTTGAGAATAGGTCTTAATTTTCACCTCACATTTTTATGTTCGTCTCATGACAAACCATTTTTCAAATTTTAGCATGAAGCAAATTTGTTCTTTTCTCATTCAAGACAAGAGTAAGAGATTTTCTTAAAGAAGTTAATTCAAGTTGACTTTTTAATGCACCTTAGGTAAAACATATTCACCTCCCCTGTGGGCTTTCCTATTCAGAATTAAAGTTGCTCCAATTTGCAACACTTTTCAACCATCACAGCAGGAAATAAATGAAACTAAGAACTAAGCCTATTTTAATTTTGAATGAGAATGTACACATAGAGTTTTAATGTGATTTAGCTAACCCACTTCAATTTCATACCTCTGTTGATTCAAATGATCTCTTCTGAGTGATCACAACAAGATTATTCTCAGGTTATTCAAAAATACACAACTGTCATTATCAATTCAGAGTCAAATGGACAGTCCGGTAGCCTTAAGACAAGATGTGAGGCTTTAGCTTCTCTTAGAGCTCCAGAAACAGCCCATCTGGTGTTTCCATTGCACATGCCTCTCTGGCTAGAAGACAAAGGTCTTTTAATATCTGGATCGTCACAACCACAGGATGCCAGGAGCCAGTAAGGAAAACCACTGGCAACTGTCTGATACAAAAATACCATGCTTTTTTGTCTTGACATTGCACTGCTATCTAAATATCAACTTATGAATTGTTGCGTGAATTGGTCTGTCAAGACTGGCAAAGCTTATGTCTTTGTTGCTTTTAACCTGCTTAAGAATAATTAGATGTAAGTAAATGGTAAGTAATGGTAACTGGTAAGTAACTGGTAAGTAACTGGTAAGTAAATGGTAAGTAAAATGGTCCAGCTAATTTCCCTGGTGTTGAACTCAAGAATGCCTCCCAGCTCCTGTGTTTAGCTCTGAACCCCATCTGCATCTGAATACGGATGAGGATCTGGTGTACAG
Organism: Caloenas nicobarica; assembly: GCF_036013445.1. Lineage (NCBI taxonomy): Eukaryota > Metazoa > Chordata > Aves > Columbiformes > Columbidae > Caloenas > Caloenas nicobarica. The sequence continues at coordinate 152,730,678 of NC_088245.1, read as the reverse complement.
TATCCCCTCTCCTCAGTTCCTCACTCCAGTGCTCTCATCTTCATGGACAAACACAAGGGCTTGCAGACTGGGAAGATCTGTGCTGTATTCCAGCATAATCCAGACAGTCAAGGTTCCAGAGAAGAGGGTATGCTGCAAAATAACTGTGGTAAAGTCACAGACACCACCACAGGTAAGCTGAAGAAAGACTTCTCTCTTTCTGATTGACATCAAATTCAGGTCCCATAGAAGGCCAAGGCCCCAAGCATGGGAGAGCACATTCATGAAAACCCTTCACAGGATGTGGACAAAGAGAGCCATCCTTTCCATAAGGATATGGCTGGCAGGGATGATAGGGATGAGAATGAGATTTTGTTAAAACCGTCTAGTCCAAAAGCAAGTGAGGTGTACAGTAACCTCGTGGACACCAAAACATTGACATTATCCAGCTGGTCAGACGACAAGGGAAAAATTGCTGTGGCACTGCTAACTAAGCCTGAGATAGCAAGCTTTTGACCTCAGAGTTTAGAAGGCCTTGACAGGGCTCGAGAAAGTAGAAACGTGTGAGAGTGAACATGAACCCTTTATCCATGTGCAACACTTGGCAATATAAACTGAGGCCCATCATTAAGATAGAGGCTTACAAGGACCCGCAGTTATATGGCAATAGCTCTGGTAGCCTGTTGTGGCCACAGAGACCGAGGACCACCAAAGAGGCCATGGAACAGCTTGTAGGAAGGTTTGACTTTTCTGTTGAACTGACATATCTTTAGAGCAAAACCCTCATGTTGATGTGGACATCTCTGCCCACTATCCACAGGATTCACAGGTGGGTTACACATACATTCATGAGATGACTGTTGACATCACAGTCTTCACCTCCAAATACCCTAGGTAATAATATAGTCAGCGATAAATTATTTGGCATGGGGAGTGTGGGGTAGTTACACAGCCACTTTTGAAGGAACCTTCTGTACAGCCAGCATGGAAAATACACCAGCTGGAGATTTGCATGGCAGAAGCAAAACACAGCGTTGCTGGAGTACCGGGTAATGATGAAATCTGTTGGACAAAACTGGAAGACTATCAGTAGACATGGCCCAGTGTCATTTTGGTTGTCTGAGGGACATCTGAATATCCAAAGTAGTCAAGAACCAGAAAGGTTCAAAGTTGCCTCCATATCTTTGTGGTCTCACCTGGCTTGAATTTAGTTGGAGACTTTTAAAGATGCCACACACTGTCCTGCTCCACAGTTCGGCCCTGGCTCAGCATGAAATAATTTGTTCAGTTTTCAGTCTTACACTCCTCTTTATTAAACCTACAAAAACTACCTAACAAGAAGGAAGGATCCCAGTCTACTGCTCACTTACACAGCAGTGAAAGATCTGTTACAACTGATCCCCAAAATAAACCCAAAAAAACACCTGTCTTTTCCCTTGCTTAGAAGAAATTATGAAACCTGGCAGGACATTCTCCAAAGTTTGGCTCACTGTGTAAAAACAAGTTTCCAGGAAATTCAAAGCACTTGCATTTGCCTGTGGGTAGGTGGGCTCAAAGTCAGCATGAGTGACACATCCAAAATACAATAAAGTTTTAAAGTTGTCATCAAGCAAGCACAGCTACATTGGCAAGTTCAGCCATACTGAAGGCTGCAAACTGTTTGATGAAAGATTTTATTTTCCTAGAGTACCAAAGACATCTAAATATTGCCCTTCAATTTAGTATGTCTGAGGACCACAAGGTCAGCAGTGCAGAAATGCAGACAGATGCATCTAAAAGGATTTCAGCCTACCCTCACAATAATTTTTCTCTGAAGTTTCTCCATGTTTAGAAAGCTAGAGAAAGGGAGAAAAACTTGGGGCAAACATAGTTCTGGATAAAAAGAAGACAGCCTCAAATCTCTGGGGCATTACTGGAAAAGAAACTAGAGTGTACTAACATTTTTCCATCAAATTTCAAACACACTGGATAAAACGGCACATGGTCCCCAATCCCTCTTTGAAAACTGTAAGCAGCATCACAAAAATGAGATTGGGTACGCATGGCATGTGACATTGCACACAAGTTTCTATGAGCAGACACCAACATGAAAGTTCATACAATAATTAAATAAATAGAAAGCACAGCAGCTGGGAAGATTCCAAATACCACATCTTAGTTACTTAATCACCCTGCAAACACATTTCAGATTACTCAGTTTTTATTAGTTTCATGTTAAAATGCAAATCACACACTGTAGTTTTAATGAAACAATAAAACAGAAAATAATTTTTGGCATAAAGATCTACTAAATAGATTCACCCCCCCACCAAATTGGCTTGTCCGATACATCCTCTGCTCAGTTTTAGTTCCTTCTCTACATTGCAGTTCTTTTGGTAGGATGCCAAAGCCTGTCAATTAACAGTAAGCCTATCCCTTATGAACAGAAGCAGGGACTGTGATCATGTTCAACTAAGATCAAGGATTAGTAAATCAGCATGGCACCAGATTGCAGACACTATTTAAACCCCACAGGCCTACAAGCCAATGCAGCAATATTATATTCCAGCTGGATGTGGAGAACAGAATCTCATAGTTACAGAAGAACTCACTTTTTACCTTTCCCATGCAGGCAATTACAAGTCAACTTAAAATGAGTTGACTTGATTAAATCATGTTGGCTTTCTCAAATGCCAGTTAGGAAACATTCACATGCTGCCACTGCGGGTATCTTATCAAGGACTTTCCATCAAATTAAACGTATTTCATTACATCTACAATAAATTACAGAAGACTGGGTTTTTTACAGGCAAACCAAATATTGCACCAAAGCTGGCACAAAGGTTTCTTTTTAGAGCTTGAAGAACTGTAATGCTATCTCACCCATCGCTTGGCACATGAGATGTTTTTAAGGTTGTTTCTGCTGTTTGCTGCAGAATCAGGCACACTGCACATGGGGAAACATTTTATTTGCTTAACAAACAGAGTTCGAGTTCAGGGCTTGATTTGCTTTGCCAGGAAATGTACAGTATACATCTCATCTTCCATTCCTTCCCTCAGGGATTTTTTTTTTTTGTCTTAAGAAAAGAGTAGGTTTCTTTTATCCCAGATCAAATGACAAGGGAAGAAGCTGAGATGTTTACTGCCAGGTAAAACACAAAGTCATGGAGGTCCAAGGGGACCTCATTCCACTGCCCTACTGCCAGGCTGAAAACAAATGATATTATCAGAAAATGATCACAGAAAGCAAGCCTTGCTCAAAGAAAAACAGTCTTCATTAACCTCACTTTGAAATAACCTGAAAGCAAAGTCGAAGAACAATGAGGAAGGGTGACCTGCCTCGCTATTGCTGCCCCCACCAAATATCCTCAGCTGGACCAGGCTGCCAGACTGCCAGTGTTGACACAGTGATAGATTTGCAACCAGAGAAGGTACTTGGGCCTTTAAGCAGAGGTTTTGCTTTAACACTGCCTCCTCTGCTGAGGAATAATTTTCTATATCTGAAAATGAAAACAGGAAGAAACCTGTTGCTCTGATGCCTTTGACTTCTTTTGCCATGGCAAGCATCATGAAAGGAGGGAGTGAGGCCACCAGCTGAGGGGTCCCAACCTAATGCTTAAGTTATTTCTTGGCATTCGAACCACAGCCTTTTCATAACAGGCACGCTGGCTGTTTCTGCTCTGTGGGGCCCCAAAACATGAGTGAGTTCGGGGACCCGATGGGTTCTGCAGCCACGTCCCCTCTCTATACTGGGCTGAGAGCTGGCCAGCAACCAGTCCCTCTCCTCGCTCTGATTTCCCAGTTGAAGGGAGACATGCAGCCCAGCAGTGCCCCTTCGCATTGCCCAGCCAGATGTCATGGGACATGGGCAGAGGACCACGACAAAAGAGATGTGCCTCCAGGTGTACTGTGTCTATTTGTGCTTTTGGCTGGGATCCATCTCTCCCACCCTGATGGGCCTGTTACTTAAATTTCTGTTTCTGTGCTAGTCATTGCTGGCTGCTTTTCGAATCAAAAAAGAGAAAGAAGCATTTTCAAGGTGTGATTTTCGCCGTCTTAAAGTAGATGCCAAAAATAGGGTCAAATTCTATTCCAATTATTATAACATAAAGGGAGCCTTGGGAGACTAGTGGGCATAGATATTTATACTGCAGATATCTGAAGACAACAGATATGAGTTTTAGCCTTTGTGGCTCATCAGCACAGACTCCTTTGCTGAACACCTGAAGTTTACTGGGATGAGAATGATTAAATGACAGTGTCCTGTTAAGGACAGCAATCAATCTGAGACTCCAAATAATATTCACGTGATGTCATTTGTTCCCTTCCATATTGCATGCAGACCCTGAAACAAAGGATGGAGCAAATTTTTGCAGTTCACTGCAAGACACTCTAACCAGATCCAGCTGGTTTTGACCTTTTTCACAAGTATCCCACCAAAATCAATTTCTTAGAAAATCAGGTTTCCCCCTTCCTCAGAGCTCTATGATTCAGAAATCCCTCTTGCTCAGGACTTCCCTGTGGGTAACATGGCTATCAGCATGGATATTAAGCGTCAGTCATCTTTTGCACATCTGCTTGGCTGCATAAAGGAATTTATTTTCTTTTAATGCTGATCAGAGGGAAGAGCTGTAAACCACTCAAGCTCTTTACTGAGAGCATCTTAAATGGTGCTACCGGTGATCCCTAATGGAAGATCCATTGAAATCCCTATGCATAGCAGTGTTTCTTCCAGGGACTAGCCTGAAAAGAGACTTGCTTCTGTTCCAAATGATGCAGGCACAAGCTCCTGATCCATAAATACAACTTTCAGCATGTTTAAGTCCAAGCAGCCTAGCAACAACTAGCATATTCTTGAGTAATTTACTGAAAAGGTCGCATGAATCATGGCAGCAAATACTGATTTTTCTTTAGGAGAATTGTGTCCCATATCTGTCATGACAGAGGGATTATTTTTGGAGAACAGCTTTCTTAAAATCAGGATTTTTAATTTTATTAATACCTGAAGCTCAATAAAGAGAAAATAGTTGCCAGGCAAATGCATTATTTCTAGCGATGCTATCAGTTTTGTCCCTTTAATTTGTACTTGCAAGAAAGAAATAGTTTCTGTCACTAGGCGTTTATGCTATATAATTGCTCAGATGGACATTTATTGGCTTGTTTGGTGTCTGATGGTCTCTGAACAGCTAAGTAAGAGAAAGAAAATGAACAGGCTGCAGAAGTTCTGATTGTGAAACAATCAGTCTTTGGAAGTGTTACCATGCCAAGTGAAAATACAAGAACTGAATGTAATTTGGCATTGCTAGAACTTGTTAGGGCTTTTTCTCCTCTTAGCAGTATCCTCATGTGACAGGATTTGGTTATGAGGAAACTCCTAAAGCAACGCTGTATCGGGTCCGTAAGGAGTTTCAAAGCCCATCTGAAAAAAAGGGAGGAGAGATGGCAAAGGGAATAGAGATCTACAGGAAAAGCACAATGAAGCCTGGTGTAGCTTTCCCAGTTTCCTTTAAAGCCAAGATGTACATGCCAAAAGCTCCTCTGAGCCCTTGAATTCTCAAACTATGAAGTAAATGTACACAACCCTTTTTTTCTACCCCAACCACACAGAAAAAACTTTCTATTGCTGAGTCCTATTTAGATGCCTAACGAGAAAACAGAAAATGAGTTTTAAAAATTATCCAGTGTACAACCGTATTTTCTGCAGGAATTTATCACTGTATTTGTTAATTAGAGGCTGAAATACTAAATAATTACTAACACTATTAGTTGATGGGTAATGTTTGTGTCAAAGCAAAGCTACTAACAAGCAGTACTACAGTTTCATAACATGGGGTTTTATTCAAACAAAAAAACCCCACAGGTTTTAGGATTTTTTTCTTGCTGATCTTCTGCTGAGCTTATCAAGCTGAGCAGTCGTGGAATCAATCTCACTGAGGAGCCACAATTTCTCCCCAATTCTCCCATGAAGCTTAAAATCAGGGCTTTGGCAGCAGCCCTCCCACCCACCCACAGCTTTCATGGATCCAGATATAATGCAATTTTATTTTTATCCTGTATGCTTTTACATGGAAACTCAGAAATACATTTGCACCATCACATAGTGTCTATGAAAGCAGCAGGAAAGCAAATTTTGCCTTTGCAAGTTAGGGTAGAGCTTTCAGTACTCCAATCGCCAACGTCTTTTAAGGCGGGGGGGGATGGCAGGGGGGCAGCACCTCTTTCCTTGCTTATTTCTGATAACAGGTATATGACAAAACAGTAAGGTTGGACCTACCTTCTAGTCTAGTGTTGATACCGTTATCTCTATAGGCTATTTATATAGTCATAAAACCATGGGACTGATGGGATCCCTGTTATACCCCTGTCCTCTATGCCCAAGCAAGCTCAAGAATCCCAATTCCTTTTTAACAGATGCCAATCTAACATGTTTTTTAATACCTCTAGTAATAATTAGGTCTCCCAATGTATTCCAGCACTTCTGCATTCGTAGTTGGAGGGGTTTTTTCTGTGTCTAACCTGATTTTTTGTTTAATGCAGTGTAAGCCCATTATTTCTCTCCCATCTACCTTAGACAAAAAGGGGCAGCAGCCCTCCAGGTACGTCCACACTTCCCATGTCACACTTCAGTATTGCAGTGGGTTGACCTTGGCTGGACACCGTGTGCCCACCAAAGCCACTCTGTCACTCCCCTCCCTCCTCAGCTGGGCAGGGGAGACAAAATACAACAAAAGGCTCTTGGTTTGAGGTGAGGATGGGGAGATCACTCACCAATTACTGTCACCAGCAAAACAGACTCTACTTGGGGAAAATTAATTTAATTATTTACCCGTCAAATCAGAGTAGGGTAATGAGTAAACAAAACTCAAACCTTAAAATGCCTTTCCCCCACCCCTCCCTTCTTCCCAGGCTTAACTTTACTCCTGATTTCTGTACCTCCTCCCTCTGAGCAATGCAGGCGGATGGGAAATGGGGGCTGCAGTCAGTTCATCACACGTTGTCTCTGCTGCTCCTTCCTCCTCAGGGGAAGGACTCCTCACACTCTTCCTCTGCTCCAGTGTGGGGTCCCTCCCATGGGAGGCAGTTCTCCATGAACTTCTCCAATGCGAGTCCTTCCCATGGGCTGCAGTTCTTCATGAACTGCTCCAGCGTGGGTCCCTTCCATGGGGTGCAGTCCTTCAGGAACAGACCGCTCCGGCCTGGGCTCCTCTCTGCACAGGGACACAGGTCCTGCCAGGAGCCTGCTCCAGCCTGGGCTTCCCATGGGATCTTCTCCCAAAAATGTGACAGCCCAAGCTGGACACAGTGTTTCATATGAGACCTTGCCAATGCTGAGCAGAAGAACTTGACATATCATGCATGCTGTATTCCTATTCATATACCCCAGGATGACATCTGGCTCTTTCGGTTTGCCTCAAATTTACCAAGAACATCTGAGTTCTATTCCTAGTCCAGCACACCGTCAGCCCCTCTCAAGTTTTGCTTGTTTGCAAATGTATTGAACACAGTTGCTGTGCTATCATTTAGGTTGTTAATGAAAACTGACCCAGATCACTGACACTCAGCTGCTCTTTTTCTGCATGGCGAAATTTGTTATTTTGTAGTGGGAAAACACAGAAAATATCATTTTCTTTTTTAATCTCAGAGTAGGCATGTTTTGGTACCGTTGTTTGTAACAGAATTACCTACAGCAGGCCTGCATTTTTTATATCCCAAGAACTTTACCAATAATCAATGCATATACTTTTGAAGCCTGGTTTTTGCTTTGTAGAGTTGTGGGGATTTTTCCATTTGTTTTGTTTTGCTTTGTTTCTCAGCACAGAATGAATATGATCAAGGGAAACAGCCACCAAAATCAAAGAATGGAGGGAATTGTTACAACAGACTTGAAAATTACCTGTTAAAACGAACGTCTGCTTGGTAGACATGTTCAAGACTAGGAGTAAGTAACTTATTCTGTAACGATACTCTGTCCCTCTAATAGTTGGGCAAGAGAGAGAATTCTATAAGAAATGAAAAAACCATGATTTTACTGCAAACTATAAGAGAAAATGAATTATCTAATAACTTAAATAGCTGTCTGGGAGGAAACCTGCCATAGCAAACTTAGTTGCAGGGTAAATAAATGTTTAAATAAATTGTATTTGGGCTTAAATACAGAGCTGGAGTTTAAGTGCAATTGGGGCTTAGATGCAGATCATTAACAAACGTTTGCTTAAGACATTTCTTTAATCATCTCAACCATTATTCTATGGTCTTCTCTGACATAGTTAAATCAAACTCCCACAGATAAGAGTAGAGGAAGCTGTGATGAGTTCTTCTCTTAAGTGGACTTTGAGCTGCTAAGATAGATGCATAAACATGTAGAAAGACTATTTTATTGTGACATGGCACAAGGTTGGTCCTGCAGTTCTTTCTTTAAAGTATGTCTCTAAAAATGCTGTGAACAGAACTTTGTCTCCTAACATGGTGCACAACCAAGCCGTTGACTGACCTCACTCCACAGCCAAGTCCCAGGTCCTGCACTTGTGTTATCATGCTCCTAAGCTCTGTTTTTTGCCCTAAAACAACAACCACATCCAGTCTGAGGGGACAGTTCCCTCTGGAGACTGGTCCCGCAGTCAGGCTGGGTGACACTGCAGCAAGGCTGGACTCCCCTGCCCTGCCTGGTCCCAAAACACAGCCCCAGCCTCCTTCACCCAGCCCTGCAAACCCTCACACCACACGCTGACACGAGCTGGGTTTTGTGCTGTAAAACCACTGCTCTGACAGAATGTGATACAACCCTCCCATCAGTTTTGATGTTTAGAACTGAAGAAACGCAAGAAAAATAATAACTAGGCCTAAGGAATACCAGTGACCTGCCACATATGGATGTGGCTGATGTGTTCTAGAAAAGACTAGCCCTGAGGAGCAGCTTAAGCCTTATCGGAGTGACAGGAGGGCAGTTTTTATGATCTCCAAAGAGGAAATCTATAGTCTACGTTTAGATATCTGACCTATATTTCACTTTTCTCTGGAGATCAAGAGTTTTAGGAATTTAGAGAATGATTTTAAGAATATTGCCTCTTTACCTGCCAAAATGTAGGTTCAAGATGGGTAAGCACATTAGGTGAGTTGGTGAGGACTTGCCTAGAGCAGTGACAAGTTCTGTGTCCCTCAGTTACAGAAAAATCTGGGCTAGTTGCAGATTGTCCAGAAAAAGGCAAAGGAATGTTTGAGGTCTAAATGCACTTCCTAATGAAGAAGGATTTATCCTAGAGAAGATACAGCAACAGTCTTCAAATATGTAGAGGATTACTATAAATACCTGTGTTTATTGATATGTGTTCTGTGAAGGCTGGACAACACTAGGGTTAAATGGTGGCAGGAAAACATCAGATTAGGAATGACAAAAGACATTGTATTCAGTAAGAATGGAAGAGCAGTTGGACAGATTGTCAGGAGACACAATGGGACCTTCAATATCAGGGTTAATTAAGAGCAAGCTGGATGAGACTCCCTAAAGAATTAGAGTGGCTAGGTGATTCTACCTTGGGAAGGTCTAGCTCAGCCCCTGAGGTCACATCCATGATTCTACCTAAGATTTTATGAGGGTTGCTGTGGGTGCATGACAAGTAAGATAGAGAAGTGAGTACTACTAATTAAATGAAAGGCTGCTCAGCAGCACATCATTGCATCAAGCAAGAAGAGTTCTGCAAAAACAGGCCATACGTCCCTGGGGAGCTTTAATCTGTGAAGATTCACTGAAGCTGGTGAGGGGTCTGGAGCACAAGTCTGATGAGGAGCGGCTGAGGGAACTGGGGCTGTTCAGCCTGGAGAAAAGGAGGCTGAGGGGAGACCTGATCGCTCTCTGCAACCACCTGAAAGGAGGTTGTAGCATGGAGGGGGTTGGTCTTTTCTCTCAAGTAGCAAGTGATGGGATGAGATGACATGGCCTCAAGTTGCACCAGGGGAGGTTTAGATTGGATATTAGGAAAAATTTCTTCACAGAAAGGATTGTCAGGCACTGGAACAGGCTGCCCAGGGAAGTGGTTGAGTCACCATCCCTGGAGGTGTTTAAAGGATGTGTAGATGAGGTTCTTAGGGACATGGTTTAATGGTGGACTTGACAGTGTTAGGTTTACAGTTGGACTCAATGATATTAAGGGTCTTTTCTAAGCTAAATATTTCTAGGATTCTATATAGCTAGTGAATTTAGACTATAGACTTTCAACTTTTTATAGCAGACTTGACCTTGAAAGGCAGGTACAACGTGCAGTTTACCTTACATGAGTCAGCACATGTAAAAGGTGAGCGTAACATGTCCCTTCTACCAAAGTGCTCTTCAGAAGTTCTGGTCCACAGATAAATTGTCCCTTTATATATACATTTCACAAATTGTGAAAACTGTGAAGGCTGGACAACACTGGGGTTAAGCAGTGCTTAATATTTTCTCATTGTACCCTCAGTGCAGAGAAAAGGGAGCAAACACTTCCAAAGCACCATGCTGGTTGGTGCCAAGGCAGAGCAGTACCCTGCTTCCCAAACGTGAAAGGTAAGAAATAGTCAGCTTTTTTTCCTCTCATCCTTTGGTGTTAAGCATAAACAAAACAGTACCACAGCCACCATTATTCAGAAGAACAACAGAACTGCCTTTTCCAGTGCACCCTGTTTTTATCCTTCAGAGTACAACCACATTGCGAGTGTGTGAGTGCCTGCCTGCACATGCCACATAACCGGCGATGGGGGGAAGTTAGCGTGCAGAATAATGTAATTACTCATTCTTGAATAGAAGGATAATTACTGTCACAGAAACCCACATAACTTGCAGATCTTTTTGTTCTTTTTAAGATGATAAATACAGTATTTTCCATTTTCTAACAGGATGCATCCTTTTCCTTCTGATTCCCCTTCCCCCTGCTTAAGCTGAATTACATACATTTTCAATGAAAAACAAGGAGTATAGGTTCACATATAGGAAAAGATAAGCTTATCTGGATTTTTAAAAAAATGAAAGTAATTCTATGCCTCTCGAGTCACCATGGTGAATTACTGTTAGTTAAGAAACTCGGCGGTCACCAGTAACAAACTTCCTTCAATAGCACATCTGGAAGAGGGTGGGGAAAAAGAGGCGGTAGCAGAAAAGACCAACTGACCAACCACAGCCTAACACTTTTAAAATTTACACTGTGAATCTCACGTTTAAAAGCAACAATTGCTGATGTGCATCTTGCTGTCTGTCACAGCGTAATCTGAGGGCAGATGGTAGGTGAGGCAGAGTGAAAAGAGACCCAAAGGGCCAGGAGCTCTCAAGCTCTGTGGGATGGTTGGGTACCCTCTTCCTTCCTCCCCTCCAGAGGGGCCTTTTGAAATGGTGAGAATCATCACCATGGGATTAGAAGACTGTTTAAATGGGGAAACTGCTTGCCAGATATTATCCTAAATAGCTTTATTTAAAGAGCTCTTGTAAGCCCTGTTACCAACAATTAGGCATGGAGAGGAACATTTCTGGTACCTTGGTTAGGTCTAAATTTATATATAGAGAGAAAAGAAGCTGCCTGACTATAGGACATTAGAGCAACAGAAGCAGAATAGATACTGAGAACTGCTTTAATGGGGCTTCTTAACATCCACTGACAGAACAAGCCTGCTCTTCTCTGTTGACTGTGGGGCTGCAGGGAAATTTTCAAAGCCCCCATGAGAGTCTGGAACTCACAGATATCTCTGTGTCTCTATGAACCACAATAGTTGAGGTATCACCTGTTCTTACATCTTCTGAAAAAAAGGATTGAGACCGTTCCTCCCCAGCAAATCCCCACCAAGGATATGTTTACATTACAGTTAGCTTAAAACTAACTGGGTTTTGATGGCTGAATAACTGCAATGCCATCATACCTAATGGGACTGATTTCAGTGTATTTACTAGGGGTTTTCTCCCACCTGTGTCCTCTACTGAGCTTTGTGCTGCCTCAGTTCCACTGTTAATAATAACCTGTGGTGTCTGAATATGCCTTTTTGACCTGCTGTGACCCAAATGTGGACATAACCTAACAAATCCTGGGCCTGGGGAACACACTATGCTCTGATTTTTTTACATAGGTCTAGCAAATAATTCAACTCACATGGTGGTACTCTGAATCTCCCCATCTGAATTTCATCTCCCCATTTCATCCCAAGAAAGATTCCTTTACCAGTTCCAGGAACTGATACCTTGCTACAAAAGTAATAATAAATACATGAGAATAGGTTACTCCACACCCCGCCAGAAATAGCAGGCTGCCTGCTCAAGGCTCCAATTGAAATTCCATCTGTTTGTGATAGCATCCTTAGCAACCAAAAATCACACAAGACAATTCATGTAGGTGAGGTGTATCAAGGCAGCCAACATTTCAAATGCAAGCTTTTCTCGTGGGCCTCAAAAGCTAATTTTTTTACAAAAATCTTGAATTTATTTAAAACTCTTATCCAAGATAACTTTCTTGTGCACAGATTTAGCATATCAATGTTCCTGGGAAGTCATAGTCATTGCTTTCATCCTATAGATTTCCTTGCCCTCTAACAACTCAGATTGTGTGTTGTCTCAACCATTTGCTTCAAGTCAGCTCTGACAGCTGAGTCAGACCAGAAGAATGGTTGAATTAAAAAGCCTGGCAAACCTCTACCCCTTATTCAGCCAATAACCTCATTTGTTCATTGACTGGAAATTAAAGATGCCAGAAGTAGTTTTATCATTTCTGGTGGTGGTGATTTACAACTCTGCTAATTTTGTGCAAACCCCTGTATTACTCATTTAGGATCAAATCACTGCAGAGGGAAAACATGCAAGCCCATAAGAAATCGAAGTGAAAATGTCAAAGAGGAACCCGTTTCAACTATGCAGGTGTATCTGGCCGATGTTGACAGCCCAGCTGAAGGTTTGCTCTGTAAAGTCCCAGTGTTGTTCTTTCTTGAAGTAACATGCCAGAAAGATATTTGCAGGAAGCCACTTCTCCAGCAGTAGGAATATACCAGTGGCTTCACTGACTCCAGGGAAGCACTGTGCTGCCTGGAGTGAAAATGAGTATGTCAGTCCCCCACCCTGCTAAAACTGGAGCTAGGGCTAGTGCTAGCCTCATTGTGTGTTCTGCTGATAGCTGAAATGTTCTCAGCAGTTCAAAATTCATATTTTTGCTCTCCTAATTATCCCTTAGCTTAGCTTCTGATATTGGAAAATTATCCTCTAATTCTCTTGCTTTAACCAGATGGTTTATATTTTTTAAAATTCTTGATTATACTCATTTTCATATCCCTGCTTAAACATAGTTAACATTTGCTGACCTCTATCCCCCGTTAAAACAGCGATGAATTGACTGCAGTCACTCCAGCTGTTCAGTAAATATCTTCCACATCTCTGGAGTGGATTATTCATTGAATGTGAGATTGCAACTTCACTATCTGAAAGACTCCTTTTTTAAAGGCTCTTCGCATTTATCCATCCATGCCTTTGACATCTAAAATGTTGCAATGGCAAGATCTGAGGTACTTCTAAATATCAAACCATTTCACAAACACTTACTTTCTCAAGGTGGGGCCCAGAGTGGGCTGTGTTCTTACAGGCTATGCTGCCAATTGTGAAGGACTCCTGAACTATGTCTCAGAACATCTCTCATCATCTCATGTCTGCTCCTCTTGTAAAAGATGAGGAATTAAAATGCCATGGTCCAACTTTCTGACAAGTGTGTCTTTGAGTATGTAAAAGATCTTCTGGTTAACCATCTCCACTTGCTCTGGATGGTTATAACAACAGTCTGACCTTAGATAATGCCCATTATTCCTGAATCCTATCCAAACTTTTGATGTTTATTTCAAGAATACTATCAGTCCTTTCTGGGAAATGCTGTGTTTTACTTGATTTACAGGGTATATTCGCTTAATAAAGCATAGGACTCAATCCAGGGCTTTAAAACTTTCAGAAAAATGACTTCAACTTTGTTATAAAAAAGCTGAAGAGTAAAAAAATCTGATATTATACCTGGTTAATTATTTTTCCAAGCAAAAATCTTTCTTCTAATTTCCAAAATACCACTTCTTTACCTGAGCAACCAGAGTTTCCAACATGCATTTCAGGCTTACAGACCAAAGTGTATTTGAGTATCAGGGTTCACATAGCCTTTCTTTACATTCCTTTTTGATAGTAAAGATGGTATTAGAATATTGATATTAAGGAAAAAGCCATCAAGTACTAGGAAGTAAAAAAAACACCACTGCCACCACCAACAAAAAACAACCACAAACTTGTGTTTAACATCAGCTCACTCTCAGACAGACAAATACTTTCTTTCCTCTGAGGGACACAAGAGCAATATATGAAAAAAAGCCTGCATAAACACTGAGGGCATTTCTTTGGAGTGCTGAATAGAAGTGAACCGACAGAATGAAAAGACAAATTGCCCACAGGCACCCCAACTTTTCATCCTGTACTAATTGGCTGTCTAAGGGCCCGGAGGAGCTCCTCAGATGCTGTGTGCTGGCTGCCTCTCTGGCTACTGTTCCCTGGGGTTACCAGCTTGAGAGTACAGGATGGGAGGGGAGGGGGAAAAGCATTTTTGGACAAAAGAGCAGGTGCTTACAGGAACAGGCCCCAGTTGCAGGACAGTAACAAAAGAGCAGCCATGGGGTGGATGCAAAACCGGCCAGAAAGCTGTGCTAAGAAATTAGTTATCAATGGTCCACCATCAAATTAAAAGGATGCATTGAGAGGGGTTTCCCAGGAGTCTGTCCGGTGTCTGGCACTATTCAATATTTGCATTATCAACTTGGATGATGGAAAAGAGAGTGTACTTTGTAAATTTACAGCTGACTCTAAGCAGGGAGGTGCTGGAAGTGATTTGGAGGACAGGAATCAGAATCTGAATGAGGGTTGAGAAACTGGAATTGTCTGAAAAAAATTGGATGCAAAGTTCTACATTCATTTCTGTATTTCAGCTGCATAAATACAGAGTGGGAAATGACTAACTACTTAACAGCTTTGCAGGATCTGGAGTTATCACAAGCTGAATGTCAGCCAGAGACATCACGTGGCAGCACAAAAAAAATCCCAACATGTTGGAATGTGTAAACAGGAGGGTCATCTGTAAGACACACAGAGTAATCCTTCTGCTTTACTTTATGCTGGAAAAGCCTCAGCTAAAGCATTGGGTCTAGTCACAGGGACTAGTTTTCAGTGAAGTTGGAAAGGGTCTAGAGGGGAGAAGACCCCTGACCAAGGCTCTAGGAAAAGAGTAGTTGGAGCAACTGCAGTGGTCAGAAAAGAAGACTGAAGGCAGGAACCAAGAGTTTTCAAAAATATAGGGACCAAGACAGAGCAATAAGTAAGGCAACAGGTAGGTCTTGATTTAGATGATTGTCACTATCTCCTTGACATTTATGTAGATACATCTTAAGGTAACTCTTTCCATGACACGTTTGTCCTGTAGTCACTACAGCTCACACATATCTAAGAGGCTCTAAAAAATCACTGATATATTATCTTTGTACACAAACATAGAATCATAAAATCATGGAATCATTTTGGTTGGAAGAGACCCTCAAGATCATCAAGTCCAGCTGTTAACCTGACACTGCCACTAAACCATGTCCCTAAGAACCTCATCTACACATCTTTCAAACACTTCCAGTGATGGTGACTCTACCACTTCCCTGGGCAGCCTGTTCCAATGCCTGACAACACTTTCTGTGAAGAAATTTTTCCTAATATCCAATCTGTGCTCCAGACCCCTCACCAGCTTCATTGTCCTTCTCTGAACTCACTCCAGCACCTCAATGTTTTTCCTGTAGCAAAGGGCTCAAAACTGAACACAGAATCCGAGGTGCAGCCTCATCAGTGCTGAGTATCGGGGACCATCACTGCTCTGGTCCTGATGGCCACTATTCCTGATACAGGCCAGGATGCTGTTGGCCTTTTTGGCCACCTGGGCACACTGCTGGCTCATATTCAGCTGACTGTTGACCAACACCCCCAGGTCCTTTTCCTCCAGGCAGCTTTCCAGTTACTCTTCCCTGAGCCTGTAGCTCTGCCTGGGGTCGTTT
This sequence comes from Caloenas nicobarica, assembly GCF_036013445.1. Lineage (NCBI taxonomy): Eukaryota > Metazoa > Chordata > Aves > Columbiformes > Columbidae > Caloenas > Caloenas nicobarica. Next base: position 152,714,673 of record NC_088245.1, on the reverse strand, counting down.
TGACCCAGGTGCAGGACCTGGCAGTTGGCCTTGTTGAACCTCGTACAACTGGCCTCAGCCCAATGATCCAGCCTGTCAGGATCCCTCTGTATGGCCTTCCTACCCTCCAGCAGATCAACATTCCCACCCACCTTGGTGTCGTCTGCAAACTTACTGAGGGTGCACTCTATCTCCTTGTCCAGATCATTGATAAAAATGTTCAACAGAACTGGTCCCATCTGCACTCCTTATATAATTTCAAGAAAAAGCCTTGGTGAGAAAAGCAGACATTATTTGTAGACGCTGATCACTATTTCATCTTGCAGATATCTCATTTTACACTTGCTTCTTTCATCCTTTCTTACAGACGTCTACCACATTAACCTTTCATCACATTACTTTTATGCTCGCATATTGCAAATTCTGCTTCCTTCTCCAATCCCTGAAAGTCCTATTAATATATCATCTCATTTCTGTTGATTTTCTCCTGCTGTGGACCCAGGCATCATTCTCAAGTCACCTGTCTTCAGTGGCTAGTGCCTCCATCAGCTGTATTCTATTGTTTCTTTCACTACAGGGAATGAGAGAGAAGGCATCCGGGGAGGCCAGGTCTCCCATATCTCTAGCCCAATTTATTTAATGATGCTCGCCGCGTCATGGTCTTCTTCTGAATGCCTCACTGGATTGCTGTGTTTGGATGCTTTTAGATTGCTTTGGCAGGCATAGGTGACAGCACTTCCTCCTCCAGCACACTTCCAGGACCCAGAGTGTGCCAACCATTTTCAGAAATACAGTCTTGTCATCCCATGGTGACAGTCCCTCAAGGCCAGGTGTTAGGGTTGAATCCCCTGCACAAGCCTCTCAGTTGCTGGTACACATTCTCTTTCACAGCATTTACCTTGTGAGCACTCCAGTTAATAATTTACATATGGGGGGATAGATGGTGGCTGAAACACATGGTATGCATGTTCCATCAGAAATATCTGTCTGTTTGGGATGGTGTAAGAGATGCACAGAACAATGAGAAATAAAACTCCTCTCCATGTCCTCTTGGCATGCACTATCCCAGTACAGGTTGCCATTGCCCCGGTTCTCATGGCACCACAGAGCTGGGCACCCTTCTAACCCTTCATTAAGCCTTGCACAACACCCCAGTCTTGCTGGTAGGCTGCTAGCATTCACAGTGAAGGACATGGAGGAGACCTCCTGATCTGGTCTTCTCCCTCTGCTCTGTAGGTGTTAGTACATAGCAGCTGTGAGGAAGTAAAAAGCTTGTGGATCATAACTGTCTGAACTTCAGCAGACATATACTAAGTCAAAGTGTGCCTTAGCACTCCATGTCCTCCAGTTTCCCAAGCACGCCTTGGGCTTCTCTCCATATCTGAGGAGGTCTTGAGCCCTCTTTGTCCTCATGGGATCTGAACGTCACTTTCATCAGGTATTCAAAATCCACCAGCAGCTGATTCATTGCTTTGTTATAAATGGCTTTATTGGACCGATTTCCCTGGTCTGCCCACTCAAGTTTTATTCAAGGACACCTGTTCCTCAATTGATGTAATTTAAATAACACCTGTTCTTGAAAAAGCCAGTAAAACACTGCAAGAATATCCACTGAAAGATGCACTTAACTGCTTTGTGCTGCAGACTTGGTAAAGTACTAGTGAAAGGTTAGTAACAGAGGCAGCCTGTGCATAAGGTGATGCCAGACAGGAAAAAAAAGGTATTTCTTGAAGCTTCACAGGCTCAGAGATGGCTCTTGAAGTGGAAGGAGGGCCAAATCAAACACCTGCCCAGCTTGCTCCCACTTGGCCTTTGGACCCCGCATCTGGTAAGCCCAGGCAGAAATCTGAGTACCCTCAGGCTTGTAGCAGTACTTTCTCATGCACTTATTTTTAGATAGCCAGATGTGCTGTGCAGCCTCCAGCTGTGCTGCTGTGTAGCCTCCAGCTATCCTCCACCCTTCTAGTGAAAATTCTGAGTAAAAAAAGTGGTCCAAGACACATCCTTTCATGGCTCCACAGATCTTTTCTAAAAGCACTCCAATATTTCTGGTCAAATAATACTGGTCCAGGCTGAATCCTGGCTTCTTATGGTACAACTCACCTGCTCTGGATATAGGGGTATTTTGAAACCAGCATTGCCAAGGCACCCTGTTGGGTACAGCTCCATCAGGACTGCAACACATCTACTGTGAATGTATGGAAATAAAATTTGAAAATTAAACCACTTTGAAATGAGACTGAAATCTTTCATGAGAAAACTACACAGCCTTTATTTTTTTAACTTTAATTTTCATGAACACACTAAAATTAGTGGCCTATGAATACAACTCTTTCTTCAGAACCCGTACATTATCTGAGTTTAGTGTATTACAATAAGTACAAAATCCTTGAAGAAAGTGAAGCGTTGCAGTTCATTGGTTAAGAGAACATCCATTTTGTGAAAGTTCAAAATGCAGCCTTATTTTACATTTTAATTCCTGCATACTTATACTTCAGACAGTAGAACATCACTAAATAGACCATTTTTCACTTTGTAGGTTTTTAAATGATTGGTCTACAACATTTTATCACTACTATACAATAAATACTTTTTGTAAGAAGTTCATCTCACTGGTTCAAACGGAGTGGCATTGTCTGCAAGGTCTCATTTCAAAATTATTGCACTTTTATCTTTTTTGTCAAGCCACAAGGTGTGAAGTCCAAAATATTTACCTTTCTGATTGTCAGTCTTTCCTTCATAGCGATGTCTGAGCGAAGACAAAATAGACAACTTGTTTTGTTGAATCAATAGAGGCATATTATCACAGCAAGATTATAATTCAGGTGTACAATACCTGTATTTTACCGAGTACAAAAATGAAACTGCCATGTGCTGTGTGTCACAGCAGGTAACTAATATCAACAGAGTACCAGAGACTATGCTCAAATAATGTTGTGTGGGTCTAACTTCAATCCACAAAAGCAAGGCAATTCAAAGTTAAGGTTTAAACTCTATCCATAATCCATTTTCTTTAGGAATTGCATTATGAATGCAGCTGAACTCTCATGTCAAGTCTGTTTGCCTACACGTTGCGACTAAGAGGGCCAGAGAAAGCAAACTCATCATTATATGCAGATTCTTAAAATTTTTTTTAATATCTGGTAAAGATACTGTCTACTGGTATTTGCACTTGAGCCCAAAACCTGGGACTTTGGAGGCAGGCTGCGATAGTTGCATAAGGTGTTTGGGACAAGTGGGGTTTAGACGACTGTACATTTCTCTTTGCTCCTCAGGGTCTGTCAGAGTTTTGTGACAGCAGAGGTGGGGAAACACCTATTTTTTGAACTCTCGTGGCAACAGGAATGGTCTCTCAAGCAGTGGTTTCTGCATCTTTTTGAACTGTAGTTACCAGGAGCATGAAAAAGGAGGTGATATAAGTCCATATTGAAACCAAAATAAAATGTTTCTGTGGTATTTAATATTAAGAACTTCTTCAGCTTGTCATTGTAGGCAAACAAAAATACAGAGTAGGAAGCAAACCAATCTGTTTCCACATGAAAGTGCAGAGGGAAACATGACAAACTCAGCCATACCTGAGCAAATAAATTTGTTTCTACAACTAAGATCATGTTTTAACCCTGGAAACAGAGGTTGTTTATGAAAATCAATCAATCTATCATGACTGTGTGTTAGTCCTATCACCAAAATTTTTAGCCTCTGCCAAAAATACCAGCTGCCAGGATCCTACATCTCCCACTACTCAAAGACTGATTTCAGGAAAACAAATTCTGCCCCAGGCTTCCTCACTTCTTACGAATATGGGTTATGTGCAGCTTTCTCTGGAGTGGTGTCAGGCCTTGCACTGGGGTTTTGCAGCTTGTCCACAGGTTTTGGGGTCAGAGGAAAGGAGAAGGCTCCATATTTTCCACAGGGTGTCAGGGCCTGTAGCTGTGCCATGGAAAGGCAGGGCATGGGAGAACCCTGAGCCCTGCATCCTTCTCTCCAGTGGCATCTTTCTTCATTCACTATCTAACTGCCTTTTTTTTCTTTCCCCCACCTCCTCCAGGTTTCAATGATTTCAAAGCTCTGATTAATTTAACTAGCAGCAGAAGGTGAACCAGTATGGCTAATCTGTATCTGCAGAATGTGTCAGATTGAAAAGCTTCATAGTCACCGCTACAGTAATCTTGGGCATTAAGACATCTTCATTTTTTTGACACGAAAGTGACTTGGCAGTACAGTCTCAAAGCTCCTCAAGCCAATCAAAGCTTTGCCCTCAATTTTAATGGTAGCTGCCGCCGCAGGATTTTGTCTGGCAGTTCCTGAGGAAAAATCTACAAAATGTTTTCACTTCTTGAAGTGAAAATGCACATCCTGGATGCATAAATCCACAGAAGCTGAGTTATGGCACCTATGTGCACCTAGGGCTGTGGACCAGTGACGTTTTCAATGGGCAATAGTGCTTGGTGAGCAAATGGTGCCTTCAAAGCTGATGGCATTGCTTTCAAAGCAAGCTGCTAGGCCAGATGGGACCTGCCCTCCACCGATGCTTTCATATCTGGCTCAAAATCCAGTTTTTCATGTGTCATATTCCTTCACTCTTGTGTGTTTCTGTGCTCCAGAAGGAATTCCCAGATTCCTAGGCTGGGATTTGCCATAATGGCAAGGACCCATAAACATCCATATCCAGGGATGAAGAAATCATGAAGCGAGCTGTAACTTTTGCCACTGGACAGGGTAGTGGGGTGCTGGGGCAAGCCTGTGGCACCAGCCCCTGCTGCCCTTCATTTGGTCCCAGGCAATGGCCTTCTCAGGTGAAAGCGGTGGGTCCTGAGACTCGAGTGAGCCTTTATCCCATCAAAATGGGGCGAGGGGACTTGTTTGCCTTTTCTTCTGAAAAAAAAGACTAAAATCTGACCCTTTTCCACTCCTGTATTTACAGGGCAGGGCTATGTGGTTAAGAACAGCCCAAGGCAAGACCTCACACTGCAGCATTTCCCTGCTCGCATAACCCAGGCGTGGATCCAGCAGCATCCGACACGCCAGCGTCCTATCCCCAGGGCTGGATGCACATCCTGATTTCTGGGGAGCACTCAAGAAGGTGTATGGCAGAGTGGAGGGGTCAGAAAAAGTGGCGTAGCCCTCAGCCCAGCTATGACCTCTGCCTCCTTGCTCCCCAGGAGAGAAGATACCAGAAGATGCCAGGGAGCGGTTTGCACAGCCCTGTCCTGTCAACCAGGAAGCAGCCCAGGACCAACAGCCTGGCTATTACTGGAATAAATGAAGCTGTGATCTGAGCTGAGACACGAGGTATTACTTCAGAACAAATGAAAACAGAGCTAGAACTCAGTACTGCAGAGGCATTCATCCTTTGTCTTCCCTCAAAAAACAAGCCTGATCTACTAACACGAGTAGATAAGTAAACAGTACATTCGGCTTTCAGAGATCTTCAATATGTCTGTAGGGCTTGTGATGTAAAATAATATAAGGAAATAAATGGAAATTCTAGTTAAAAAAAAAAGAAACTGAAGTATTGTAGCTTCTTACTTTCTCACTGCTGTGAGGAAGATCAGAGAAGAGTCTTTTGTGTCAGTTTTATTTTGAACCCATTTCACTGCTGAATATGGGAAGAGATTAGTTCACTGCTAATTGTGCTGTTGGTTTTGTGATTCTATGAAAACCCCCTAAAAGTCTGCATGCAAAACCAATGAGGTAGAACATGTTTGACAAGCTTAGTTCCAACATGACCAATGTAGCAGGAAAAGATTTTAAAATCATTGCCTCTCTTCAAGAACAATAGTACATACAAGTGTTTACAAGAGGATTAAAAGCTGCTTTAGCGAGTTGTATTAAAGATTCCTTTATCAGACAAGTTTTATCTAAAAACCTGTTGGAGGACTATGCAGCTAATCAGATGCAAACAGAAGCAGGTTATGTTACTGACTTTATTTTACTTGCTGTAAAAGGATGCACGATGTATCTGTAAAATATACACCATGTGCACAATAAGCCATACCTATTAACAGCCTGCCCAATTACAACAGGAAAAAAAACAAAAACAAAAACAAAAACAAACTCCAAAAGCAACGACCCTTAGCACCTGGTAATTAAAATTGCTAATCACCAGCAATTATCTGGCACAGCTTTATAGCCAGGCGAAACAGTTTGACCCTTTGCGCACTGAAAGAAGAATGTTTGCTGTCTATTGATAAGTGCTTAGGCAAAGCCGTGCTCGGGCTCACATCCATTAAGTGGTGACTAATAGGAAGTCAACAAAAGAGCTCTGACATCTGTAGTGGGCACTTCTAGCAGGCCAGGTTTGGGAGCACAGGTGTCTGTCTGATGGGCTTCTGCCAAAGCCTGAGATGCAGCACGCGGGGAAGCTTTCTTAAAAAGCAAACTTGAGCTGCCCATGCTTCCCGACGGGCTGCTCTGCAAGCAAAGATTAAATGCGGTAAGTTTCCGGGACAAAGATTAAAATAATTACTCCTCTTGGAAGCAGTGGCTTGTTTTCAGACTGTCTGCACATATTCAAACATGTTGAGGTAAGAAGTCCTATAGGCTCAGTAATTTAGGTAAGGATTGTTCTTGGGTCTATTTCTGTTCTTATTAAGTATTGAGTTAAAGATATACAAAAATGTCTCTCTAGTGTGCTCTTTAAGTCTGAGATACAGAGTTTGAAATAATAAAAATTTTTTCTTTTCTTTTCCATAGGACACTATTATGCTCAAAGCTATAAAATACTCTTCCGTTGTTATAGCTTCAGGAAGCTGCCGTTAGAGATTATTTGAACTACAATAAACTACTCCATTAAAGCTTCTGAGATCACCAATGACTCTTATAAGGTCCCAGATAAAAAGATCAGATTTTTTTTTCTTTTTTTTTGAGAAAAGGAAAGATAGAGAGAGAGAGTCTGGCAAAAATATTGCAAGCTTCTAATAATGCAATGACCTACAAAACCTGAAGGACAAAGCATCCCTTAATCGCTCAGGAATGCAAATTGCTCCAAGAACAGGCATCAGTGACGATTACGAAGCCAGGAGCCCCTGGCATCCAGAATCAAACCTCTATAGCCTCATCCCTTCATTTAGAAGGGGCTTTTGGGAATCTTGGCAAGTTGGAGTTTCAGTGTGAAAGGAAAGGACAAAGGATCAATCCCAAGGTGCACATTTACAGACACAAGCAATTTGGGGGCATTTGGACTTGGACACACCATGCCTTTTCCTGCATAAGATCTCAAAGTCCCTCCATGTACATCTTTGTATTGTGACATGTAAAATACAAACAATTTTATAAATGGAAAGCAACACCACTGGCATGATACTTGACAATATCTGCTAATCCGAAATAATTAATTAGGTAATTTAAAGTGTTGTCTACCTTCCTAACTCTCTCTTAAGCCCACCTCCCAAGCTGCTTCAAGTTGCTGGGGTTAGATACCTTGAAAATAACATTATTATCCTATGAGTATGTTGTGAATAAAGCAGCCATAGCTTGCATCTCTGCACCATTTGCATTGATGAAGTCTGCATCCTGACTGGACACCCTTTGTCCGCAGAGGGCATCTCTCAGAACATGGTGTAGCTCCTTTTTAGTCCATACACAAATGTTCCCTTGATAAAGAATGAGCAATGTTATGATGGGCACATACATCTCACTCCAACATGGAGTAAAAATGCAGCAAGAGTTTAAATCCCAACCTAGGAGCTTGGAAACACTTCTGGGTCATCTGGTTCAACTGTAGCCCAGGAATTCTCAAAACATCTGCACTCTTTACCAAAGCCAACTATAATAATTTAAATAAAATTTTAGATAAAAACATAAATAGATAAAACCCCCACAACACCTCTGTATTCCACACTGATTTCTCCCTTTGTAGAAAATAAAGGTTGTTGTTCAAATTTCTGCTTGAATTTTTGCACATGCAAGAGTTATTGCACATTAGATTCCAATTCTTGATCATCAGTGTTACCGCGAGATTGCCGTCTACTGTTTTTTGTGAGCTCCTGCTAGTGTGAAAGAGTCAGATTTCTCTTTGGCAAATTTTTAGTGAAGTCAGAAAAAAATGAAGTCACTGGAGATATACCTACTTAGAAGCTTGGGCTGTAAAATGCTAACCAAGATCAAACAATAGGTTGTAAATTCTGGCATTACTTGACATTCAGATTCTTCTGCCGGCATGTCTAATTCAATAATGATCCACAGCAGAAGATCATGCTAGCAGGTTTATGTAGTCTATCCATCACAGAGTAAATTACACAGAGTGACTCTTCTTTAAGTTAGCAGAGGTAACGAAAAATCTCGGGAAGAAGATGAATAGATTCTCTGACACTCTTTGCCATCTGGAGTTCATGAAATACCAATGGATTTCAGAAAGTTGTGTTCAGATTGGGACATCATGGCCACCCAGGTTATGAAAGCACATTTGTCTACCAATATTTACATCTAGGAGTGATTTTTAATACCATTGTCCAAATTGCAAACTAATTGAAAGGCCATTGGGGAACATTCAGCTGATTTTTGTTCAGTTTTTGAGAGGATGAGTCTTTTGGGGTGGTAGTACAATGGGTGAATGAATTCAGGGAACAGTAAATTAATCTCGCCTTTGAAAACGGTGGGTTCCAAACAAACTAGAAGGTGGAAATGCGGAGCTATTATACGGCTTGTATTACCAGTCATTCAATATCCATTTCACATATAATATGCACCTAACACAGACTGGGTGCACGAAGTTCACCAAATTGCCACTGCACAGTAGTTTTTCTCTTTTTTTCTGCACATAATTCCAAACCAAAACCAGCTCACCCATTTTTCATTCAGGTGAAAGCCTGGCTATGCCCCACAGGTCAATGAATCTGTTCTGGGCTTCCTTGGAAGAGAGTTCCAGAGTCAAGAGTCCTCCACTGAAAATGTCTCCCTAGACTGCTAGACAGTGAAACCCCTGGGAACATCCTGCTCAAGTGCCTGTTAACCTCTTCCGTCCTGGGGAGGAAGGAGAAATGAAATAGGTAGATTTCAAACTGTTCAACTGCTGCGCTCCATCAGGAGGGCTGGTGAGCTGTGTTAACGTAGACGCAGTCCTGGGGAGTGCTCTGTCCCAGGACGGCACATCTCAGGTGGCACACCTGCCAGTGTCTTCCCTGACAGCTTGCCAGCCCCAAGGTTGCACTCAGGAGGAGAAAATAGACCGCTCTAGAAATTGGGAAGGCAATACCTATCTTGGCACGCCTTACCCAAGGTGGACATAGGGTAATAAACATACTCCTGTACTGCCAGTGCTTTGTGGAAAGATGAGCAAAAACTCACCAAGAAATGAAATCTCTATTCCCCCAGGTTACACATGTTCCTGCACATTTCTTCTTCAGAATCAGATCTTTCTCACTCAGATCAAAACTCAGTGAATTTGCTCACACCTCACTTTCAAGCTTGGTCAGGCTTTTGATGGTCAGTGATTCTGTTCCCCCTGGACTAGACAAACTGCTGCTAGGCACTGCTATGTTGCCACAGTGGCCCAAACCATTTCAACACCTCGCCTGCCAGAAGTATGGCACAGGGAATCGCAAAATAAAGATGGAAAACCAGAGCCTGTGCGTCGTATACCTGGGATGATGATTTATCATGCTACATCTTGGAGTTTGGACCAGTCTGTGAGACAGGCTCTTACAAGAAGAATAGGAAATATAGAACAACAACAACAATAAAAAAAGGAAATGGAAAAAAATGAAAATGTCCATCTTTAATTAAAAGAAGGCTCATAGACTGGTATGTTTTACAAAGAACTTAAAAATATTCAGACTTATTTTCTGCCCAGTTTGTATCTTTTGTACAGAAGCAGACAATAATAGGAATGCCACAACCTGACTTCAAACTTCACAGCCATGTTGTGTGGAGTTAGAATTACTTCAGAGTCAAAAATTGCAGACCTCCTCTTTATGGAAAATGCAGCAAGTTTCACCAGTTAGTGGGTAACCAAAGAGACTACAAGGGGCACATAGTATTTATATTTGTTGGAATATGAGAGTTCTCACACTAAAAGCAGAGCCAAGCCTCCCTAGCACTTTAGATTTTCCAGAGAAATAGATGTTTCACCTAGAGAAGGACAGCGACATTTTAATGGTATGAGGCAGAGGTCTGCTAAGCAGCTGAGGAATTACTGCGCCAGAAATCAGGAATTCGAAGATCCTCCTTCTCTATAATTAATTTTCACACTGTGTTCAAGTGATGGTCCTGTGCATCCCCAGAAACCTCTTGAATAAACAGTACTGCAGAAAATTAACACTGGGCTAACAGTATTTATCCTGTTTAGCCAATATTCATACTATGCCTCTCATGTCTATTCCTTCTTTATTTATTGGGTGAGATGTCTGCGAAAGTGCTGTGCCTTTTGTTTGTTCATTTGTTTGGGGGTTTTGTTTGTTGGTTGGTTTGTTTTTGTTGTTGGTTTTTGTTTGTGTTTTGTTTTGTTGTTTGGGGTTTATTTTTGTTTTGGTTGGTTGGTTGGTTGGGGGTTGGTTGGTTGGTTGGTTGTTCTGAACAAAACTCAGTAGGAAGAGTTTAGGAAGTCCAAATACTTGTTAAGTGGATTTGCTGGTCATTTTTCTAATTACCTCAGAGGACTGAAATTTGAACAGCACAATACTTATTTCAAGGAAACCTTGCCATCTCTCTTTATTGATTTTCAGATACTAGATCTCTGGCACACTGTGGCTTTGCCTTAGCCATTGCCTCAGCATTACCTTTATCTGGTACTGAAGGAAGAACAGTTTACAATTCCCATGGTCTAGTTAAAAGCTTTTCTTAAAAACCTATGCCTTTACCATTTTCAGATACATTTTAAAGACAGAAAAACATGGCTTGGTTACTGGCTTGGTTATCTCCTATTTTAGTTGCTTATGATTGGTGAATGTATGTCGAGCACCTCTTTCTACTTAATGTGCTCCAGAATCTTCTCTCAACACATCTTGACTTATTTTACCATTATTATTTGAAGAAACAGATATTTTGTAATATCTTCTGAATGGAAAGCAGACACAGATTATTTGCCTTACCTGAGATGTCTCCATGCTCCTTAGAAACCTTTCACAGCTTCTTCATAAGTCCAGAAGACTCAGCAGCTCTCTGACTACATTTTTCTCTCAAACTTGAAGTGAGGTTAATACATTGTAAATAGTTTTTAAAAGAAAGTGGTAGGGTTTGGTCAAAACTCCAGATACTTTACGTGCTTCTTTAGGCTCTGAATGTGGTAAACATGTCACCAGCCTAGCTGGCAGGTCTGGTGGTGCTGGTGGCACTGATTCCATTTCTGCTGTGCCCCATGCCACTTATAACTGTTTTAACTTAGATCAACATGAATTCAGCAGCAAACTATACCTTCCTCTGTTTACCACACTCAAACCCTGAAATAACACCTTTCGTGAGAGAATGAACAAAACGCCCCTGCCACCCAGTGCTCTCAAGTGCTTTTCGAGGTGTGCACAGTGTGGCTTCTGCCAGACTGAAGCAAGTGTGGGTGTTTGAATCCACGTATGGGGTAGGAGCTGGACACCCAGGTGTTTTGCGGGCCCTGATCTCACAACAAGACTGAATCAACACCAAAAGTCTCTGGTATTACATGGGCCCAGGCAGCCAGGCCCAGGTTTTGACAAGTATCTGACTGCAGCTTTTGCAAGTCGGAGAGCCCCATGCCAGCTGGAGCAGGGACTTGGTACAGACAGGGCACCTGAGCCAGCCAGCTGTCTTGCTTCCCATCCTTGGAAAGGTCTCCAGAGCCTAAAAAGGTGCCTGAGCCAGCCAGGTCACAAAACCAGCGCTTCTGCGGAGGACAGCAGCCTCCATGGTTGCCACCTCCCAAGAATGCCATCTTTATGAAGAAGGGTGAGTTGGACAGACATCAGGAGGAGACAATCCCCAGTATGCAGAGAGCTCATATCTTTCCAGGCCTCTGCACCTGTGGCTTCCAGTTTACAGGGTTTAAAATCCCGGTGGTTTCTTGTTTACGTGTTGTCCTAGCCCACAAGGAAACAAAAAGAGAGCCTAACATTGGTGGAGGTTAACCACAGATAGCTGGAAGTGTTAATATTGGACTGATCTTTCTGTCTCTCTAGATCTGAAGAGAAACTAAACCAAACCTTTCAGACCAGTAGTGTGTCTGCAAAAAAGTATTATCAGTGTGTCAGGTTTGGCTACAACATTTCTCCAATAGCCTATTGCAAGGTGGAAAAGAGCTCTATTAAATAAGCAGCCTAGCATTTTTTTAAATAGATTTTCCAATTGTAGGTTATTTCTGTACAATGCCAATAAAATCTTTGGTCACTGAAGATCACCATTAAGCTGAATACCATAGCACACTCCATTTTAAAGCATTAGGTTAAGGAGATCCTAGGCCGGTGGATGCCAACATGACTAAGTTGTTTCAGACAGCCTAAACGGAACATCGTTACAGAGATGTGGTGCCCTTGCTGAGGGACGTGGTGAAGGAAACAACTTTAGCAAAAGCAGAAATACTGCAGGAGATGCTAAGAAAAGGAAAAAAAAAACCAACACACACAAGTGTGGGACTAACTTAAAAATAAAAATACATTAAAAATAGGATGTGAAATGGGAAAGACAGCCAAGAAAAAATTTTAATAAAAGATATTGGATGAAAGCCCAGAATAGAAACACAACAAATACAAACAACTAGCAAATGTACACATAAGAGGGTGAAAATGAGTGTCCATTCTCCCTTTGCCTGCAGAACTGAGTAAATAGAGCTACAGGCCATTTTGGAGAACAGTGGCTCTGAAGCATTCAGAGTATAAACATTTATTTCAGGCCACAAGACATAGAGACATCAATACCACCTGTGAAGTACTGAGAAAGGAGACGTACAGAATGGTGACACAATTCAAATATTCCATGTGCCATTTTTGAAGATTTCTCAACACAGTGGTGTAAAAATGTCTCAAAACCAGCTATCTCCATTGTTAGTACAATGCCCCTTCTCTAAAAAGTTTCATAAAGCATGCAAGGGCCTTTTATCCAAGATCACCAAAAGAGTATGAAAACAAGTTCAGATGTTCTTATCTACCTCATGGAGATGAATAATTCACAGTTATGGATTACACAATGAAATCTCTATTTTTCTATTCACTGACTATTTGCATTATTTCAATGACAGAGATGTTATATATATTTATACTTCTATTTCTATTTCTATTTCTGTTTATATTTATATTTATATGTGCCGGGGCTTTAGGATCAGCAGACTAGATGGGCAACGTAGACTCAGAGGTCTTTCAAAGTGTTTTTTTGCTGAAAGAAGTAAAACTCAGAAATTACAGATTGAGAGGCTTACAGAACTTTCCAAGCAGATCTTTTAGCAGTTTGCTAACATAACATAATGTTCACCATTTTGTTATTGATAATGAAGTGAAAACTGCATTTACAGAGTGCTTTAACAGAACTTTTAAATCCAAGATGTGGAGATATTTTGCAACCCACAATGCCTTTACTATACTGTTATCCACATTTATGACGTGCTCTAATGGCACCTTTCAGAGGACTATGTACCAACGCTGCTGGTGTAAACCCCTCAACTCACGGAGAGTTTAGCAAACAATGAATGTATGGAGGCTTAAGGGAATAGCACCCCTTTTTACAAAAGGAGACCATGTGTGGGCATCTAAAACCAAAAGGACTCTTGAAAAACAGTGGGAACAGACATTAACTGATTAAATTTTCATACTGTATGAAATTATTAGCCAGGCACGAACAATCACGTTCAGGGTAAAAGATGATGAAGATAAGGAGGTTTTTGATCTTTTTACCCAAAGAATTACAGAAAGTTAATACCAAACACAGCGGATTTCACATGACTGGGAAAAATATAGATGTGAAAGCAAAAGCGATTATTGGTAAAATGGTTGGCATGGCTTACTCAATTCAATAGCTTTGTGGAAGCAATTTAAATCTATGCCATTTAGATATTAAGCACTGCTGGAAGAAAATAAAAGCAATGGAAGTTTCAACATTCTTCTCTCCAGAAACATCATGGTATGATTTTTTCCTACGAAACACTAGTTCAGGTTTTACAAAGTAAGAAATTAGATGTTTACAAATACACTGTCCTTACAACTGGACTGGCAGCAACAGTGAGATTCCCTTTCAAAGTATACTCATGAGTAAGAACTGGATGTATTTGGTGCTACTATTTCACCTTTCCGTACTGATATCAACAAAGATGATCTTGTTTAGTCTTTACATCCAAGGCTCCACAATCAAAAATATGGCACATCATAGAAAAATTATCCTGGTAAGAATAATGTATTTTATATTGGTGATGAACAAGCCAATATTTTAGGTTACTTCCAATTTAAACTACTCATAAATTTCCCTTAAACACAGTCATTACAAGAGGGTTAAACTTTTGGTACTATTGCATGGATGTCACAGGATACAAGTATGCGGGGAACTTCCCTGTAACCCTTACCCCAAAAGAACAACTTGTTTGCTCTCAGTACATGTGGAAATACTTAGACCCTGTAAGTAACAACACCATTAAATTTGAAATAAAATCAGAGGTGTCTCATTTTGTTTCATAAAAAATGGAGAACCCATCACTCCTCTCCTTTTCAAAAATGTGAGAGGTAGTTGTTCCATCTTTTCACTCGCCCAGGACATGAACAAAGTGCTTGAATTTCTTTCTTGGCAGCGAGGAAGCAAATCTATGTGTGACACAGGAGCTGCAAAGTGATAAGTGTCTCTCTGTAATCTAACCCAAGTCACCAGCATGACTCTGTAGCCTGCTGGCTATGACATTAGCTTAAAACAGAGTGTATTAAATAAAGGACAATATTTTGACCCATACTCCAAGGACCATAACAGGACATTAAACAGCCACAGAGCAAAATATAATTCCAGATTCATCCACTAAGGTTATTGAATGGTAAAGTGCAGGGGGCACAGTAAAACGTTTTCTCCTTGCCTGATCTTCATGGAGTCATGGAGTCAGATCTCTGATTCCTACTGACACTTTACTCTGACGGGAAGTAGTTCTTTGGGTTTGGGAGCTCTTTAGCATTTTATTTTTCTTTTGGTTCTGGGCTTTTTCTCTTTGCATTCTGACAACATATATTTACAAAGCATACTTGTGTCTGAGAGACAAGATCAGAAATGGTTTCAGGATGGGAAGAGAAACCAAGTGATATAGGTGTGATTTATAATGATGTGATTTGCCTGATGGACTGCAAAAGACTACATGGGAGGCCCGGGCTCCTAGACCGTATGCGGCACCTACACAAATATATCTAAGTACAAATATCCTAACTTGGAGCTAAGGTCCAACCCTCTAAGTCTAGAATACAATAGACATAAGAAGTGGATGAGGAGAGGGTGGTGTTTTCTGCATTATCTAAGAGGTGATGGTTTCTGTACACCAGCAGCCTAGCCACTTTCGGGTTCTTTGTCAGCATAATAGAAGAGCTTCAAGAAGAAATCTGATAGAAGGAGGTGAACCACAAATTTTTAGGAAGAATTTTCTTCTGAAATGGAGAAAGCAGAAAGATGCTTGTTTGAATGTTGAGTGAGTAACTGAGGTGGTAGCTTTTCTGGCAGTGCCAAATAAGATGGGGAATAGTCACAGCAAAAGGTGCAAGTCAGTGGAGAGATGTCATGGTCCAAGAGACCACCTTTTCAGTAGACTACACACCCTTTGAGATTCTTGCCTTCCACAGGGAAACAGCTAACCTGTTGATACCAAGTCAGAATGTGAGATTGAGGATGGGAATGACATGTAGAGAGATACTGAGGAGGTCAACCTAGAGATGGTTCCTGTAGTGCACTGGAGGCTTCTGGAAGAAATACAGGAAAGGTCAATAGAGAATCACAGCCGTTCACCTTTCCCGAAGCCCCCTGGAAGTACAATACATGTAACTGGAGCCACAGAGGCACCCAGCCTCTCAGACCACAGCCCAGAAACCTGCACCCGGGGACTAGAACCAAAAGTACAGACCTCAACTCCTGTGAACATTCCAGAAGTTTTTAAGGGGCCTTTGGGGTGCACACTGGGCCCTGCCAGCCCTCTCCTGGAAAAAGCAACCCTGAAGCGACCCAACGTCATAACAAGTGCAGATTAATACCTCCCAGGCAAGGCTGCGCAGACTGTCCCCTCCACCATCACTCAAGATGGGATTACACGTCCCTTGCCTTCCTGAAGATAATCCTGAAACCATTCCGGTTCAGTCAGTGGCATCGTGAGGGCCAAACTACCTTGTGTGACACCCAGATCGGACATTTGGAGGCACATGCACACATCCGTGTAGTCACTAGCAAACAGGATCCATACGAACAAGCTCAGATGCAGGACCAACATATTGACTCAGCAGTTTCAGACAGAGGGGCTGAAGCTCATCTCAAAGCTGAGGAGAGACTGCCATGGTGAACAGGAATACCTGGTGTTGGGCATACTGCCATGTAGCAGCAGTACCTCCGTGAGCTGGTCTTGGCAGGTGAGAAGGGAGCAATGCACAGCTGCCCCAGGGTTTCCCAGAGGTAGGTACAAGCTGGGTGTTGTGGGATTGATGAGCTGTTGCCAAAGCTCCCCTGGGAAGTGCTGTACCTGTTCATTCATGTAGGGACAGCATCACACGTGCCTGGCTTCCTACCCAAGTGTGGGCAGGAGTGAGAACGCTGTGCATGCTCAGGACAGCTTGAGGAGGCCTCTGACCACTGAACTTTTGGGCCAGAGCACAGCACTGGTCTCATTAGTTTGAAGAGAGCCCTTAGCTGCTCAAATGAGGTTGATGACAACTTGCAAGATGACTCTGTGCAGAGTCAGCAGTAAGCAACTCTCTTCTGCGTTCACTGCAGCTTTGGAGACACCGAGGCTTATCTTAACCTGGTGCATAATCCCGAGATGCAGTCCCTTGTCTTGCTCCCTAATTATTCACCACCATGCATTCCTTGTTAATTCATATACAGTGTGGTAATCTAGCCAAATATCCTGTGTCACAGGTAAATCAAGTTATTACTGTGACCTGTAACTGTTACAGCTTATAAATTACTGTAGTCACTATGCATGTTTCCTAACATAACCATTGTGGAACAACATAGGAAATAAATGGTTTTAAGATTAAATGTGTCAAAATCCAGAATATTGCGGTGCCTGTTATTTCAGTTTAAGTTTTGCTTCCCACATTTGCATGTTTATACAATGCTCCAGGTAAATGGTCCCCCATAGTTTTTTTTTTACCTTTGTCATAATATCAGGGCATGCAATATAATAAACAGATCTGTTAAAGCACCAATGATGTCTCTATTGGCAGACTTATAAAGGAGCTTGCTGACCTTGGTTAATTAGCCATGTAATAAACCAGAACTGAAAGAGCCTATTCCCACAAACCACAGCACAGCACCCCTCCACCCCCCGCTTGTCAGAGAGGCTCTGAATGGGAAGTCAGCAGACTCAATGCAAAGTGCAGCCACTTAGCCTTAGAGCCCTTTGGAATATATGCAAAGATTCACAAAGAAATTTCCTTCCAGCCGCTGATTAAGAAACAGTCTTTAAAACAAAAAGATAAGTTTTCTGAATCCTTCTCTTCTTTTACTGGCTACTACTGTTTAAGTTATATTTAGATAAATGTGTACCTTTCTGAAGACTCACAACGCTACTATTTAAAAAAAAATCTTTAAAAATTCTTCTATTTCAGATTTTTTCTATAAACTCTCTGATTTATTTATTCTTATATTTATTTCAGATATTCCAGATAAAACACCACAAACCTCTACTAATTAATAGCTAATATTGTATTCTTTAAATGTAATTTATTTTGTGCCCTTCTGGAGCAGTCCTCTTGAATTGTAAACCATGTTAATACAAATAATGTGGAAAAGGGTGTTACACGTATTTCTGTTGCTCATTTGATTTGACTAAGAAGTAAACTTAGAACTGTGCTATGAAAATGAAATGGTTAGCCCTTTATCTGAGGGCAGGAAGGAAATGAATACAAATTTTTGGCAGATTCTTTGACTTTATCTTGTCAGACTCTTTAGAAATAAAAGCTTATTTAAGTACAAGCAAAAACCAGTGCCATTTTAAATTCACTCAAATGTCAGTTCATAACAAACATAACCACAATCAACCACACAGCCACAGAGTTACTATATTCTTCTGCAAGTGCAATAGTTTTTCTGATTGTTATAGTAGTTAGTTCTTTCTTAAGTAAGCTCATGTGAAGCCCATGACTGCTGTCCACTCATGGCACAACACAGAAAACAGACAAAAAACCCCAAACCCCTAAGAGAAGTTAACAGTTTTTCATATCATCAGCTGTCACTTCCATACAGGACAGTGATTTTCATTTCATAGAAAAAACAACAACAAACCCACAACAACAACAACACCCAATACCAGCATCAACAATTTCTTTAATGAAACTTATTTTTTGCTCCAGAATGCTTTTAATTTTCCAGGTGAATGTTAAAATGATGATGTTCTTATGTGGTAAAACTAATGAATATCACTCTGGTTTAAAATCCTAAACATCTGTTGATCTATTCAGGATTGGTTTAGCTGCAGTCACTTTCAGTACTGCAGATCATAGCAAATTCACATGAACTGAGAGTTTCACTGGGTCTGCCAAACACTCTCCATCATCCTGGGGAAGTTTTGGAATATCAAGCACAACAACATCCTCAACAAATATGTGATTACAGCTGGTTGATAGCACAGTATCCAAGAACAAACTTTTTCTATATATTCTTGATTGTCAAATCCCAAAGCGAAGTAGGAGATGTGTTTTAGGCAAAATGTATTTGCTAAATCATCCTCTGTGTTTACCAACGTGATATAAGAGATCTCTGGAATGTATCTAAAGGCTCAGGAAGCTACACAGATACATGGCTCTGCAGCTCATTTGGTAGACAGCATGTGTGTGTGTGTGTGTTCACATTCATAAAATCGAAGATTTTGGTCCGTGTACTATAAATACAAATGGTAGTACTCATACAGGAATGTGAGCAATCCCCATGATTTGCAGTAAGAATATGCGTAAACAGTTCAGGATCAGACTCTTCAGCTGAGTTTTCTGTTCAGCGTTCAGCTTCTACGATGACCATATAAAAAAAGCCTGATTAGAGAGAGGGGTAGGTACATACTGATATAAGGGGCCATTATAGCTTAACGTGAAGTTGCAGAAAATACCGGCAAGCAGGCAAAGAGGAAGAAAACAGGGAACTGTGGGTTAATCAGTCTTCCTAAACACTGCTACTGTAAACCAGGGGTGTCAAACTCATTTTCACCGGGGGCCGCATCAGCCTCGCAGTTGCCTTCAAAGGGCCGAATGTAATTTTAGGACTGTATAGATGTTGCCTTTGAAGGCAACTGCGAGGCTGATGCGGCCCCCGGTGAAAATGAGTTTGACATACCTACTGTAAACAATTCTGCAAGGCAAACCAATGGGATCCTTCCCAGAAATGAAGTTGGACACAGGTTTAAGAGTTGCTAGGATCGAGGCTCTTAAAACGTAAAAATGTATGCTACAGAAGGTACATTTTGTTTGCAGTATAGCAATCCCACTGAGAAGACTCAGTGGATACTAAAAATACACGGGTGAACTGCCATCTCATCTGGCAGACCCTGGTCCTGCCATGTCCCACACATCAGTGCAACCACACGGAGGGCCCAGGATCACAGTGGTGGATCCCCAGGCTGCAATCTGGGACCTGGGGGAGCTGGGCTGGAGGTGTCCCAGATCAGACCAGCACATCACTTGGAAAATCCTGAGGGCATCAGTCCAGAAGCCGACTCGCTTCTCTGGAGGGTTGGCACTGCTGCACAAGCATATAGTCAGGAGTGCACATTCCTGAATGTAAAAGACAAAAGTAGTGAGATGTCAGCTGCAGGTATGCTTCTCCTCTCTGATTTCCAGCTCCTTCAGATCTGTAGCTGCTAAGGCTGGAGGAGGATGCCCTCCTCTGGCTACATGTCCCATTCTCATCAAGCTCCAGAGGAAGAAGAGAAATCGCTTTGAACACTGAGGCGGGGAGCTGGAGGCAATTACTTGTGATTGATAGCACTAAATATGAAACCACATGTACCTCATCCATGAAGCATGGAATCAGCAGCATATTGTTAGTGGGGGAGATGAATGGGGCTTGAGATAACCTTGGCAAATTAGGCATATGTTAGCATTAAGCTTTGTCAGTAAGCAGGCTATAAATTACAGACATATTATAACTCCATAAACTCATCTAATGAATTGAATGACAGTGGTAATTTAAGGCAGAATGGAACAGTTTAACCCTTTTAAGAATTTGGCTGTATTTCTATATCATGCAACAATCCAAACTGTATTAAAAGGTTGGTGTTTCACATATACAGCAAAATATCACAACCATAACAGGGAAATAAATCTTCCATGGTTCATGTACATTTTAACAAACAGTTGGTAACATGCAAATTATTTTCCTTACAAGTTGATTGAAAAAGAATAGATGGGTGGGTTCCTTGCAGATTCTCTTACTTTATTATTATTTTTCTGTATGATCAAGCTAAATATATTTAAGGTATAAGACACAGCATGCCGTGCATTTCTGGACTACTTCTAAACACCTCAGGAGGTGTTATAAGACACAAGGCTAAAGGGCAAGTGACTTTGGTCACCTGAGAAGTGCAATAATCCTTTCAAATGCATGTCCTGTAGTGTCTTATTACTATTCTGAAATGGAATTTATAAATAAAAATAAGAGGAAAAAGTCAGTCTTCCACATTTACTGGCTGCTGTTGACAGACTTATGCCATCAGTGACAGCTAATCCAGGATTCTGAAACCATTTTCTATTTTACTGTGTATTTCAGCCGAAGTAACATTTGAAAATCACTGGTGCATCAATAGCACAAAAAGGCTTAAAATCTAACCGAGAAAATTTAATGTAATATGTTATTAATGAAAATGCATTGACATAATAAAAAAGTATTTTTTCTTTTATTCAGTAGAAGTAACTGAAGAAATTAGCATATCAACTGCATCATAGGTACAGTCCACTTTTAAGGAAATTTTGGGAAAGCACCCTTTCTCACACAATTCTAGGCACTTAATTTTGACACTCCTAGAAACCACTGAAAAATTCCTCATCAAATTTGTGTAGAATATTAGCCTTTATACACATTATTCCCTTTAAAAAGACACAACAGATGAAACAAACAGGAGCATTTATCTCAGTGCTGGGCGAACGGAGAAACCAGGGGGGCAGTTCTGTGGGGTGCAAGGTTGGAAGGAGGCCTTGGCAGAAGGGACAGTAAGCAGAAAGTGAAATCCTCAACATATGCCATTCATTATTAAGTAAATAATCATTAGTTTCGCTGCCCGCCCATGATAATAAGTCATGTAAGAATTAAAATGACATGATTCAGTGACAGCTCAGTGTCAAAAAAGGAGGCACAGGTATAGTTACAGATTTTTATGTGTGTGTGACACTTTGCACTTAGGCCTTCAACACACATTTCTTTTCAGAAAATTATAAGCTTTATCACAAGATCAGGAAACACAGGTACTGCCAACTCTGCTTTGGCCGATGAAGAAATGAAGCCTCCGTGGGGCTCACCTGGAATTAAACAAGGAGTCTGCAAAAAAGCCAGGCGGAGGCCCAGTCCTCACCAGCCGCTTTCTTTCAACACATGCGGTATTAACACCATGCCTGGGAACATGTCTGAGATCAGAACTTTGCTGTTGCCAAGAACAGCAATACAGTAAATTTGAGAGCTCAAGGAAGATAGCAGGATACTTCAAGGACCAACAGAGACGTGAACCCTGAATACGTCAGAGTAAAATGGTAATCTGTGAGCAGCTGGCACGGAGACATCAGAGGAAGCAGATTTAATCATCCCTTTCTTCCAAACCCAGGTGCCTCCTTTGCCTGTGTTTCCTGTGTGAACTGGGGCTTTCTCCTTTCCAGAGTTCCCAGCCCCATGTCACCCCAGAACAGAGTCAGAGGACCGTAATACATAAATTAAAGTGTAATAAGGTTTGTAATCTTGCCACCATACCAAATGTAAAATGGGATTTTATTTTGCTTGCCCTTTTATTTTTTTTTTAATTCAGTGCAATTATAGCACACTTTTCCATTAATACACACAGAGTAGAATTTGGGAGGACTTCCTTAAGACTTTTGTGGTTATTACTGTCTTTAGTTCTGCCCACATCTGTTTTTAAATCATGTTTCAATAAATGCAACTAAAACTTAAGGCTCATAGTTCAAAAATCCACTGTTTTTCTCTGGACTACTGCTTTCTTCCAAAGGAAAAAATCTGCAGAAAATTCTATGGCTTTCATATATATTTATTAAAAAAACCCATAATATTTTCTTATAATAAAGTGCACAAACTTATCTCTGTTTTGTGAGTGTGCAGTGTGCCACAGGTTCAAGGTTGTTGGCACTCAGGACACAATGGAGAGTACTAGGAAGGACATCAGCATTTTGATTGAAGGTAAAAGGTGTAAGAAGCAGAGCTAAATGAGGCAAAGGGCGTTATGTTCATAGTAGAAAGAATCTGAAGCAACAACAAGTGGGAAATCGATATAATTCCTGGAAGACTGAGAGAGGAATTTATGCAGAAAATACTCCATTTACTCAACCGTTTCTAGTCCCGGTAGCCAATGATACCTTCAGCTACTGGTGAGGACTTCTGTGAGAGGAGCGATCAGAATCACTCAGTGGTGAGTGGCCTTTTTTGCAGTACCACAACAAGGAGAAAACTTCAAATACTGCAAGTTCTGTAACCACATTTTGTTAATTCAGCAAGGCTGCATCCTTGCAGCCAGAGAAGAACAAAGCCCGCACTGTAACAGCTGGTGCTGCAACATTCTTCTGCATGGCATGGCTGGTACCAGGCTTTGGGTGGAAATGGTTCACCATGGCCTGGATGTGGCCATGAAGCTCGGTTGCTGCTGATTTTTGAGCTGGTAATGAGGTGGAAAAGGAGCTGTCAGCTGTGGCTGAAGTGAATATTGTCTTCTATTAATAACCCAGTCATCCAAATTCTGCTCCCAGTGTGGCTACTCCCAAGTGGTGGGGCACACTAAAGTAGGCAAAATGTCTGTAGCTGGGTATTAAACTAAGCACGTTCTGAAACACAGCCTTCTGCACAGCCTGACATCGAGTTTTGGTAGCTTCAACTCCAGCTACCGACTCTCATCCACCCCTCAGCTCTCAGCACAGAAGCCCCATGGAAAGCGGTGGGGGAGCCTCGTGCCATTGGGCACCCTGCACACCTGGAACATCTGCAAGGCTGACAGGTCGGATCCAGGACATACTGGAGACTTCATCTCGTCCTTACAGGATAGCTGGGGAACCAAGTCAGGTACTCTGAGGCCGTCTGCAGGGATTCTAGACCCCTTTGTTTAGCCACCTGAATTTCTCCCAACATTTAGATGCTAAGGGCTTACAAGGTGTTTTCAAGCACTCATCAGAACTTTGTGGTTGTAAAAGCCAGCCTTTCTTCAAAGAAACAAATATATAACTCTCATACTTATACTGCTTCCTTTTAAGTGTGAAATGGCTTTGTTAAAACACATTGGATATCTTTCATGTGCAAAAAGAAGAAATTTAAAATTAAAGACAATAAATTCAGTTTATCTCACATAGCAGAAAGTATTTCCTCTAAGTACCCCTGGAGGAAAAAAGCGATTGCTCAGAAGAAAAAATGGTGATTATTTGTGAGGTTATGGGTATGTGTCTGAGACAAATCCAAGGTCCTTCTCCACATCACAGTCAGAGATCACAGAGCGAATACAAACACCTCCATGGAATGAATGAGTACAGAAATGCCTATGGATAATTACCCTGCTTGCATAACATGGGAAATTCACAATCCGTGCATGGAAGGAAAGAAGCTGCTTCCCACTTTTCCATGTTCTGTTGAGCAATGTTGTGTTTCACAAATGTTCTATAGTAATGAAACTTGGTAAATTCTTAAAGAATGGCATAGTGTGAGTGCTTCAGATTTTTTTGGTACAAATCTGACCTCTGAATAAAATTGTTTTTTCATTCTTAATTCCAGAAAATATTACTGTGACCTTTACCTCTCCATTTTCCTAATGGTTTCTTCACTACAATGACAAAATTGAATGAATATCTCAGTCATCTGTAAGATTTGGAATTAAATTTACCTAGTGCAAATCAATAAAGTGGAAAGCAAAACTAAAAGCCTGGGGTTATTTTTGCAATACTCTATGTGTAATACAACTTTGCATTTAACCTCTGAACTAAATGGTGGGTCCATAACTAAGTCAGTCACTGAATGCATGCTTTACATACTTCAGTGGGATCGAATCATTTAGATCAGCAATGATTAATGAGAAGAGCCATTAAAAGTGATTTAGAGAAATGATACCTACTCAGTCCTGAGTTTGTTAGGCGACCAAGTCAGAAGATCTACTTGAGATACATATTAAATGATCTCTTCAATGGAAAATGCAGTGAATTTTGTTTTGGCTGTGTAACAATTACGTGACCTAGTTCTAGTGAGGGGATGTGCATTGGGGAAGGAATCCCCATGCCAGCAGTGCCAGTGGAAAGTACCGTAAGACTGCAGCCATTTCCCCCGTTCCAGCTGTGGGAATCTCATAGCTGTGGACTCAGGTCTTCTCCTGGTGACAGCCAGCTTCTCAGTGGC
Source organism: Caloenas nicobarica (assembly GCF_036013445.1). Taxonomy (NCBI): domain Eukaryota; kingdom Metazoa; phylum Chordata; class Aves; order Columbiformes; family Columbidae; genus Caloenas; species Caloenas nicobarica. The sequence goes on along the minus strand of NC_088245.1, from coordinate 152,690,061 downwards.
ACTCATAAGACCATCTGCGTAAGAAACTCCACGTTCCTAGGGCTACCATTGAGCTGTTTATCAGCAGACCTTGGAAAAACCTGCAAACGTGATTTTACAGCTGGCAAGCTGTAAGTGCAGACGAAGCTGAAATAATTTGCCCAAAATAGCGTCAGCAGGGAAGCAGTGTCACTGGGAGCTGAAGCCCTCCTTCTCCAAGGTCAGGTCCCTGTGTCTGCTAGGCTGCCATACTGCTGTGCTGTGACGCTGGAGGACCACAGTGAATGGGCAGCAGAGCCAAGACCCTCCAAAAAGACCGATCTGTGGCAACAGCACTCCTCTCCCGCTGCTCCTTCCTGGCAATATGAGAACCTCATTCACCTGAACAGACTAGGGGTCAGACCCAACAAATACTGAGGGACACCAGGCCTCTGAGGGGGTTTCCCAATCGCTTCTTGAATACTGACAGGCTTGGGGCCATGACTGCCTCCCTGGGGAGCCTGTCCAGTGATCCACCACTGTCTTTCGTGGCGCTGCAAGGTGCCACACAAAATCTGTTTGTCCACCAGCCTCCAGCTGCCTTCCTCAAGCTGCTGGTGCTGGCTCTTCTCTGATTCTTCAGCAACACAGGTGTGGTAGGAGGCAGAAAGCATCTGTGGTCCTGCTATCGTGGCTGGAAGCCTCTCAAGGGCTTTCATCAGCTCCCAGGGGCTGGGAGAGCTCCTTAGGCTGGACGGAAAATTGGTAACCAGCTCCTTACAGCTCTCTCCCTCTGCTACAGCATCAACGTAATTAGTCAGTGTTTTGCTGGAGGTAAATATTAATTAACTGAAATGAGCTTTCTTTTTAACTTAAGATTTCAATTTAATTTTTATTCTGGGCTCCAGGATACACGTCATGCAAGAATAACATGTTAGTGCATGAAAACTGAACATTAGTGGAGACTGTGAAAGGATAGGAGGTATAATTAATTTTCAAATAACATGCATGTGTAACTAGGCAGTATGATAATATACATAACAAATAATAATAACATATCACCGCTTAAGATAAAAACACCTGTTTTAACAAAGGACACAATTAAGATTATTTCTAAAGATGGTTTTCAGAAGTGCCTGTTCATCCCAGTCTAGAGGAATGTTCTTGTGGTCCAAGGTGCCAGTGTGGCCATGTCCCATGCCCAGTCAGGAGTAAGACCTAAACACAATGTCCTCCCTCATCCCACCACCTTCACTTTGGTTTCTCCTTGGAGCAGAATTCAGGCAACTGGGTTAAAAGAAAGCTATAGCTTTTTGATATAAAATATTCTGGTCTTAAGTCCTTGTCTTATTTTTGTAAAGAGGTCAGCCTTATTCCTGCAAAATAATTTTTTCACACAATTGGTGATTTATGATACCTCCTCAAGCACTGAATATAAATGGCCAAGTTTTTGGAAGTTCTGGATGAAACTACCGTTTGCCCTAACTGGTACTGTAGTGTTAGTTTCTAAGCACAAGTAGAGCAGGCATAAATTCTAAAACATGATCACTGACTCGGCCTGATCACTGACTCTGATGACAGCCAAAGTTGGCTGAGTTTGTCTTTTAATACACAGAGCTGGAGTAAGAGGCAGATCAAGTGAAGGCAGGAAGCTTGATTGGATCCCATAGGTGGGAAGTTAAACCCTGGCTCTTCGTATAACTTCCTAAAATCTTTCTTGCATGCACTTTAGGAGTTCAGTCGTGTCTGAGGTGACATTTTCTCGATGGGCTCGTGGTCCCTGTTGACTTTGGTGAGGTCACACTTTCACAATTCTTCGTTCAGTGAGTAGCAAAGTTAAACCAAAACTGAGGAGGCACATTTTGAAAAGTGGAGACAGTCTGTCAATATTTGATAAGACCGATTTCAGATTACAAAGAGGCAAATCCTCTAATTCAAAGTTCATGTGAGTTAAGAATGGCAAATCATAAAAAAGAACAATATTAAGTGTTTGTATAGTTTCAAAGTGCTTCACAGCAATGAATTAATTAGATGTAATATGAGTAAAAATATCAGATGTCAAAATGTTCACAGATTTCATTGGGGCCCAGATGTCATTACACAGAAGAAACCTACAGACAGAATAGCTTGCAAGAAGCTCTGACCACACGAGAGCTTTGGAGGCACTAGAGGGGTCACATTTAGCCCCTCATGGAAGGGAAGAATGGCTTAAAAGCAACAGCACTTTAGAGCATCACAATGAATTCATAGCATTTATTTTCAAGGAGACAAGTGAAAAAAAATATTGCAATTGTTTAAAAAATGAAGAGGAACAGATGCAGCTAATAACTCAGGAAACAATGATTCATTAATTAAATTAGAGATCAGAGTTCTGGAAACAGCATGTAAGGAATTAAAAATTGGTCTGATGGATGACATTAAACGTCAGACAATTAGGATCACATTGACAGAACAGAGGTTTAGCAAAGAAACCTGGAGATTATAAAGAATACTGCAGTAACTTCTGGAAATGTCTGCATTTCAGAAGATTTTCTTAGTGAAGCAGATGAGGATGGAACTCTGTCAGCAAAGGCAAGTTTCAAATTCATACAAATTAATTTTCAAGACTGTTTTAATCTCAGTCCATTAAACACCTCCCATAAGAATGTATTCAACTTTGACCAACACTTTCTCAATTGTCTCAAAATGTTTGTTGCCCTTCCAAGCATAAATTGCTAGCCAAAATTCATAAACTTGAAGGTTTGTTTCCATTATGGTCAAAAATGGACTGTATTTAATAAAAATATTCACACAAGCCGTTTTCTCCATAGTGAAGAGACAAGCAACAGTATTTCTGACCCTGAAATCCTTGTGTTAGTGAGAACAGATGTCAATACTTCAAGTGTATAACAGGCATTGAGATGGCTTTTCCTCATCATTTGAAGAAATGCATAAACATAGGGGAGTAGATTTACTGGAAACATGGAATTTTCTCCCTTGGGAAAAGAAATAATCTCTGCTTTGAGTGAATATTTTTCATTTCCTTTCTTTTCAGTCCTGTTGTCTTCTAGAAGGATTGGATGGAAGGCTGGCAATTCAAGGGTTGGTACTAGTGTTGTTTGGGGCTTGTGTTTGGTTTTTTGGGGTGGTTTTTTTGGTTGTTTTTTTTTTTAGTGGAAATGCCTTTTTAAAGAAGAAATTTGGAAGAAATCCCCCAAAAGACAAACCTTGATTTGACCGTTTTTACTTGGAAGGCTGTTTCAAACTGAATTTCTTATACTGATAAGACTTTGGTCTCAACCATCACAGGGTTTGTCCTGATTTTTGTGATGTGTGATGAAGTCAAAGAATATGGCTGCATCAACAACTCAGAGAAATGTGGTATCCAATATAACAGAGACTCTACTGGAAATATTATTCTATTTTTAAGGTTAGAAGCAAACTCTTGCACAAGTGTCACAGGCTGCCCAGGCAGAAGGGAAGAAAGCTGCAGTGACTCCAATGAGAGAGAAGGTGTGGAGACCCTTTTTATATCACATTGCATGCATTACCCTTGCCTTTCCCTTCAGACCTGTCACTGTAGTCCAGACTGGAAGTGGCATGACTCAGTTTTAATTTGGAAAGCGTGCTACAAATACAATCGGAGTTCACAGAACAGGCAAAAAGGGTACTTTCCAGTCAAAAAATATATTAAAAAAAAAAAATCAGAGTTTAACTAGGGCTCAGTTTCAAAGAGAGGACATGTACCTACAAGTCAAGTGCATAACTTTAGGGTGCTGACTTACAGACTGGAGTTGAGAGTCCATCCAAGGATTGGAAACATTCTTCTCATTTCAGGTTGAATTATCTCATGAACAACTTGTACCCATAAGCTAATATGCTCGTACTTTCACATCTTCCCTGTTATTTATTCCCCAAAAGAGTGATGCTGAGCACTCAGATTCCTCTCCTGGCCTTCATTCAGCTAGACTAAGAAAGCTCAGCTCTTTAGGTCTCCTCTTAAACACACAAATTCTTTATCTTTCTCATCCACAATCTTCCCTGGTCATATTTTTAAAAGTGGATACAGACACATTTACAGTCACTGCATCTTATTTCAGCAAATGTGCTTAGACCACAGCTGCCTATTTGGATGTTTCAAGGGATTTGGATAAAGCTTTCCATGGAGTTAGATCAAACACAGGCAAGTAACAATGCCAGGGCAGCACCGGGTGATGTGCGGTGCAACCTTCACGACAGAGAGAGATCTAAGAGTTTGATGAGGAACAGAATTGTTTTAGGGTTTTTAAAGTAACACACCTCAAGTCTGCTTATAAGTCCTGCTGACTCGTCCAGGACAAGTGTGGGCAATGTTGTTATTGTCATCTCCTGAACTCACAAATTCCCAGGGCCCATTTTTGATTCAGAAAAGGATTTGACACACGCTTGAAGCCATTCCTATTCAGGAACCGACTGGGAAGCTTGTCCCAAATACAGCACTACAAATTAGTGTCATCCAGTGGGAGGAGGACTGGCGCCTCCAGTCCATCACCTTTCTTCTGAGGAGGTGGGAAGGCTGCTCAGAGACACAGATTGCCCAAAGTCATCTCTTATGTCCACACACAGCATGGCGCTGAGGCAGCCATGAATACTTCCCGCTTAACTCCGTGCATGAGATTGATGAGACTGAGCAACCTGATCTAGTTGCAGATGTCCCTGATCTAGTTGCAGATGTCCCTGCTCATTGCAGGGGAATTGGACTAGATGACCTTTGAATGTCCCTTCCAACCCAAACTATCCTATGATTCTAGGATGTCCTGCACTCGAAGATCCCTGAGTCCATTTCTCCTCCTGTGCTGCAGCCCTGTCCCTGCCTGGCCGTGTGGCCGCTGACCCACACTTGGAGCCCAACCCATGGGCTGGCTTTGGCCCAGCCTCCTCACCACAAACTTCCCAATGACCTAGGCTCTGGAGCAAATGCTATTTTACCAAGCTCTTCTTCTCTCACTCTGCCACCATTGTTGAGAACTGGAGATGACTGGGGATGCCAGAGGATCTTCTGTTTCCCAGAGGAAAGCTGATAAAAGCTCAAAAGCACCAGCCTGTTTCTGTGGTGCCTTCCAATAAAACAAGATAGGAAATCAGATTAATTCATATAATTTATCAAAAAAATCCTTATTTTTGACATAGCTAATCTGCCCTAGTGACACTTCACAAGCCCCTGTACAAGACAAAAGTAGAAAGGACAACTACATAAACTGCATGAAGACAAGAAATATAAAGTAAAAAAGACTACAACAATACATCACAAACAGCTCAGTAAATAATAGTGCAATTTTTCTAGCTAATAGAATGGTTTAACACCTGAATACACTCACACGCCTGATTAAGCACTAACAACATAAACCCATGAAAGAAGATTATAAGTTGTAATATCTCTTTGCAAGTAATAGCCACTGTTGCATACTTCTCCAATTACATCCCTTTAATTCTTTTCATCTGGGAAACAGTTCGCATTATAATAGTCAGCATCATTTGTGTTTTAAAACAAGTGATTTGCCTTCTATGCAGTGTATATTGCCAAATTGCAGGTCTCTTTCTATAGATATCCAAGTGTACTTTCAAAGTTAATAAAACCAGTAATTAGTAATGCAAGTTATCTTTAACTTGTTTTTCTATGAAAAAATGTTTAAACTTCAACAAACTGTTACTCCCCGTCTCACCGGACACTTTTCCCAGGCCTTTTTCCTTTTTCTTACCAGAGATTGCCAGGAGCATGAATGATGCCAAACAGCAGCACTCTGACATTTACCAAAATGCATGAGACTGCCTGGATCCACGTCCATACAGCTTTGCTTAGCTTCTGCTTGGTTCACTTGAAACAAGTGTGGAGTGGCTTGGAAAGAAATGTGGGAAGCCAAAGCTTCTGGTTTCCATCACAGCAACCTCTGTTCATCATGTTTTCTCATCAATCATCTCTATTCCTTCTGTTTTCCACCCACCTCTAGCTATGAAATTCACTGTGCCTTCTTTCTTGGACATTCAACAACTGTAATCTAGTGACCTTCAGGCCTGCCCTCCTGCTTGAATTACTTGGAAATCCCAGGTTAATTTGAAAATCCCTCAAGTGAGGCAAGAGAGCCCCTGAAGGTTACTCTGCTCTGGAGATTTAAGGTAGCAAACAAAGGTTCCAACCCAATGGCAAAACGCTGGAAAGGTGCAACTCAGTGCACTGTAGCATTTCTACTGCTGGAGGTCTTCAGTGACATTTCTCAGGAACAGTTTGGGTATACTCTGTCCTGTTTTAGTGCGCAGGGTGAGACTCCATCATCCGCTGCATTTCCAGGATTCCTTGAGAGCACAGAGTGCTGTGGTAAATGAAGCCTGGGGCTGAGCCAGTGCAGCAATTTATGTGTTTCAGAGGGTGTTCAAAGAGAGGAGGAAAATCAGCTCAGTCTTTTTAAAGCATGCTGTTTAAAAAGAGGTGATACTCATTCACAAAAGGTAGCCTAGGTGGTAGTATCTGTTAAGAACAAAGGTAGTCTACTTTGTGGATAATGGCTTTCTCTTTTCTTCTTAATTTCATATTCCAGCCATTGAGGCAAATGAAATTGTGGTCCTGATTTGTTCACCATCATACAGGGAAGTCTGTATTTTGAGATTTCTCTGTGCTTTTCTAAAACCTCAGGTATTCGCTATTTACTAAGACAGGCCAAGGATTTTCTGGACCAGTCTTCACAATTGATATGGCTGATCCTGTTTCCTACCAAGAAAGTTTAAATAGGTTACGTGGAAATTATTTTTCTCTTTCACTTTTTTTCACTCTTAGAAGTTTACAATTTGCAGTCTTTATTGTCAATCTATCCACTCATATGCCTCTACGCCATTTACTAATTTTCCAGTGGGTTTCACAAAAAGATATTTTTAAGCTACTCCCATAACTGAGCCCAAATCAGAAATTACATCCCTACCGATTCTACTGACAATTTTTCCTAGACTATGAGCTCTCTATGAGGTGGATTATCCAGTATTATCCTGCTAGAATCCTATACACCTCTTACCAAAGAGCTCTTAGTGTGCCAAAAAGCCTTATTGGACAAAGTTTCCTTGGAGATAAAACAGATAAAAAGAAAGAGAGGAAATATAAAGTTTGACAGACTCGTGAATGAAGTTAACAAGTTTTGGTGGCCTGCAAAAGGGAATCAAACCTGACTCTAGTCCACTTCCATCATCTCCACAGGAATGAGAATCTAGTTTATTTTGAATTTTTATTTTCTTGTGTGGAACTATGAGTCTGTATAGAGATGACGTTAGAATTGAAAAACATTTGAAAAAGTAGGAGATGGCCTGAAAATATTTGCCTGGTGTAACTTCACACCCAGCACACATCACAAGGGTAACAACAATAGCTAACCAAGAGCTGACACTGTCTGTGAGAAAGCTCATCTGCCACAAACTTGTGGATGCTCTAGGTTAGTACCTTAGGAACTCTGACTCTTTTGTTGTTGTTATTATTGAAATATGTGGGTACAAAGATAAGACAATTACAAGCACCAACAAAAATGTAAATTTTGTTCACCTTTGGCTCATTTGAGAACTGGCTTAATCTTCAAAATTATCTTTATAGCTTTGGATGAATTTATGTTGACTGAAAAATTGTTAGCAATTATCGGGGTAAGCATAAACTATATGATGATGGGCTGGGAGGTGCCTCAAGAGTTCACCTAGTTCATTTCCCATGGGCTGTGGTGAGATCAAGACAGGACTTCCAGGTGGACATCATTCAGACATGGCCAGAGCATCCACATAAGAAGTGATGACAGGCAGGAGATTGAGACCAAGTGACCTACATGACTCCAGAACAGGATTCAACTCAGCTGCCCTCACCAGGAGTCCACAGTTTGCCAAGCCGATCTGTTCTCAGAAAATCAACTTGCCTAAATTATTTTAAGAATCTTTTCTTTACAATTATGGCAAATTAAGCTTCTTGACAACTTCTCACAGGACAGGACAGGATAATAATCTGTCCTCTTAGGTACTGCAAGACCACTGTCATGGCACTGTTCCTTGCTTACCTCTTTCTTGAAGGCCAGGGTGCAAAGCCAGCCACGAGATTCTACCACAAGTGTCACCAGCATTTTCCTAGGTCTTACAATTGATGTTTCTTCTAAGACAACACAGAATTAGGTGCTTCTGGAAGAGGATCATGTCACTGATTCAGATTAGGCTTCTGATCTCTGCTAAACCCATGATCTCACCATATGATGTTGCTACTTTGAGAGATAATCTCTATTCTTCACATCTATGCTGCATTGATTTCTTCTTATCAAATGCAGTGTTACGCACTTCACATTGAATTTGTTCTTTTTGTAACATCAGATCATCTCTTCAGTTTGTCAAAATCATTCTAGATTATGAATCTGTCCTCCAAAGTGCTTGCAGACTGTCCCAAATTTCATCTTATGAAAATTTTATACTCATATGTTGTCTTTCAATATCAAGACGGCTAATTGAAATATTGCATGAATGTTGACTGTGAATATAGTAACTGAACGGCTTGGAAAATACTGTGTACCACTTCAGCATAGGAAAGTCTACAATGTGTATCTGTCCATATAGCTCTACGTAGCAATATGGAGCATTTAGATGCCCTGATCATTTTCCACAAATTCTAGTACTTTTTGAGGTGCGCTACTTAGTAGTCACCAGCATAAAAAAGATGTATGTGAACAGCTTACATTGAAAAACTCACCAGGAAGTTATTAAATAACTCAGTTATTAAACTGCTCAGAAATCCTCAAATATGTTAAACATGATGAGTACTCACATCTCGGTGATCTGATTTCATCTTATATCTGCAACCTGCTCAGCGCAAGCCTGTACTCCACAAGAAATCATTTCCTAAACAGGTCTGTCTCAAACACAGATATTGAAGACCTGTTCAAAAAACGTTGTGGTTGTGGCTCAAATGGTTCCTGATGTTACTACCAATGTTTTGTTCTACATCAAAACTGACTTTAAAATATATACCTTTAAGATGTATAACTTTTTGTTCTTGCCTCTTTGCTGCACTCACTGCACTTGTGTCAGTATTGCTGGTAGCCTGGATAAGCTCCAAGGCAGATGACTGAAGTGACCTGCAATGAAAATAAGTGAAGAGAAGAGGTTCACCACGCCATCCCAGATATCTTTGTCAGCACTCTCTCAAGAAGGCGGCAGGTACCCTTGCTCTACCACAAAGATGACAGAACCACGAGGCTGCCAGATCTGGCACTTATTGCCAGAACAAGTATCATCCACACTTGGTACTGGGGGAATGGAAACGCCAGTGAGAATGAAGATCCCAACTGAACTCCTAAAAGTCTTTTAAAGACAGCAACATCAAGGCATGGAATCAGAAGCACCAAATACAAACAGAGATGAAAATTAGGTTTAGTGATTCTTAGTCTGGATGGTATACTCTAGAGACATATTTGAGACCCAACCAGGGCATATGCCTCTGCAGAAGAAAAAAAGAAGAAGGGGGAAAAAAAAAAAAAAAAGAGTGACCTTTTCCTTGAAACTCCATGGGAGTTAGTCTGGGTATGTGGCAGTGGGAAGAGTCAGGAAGCAGACCTGCAGTGTTTGAACTGAGCCACTCCAAGTCAATTCATTAAAATAGAAAACCTCCTGGCGTGTTAGCAGCTTCAGTTTTATTCAACTCATTCCTTGCAAATAAGCTTTGGAAGAAACAGGGTATAATGATATAAAAAAGGAAAAATATACATACTCTATGTTTCATACATAAATGGCATGCCTCCCTACTCTGGATGTGGACACCAAAGGAAGGCAACAGAGTAAGAGCAAAAATGTAAGTAGACACTGTTCACCCAATGAGGATTTGAGCACCACTTCAAAGAGCTAGGACCTCTTGAAGTGGATTTGGGCAGCTGCATTCTAGAAGGTTGTTTCACACATAGAAAGGCAGTGGTTCAGCCCACAAACTCTTTGTGAGCCCTGCTCTCTGCAGCTGTTGCACGCAACACCAGAGCCCTGGTGACAAAGCAGTTGCACAAGTGTTCATGTCCTTCCTGTTCACTTACTAATATATTTTTTTTCCTAGGCTTCATATTCTTGCCTTCTGCTTACCCTCTGTCATGGCAGCGGTCTGACTGGCTGGGATGCATTTTAGGTGCCCCCTTGGCAGAGGCAGGCAGGGACTTTTGCCATCCCCACTTCTCCCTCGTTCTCCGCGCCAGGGGATGTCCAGAGAGCAGCCGGCTCTGGTGGGTGCCCAGTGGGTACCACAGCGTTCGGTGCGGGGCCAGTGGGGGGCTCAGGCTGCTCCCTGCTGCCTGGTTGTTGCAAAATAGAGACGTGTTAGGGCGTGCGCTCACTGCCTGCCTTGCACAGTGTTTCTGTTGTAATTACGGAAAAGGCGTGGAGTGAAAACAGTGTGTCTAACAAAGTGCTCGTGTGATGCAGCTGTATCCGCTCCTAATCCTTCATTAATGCCTCATCAAAAGAGTACTGTACTTTCGCTTTGTTTCGTTTACCGAAGGTCAGCATACTTGGAAGCTATTGTCATACAGCATTGCAGACTTTTTACATATTTCTCTGGTATTGTTCCAAGCTATCGTATACGCAAATGAGTCAATTGGTATGCAGATTGTCTATCATTAAAACCATTTCAAAATCAGCTTTGTCATTGGTTTAGCGTTGGAGCTTGCATACCCTTCCTGAATGTAATGCGTTGTTCTGCATGGATGCGGTGAGGTGGTTGTGCCAACATCATGAAGGACCGGTCCTGGTTTTCATTTTGGCAGAACTTCCAATGAATTAAAGGGAAATTTTCTCCAGGGCTGGGCCTGGAAGCTTAAGTCCTCTGCTTACATCACCTTCTCTTTGTGAACCACATAGGCTATATGTGGCCATATCAGTGCCTGTGCCTTTTCCTCCACTCCTCTATTCTCTGGGTTGTGTTCTGCCTCAGTGTGTGTTTGTTGAAAAATCTGCAAAAGTTTTTCCTAGCCACCTTGGAAGAGGTGTCAGCCCCAGAGCTGGTCCTTCATTTCCAGCAAGTGGCACATCTCCTGTAGTTACCAGCACTGCCTGCGCTGCTGATGGTATCAAACCCACATCATCACCCATACACAAAATTCACACACACATATAGCAGAGGATTCTGCTTTGGTTTTACTATGAATTTCAGCTTCGAACAAGAAAGAGTGCTTCAAAAAAGAAAGGCCACTTGCCTTTTCTATTATCTTAACACGATTTTTTAGTGCTTCCTCTGGGGTTTTTTTTTGGCAGTTCATATTCAAGTATCACAAGCTCTTGGTGTAGAACCTGGATTCACTTGTCTACAAAAAAAATTTAATGACATCTATGTGAAAAAAAAAAGTATTTTTATTTGCAGCTGCATTGTAGATGTGTCAAATGGCATAAAAGTCTTCTCTCTTTAACATGTGAGATATATAATCACAATCAGAATAAAATGAAAGTAAAAATTAAAAACTACATTTATACAAAAAGATTCAATGTCAGGAAATGTTCATTTTAACAATGTGCAATTTATCAGGGGTTTTAGAAGAACAGGAAATGTAGATGTACAATTCTTACCAATAGTGGAGGAGAGCTGAGTTAGGGACCATCTGTACAAACCCAGTATTTACAAGTCTATGAGATCTGATGAGATGCAGCTGAGGGAGCTAAAAGAGTTGGCTGACCTCATTGCAAAATCACTTTCTATCATCTTTGAAAGATCATGCAGGTCAGGGAGTCCCACGCAAGTAGGAAAAGGCTAATATTATGTTCATCTACAGAAGAAGAAAAAGGAAGATATGGGAAACAACACAGCAGTCAGGATCAATTCTTTTCCTGGGAAAACTCCAGACTGAGCGCCCATGGAAGGTGTTTCCAGGCAAATGAAAGACAAGGAGGTGACTGATAAAAGCCATACAGTGGGTGATGAAACAAGTTGCTTGGCAGATGAGGAGAGAGCTGTGGAGAACACTACCTTGATTTTAGTAAGGCATTTGACAACATCTCCCAAAACATCCATGTTGACAAGCTGTCAAGTTATGGACTGGATGGATGGACCAGAAGATGCGTGGAATACTGTCTGAACTGCTATGACCAAAAGTGGTGTTTAATGGTTAAAAGTCAAACTGGCAAAAACTCATCAGTGGACTTCCTCAGGAGTCAATACTGGGTTCAACGCTATCCTAAGTTTTACGAACAATATAGATGAACAAGATTAAATGCACCCTTGTCAAGACTGCAGACAACACCAAGCTGGGAAAAAGCCACCAAACAGATAGACCTCAACTGGATGATTGGACCAAAAAGTATTGCGTTAAATTTAATAATGATAAATTTAAAGCCCTGCACCTGACAGAATACTCCCAAGCAGGAGCACAGGCCAGAGTCTGACTGGCTGGAAAGCAGCTCTGCCGAAAGGACCTGGGGTGAAGCAAGCTGAACATGAGCCAGCAAAGGCGGCAAACAGCCTCCTGGGCTGTGTCACCAAGCACAAAGTCAGCAATTGCAGGGATGTGATTATTCCACTCCTGTTGACACGTGGAACATCGTGTCCAGTTTTGGTCCCCCTAGTTCAAGAATAACACTGAAAAACTGGACAGCCAAAAAGATGATTAGAGGGCTGGAGAACACGATATGAAGAAAGGTTGAAAGAACTGAGATTTTTCAGCCTAGAGAACAGAAAGCTCAGAAGAGATCTAGTCACAGTCTTCCAATACCTGAAACAGAGTTATGGAGGAAATGGAGGTGTTCTCTTCACAAGGATGCACAGTACCAGGGTGAGAGGCAGTGAACTAGTGTTGCTTCAGGAGAAATGCTGTCTGGATACAAGAAAAAAACCTTCACAGTGAGAAGAATTAAACATTGAAATAGGTTGCCCAGCACATGGTAAAATCTCCTTCACTAGAAATATTCAGGACTCATCTTGAGTTCTGGAAGCTTTACAAGACTTAACTGAAGGCTCAGCAGAAGGTTGGAGCAGATGATCTACAGAATCCCTCTTCCAACCCAGACTTTTCTGTAATTTCTATGGTTTCTGCTACAGTAATGGCAAAGCAGCATGCAAGCCATGCAAAAAATCTAAGTCAGGCAAATGAACAGCCACTGGCAGCACCATCTCAGGTGAGTTAATGAAAATACAACCCCTGAAAAAGCGTAGCATTATGTAAGGATGAGACTCCATTCACTACTCCAGACACCCATTCACCATAGACATTCTGTCTGGAGAGAGTCTCTTTTCAGTCCCGTGGAGGAAAATCACCCAGAATGGGCACATGCATAAAACACTGAAAAGACTAAAGAAGTCATCACTCATTAAGCTAGGAATAATGCAGTAAAATAATCCCATAAACTTGGGATGTTTCGGTCAGTGAGAAAGTATTGGCCAGTCACAGTAACTCTGACACTACACAGAGTAGGAGCTGTGCAAGTGATTTGACCTGTGTGATGTTGAATAGCAGGGTCACCCATGTCTTGATGTCCCAGCTTCTCTTGAGCTGGATGTGCTGCTTCCCACACCCTCTGTTGCTTGCAGAGTAGATGGTACCACATGGGCCTATAGCACTGGAGACATGCTATGTCAGATGTCAGGCCTTTGTAGTTTTTGCTTTTTGACCTCAGAAACAGACCCATTTCTTATTACAAGGTTACGATTTGCTTATACTTCCAAATACCCACTTCAGAATCATTTACTGGGAGTTTTATGCCATCTTGCCATTCTATTGCAAGCATTTTCACTGGTAATAACCACCACATGCCCTTGCAGTTTCATTAAGTAACGTATTTTAGGATCTGCTTCCCTGTCACAAGGGTCTTTTAGATGCAAAAGAGACCAGTGACACACCTCACACATATCCCTGCTGCTGCTGTTGGTGTCCACACTTGTCTTGTTAAGCTACTCCTGTAACTGAGGAAACCAGTACATCATTCCAGGACCATTGATCTATTCATAGATATTCTAAAAGACCCTTAAATACAATACTACGTGAAGGTGCAGTCTTCTCAATTTCAGTTCTGCAAAGATATGTTTAATGCTCTACAGTTTACTAAAGTAAATTTACATTGGGAATAATTTCTGTACTTATTTGACCTGGGGCAATTCTATGGTAAAATAAAAAAAAGCTATTTATTTGAAAGAATAAATATTTACTTTAAAATATTTTATTCAGGTGAGATTTAACTCTAAATGTTCTCTTAAGACACTCAAAGAGCAGCTTATGAAGATATAAAATCAAAACATTCTGAAGTGCCAGCTGAAAGGACGGAGGAGTTACTGTAGGAATTAGGGAAAGCATGATGGGTCTATTTCAGACTGTCTGAACTGTAATTCTTGCAAACCTGAGCTTTTAGAAGCATGTGTGGATAAACCGCTTATGCAGTGGGAAGGGGTCAACCAGAGTTACGCTGCAATGACAGTCCATGTCACGCTTTGTGTTTGCTGGTGAGCCACAGAGCTGGTGCAGAGCCTCTTCTACCAGTTCCAGCCCAAGCTGACCCCAGAGGCTGTTCCTACTCCAGTTTTAAAATTACTGCTCAGACTTGTGCTCTGCAGACATTGGTGTCGAGACGTCAGGAACCGGTGAGTGTCTTCAGCTCAAGCATGAGCCCTGCCTGTGTCTGAACAAGTTCCAGGCAGGAACGATGTTGAAAACAACACTGTCTGCCCTTTCCTAATACTGGAAATATAGGTCATGATGCTGACTGCAGGCATTGCTATAAGTGCTTGATTTTCGTTCTGCAAACTATCATACGCCCCGTCACTGAAAGTGTTCAAAGTCAGGTGGGATGGGGCTTTGAGCAGCCTCATCTAATTGCAGATGTCCTTGCCCATAGCAGGGCTTGGACTAGATGAACTTTGAAGGTCCCTTCCAACCCAAATTCTTCTGTGATTCTGTGATTCTATAGTTGTGATGGAACAAACATGGCAGTTGATTGTGCTTACACCAAAGTGCACAGGGGACTTGATGAGAGGCTAGCTCCTTATTAGCTGTCACAGGACCAGGAGCCTTCCAGTTGCCCAAGGGAAGAATGATCTTGAGCCTCGGAGAAGATGCACAACCAGGTGTGGGTTGCTGAGACTGGCAGACTTTGCCTGGCCTGCAGGAAGTCTCCCAGCCTGGAGTGAGCTAGGCTGGCCCAGCCCTCTTCCACCACCTCCAAGGACCTTCAGCAACATGTCAGAGCAGGATGCTACCCATGCACCCACACTGTGGGGCCCAGGTTAAAGAATCCTGCTTTATTGGAGACACGATCCCCCACTGTTTTTGTGCTTCCATCTGTTTTTGCACTTGCAGGGACCTTCACACTCCTCAGATGTGTGGTCGTCAGAAAGCAGTGGTTGCTAGAAGGAAATACAGAATCATAGAATCATAGAATGTCGTGAGTTGGAAGGGACCCACAAGGATCATCGAGTCCAACTCCTGTCCCTGCACAGGACAACCCCACAGTTCACACCGTGTGTCTGAGGCCTTGTCCAGTCTCTGCTTGAACACTGTCAGGCTTGGGGCCGTGACACCTCCCTGGGGAGCCTGTTCAGTGTCCACCACCCTCTGGAGGAAGAACCTTTTCCTCATGTCCAACCTGAACCTCCCCTGGCACATCTTCCTGCCATTCCCCTTAGATTCTGTCATTGGTCACTAAAGAGAAGAGTTCGGTGCCTGTCCTTCCTCCTCCCCTTGTGAGGAAGCTGTACACCCACCCATTGTCCCAGTGTGAGGGTCTAGTATGAGCAAGAGAGGCAGTCAGAGCACAGAGCCAGGTGTGGGCACCAGCTGGCTCACCAGGCTGAGTCCTGCTCCACGGCCTGTCCCCATGCAGGTTACTGACTGCCAGCCTTACTCTCCCTTTAGCTTCTAGCCTTGTCCCTGGGAAATGAGAGCATTTAAAATCTGATAAAGTTAAGGGAAATATAAGCTCACGGTACAACTGAAGAAAAAGTTGTCTACAGTTTAGTAAACATGGAATTACAGCAGCTCTTGGCTACTGAAACCTACTGTCAACAAGAGATATTTTCCCACCATGGCTTCCAAAGACCAAAGTCAAAATAATAAACACCAAGTCACTTTCCATTACTTTCAGCTACATTTATTTCAAGATTTACTGAAGCAAGTCAGCTGTTCATATCATATAATTTGTCAATGGTCTCTTTTTTTGTCACATCTGAAGAAATGTGTTAAAATAGATCTCAAATTCAGATCATACTAAAACATTGGCTTTTAGTTGCAGAGAGGCTATCTTTGTCATTCATCAGTGTCTAGGGGAGAGATGTCACTCTTTGACATCACTGTTTGGGATGCAGGTGGTGGTTAGAATGCCCTCGGGGACAGTTTGCTAAGGTCCCTTGAAGGTGAAGTTTAGCCCAGCCTTGGAGTATGATTTGTGGTCCCCTGCAGTTACATGGGCTGGGAGTTATTTATCCCTACCTCTGTTGGATTTATTAGCAATATGTGCTTTCCCAGAAGACTAGATCCTACATACTAGTTTAAAATGGTACTTGCAGCAGTAGCATCTTTTGCACAAGTAATGTTTTGACTTCTGATTTGTGGTTTAAAGCATCATTGCATAAAGGGAAATGATGATTTACATTCTGAAAGCACTCTCTGCCCTGGTGTCAGTTAAGTTCGTGCCAGACAAAATCTTTCCAAATGAATCTCCCCACTAGAGAAAACAGCATTAAGTTGCACATGGGAGTATGACGCCTGATGGTGCACTTCTCCAATGGAAACTTCAGCAGTGGAAGGATGCTGAATGTTAGCAAAGTAGCTGGACCTAAACCATCTGTCTGAAAAAGGAGGAATCTACCCTTTCTGCTCCTCTTCCCCTTGACAAGCCTGAGAGGAGAGATCTACCCTCTGGTTCTCCAGGCATTTTGAAGAACAGGGCGAACCCTTTCTCTGTTGCATGCCACCAGCCTCTACCTCCCTATGGCAGGGGAAAGAAAGAGGCTGACAGGGACTTCTACTCGCTCTTCCTAGCCCTAAATGAAAGCAATTAGGTCACTTCGGTGCAAGGAACAGCACTGTGGTGTCCAACCTCATTTCAGGTTTTCAGCTGCAGTATCCAAGCTAAGTTGTCACCTCAGACACCATCCGGTCAATGTGGAAAATAGTCACCTCCAAGTACAACTCAACCCAACTCAAATACTAAAGTTATTCATCTTCCTTCTGTTTTCAAGGTCTTTCTGCTTGAAATATTCCTCACATTTCACTAGGCAGAGTATTTCCCCAGGCCATCCAGTCAAGACTGCTTGCATACTAGTATGTAGGCTAATGAATGAACTGAGCCAGTGAACTTCGGTTTGCTCTTCCTGCCCATCTCTGTGTAATGCAAGGTTGTGTAGTTAAGCTGAGTCCTACCTAATACAAGTGGGGTATCATTTTGTCCTTGTGGTCCTCTATTTCTTAATTTAGTAAAACACAGCTATCCTCATGCTGGTTTTGAACATTTGTTTTGGGGCTTATAATTGGCTTTTATTCAGCTGAAAGACAGCAAACATTTTTTCTATTGCTATATGACCTCAGCTACAGAAATACCAGGGCAGATTTTTTTGTCGTTATTAAGCTGTTTAGAATACAAGGAAAAACTCTAGTAAGGCAAGACATGAGAACTGAGAATGAGACACTGCACATAGCTGATGGCCTATTTGCTGCATTAATTTTGAAATCCAGCTGTGCAAATTTGGTTTCAGGATTCATCAAATAGACCCTAAGAAAACACTTTACAAATTAAAGCTCACTAATGTGTCTAGTTGAGCAATATTTTTCAGCTGAAATGTATTCTACAGAACAAAGAAAGTTAAGTGCAATAATACTCTTATAATAATAATAATACATAAGCACAAAAGCACATGATACTCATGTGGCACATCCTCAGTGAGAATAGTACAATTATTAGTTTGTAGGTAGTAGACTATGGAGAAATGGACAAGAACAGTATTTATTAGACAGAGGGAGGAAGAGTGCAGTGGAAATGTTGCTTATCCTGGAAGTCTCCCTCTACTACATTAAGTTATCTTTGTTTATAATCCTTTATTTTTTCCCCCATTGAGATCTATTTTGAAGCTGATTTTTGGGTGCTAAAGTAATATGTGCGTTGGGTATAAATGGGAAGGAGCTGGCAGCAGATGGGCTGCAGGGGCATCCAGCCAGCTCTAGGGGACCCACTGCTGGCCACAGCTGACCCCATCAGTCAGGCTGGTGGTGCCTTGGTGATAATATAATCTTAAAGGGGAAAAAAAAATGCTGAACAGGCAGAGGAATAAAAAAAGAAAATGCAAAGCAGCAGTGCAAACACCAAGGCCAGAGAAGGAGGAGGTACTCCAGGCCTGGAGCAGATGTCCACACTGCAGACTGTGGGCAGAAGAGCCCACACCAGACTTGTTGGATATTCCAGAAGGAAGTTGAAGCCCATGGAGAGCCCACATTGAAGCAGAAGAAAGATATGTGAGGAAAGGAGCAGCAGAGAGAAATCACCATGTACTGGCCATAAATACCCTCCTTGTGTCATTCATTGCCTTGCTGAAGGGACTGAGTGTATCTACGGTGGTAACAAGGGCAGGATGAGAGGAGTCTGAAGTGAAGGAGTGAACCTGAGCAGGGGAAAGGGGGAAGGAAAGGTGTTGTTTTAGTGCTTGCCTTGTTGTTTCCCACTACCCAATACAGTAATTAAATATTTATTTTAATTGGCAAGAAACTAATTTTCCTCAACTCCAGTCTGTTTTACCTGCAGCAGTAATTAGTAAGTGATCTTGTTGGCTTCGTCTCATCCCATGAGCTTTCTCATTTCTGTTCTTCCTATTTTCTCCCTGCCTCATACTGCTGAAGAGATGTGTGAGCGGCTGGGTAGGAGTTTGGTCGTTAGTTGTGGCTATCCCACCAGGTATGGCTATCGCACTGGAATTAGCCTAACAAACTCAAAAAATACTTTTTTGTGAGCCGGAGTTGGTGCCTTGACTTCCATACACAGAGATTATTTCTGGGGATGCTAATTCAGCAGGGAAGATCCTGCAGCAAAGTGAGTGCTTGAGGTCAGTATTGTAGTAAACTCTTAAGGATAGTAATTATTCTTTAAGAAACATGTCAACCCAAGAAAAGAGTACTATAAGGTCTCTCACTTCTTTTGCTTTTAAAAGGTGTTGAAAAGAGGTAATACCAAAATAACAGATGGCATAGAAAGGAAAAATAAAGCAGGTAAGAAGATATATGGAAAGAATAATGAGTTAACTTGAAAGCGGAAAGGAGGGAACTTGTTACTGTATTTTCTGGTTTTACTAAGCAAGGGTGGTGCTGTGTTGAAGGAATGGAAGTTTTACCAAAGTAGGTAGGAAAAGAAAGATATTGACTTGTTTAAAACTGTCCAAAACCACTTTAAGGGCCAAATGCGGGCTGAGGGTAATCATGGTTTCATGTGGTCCTGTGTGAACATAAGGAATGAAGAAGAGAAACTTATCCTTTAGGCTGATGTTGGCATAGGAACACGTACCCGTAGGCTACCCATGGAAAAGTTTAACAGCTGTGGTGTGTAATCATTAAAGTAATTCAGTGGCAGATGGGTCTTCCACTGGGAGTGATGGGGAGAAATGGCATTCACTGCTCTGAGAGTGAAGCTCATAGAGTCATAAGATCGTAAAATATCTCAAGTTGGAAGAGACCCACAAGGATCATTGAGTCCAACTCCCTGCTGCTCTCAGGACTACCTAAAACTAAACCATATGACTAGGAGCATTGTCCAGGTGTGCCTTGAACTCTTGAGTCCACTGATGGAAGAAGATCCTTTAACATGGCGGTAGCAAGAGGATGGATGCACCGGAAAGTTCCTCCAAGGTCTTGCCTCCTACAGTCTCCCAGTCTAGATGATAAGGTCCCCTTTTGGGTTGCAGTTTTGAGCCCAGGTCTGAGCTCCAGAGCCCAGACAGCATGTGCAGATATTAAAACAAACAATCAAACATACAAACAAATAAATTTAAATAACGGCATGTGCAGATATTAAAACAAACAATCAAACATACAAACAAATAAATTTAAATAAAACAGCAAATTTTAATCATTAGCACCTGACACAGGAATGAGGTATGTAGGAACACAACGATGACTTCCCTTCTGTTTCACCCTCTGTAACTGCTTGGATAGGCTGCAAGGACAAGAGGGAATGTGGCTGAATCTCACCAAATCAGATCATTACGACAGTCAAAACTGACATAGCCATGAAATTGGTTCTACAGTCAGTCTACGGAGAGACTCCGCAACACACTACTTTGCAATGACTTGGAATTTGCCTTCGTTGCTACTGAAATCAAGAAAATGTTACTGTTCCAGGATTTTCACTCATTCAGAGTCACTAACAAAGTGAAAAAGAAAATTTCCCGTCAGTGTCAAGACAGATTACACGAGATTACACAAGAATGACAAAGTTTCATGAGATTATCAGCAATGCAGGACTCCCCCTCTAACATATGGATTGCATTATTTCCTCCAGGCAGCAGGAACATGTAGACTGCAGATCACAAAGACACATGAAAACACCATATAGTAGTCTCTACAGCAATCTCTGGTTTTGTATTGGTTGGATAGTGTTGACTTCAGTAGTTACTTCACCAATGGAGAAGATAAACCAGTCAGTTGGTCCCACCCTATGCACATAATTCTTTATTAGATGGTTGATATTAGCAATTAAGTGTTTATAGTTACATTATTCACCACTGAATTCTGGAGTGTGACATTAGCTGTTAACCATAATCTACTGAAATCCTTGCTGTAAGTTTTTTTAATTTTAATTGGCCTCTTCATTCATACCAGTGAGTGTCCTTTTCTAAAACATTTTTATTATTGCAGAGTACGAATATTAACTAATACTGACATTGCCTGTAAAAGAAAATAATCAAAAGCAGACAAACACAGGCAAAACCCAGGAATATAAGCAAAAAAAGGATGTGAATGCCATACAAAATGTGAATCTCAACAATAACCGCAGTCAAATATCTGTGGCTGTCAGCAGATAAATCCTAGGGCAACAATATGGACTCAGCAGCTTCAGAAGAACAGTCTCTTCATGAGACATCCTACACTAATTCAGCATCAAAAGCAAATGATAAGACCAGAACTTCTGCAATTCTACTGTACCCCAAAACCATGAACAGCTTTCACGAATACCTTGTATCCACAGCTGCTGTTCAGAAATGAAAACGGACAAGGACCACTGTGCCTGCCTCACGACAGTGGAGAAGTTGCGATCTCACTTCATCATTTTAGTGCTAGTAATTTTGTACTGTGAGAGCTTAGCAGCCATAATTTTACCTGGTATGATTTTGACTTGGTACTACAAGTGTTGAAATTTAAGGGTTTTTTTGTAGTCATACTAATGGAAAAAAAAAAGTTTTTCTATCAGGCTTGAGTGCTTGCTGATATTAGAACTAATTGTATGTTAAGAACATCTTAGGCAGCAGTGAGAAATGAACCAACCAAATCTCCCTTTTCCTCTCCAAAATAAAGGTGTCTGGCTAAAATGGAGCATATTCTTGGTGGCTGCAGTGATTTCTGTCTGGGTATTTGGGTCCACCAACATAGAACTTATTGCAAGCATTGGCTACATGAGAACAGTTGGCAGAGAATAAATATTTGTGGCTCCAGAGACACTTCTGCAACAGTTACAGTAGCAAACACAGAGGCCATTAAAGTATTTAAACATTCCTGTAAATCAATATTGTGTTTTTTACAAATGGTCAGAGCTGATACGGCAACACGATTACTGTGGCGGTGATACTGGAGAGTGAGTTGGTCACCAGTGTTTGCCAGAGGTCTGTAAATGCACTTCGATTTCCAGAGGCAACTTACTTTGGCAATTCTTTAAACCAGAATCATCTGAATCCTTCAGCTTCCCGTTTGCATACAAAACAACACTTGCCTCTTGGACCAAATTTTCTTTTGGCCAAAACGATGCCTGCAAGTGCTCCCATGAAGCTGCATTGGCAGGTCCGTTAAGTGGAACAGAAAGAAAAACTTTGGACGTTTTATTTCATGGGAGTGAAGAATTCATTCCCTACGCCATGTCTGAACTCATAACAGTAACTGGTGAAGTCAGACAGTTGCTGAATTGGCTTAATAAAAACGCAGGAGTTTAGCCAGTTGGGAGAGGAGAAGAGTGAGAAGAAGGAGGCAACAGGCCTGACTTCTGCTTTAAAGGAGAAACATAGCTCTTATTATAGCTAAAATGAACAAAACTAGAAATCAGAAGAAAAGGGGAAGTAAGACTTTCTGAAGCCCATCAGCAAAACACTGAGCAAGTCCCAAGGAGCTCATTGCAGGAGATCTCCAAGGATCAGGGGAAGAGCAGAGGGCTGTACCGCTGCCCGAGGGACGACATGGCAACAATTCACTTAAAGCTGTAACAGCTGAGTGAAGAAGGGCAAAACAGAGGGAAGGGAGCAGGAGAAAAGATGAGTCAAACTCTCTTCATTAAATAAGCACAACACCTGCCAGTGACACTGAAAGATGCAGCAGTTTGGTATTATGGGTCTCCATCCTCTAAATAAGTCACAATTAGTTTTATCAAATGCATTGCTGTAATGGATGTTTTTGTTGCAAAACTTGGAGATTTACGTTTTATCTTGCCAAAAATAGCTGCTTCCAAGCAAAGATCAGAATCTCAGCACAGCTCACCGAGGTCAGGACAGGGCTCAGCCATCCTATAACGCAGCTGAGGAAGAACCTACCCCTATCAGCACAGTGAGCAGGCTGGTGCAGGGCCGGTCCCTCTCCTGGTAGCAAAACTGCTTACTTAACCTTAGAGATTGACCTTGGACTGCTTCAGAAGCCTAATGACAATTTAGCCTAAGTTTATACTGTGCCAGATCTTTGCATCATCAGAGACCTGCTCCTCCCTGGCCTAAATCAGCTACTCAGTGCTGAGATATTACCTTTCTCTGTGAGATGGCAAAATGACAGACGAATTGAAAGGACTGGCAGTGTAATTTGCAGGTTGTATCACCCAGATTCTTCTGGTGAAAAATACAGGGCATGTTATACTGGAGCTGGGAGGAGGCAAAACAGTGTCTTTGCCTCAACTACAGAATCTGCAAAGTCTTGGTTAGTGGATTTGTTTCAAGGGATTGGCAGCCTAGTAAGAAGTTAATCTGCCTCTTTTCACTTCAGTTTAAAAGGCTTCCCCTTGAGAGTGATGTCTAATTGTCCAGAAAGAAAAGGGCACCACAGCTAAATCCCCGCCTCCCTCGCCCTCTCCCACCCGTGTTCCCAGGACTTGCTCTCCACCTGAACTTCCATTCTTCTCTACAGGTCTGTCCATCTTACACCACACGGTGCAATTGAAAAGTCTGTGTCCACCCCATCTAGGAAAGGCAGGTTGCCATGCAGGATAACCCACTGGGGAGCACTGCTCCCACCATCAGCAGTGTCTGGATGTCCAGAGGGCAGACCTCTTAGTCTGCACCCGTGGGTTTGAAACATCATCCCCACAAGAGTTTACCTGCGTCACGACTCACAGCAGCATCTCCTACACAGCCTAGCAGGTGCCACTGCTTCCCAGGGGTTCAGAATAAGGGTAAAGGGCAAAAAAGACCACAGACATAGTTTACTTGAGGAAAGTTGTTAATTAATGAATTGCACACAACTGTAATTACAATTCAAACTGGTACCAAAGCCGTGTGCTGCCTTTGTTTGCTAGAGAGATCTGTAAACCAACTTCACTCTGAATGGGAAGCTTCTCCCTGCTTACTCTGCTCAAAAATTAGTGTCTTTCAATCACAAAAGGCAAAACATGTTTGAAAGATAATTGTGTTTTTCTTTTGCTAATTTGTACCTGTGGAACATAATATATGGATATTTCAATTACCTGACAACATTGCAAATAAAAAAAGGCTTTTCCCTCTCCCAGTATCTGGACAGCAGTATATAAATATTTACAAAAGAAAAATAGCGAAAGAAAGAGAAATAAAGTAGTCTTGATTGCCCAAGCCATTTTCTTGCTAACACATCAGATTTTGAAAATAAACTACACTTTCCTTTGACAGTATTGAGGTTTTAACTTCAGTTCTTAGGGTTTTTCATATACAATAAGGTCATTCCTACTCTGCTGCTACAGATTGTTCCTGTACGGTAACTGTAGAATTTCCCTACTAAATTACTTTTATTTGTAAAATTAACCTTGAAACAGAGAAAAAATTAAAGTATGTAAATTTGCCAAAAATATACCACAGTATTGAAAGTGAGCGTAATTATATGCTTTATATAGCTTCTTAACAAGAACATTAGGTCTGAGTCCAAAACTCTTGGCTTTAAACGAAGTGATTTCAAACAGAACACGTACATATAGAAAAAGAATTATATTTTCTTGTTAAAAAAAGGAAAGAGTGCTTCCTTGAACAAAAGAACATGTGATTTCCTGGACGCAAGTTACAGTGGGGAGAGCTCAGAAAGTTCTGAATTAAATATCGCATTCATTAAGGATGATTTAAGAAGTTGATTAGAAGAGGTTCGATCAGCCCATTTAGTCTGATCATTCTAGAAACGTCAGTGTAAAAAACCCTGCTTTTTTGCTTTCTGCTATACAGTGTCACACAATCACATGACTGAAAACATGTTGCCTGCAGAAATGGGAGACACCGATCACGCACGATTTGCTTGTATGATGTCAACACTGATCGCCTTGTCCAACAAGAGGTTCAACATCCTTCGGATACCGAGGTGCAGCCCTTAGCAGTTGTTTCACATGTGTGAGCTTCGCCTGCTTCTGGTGCCCAAGGACACCCGAAGCCTCGGCTCTCTTGCTTTATAATGTTCATTGAAGTCCAATCTAAAGCTAAGAAACCGAAGGCTTTCGTCAGAACTGGTTGTCAGCAGGACCAAGAACTGCTGGACGATTCCCTGAAGGAGAAAAAGAAACCCAAGAGACAGCTGACATCAACAGAGTGTTTGGCACAGGGATGCCAGGTGTTGCACAGGCCTGGCAAGGAGGCAGAGGGAATCTGGGAAAGGGCAAGCACAAGCATTTATACCCAACTGTTATCAAATGAGTTGTGCTGGATTTACTCTTCCTGAAAAAACCCAGAGCTTCATTTTATCTTCAAACACCTGCCGTGCACTTCAGAATCTTCAGTGTGAACAGCTCAGTCATTTAAACAGACCCTCCCTTGCCCTGCTGGCACCCTCCATCTGCCCAAAGGCTCCTGGGCTGCCACTGTCCCGGCCCTCCCAGGGCAGCCCCATCACACCCGGGAGACCATTCGGGACCCAACCTGTGCCAACAGGAGACCTCATTTGTTTCTGTGTTGCACGTACGCTGCAGGCCAGCACTGCTTCCTTCAAAAATACGTAACTTGATGTAGGTTATACGGCAGCAAGCAGCACCCAGCACAGCAGAGCGTCTGCCCAGTGGGGCAGTTGGTGCTGCTGACCCAACAGGTTTCTGCCAGTTCAGAGCAAAACCCAACTACAGTCTAATTATTGCCAACAGCTTGTAAAAATTTTGGCCCGTATTTTCCCAGGGAGGGAGAAGTTCCATATATGCACCCAGATGGCAAACTTCTCACAGATTTGAAGTCCTCATGTTGGAGCACAGGATCACTACAGCCTCCAACAGTCACCAGTATTTTTTTGTCTAGGGACACTATTCTCTTTTCGATTAGACCTGACCATGAAGCACTGAGATCCTTCTGACAATGCAAAAGTTTGTTCAGTGAGGCAATAGCTTAGCCAGGTGGAAGCTGGAACTCTTAATCAGTGTAAAGGCTACAATATAATTAAAAATACAGTTGTTAGATGCCCCAATCTTACATATGTAAGGCACAGTACAAAAACAGCCAACGTTAATACAGAAGTTACACTGCATCTGCACTTCAAATCGGAACTGACAACTCATATAAAAATCCCAGAAGGATTCCGGACCATGAGGCTAGAGCCGAAAATGTGTCATTTGCAATTCTCCGCTGTCCTCTAAAGGCTGTTCCAGGAATTTCAGCCTCAGAGCTTGAACAGCAAATTGCTTCTGCTCTGTGACTGTGTACTAGAGTCCAGGCCAGTGAGCTGAAGAAAAGCGGGAGGTTTATGCAGAGTTTCAGCTGGAGCTCTGCAAGACGCTACAAGAGATGCGTCTGAGCAGAAGAAAGGAGAGACCATGTCTGCGATGTGTGTGATGCTGCTCTGGCAGCATTGCTGTCTCTGGCAAGGGATGGTGGCATCAGCAGGATTTCTATTATTCTGCATCTGATACAGTTCGCTCTGCTGGTGAGGCCTGGAAGTCCCTTGTTGGAGCACCTGCTGCAAATAGTAACCCGCATCAAAATCAGTTTGCCAGGATAAACTTAAAAATTTGATTTTATTTAGCACCTACTTACAACTTCATAAAATGCTCTTGAGGAGTTCTTTGTTTATAATGGAGAAAGGTCGAGCCTTAAAATAAGCCGACAATTATATAATTGCCCCTTTAGAAACCCTATAGTTTAAGTCACAAGCTCCTGTAACCTTCGTCTATGCAGTTGTTTCTTCTGAGTCACCGTATTGCCCTTTAACAGCCTTAATTAAGGAAATGGTAACACTTACTCTTTTCTTATACTTCCTGGCTACCATCCAATTATTCCTTCTGTAATTATTTCTTATCCTGTTATTAATGTCTGGTTTGCTCCTTTGGTTTGCGGGAGCCTTGATTTATTTTAGTTTTCAAAACTTTTTGCCTGTGAAATATTGGAAACTCCACGCATGTTCTAACTCAAGGGTAAGTCTGGATCTGACAGATTCCATTCCTCTGCTGCTCCACCTCTCAGAGCTGCTTTGCTGCTTTTCTCCTAAAAGATAGGATCATAGAATCGTTTTGGTTGGAAAAGATCTTTAAGATCATCGAATCCAACCATTAACCAAACACTGCCAAGTCCACCTCTAAACCACGTCCCTAAGAACCTCATCTACGCATCTTTTAAACACCTCCAGGGATGGTGACTCCACCACTTCCCTGGGCAGCCTGTTCCAATGCCTGACAACCCTTTCCAGGAAGAAATTTTTCCTAATATCCAAACTAAACCTCCCCTGGTGCAACTTAAGGCCACTTCCTCTCATCCTGTCGCTTGTTGCTTGGGAGAAGAGACCAACCCCCTCCATGCTACAACCTCCTTTCAGGTGGTTGCAAAGAGTGACCAGGTCTCCCCTCAGCCTCCTTTTCTCCAGGCCAAACAGCCCCAGTTCCCTCAGCCGCTCCTCATCAGACTTGTGCTCCAGACCCCTCACCAGCTTCGTCGCCCTTCTCTGAACTCGCTCCAGCACCTCAGTGTCTTTCCTGTAGTGAGGGGCCCAAAACTGAACACAGGATTCGAGGTGAGTGCTGAGTACAGTGGCATGATCACTGCCCTAGTGGGACATCGTACCAGTAAAAGTGTTTCTTCATGATGCCCAACCTATTTTTTCCCCGTTTCTTTGGTGAGCCCTAAAGAATTTTGAAAATGCATATATTTTTGCCCACAGGAGCTTATAGAGTGTATCTAATCAACTAGTTGCTCCTATGGGCAATGAGGTAGTATGGTTGATGGAAATATGAAAGACCTGGAGTATATTGCTTGTAAAGCCTCTACCATGCAGTGCTGGAGTACAAAGGCAATTTGGGTGCAGGGATTTTCAGTGTTTGAATGCTGTTAGGAGGGTTTTCTTGGAAATTCAATGTTTGTGTAATATTGTGGTTATGATTATTTGTTCTTTTATGACTTTTTAAAGGATCCACCTTTCCTGCAACTCTTGACTAAGTTCATCTGTCAGGAACTGTATTTACAGCATCCTTTAAACACTCCTTACTAGCCTGTATCAAGGATCCCAGAATTCTCCCAGATCTTAGAAAGGGAGAAATGAGGCTGGTGGGGAGGGAAACCAAAGTGAAAGGGAAGTCGTGACATGACTTACTGTCAGAATGTATCTGTCTTTATTTTTCAGTCATCTTTGAAAACAAGAATCCTGAAAGGTTAAAGTAGTGAAGTCACTACATGTTTCCTCTTCAGTTGTTTTGGAAAGCACTGATCTCCAATTGTTTTTGCAGCTACATTGCAAATGGCTCTTGCAGAAGCGCAATGCTTGTTTTGTCTGCGGTGCTTATGAAACCCATTTTCTGTAGCATCTAATGTCCTAGTTGGCACTTTGGAGAGAAACAGTGTTGGCTCATCCATTCCGCTGTAGTGGAGAAATCTGTATCGTGCCTTTTTCCTTAGCAAATAAAATGACATAATAATTGTATTCATAGTGGTCTGCTGGCACTTTCATTAATTACATGCATATATTATATATACACATACATATGTACACAAAGAGTAGAAATTCATACTGTGTGAAGCTCTTTTACAAGATAACAAATAGGGTAATTCAGTTTATTTATGGATGTTTTAATAATGTGGATCACAGCTGTCAAAAATATATTCAGTTTTTGTCTTAAACTTTGGCTGTGTTAATAAAGTCACGAGTGGGAATTCTCCTGTTTTCCTCCTTTATCAAATACTATTTTTACTCCACATTTTATGTTCTCTGTATGCTTGCTTTATGCCCTTCAGCACCATTCATTAGAAGCAAGCGGTAAAACTCAGTACAAATACTCTCTTTAAGAAGTGAATGGAGTGCCTTGTTAGAAAGCAAAGCAGACGGCTGTGTTCTTTGCCTTTCTCTTGGCAATTTTTGGAAAAAAAATAAAGGGAGATGAAGTGGCCTTGAATAGTTTTGGGAATGTTCCCATTGTAGAAGTGAGAGGGATCCTAGACGCACAACTACCTTGTTCTTGTGGTGTGTATCTCAAATGCAAATAATTGGTTTTCATTCTCCGTGGCACTGGAAGATTTCATACAGGGGCAATCACCTTCCAACAGCTTTTTCCTATCATATCTTTTAAAATTCAGATTGATGGTAACAATCACTCTAATTGCATTTTCCATACTCCAATGTTTAGCAACTTAATTGCTGTTCTGATGACTTCTGGAGGAAAACATTTAACAGAATCTGCTCCACAAAGAGCTGAAGTAAATTAACTGTGCAGTGATATAAATTTACCATCCTACACTTCTCAGATGTTTTTTTTAACTGTTTTTCTTTCTCTACTCTTTCCTGAGCATCTCTTTGGTCACCATTTGCTGTCTTTCTGGATCCCTGCTCTCTTCTCCTCTGCCTTTCTCTCCTTTTGTGAGGGACCATCCATCACCTTGGCTTCTTTACCTTTTGTGACCTCTGTATTCTCTCTGACCTGAGGCACCTCTCCTCATCTCTGTCCTT
Source organism: Caloenas nicobarica (assembly GCF_036013445.1). NCBI lineage: Eukaryota > Metazoa > Chordata > Aves > Columbiformes > Columbidae > Caloenas > Caloenas nicobarica. Next base: position 152,660,890 of record NC_088245.1, on the reverse strand, counting down.
TCACCTGCAATCGAGTCTCTGTTTCCACTTGTGTGGAGCTCAGGTTTGAGCCCAATGATTTTATGACAGAATGTAAGATATTGGGTAGTTAAAATGCATTAGCAACAGCTAAGTTTGGTATAAAAAGAAGGAAAACAAATACTGACTGAGGCACCTTTGCTGCTCTTCTGGTGAAAAAGAGTAAGTATCGAGTTAACTCTTACAAGTACTTCTGATGCCTTAAAGACTGCATTGCTCCAAGCTAATATAAAATAGTTAAAACACTGCATCAGGGAGCCTGGCTTAAAACTTTAAGGAGACCGAGTAGTTCGTATGTTAAATTTGTAGTATTCCCTGTCAATATAAACCTAATGCATTTTCATTATATTTTTAAAGGGCAGCTCAGCAAGCCCTCAGAGTGACAAATGACTAGTAGCAAAAACAGCTGCAGAAATGCTGCACTCTGAACTACTGCAGACTAAGACTATCTTACTTGTGATTGTTCTTTGTTATCCTTGGCACTGGAAGTGATTTTTGTGTGTTAACTTGGGTAGAGCAGGTGATGGTTACAAAGCCCTTTTGGAAACCATAAAAAATTATTTCCTCTGACTTTTGAAACAGGAAATTCTTCTACCTGTCTCTGCTCTACCTGCAAATGTTTGCACATCTCTTTCAGCTCTCCAAACCCTTTTTTCCTCTCTCTAATCAGTAGAATCTCATTAGAGGTTAAAGTGATATTTTAAGTTTCAAGTAGCCAAAAGACAATTTTCAAAATTAGCTAGGCAGTTCCAAGAAGTCTCTGAGCACCTTTATCTGTGCGTGAAATATTCTCTGTCTTCTCTCAAGCTGCTCATTTGGGTGAAAATTGCAGTAAGTGCAAATGTGTACAACCACAGCTGGTTTCTAAGGTCAGCATTAGGAAATGTGCACGAAATGTCAGAGACAACTTCTGTCCTTAAGTCTAGAAGTTCTTAAAAACCCTTCAATTTTCTGTCCAGATACCTCCTTTTTTTAAAAATCATTACCTTTCATGTCTTAGTGTGTGTTTAAAAAATCACACATGCACTTGAAGAGTGTCCTCAATACCGAAAATCATTGCTAGATGTGGCATACTGGAAGTTACAGTTCTCACACTGAACAAAGATAACTGGCAATTCTTGATAGAAATGCTATTTTGAAAGGGTGAAAAAAGTTCTTGTCCAAAAAATTGAGATCTTACATATGTGACACAAGCAAGACAGAATCCTTCCACAAATAATTTTAACAAAACAAATCACGTAGATTTAGGGGTTTTTATAAAGAAAAGTATCCTCCTACGTAGAGTTGAGAGACCTTAGCATTTGCTTACTGCATCTTGTATAAGAGGAGAAAATCCACAGGGCCTTGAGTGAAAAATAAAAACAGATTATGATTTTATTCCGTTCTTGTCTCCTATCCTAAATCTATAATTCACTGAAAAATACATTTTATCATGGGCTTCTGCATTTCCTAGTGGATGTCTGAAAAATATTAAATTGCATCACACTGTACCCTGATGCAGACAAGCTGTTGTAACTTATAGAGGGAGATTAAATTTTCAGGGGCTGTTTTTTAACTTTTTTTTGTCTTCAGAGTTCATATTGGTTAAGACATAATTTCTGTATGTGTTACCAGGATAAATATTCCTAGAGGTTTAAAAGAACAAGACATAAATGCTTTCCAGTTCTTTTCCTTTAAATGTATGTATGATGTCGGTAGCACCACATATAGCCCTTCGCTCCAGAAGAGTTGTGTATATTGTATGACATCCTAAGGTGGCTGCTAATTTTATCCTTTGTTTCTGCACATCTGCTTTTTACTGCAGTTTCTCAGAAATTTCTTTAGTCCTCGGCAATACTGAAAAGAAGGGAGCTGAGCATACAGGGTCAGTTTGCGGCAGCTCCAGGACAGGATGCAGACAGCAGGAGAACCTGGGCCTGTTTCAGCCCAGCGACGCGACTGCTTTGGCTCTCAGCTGTATTTATATTTTCAGACACTGTGGCTCCAACAGAAAAGCATTGAAATCGCCAGCCATAAGCTTGCATTACAAACCTCACAAAATAAAGAATAGCCTTGAAAGAGTAAACGTGTTCATAGAATCATAGAATCATTTTGGTTGGAAGAGACCCTTAAGGTCATTGAGTCCAAACGTAATTTAAATCTAGCACTAAACCACGTCCCTAAGAACCTCATCTATGCATCTTTTAAACACCTCCAGGGATGGTGACTCCACCACTTCCCTGGGCAGCCTGTTCCAATGCCTGACAACCCTTTCCAGGAAGAAATTTTTCCTAATATCCAATCTAAACCTCCCCTGGTGCAACTTGAGGCCATTTCCTCTTGTCCTGTCACTTGTTACCTGGGAGAAGAGACCAACCCCCTCCATGCTACAACCTCCTTTCAGGTGGTTGCAGAGAGCGATCAGGTCTCCCCTCAGCCTCCTTTTCTCCAGGCTGAACAGCCCCAGCTCCCTCAGCCGCTCCTCATCAGACTTGTGCTCCAGACCCCTCACCAGCTTCATTGCCCTTCTCTGAACTCGCTCCAGCACCTCAGTGTCTTTCTTGTAGTGAGGGGCTCAAAAATGAACATGGAATTCGAGGTGGGGCCTCACCAGTGCCAAGTACAAGGAGACAATCTGTTGTTAGGAATTATAGTCTTTAACATTGATTGTAGTAGATAAGCAGCTCAGTGTTAAAAAATAAAATTGTAAAACTCCTGTTTCCCTTTGGAACTATGTACTTGGCTGCTGGCACACACTGAAAGGTAAGCGACTCATACAGTCACAGCAGAAGGAGGTTGCCAACTTTTACACTATGTCTGCACGTGTATATAGAATTCAATATTGGTCTCCAAGCACAAATGACATGTAAGACAATTTTTCTCTCACTTTTGTTAGGAACTGCTGAATCCAGCAGCCTAACAGATAGGCTGCTGCAGCTCCAACCAGTAGCAAGGTTCAGGTTGCATCCCCCATAGGCACGAGCACACAGAGCACACGTACACACCACATCTGTAGACATACTAATGGCCCTGTCCTGCCCCCTCACTGGCTGAGCAGGACGGAGGTCCATTAGCGGGAGATAAAGATATATATTAGTGGAAGATATCTCCCACTAATATACAATATATAAAAATAAGTTCTACATATATAGATGTAAATACAACTCGGTATGCATCAGGAGGTCAGTGAGAGAGAGAGGATGCAGGGTTTTTTCTGGATCTCAGCAAGAAAGGCCTCACAACAAATCACAGAATGACAGGATGTTAGAGATTGGAAGGGACCTCGAAAGATCATCTAGTCCAATCCCCCCGCTGGAGCAGGGACACCCAGATGCGGCTACACAGGAATGTGTCCAGGTGGGTTTTGAATGTCTCCAGAGAAGGAGACTCCACAACCTCCCTGGGCAGCCTGTTCCAGTGCTCTGGCACTCTCACCATGAAGAAGTTTCTTCTCATATTTAAGTGGAACTTCCTGTGTTCCAGTTTGCACCCATTGCCCCTTGTCCTATCATTGGTTGTCACCAAGAGCCTGGCTCCATCCTTGTGACACTCACCCTTTACATATTTATAAACATTAATGAGGTCACCCCTCCATCTCCTCCAAGCTAAAGAGACCCAGCTCCCTCAGCCTTTCCTCATAAGGGGGATGCTCCACTCCCTTCATCATCTTCGTGGCCCTGCGCTGGACTCCCTCCAGCAGTTCCCTGCCCTTCTTGAACTGAGGGCCCCAGAACTGGACACAATAATCCACATGCGGTCTCACCAGAGCAGAGTAGAGGGGAAGGAGAACCTCTCTCAACCTACTAACCACCCCACTTCTAATACACCCCAGGATGCCATTGGCTTTGGCTTAACGAAATAGCTGTTTTAATATGACAGAATAAGACCAGGAATATAAGTAGGATAAAGAGAGGGATACGGGTAGCAAGTAAAACTTATGCCCCTCCAGATGCTGGGCACGCTGCGTTTGTGCGGCACTGGATGGAGCCTTGGTGGATTTTCCTACAGTGCACTGTGCAGGTCTCATCCATAGGGACTTTCTTTCTTCCCCTGCCCTGGCACACAGGATGTCCTCCAACAGGTTCCCAACACAGCAGATGCTGTGGCATTCAGGCTGCTCAGGTGCCAGGTACGAGGCCCAGCACAGCAGACACATCTGTTCAACACCACTTACTCCTTGAATACTACACCTCCTACAAGGCTTGCAGTACAAATGTGGATCTCTCCACTAGCTGGGCTTAGACAGTCCGGGCAGTCCAAATACAATCACATAAGCTTGGTAGTTCTTTGAGACTTTGAAAGAACAATATGTTCCCACCGCACCCACAGAGTCCTCCTGCCTATCAACTGACTTGTGATTTTGTGACGGCAAGCTCAGCATCCTTCAGCTCTCCTTTGGCACACAGAACATCCCTGGCTTCAGGGTCCATATTTCCCTACAGCTGCAATGCTGCCTGCAGGTGTTCCCATGAGGGTGGCTGAACCAGCAGGTCCTTTAAGAGCACGGGGTTAAAAGCCTTCCATCTTTTATTTAACAAAAGCGCGGACTCCAAGGCCTGCACAGTAACGGGAACCCTGGTGTCCAGAGGTCAAACCCGCTAGTTCAGGGCTGCAAGTCGGTGTATCATCCCCATGAGAGTTCACCTCTGTCACGACTCGCAACAGCCTCACCTGCACGGCCTGGCAGGTGCCACTGCTTCCCAAGGTTAACGCGGAGTGAGGGCAGAAGGCAAAAAAGGTAACAGACCTGGTTGGTCTAAGGACAGCTGCTAATTAATGAATTGCATACAACTCTTAAGTAGAGATAAGACTAGTACCAAAATCCTGTAAGTGGCAGGGATCTGTAAATCAATACATTCCTAACCGGAAGCTTCTCCTTTCTTACCCTGTGGAAAAATCATAATCTTTCAATTACAAAAAGCAAACTACTTGTTTGAAAGATAATTGTGGTTTTATTTTTCTAAGCTTGCACTTGTGGAACATAATAAATGACCTGATATAATGACAACTTTGCAAAAGAAGAATCCCCCTCTCCCCAACATCTGGACAGCAATATATAAATATTTACAGTGAAAAAATAGGGAAAAAAAGAAAATGAAGTCAACATTAGCCAAGTCAGTTTGTTTCTACACATCTGATTTTGAACATCAATTATTTCATTCAATCCACTTTGCTTTCATAGTACTGAGGCTTTAACTTCATGTTTTTAGATCTTATATGCAACAGATACACTCCTGCTTTGCTTCTAGAGCTTTCTCCTGTACAGTAACCATAGAATTTCCCTACTAATTTTATTTCCATTTGTTAACTTTGAAAACAATAAAAAAATTAAATATCAGTTTATGTCTCCTGATACAAAGTTTCTCACACAAACACATCACAACACTGAAAATCAGTATAATGAAATGCTGTATAGCTTCTCAACAAGGACATTAGGTCTGGGTTCTAATCTGTTGGCTTTAACAAAAGCTCTCTTCAAATACAACAAGTACATATAGAAAAAATAACCTTCTTATTTTCTTGTTAAAAAAGGAAATGGTGCTTTCTATAAACAAAAGATGCAATTTCCTGGACATAGATGTAAGTTACAACAGAGAGAGCTCAGAAAGCTTCAAATAAAATTGGCATTTGTTTAAAAGGATGATTTAAGAATATGATTGGAAGAGGTTCAATCAGCCCATTTAGTCTGATCATTCTAGAAACTTCAGTGTAAAAAAAACCCTACTTTTTTGCTTTCTGCTATACAGTGTCACACAATCACATGACTGAAAACATGTTGCCTGCAGAAATGGGAGACACCGATCACGCACGATTTGCTTGTATGATGTCAACACTGATCGCCTTGTCCAACAAGAGGTTCAACATCCTTCGGATACCGAGGTGCAGCCCTTAGCAGTTGTTTCACATGTGTGAGCTTCGCCTGCTTCTGGTGCCCAAGGACACCCGAAGCCTCGGCTCTCTTGCTTTATAATGTTCATTGAAGTCCAATCTAAAGCTAAGAAACCGAAGGCTTTCGTCAGAACTGGTTGTCAGCAGGACCAAGAACTGCTGGACGATTCCCTGAAGGAGAAAAAGAAACCCAAGAGACAGCTGACATCAACGGAGTGTTTGGCACAGGGATGCCAGGTGTTGCACAGGCCTGGCAAGGAGGCAGAGGGAATCTGGGAAAGGGCAAGCACAAGCATTTATACCCAACTGTTATCAAATGAGTTGTGCTGGATTTACTCTTCCTGAAAAAACCCAGAGCTTCATTTTATCTTCAAACACCTGCCGTGCACTTCAGAATCTTCAGTGTGAACAGCTCAGTCATTTAAACAGACCCTCCCTTGCCCTGCTGGCACCCTCCATCTGCCCAAAGGCTCCTGGGCTGCCACTGTCCCGGCCCTCCCAGGGCAGCCCCATTACACCCGGGAGACCATTCGGGACCCAACCTGTGCCAACAGGAGACCTCATTTGTTTCTGTGTTGCACGTACGCTGCAGGCCAGCACTGCTTCCTTCAAAAATACGTAACTTGATGTAGGTTATACAGCAGCAAGCAGCACCCAGCACAGCAGAGCATCTGCCAGGTAGGGCAGTCAGTGCTACAGACCCAGTCACTAAACTCTCTGCGTTTGGTGTGGTTTTTATGCGGGACTTGCACTGGGCATGTGGCAGGCGTGCTTCTGGAGCTCATCTTCCCATTCAGCTCTAGCCAAGGACTGCAGGAGCTCCACAGCATGCAGGAAAGGAGAGGAGAGGACTTTGGGAGGATGGGAAGACTCACTTGAAGAGCTCATTCCTGTTCTCCACTAAATGCTAATGTGGATACACCCATAACTAGAGCACCCCTTTACTTCCAAAGATGAGTATGGCTGGCCAGAGATGTCCTGCATGGGAAATCCATTGTAGGGCTCAGCAGGAATACAGTCCAAGCTGCCAAAAGCTACATGGCCAACTTGTAGCGGTTCTGCAGAGCCCCAAAACTGCTGTCACTTTACAGCCTACACTTCTTAAAGAATTTGTCTTCATTTTCCTCTGGGACGGAGAGCTGCAATATTTGGACCCAGAAGCAAATTCCTCCCAGATTTGAAGTTCTCGCAACAAAGCTCAGGATTGGAAAAGAAGATAGCCTGTGCATGTTCCCCCAAAGAGCTTATCCATTGCCCATCGCAGTGTGCTTAAAATCAAGTGTTGGGCCCTTAATAAGGACCCTTTCTGCAGTCTTTAATAGCAGTGACTTGCAAAGATGGTGAGAAGAAACAGAATGCAGATGGAATTTTTTTTTCAGATTACATCAGAAGATAGCTATTATTTCTACTACTGGAAGAAGGAAGAGGCTTACATAAAGAGACTATTCATCTTTGTCAGGGGAACATACATGATCACAAAACCTGCTGTCTACTGAGGAACGGTGAATACAGGCTTCTAAGTAGAGAAGCAAAAAATGAAGACCTAGATCCACAAACTGCACATGTGAGTACAGAATTTACACCTACTTCATATTTGAAATTGATTTCTACATATGAAAGCTCAGAATCCATATTAAAAAAATATAATCTAAGGAGCACCTGGTAAAAGTGAGTTAGTATTCGCAGCTGTGAGCACATTTTGGGTATTGAATCTTGAAATTCTTTCATCCTCTTGCTCTCTTCTTCATCTTCTGATGCTGTAACACCCCACTTGCCCTACACAGAGACCAAATGAGTTAAGAGGTCAAGCATCACATAATAAAAGTTGCTAATTGGGCCACCTTCTGCCCAGCTAAACCACAATGCTTATACAAACCAACCATTGCCATAGAAAGTCAAACATGCAACCTCTAATTTTGAAACTATCAGTCCCTGTGGTTTTGACCAGCACGTGAAAGAAATCTGAGGTTAACAAAGCAGATGAGTCTCACATCAGCACTGCATGTCCCACAGACTGACGGTAGGGAAGCAGCCATGAAGCTATGGCATTTTTTGCAAAAGAGTTCAGAATATTAAAGCCTTTTCAATTTCCTTCACCTAAAACAGCCCTAAATTTCTCATCTTCCAAATCCCACTGCAGAATCTAATCACCTAGATGTTTTGGGCAAGACCGAAATGAAAACTACCATTCAGCAGCTTCATTTGAATTCACTAGCTACTGCTGACGACTTTCTTAATTGTCCCAACTACATTTTTCATTTTTCCTCTACTTCTACACATTACCTAAAATCCTCCACATATCTAAAGACAAGTATATCTGCCTCAGTTTTCATATTCTAGTAACATCCTTATTGTACCTCAAGCTCACGCTGTTTTTTCCTTTCTTCAAATTGCAACCTCAGCTGCAACTCCTCCAAAGCAGCTCTGTACATTGTCTCTTGGGCATTCTGAAGCTCAATGATCTGATCAAAAACTGCTCGAAGCTGGTTGAGAAGTACCTATGAGACAGTTAAGCAACAAAACAATGAAACAGTTGTACGGCAAAAGTGTTTTGAAGTTACTACCACACCTCAGAACAGGAGTAAATTAAAACTTTTTGCATACAGCTGGAGAGGCTGTTTTGCAAAGCCCAAAGTCAGTTGCTGCATGATCACACAGCTTCTTAGGACCAAAAGCAACTGACCCACATCATAACAAGTTTCATAATCAGCATCTGTCACTGTGTGTGGGAAGTATGTACAGTCTACCATTATAAGGTTTTAGAGGAAGAAAAGTGACTACTCCCCTTGCTCCTGTAACATAGGAACCATCTTAGAATAGAATAAAATCATTTCAGTTGGAAGAGACCCTCAGGATCATCGAGTCCCACCATAACCTAACTCTAGCACTAAACCATGTTCCTAAGAACTGCGTCTAAACGCTTTTTTAAACACATCCAGCGATGGTGACTCAACCGCTTCCCTGGGCAGCCTGTTAACCCTTTCCAGGAAGACTTTTTTCCTAATATTCAATCTAAATCTCCCCTGGCACAACTTAAGGCCATTTCCTCTCGTCCTATCACTTACTACTTAGGAGAAGAGACCAACCCCCTCCATGCTACAACCTCCTTTCAGGTGGTTGCAGAGAGCGATCAGGTCTCCCCTCAGCCTCCTTTTCTCCAGGCTAAACAGCCCCAGCTCCCTCTGCCGCTCCTTATCAGACTTGTGCTCCAGGCCCCTCACCAGCTTCGTTGCCCTTCTCTGAACTCGCTCCAGCACCTCAGTGTCTTTCTTATGATGAGAGGCCCAAAACTGCACACAGGATTCAAGATGGGGCCTCACCAGCACCGAGCACAGTGGCACAATCACTTCCCTAGTCCTGCTGCCACACTATTCTTGATACAAGCCAGGATGCTGTTGGCCTTTTTGGCCACCTGGGCACACTGCTGGCTGAGTGTCTTCTCTTAACATATAAGCCAAGATCAGAAAGCTACAATTTAAGGTAAAGGAGAAGACTTACCCTGGAATCGCTATCCAGCAAGCACCGAGCTATGATTGTGTCTAGAAAAACTTCATGAGCTGCAATGATGTGATCCAAGTCCTGTGCTTGTTGGACCTTGTTCCAGAGTTCATCCCACGAACATTCAAGCACCTGGAGCAATGATTCAGGATTGGGCTGTTTTGATTTGCTAGGTGACAAGCTTTTTGAAATTTAAGACACACAACATATACAGGGTATTAAAAAGTACTTCGTTTTTAAGCAACTAATTGGGTGGATAGAGTATACCTCAAATGTAATGTAATACTGCATTTGATGAATGAAATGGACCATTTCTGATGCCAGAACGTGACACTGATGCAGCACCCCAGAAAGCTCTGTAAAAAATCCAAAGAGATGGCATGTTAAAGACCGCAAGGACAGGCACAGCCATCAAACCAGCTTGGTAAACTTTCTACCAAATCGAATATTTCATAAAACAATCACTAATCTTGGATGGTAGCAGCAATACTTGCTGGCAACAGATGAGCAATGAATATTGCACAATTAACTCCAAGAAAACGTGAGCCAAAGATGACACCAACTGCGTGCTCAGACAGTGCTGGAAACTTGCTGAGTATCACAACTGAACAACGCTCTCTAAGTCTCAAGAGACCAAAACACAGTTAATGGCCCATGCGTTCTTTCGGTTGAAAATCTGAGGCCTCGGATTTGCACTTGCTTCTGCGGCCTCTTGCATCTCTTACCATTAGCCTTCAAAACACAGAGCGTATGTTGCATTACTTAGCTACACTGGGACCTAAAGAGAGGGCAGCTGTGATAGGGGTAGAGAATTTGCGGCTCATACAGGCCAGGTTCAACTCCAACTCAACCACAGAGACTCACAGGTAAGTCACTAATGGTCTCAGCTGCTCATCTGTAAGCAAAGGTAACTCTGTTGCAGAAAGGTATTATCAAGATCACCATCAACTGCAAAAATTCTCTGGAATGAAGATACTCAGCCTTCTAGAATCAGGCAGATATCCAAACAGAGGAAGCAGTTTCTAAAAAGCTGTTAAAGTAATTTACCACTGCGGACAAGCTGGGAGACTACTACAAAAGAATTTTACATTTTCGTATCTTCAGATGTTACAGAACCATCCAATGACCTGACAGATATTACAAGAAGCTACTCTGTTCTTCATTTCATATGTCTTTGCAGGAAGACTATCCCTAAGACATGATGGTACATCTGCTTTAAATAGAGTCAATGAAAAAACCTTCAGGGTTGGCTAAACAACAGAAATTCCTCAACACTGGTGAATTGGATATATCTGTGTTTCTTCTTCAAATTCCCAATAGGAAAAGAGCAAGCTTGACACTAGTCTCTAGAAGTACTCCTTTAAAGCATTAAAATCTCTGGCTGTTAGGACTTTTTGGGAATCGTGAATAAAGCTATCCTTGAAAGTCAATGCTACCTCTTTATGGCTGAAAAGCAAAAGACCCTGCAGCTGCTTCCTGCTGTCAGTTACTGTCTTCCATTTGGTGCTCTGTGACTGGAAGGCCAAGGTACTGTTTTGGAGGGAGAGAAAATAAAAGCAAGTTCTACTGCTTCTTCATAAATCGGTGCTGGAGTGGACTCTCCATGTGTTTCAGAAAAAATCCTACTCACAGCTTCCAACTCAGACATGCCAGTGAGCAAGAAAAACTCCTGAGCTGCCTTCTGCCTGAAGGGACAGGACTTTATAAACATACTCTTCTTTGTCAGAGGCACAAACTGAGAAATACAGTACTCACTCCTCCTGCCAACAATAGCTATAAGAGGTTGGGTAGGATTTTAAACTGCTGCGTTACTTAAAACACAGCCAAGCCTAAAGGTGACAAACGACTGAGCCTTTATTTGCAGAAGATTGCTCCATGGCAAAGCATAAGAAAGGCATCCCAAAGCTAGGGGGAAAGGAAGGAAGAAAACACAAACTTCCTTTTGAGAAGAAAATAACAAAACCCTAGCAATGGGCAAGAGCTCCAGCCTGAAGACCCTCAGGTGATGAGAATAAAATGTTAACTGCACCACAGTCTCAAAGGAACAGAAAGCAAGAATGCAGTAGACCACTGGTTTTGAGTCAAACAAGCCGTTATTTGGGCCAGGGAAATGTCAGTAAGCTAAATCCTGTCTCACAGAAGGGAAATCTAGTCATCCCATACAGTTCCAGACTTCAGCCTTGTGCACTGCAGCAGACTTTACCAGAGCTTGTTTCCCCATGACCTTCTGAGGCCAAGGAGTCCACTCCCACCCACTAAACAGTTCCTAATTATGAAAACATAAATATATCTTTGTAAATATTACTATTTTACACAAAGAAGTGTAACTCTCAATAAACCCCTCAGTAAAACTGAGAGAAAAGAGCACTTAAGAGTTTTCCTATTTCTTCTCAGTTTTTCTTATCTTAGTCTCTTCTGTTCTTAGCTAAACAAAAGCACAGGGAATGAGTGAAGGTAAAACTGGTAAATTCAGAAGGGTGTGTGTATGAGACTTAACTGCTTCCAGCACAAGAGGGAGACACAGAGTACAGATTGCAAGAAATCAACAAATATGAACAAAAGGGGATGGGAGAGTAACAATCTCTTTCCAGAGACAGGGTGTTTTGTTTGCTCACTGCTACAAAAACTCACAACCAAGGATTAAGTAAAACAAATAGGAAACCTCCACTTCCAATCATGTTATTTTATCTTCCTCACTATCTACCATTAAAGTCAATCAAAGAAGCAACAAAATATAAAATTTACCTGTCCCAACAAACTTCCCCGCCCCTCTTAATACAGTTTAAAATAAACTGGAGTTAGCTGACTGCATCTTACAAGCATGTCATTCCTTTGGGCCTCTCTCACCTGGCATACTTTTCAGAAGCTTTGCATTGCACATGTGCCCTTTCCATATATCAGTAAGAATATACTCCATTCGCTTCGCTCTCCAAAGGAAATTAAATACTCTTAGATAGTGGCTCATGCACTCCCGTGTAAATACCTACAACACAAATGAAACATCGGTACAAATTTAATACACATACCATGCGTTCAGAAGGACTAAGAACCTCTTCACAGTCCATCTTATCTGACCCATGCAGTTTATTGGTTAATATTGTCAAAACAAAATCCCTGGAAGCCCCAGAGCTTTTGGGAAGATCCTCCCTCAAGGGCTGAACGGAGTCACCCAACATTCATATAGGCCCAGGGCACTGTGGCAAGTGTTAAGAAACGGTGAACATGACAAAGCCTAAACATTCCACTCTTTTCAAACTATGTACATATGTGAAAATTGCTTCTGCTGGTCAGACTCACATTTTGATGTCCTTTTAAAAAAAAAGTTCTTTACAAACTCTCTATAGAGGATAAATGCTTTCTCCAGCTATTTTCTCTGTAGTTCTAATGAACGCTACCTATCAAATGTCATTTAGACAGTACAAATAGGTTTTCCTCAGATACATTCTTCAGTTCCTTGCAAATTATCCCAAATTAGCAGCTACAGACTAGTAATAATAGAAGAAGAGCACTCCGTTTATTAAGCACTTGCTAAAATCTCTGCTGGAACAAATGAATTACCGATTTTCAGTAATGATTGTTTTAAACTTAGCTTTCTAGCACTCACAGTTACTTTATAAAAATTGAGATTTTGGCTCAACTGTTTATACAGTGGGTGCATTCTAAATGCCAGAAAAAAAAATAAAAAAGAAGAAGTTGCTCTGATCTTACACTTGGGAATAAAAAAAAAAAGCTTATTTCAATAAAAAATATTTAGCAATTTAACTCAGTATCTGAGATATGTTCATAGTCAGCAGTATACAACATTACCGTTGCTATTGGCCCATCAACGTGATAGTCTAAGCTGAAGACATCCCATCCAGTGTCCCCAGGAGATACCTGTATTAAAAAGATACGCTACTTTCAGCGTATAACCAGAACATGCCAGTGCCGAAGAGCAACTCTTGCTTACTTTTCATTTTCCACAGCCTATAAAAAACCCAAACATCCACATCCATACAGAATACAGGAGTTCTCTGTCAAAACTAGTACATTAAGCAAAAACAAATGAAGTTTGACATCTCACCCAAATGTTGATGTTTGTAAAGTCAATGTTTTTTCATTGGAGCTAGTAAAGCAAATGAAGGGAAGGAAAAGCTTCTTAGGCAGGACTCGGCCTAAGGTATAGACTTATTTCAGATGCTACAATATCTCAGTTAACTCTCACCTCTGGGACTGGAGCTTCTCATTAACTCAAGTTTCTTACCCAGAGGTCTCCTTTATGAAACTCACTTTCATTGCTTCACTCTTTGTAACTACTGGTGACCAAGAGACCACTCCCAGGTTCTTGTAAAAGCAACAGCAGTAGGAGCTGTTTACAGAACCTCAGATGAGGGCCAAGAACATCAGTTACTGTTAGACCCCAAATACTCAACTCTGTATTGTCAATGAAGTGGCTGTAAACCCACAGCTTGAAATACAAATAGACAATAGGAAGGAAATGGGAAAATAAGAGAAGACTTATTAAATGAGGTTTACATGATTCAAAGTAGACTTCAGTGGAAGGGGGGGAACGTATTTACTATATGCAGATATTAAAATCTTGTTTCACACAGATGTCCGCATGTATACACACACACAAAAAAGCTATGTTTCAGGTCAGAGTCACCATGATGCAACAGACCTCCAGAAGTCGAACATCCAGTCGTTTGAGAATCTCAGGATTATCAAACTGGGCATTAGTTGCCCTCACTGCTGTCTCAAGGATTCCAGTCAGATTATGCTGATATAAGGTTGTAGCTGGTCGTGCAAGCTCCGGCCTGGTGGTTATGAAACAAACAGTCATGGTATATTACTGAGATATTCTGCAGCACCAGTTTGGTAGCAACTGCAGCACACAGTGAAACACTTCTCTGACAGACTTCCAAAGCCTCTCATATTACTCCCTCAGTCTTAACCACAAAAAAAAAAAAAAAAAAAAAATCAATGAGCAAAATATTTCAAACTGTCTGTTCACACACAGCTATACACCCAAACATCAGCATGAGGAGTAACTTTATCCTCCTTTAACAACAGTAATTTGAAATTACCAGGGTTGCTAGCATAACTATTCTGTAACTTTAGTTGCATTCATATCTAAAATGAGGCAGATGACATCATTAACACATCAAACCAATAATTTCATTACAGTTCCGAGAGATCTACTGATAGCCACCTCACGGGCCAAAACTGCTGGCAAAAGCACACAAACCCACGCCCTCTATGGAACTTAAACTTCCCAAAGAGCTGCAACATGCAAGCAACAAGCACCTTGTGCTGCTCCTCTCCCCCACGATCACTACTAGAAAGTCCCTCACTACTTCTTCCTCAAATGTGATACTTACTCCACAAACCAACCTTATTCCGTTTCACACTGATTTTCATTTAAAAGAGCATAGTCCTGTACAAATCACCACCAAAAAACATTGATTTTGATTTACAAACAAGTTAATGGGAGCTCTATTACGAAGCCCGCCTTCTAGACCAAAGGAAAGCTTTGTAAAGGACATCTTTGGTAGACTAAGTTTCATCAGTAGCATCAGCATGTAAAAGCACTGAGCTTGCAAATACACTTTCAGAACTAAAAGTGATACCTGTAGGTGCACCTGAGTTCTTAAAACAGAGGATGGTGAGGCATCAATTAAATTTTTAAAAATGCATTGAGGCATTGACACAATGTTTTGGATCAAATACCTACAAAACAGAGAAGCCTAACAGTCACAGTAATGCTAACTAGTGGCATAAAAAACAAGAAAACATTTCTGCTTAAACTTGCTGACAGGCATGAGAGAAGTGCTAACATCCTTGAGGTTCTCACAGGGTCAAGCGTAAAGGTATCTGTACTAGTGCAGCTTCTCAAGACATTGTGAAATGGTACTTGTATATAGTTCCCACCAAAAAGGAAAAATGAAGTTGAAGCCTCAGGGTCAAAGAAATTAAACCCAAAATAGAATTTAAAAGTTGTTCAATTAAACCTTCGAGTAGTAAGATACGTTAAGGGTCTTCTTCCAAAAGCAAAACAGTTTCTGTGCTGATCGTGCATATTTGCAAGCATCAGAAATTCAACATAACTACCCTTCCTACTCTCTTACTTGAGCAAGTCCATTAAATGCCTGATAAAGTCTCCTTGACCAAGTAGTAAGTAGCGTCTCATGGCCTGCATGTGTTCTAGTAAATTGTACTTCTTATTGAGAACATCTAGCAGGTATTTGCTGGTCTCAAAATAAGCTGCATCAATTTTCTCTTGAAATGCATTTTCCAGATCTGTGAACAAATCAGCAGCTAAAAGAAAAAAAAAAAAAAAAAAAAAGAGAGTTAAAATTAAATTAGTATTATTCCAAAACTGGGGCAAACAAGCTTTGGAATCAAAACATATCAGCAGAGAAATTGTTCTTTATTCTGATCCACTATATTATGCATTTGGTACAGCAAAAGTGAAAGCAAGTCTAAAGCAGCCCATATTTCAACATTATTAATTTTAACCTGTGCCTAGCTTGGACTCTCCAATAATAGTTCATATTATTTCATCGCTTTTACATAAAAAAAAGAATGATTTTCAGCTTGCTGAAATACTGCAGTTTACAGAATCAAATAATTTGAAAAAGATCTAAAAGCTCAGAGTTAGGAAAAAGTTTTGTTGGGGGGGGGGGATCTAAATCAGAAGTCACTTCTAGGGGCGGGGGGGAAGAAATCAAAGAATCAGTCAGAACAATCAACAGAAAAGAGTTCCCACATACAAGTCAGAATGATAGAGGATGGAGTATGCTTGCAATATCTGAGGGATAGCCAACAACCTAAATTTTTCTTCTCTACCTTTAATGCATGGTACTTTGGGGTTAGAAAGTAGGACACTGTCCTTTAGTAGGAAGCGTATTTCACTCTTTTCTACACCTACAAGCTTATTAAGAAAGGAAATGCAACAACGCTGTTAAGAGATAGCAAGAAGTGTGGCCTCTTCAGGCAACATGGAGCAAAATTCCAAATACTGGACTTTCAACTATCATAAGATTTGGACCTTCTTCAGCATTAAAGGATTTATTCCCACTTTCAACAATTTTTAATCACATAACTATTGCTCTAAAAGCAAAAAATGAAGATTCAGGTACCGAATTAGTGTAAGACAGTGCATGGCCTGCTCCAGGATTAGTTTCAACCTGTACTGCAGACAAGAAAAATTAAAACCAAGTTTCATGTTGTTGTGATGAGAGTCAGCCTCAATAAATAAAATGCTTTTAAATTGAAGAAATAAACACTGATTCTAATTAAGAAGTTACTCTTTAATGAGGGAAACCTCTCAATGTGTGGTTCAATTACATTCCCTGAGGTTTCCAAACTCTCATTCTTTGAAGCTCTCCATAAGACACCAGAAGCACAAGCATATGCAGAGATGTCAAAGAGGTGACACTTGTATGATACGTTACTGTGCTCAAAATCCCTGTGCTAGGAGAATACTACTTAGTCAAGTAACACACAAGAAGCTTAGGAGATGTGAGAATTAATACAGCCTGTCGTAAGGAATCATCAAATTGCCCATTTCTGTCACTTGACAGCAGACCAAGGTCTCTGCTCACTCTGGTCAAGGCAGAGACCTGGCGTGATCCAACAAAGCAATTCTCACATTGCTCAGGTAAGAAAGCAGGGTTCCCACCGCTGGGAAAAAGGGAAATACATCAGCTTGTGCAAATGCATTTTTCTCACTGGTACAGGGCAACAGGGCAGTGAGAACGTCCAATTAATTCTGACTTTCATCTAGTCTCTCCCCATCAGCAGATCCTGTCCTCTTAATGGCTGTCTTCAGAAGATGGGTTTGAGTGTGGCTCCTGTATCGATAGTGGCACCAGCCATCTGATCTGGCACATGGCTTCACTGCTGGCTTTAGCGCAGGAAGGAAGAACTTCTAGAAGGGGCAAAAAGGTAAAAGAGGAGTTTCACAGACAGAACACTAAGTTGCAACACCCCAGTGATCTGTTCCTCTAAGTCACGGGTGTCAAACTCATTTTCACCGGGGGCCACATCAGCCTCACAGTTGTCTTCAAAGGGCCATATATAATTTTAGGGCTGTACAAATTTAACCACTCGGTCCTTTGAAGGCAACCGCAAGGCCGATGTGGCCCCCGGTGAAAATGAGTTTGACACCCCTGCTCTAAGTGTCTTTCCACGAGATGTTCTCAGCCTCGTGGACAAAGCAGAAGAGGGAACAAGACAACCAAAAAAGAATTATAAGCTAATACCTTCAGCTACTGGACACAGAGGTTGGGCCTAGGACTAGTTCAAGACACAGGCAAAGCCAGAAGGCAGCTGCCCAGTTTGCCCATGGCAAGCCTGCCAAGTCAAATATGCTGGTCCTGCCTCCACTCAAGTAGGGGTGAGCACGTCTAAGGCAGCACCTATGGCTAAGGACACACGGACCAGTCTCAACTTCTTGTTATCCCAAGCAGGAAAAAAACAAAATAAAACAAACCTTTCTCCTCTCCTTAGTGCTGCCCCTTGCCTGGAGGGAAGTGACCTGGCCACAGCCTTTTATCTCCGAGACTGGAAAATTCAAGATTACGCGTGTAGCTGTAATGTACCATCTCTGCATACACACACACGCCAACAAAGGCGATGCACCATCCCTGCTTGACATGCAACATACTGACACAAAAAAAAAAAAAAAATATCATTGCTTACATCAACAACCAAGAGGCCTAGGCCCAAGTTTTTAAAGCTGTGAAAAATTATCTCAGGACACTGCGAAAAGACAGAAATGGGTCAAGAAAGGGTCAGGCAAAAAGCACTGACAGACAGGTCCCATGGGTTGCTATTGAATGTAGTGGTCTCATGTCATTCCTGGTTTGGGAGTTCCCAAACTGTGGACAGTTAGAGGTTGGATCTGGGATCACTTTATCTGCCTTTTCTACTGTCCTTCTTCCCCAAGTGCCTGCTACAATCCCCCATCAGGCAACATGACCAACTTCTATACTGTTCTTCATCTCTGGCTTCCTGTTTTAATGCATGTTCAGACAGCTCTTTACATCATGATTACTTCAGCATCAAAAGGAAACTGAGGAAACATGAGTTAAGGTTCCAAAGCAAATTAAAGAAATAAAAACCACCACCACCAAAAAATAATAAAAAAACCACACACGACACCAAAACAAAACAAAAACCAAACCTGCCAACATCAGCCAAACCCATCACCCATCAAACATTCAGATTGAAAATGAAAAAAAGCATCCAGAATGGAGGCTGGCACCCTAGCTTTCCATCATCTTACTACAAGTAAATATCCAAACGGAGTCTCGGGATATTGCCATATGGCACAGACAAGGACAACACGACGCATTTCAACGCCAGTGATACAGAATGTTCTTTCCGTATTGAATGGGTAAAACGCCCTAAATACAAGTGCAGTTTCATGCAGAATTAAGGCAGGGTGATACTATGAGTTATTTAGGCTGCGGCCCATAAGCTCAGTATGCCTGCAGCACACTGCAGATAGAGTGGATAACACCCATTTCTAAAACTACACTTATCTTGGAAACACATATTCTCAGCACTTAAGATAATGTACTTGCTTTGAAGCTCTCATCCCCTACATAATAGAGAACCTATATTTGTGAGGATCATCCATTCAATCAAGGAGAGAGAAACAAGTGAAAATTTAAAAAAAATATTGGAAAAGCATGGCCATAAACACTGTAAAGTGGTGAAAGTAGTGTAGCCAAAGAATGGTTTTGCCTTTTTCAGGAGTAGCTGGCAAGATGATGATTCAAATGCATTTACAGCCCTTATGCACTTAACCTTGATGCCCTTCTGCACTTTAAGCGCATCTTTGACTGGGCAAGCACTGTGCATTGTACAAATATCACACTACTAGTCGAAATATTCTTGCAGACATGAATGGGATTTTATTATTAGAACATGAGGTACTCAAGCTAAAAGTCCATGCTGTGAAGAGTTAATATAAAAAACTAACGCAAGGTTAATCTGGAGAAGGAAAAAAAAAAAAGAAAAAGAAAATCCCACAAAACCAAGTTTTGATGTCACATAGAATAAAGTCATATTTGAGAACAGGAATAACAGAAAAGATATTGTACAAGATGTCCAAAAGTGCAAGGAAGGATGTTCTTAGAAAACTAAGTCAAGAACTAGACAGAAAAACAATGTTTAGATAATTCTTCTCTTGGCAAAAGCTGTATTTACTAGTAAGACATCATTATACTTCTAAAAACTATGTACAAAATAGCATCAGATAAATTATCCCAGTGATCTACATCTTAACTATTAGACTCTTTTTGATATATTAGACGAATTATAAAAAGAAGTTACAGTAGTAAAGTATCACCTTCACCAGAAGAAAGCAAGTTGTCTTTTCTCCCAGATGTAGCAGCCATTACCTTACCTCCCTTCTTAGTATTTACACAAGAAGTCTCCTTTTTTTAAGATGTTTCTTATTTGCAATCTTTCATCATAACAATGTTAATTTCATTGCAAAGAAAATGCCACCAAAGAATAAGCACAAATGATACATAACTTTTCATTCATTAAGACTGAAATAGTATTTCTTTCTAAAAAGAAAGAAATAACCTGAAGGAATCCTGGTAGTTAAGTTCTGCTTGGCGTCCCCAATTTTAAGTAATCTTCAAAAAGAATTTTATTAACCTTCCACAAACTCAGTTTTCTTCGGACCTATTATAGTGTTAGAGTTCATTTACAGAAAGGCTTCTGTCCTGCCTGTTTTTACTACTCATTCTCTTACTTATAACTAATGGACTATGTATTATTTTTTAATCACAGAATTAATTCAGTATTATTATGGAATCATGCAATGAAGTATGTTTGATGAGAAGTCACAAGTACTAAATTGTTACTGCGGCACTCAAAAATATCCCTGCCCCCACCCCAGCCCTCTCAACAAAAGTCAGCTGATGGCAGACTAGTTTCTGAACGGTTTCATTCAGAAAGCCAGTACATCAACCACCATTCAGCAAACCCATCTAATTAAGAAAATAAAACGATGCACATGCATCTTCATAAATGTTTCGTTAAATGCAAATATCCATTAAAATACCTGTATTCTAACGCAGATGGGACTTTGATACTCCTTTCCAACCCCATGTCAGTTTACAGTCTAAACCACATATTGCCCACAGCTCAGCTCAAAGGGAAGAAGTTGACAAAAACTGATACTCTACCGTCTTTTGAAGACTCTGTAGATTTGGCCACAGCAATCATCTTTGTGGACGGAGTTTGATCATGACAAACTTGATGCAAGAAGTTTATGGATTTTCCTATTAATAGGACCTGAACAAAAAAGGATTTTTTAAAGCGATTTGCATATAAACAAACAAACAAAACCAAAAACAAACAAAAAAACCCGCAACACCACATAAAACCAACACCAAACAGAAAGCCACCCACAACCACCAGGACAACAGGATATTTAGTCATCTTTCAGTGGTCTTAGCTCCACAATCCCAACCACAGCAATCCAGAACTTCAATGCCAACACAAAATCTTTTTAAACACAAACTTCTTTCCCCCCCTTGAGATCTCCTTAAACAAAGTTTATCAGAGAGTAAAACAGAGAAACAGTCTTCCTCAACAAACAATTTTAAAAATCTTAATTGTTAAATCTCGTCTGTATTTTCTTAATGGAAATCTAAATAGCAGCATAGGGCAAACAAATCATCAGGAGACTAATTTTCAAATTCATACCTTTTTTGATTGCTCCATTGTAATAAAAGAAGGGATCATTGATTTCCTCAAAGTGTATTTGTCATGCCACAACCGATCAGTTTTAACTGTAGGATCTGAAGCTACAAAAAACTGTAGATTGACATAAATATTGAAAAAGAAAAGATAAATGCAAACTCTCTCCCCTAGTGGTTCATTTCTGTATTCAGAAAACTGTAAAAATATTCCAAGTTGTTCTTCTAACTTAAAAAAAAAAATAAAAAAGAAAAACAGAGCTAATGCGCAAAGTTGTCCTGGCAATTGATATGTAAATTGTATGTTGCCCAATATGAACTCTGAAGAAAAAAGTTAAAGAACAGCTCACATAATTTAATCTCCCCTGTATGTTATGAAACCTCAATGACCTGAGGGTAAAGTGTACTATCTGTAAAATATCCACTATGAAATATGGAAGCGTATAGCATATTCCAGCAATTAGTTCTGCAGTCACGGTAGGAGATAAGGCTCAGAATACAACATATACTTTTATTTTACTGATCCTATTTTTACCCAAGCCCTTTTGGATTTCCTCCTATTTTAACAGATGCAGAAAACAAAAAAACCCACCAACTCCACACACAAGAAATCCTGCAATGGAACTGGTGATCAAATGCTAAGGTCCTCAACTCCATGCAAGAGAATACTTTCATTTGTAAGAAACTAAAACTACATGATTAGTTTTGTAAAAATGTGGGTGGATTCTGTCTTCTTCCTGTCAAACAAGATAACCATTTCTTGGACAAGAACTTTTTTTACTGCCTCCAAATACCATTTCCACCAAGAATGACCAATGCATTTGTTCAACAACTTTGTCTATGATATGAAAATTGTAGCTTTCAGTATAGCACATCCAACAGATTTTTGGTATTAAGAACACTCTTACAGTGCAAATGTAAATTTTTGAATGAAGAGTTGAAAGCTAATGAATTATATAAAAAGCAAAAAAACCAACATCTTATGTCTGAGGAGTAGCTGGGGAAAAAAAGTAAAGACTATTTTACACTTCCAGCCAGAAAGATTCATAGACATTTCGCACAAGTGGACCTTAAAGATCAGCTATGAGTGATATTTGTACTCATTTTTAATTTGACTCAGATGGACAGTTTCAGAAATCAGACAGCATATTTCACACTCAAGTGAAGTTACTCAGATGTGTCTCAGAAGTGCTCAGTTCATTTTAAAAAATGATTCTTTGGTTTCTTCAGACAAAAAAAAAAAGTCATTTTAACAACAGTGTACTGATTGGAGACAGGAAAAAGGGTTAGGAGAGCTTAAAAAGCCATAAAATAATTTCTAAGAAGAAAAGGGGCAGTTACTAGAACTTGCTGTTACAGAAGTCAGAACAAATAACTGTAGAGTTTCCAGAGGAACTCCGGAATGATAAACCTTTTCTACCCAATTTGACAACCCCAAGTTGTTTATGAAGCTGAGGATAACAGTAAGTAGTCAGAGCAGAATATTCTGAACTTTATTACAAATGCAAGGCTTGCATTCTAAACAGGTACAAAGAACTCTGCATATATTTATTATCATTACACTATACACATTACACACTTCTCTCTTCAGAAGCAAGCATCTATTGTTAGTCCACCATTCTGCCTCTAATAAACAGATTCAGGATATGATTCATTGAAAACAACACACATCGCTGCAACCTCCAGATATCACGCTCACTGAATCTATGAAGAGAGTCACATTTCATGTTGTTATTGTATATATTACTTACTCATATGTTATACATTTCTACCACAGTCTACTTTTCAAATTCTCCTCTAAGCCTCCCACAGATTATACTCCCACAAAGCCAACAAACAGATGACAAAATATTTATTGCATCACATACATTACCTCATGGTATGTATCCTCCAGCTCTCCATCATAAATCCAGCGATAAAGGAAATTCAGCACAGGATGGGATACCAGGCCAAGAATGTGCTGAACCAGAGATCTCATGTAGGGATCTCCTGTTTTAGTATAGGCATGAACTGCTGAGGCGAGTTCACCCCCTTTTCTCCCTGTAAGATAATAGTGGAGAGGAACAGAAATGTACCAAGTTAAAAAATATACGCCAGACTTAAATTCCAAAGCCATTGATTTTAGCTAGACATATGTCACTCAGAGCTTCCTGAACAGCAATTCTAAAATACAGCAAAAGCACATTTTTTTTTAATGTTGACAGGGGATTCCCAGGTTTTAAGGCATGAATCATTAACCTCACTGAAGCATTAAGCACAATTCTCTGACATTGTGTTCTGTCTACTTTATGGTAGCTTGGAGGAATCAAAGGTTGACTTTATGCTTCTTTTCTTCCCCGCCACCCCCACCAGAAGAGCATTTAAGGAGCCTTAGTATGTTTTCCTTGTCTCCTGTACTTGATGCTCTCTCAGATATTCTTTGTACATACACACAAACACATCTTTCCTGCCTCTTGGTTATCATTCCCCCCCAAAGCTCCTTTAAGCAATATCTCTTCTTGCAATTGAAGAATAAGATACTGAAAAAAAAAAAAATAGATCTAGTACTTGTTTTGTTATTATGCTGCACAGTTTTAAAGCTTCTTGCACCACAGGCTGTAGCATTAAAATTTTTCATGAATGTCTTAAAAATAAAGCCTACCTTTTTTTTTTAAATTCCAAATCATTACCAGTTCCAATAATCAATGTAAAACAGATGTTGTGAGCCTTTCTTGTTCAAGATACTCTTTCCAAAGGGCCACAATCTCCACTATTTTTTGAAGACAGCAAAGTTGAAGCATCCCTCGAGAAGCACAGCCTACAGGCTGATTACTGGCCAAAGTTTTCTCTGACTCTGATGCCACTCCTCAGCAATTTTTTGTGGATTGCCAACACAGCCACACATTATTCACAGATTTGTAAAGTTTCACTGTTTCACGTGAATCTGCAGAGAAGTGCCGAATCACTCCTATAGGCTATCACATAGTGAGGAAGAGAATAGTACTCATACACAGTAAACAGACCGAGCCAACCACTTCATACTGTATTAGTGGGGGGTTTTCCACAGTGCAAGATGACTAAAAGTAGGTGCTTAAAATTTGACCGATTTCTCAAGTATGTTCAGGTTTAAAAAAAAATCCAGAAAGTGTATCAAAAAACCACTACAATTTATCACATTTTTTCTTAAACTAAAAGAGAAAGAATCTGTGGATTAGCTACTCAAAAATTTCTAAAATGTAACAGTAACATTACTGAGATCCACTTTTGGCATGGCAACCACTCAAAGTTACATAGCTTCTCCAGAAATGTTAAATGAATGTTAAACAGACCTTGACAGTGATCAACAAGTGCTGCAAGGGTCTTTAACCTTATTTTAGGATCATATGTCCAGACTAGAAGACGGCGAAGCGTTAAACTGCTCTCAAGTCCCAAATTCACGCCCTGATCATCTTCCAGTTGCAACTGTTCAAATTAGAAACAGAAAGACATATCAAGGAACGAAAAACGGCAAAACTGAAGCAGAACTGCTATTCCATAGTTTTTTGTTCTGAAGTTAGCTTTCTACTAATACACTTGAAATACCCAGTATTATATGTTCTCGCATTAAACCATTGGGACAAAACCCAAAAGCCACACAAGTGGTAATAGCGCATCAAGTGCAGGTGAAAGGATGGAGACAAGCAGAAGTGGAACAGGGCAAACAGACAACAAAGGACAAGAAAGTTAAAGAAAGCAAGGTGATAGATAGTCACAAAAAGAGAGAAAGGCAAAGTAGAAGAGAACAGAGATCCTGAAAGACAGCAAATACTGGCCAAAGACATGCTCGGAAAAGATTGAAGACAAACATCTAAAGGAAAGGAACAGTGCAGGAGATAAAATTTCTATTACTGCACAGCCAGCTTATTTTAGTTCAACATGGGACAAATTCTGTTCAGTGTCTTCCTCCAGAAGCCATCAGAACTTCAGTTAGGTACATAGAGAGATTAAGGAATTCCTACCACTGATAAAACATTAAAAGCTATGATAAGAAAAATCTGCCACAATGTGATTACCATGAAACTTCCAATACCTCGTACAAATACAGATGGGTAAGCAGGACAAGAACACAACCTAAGAATACAGAGGCAAGTTCCAGCAGTCCGAGCAGATCAACTCTTAGAAAAGATGCTCTGTTTCTTCTTCTACGCCACAACCAATCCACTCCATGCTTCCAGGTCTAGCACACTTTTTTTTTCCAAATACAATTTATCATTTAAGATTAGAGTCACCCACATTAAACTCAGCCTTAAAGTCAGTTGAATTCATAGAATCATAGAATGGTTTGGGTTGGAAGGGTCCTTAAAGATCATCTAGTTCCAACCCCCCCGCCATGGGCAGGGACACCTTCCACCAGACCAGGTTGCTCAGAGCCCTGTCCAACCTGGCCTGAACACCTCCAGGGATCCACAGCTACTCTGGGCAAACTGCTCCAGTGCCTCATCAGCCTCATGGTGAAAAAATTCAGAAGATTCTGGATGCCCCTGCATCCACATTTTGCTTTGTCTTTTTAAACTCATGTTGGAAAAAGATGGAAATTGGCATCAACAAGAAAGATACATGAGCAAGAACTGCCCGTTGTCTTTAGGGAAGAAATTATAAACTCGCATTTTCATCACGGAAGTTTTAAAGGGGTGACTATTTGAAAACAGTCTTGAAGGAAAAGACCTGAAAAGCTTATGGAATAGTACACAGTACACCCAGGAAGACTCTTTCAAAGGAAGAAACATGTCTGTGGAAAGCTCTGAAGGCATAATATAAAGTTACAGAGAGAAAGACAACACAGAACCCTTTGATGATATTCTTTTTATGCCTGAAATGATAACTGGAACTGCAGCTAACAACTTTTAAGCTGGCAGCCTGTGTGATCTCCTGAATACAAGAATCCAGCATGCATTTAATTCCAAGACATAATTCTGAACATGTTATCAAGCAATTGAGATGTACAGTTTTGTAAAGAAAATGTCTTTCAAAGGAGTAGATTTTTTTTCCATCACATTTATTTCAAAACTTGTAAGTTACCACGCTCACCTCTGGGATGATCTGGCACAAGTCTTGAGAATGCTGATTTCTTTCTTAATGATTTCTGCTCCATCAATTATGAACATAAGAAATGCCATCCTCTGTCAGAATCCTGGCTAGATGAGCTACTGCGCTATCTCCGGTAATGACAAAAGGAAGCATTGTACAAGAAGAGAAAAAAAAGCTGATCCTTCTCTGCAGTGTGTCCCCCTTAGGCTTCCTGCAGCCCAGCTGCAGTGTTCAGGACATCAGAGGATGAATCCTTGTGCAGCCCTTCTAATGGCAGTTTGCAGACCTGCCTTCCATAAATTTGTATAATCCCTTTTTCAACCTGTTGATAGTGCATTTTGCATTGACATGCTAGGGAAACAAATTTTGTAAGTTGGCTCCCCTTCTCTGTTTTATATTAACCTCCTGCTAATTTCAGAGTGCCTCCTTTCCTCTTGTCACCACTCACCATATCCCACAACTTTGTGTTTCTCTTATCCTTCCTTAGTTTGGAAGCCCCAGCCACAGTCCCCCTGTGCCTGTTCCTCTTCAACCTCAAGAGACTCGGCCCGTCTTCCCTCTCCCACACAGCAATGTTCCTGAGGATTTTATCTGACTTTCTCCCTCCTTAGTCTCTACCTTCACGATGTGCTAGAGGCTGCCATCAGGACTGCACACTGTGCTCCAGTGTCACACTGATACCTGCTGCCTTGTTCTCAGCGCCCATCTCCCTGACACCCAACTGCACACCATGTCCATCTGCACAGAAAACCACCTGTGAGGACACCAAGGTTTTTCCCAAATTGGGCCTGCTGATGCTAAGCTTGGCAGCAAGGAAGCATGCATTAGATTAGCTTCCCTCCAGATATTATAAAAAAACCTTGTACTTCCCACACAGGGGCTCGCTGTCACCTGTTTGCTCACACACTCCATTTCGTGTTGCTCCTTGCCATGGACAGACCATCCAGAGTACCAATGTTAACAACCTTTTACTGACAGACTGGGACATTTCACTCTGCCTTACCTTCTCCAGACCATCAACATCAACTAAAGCCAGTGCCAGCATATATCTTTGGTGCACACTACTGACCCTTCTCCATCCTGCAATGTGACCTTGTGCTTCCCAGCCTTCAAGTCAAAAGAGAATCTCTCCTCCACTGCTGGGTCTCCTTCCTTTCTTTCTTGCTTCCTTCCTTCCTTTCTTTCACAGCCTCTGAGGAGGAATTTTGCCAGGGGTTCTTGAAAATCCAAACATAATATGCCTCCGGGATCCCCTTAAGTAAGGTGCTGAGGGACATCCCCAGAAACTCCAGTCTGCTAGTGCAGCAAAACTTTGATTGTCAATACAGTGTCTGTCATGTAATGTGCTCAATACACTCACGAGCTCTAACACTGGAGATGAATCTGGCAAGGAATATGAAGAGCAAAATCAGTGAAAGGAAGACTAGTAAAAATGTGGGTCCAACTACTGAATGGTGCTGGGAGAGTGGTGACAGAAAATGGAAAAAACTGAGGTACTCAATGCCTTCTATGCCTTGGTTTTTTGGGTAGGATTTACCACTGGGAACACCAGACATCATCTGAGATCAGAGGTGAAGTCTGGAACAAGAGAGCCTTACTCCAACTGGAGAAAGATCAGGTTAGGAAACATTAAACGAACTGGAAATACCTAAGTCTATGAGACCTGATGGGATGCACCCATGCTGGGATGCTGAGGGAGCTGGTCAATGTCACTGCAACGTCACTCTCTATTGTCTTTGCAACATCATTGCAATCAGAGGAGGTTCCTGACAACTGGGAGAAAGCAAATGTCACTCCTCTCTTCAAGATGAGGGATCCATAGAACTACACACCAGTGAGACCCACCTCATTCCCGGGGATGCTGACAGAGCAACTACTGCTGGAAACCATTTCCAAATGCATGGAGGACAAAAGTCTCAGGAAGAAAAGCTCACGGAAAGGAGGAAGAAGGGGACACATTTGTGGTGATGGAGTTTGTCTTCCCAAGCAAGTGTTAAGTGCGCTGAGGCTCTGCTTGCCAGGAAGCAGCTGGACATCTGCCTGCTGATGGGAAGTGGTGAATTAATTCCTTACTTTGCTTTGCTTGCATGCACAACTTTTCCTTTCCCTACTAAATTGTGACTAACTTGATTGACTTGTCTTTTTGCCTTCCTTCTATTTTCTCCCTGTTCCCCAAGAGACAGGGGTGAGCAAGAGGCTGGGTGGGTGTTTGGCTGCTGGCCAGGGTCGACCCACCACAAAGACAAATGCAGTTTGAAATTAAGTGATGCCAGAACTTTCCTTTCTTTTTCCCCTTACATGATTCCCCTCCCACCAGACTCGTCTCTTCTTTTGAAAGGTTTAGTGGGGCAGGAAAAGTAGAAGAAGCTGCATTTCTAAGAAGTCATACGTATCTTCACGGGCAAGAAGTTTTAGAAGTCAGAATACATGAGTACTCCAGCAAAACAAGAGAGCAAACATGTTTTGGACAGAGCAGGAAATAATTACAAAAAGAATAACTGGATAGTAGCCAAGAAAAAATAGCAAAAAGTGTGTATGACAGGTATTCCAAAAGTCAGGAATATTGAAGAACTGGAAGTGAGTCAAAAGGAATAGATACTTTGAAAATGCTTACAGAAGCCTATGACTTATACTACAGGTTTTTTTAAAATCAGAATTTTAAATGTCATTTTAATTTAACTTCAGGTTATTCTCAGAATATTTTTTTTCAGTTACGAAGAATGAACTCCTTGAAAGTCCCATATAAAAAAGCAAGGAGATAAAAAAAAAAAATCTAATTTTTATTTTAGAGCTAGCATCTAAGTGCACATACCTACAAACATTTGTGGACGAACTGCAAAATTATCAGCACTGAGCTGGTCTATACATCAAAGAAAACTAATAGAACACTGAAACATTTTACTCTCTCAATACAACGGAAGAGACAAGGAAAATGCACAAACTGTCCCAGACAGAACAAAAAGTTGAAACTGTTGTTTCTAACTGCTGAACCGTGCATTACTTTAAATACAGAAAGATATTCTCTCTCTCTTCAAAGATGTGCCATGCTGCTTTGGATTTGAATGATAAAAGATATCGTGCAAGATGAAACTGAGAAAAATTACGCAAAAAAGGAAGAGAGGCTTAGGAAGAGACATTATATTCCTTGCTTATGTAAGAAATCAAATAACAGTGAATTTCTAAGAGAAAAATATTCATTGGCACATACATCCAAAGAGTAAGAAATGTCAGTTACAGAGAATTGTGCCCACTGTCAACAGAAAGAGCTGTACATCCTTCCCTTTCTAAAGGGATACCTAGGTGTACCTTTTAGGAGATATCTGGGTAAAATAAAGCAAAATAAGAAAGTTAAATAAGAACCACTTAATTTACCTGAGAATGCAAAACAGATAGAAGTCGGTAGTATTCCTTAAGTTCCTGATGTAAGGCTGCACAAAAACTCTGTAAGAGAAAGAAGAAAAAAGAGAAAAGAAAAAAGAAAAAAGAAAACAAGTGAGGAAAAGTCTTTCTGATTTAATCTAGAACAACTTTTATCCTATCACCACACTGTGAAGGTAGTTAGAAATTCCTTAAAACAAATCAAGCTACAAGTTTCAGCATAAAAGCCAATTCTTACAACTGGCCAACATACAAGCACTTGCCTAAGAAATGCAGAGTTTTTCCAAGAATGCACATTGTAAAGTGACTTTCTGTTTCTTGCTGTCTTAATTCTACCAACAGATTAAACTATGACAAGTGTTAACTCTCTAAATAGACATATCATCTCAATAGAGACATTAATAATTACCATAGGGATGTGCAAATAAAAACACTATCCGGAAGAATTTTTCTTTAATAATTATGTAACATACAGTATGTAGTAGAGTTTAAATTTCAGGAAGGCTTCTAATAACAGAACACGGACATCAGGCGACCATCGTTATATTTACAGTACAGACTGTATGACGTGAACAAGCAAACAAAATGCGTATAAAAAAATACTCCCAGTAAAAGCTGCTGGATCAAGTACTCTAAATTCTTGGCCTTTTATCAGTTGACAGTCATATATGATTCTTCACTTGACATGGGAGAAATGAGTAACACTAAGCATATGCCAAGGAATCTATAAAATGCGCAGAAGTTAACAGGCCTGAATTAAAGCAAAGATTCCTCTTTGTAAAACAATTCTAAGCACAGCTACTTTGGGTCGTTCAAAAATAAACAAAAAGGTAGATTTGAAAAACAATTCCTGAAAGAATACTTGTTTAGTAATGGATAGTTTTGCACAGCCTAGGGTCCTGGGGTTTTGCTTTCGTTTTGTAATGTTTTTAACCTCACACACAGACTAAAGACATTTCCGCAACACATTTTCTAAAGCAGAATTAAAAATATGGCTCATTAATTTTGAACTGAGTTGAAAATTTTTTACTTGAAGCACTTTTTTTTTAATAGTACTTCCCTGCACACACGAATTCTTCAGAAATGATTTCTTAAGCAATTCTCAGATAATTATTTTGGTATCTATTTTAATGGACTTTTTTTTTTTTAAAAAAAAAAAAAAAAAGGAAATTCCCCAGGACAATCCCTTCCACCCCTTTTAAAATCATCACAGTCAAAGTAATTTGAAAAAAATATGGAAAGCCTCACACAAAAAGAACCCAAGAGCTTGAAGTAAAATGTTTATTCACTAGAGCATGTACAAGGGAGAAATTATTCCTGCAAGCACAAGGAGAAAATACATCTTCATTCCTGCTAAGAGGCCTATCTGCTAAGAGGCTAAGAAGTCTAGGAAAAAAATATCATTAATCTTGCCATTGTACCCTTTCTAAGGAAAGAGAGTTCCTTTCTTCAACTCAACATTATAAACTAGAAATAAATTTGCAATTCATTTTATTCCAGAGGATACTGAAGGGCAAAAAGAAATCCCCTTATGCGTAACCCCGCTTCTCATTTCTTCTCACTTGCTTCTTCAGTACAGTTTTGAACCTATTACAGCAGCGCTTGCCATGGCAGAGGGCAGAGTAGAGCCTCCAAGAGGATACTCAAAAGCACTATACATCTACTCAAAAAGTGAGAACAGTAATCATTGACTTTAGTACCCAAAAGGATTTAGGATCTAACTGGCCATCAACTGTTCAGAGAAGATTTAGAAGTTAAAAGTTACATCCAGTGCCAATTCCTGTATTACAAACTACAGATTTTTGTTTCCCAAACTGTTACAAAAAACTGGACATTAATTTTAGACTTCTGATTTGGTCTACACAAAAAGAGAAATCAGGAAGGAAAGAGAATGCTTGTTCAAGGGAAAAAAAAAAAAATCAAAATGCCCACTATCTCAACTGGATCTAAATGGGCAAAATGTCAAAACATAAGGCAAGTTACACTTCATTGCTGATTTTTTTTTTGCTTTCTCAGAACTTAGATACTAAGTACCAAAAGTAGAAGAATATAACGTTAAAGCGCAGTATACTGTTATATCTCTACTCCTAGTAATTGTCAATACCAGACATTTTGCATGGTAAAAACAGTCACCAGAATCACAAGAGGTGACGGACATGTCATCCTGCATGTGGTTTAAACAGGGCTTACAAAAGTGTTCTCTTAAAAAGCAAAAGATGCTTTTGAATGCACATATCCTTGTGCTAAATTCTTAATGCATAGTGTGCAGCACCTGAAATTGTCAGCTATAAAAGCCATGAAGAGCAATAGTATATACTCTTCTTGCCTAGATACTGAGAGCAGGAGTAGAATATATGTTTTTATTTGTACACTTATGTCCTGGAAATACATATAAGTGCTTGACTCGAGCAAAAGTAACAGCATTAGAGCTATGCAGATTCAGCTAACTACCTGCACAGCCTTCTGCACAGGATCTGAAACCTGCATATGGTAGCTAAGATACTGCACATTTAAATTCACTGAAGTATTAAAGTTCTCTCCCTGCTGTAAACTTGACGATTAAAGCCAGAGACAGTACAAA
Source organism: Caloenas nicobarica (assembly GCF_036013445.1). Taxonomy (NCBI): domain Eukaryota; kingdom Metazoa; phylum Chordata; class Aves; order Columbiformes; family Columbidae; genus Caloenas; species Caloenas nicobarica. The sequence continues at coordinate 152,628,793 of NC_088245.1, read as the reverse complement.
TAAGCATAAGCAGGAAGCTACTAAAGAAACTTCACCCAGATATAAGGGGGAGAATCTGAAGAAAATACATATACAGTAGCACTACCATATATAACATGGAAATCAGCATTGGATCACTAGAAAAATAATTATTTATGTGTAACTAAAAGGGTTATTAGGAAAAAGAGACAGAAGGGAACAGAATAAAACATCAGAAAAGTAGGAAGCACTACAGTGTCTCTACTGACCTCTTAAGAAAAATTAGATTGAAGGGAGAAGCACTTCAATTTCTTGGCAGATTAGGTAGGATGTTATGGCTAGAGGCAAGGATAACATTTGTCGAGTCAGAAGGGATAATATCCAGTTTTACAGAGGGAGCAAGTGAGAGGAAACGGGAATGCCTTAGCAGTAAGTGTGGTTTTGGGTATTACAGCAGCTGTGAAGTTACTGTAGACTACAAATCATGATGATGAAACCTATAAAAACAAAAATTGACATTCTTTTGATGCTGTATTCAAAAGAAAGGGCGGAAGATAATGGGGTATTTGCATTTTATGTAAGTTAGCGCAGTATTAACATGTGAACATCAACATTAGCTGACAAGAGTGCCTCCTGCATAGGTCATCCTAAGAACTGAATTGGTGATCAATCAGCTCAGAGATGCACCATCCCATGTAAGCAATGCTTCTGTTTATAAACATGCATGACCACTTAAAAAATATGACTTGGGGAAAAAAAAAGAGATTAAGAAAAGGAATCAATACATGAGACTTTCCAGCCACAAATGATGGGGGCAACTCCTTCTTATGACCAGCAAGAGCAAATGCCTTTCCCTTCCTTTCACACTATGACCAATACCAAAAGCAGCAATCCATAACAGGAGTAAATCCAAAGATGAATGCTCCACAGTTATGCATCATTCTAGTACTGCATTTTACTCAGTAATTTCTAAGGGAAACAAGACCAAAATGTTGTAGCAAAATCAATTTTTTAAGCTGTCCTACCTGTCCCACAAGTCCAAACGCACGATCCAAACTTCTCTGGTCTGTGTATTTTCTTATTTTGTTATGTAGCCATCCCAGCTCTGCAAGTCTACTTGTAGTATCTCTGAGAGATTTGGACAAGCTCACCTACAAAGTTAACAGAAACAATTACTTGCAATTTTAAGTCAAATCTACCATGCCAATACTTGTTTCTTCACAAAAGCCCCTTTCTCATAAAACAAGCTAGTTCAGGAAACAATCATTTTTACATTCTACAGTAGAGATAGTGCAAAAAAACCCACAACACTTCAACAAACAACCCAGGCAACCAAAGAATTAGCATTATGTTTATACACATAAGCATTGAAAAGGCAGCAGCAGCAAACTATTGGCAACTTTGTGATCTTCCCTTTTAGAAATCTTAATGTAACAGTATTCATACAGTCTTTTTATGTGAGGCAGTTATGGCCGTAATAAAAGGTCCTCAGAAAAGAAGAAATCTGAAATTTTATGATGTAGAATCACACTTCATCTTATACTGACAATCAGCAGGACTGAAAATATTAAGAGCTCTAGAAGAGGAGTCAATGACTGAAACTCATGAAGAAACCTAGAGAAAATAACTAGTTACTACTACATGTGAAAGAAACTAATAGAAGATAAGTGACCCAATGCCAGACTAGATTATCAGGAACTAAAACTTACAGAATCCAAATTCCAAACTTAAGTGAGATCCATCAGTAACAGCTTTTATAAACTATTTAATCATGTAGAAAGACTAGAATTGCTCAGAGAGGCACTTTTCCTACACCACATCTCTCACTTCATCCTGCAAGCCTGCCTTAGTCCCAAACCCTATTTAACTACTACTACTTGCATCTGAATCAGCACTTTTTTTTCTTTAAATTGCCAACAGATAAAACACTGATTCTCTTGTTCCTACTTCAGATTTGCTTCTATGACGTTTTGTCACATTACCGAAGAACACCATCATCAAGTTTTCAAAATTTTATCGGGCAAAGAAAAACAAACAATCTGACTGATACGCTAAGCCAAGAGGCAGAGATTGACTTTTGCCCAGAGCGGTTAGGCCTATCCCACCTCTACAGATCATTTTAACTTGGAAAGACAGCTGGAACAGTCAAAAACAAAATAAGAAAAACCATTATCAACCTAAACAGGTTGTCAAAGAACGAGAAATCAAGTTAGTTCATTAAGCCTTTTAGTTAATGGTACAGACATTCTCTAGCATAAAAATCAGCTACAGCGTCAGGCACAGCAGCAGGGGCTTGAACCGGGCAGCAGCAACTGGCTTTAAGACCAGAGTTCAGTCCCTGGCACTCTTGTTTAGATACACAGGCACAGCTTTAACTTCGTAAACAACTTCTGCAGGGTAAATTCTATCCCAAAGAAGCACGACTGGACACAGAAACTCTGCCTGCAGCTAAAAATCAAAGCGATGATACAAGAACTATTTAGAATTCTGCAACTAAAGAGCGCTTGGCAGGCATTAAGTACCACACACATCCGCTGGAATCAAATGAGGAACAAGCAAAACTGGCTTAGTATTATTACATTTGTATCTCCGAGATCAAATCACAAGCAGCTAGCTTACACAGTGCTGAATGTCACCAACAGGCCTAATATTAATGTTGATATTAGAAAACATTCAGGCAAGAAAAACAGCTTAGAAAGTGTGTTTCTTTCTGGAAAAAACAGACTGTGTACAATGACTATTTTGCACAGCTGAGGGAAAACTACATGCTTTGACTACTATTTTGCCAGCGTGCAGTCAACACAGCTAGAGGAGGTATGATCTTGGTCCTCCTTGTTCATCAGAAAAAGTTCCAGCTGCAGCTCTAGTCAGTCAAATAATTTCATCTTCACTGGGTCCAGTAGCTCAGTGCAAGTGCCAATAAGGGAATAAGGATGCAAGACAACTGACTTCATAGAAATAATTGAAGACAAAGTTCTCAGGAAAAAGCATTATTCAGATGTTTTGTGGTCAATAATCACACTCTGTATAAAGAGAATTAACTAAAACAATTTTTCACCTCAAAATAGCCTATTTGATATGAAAACTATACAGAGAACTAATGAAACCCATAGTGTCCTTTTTCCAATCGCTGATTAAGTTTTCTCCATATTCCTCTAGAAAAATCTATCATGCCACTTTTCCTTTGCTATATATAATCTAAATTATAGATGGAACATAATTAACTCAGTGCAGGTGTTGAGGAATTACAAACTTTGCAGCATCTACAGGTACAGAAGATGATATCCTTAAGAATCTGTTTATTAACAACATTTAACTGATTTGACAAGATTTAAGTTTTTTATTTTTCCCTCCACTAAGCAGCCCTAAATGTCACTGTAAAGTAACAGGAGGAACAACTATATTTTTCACTATTTGCAATTATTATGGAGAAGAAAAGGAAATTAGTTCAGTTATCATCAACATTAGGATAAGTCTACCGTGCTCTTGGCACATGAAATGACCCAAAAATCCAAGTCCCCACCATTTTAAGACTATGTCATATTGCATACTATAAAGTTCTTAATACAAGTGAAAATTAGAAGCACTGTCTTTCCATTTGAACAAGAACATGAGAACCAATTAGTGAGATGAAACTGAACTGAGATGGAGTACTGTCTAAATATTGAACAATGAAATATGTTTAACATCTCACCACCTTAAAGAGACGAGATCTTTTCTCTCTCAGTTTCTCTGACCGCTATTTGACACCTTCCTTCAAATTCACACCAGCTGGATTTTCTATCAACAGCAACAGTTGAAAGCACTCTGTTCAGTTCTATCGGCAATCCTTTCTTGGGTGAGCTGTATTATCTCATCTAATCACTTTTAAGTTGTAATCAAGACCATAACATCAAGTGGCTAGCATCCATTCCACATGTCAGGCCGCTAAACTTAATCCAATAATAATAATATTGTCAAAAGCCTGCATCTGCATTGTGTTCATTCTCATACACTGGGGTGAGGAATCCTCAAGTAATAACTTAGGAGTCTTTGTACTGGCTTAATAGTTGGGGGGCTATTCACAACTTGTGAAATGCTACTGTTTCTTTGTGGGATTTAATCTACCCAATCAATTTTAAATTAGAACTATTGAAACTATGTTGTAGTTATAAAAAAAAAAAGTAAAGGCAGCTAGGGGAGGGAATAAAGACTTGTGGTAATATTTCAACTTTAACATAATTTTCATAGCTATTTTCCCTCAATGTACCTCTCTGTTCACATATGAAATACAAATCACCATACAGTACCTTTCCCTCCACTTTATAGCAATTTTCAGAATTGCACATTTTGATGTTTTTGCCATCTATTCCCTGGAAGACATACAAAACATCTCTTACAAGGTTTGCTTCGGTTATTTCAACAGAGCCTAGAACAAAAAACAAAAACAAAAACAACACACAACAGCATTCAGATTTGTTGGGACAATTAGTTTTGATTACAACTTCAAAAAGCTATCTAGAAGCCCAGCCAAAAAAAAAAAAAAAAAAAAAAAGGAGAAAGCCTGTGTTTATGACCTGTAAAGAAATGTTTTAAGTCCTCTTAATAATCTGACAGGAAAGCAAAGAATTTCCTTTACTTGCCTCTACCAATACCTGGGATTCTCTTGGAGCAGGTCAGCTTGTATGACACAGGGCATGCTATATTTTAACCAACACTTCAGCCAGTTCTTAAACTTATCTTCTCTGATTCAATCATCAGTGCGAGTTCTGAGGCAAGTATCATAACAACTTTACCCTTCTTCAACCAAACAGCTGAAGTTGTTAAATGAGATTTACAGAATAATCTCCTCTACATTCAGCTCGGAAAACAGAGTTAAGCCAGAAGGAAGAGCCGCTCATTTAAAATTGGCTTTCAATCATATGTGCTACTGCTCAGTGAAAAAATTGATCAAAACCAGACTGCCAGCTGCATAACAGCCATAACACTGGCAAACAGAAAAGTGCAAATACTGTTTCTGAAGATAGATATACGTTTGATTTAGTAAAGCTTTTGCTATTGCAGCATACAGTTTGCTTCTGGCTCATATCTCTAGTTAGAGGTTAGATTATGTTTGAGATTTAGGATATTTATTGATTTAAAGGAAAGATTGAAAAAGGTGCTATGCAGGCCACTGCAACTACTCCCACCTTTTCTAGGCAAAACAGCACCATCTGCTTTTGTAACTTCATGTAAGATATCAAAACCAAAACGATTTCTACAATGACTATTCAGAAATTGAGATGCTACAACATGCTTCTCCCAGATTTGACAGCACTCTTACTCTCATCAGTTTGCATCCCCAACAATCCACTTTCCCAGAATAAACACAACAAAAAATAAACTCTATTCTTATTTTGGCAAAAGTAGCCCTCACCTCAAGGTGCTGTTTAAAACTCAGACTCCTCTCATAATACTAAGATGTGCATGAGAAGCTAGTCCCTCTTAGGAACTCATAGTGAAATGGTAGAAGATTCAAGTGCACTTTTCTTTAAATGGTAGATAATAGAACAGGTATTAATATCAACCATACAATGCTCCTGATTATACTGTCTGTGTAGATGCAGCAGTAAGAAAACTCCGATTAACAGCAACCAACTTTAGAAGAAAAAAACCCACAATTTTTAATTAGAAGAATTTCATATTTGTAGAAATACATCTTCTTGACAATAGCCTTTTCTATACTGCATGCAGTTCTACTTCTGTGTCTACAACAAGTGCCTACATTTAAGAAAACCGTCAGTCCTTACACCCACCGCCATGAGAACCAAGAGTCACAGCTGCTGTACTGCCCTTTAAGGCAACAGGTACAACAAAAATAAGAGGCAGCGCTAGATTTTTATGTGGTTTTTTTTCTATATTTATAAATACATATATACACATATACATGTATATGTGCATGCTCTTGCACATGAACAGTACTGTTAATTAGGTTCTAAATGCCAACTGCTGGCCTCAGATACACCAGTCCAACTCTGGTGCAAAAGCTGTTGCTTTGTGCACTGTTACTCATAAAGATGTAGGCACTGGTAGATAGATTATATTTTAGCTTCCAATTATCCACACTTCTTTATATAGGAGTTCTTTAAAAAAAAAACCAAAAAACATAAAACCCCACATCTCTTATCTTTCTTTGCCAAAGTAACAGTACTGTAGGATGACTACATCTGCCACTAGCTCTCTTATTCAGAAAAGTCTCCCATTTATTACAGTAAAAGTAGAGTGGGTTGCAACTTACACAACTGCCACAGAGATCACCCGTTAAAACAATTTCTCCTGAATTTACATGAGTGTACCTAAGAATAGACCCTTTAGGCATCAGTTTCAAGTTTGCAGCCACTTAATCAAGGAAATAAATTAGTAATATTTATATATTTATTTTATTGACAATATTGTGTGTCAATTGCTCTAAATACCACCACTGTAAACAATGTGCTAATTTAAATAAAAAATACTTTTAAGAGCTTCATATTCTAGTGCACATTTCCAAGTTTTCAAAGCAGAATTTAACAAATGGATGAGTCTATTTCAACAAGTTCTATTCATGGAGCTCTCTTTCTGACCCTCTAAAATCAATAGCATCTTCTGATCATCAAAAGAGTGATCATTACTCACAAGCCACAACCACTTGATGCTGACAAACACTGCAATGGAGTCAGTCTTAAGAGGATCAGAACACAATATCAAACCAGCCATTGCAAAAAAGGAATTAACAACCAGCAAAAGAGATTGTGGCCCAACATACTAGTCTTGCATATTTGCTCCTATCGTATGCATTCTAGCAAAACACTCCTCAAAAACTTCGACACGCAATAAAGCTATTTCAAAATTATTAAAAAAATAATTAAGGATGCAGAGAGCAATTGTAAGAAGTTCTCTTTAACAAAAGCATCTTTGCTTACCACTTGTATCCCCTTCTCGCCTTGACCTTGGCACACCACGGGACACAGCATTCGGAAAGCCTTTTGAGGTAGCGCTTTGTAAAGAAGGCTGGTTTGCACTTAGAGTCCATGCAAGACGCGACCCTAGTTGCTGACGGAGGCAATCTCCAACGCCTGGAGCTTGGTAGGATTGTCTAAAAGGGCAAAAGGAAGAAACATGTTTAAAAACTTTGATTCTACACTCTGGTTTGTTGTATGCGAATTCTGAAAAATGCCCCAAGTTTGAGTTTGGTTTTTTGTGGATGTTTTGTTTGCTTGTCTTAATAAAGGAACCTTAAAAAAGGGTGCAGAACATACAAATTATTTCTTGCTTCCTATAAGCCTACACTTTCAGAAAAACAAACGGTAGAAAAGAAAGGAGGTACGAATTTGAAAAATATTATTTCATATCAAAGATTGACTTTGTTTGCAATGAACTGTGTATATAGGCTGAATTGGATTAAAAGTGGTCAACTATAATAATAACAAACAAGCCATAATACAGAGCAAATATTCTCCCTCTCACAGATGATGAACACATTAACTTTCCCTCCACAGAACAGATTCTGTGCAGTGCATCTCTGTCAGGCTTTGTAGAGCTGCAGGGGTAATACAACATGTTATCCAATGGCACAAGAAGGGCTCAGATTTTGTGCATGTTACTGTCTGTATCGGCTTATTTAACAAAGTCAATACTCAGACAATCATCTTATGGTTTACAATGGCCAGTTTCTACTCAAAGATCTGAACTATTTGGTATTTGAATGTTTCAGTTCCAAATGTAGATTCTTCTTTCTATGAACACACAATTAAACCACTGCTGAACAGCAGCTGTTTTAGGATTTTTTTTTTTCTAATAGGTAATTTTTTTTAGTCAACTCTTGTACACTTTTTTTTCAAGAAAAGCCCTGCCCACTCAAGATGCAAGACTGCTCTAATACAACAGCCAGCGTGCTGTGAACGTGCTTAAAAGAAAGTGAGACCATGCAAGAAAGGTGACCCATTTGAAAATGGAGGATGTTAAGTCTACTGATTTGATGCTGGCTGAGGAATCCTTTAAAAGGAACTTGAGTGAGGACTTTAAATCCAAGGTATTTAGGGAACAAAGATAAAGACTGTTTTAAAGGGTTTCAGAAGACTGAGAAATTTGGAAAAGTACACTAGAATCCAGAAGAGTGGACCCAGTAATATATCAGCTGTTCAGCAGATAGCTAAGATTAAGCTTAAGAATGGATACACTTGGCCAGCCATTTATGTCTTCATATGGTCATGTGAAGGCACCTGATATCCAGAACTGTTCAGCTGAGGAATACCTATAGTGGAATTTTGAATGGCATATAAACAGGGAGGGTGAGGGAAAGAAAAAGAAGGAAGAAAAAAAAAAGAAGAAGAAAAAAAAAAAAGTAACACCTTTACTCTTCCTCAAACCTATTTGAAAGGTAAAACAGTTTAATTTACCCTGGAAGGAGCGACTGTGGAGTTGGCGTTGGCCCATTCAGGGCATACAGGCTGATGCTGCTGATCCCGCTGCTCCCCATGCTGCCAGAGCTTTGGGCAGACTGAGCACTGCGGTCCTGGTAATTCAGGGGAAGGCTCTGAGGTCTGGCATAGTAATAAGGGGTTGAGTGAGCATCCCGCGGCAATGCTTGAGCAAAAAGCGTGGCATAACTTGATACCTGAAAAGGAGAGGATTTGAAAAGAGAGGAATAAAATTAATAGACTTGTGAGTTGCTTAAAGTCACGTCTTCAGCGAATCGAAGTGTAACATTCAAAGATGCAAGAAAACTGAAGACCAGTTTATGCAAAGAAGAACTTTTTTTTACAGTTATAACAACAAAAAAAAGGTCCATTACAGTGAGCAAAAGTACTTTTAGCAATATGGCTTCTTTTTGCCTTCAAATTGTCATTAGTGATAGCTGCAAAAAGCACTTTGGGACTAGTAGAGCTGCAACTAAAGGAGGAGATTTGTGCTCTCTATTTCAAATTCACTAGCACGTGAGCACACATTACACCACCAAGCAAACAAAAAAACCCACCCACCTAATCAAGTCACAGCTTCAGCTACAAATGTTGGACGGCTCATAATTTTACATTTATTTAGTATAAAACAATTACACAGAAAAAAAAGCAGACACTTGTGTCAAGCTTGTTCTTCCTTTCAGCCTCACACACAACCACCACAAACACAAACTGAGGTGTTTGTGAAGTCTGGACAGCAGTTCCTAATGACAGCTAAAATAAGTGACACACACTTACTGTTTCTCAGGAGTAACAAAGGTGGTCTCACCTACCTTGTTAGGCTGCTTACGTGGATCTTCACTAAGGCTAAGCAGGAGGTAGAGTATTGACCATTTGTTTTTCAAAATGCCCTTTAAAAAAAGATGAAGACGAACGGAAATGAGTTTAACTCTTTATAATAATGGATACTTTTAAAATTATCCAGCCTACTAACAGGTATACATATAAATCAATTTTCCACCCAAATATAACCACCTCAAAGCCACGTTCTTGAGGGAACAGCCTCTGTATTGCTCTGTATTGCTAATTTTATGAATTTTCTCCACTGACTGTTCAAATCATGAACCTTCACCTGCTCTGAGATCAGTAAGTACACTCAATTTAAAGTTCATTGTTCCATAGAAAGAGGTTTATACGGAGCTGAACCTTTATCAGCATTTCCACACACTCAGCAGTTAAAAGATCTCAGATGCAGTTCCTAAAGGTGAAGAAGGAAAAATTTGGTGCAATTTTAAGCAAAGAACTGTCTTTCCTCCACTTTCCCCTTCACTCTCCTTTACAGGGAGGTTTCCAAAGTTTGATGGCTTCAGTTTCCATTACTTTAAATGCCACTGAAGAGAGCTACCAAAATTTTCACAGCTTAAGATACTGACACTATTAACATGAAACTTGAGGAATATGCAGTTTAGTCTCTAGTAAACAGACAAGTAGACAGATACATACAGACTGTTAGGCTAACACTCTCAGCAGCTTTAAATCTCAGCAGGAAGCTTAGCAGCAGAAGACAAAACAACACTAAAGCCCAAGCTACAAAAAGAACACTTCAAAGGAAGAATTACGGCAGATATTAAAATATTTTGGCTGTACATTTGTTTTTATATATGTTACTCCATAGTTCTGTGACACTTGCACCTGAATTGATCAAGGAAATAGAACCTTATAACGGAGATGAAGTAGTGGAGTAACTCAAAGAAACTCATACGAGTTCTCTCACAACATCAGTGAGGCCATGGTCTGGAATACAAAGTAATGCTGAATATAAAAGAAACTTCAGTCATACCAAGACTCCACAGATTCCAACCCTTACGAGGCAATGTAATTCAGTGCTATCAGTCTTGCAAAATGCACCATCAAGGTCACTTTGAAATTCCCTTTTTAAAATGCATTTTCATTCATGCCTTTTTCTGTTCTTCCTGTTTCTCTGGAAATTATGCATTTTGTGTGTATATGTTACATCGTATTATATAAGAATTCTGGCCATAGAACATTTTTCTTCAGGACAGAGTCCACCAACTAAACCTACCAAGCTCGTTACTATTATATAAGACTAGAAGGAGACATTCTACACTACTATGTAGAGCAGAAGTCTCCTATCTTCTGCTTTGATCTCAACAACAAGCAAAAAGTAGAGATATTGCATCTGTTGCAAATAACTAATCCAGCAACTCACTAACAACTGGTGAAGAAGGAGCAGCAATACTACCGCTTCTTCTACTGGTCAGGATAGAATAAGACTAAGTGCCTCAAGCAGTATGGTCTGCTCGACTGGCAAGCTGCCACAAAAATAAGATGACTTTCTTTTCTCTTTAGAGTAATGGATGAAACAAAGTTAAAACACATCCGGGTGAGCTTTTTTCTTTCTCCTAGTTGCTTCCAAGAAAATTCCTGGAGGAAGAAAAAGCTTCATTGCTTCAGAAAACACATATTCCTTCTGCGCCCTTCCCTAAGCTCATAGGGAAAATAAATGATTGTCCACCATTAGTAATAAACCTTACAGCAAACAGAATAATTATTGGTAGAGTGAACTTTAAATATGGTTGTACTCAGATGATACCATTTCACGTAAACAAGATGCTAGCATAGAAAAGAAAAGACAGAAGGTTAAAAGAGCCTCAAACATCTGAGCAGGCAGAAAAATATGAGGAGATAGCTGACATAAGCTTATATTACCTATTTGAAACAACAACCAAACTGATATGAACACAGACAATGTATCTGTTTCAAAGTTTACAGCCATCACACTCTGCAGCTGTGTTGCTTGCCAAATGCAATGGTATGGCAACATACTACGTAAGCTGCAGAAGATCTGTATTAAAAGAGCAAGATCACACAGTGTAATACTTGAAAAAAGAGGCTGAAACCAGCGGCTGTCATCAGCAGAGATGTCTGCAAACCGCTGACACTTGCTTTGCTGTACAAACCAAAACAAACAATACACAAACCCACAGGAAAACAGGAAAAGTTACACAGTAACTTTAGCTCCAAGCATTAAAAAACTAGAAAGTTAAGAATGGATGAGATGAGGGGCAGAACTGAGTTCTGACTAGTCATACTCTCCACAGAATCACCTTTTTGTAATCTTAAAATCTTAGTATTATCCTGTAAAACTCAGCCATGATCTACACACAAATTCATAAATGAAAATCAGAAGAATAGGGGAAAAACATTTCTCCTAAATACAAAGAGCAAAATAAGGACAAATTTTCTGTTATATAAAAAACATCATCTTTTACATATAACTATTTAATTGTTGTCAAAAATCAGGAATGTGCAAATGACAACTGGGAATCTTATTTTATTACTAGCCACCATATTCTAACCTGCTAAATACTCAATTTTATGGAGAATCCAGAACAAATCAGCAGCAGTCACTTTTCAACTACCTCAGCTAAATTTCTATCTTTGCATCTTTCCCCCCTTTCACCTGCCCAGTCTTCCTGCATCGTGGGCTTTCTGCACACTACATCGTATGTCAGAATATCAACATGCAGTACTAGCACTGGTGTTAGCAGAACCAACAAAGTCAGTAAACCCTTAACCTTCAACATTAAAGACCTGAAGCACTTAAAAATTCAGAAGCACTGTTTAAACCCTAGATTACAAAAAACAAACAAAAAAACCCCACCACACAATATACTTGCAAAGCATAGCTGTAAAACAAATTACAAAAAGATTAACCAGTTTTTACATATAAAAAAGGAACAGTTCTATTTTTACAGAGTTCTTTCTTTCACATGAAGCACCCCTTTCCATAACTGTACTCAAACTAAAAACGTATCCTTCATTCTCTTCTGATATACAATTAAATTCAAATTAATTTCTAATTGATAGTAAACAGCTCATACTAAAAAAAAAAAAAGTTATAAACATTTTCACAAAAAAATAAAAAATGGTTGAGGTTGGAAGGCACCTCTGAAGACCATCTACTCCAACCCCTCTACTCAAAGCAGGGTCATCTACAGCAGGTTGCCCATGACTGCTCTCCAGCCAGGTTTTGACTCTCTCCAAGGATGGAAACTCCACACCTTTCCTTGGCAACCTGTTCCAGCATTTGACCATCCTCTCAGTAAAAATATTGTTAACCACCCGAGCACTCTTCAACTCTATAGTATCAGAAGGATGCACATGTGTGCTTTCAGAGTCTTTACTCTTTATAAATTTATTACACTACCTGTGAACCAAGTTTTCTGTACAGTTCTGAAAACAAAGCAGCATCTGCTTCCCTTCTTTGTCGCACAACTATTAAAAAAACAAGAAATATAGATTAAAAAAATGGAAAGAAGTATAATAGTCATGTCTGAAATTATATACTTGTAGTAAACTGGAAAATGTACCTAAGAAAGCATAATGATGCTTAACTGTTTCACTCTATTTACTCATACAGTTTTGCTTATTTTCCTGTTATCTGCATTCCAGCCCTGAAAATTCTTGCATCAGAAGTGATGTAATGTAAGCACCTGTCACCTGTTTTTTCTTAGAGCACTAGAAATATACACCTTCTAAATAAACACCATTTTAAAGTCTAGTCAGCCAGTTTGTAAATTTAGGGAATTAAAGCATAACTGAAAGCAGGCAGGGATTAAAGAATGCTATAAAGCATAACAGTCTTCTAAAAAGAACTATGAATTCATGAAATTTAAGTACTATTAAAGTGAAAGGAATGCAATATGAATTGCTTTTTATTTTCATGGTGGCTAGGATATTAAGTAAATGGCAGCGAGAGAAGTCTAAGCTGAGCATTCAGAAAATCTCTGAATACAAGCGGCCACTCAGGAATACTAACTAGGGAATCACGGACATCATGAGATTTTCAGGGAGTGAGCATTAATAACAGATTAGATAACTATCTGTGAGGCAGGTTTATCCCATTTTCAGACGAATAAACTGATCAGATAACTTCTTGAACAACTTCCATTCCTGTTTCTAAGAAAGAAACAAAGATGCACTTACGTTCCTTCTTGATTTTCTCTGCTACAAGAAATTCATCCCGTTCAACGGTGGGAGCGAAGTTGCTTCCAATAACTCTCACTGCATACTGAAACTGTTGGGCTGCATCAGCTGGAAAAAAAAGATACTCAGTTAAGCAATGTTAAAGTTCTATTAAAATAAATTAAGAAAAAACTATGACTCAATCTGGTATAAACGGCTTAGACCAGATAACATTATACTATAATTCTTAGACACACTTCTAACCAGAAGGCAGTAAAGTCGAGTTTACCCATGAGCATATTATCAATGGTATACTTCAAACACACTCACTTGCATACACTCTGCAAAATAATTGCACTTACATTTGCGAATAAGCCCTTCCTATTTTGTGCTGACAGAAGAGGCACTTAGGCCCACCCAGTTATCAGAGAGCATCAGCACACTTCAACTGGGTCTGCCCTGCTCCACCAACCGAAATGCTGTGGGACCTGGCACAAAGTCCCACAATTCAGCTCACACACAGGAACGACATAGCCGTGTCCACCAGGGACTCTCTCACCAGGCACCAAAACTGGATGATCCTACCTGGGGATCTTTACTCAGATACCCACAATGGTGGTTTTACCAGTCTGTATCTTGGCTTTAGGTTTTCTGTTTTGATTTTAAACCAGTTTACATGGTTTCACCACTTAGGTTCAAAGCTAGTGCAGAGACATTGGCATCACATTCCAGTGCATAATATAGATACTAACGAAGAGGTCACAAGCCAGTGACCTCCCCCCACTGCTCCTTCATAATGCAATAATTCTGGTTTTAATACTGTTGCTCAACAGTATTGTTTTAGTACAAGAATCACTGCATTTTCAGAAGATAATAGTGTGGTAATGTTGAGATAGGGCCAGCTCAGTATTACTACAGCACAGTCACGGTCACACTTCTTGACCTGAAAAATCAATTAAATGATAACGCTATAGACATGTCAAGTACCCTTACAAAATGTCAGATAAATTTCTACGCTTCTTATACAAGTAAGTGTAATAATATGAGGGGAAAGGTACATAAGAAAAACTAAGTGTAAATGCGTGGGGTCAGCTACTTAAATCCTTACAATTCCTGACTTCAGGTTAAAAAAAATCATCCAAACAATTATGTGTTTATAATAATTAAGTCTTGTTTGTAATATATTGTCCTGTTTTTGTTAAAAACAAGTTTCTCTTTTAGTGAATTTCCCTGTCAGCTAAAGTCTTCTTACTAACTGCAGTTTTCCTGAAAGCTAGATACATGTTTTGGTAGACATAGCAATGTAATGCAAGGTCATTGATAAGGATGTATCTCGCGAGATGTGCAAGCAGGAGGTGAACTGAAACTGGCCAACTAAGTATTCCATCCCATTCACGTCATACTTCATATAAAAGTGGGAGATCACGAGGATCTCGTCCCTTTTACCTTATGGCCGACATTGGGAGAGGACCTTGCGAGTTGTCCCTGCAAACTGAGGCCTAGTGACAGACTGAATCCAGCTCTGGTTGGCTGCAGAGTCCAGTCCAGGACTTCAGGTGCCGGCCCTACAACTGCCAGAGCAGCTGCCAGGACTTTCAAGATTGGTTTTGTATATTTTGTATTATTTTCTCTATTTGTATTGGTAGCATTAGTAAAACAGTTTTAACTTTTCCAGCTCTCTTCTCTCTGTCCTTCTTTCCCTCCCAATCACCTGTCCTTAGTGGGAAGGGGGAGAGGGAGGGGCTGAAAGGGAAGAGAGGCAGGAGAGGGGGTTAACAATACACCTGCCACGGCTTATTGTCACCCCACAATCAGAACACGAGATATATATATATATATATATATATATAAAAAACGGTTTTGCTTGCAGATGCATCAGACTTCTCATGTGTTTTATTTAGTCAGTTAAGCAGTGAACTTTCAGAGAAAATTGTAGAGTAACGCAGCAATGGTTTGGCCAGGGAAAAAGAAAGGATGCTGGCCTGTACAAATACATACAAAAGGAACAGAAAAATGGAGTAGGGTAAAGATCCACTAGAAGCAGAAATATTTTAAGTGTTGAATCATCTCTTGAACTAACTAATATTTACAACTGAAAAAAAAATCACCTGGGAGATATTTGGAGTCAATTATTTATTAAATGCATAAAAATCTCCAAAAATTTAAGGAAGGAGAAATTTGAAATCGGAATGCGCCACATTCTTTTTGAATGCCCGTTTTTGACTGTCATGTGTTATAAATGCCACCCACTGGTCCTAATCTACTAGAATGCCACTGTAGACCAGCAAATATTAACCAGTTCCACACAAAGCAGCACTTCACACGACCTGGAAACAAGTCTGCTCAGGCAGAATCATTAACTTCTAACTGTATCTGACAACACTGGACTACAAAAGGAGCAAGGGTATCGCCCTACTTTCCAGAAAGATAACACCAAGATCCAGACTACCGTAAAGTCACAGATCTGCGTGACTTAAATGCCTCTCAAAAAGAACAGTTCTACTGTTAGACTGAGCAATCTCTCATTTGCAATAAGGACATGAAAATACAATTATAAAATAATTTAATAGTTCAGCTATTGATGGCTTAAACTGAACAGATGAACTAGGCAGGAAGAGTAAATATGAGTGTTTCTGAGTAATTCTTATGTATAATGCATGTCATTACAGAAAAACTCAAGATTTCCAAAAGTATTCTGCAAGGCCAACTGAAGTCAAATATTGGCACTAAGTTGTCCCAAACAATAGTAAAAGTTATCTTTGATTAATTTCTCAACTGTGTACCTAGAGCAGTCAGGCAACAATACAGCTTTTCTAGTGATTCTTACATATTTTTGGTGTATTGTCATAATGACTTAACACAGGCTACAAATTAAAAATCAAATTGCTAAAAGAGTTCCAGGTCAAGCATCCTGGGTGAACTAGAGTCAGAAGAAGGATCAAGGGTTGATGCCAAAGTACTTTACCAGTTATGACATGCAGCTAGATTAAATAAACTCCCTCACTGACTACCCACTAAAAAGCAGGAGAGAATGGATTTCCAGTAAACTAGTTCAATAAAAGCTATAGGAAAATATAAAAAAGAAAGATGCAATTTAAAAAAACTAGATGTCGTCTTTAAAAAAAAAAAGAAAAAAGTGACATGGACACACATATACCTGCCACAACAAAGTCACAAGAACTTCCCCGTACAGTTCCTCCTCACTCACTAGATGCATTACTCTGGTTTTCCAAGGAAAATTGTTCTGAAATTAACTTCTATGTCTACCTCCACTAGCCTATCCCCCAGGGATTGCTCTTCAACTTTTTTTTTTTTTTTTTTTAAACAAATGTGATAGAGGTCTCAGGGATATGAAGTTAAACACGTTTCATAGAACTGAGGACTAGTAGAACAAACATCCAAACAACTCTCCCTGGGGGAGAGATTGCAGCAAAAGTTCAGTGGTTAAGTATTCCCCCTGGTCTACCAGCACAGAATTAGCAATATCATTGATTCCCACCCGGACTGTAGCCAGCAAGCATGAAGGAACAGAAACCTGGAGAAGGAGGGAAGAGGGATTTCTGAAGAGAGCTACAGGGAATGAAAGTACAAGCTGGCAGTATTGCAAACCAGGAATGGAAGGGGTTTACTGAAGGTGTGTGACACAAATCCACAAGAAGCATTACATTTATTTACACTGAACAACAATGCACAGCTTTTCCATGAAAGCAATGGTGTATTTACTGCGTTGATTCACTTTTTAGAAATTCTTGAGTTTCTGAACAAAATGTTTCCTATCAGTGTTTCAAAAAGATGCAAGCGCTATGTTTTCTCTCTGTTGTTCCCTGTGGCTTGGGGGGTTTAGATGAAATTCAAGTGAACCAAGACACACATAATGAGAAATCAAAAGGATTTACTGTTACAAAATCCAGTAAATATATGTAAAAGGGCTCTAGAAGCTCTCTGGAATTTCATGTGTCCAGAAGAACTGACGCAGAAAGCTATACATTTGACAAGGGATTGGGTGGGATTTTTAGTGTTGTTGATGATGTTGGAACAGGGATTTTCCTCAAAACAGAGGAAAATTATGGACTTTTGTCATTTCTGTGTTTTCCAATCAGTCTGTTCTATTTCAACACCAACCATTGCAAGACTAGTTAAAGCACAGAAACTTAGTAGTCTTTTCCATAGTGCCCTAACAAGGTATCTAAGAAAGACCACAATTCCATCAAAAAATACCAATTATTAAACCTATTACACTACTAATGATATGGAAGAAAGTTATCTGCTCTTTACACATACAGATTTGTACAGGCAATTCAATAGCATCGTAGCAAGACTATTTTTATATTATATTTTATTCAGCTTTTCATGTTTTATTCATACCAAGTCCAGCTTCTCTTTTACAAACAAAACTCCCTGCTGTGGGAGTTTCTTGAGTAGATTATTTCTTATAAGTCTGTGAAGTAACTTCAGTACCTAAAGTGATTAAGTATAACTCAATACGGATATCTGTCATTAAAATATAGATTCACATGTTTTGTAACTAATAGACACATTTAATTACTTTCCTCCTCAAAGAGCAGCCATTATGACAGCAGATAGGCTTAAAATACACAGGTACGTATCTATGCGTGTGTACATTCTTCTTCATCAAAAAGTGATTATGGCATGACTCTGTTATGTAATAACAAGCTCAACATTTCTGATGCATGAAACCAATGCCACTGTTTGCAGGGTAAGGGGCGAAAACACTGGTCATGACTTGTTTCCCAGAGGTCTGATCAGAGCCATGAATGCAGATAAAGTCACCTCCCTGCTCAGACTGTATTCCTTAAGTAATACACACATATATATACAAAATTAATGATACTGGTAAACAGCCATACAGCTGAACAGAGAAACAGCACTTCCCCTCACCATGAAAATTTAAGATCTATTCCAATAGTTCGGAGTTAAATAAAAATAGCCACAAACACAACGATAACAAAACCCCCATTGAGATTACGGAGATTAAATTAAGGCCATTTATGGACTTCATGTAGCAAACTGCTCTCTTGAGACTGAAATACTACTTACTAGAGCATGTTCATCTCCAGAAACACTCTGGCACACAAAAATCCTTCTAGGATTCAAAACCAAATAGATGTAGCTTGAATTTGTACACCAATACCGTTCGATTCCATTGGAGGCACTAAGACTTCTTATAATTGACAAGCTTGTACAGCAAGCTACAAAGTCACTAAGATTACCCAGAGGTTTGTGAAAGACTGCTAAGAACAAGAAGCTTTTTGTCAGATTAATTAGGTTCACTGTCCAAAGAGAGGCATGCAACCCTGTATAACTGCTGGGGCCCAAAAATAAGAGGAAAAAAAAAAAAAAAAATCAGAAATTACTGCCTAGGGAGGGAAGCTCTCTGCAAGATCAGATACTAGTGTAGAAGTAAGATGGATAGCCTGGATAAACACAGAAATGTTGAAAACGCAAAACTAGTGCACTAGTTCTTAGACGCTGTGAGGACAAGAGGAATCAAGAGGTCAGCAGTGGCTCCAGCTGCAGGGGCAGAGATCCCCAACCAGCCGCGGCTGGTGACTGTAGAGACACTGTGCCCTGGGAAGCTTGCTTTAAGCCCTGACTTGACAACCGGCTGAAGCACAGGAGCAGAGAGCTTTCAGACCTTAGTTTTGTTTTGTTTTTTTAAAAAAAAACCCAAACAAACCAAAACGTTGCGGTATACATATATTTTTTAAATAGACTTCTTCCACATAACTCAGTAGACATTGCAATGAAGCTCTCTGAAGCAGAGCTGTTTGTTAAAAACTAGTAAGTAGGCCTATGCAGCTGACTGATTTTTGGAAACTAAGAATGCCATACACTAAGTGGATGGTCTCAAAAAAGCAGGAAGAGAGAGGGGATAGCTCCGCCACAGGGAACCTCTGCAGTCACATTCCATCATAGCAAAAATTCACTCCAACATAAATCTTTAACAAGTGGGGAAGGTGGAGGTCTTCTAAGGCCATCACAGGCAGAAGCAAAAGAATCCTTGATGGAGCCTGTTGTCTGCTGGGCTTATGGATTACCTCAGGCATGGGATGGCAAAATGTAGACATGGATGCAAAGTAAGACCGCTCATACCACATTAGCTGTAAGTGCACTGTTATGATACAGACATTATATAAACAGAATCCCTCACTTCCTTCTGAAGTCATAGCTTCCTCACAAACACAATAAAACACAAGTGCTGAGAAGGAACATAGCCAAGTAGATCAAATCTTCTGAAGTACAAGCTCAGGGAACGCACAGGCAGGAAGAACCACTAGATGTTCAAATCTCAACTCATTTCTATTATTTACCTGTTATGTTTCATCCAATTACAGCAGCACCTTGTATCTTACTAGAGCACTTATTCCAGGAAGGTATGAAAACCTAGGATTTCAGGAAATTCACATCAGGCTAACTATACGAATGGATAAGACAGCCGTTTGTACCTAGCTTCAGCTTCTTGTTACTAATTTTTACTAGAAATTTCGTCAATAAATTTAAAGATCTCTTAACTATCTAAGCTTTTTTCCCCTATACTCTGTAGAAGTAAGTGAACATCAAAAATTACTTACCAAAGACTCAACTGATAATACTTCTATAATTTGTCTCAAAAATGAGAACGTGTATACACAAAACAGCCTACCTACGTCAGTACACAAGGAGGGGAGAAGGTGCACTAACCACACACAAATACCATACTTCAAACTTACCCTGTGCTGAAAGAAAATTAAAGTTAACAAGCCTGAAAAACAGTAAGATGCTAAATAACGTGGCTGGTGGTTTCCTTACCACCTAGGGATACATGCATCCTCAACACAGAGGACACTGCTAATAACAAAATTTCTTTATTGTCTTTATTTGTTCCTTGGACACAGAAATGGTGGGCGGGGGGAAAGAACCACCATAGACACCTTTCATGACTGAGATTTCTTTCACAGACTTTTTGATTTATCAGCCTACGCACTTTAAATCAATAGCTTAGCTGATGACAAACTAACGTACTACAGTTGATTGTTTCAAAAGAAGTCTTATGTTAGAAGGGTGAGACTCCACTGCTAGAGACCCTCATAACACAGGAATAAAGAGCAGGGTAAGGATGGGCATCCTATCTGTCACATGCACAAAATTACGGGTGATGGTAAATATTGCAGACAACCCACACTATTTTTTTAAAGTTGTTACTTCAAAGAAGTCCTCAGATAACCCACAAGTGAACAGATGTAGGGGGCTGCAGGCTGCACGCAACGGTTTACCATGATTTGGGGTAAAATTTCCCCTTTCATTAGTCACACACATACACATGATTTTAGTTACATGAGTAGAATCCCAGCTTGCAAATACACTTATCATTCCAGTCAGAAGAGATGGAGGTGTATAGAAACTATGGCTTCAAGAAGAAGGCTAGATCCAAAGTTGGTAGAAGTGAGCCATTGTCCTCAATACTCATACCTTGATTGATAAATGCAGAGGTTTCTTCTCATGGTCAGTTTAAGTTCCATAAACACCACAGACCTAGATAAGATACTCAATACCAAGAAATAAGCCTAGATTGAATTTAAATTTCAGTCCCTTTCATATCTAAGAAAAAAAGTCACGAAGAAAACAAGATTAGGCAATATATAAATAACGTCCTCACAGAGGCCTCCACTGCTCCAATAAAGCAAGACAATCTCTTTTTCTTTTTTCTTTTTGGAAGTAGAACTAGAAAAATAATTTGAGATTTCTTGTAGCAAAAATTTTGAAGAGCTTTTAAGCAAGAACATATATCAATTGTATTAGAAAAAGTTGCCTAGGATTGTTACAAGCAAAGCTATAATAGCACTTAGAATTGTAGGTTGATGTGAAATACCCTTTAATATACAATTAAACCAGTTGCTAAAAGAAACATGCGGTTACCTAAAAACACAAGAGGTATTAAACAGTCCAGAAGCTACCATAGATTTGAGGGAGATGGGGGAGAGTAGAAACTTGCCACATACTAATAAAATCTCACACCAGGAACTCCTGTCACATTATTACAGATTGACAATTCAGGAAATGGGAAAATTATGGCCTTGCAGAAGACTTGAACACACAATGGAGAGGGAAATTATTTTGAGAGAGAAAAAAAAAAACCAAAAACGCACCCCACCAAACCAAAACACAGCCATCAACAGCTGTTGATCATAGAATTATAGAAACATTTAGGTTGGAAAAGACCCTTAAGATCCTCAAGTTCAACCAATAAACAGAATGTTTCTGTGAAGCAGTCCCTACTCAACATTTTGGTGAACAAAGAGATTCCAACTACTTCCCAACCCTTCCAAGCTTCTCAGATGAATCATAAAATTCTCAGAAACACAAAATTATTTGTGTTGGAAGGGATCTTCAAAGACCATGGGCAGTGACATCTTTCACTAGAGCAGGTTGCTCAAAGCCCCATCCAACCTGACCTTGAACAGTTCCAGGGACATCCACAGCTCCTCTGGGCAACCTGTTCCAATGCCTCACCACCCTCACTGTAAAAAAATTCTTATGTCAAATCCAAACCTACTCTCTTTCAGTTTAAAACCATTACCTCTTGTCCTGTCACTTCAGGCCTTGGTAAAAAGCCTCCTTCTGTCATTCTTATAAACTCTTTTTAAGTACCAGAAGGCTGCTATAAGGTCTCCCTGGAGCCTTCTATTTTCCAGGCTGAACAACTCCCAGCCTTTCTTGACAGCAGAGGTGCTCCAGCCCTCTGATCATCTTCATGACCCTCCTCTGGACTCATTCCAACAGGGTCACATCCCTCTTACACTGGGGACCAGTTCTAAATGCAATACTTCAGGTGAGGTCTCCCCAGAACAGAGGGAAAGATCACCTCCCTCGATGTGCAGGCCAGGCTTCTTTTTATGGAGCCCAGCATACAGCTGACTTTCTGGGCTGCAAGTGCACATTGCTAGCTCATGACCAATTTTTCAACTACCTGTATTCCCAAATCCTTCTCTGCAAAGCTGCTCTCAACCCATTCATGCCCTAGTCCATACTGATTCTGGGAATTGCCCCAACTCATGTGCAGGACCTTACACGTGGCCTAGCTGAACTTCATGAGGTTCACATGAACCCATTCTTCAAGCCTGTTGAGATCCCTCTGGTTGCGTCCCTTCCCTCACACGTACCAGCTGCACCGCTCAGCTTGGTGCCACGGCAAACCTGCTGAGGGTTCACTCAATCCCACTGTCTATGTCATTAATAAAGACATTGACCAGCATCAGTCCCAATACAGACCCCTGAGGTGATACCACTTGCTAGTAATCCCCATTTCAACATTAACTGTAATTCTTCAGATGTAGCCATCCAGCCAGTTCCATACCTATCAAACGGTTCATCCATTCAATGCATACCTTTCCAATTTAGAGACAAGGATGGTCTGTGAGACCATGAGGTGCTGTCTCCAACAGGTGGAAACATCAAGTTTGAGAGAAGGAGATAGCAAGTGTAATTGCACCTTGTCACTCATTTTCTAGACTTCTAAGATAGCAGTCATTCACTTATAGGCTGTGTTTTCATCGGTTTGAACCCAATTCTTTACTATAGGTGAATACTCAAAATTACTGTCATGGAAATACATAAAGGTAACCCAGAGTGACTTGTCAGAAGAGACTGACATGGAAGGAGAAAAGAATGCATAAAAGGCTTTACAGCCTCTACTAATGAAGAAGAAAGACATTTTTCATACAAGAAAACAGACAGAACAAAAGCTGTGGCATGAATTTGTCTGCTGAGCAATACCTATCAACAGAGCAACTTAAAAAGGAGACTTAGCAGATGCACCTCTTCCTTTCCACCCTCCAACCACTTACTAAAAACAGAGTCTTTTGCCTCGATTGCAATAGATAGAAACTTATGCAAACAGGCAAGGGACTGATTCCCCTGCTTGGAGGATTCACAGCAGCATCAAGACGCAGAGGGCCTGTAGAGAACCTGGCACATGTCAATGTCTCCATTCGAGCAGACACCGGAGGCTCAAGGCAGAGATTCCCGAACGTGCGCCCTGCCACCTTTTGCCCCGAACGCGCCGGGAGCGAAGCCCCGCTCCCCACAAGAGGCTGAGCGCCGGCAGGAGCCCGCGCAGCGCTCGGCGGGCGGAGGACGCGAAGCCGCCGCAAGCCGCCTCCGCGCCGCAGGGCACCCGCCCGCCCGCCGCTCCGCCTCACGGCCCCGCCGGCCGGCAGCACGGCCGCCCCGGGGCCCAGGGCGAATCGCCCGGGCTGCCTGGCCACGCCGGGCCGGGGCGGGCGCCAACACGCTCCCCGCTGAGGGGGCCGCCCTTGGCGGGGCCGGCGCCTCTCCACACCGCGGCAACGACGCTCGCCCCCTCCGGCACCCCCTCGCCCCGCGCGGGGCAGCCCCTCCGGGGCCCGCACGCCCGCCTCGCCCCCTCTTGCCCTCCCCCACGCCCCCGCTGGCGGGCTCCGAGGGCTGTCGGTGAGGGGAACGGCCGGGGACGGGGAGGGAGGGAGGGAGGGGAGGAGCCGTTACCTTCGCTCTTGCCCAAGATGCGGCAGCAGAGGTTCTGTAGCAAAACGTTGGGGGATTTTTGGTCCGGCGTCGCCATCGCCGCCCGGGAAGCAGGAGATGGTGTGGGGCTGGGGAGAGCCGGGAACACGGCGGGATGGCAGAGGAAGGGAGGAGAGGAGACGGCCTCCCCCCCCCCGCCCCGCTCAGCAGCGCAAGGACCCGGTGACACCTCCCGCCCTGGCCGCCGCCTTAGGGCGCCATTTTAACAGAACCCGCCGAAATCCGCAGCGCCGGCAGCCCCGCACCCACAATGCCCCTGCGCGCCGGGCGGCATCGGAGCGCGCCGCCAACAACACGCTCCGCCGCGCCGCCGCTGCCGCCGCCCGAAGGTTCCGGGGCAGACGCCGCCCCCCGCCGCTCCGCGCCGCCCTGTGCGGGGGCTGAGCTGCCGCCGGGCCTGGCGCACCCCGGGGAGAGGGCACAGAGCGTCTCAGGGAGGCCCGGGCCTCTTGAGGGGGCGCGGACGTGAGCAGGCCTGGGCCACTGCTGTGGGGCCTGTGGTGGACACCAGTCCTAGTCAAAAGGTCTTGCGAATTCCCCAAAATTGAAGTAGAATCATAGAACGTCCCGATTTGGAAGGGACCCACAAGGATCATCGAGTCCAACTCCTGTCCCTGCACAGGACAACCCCACAGGTCACACCATGTGTCTGAGGCCTTGTCCAGTCTCTGCTTGAACACTGTCAGGCTTGGGGCCGTGACACCTCCCTGGGGAGCCTGTTCCAGTGTCCACCACCCTCTGGGGGAAGAACCTTTCCCTCATGTCCAACTTAAACCTCCCCTGGCACATCGTCCTGCTGTTCCCTCAGGTCCTGTCATTGGTCATTAAATAGAAGAGCTCAGCGCCCGCCCCTCCTCCTCCCCTTGTGAGGCAGCTGTAGCCGCCATGAGGTCTCCCCTCAGTCTCCTCCAGGCTGAACAAACGAAGTGACTCCAGCTGCTCCTCATACGGCTTCCTCTCCAAACCCTTCGACAACCTTGTGTCCCTCTTCTGGACACTCTCCAGTAGCTTTATATCCCTTTTATCCCGTGGCGCCCAGAACTGCACACGGTGCTCCAGGTGAGGCCGCACCAGTGCAGAGCAGAGCAGGACAATCCCCTCCCTGCCCGGCTGGCCATGCTGGGCTGGATGCACCCAGGACACGGGTGGCCCTCCTGGCTGCCAGGGCACACTGCTGGCTCGTGTTCAACTTGCCGTTGACCAGAACACCCAGAGCCTTCCCCATGGAGCTGCTTTCCAGCATCTCGTCCCCCAGTCTGTATGTAGAAGATTTCCATCCTGCAACAGCTTTCCACTTTTGGAAAATGCCCTCTCAGCCGTTCCTCAAACTTCGGGGAGATGAGGCTCTCATTCCTCTGGGGAGAAGTGCAGGCTGGGCACAGCTGTGGGGTGGCTGCAGGTACTGTAGTTCATGCCTTGGGGAGTCAGGGCACACACAGAAGAATGTATGAAGATCCCAGAGCCCACCCTCCCTGCACTGCTCAGCCTTGCGGCTGGGTGGCCCCTGTCCCCTGCGGAGGTCTCAGCCTCTGAACTTCCCGCTGGACCTGTGGCCACAGTGGGGTGCGGGGGCAGCAGCTCACGGCTGGCCCATGGTGCCCTCGCTGACCTGCTCCTCAGCCTCATCACCCCTAACGCACACTCTGACTTTCCAAGATGTCTGCCTTCCATTTCTTTTATTCAGTAGGTGGTGCTTTCAAAGAGGTGCTTTGCAAAGCGGCAGCAGCCAGGTGGCTTGGTGTAAACAAATATATTCCTGCTGTGTGACACACTTGTTTCTGGCAGTCCCCGTTGGCACCCAGCTTCATTATCTCTGTATAGCCCCAGTTTTGTTTGTATGCCTTCTACTGACACATACATTTAGGCCTTTCATTGTGGGAACATTGTAGATGTAAAAGATGGCTCATCACTAGTATTACTGGTAGAAACTAATGATGAGAGCACACCAAGAACTGAAATTCATTGAGGATGTATGATTTTTTGTTACTTAGTATGTTGTAGTAGGATCATCAGTCTTACCACTCCTATTATAACTCTGAAAATCCTAGTGACACTTTCTTTAGAGTCCTTTGAAAAGTAAGGTAGAACCCAAAATTAATAAAGTTATCAGAACTTTATCCCATGTGAATAAAGAGAGTGTAAACTGCATCTCTGATAATTCTGAAGAAAAGATTTCAAAGATGGTGTGACTTTTTTTTGTAACGAGCAAGAGAAGAATCTTCCATTCTCCACCCAAAGCAAATGCAGTTGTTGTTCTACAGAGAGCCGATGACTCACTGCTGCTGACGATCACTTCAGGTTTAGATTCCATCATGGAAGGTGTTAATCTATCAAGCAGCAAATATGGTTGCTCACATGAGAGAAAAAAACTTTGGCAATAATATCAGGAAGTGGTGTTGCTTTACTGTCTTTAAATTCCAAAGGAATCCAGTCATTCACAAATATCTTGTTACTGTGGATATTACTAATTCTTTCTGGTCATGCTGGGTGTTTTACCTCCGGCAATTGTGTCACCATTCTAAAATCAGAACACATTATGGAGCAGCACAATAGGAACATGGCGTTAACATGGGCTCACTTGTGTGTGCCTGCAAGCAAAAGTACAATTACTAATCTAAGCTTTTCAACTTCAGCAAAACCACATCCTACCTTATTTTTCTGAAGTACTGTAATAGCCAACCATTCTGTTACGTTACTGGGAATGTGTCCTTCCATTTCTAACTTCTTTTTTCTAAGGAAATGAGGCTCATGTAGTTATTCTGTGTGTCAGTGCCTCCTCAAAAATGTCAGATCTCTTGACGAATTTCAACCAAATTTAGTAGAGGGATAGAGTTCTTAAAGATATTAACTTAATAAATTTTTTATGAAATTCTGTGGCTGAGAGTCCTAAGGTCCAAGTTAGTGCCCCCTTGAAAAGAAAGGTAAAGAGAACTTAGTTCTCCCTATTGTGTTTGCTTTTAGCTTTGCCCTGGATAGCATGCGATATCTATCTCTGTACCAGCTGCAGAACCAGCTGCTTCTTGCCCAGCCTGGCGGATGGAGGATGCAGGAACTGAAGGCGTAAGGGACAGAGAGCTCTGGAAGCAATGTGGGAAGTAGTCAGAAAAAGGCAGGAGGGAGGCAAATTGCTGGGGAGTAGAGGAAATTAAGCTTCATTAGTTCTGCTGCTCACAGTACTCCTTGCTTTTTTTCTTAATGAAAAGAATTAATCCTGCAATCCTGTCTTAAAAATGCTAATTCTGATAAGGCAGGTTGCTAGCGTATTCAGGTTATTGTGGTTCTACCAACTCCAGTACAGCTGTGATCACATAAATCAGCTTAAGGGATCCCCCAGCATTTTACAGACATGCAGAATCATGTATTATTTCATTTTTGAAAAGCGAGACAGAAAAAATATCAACTATATGTATCAACTGTATAACTATAAGCTCAGTTCACCTTGCTGCTTGGCCTCTGAGCATTGGACAATAATTTAAAAAAAAGTAATTGCTATTAAGATTTTTCATAGTGCAGAAAATCCATTAGTTAGCATAGTTAAATGCATGCTTTTAAAAGTATGACAGTGACTTACAAGGAATTTAGGTTATCCACAGAAGCTTAAAGAGACTTGTGTTCAGAGCTGCTACATAAAGAACATATTTCTGATAGTAAATAGCTTTATAGCAGAAGTACAATGAGATCCAGCACAAGATGGAAGCTGAAGCTTGGCAAAATAAGGCTAGAAAAAAATATGGTTTTAATTAATTTTAATTAAGGCTATTCAACCAGTAGAGAGAGATATGTTTAACAGCATGGCACTTTCTCCATATCTCAAACATATCATCCTTCTGTTACAGGCTTAAGGATCAGACACAAACTGACACAGCAGCTACTGAGTTGTGTGTATGTTGTGCACAAGACCAGACTGAAGGGCATGATAGTCGCTTTTGGTCTTAAGCTTTCTAAATCTAAACAATAATGTTAAGAAAATATTCTAACCCTTATAAAACACCTCAGGGTTAATTGCTCTGGTTTTCTTAACTCCTTTACGGTTATGTCTACAAGGCACAATATCTTAGATGGTGGCACACACTATGGTCAGCAGAACATTATGCTGACATGTCCAGCAATTCACTATGCCAGATAGACAGATTTTTTGTGTCACATAACTGATGTCAAGAATTATTGTGGCTGGAGATAGTGGAGGATACTGTCTGTGCCTTACTTAGCATATGGCAGCCCTGGAGAAGCAGCAGCTGGGTCTCTTCTGCCTCCAGCAGCATTTGGCTTCTGTACCTAAGCATGTATATATTATTATAACACCAAGGTGGGTGGGAGTATTGATCTGCTGGAGGGTAGGAAGGCCATACAGAGCGATCTGGACAGGCTGGATCATTGGACTGAGGCCAATTGTATGAGGTTCAACAAGGCCAAGTGCTGAGTCCTGCACTAGGGTCACAACAACCCCAGGCAGCACTGCAGGCTCGGGGAAGAGTGGCTGGAAAGATGCTTGGTGGAAAAGGATCTGGGGCTGTTGATTGACAGCCAGCTGAACATGAGCCAGCAGTGTGCACAGAGAGCCAAAGAGGCCAACAGCATCCTGGCTTGTATGGTGTGGCCAGCAGGACTAGAGGAGCGATCATCCCCCTGTACTCGGTGCTGGTGAGGCCGCACCTCAAATCCATGTTCAATTTTGGGTCCCTCACTATAGAAAAGACACTGAGGTGCTGGAGCGAGTTCAGAGAAGGGCAACGAAGCTGGTGAGGGGTCTGGAGCACAAGTCTGATGAGAAGCGGCTGAGGGAACTGAGGCTGTTCAGCCTGGAGAAAAGGAGGCTGAGGGGAGACCTGATCGCTCTCTGCAACCACCTGAAAGGAGGCTGTAGCATGGAGGGGGTTGGTCTCTTCTCCCAAGTGACAGGAGAAAGGACGAGAGGAAATGGCCTTAAGTTGCACCAGGGGAGGTTTAGATTGGATATTAGGAAGCATTTCTTCAGGGAAATGGTTGTCAAGCATTGGAACAGGCTGCCCAGGGAAGTGGTTGAGTTGCCATTCCTGGAGGGGTTTAAAAGACACACAGATGAGGTTCTTAGGGACATGGTTTAGTGGTGGACTTCACAGTGTTAGGTTAATAGTTGCACTCAGATCTTAAATGTCCTCTCCAACCTAAACAATTTTATGATTCTGTGATATTTTCCACATAGCCAACATTGTAATGGCGTAGAGCCCTGCTCTGCTGAGCCTGCGGTATTAAAAGGTTATTAAAACTGCCCACAGATCTAACTTTTGAAAGGCCATATGTTTTCAGATGAGGTATTGTGACTCAGTTTCAGATAGATATTGTTGCTGTGCATAAGTAGGGCTGTGATGAAGAGAGAGTTTGATTCAAACAGTTTGACCCTCCTGAGCCTGTTAGTTCTGCTTTGCAGCCTGCTGGTTGTAACTTCCACAACATTATTACCCCCTCTCCATTTTCAAAACTTTTCACTTAAACTGTTCTTCTGTTGATTGAGGAGCCTGAAGTGTGTTCCATAATGCCATATACCTACAGAAAGTCCATTGAATTGACATGCATATCAAAAAAAGAAACTTGTGTTTTGAAATACTTAAGAGATGCCAAAAACTATGATGTAAGCTAAACAAGGGAAAAATTAATGATTTTTTTATTTTGGATTTTTTTCAGTATTTGCAGTAAAATAACAGTTTTATTTTAATAATACCAGCTCTCCTATAAACTAGAAGTGGTACTAATGTTTTGCTTCTCAGAACAGTTATCTTCTGGTGGGTGTCTCCACTATCTGATAAGTTTCATTTTTAGCAGTCCAGTGCCTGTTAGCCATAAACAGAATTCCTTTCCAACCTAAAGATATACAGACACACCCACATTGAAGCCCACTTAATATTAAATGTTATTGACTACACAGGGGTGGACAGCATTATATATCTTTCTAATGAACAGTATAGCTACCGCCAGTGAACAGGTATTCCAACAAGCTCAGTAAAACTACCTGACATTTTCTAAGTTCCTGTGCTGCCCATGGTATCACAGTCATGTTACATATATGGAATGCCAGTAAAGAAATCACATCAAATCATCTTCTACCAGAAAGAGATTTGATGAAAATGTTTGCATGAACCGCTCTGTTTTGTAAAAACACCCCAAAATTCTGTCAAAATATTTTTGAAAGTTGAAGCCACTTTGTGACAACGATTTCATTTTTAAAAGCAGAGCAATAATTTTGGAAGGGTGCCTGGAGAATGAAGCTCTGTAATAAAACTGAGTTAATATTTCCAAATATGTGTTTAATTTTGTATACAACATCAGCTTTTCAGTAGGAGTTTTGGCCATATCTGGCTTCAGTATTTTAGAGGAAAGGCTTTTGATCTTTCTCAGCCACAAAGGAATGGGAGGAAATTATCAAAATAAGACGCTGAATATAAAAGTGGTTGTAGCAGACCAGTCAAAAAAGATGTACTCATGTATTTGTGAGGCAATTATTTCTATAAATGTGATAATATCACTAGGCAAAAGTAACTCATTAAATACAGTATAAGTCAATAACAAAGCTCTACAAAGCATTGCAACACTGTGCAAGCAGGAATGACAAGGTATTTGGAGGTTTTGGATCAATTTTCTTTTCCGTTTGGTGGTGGTGTTTTAGCTAATTTCATTATAGAGCAATAATCTCAGAGATTATGAACTTTCATTTGTTTATTCCTTTCCCCAGGAGCATATTTCTCATGCCAATAACAGCTCTCACATCTGTGTGAGCTGAAAGCTTCAAGGTCAAGGTTTGCGTTTTTCCTTTTATCACAGGGCAGAAGAGACAGCAACCAGTTGGCAAAGGAGAAACCAATTCTTCCCATGCTTTTGTTTTAAATGTCAAAAATATTCATAAACTGAGAAGCAAATGTCATATTTTGATTGTATTTGAACTATCTGTATTTAGGCAGTTTTCTGACAGCGTACTCTTTAAGGGGTGAGTCTGAAGATTTCACTCTGTAATGCTTTTTAAAGTGTTTATTGATTTTTCTGCTCTCTTGGTGTTTGGAGAGCTTTTCTGATACTCATTTTTTCCTTCCCAATGAACTAGTCAAGAAAATGATGAAACTAGATGTATCTCTAGCTCTGTTAAATGTATAGCATAAACAATTTTAAAAATAGAGGAAAACATTTTCATTTTCTTTCCTGCAGGTTTATTTTGAGTATAAGCAATTAGTCACTCTGTAAAAATATGTACCATACTTCCAGATAAAAATGACTGTCAAGGTAACAGTATCCTCTGCAGAATAAATACATCTTGAGCTCCATCTTCCTACAAATATTGGAAGAAAGATTGCTGTTCACTTATGTGAACCATTCATATTCATGCAACTGATCATCCATCTCCTGAGGTCTACTTCATACTAGCCTGAGCTTTTTTCCATTACAGTTCTTTAAGATTACTGACTTCATTCACATTAGGAGGAGCCTGTGTATATGATTCTGTATTTCTAAGGAAAACCATAAATAAACTTCAATCCATAGCTTTCTTAAGAGAGTAAGAACAATTCCTAGTGTTCCTGCCTGCCGCATTCTAGCCTGATTATTAATATTCTATGTATCTAAATCAGTGAATGCAGTATTTTTCTCTTCTTCCTGCATTAAACTATTGAATAATTTTGCTATGCCTAGTTAAAAAGCTACTATATTCTATTAAGAGGTGCAATAAAATGGTCTAACAAAGTGACTTTTAAGTCCTGAATTTACAAAGGGATATAGGAATACATGTCCCTATGACTGTTAAAGCATTGGTGGGTTTTAGGCTTGTTAATGTCTTTGTGAATTCAAGGCTACATTACATACTCCCAGATGCTCAGATTAGAATACGCTATACAATTTCAAAGTACAGTTTATTGTCACCACTGTTGAACTGGTAGCAGTAGAGGGGCTTTAGACAAAAAAAGCAGCTACAAAGATTTGCCAGTTCTTATGTGTGTGATTTAGCAGGGGAACCACATTCGGTTCCTAACTGCAGGAACGTTTCCTTGTTCTGTGGCAGGGTAGTTTTTCTGCAGGTAACTTCTTTTGTGTAATGCAGTTCAAAGATTTCTTAAATATAATGGCTGGTAGATTAGAAACTAATTCGACACTTCCTCCCTCCTGAAAATCTGAGGCAGTTAAAACCATATTCCAGGAGAGTCAGGCTCCCAGAGACAGACATAAATCCACAAGAGATACAATCAGATGGTAACTGGAGCCTTTGAGAACAAGGTTTGTTAACTCTATTTCTTCGGTTTCCTCTTTGTAATTAGATCAGCTCTTAACTGAGAGCATACGTAGGCATATCCCGTGTTTCCATTTATAATAGCAGTCAGATAACACTTGCCACCTCAAGATGTCTAGCCCTGCACAAACATTTTTAGTGTTCTCTGAGGCAAGAAAAAAGAGTTATAATCCCCATTTTACACAGAATAAAATATGGAAAAGTGGACATACACAGATGAAGTCTTTTTGCCCAAGGTTATAAAGGAAATATCTTCCCAGCCCAGGAATATAACTCAGATCTTCTCTTTTTCTTATACTTTAACCACAGAACCATATTTCCTTCCCACTTAGAATGCTTTCAGTGTTTTTAAATGCTGCAATTATCCTTTGACTGCTTTCTATTTAAAGACAGGGATATGTACTCAGCACACCTCTCGAAGGCACACCAGCAGAATATGTTTGTTATGAACAGATTGTTCAGGGTTCCTAACCCTGAAGAAAGAAGTCATTATTATCTCTCTAATGTCAGAAGCATTTTAAAAGTCAGAAAATGGTCTTCTCCTCAGTTTAAGAAACAATAGTGAACACTATATTCCAAATAATTTAGAGAGAATAGTTTTTCTCATGAAGATTGGTATTCACTGGATTATGATTACAGTTATCATGATTGCTTTATGAGGGAGATAATATAATGACAGTGGCATAATCATTGTGTAAAAGTCTTCTAATAATCTTGTTCAGGAACATCTTTTCTCCAAAATGAGTCACTGGCAATTTGAAGAAATGGGATTTCCCTTCAGTGGTTTCTGATTTCTTACAGAATCGGATAGCAAGGGGGTTTGTCCTGCTTTATACAGACACTATGAGATAACTAAATATGTGATCAAATAATCAAACCAAGCAGGATCCAGTCCAGGATACTGTGCAGGTTCGTTTCATTTCCCAGTCACTTCCTCTGCCGGACAGAAAGACAACAGAAACCAGACAGAACTGTTTATTGAACTATTAAGATGGGAAACATTACACTGAGTAATTCCAACACAATCTGCTTTACTGAATGGAGAAAGAATTTCAACAGCAGACCTTACATGAACTGAGGCTTGAAGAAAACAGTGATAGCTGAAAATCAGATTTTTTCCTGAATTGTCTAATATAACATGAGGCACCTCCATCCAGTAACAGGCACCTTAGAGTTCCAGGTGCCTAGTTATGTTTGCCTGAGAGAAAGGTAGTCATGTTTATCATGGAAAGACTTCACAGTATCTGAAGCTGTTGGGACAAAAGCAAGCCTGTAGCTGTGTAGTTATAGACTACCCCATGCATGTGAGGTTGAAGTGCTGCCACGCATTCAACCTTGGCTTAGCATTCTCAATTTCCATTTGATGTTACTCTATAAGACCCTATATTATAGGCAGCTATCGTGGTTCTTTAACAAAGACAGTACAACACCACCATTGCATTTCTCTAGCCCACACCTATTACCTGTGTTGCACCGGTATTGACTCTTCAAAAGGTTAGGTAACTATGGGAAAATATGTGTTTCCTCATGATGTACCACGGTGTTACAGCCTTACCTGTGCTTATCCATTGACACGTGCTGCAGCATGTCCATAGACCTTATTGCCAGCAGACCAGGTGGTGCTGGTTACTTGGGCGAGCGGCATCGCTCACATCTGGGTCCTGCACGTTGCCAGCTCCTGCATGGAAAGCAGGGCACAAGGAGGAGGCTGCTGGGTGCCCAAGGCTTGTTCCAGCATGAAATTGGGAACTTAGAGGCTCATGCTTTTGAGAAGATACTGTGGGTCTTATATGTCAATGTAGCTATAATTCCAGATGACAGACTCAACAAGCCTTCATGCAGACACTTACAGAAAGAAGTGTTCATTGCAGCGGTTTGGACTAGATGACCTTTAAAGGTCCCTTCCAACCCAAACTACTCTATAATTCTATGATTCTGAGCGGCTGCTTGAAAAATTAGTGTAATAAGAGAACTATCTATGTTAATAAGTACTGGCTCAGCTAATATATTGTGTGCATCTGCTACTCATAAATTTTGTCTCATTTTAATGACCTACCACATTTTAAGGATAAATTCAGCATTGTTGGGAAATGGGCAAAGTCGTCCAGAGAAATCTAACATTTTTAAAACCAAAACCCTCAGTTGGAAAGGAAGGAAAAAGCAAATAATCAGCAAACTCTGGATTTCTGATGTCTAAACCCAACTTGGTCTTCTATAATGTAATGTAATTTAAAAATGAGGCCATTTGGCTGCATGATAAGAATGAGTTATGGACTGTCAGGACAGATCTCTCCTGGTGAGCTCTCCAGATTATATTTCTATTCCAGCTAGCTTCAGAAGATATAGCTGAACAACTGCAACCCGAGAACATGAGAGTACCTGAGCAGAGAGAGAAATGGGACAAGTAAAACACAAACACAGAGACATGACATTTGGTAAAACAAGCACCAGGATCTAAATCTAATATCCTCCTGCTGTAGAAAACAGAACAGCACTAAAACAGATCAGAGCTCCTGTCTGATAACAAAGACCGTTTCTCTGGCAATTTGTTGGTAAGCTGTGTTACAAACCTGCTGCTGCTTATCAGTACGAAACAGTGAAACCGGTAATGTTTATATTAGTATGGCTATGAGGAGCGTGGCATGAGAATGTAAAAGCAGATTTATTTGGAATATCCAGCTGAAGTTATCTGGCTGGCAGAAAGGAGGAGAGCTTCAGTTAGCAGGACCATGTGCTTTCCCCCCAAACACTGGAGATCGCTAGTTCTACATCTGCAATAACAGAAGGGAATGATGCTTTCATCCATGCAAAGGTCCTTCAGAAGATCTACATCAGGTGTGTCAAACTCATTTTCACCGGGGGCCACATCAGCCTCGCGGTTGCCTTCGAAGGGCCGACCCTAAAATTACATTCGGCCCTTCGAAGGCAACCGCGAGGCTGATGTGGCCCCCGGTGAAACTGAGTTTGACACGCCTGATCTACATGCAAAACATCAGAGGGCCTTGTGAAAAATCAGTGGTTGAAGTTATTCCCATTCAAGGAGCCGACGCCAGGTGGCACTAGAGAAGGCAAAGAAAATTTAGCGACTTGCAACCCAAACGGTGCTCACTCAGGTAACCTGGGTCTGCACCGCCGGGATCCTCTGCCAGTGCAGGGACACTGTCCAGTGGTGCTGCCCTGCGGTGGCCATCATCAGATATCTGATCATTTATCTCAGGTGGCTGTTGCAGATCAGCAGAGATGAAAAGAGTAGCACATACCATCTATTTAATAAAGGGCCTGTGTGATTTCTTTTTTTCTTGAATGCACTTAGAAGTTTAAGAGGGCTGCTCAGTTTTGCTTTGCTGTTACAGGATGCATTAGCTGTTCACCAGATATTCCTGGTTTCTGGCCACTGTGTGAGACTGCTGCTGTTTGTGTGTAATCCTGACACGATTCGGACTTGTCCAGACACCAAGCTCACCTCCCTACGCACACCCCAGGGCACGGGCTCTTCCCAAAGCTTTTCCACTTCTGCTCAGGCAAACATCCCAGCAGCATCTGAGCCCTGCAGGTTTGCACTTCACCATCTCAGCTGCTAAAAAAAAAAAAAAGAAAAAAAGAAAACAAAACCAAAATAACAACAAAAAACCCCAAACAAGCAAGCAAACAAACAAACATGGTGCAGCAGAGAGATGCCTTTCTTTCCTTTCTACTATCGCTCACCTAAGGGAGAAATACACACCATCTCCTCATGACTGGCCCATAAGCTGAGTCCCTTTCTTTTCTCCCAGCAAGCGAAGCTAGGCAGACAGAGCAGACTGAAGACCAAGAAAAGTTCTGCTTACAGTGAGACTGCCTCAGCGTTTGGAGAAGAGTACATTGGAAGGGGGAAAGGTCTGCCATCTCCGCAGCTTGCTCAGGGTTTTGCATTATCCCATCTCACCAGCCACACCACTGCTTTTAAGACAAAAGACAGATTTTGTGCTGATCACTAAACAATGCAACAAAACCCAAGGATGAGGAATATATGAACATAATATAGCAGGTCACTGTGCAAAGTGTGTTACTCTCAGTATCTCTGTAAAAGAGTATACAGATGACACGAAGTACATCTTCAAAGATTCAACATAGGTACAATCTAGTTTACGTACTGCAGGTGCCCATCCACTGTATTACCCTCCAGCATGGGAGAAACAGAGAGGTTATTGTACCTCTCTTCACATGCCTTCTCTTCCGAATCTTCCGCAGCCTTCTGAGCCACATCTCTGATTTACAGAATATTGCATTGAATGCTTTATAAATTCACCAGAGAATAGTGAGTTTTCTTGCACCAAGAGTGTGGCTGTTTTGTCTGTGTGACTCTCATTCTTGGGGCACCAGCCTCCCACATTTCTGAGGGTTTGACTTGACAGGCTGCTGCTGGACCACACATGTGCTCTGCATGCCCTTGCTGCCGCCTTCTCCCCAAAGGCATTAAATATGGAGCAGTCCCATCTGCCATGCCGTTCTTTTGCCACGTATAATCCAGAATAACAGGACTGTGTAGCAGTGGGGGAGGAGAACAGGTTATGAAAAGAGAACAAGCACAAAAATAAAATTTGAAGGATTAAGATTTGTTCAGAAACCAATGAATTATCAGTGCTGTTTCAGCAGGTATCTGAGATTTCAGCTTGTGATGTCAGTGCTGGTCAGGAGAGACAATAACATTCAGAATTCAAATATCAAGAGGATGTTCTGTTTCAGACACTAGCGAAAGGTTTGCAGAAGACAGATCTAACTATAGAAACTATAAAACTGTACACCTCCTGCATCTGTTTCCTTAGATGCCTAATAAAATGACATGCTGCTTAGACTGGGGTGAGCCCTTGAGTCTATCAGTGCATCATGTCCCAGCCCTTTGGGGACCTGCAGGGGAGCTGCAGATAACTAATCTTTTTTTTTTCTCCTAGATCGACAGATTCCCCAAGTACATGAGAGGACATGACACTGTCAATCATGCCAAAGGAAATATTTCAAATCAAAAAGGCACAATGTCACATTAGGGTGAATAAGATGAGCTGTGCAGGACACCTGCTTTCCCTGCTCAGTTGCAGGAGAGCCTGAGGTTGAGATGATGACCTTCAGGACATTCTGCAAGATTCAACTGCTTACCCAACTCTTTTCTGCAGGTGTGAGTGAGGGTCGTAAGATTTATTGCGTATATTTTGTTGAAGTTGGTAATTTTTTTGGTGTGTGTAGTTCACGCACAGGATAAAATGGGGCTATGAAAAGTCAAAAAGTATCATTGCTTTCAGATGATGGGTTCCATCTTGTAATTTCCAGCAATTTTTTTTCACTAAAGGTAAAGATATAAATCAAAAGTGCATTTTATAACTTCTGGGCTATTATTCAAAAATTTCTTTTTGTCTTATATGGTTTTGTACAAATTTCTTAGAAACATGAATAAAATTGTGGAAAAGTCTTGATAATATATTTGAATAGAATTTGTAGGATCATTCTTAAATTAATATATTTATATTTGCCCTAATAACAGACACGAGTTTGAATAAAAGCAGAGAATTCAGTTGGCTGCTGTTACACTTATCTATAAGTATGCAAAAGTGGTTGAGAATACCAGAAAAAATCATGTAGCTTAATACAAATAAGGAAATTAATACACAAACCTAATGTGAAAATGCATTATTTAGGATACACTATATTTTTCATATCTTGAAAGTGTATCCTCCAGCCAGGAGGTAGAGTTTGTACTTTAGATGATTAATTGCGTATACCAAAGAATGGACATCAAGATATAGAGTATAAGAATATTCATATACTAAAGCCTGTTTGGTAGGGAAAACAAGGCACGAGCACTAAAGAGAGTCTTTGATATTGCAGCAAAATCTTCAGGAGTTTCCAGAGTTCATTGCAGGAAAGTACTACAAAATAGTTAGCTTCATTGCAGAATCACAGAATGGTTGAGGTTGGAAGGGACCTCTGGAGATCATCTAGTCCAACCCACCTGCTAAAGCAGGTTCACCCAGAGCAGATCACACAGGAATGTGTCCAGGCGGGTTTTGAATGTCTCCAGAGAAGGAGACTCCACAGCCTCTCTGGGCAGCCTGTTCCAGTGCTCTGGAACCCTCAAAGTGAAGAAGTTTCTCCTCATATTCAGATGGAACCTCCTACGTTACAGTCTGTACCTGTTGCCCCTCATCCTGTCATTTGTCACCACTGAAGGGAGTCTGGTCCTGTCCTCTTGACACTCATCCTTGAGATATTTATAAACATTGATGACATCCCCTCTCAGCCTTCTCCAGGCTGAACAGACCCAGCTCTCAGTCTTTCTTCATCAGAAAGGTGTTTTAGGCCCCTAATCATCTTCGTAGCCCACCGCTGGACTCCCTCTACAATATAGAAAATTAACATTTATTTTGGATAGATACTTTTCACCATTCAAACAGATCCTGCATTTTTGAAGGCACAAGCATATTTAATTGGGACATTTCACACACAATTAAATTCACATGTCAATCAAACAGTCCTTCAAACATCTTACGTCAGTATATCTGAGATCAATTTTAGGTACAGCTGTCAGCTAAATAAAGGAATCAAAATTATTGACAGGGTTTACTTTGTAGTTCATGCAAGTTCATTTTCCATTGACTTTGCTGTCATCTGTGCATCGTTGTGGCTCCTCTTTTCCTGAATAAGTTTGTTCTGTTCCAGCATCTTTAGTTTTGTAAGATGCCATTGTAGAGCCTCAGTATTCTTTCCAGTAAACAGTAAAACTCCAGCTCAACAACACTTTTCTCTTGGTTTGTTTGATGAGGCCGAGGTCAGGAAACAAAAGGAGTTTGTTCTCCCGATACTAGATATTGCATTGCTGGAGTTGCTTTCAGCAGTCTATCCTGTTCTCCTGTTTCAAACTTAGATGAAATAAAAACACTCCCACTGTCGTTCGCACTCCCAGTCTCCTCACTCGTATCCTACAGCGCTTTTCCATGATATGTTTCCATGTTATGTATTTTCCATGATATTCCAGATATGTTCTTCCCTGATATCAGTTTCCAGAGGTTCAGCAGGAGTTTTAATAATAAATGAAATAGGATCTGTCTGGTCTGTACCAGAAGGGAAACGAGGGCTGTGCAGAACTTCAGACCTCGTTTGGTTTTCAGTTGCTTCCTCCCTTTTGTCTAGTGACACACATTTCACAAAGGACCAGAGACACCTCAGCCACCTTCTCCACCTTCAGCCCATGCAATTTTAAAGGTGCTTTTAGGATCTTTACCTTCCCTTATCATGGAAATAAAAGCTTTCAGGGAAGAAGTAGAACAGACAGATAGAGGCGGAAAACTGTTCAGCTATCTTACCATAATCCGTCCACATTCAATGATATCTGCACTCAGAGCTCCAGTGTGGGCATATGCTTCCCAGACAGCCCAGACCACACCATAGAGGGGCCCTGGTATATACTCGTTATCTAACTTTCTGTGGTATCTGGTTTGTCAAGTACTTGTTAAAAATGATGCATCCAGAAGCAGTTATTTCCATACTATGAGTCTTTACCAACAAATTGCCTATTAGGAGAGACAGAATCAGACTTTCATCACGGCGAAGCACAAAATGAAATCTGTAATAGTTTTACACAACGTTTTAACTAGATTTCCTGTACCTTTCTTAAAAGACATAGCTTAATGCTAACTGAAAAAAACAGTCCAGGGCAACACCACCAAACTCACCATTTGTACCTTGCTTTAATTTTGTAAAAATTTGTGAATAAAGAACAATCACAATACTTAGTTTCACTTCATAAATACCATCTTCCTTTCCTATTACAGCTTGACAATGGATTACTGCGCTCTCTGCTGCAAGTAATCATTGATTATATCTTTCTATCAACTAATTGCAAGCAAAGCCTTCCTTAAAATTCTTGCCAGGAATTCTAACCAGGGAAGCCTCTGTAGCAATCATGCCCAGTTTAACTCCATGCTAACAGAATTGTGCAAGGCAGAGTATACATCGTATGCATTGTATGCATTGAGAAACAGCTACATGCATCTCAGTATAGGCCACAGAAATATGTGTAGTTGGTCTGTATCTAGACAGCACAGGCAGCATTACAGGGAGCTTCAGCAGCAACACAGGCTTCCCACAGGCCAAGCGGCACTCACATCCCAAACTGCTGATATAGCCGAGTGCTCTGACAGCAAACTTCCTTTACATTCAACGAGCCTGCTGTATATCTGGACAGTCTGCCATGTATATGTTTCTGCTGCAACATTCTGTTGTTCATGACATGACCAGGACAAAACAAATTTAAATGGACTGTCACGATAATCTATGACCATTTTCAGAACTTTTAGTAAAGACGTATTTTCCCATAGGCTTTTCATGACAAAACAGATTCTTAATCTTACGTTTTCCTGCAGGCAAACTATGTGGCTGAAAAACGTCCTTGGCTTCCAATTGGAGAAACCAGCAGGAACAAGAGAAACATTTAGCTCCCTTTTGTAACATACTGTGTCCCTGTGTTAGATCTTAAGATCTGCAAGCAGTTGGAGAATATGTCCTTTTAGACCACCAGCAGCCTTGCCATCACAGGATTTCTGCTCTTTCCCTTTCATCTCTACAGTTGAAGTAGTGTTAACCTTTTACACACATCAGTATATAAAAATGGTGGATAGATTAAAAGCAATTTAGTTTTTCAGAAATCTAAAGGCACAACAGCAGCCTTCTGTCTTTCCCAAAACTTTCTTTTAACATTCATGCTAACCCACAGTGTGAATATCTCAGTACTCAACATCACTACAAATGTACTTTTTATGTGAATTTTAAGACTGTATTGCTGAATAAAGTAGGTGAAATGTTATTTTAAGGTCTGAAATGCTCATGTTCTGAAGAGCAGTTGTAAGAAAGAGCAAAAAAAGCTGACCTATAACAATACCATTGCAGATAAAAGCTCAGAAAATAATTATTTTGTCAGATCACCCCTGTAAAAGAAGGAATATGTTTTTCTGGATATGTATTATTTTCTTATCTTAATGATTTATAAATACTTGTTCCCTTTCACTAATAGGAAAAGTAGGCACGAATAAGGGCAATGAGTTAAAAGACCTTTAATTAGAGGTCACTGATAAACAAGCTTTGATGACTCAGGCACAATATGAGCAAGTTTATGTACTGCTAGGAAGAGGTTCTCATCTGTTTTGCATGGTTGAGAGCTGTCCTTATAAAGTCCTTGGCCATTTTCCTGGGAATGTACAGCTGCTGCCATAAAGAGTCTAGGTACATACCACACAAGTCTATTTTAACTTTTTATGGCACTGGGACTCTACCTCATTTTGTTTCACAGTCTATATTTAGTCCTGATGCAAGTCTATGGATTTCAGCATAGTTTTTCTCACTTATGCAAGGGATATATATGGATCATCCTGTTTGATTGAAAATCTGCTGTGACCTAGTCCTCCTGTAAGGAACACCTCTGAAGATATACATGTGTCCTGGAGTCTCCACTTCCATTCTGGCCCCTACAGACATTTCTCTTCTGCAGAACACTGTGTAAGTGCTCAGAGTGCACTAATGGGCCTCAATGACCATGACCAGCCTCACCTGGGACCTCCACCCCACCCACACCTCCCTGCCCACGGGGCAACGGGCTCTCAGGGTTGGGCTTCACTCTTAGCCTGAATTACATTGTAGTTGTGCCTGTCTCCAGCTGCCACAGTCATGTATGTGCCTGGTCATAGACCCTGTCAATCCAGACCTCGACCCACAAACTTCCCAGTCTGGCCTTGGACATTCCTTGTCACTATGAGCACTGGGCTATGTCTGACCCCGGTTATCCTCGTCGGACCTGACCCTGCTCCACGGATTGATTTCCTGACCGATATGCCTAAGTTTGTGGGCAGTGGGACAGGACCACAGCTGGTGAGATCCTACCTTGCCAGCCATGTCATCACCCTTGAATCACTGTCCCTTAGGAAGCAGCTGGCCACAACACCATGGTTACTCCAAGGACAGCGACAGTGCTTGCAAAATGATTCCGAATTATACGTGAACTTGTATTTGCTGGGAATCCTTCAGAAAACAAACAACCTGAGAGTGGTCAGAAAGACACCCCCATCCCCCAGCATTATGACAGCAGCATCACACAAATATAAGACAGTATATTTCTGGGATTCCTACAAATTGCTTAGCTGATAAACTATAGTCGCGCTTTGTGTCTTGACAGAGCTAAGACAAGACAGGAAGAAAATTAAAAGTGTTTTCGGTAAATCAAGGCATTGTTATGGATAAGCCTTAACTGTCATGATGTGGCTATGGAAGAAACATTTTTGTACAAATGTGTTTTCTCACCATCCTGATGAAGACTGACAGTACTAATGAGGTAGGCTGTGAGGACTTGTAAGTCCTCTAGCCCATCCCAATAAATCTGCCTCTGACAGATGATGAACAGATGATCTCTAACTTAAATATTTAATAAAGTACACTGTAAAGATGCTTGTGTATTTAAAACATGCCCTGCTTGCATCTCCGAACTGAGTAAAGTCAAATAATAATTCAAACTGCCAACACAAGAACCTTTGCTTAAGCCTCATTTTGAAACACAGCTGAAAAGAGTCAGTACCAGCTAGGATTTCTCAGCTCCCAGAGGTGACAGGTATCTATTATTGATGGAAAAGATGAGCTGTGGCAGAACCACCTCTTAATATGGAAACACTGATGCACATTCCATTCATTTAGAATGAGAATTGCTCATATAAAATGAAGATATCAAGATATATATTAGGAAAAAGGTTAAAGTGGCAAATATCAACTAAAACATTGTGTAATAGCCTCACATTTAGCATGAATTAAAATACAAGATAAAAAATTATCCTTAAAATACATTTAGAGCAAAGCAAATATTTTAAAGACTGCTTTATATAGTACTCTCCTTTAAACACTTGAATAGATATTCATATGAAATTACAAGTAAAATTGAGTACTCAGTTAAAATTCATGGTCACATTGTCACTTGTCATTGCTTTATTATATAAAATGAATTAGCAGGCTCCATTAGTTTCACCATTTTGGCATAGCTTTCATAATTCCTAGATTTTTTTAACTGCCACATATGTCTGTAGAATATTATTCACGCTAGGCAGCTGTGTATCAGCTGTTGTGGACATGACAAAAAAATAAATAATTTTACTGTATTAAAATAAATTATTAAAATTATTTAATTTTCATGCATTTGCCATTGTGTTGGATTTCAAGTCTTCTTAATGAGTATGACCAGGTTTTAAAAATTCATCCAATAAAAGAAAAATACCAGCTTTCTCTCATGGATGAGGAATTCAATCTTTTTGTCTTGTTAAAGACATCATTCCAAATAACCATGTTTATTTGTCCTTAAAAATCCACCACTCTCTCAAATGTCAGTTTATATTTGATAGTACAGGATTGACCTGACTTTAATGAAGAATTACATTTGATATTAGATATAAAACTAATTGCACATTATATAACAATAGATGCAATTATTTCCTACTCTATTACATATCATCGCTTTTCAAATATAATACTTTTCAAATATTAGGAAAATAAGTTTATTCATCTGAAATGTGGCTGATTTCAGCCTTTACAATGGCCCAATTCATACATTCCTTTAGCAACAATATAAATGCTCTCTATAAAAAAAGATTCATTATTAATACAGCAGAAAAAATCAAGATGCCTAGGTCCAAGACTGTATAGCAATACTCTGTTGTGCATGTTATAGAGCTTCTATCATGTAAAACTGATTGGAAATCCAATCTCCAGTGATCTAAACATCTATTGACTTCTGAAATAAATAGACAAATCAGTGCTGACAGCATGAAGTTACTTTGGAAATGGATTTAACCTGTATTTACCCTGTAGGTTTATACCTCC
Source organism: Caloenas nicobarica (assembly GCF_036013445.1). Taxonomy (NCBI): domain Eukaryota; kingdom Metazoa; phylum Chordata; class Aves; order Columbiformes; family Columbidae; genus Caloenas; species Caloenas nicobarica. The sequence continues at coordinate 152,584,762 of NC_088245.1, read as the reverse complement.
TTGGGATTTAGCTTCTTCCAAGGCAATGCCAGTGCAAATATAATAGACTTCGTCTTCTAATCCTGCCCAGACAGGCAATCCAGGAAATAATGGGTTTTACCTCTCTTTCTTCCATAACTGAAGTCAGGGAACTCCATGTTCGTAGTGCTGAGCGAAGAAAATATTTCCTCCTATACAAAAATCAGAAGACAGTTAAACGTGACTGGGAGAGTAGGGATGCATTATGTAAAGGTGCAGGACAAAAACCAGATATGATGAGAGGTTTAAAAGCAATACTTTTCCCTTCTCAATAATCAGGGTATTAACATATGATTAAATTTATTTACGAAAGATAAAGCCAAAGACTGCTAAGAATGTCGACCTCACATGCCCTTAAACTAACAAAGATTAAGTTTGTTGCAAAGAGGATGCCGAGACAGGTCCCTGTGCACAAAGAGTTATTAGCAGAGACAATTATTTGCAGCTGATGGCACACAATAGCTCTCATGTTGAGTGTTACTTTTTGAGAAGGGGAGAGTGGAGGGGAGGGAGAAAAATAGTTCCCAGTGGCCAGCTGAGGAAAGAAAGGATGACAGATCCTCCGATGAGGATGGTCCCCTGGACAGCTGGTACCGCCCACCATCCCACTTTCCCTGCAGTAATGCTCCAGGTGACCTCAGGGCCTGCCCCAAGCCCTGTCGGTTGCTTCTGTCTGTGAGGTTGTCACGGTTCAACCTGAGCTAGCAATCACAACCACGACAGCCACTTGCTCATGCCCCTCTAGCCCCCCAAATAAGGATAAGAATTGAAAGGGCAACACTCATGGATTGAGATAAACGCAGTTTAATAAAATAACAGAATAATATTAATATACCACTACTACTACTAATATCTATAAAATGGAAATAGAATATAAAATAAAAGTTACTCAATGCAATTCCTCATGAACTCCACCCACACCGAGCAGCCTGTCCCAGGCAGCAGCGCCTGGTCCCGAACAGCTGATCCTGGAGAGAGAAAAGAGGAAAAAGGCAGAAAGGCCCAGAGGCCCCTGCAAAACAGCAGGATGGCAAAAGGCCAAAATAAAGAGAACTCCTGAACAGAGCTCCACCAACACAGAGCAGAAACCAGAACAGGTCTCACTCTCCCTCTCCGTCTTCCCAGCTGGAAAATCCGACTCTCCTTAAATATGAAGCATGATGCTAATGGGATGGAATACTCTTATTGATCAGTCTGGATGTCAGTCAAGCTCTGCCCCATCCATGCCCCAATTCCTGGCTGCCTCACACCTGGAGGCAGAGGGCTCAGAAAGGCCTTGGCTCCCAGACAACAACTAAGTTAACAGCAGCTCTTACACTTTCCTCAAAGGCGCTGGAAAGTGACTTGAAGAAAAACATTAACTCTGTCCTGGGGTGTTATCTTCTTGTTCCAAAAACTAAAACCAAACAGCAACCGTGCTAGCCACAAAAAAAGAACAGTTTCTAGCTGCATGAAGAAAATCAGCTCGCTTACAGTCAAACCAGCACAGATGATGTCAGCGGTGACCAGGGCACACACTGAGTGCTGTGTCCTGAGCTGCTGGTAAGCTTTGTGCAGTCAGTCATGGGTCCCCTCGGGTCAGCCGGCCGCTGCAACCAAGGGGTGGGAGATGGGGACATGAAGGGGTCAGTCTTGGCCAGCGCCAGTCGTTCTCCAGGAGGACCTGCCACCACCACAGAAGTGGGTCTGCCGGGGTGAGGCCATGGGAATTACAGCATGAGAACAGCGTGGGGACACCAAGGGAGAAGGATGGAGGCCCTGGGGCAGCTTAGGGGCAGGAGCCCACAGCTGGGAGGCAATGGCAGCTCCAGAAGGGCCAACAGGAGACCCCAAACAATAGAAAGGGGAAAAGGCACCTAAGGCACTGTGCTACACTAGGGAACACAGGTCATATAAAATAGTCACTTCCAGAATCTCTCTCCACATTGCTGTACATTCTAAGGCTATGAGCATGAAAGTTTTTTACATCAGCCGTGCATGATATAATATATGCAAACTTCACAAAATACCCATGGCACCCTCTACTGCTCTGAATTCCCAAGTTCCAAACACAGCCATCTTTCCATGCTGCTCGCAATGTAAGTCAGAGGCATACCCTCTTTCTGTCTACCTGTGCTACAACCAGGGTATCACAACACTTTGCCATTTTCACCTTTACTCAGAGGCATAGAGAACATCTAATGCCGGTCTGTCTCTTCTAATTATATGCTCCTGGAAGCATCAAAAAAACTGTGCAATTTTGTACCCAATTTGAACTCAAGCAATAGCCTTGATGCAAACACCATCCATGGTGTACACAGCAAACATATGACAAGATTCCTACCCTTTACTTCCTACCTCTGAAATCAGAGACTGCATCTTGTTTAGGAGGTCTCAATAATGGATTTGTCTTCCATCATTTTTCCGTACACTTTCTTAATCCTTCTTGAATCACTTTTTGAATCTAAACTTTTGGTCTCTGAATCAGCCTGTGATGATGATTTCCACAGTTAAATTATACACCTTGTGAGCTTTGAGCAATGCTTTGAACTTGCTATAGGGTAATGTCATCTGCTGTCACCTACTTCTTGTGTCATGAGAAGATAACTACAAAATTATTGTTGTCATGCATGATCTTTTTTTTTTTTTTAAATTTTACTACCCAGCCATCTGTCATGCAAGCTGAAGTGTCCTAATCTGTTTTCACAACCTCTTCCACATCTTGGATCAACCCTGTCTCTGTATCTTTTCTAATTCCACTATACGCTTTCTGAGATGAAGGAACCAAAAATGCATAATGTGTTCAAGCCCATTGAAAATACACTTCCAGACTTGATCAGATAAGTAGGAAAAGGTACAAACATCACCGAGGAAAAATCAGTAATTCCACCTTTCTTAGTCTCTTCCAAAGTTTCAGGTGTATTCTGATACTCTGCTGTTCAGGCACAGTATAAAAGGTGTTTTTCAAGTAGAAATGCAACTGGAGCTGACAATAATTTTGCCTCTGTCCCCTTTCCTTCACCCAGTATTTTCTTTTTACGACAAACAAAACGGCAGCATTCAAAATGATTCTTGGTTCAGTGAAAACAGAGGTAAAGAGTTAACAGCCAGTTTGGGCTTTGTTTCTTAGTCTTATGTTAGTATATTAATGTACTTCGGAAAAATAAAAAATATTTATGAGACAGTTCAACATGGATGATCTAGGTGTCAAGACATTAGCCCAAGACTTGAGATGACAGAGTTTATTTATATTTTGCTTCAAAGACTTCCTACATTACCTGTAATAATTCACGTGGAGACAAAATCCCAAAGGAGTGGGATCTCCTGTGCGATCTGGTCTGGATCACACTGTTTATATCTACATTATCCCACAGGGCAGAGAGTGGGGTAATGGTGAATACTTCCTGACAGAGTCTCTTTCTTTTATCTGCCCAGCTCAGTACTTGGCTGGTGATCACCTTGTTCACCTGAGCTCTGGCTACCTACAAACCCCACCTGTCTGTGCCACATGTGATGTAGGGCCACCACAACTCCCACAGTAGCCACTGGCTCCTTGGTTGGTGTGTCCACTCTTGATCAGCCACATGATGCAATGAAAATGGCTGTTGCTGAATATAGTGATGGATTCAACCAGGACGCAGTGATGCCAGCGTATCTGAGTGCACTTGGGCTTGCATTAAGTCCTAGCAGAGCTGTATTTTTTTTCCCCAATCTGCACTACAGCTTACGTGGGACAGGGTTCAGCTCGATCAAACTTCAGGTGTCTACAGTAGAAATGTCTGCATATAAATAGGTGTCTACAGTTCAGTTAAATCGATGAGCCAGTATGGTCAAATGCATGTAGAGGAGAATTCACCTCATCCTAAAAGAAGTACATTTGGTCAACTAAAAAGCCTCTCTGAGCTCCCTGCCTGTACTGACTAGCTCTCCATTGACTATAGTAGGAGTTTAGACACTTTTGTTCAGGTAGAGATTCTTACAGTGCCGACACTTAAAATAGATTTCATGCCATGGTGTATACTTGCATTTAAATAATTTGGAAGGTGTGAGCTAAAATCAAGACATCAGATGACACACAAACTGCACCATGGATGTTTGTTCTCTGTTTCCTTTGGTATGTGAGGAGAAAAGTACGTTCTCCGCCTCACAGTGCTATTGTAAGACAAAATAAATTCCAGGCAATGATACAAAAAGATAAAATTATTGTGGACCATTAAAGTACCCCTTTATATATAAAAGGGACAAATATTTTAAGAAGCCAGAGAAATTTCTAGTTTATTTTCTCAGTCTTTGCATGTTAAATAAAAGTTCATATAATACAGATTTGGATGAACACTACTGGTTACCATTTATTGATTTTTCCATTAGAAGCCTATTCTTAGGCAGCTATCATAGAACCTAATATTGTGGTGCTTTTGCTTGTCACTGCTAGGAGAGACAAAGCTAGCAGCCTAGCAAATTTCAAAATACTCTTGAAAGTATTTTTAGTATAATATCCTGTGTTAGTGCTGGTTAAACACATATTTATGTCCTTTAGCCCATGCTCTTGTAACAAGATACTGAAGAGAGAGCATTTTTTTGTCTGTTGCTTTCTCGTCTAACACCAAGTGGGAGGCACCAAGGTTTAGCACCTAAGGTTTTAAGATTTAATGTTTTAAGGTCTAATCCTGTTAGAAATTGAGTGCTGTTTCACCCCTAAAACTGTTCTACTTGTAAATCCAAAATAAAAGAGTATGATTCAAATGGTTTGCTCAAGAGAATGCTTATTAAAAGACTGAAAATCTTGTTAGTTTAGAAGAAACAGTAAGCAAAATATACCTATTCCGAGCTCCATAACAACAGAGTAAGTGGTTAAAAATTTGGATAATTTATAACACAAAAATGTTTATGTTGCTTTCCTGTGTCTTTTTCTTGGTGGTCTATCAATTAAATAAAAAAATCTTTCAGGCAACTCTGAGACTTATTATTCTGATGCCCTAGGACACCTAGATCAACCAAAAGAAGGAGCCTATGGCCTATGGTATTCAAAGACCTTCATAAGCCAGTCCTTTATACTCTGTGAAAAATTTTGAAGTTGAAGTTCTGAGAGACCTCATCACCATGTCAAAGATGTCAGTGAAATATTCTTCAGAATTTCAGTAATGCAATGTTGAATAAGATATGTCATTTGGGTGAGGAAAAAGGTGTCTGGATTTTTTTTAATCACTGTGCTTTTTGCATCTTATAGCATTCTTGCCCATCTCTCTACTCAAGGTCCTCTCTGCCCTTCTATAAGCTCTGGACAAATTTCCCAATTTCCCCTCAATAAAATCAAAGGTTTTGAAGGCCACTTTGATCTTGCCTACACCTGGCTGAGCATAAAAGAGCGTATGTTTTGGATCCTGATTTGCATGTCAGCTATTCCAGCATGACATATCAGACAGTATCAGGTTCACTCTGCCTTTGAAGCAACATGATTTGATTTTTTTTCATAGTTGAACTAGATATCAACTGACAGACTAAAGTCTTTCTGTCACAGCAGGGCAATGGCTAGGATATAAACATATTAGACCTCCTCTTCTTTTTTGTGCTTGGAGTGTCTGGCCTGACTGGCTTTAAGAATTCCTTCCAGCTGTACCTCACCTGAATTAGTGCAGAGAGGTGTGCCTGACTTCCATCTGTGACACACTGGAGCTTTGCTGGGAATAGCAGTTCCTACTCCTGCTTTTTCAGGCAACCATTTACAGAATTGCTCTTTTCCAAATTGTCTATGAAAGAGGACAGAGCTCAAGAAAACCAGAGTCTGCCTCTCACAAATACCAGGCTAATGACAACTCTGACATCTCCTGATTTCCTAGCTGCAGTCCATGATTTTCTGTCTGTCTGTCTGGGCTTCAGGCTGCTGTGTCCCATGCTCAACCTCAGCAACTTCAGCCTTTTTAACATGTATTTGGTTCCCCTACTTTGCTTTTCTCCAGAAGACAAGACAGCAGTACACATCTTTCACATTTATAAGTAATGGAGCATGGTGGGAAAGAAAGTATGTAAGAGAAAAGTAAATTTTAAACTAATGAAGATTTTGCACAGGTCATAAGCATCTTTCCACATGGGGATCCTTCTGATCTATATATTTTCTACATCTTTCAGACCCTCCTCCTGCCCAAACCCTTAAGGATCTGGGCAACACATAATCAGCTTTCTCAGCACAGGAACCAATTACCTCCCTATCAATGTAGACCAACAGGGCACTGGAAGAGCATTAACCCACAATGAAGTTAATAATTGCATTAGTAGCTCTTTTGTTTTTCTTCACTAAAACTAGGCATATTTAGTTATGGTAAAGAATACTTGTTAAATTGTTGCTTGTTTCAGCCAAAGTGCAGACATACAAATCTGGATTATTACCGTGAATTTCTCGAAGTGCCTCTGTCCTGTACAACAACAATTTAAACCTGGTAAACATATAAAATCATATACAACTGAGAGAGAACGATGTGGAAAGGTCACAAAAGTTTAAATTACAGCCAAAAAAAACTAAAGAAAAAGCCTGAATAGTATGCAGAGCAGTGAAGATACACTCGTTTTCCTGGCAGTACCAGCATATTTTTAAGTTGATTTCACTAAGCTGTAGTTTGGCTGAACAAACAGAAATTTCTGTACTGAATTCAGTGGTTTAATTTTAGTCAAACATGGTTGAACTCAAGCCATATACAAGAAACATAGCCAAAATTGGTGAATTTGGTATGTCTGGACTCATGGATTCAACATGAGACAAAATAAAATAAGTTACCTTGAAGGAAATGGTCCACTAATAATTCTTTCTTGAACCTTAATATTTAGGGTATTAGAAAATACAGAATATGTGAAAGTTGCAGCGATACACCTGGTCTGAAACGTGTAGAAACAAGAGGAGCAAAACTGGATGCAAATATTTCCAGAACAATGGAATCACTGACAGACAAACTAAGATGAGCAGAAATAAGCATGTTTTCTGAAGCTGCATAGAAAGGAAAAGAACTATCTCTCTTTACACTTATACATTCACTATGTTCTCATGTAGAACAATTATTTTTAATGTATTTCCTCTGAAAAAACATTTGCTTTTATGATTGCATTCTCTACTCTCTGAAATCTTCCCTGATCCAGAGATTTTCAAAAGGAAAGAACCTCAAATAAGATGGCAGACAAAAACTCTCCATAACGAAAGGGAGTTCAGAGGTTGAAAAAACATGTCTATTCCTGATCCTCCTGTGCTCTTCAGGAAGACTGACCACATCCACTCTTCAGAGAACAAGTTACTTTCAGCTCTTTGTATCTCTAGCTCCAATCGCTGGCAAAACCATGGTAGCATCACATACGGAAACAAGGTAAAAATTTGTAGAAGCAAGGAAATTTTGTTTGTCTTTTAACTGTATGCTATCATTTTCTTATGTGACAGCCAAAGTGCTGTTTAGCTGCTTATGATTACACCTGTCTCTTCTAAACATGACCAACATATTCATTCTGGACAAAGCATGGCAGCATTTTTCAGCAATATTTCTGCACCAGCAACATCATGCAGGATTAATAAAATTCCATTCGTGTTCCTAGAATATCGTTATAGAAATGACTCTTTCTCTTTTTATTGGCGCTAATATACAGATGCATTTTTTAATCTGCATTTGGCCTCTGAGTGTCACATAAGAACCATCGCAACTTTAGCATCAGATTTTCTAGCATACAGTATCAACGCTGATGGCATCCTATAAATCATAGTAGCCCAAAGAACAATTTTTCCAGGGATTTTACTGACTACTAGATGCCAGGAGACTGTTTTGCCCTCTTAGTCTTTCCTTCCATCAGGGATTTACTTCCAGTAAGTGATTCTGTAAGTCTAGCCAAGTTTCGTTGAGCTTGTATTCCTGGCTCTATAATGCTTCTCAGGGTTGTGATCTCAAACTAAGTGCATGCTAGAAAGTCACTCCATTCCTTTTTCTACTGAGAAGACAGATATTTGCTTGTAGTCCTTTTTCACAAAGAGGACCAAAATGGTCTTTTGAAGCATTTCTGGAGTCTCCTTTCTTGTTACCTAACAATTCAGCTTATTTCGCTAAATACAAAAGATGAGTTTTACTGGAGAGATTTAAGGAAGTCAAGCCATTTTGAGATATCTGGTGGCCCCTACATCGCCTTTCCCTCCCATTTCAATTTATGACTGTAGATCAGGACAGATTAAGACTTTCTTCACCTGTTGAATGGCAGCTAAGAAATAATGTAGCATGGTGTTTGACATTTTCTGCAGCTGCTACAACTCGAGTCCCCTGCCTCCCCCGGTCAGGTTGGTGCTGAATTCCGCCCTGAAACAGATCATAAAAAAAAGTAATCTGAGTGTGATTGACATCAGATTATGATATCGTTGATACCTACTTATCAGAAGCAATACATGTCCAGAGTTTTAAATAGAACATATAAGTGAGAAGAGTACTATTATGCCACTTTACAGCTATTTGCCCCTTAGCATTAAATCCACGCTAAGTAACTGAAGCCTGCAGAGACACACCTCCTTGTTTGCAATGAAATGCTTTGCAATTCAAGGCTGTTTTGATTTTAAGACATAAATGTCAAGGACACAAAAACTCAAGCATGATAAATCAGTTGCCTCATAGGTGCCTATATCAGATGTATGAACAATCCACTGAGCTCTGAAGGGAAGCCTTGCCAAATTTTCTGGCTTTTAATAAAAAAGCCTTGGCAGCCTATCAGCATAGGAAGAATAACATGCAATCTTATTGAAAAGGAAATTCTATTTCCTCAGGAAGCATGTGTTTTTACCTTAGTCATGGAGGGAAGTTCATTGTCTTCACCTTTTCCTAGTAAACTTAGCAGGCTACATACAAAAAGATATGTTACATTTGGTCAGTAGTGGCTCAAAAACCTGGAAACCGTATATAGTGCAGGACATTATGCAGAACCATATCACTGTATCACAAAAGGAAGAAAATTGCTGGGCGAAAAGGAAGCACAGTTATGCTTTTCTCAGTGAAAATATCACTTAAGCAAAAGCAGCAATAAGCAGTATCTATTTCAATTAATAATGATTGTATATGATTGTGGAATAAGAGCATCTTTAGAAGTGTAATAGAAGTTGGGTAGTCTCATGCTATCTGCTCTTTGCTATTCTTTGCCCACTAATTAATATAAAATAAAAATCTGGGCTTCTAAACTAGGCTTTCTAATGCAGCTGTATAACATTATTGGCATACACAGCACACCAATACTACTTTAGGCCTTCGAACATGAATATAGTTTTATTACTAAATGCTATTATTTGCATTATTCAGTGAAGTTATTTTTACAGTATTTTGTTTATATAATGAACATAAGAATAAACCAACTCAGTACTCATATTTCTAGTGGTTTCCAGTTTCATGCAGTAAAAATGACCAAGCATCCTTTCACTGTAAAATAAACTGTTTCTTAAAAAAAATTCCCATCAGAGTACTTCACTGACTCTTGCTGAAGTCTGATTACCTGTTTACTTTCTGTGTAAACACAGCTAAATATGTCCTGCTGATATTGACAGATGTATAGCCATGAGATAAAATTTTGTTTGTTTGCTTTTTAAATTTTTCAGAGTGTAACATAGTATTCCCACAGCCTTCTTTTGCCCACTGAGTATGAGACTGAATAGAAAGTACTATGACTTAACAAATGCTTTTATCATCCAGGGTTTCGGTGCCATTAAGGGCTTGTCTAAGAACTACAGAGCTGTAATGGGGCCATCCAAATTCTCTTTACACTCACTAGCTTGGGTACTGGCAGCAGTATAGTCATGGCACTCAGATGACATATGCTGCTTCTTGCCTAAATTAGCTTATATATCCCATAACTCTAACACTTAAAGGATACGTAATATAATGTAGTAGCACATTTCAGCTGCCACTGTATCCCAATTCTTTTTTAGCAGCAAGTTCTTTTTTATTAGTGGTGTAATTCATATGTTTATGCATTGCATCATCCTGTATATATGCATATATATATATGTAAGTAATGCATCAGTCACTGGGTTACGCATTATTAGAAAGCTGCCATGGTTTTTTATCACCATGTGTGTGTATATAGAGTGACTAGTACTAAAGGGCCTCACTGTAATCAAAATGTTAAACAGAAAAAAGGAGTTTGTATGCATGTGGCTGTGTATACATTTATAAATAATTAGGTCAAGAATGAACTGATAAAATAAAGAGCTATCAAACACCCTGTTCCATCTCTTCCCTTCCCCTCATCTCTCTTCTCTCTGGCTAGCAGCTACCCAGGTCTTGGTCAACTTTTTTCATAAGGCTTTGTTTCTGTGTCTACCACCAGCACCCTTCACACCCTTCACCCTCGAAGCAGCTCCTCAGAAATCTAAGAAGCCATTCAGATTGATAACGTGTGCTGAACGTTAGGAGCAAATTCATTTCAGTTACACCCATGCCAGCCCACTGACGTCAACGGGGCTACACAAGAGCAAGCAAAGATGGGAAGGCAGCCTAAGGGCTGAGTATTTCAAGGATGGAATCCCTGACTCATGACCTTAAAGCATGTAAGCCTCCATAAATCACTTCTCCCGCTACTGAATTCTTCCCTTAATATCTTGCCTTTAATGAGTAGCCTGAGCCACCTCCTCTTTCCAGAGAGGGAGGAAGGGCACAGCAGGGAAGAGTGGAACAAGCTGACATTTCCCTTACTCCTTTCTCTAAGCAATTTGGAAAACTACAGCAAAAATGTGAAATAGCTCTTTGCTCATGTATTTCTAAGTATAGAAGAGGCAAAGTGATCGCTCTTTGATAGAATAAAATTTCAACAGCAGTATGAAAACATGAACAAACCCTTCAATATCCAGTTATAAATCAATACCTGTTATATGACTCTTTCTGCCAGGATGATCAGTTCTAGAATCACCACACATGCACATAGGCTTCCTGGTGCAAATGTGTCGCGGCAGGCCTGCACGACTCAGGACAGCACTCATACTTCATGTGGCTTCGAATCACAGCTGTACCTCTGTGTATTAGAAATTTCAGCTACATTCATTTTTCTGCAGTAACACTGAACATCTTTTGTAATGGTGGCATCATTTGAAGCAGTAAACTACCAGTAAAAAATTATTTTAGGAAGCAAAAGAAAGGGGCATCCTCAAGAAGTAAGATCGTTTGTATTCTGTCCTTTCACCTGAGGATGGTAAAGCACTAGTCATGGAGGACACAAATCATGCTCTTGTCACACTTCTGCCCTTCCTTTCCAGCACCAGCCAGCTTTGCAGAAGCAGTAGAATCAAAATGAGGCAAAACATCTGTCTTAAAATCAGTCAACACTGAATGGCTGCTGCAGGACTGCCCTAGTAGAAACACCTATTTATAGAGCATCAAATACTGTTGGTGGCACTTAATCGTAGTATTTAGCTTATTACCAGATATATCCCTCTTAAATAATTTCTGGTAGTATTATGCACCTCCACTATCAGTTCACTGCTATTAAGCATGAGTTCCCCTGGAATAGTTCCCAGCAAAGGATATATTATTCTGTCCTACATTTCTGGATACCAGAAGGTCAAATCCCCCCTTTTAGCAGCCTGTGCCTGGGTCCAGCAGACTTTCACCCACTGACGGGATGCTAACTGATTTCCCTTGCCAGGACAGCCTGTGCCAGCAACCAGCCGTCTCAGGTTAGAATTGATGCAAACACATTGTCAGGAAAAGCTTCGGTTTGCCTAACCAGAACTTAAGCCCAGTTACGTGGGAACATGAGCTTCCTCAGAACAAATCATCTTAGTTTGCACAGACTTAACACCTCAGGAGAAACTGGTGCTTTGTGAACTGCAGCCTCTTGATAAAATCTGTCGCTTGCCAGGCTCTTTGCAATCTGTAGATGTTGTTGACCATCTCTCCTTCCTACTCAGCTCTAAGTCAGGTGGGTTTCCTGCTTTCAGAAGTGATAGCTTGGGGAAGGATCATGAAAAGGCATGGATGTTGTCACCACGGTTTATTAGTAATTTTCTAATCAGTATGAAATACTTATGCCCATTACATTAAATAAAGGAAGACACGGAAAACAAAACAAACCAAAACAAACTTCCAGTACAACAAAAGCACGCATACTTTGTGCAAGCACACTACTGTCATAGTCATACAAATCTGTTGCTGCACTCTCAGCAAACAGAACATATTTCCTCTCATTTATAAAATATGTGAAGAGACCAGAAGATCTCTGTCACTTCCTAGATTTGTCCACAGAGAATACCAGCCTCTGTACCAGCCTGGCTCCCCTTCCTGCTCCCCTCCATAGGATTTAAATGAGTGGAAATTATAGGAGAACATGGAATTCAAACTTCTGTCACTATACATAATATAGAGATATTTTACAAGTCATCAGGCCATACTCTGGAGACAGAAAGTAAGACAATGAAAATGCTAATATAATTTTTATTCTTGGCTTTTTATGCAACTGTAAATTTTATTTTTATAAGCCCTTTTGTAAGGATGTAAGGGTTTCTGTTAGTGCATCTCTGCCAAGAGGAAAACTTCTTCTGAAAATTATTGCCCACTTAACTAAAAGTATTTCCACTAATACACAAACGGCAAGTTGGAGCAAACTTTTAACAGCAACTTTACTGCAGTTATAGGCAAGCTCCTGCAGGGAAAAAAAAAAAAAAAGCAGCAATGGCTGTGGCCATTATACATTTGGCAGCAAGTGACATGATGGAATTGAATGTTGTCATGGCTGAAAGCTTCAGGGATCTCATACACTTCATTGAGCCTGTCAACAAAACCCTAAGTCTTGTGTTCCCTCACAGCAAGATTCCCAGTCCACACAATGTTCTCCATGCCAAGCCTCTGCAGTGCTCAAGAAGATCAGCCAGACATAGCTGCAGCAAGGGTGAAAACACAGCAGCATCTTAAAAAATCACTTCTCAATCAAACAAGCTGTGGCTGTAGCAGCAGGTTTTAATACTTGCTACATGCAGATGAAAAAGCCGTGTATAGAGCATTAATATTGAAAATATTGTCAAAAATTTTGTTGAAAACATTTACTGGAATGCTGGTAGTTTTGCTAATCTGCAAGAAAATGCTGATGCCTTTTGGACAAGGGAAATGGAAGAGGTGTGGTCTGTGTGACCGTCATCTGGGATTCACCTACAGGAAAGAAAAGAATATGGACCGTATCCATCCTACCTCCAACCCCACTGCCTGTGGGGGGTCATCAGGAGACCTGGAGGGGTGAAGAAAGGACCTCCTCCGGGACACCCCCCTCCCAGCACCACTTCACCTCTACCGTGTCCACTCCCAGCACACGAGAACGCAGCTTCTAAGAATAACCAGGAGGGAGGGGAAGAGCAGAAGGATGCAAAGGTACATGGGCCATTCTCTGTGGGACAGGTCAGTTTGCCCTAGCCTGCAGTGCTGTGTCCCTTTCTTAGGAATTTGTCCTCCAGCCGCTTGCAACTTTCAAACTGGAAAATCTGATGACTGCATTACGGCATCATTTTTATCTGAGCAAAAGGTTCATTTTTGTAATGTTTAAGATCTCTGGAACTTTATGTATCGATTTGTAAGTACTCATGCTTCCTAAATAAACAGTTATAAAATAAATTGAACAGAGTCAGGAGAAAAAGCAGATATTCTTGAGAAACCTGAACCACAGCTTTTTTGAAGCCCAGAATGCTGATAGTGCTATATTTAGTACCTTATTTGGTGGGAAAGAGAAAACCACTAAAAGATTTCTTCCAGCTTCGATTGAATGCTACATCAGAACAAAAGTAATTTTACAGAAGACATTGAAGTAGCCAGAAAGTGATATCCTTTTTATTTACTATCCTTTTGGAGGATCAGATGCTTGCTTTTATTGCTAGAAAATATTGCCAGAAAGTATTTCCTAACCTGAAGTATGTTATGATGGACACTAGTTGTACTAACTAGTCCATCTGGTTATTATCAGGGAATATGACAGGAATTTTCATTTGCCTTTTTAAAAAGTAGTCTATTTTTTTCTTAATATTTGATGAAACAAAAAAAAGCAGCCCCGAGACATGAAATTTACTTGGAATTCGACAGTTTCACAGTGCAGAGCTCTTCAAACAGTTCTATAGACTGATCAGAACAATTAAAAAGCTGAAAAAATTGTATGTAAAGGTAGGAACCAGACTGTGAAGTGCTACCAAAACCAAAATGAAATAGCAAAATAATATTCTGTCCCTTTAAGATACCAAAAATAAACCACAGTGCTCTCCTCATCTAGATCCTCTCCAGTCACAGGAGTCTGACTGTGGGGAGTTCATTGCTGGATCAAGGCACTGAAGTATAAAATAGAGACATATTGCAAGTCTAACATTAATGCAAATCCAGAGCAAAGAGAACACAAAGTTCACACAGCAGCGAGGACAGAATATTATTCACAATACCTATAGATTCCAGCACTTTCCTTTCTTCTGTTTATTTGCTGCTCATTTATATCCTTTTTTTTTTTCCTCTTTGGTTATGCATGGCTGCCACTAATGAGGTTTGTCACTATTCCAACAACAAATATCTCTGAAGGTACTTGTCTGTGGTGTTTGAATGGGAAAGCAGGTGAGTGAACAAGGAAGTAAATGGAAGATCACATTAGTAACCATAGCAGCCAACAGCATTTCATCCCAGGAGAAGCTTCCTCTGGTGGAGGCTGGGTTTCCTTTTAATGAGTTTAAAACACAGCTTCATAGGGATGGGGCAAGTCTTCCAAATGGTCCACGTGATGGGACCTTCTACTGTTTTGTGTCACTAGTAAGACTTCTCTGAATGCTATGCCTTTCCTGATGAAAAGGATTGCTTTGCAGCAGCAGGGGAGTGGAGTTCTTGCAAAGATGTATTAGCTAATGACCAAGATTTTGCTGTGATTCATTAAGTTACACATGCACAGGTAATGCAGATGAACAAAACTTGGTTGTAATTGCAGAGATCTGCCTGAGCTGGCAGAAGATTGCAGCCAAATTGTTTTAATTGATGTGCATTTATTTGATTGTGTCAGATACTTAGAAGCCAAACTCTGTTCTTTTAGAGGATTTTGTTAAGAAACTATATAACAAAGGTCACCTTTGTAGTGAGGATGTGGGAATTACATTTTGTCATAATGACAGTGCGTTTACTTTTGAGTATAACCTAAGTTATGCAGCATTGCCAGAGGTTAGAAAAAGAGAGGTCAAAGAGCCAGAAATATGTCTAGTTTTCACATGTACGTTCTGGAAAAAACAGATCTAGGGAAAGGATACCAAGTAAGAGTGAAGTGATCTTCCATCTCCAATGTTTAGTTGTCTGTCCTTTGGGCCACTCTACTTCTGAATAAAATCACCACCACAGCGGTTTGATGCCAGCCATTTTTCTTGCTTTGGCTTCACACTTTGGCTTCACCTTCAATTTGTTAACTGACCTGGGCAGGTAAGTCCTCAGAGTACCACAATAACCATTAATTACATTCTTCTTCAAATGAAGTACATCTATCACAAACACCAGGCAGTGAAATGTTTTTAACATAAAACAAAGACTCCAGAATTCATGTTGGTATCTCTTTTCACATACAATATTCAGAAGGATCTGAGAAAATACTATTTGCAATAGATCAAAGCACAGACATCTGTTCTGCTGAGGGAATAATTTCCCTTGTTAATACAAATTAACTAGTTTAAATATATGGTGTAGAGGCAAGGAAGAAGTTGTTCTTTTGATGGGCTTTTCAGAAATGTAATAGGGGAGAGACAAGATTAAGAACTGATATATTTATGGGGGAAAAAAACTGGAACACTGTAGGATGCGTGATTTCACTCAAAGCATACACCAGTTTCTCAAGCAGATGAGCTGCATACAATTAATGACTTTTTGATCTCTGTCATTTCCCTCTCTTGGCACTGTTCTCATGTAGGCTCAAGTCAACTCTTACCACTTATAGTTTTTTTTCAGAACTATTTAGTTACTTTGTCCAAAACTACTAGAGGTGAATAGTCACTAATGTAACAGGGAGTAGGAATCTAAACAGATTTTAAACAATTTAAGACCTAGAACTCTAGTGCCTCTGATATCTGCCATTTTATTAATGTATACTGTATCACCATCGTGCCTGTGAGTACTGTGAACTTTACTGGGGCCTGGTTCCTACATAGTGTTAAAATCCTGCCTTCCCACCTTCTGAAGCTGAGGTGGACTAAACCACAGCGTATCACTGCCTCAAGAAGAGAATTCAGCACAAAGCGAGCTGCTGCCCTTGGACCAGTCTTTCAACTCTTTCAGTGCAATTATGAGACAAGGGTAACTCAAGAAGGATTGCAAAGCAGCAGAAAATACAGCTGCACACTAACATACCTTGATGTCAAACGCTAATAAAATAATGAGCGGGATGTTTCAAGTACGTCTGTACTGATATGGTAAGTAAATCAGAAGGGATGTGAGACTCTGTGGTAAGTAGTAAGATCTAGAGCGTTTGGTAATTCAGCTGGGCAGGTGGGAGTAGGCTGAGAGGACACTAATGGATCAGAAAGAATCATTCAGTAGGAATAGGAAGGAGAAATGGAGAGCAATAGAACAGGAGGTCTAATCTGTAATCAGAAAAGAAGAAATTTGCAAAAGGCAGCTAGGTCACAGAAGGTAGAAACAGCATACAGGTTTTAGGAATTTATTTTTAAAATGAGAAATAAGGAGTGAAATAGATGTGATGGCACATTCAAAGACAAAGATGATTAGTTTAATAAATTGCCTAAAAGTGAAATATTGCATAATAGACAGAATAGATCCATGACTGATATGATCAAGATTCCTCTTTTGGCTGGACTGTTAAGCCACAATGTGACCTTTAGCAAGTCACTTCAGGCTAGATCCAATAAAGGACTCAAGCACCTTAAGCCTGACTTAGGCAGATTTGAGGTACCTAAGTCCAAAAGTATGACCTAAACACCCTGCTCAGTTGCTTACTAACCCGAGAGGAGCTTGTCACTCCAAAAAGGCATAAATATCTGCTCTTTGGTTCTCTCTGCACAAAGACTGCTCAGTCAGCAAGGGCATGCCGTGTTAACTTTCAAGGGCCTAGCAGTGCTTTTTCCTGGGCTGAACATTTAGACTTCCTTTTTGTGGAAATATGGACATAAAGCACAACTAACCAAGGCTGGGATTTCACCTCAATATGTGCCTGGGGTCCAGCTGTGCTCCTTCTCTCTTTTTCTTGGCAGCATAGTGCCACAGGGTCACCAGGAAGGGCAGAAAGATGCTGCTCAGCTTAGCTTGAGCAGTAGCCTGGAAATGGCAAATGCGAAACTGAGTGTGTGTGTCCCTGCCCTTGACTGAAAGGATCAGTAAGAAGAGGAGCTGTTGCCCCCTTTTCACCTTAGAGAATAACAGAATCACAGAATGGTTGTGGTTGGAAGGCACCTCTGGAGATCATCCAGTCCAACCCACCTGCTAAAGCAGGTTCACCCAGAGCAGATCACACAGGAATGTGTCCAGGCGGGGTTTGAATGTCTCCAGAGAAGGAGACTCCACAGCCTCTCTGGGCAGCCTGTTCCAGTGCTCTGGCATCCTCAGAGTAAAGAAGTTTTTCCTCATATTCCGATGGAACCTCCTGTGCTTCAGTCTGTGCCTGTCGCCCCTCACCCTGTCATTGGGCACCACTGAAAAGAGTCTGGTCCCATCCTCTTGACATCCACCCTTCAAATATTTATAAACATCGACAAGAACCCCTCTCAGCCTTCTCTTCTCCAGGCTGAACAGACCCAGCTCTCTCAATCTTTCTTCATAAGAAAGGTGCTCTAGGCCCCTAATCACCTTCGTAGCCCGAATACAGTCAACCTTTGCCTCCATGTGAAACCTGCACCCACCAGTGGGCTCCAGGCTCTGGTCTTGGTCACCTAAGCTGCAAGGAGCTCAGAAATTGCCTGAGATGATCATGCTCATTGCAGGGGAGTTGGACAAGATGACCTTTGAAGGTCCCTTCCAACCCAAACTATTCTATGATTCTATTCTATGGAGCTATTGTCAACTGTTAGTGCTCATCACATGAAGTTCCTTCCCTTCAGAATGGTTTTATGCAGTGCACCAGGTAGCCTGGGCACCTCACACAGGTTCTCTAATGGAAACAATGTATAGATACTGCAGGTCTTAACCTGTAGGAGTAATTACTTGCGTCTATGGAAAAAATGACAATTATGTGGAAAATATAGTCCAGTATTTGCGTGAAAAAAACTACTGAAAGTATTAAAAAGAAAGAAGACTTTAGACAGTTTTCTGCATAATTTGAAAATTTGCTTTCATTCAAAATCTAGGTAAGAAGAAACGTCATTAAAGACATTGGATTGATTAAATAGCAAAGTTTGGCTAAAAGAGCGGTAACTTGTAAAAGTATTACAAAATACTAATATTTCATAGATTGTTTGAAAATGGAATGGCTAAACAGAGAAGCCTAAAAACCAACTAAAACAATTTCCCGTTTCAGCCTCACAATCTGTGTATTTTGACATTATCACTTTATGTACATGAATTAGGTTCCTCTATGTTTTTGTACTAAACCAGTTCCCTAAAGAGTGATTATATACACACATATTATTTTAATATTTAATGTTTGTGTAAGTAAACAGGTTAAGTAGTTTTGTCTTAACTAATGCAGAATTGCTCATTTTGCGAAAAATTCCTGTCATTTCATAGCTCTTTTAATTCTTTTTCCCTTTCAGTTTCAGTGATGTCTTGAAAGTGAAATGTATAATAGGTACAAAACCCCATGTTACACAAGTGTTATGTCTGTAAATGGGAGCATGAAAATGGGAGGTGCTGCAAAATGAATATAAATTATTAGCAATAACTCAGATGAAGAAAATCGGGTTTTAGACCAACATCACTTTAGAGTTTGAACAGCAACATTAGCTTGACCACACTGCACTTACAGCACATTAAATTATACATTGTGCAATCTAACTGGTAATAAAAAATGCTGAACATATATAATGCATCTAAATTAAAGGTGACCTGGAAAGAATCGGTCATATGTCCGTTCTTTTAGTACTAATGTGATGATGTCAAATAGTGTAATCTCTCTTTTTTTCACAAACGTTAGTTGTATTAGAAATTTGAGTACTCCCTGGGTTAGTAGATTTTACGGTGTGCAGAGAACTACTGAATCGTGATAAAACAAAAATCAAAGGAGCAAAAGTTGCCTGGTTTTGGCCGTGATCTAGGTGATAAAGGACAGCTTATGTGATCACTGCTAAAGAAGGGAATGGATTTTCCTAAGTGTAAAATGCTTTAGACTTTGTTTGCTTTTGTTAAAATTCACCTTTTTTAGTAAAATATTGAATTTTATGAAACTAGTAAGTTCCAATTAATTTCAGATAAAATATTTAGCTTCAAGTCTTAGTTTTAGATTAAGGAGGAACATAGAAATTATCTGAGACTACCTGCAAGATTCTTGCAAAGTTTAATGAGTTCTTTGGTATGAACGGCAAGAAAACACAACTTGAGGAAAACAAAGGCCTTTAAAGGTGTTCTTTCAGGTACCTTTTTAAGAAATGGAAGATATGCGCATTTTCGCTGACTTCTGCATATCCGTTCGCCTACGATAAGTCACTCCTGCTGTTTGCAGGCTTATTAGGGCTGCAACATTTGGGCCTCAGTCACCGAAAACAGATTTGTTTCTGCTGCGCTTTACAAGCAGGGGGAAGTCGCTACCTGTTCCCCATGCAAACACAACGCTGCGCCTTCAGCGCCCCAGTGTATCTTCAACACTGCCCTTCCTCAGACGGCGGCACGTGAATGAACAAGCGAAGGAGATTTTGTCTTTAATACAATTTCGACCTGCCGTGTGTTATCGGTAACAGCTTTTTAAACGTATTTGCCGTCTAACAGGAGGCGCGTCCTACGCGGGGCGGCGAATCCCGGCGGGAAAGGGAACGTGCCCTCACTCGGGGCACAGACGGGAGGCACCTCCCGCCCTGCGGTGCCCGGGGCCGCCGGCGGACTCGGCGCCGACGGGCCGCCAACACCTCCGGCGCGGGGCGCCCCGGAGCTCCGCGGAAGGGCGCGGCGGCCACTCCCCGTCTCCTCTTTCCCCTCGCGTGGGGCGCCCGCCCCGCTTCTCCCACCGCGCGTCCCGCTCCGCCGCGAGTGGCGGCACGCAGCGGGGCCGAGGGGGAGCGCACCGCGGGCGGGATGCGTGGAGGAGGGGGAAAGGAGGCTTTTAAGTGCTTTTCGTCTCTCGACAGGCTTTATCCCCCACCCCGCTCACGCCCAGGGCAGCCACCGGCGCGGCAGACCCCCAGCCGGGCAGCCGTTCGCCGCCGTTCGCGGCGGCGGGCACCGAAACAAACCGCTCGCGCGACCGCGCACGGCGCTGGTGTGTAGTGTGAGGAGGGGGGAGGGGAAAGGGGGGGGGGGCGGTGTCGCGCGCATGCCCGCGCTCCCGCCCCGCGTGACGTGCGGTGCCGGGGCCGCCCGACGAGATCAAAGCGGGAGCGGCGCGAGCCGGGCAGGGGCCGGGCCGGGGCCGGGCGGGTCCGCGCGCGCGCGACGGGGAGTGGCGGGGGGGTGGGCAGCCCGGCCCCCGCCCGTCCTCCCTCCCTCCCTCCCGCCGGATAAAGCCCTGGGCGGCCCGCGCGGCGCGGGAGCCGTAGCGCTCGGCGCTGGTGTTCGTCTCCGGGAAAGTGTTGTGACGGCGGCGGCGAGGACGACGACGACGACGACGACATCGGGGAGTATGAGGGGCAGCGGGGCGCCGCGCTGCAGCAGCGGTGGCGGCGGCGGCGAGCACATGGCATAGCCGGGGGACGCCGGCGAGCGCCCGACCGGGGTAGTCAGCGGTTTGGCGGGGCGAGCGCGGCTCCCTGCATGTGGCGAGTGAGGCGAGCCAGGGAGCGCAGCGGCACCGGCGAGCACCCGGCGGCGCGGTCCTGAGTACCCGGGCAACGGCGGCCGCCCGCCCGCCATGGATTGCAGCCTCCTCCGGACCCTCGTGAGCCGATACGTGAGTACCGCCCGCCGGGCCCGTCCCGCTGCGGCCCCGCCAGCCCCAGAGCCGCCGCCGGGGTTTCCCCTCAAAAGGCAGCTCGTACCCCCGAGGGGTGGGAGAGCCCCCTCCGCCCTGCACCGGCAGGGGAGGCAGCGGGGAGCCGGGCGGGTCTCTGCGGGGGAGCTGCACCGCGCTGAGCCCCGGGCTTGCAGGGAGCGTTCGATCAGGAGTTCGGCGGTCCCATGACTCGCACCGCGGCCAGAGGAGCCGTGGGGGCCGCTGTGCGTGGTTTTCTCTGTAAAGGCAGGAAGGAGCGGTTGTTAGTGGGTTCCCCGCAGCCCTCTCCCCGGCTGAGGGGCTGTCGTTCGGTAAACCTGCACGGGCTGACCTAAGTTCAGAGCACTGTAATTTACAGTGTGCTGAGATAAGTAGTTACCAGGGCAGCTAAAACATCTAGGTCGTGTTTGTTTTGTTCTTCTTTTCTTCTTTTTTATATTGTTTCAGTCAAGTTGCGGTTTGTGGAATTGTCCGGTTTGAATACAACGATGAATGGTCGGAATAGTTCCAAGTTTTTGTAGACGTGCGTGGTAAGATTCAAATGTGCTAAACTTGATGCACTTTGGGGAACAAGAGTTGACCTTGCTTGTTGGTCAGCGTGTTTTCCCCCCACCCATACCATCTGAAAGAGCGAATCAGTAGTGCATTAGAGTAGTTCCAAGTGTAGGTTGAGGTGCATCGGTGAGTGCGAATCTGGTTTCATTGAACTCCTAACAAATGTTCAGGATAATGATTTTAGTAAATTGGTTGAGTGCCAGTAAGTATGGGGTTATACAATACAAGGGTTGGGGACCACCAATACCAGGAAACTGCAGATTTCTGCTTTTGGGTGTAGAAGAAATTTTAAAAAGATGGGGGGGTAATAATTCAGATTTTCAAATACATACAGCTTTTCCTCCCATGCAGAAAGAACTATAAGTGAGGAAACTTTCATGTTCTGACCAAGCAAATGTAAATACCCTTCGTTTGGTGCATGTCAAGGGCTATCGCCACATAATATAGGCTGAAGTATTTCTTTAAGTATGAATTAAGAAAAACAGCAGAAGTGAAAAACGACTCTGGGGTTTTTTTTCTGTTTACAATAGGGTATTATGTGGCATGAGGAGAGAATGGAGAGGTGAGTCCTGAAGGCAGCTATGTGTATATGGTTCCTTAGAAAGTGGCCCTGAGGAAAGGAGGAGAATACTCATAATAAGGTACAAGAGAAGCCGTAGTCTCTGTGGATATGCAAAGCTCAGGTGAACTGTGCTGAGCTCTGGAAGCAGGCAAGATCAGTTTGGGTGTAGTGATCTGTCAGTGCTGATCTGACTGTCAAATTCGGTTAAAAATCTTGTTTGTGTGCTCACATCTGGAGCCTGTACAAATAGCACATGCCTGTGCACAGAGCATACTGTGGTCTTTGAATCTCTTTGCAAGATTGTTGCTAACCTCTGTTTCAAAGTAGGCTTAAGCATCAAATATGAAAGAAATGCGCTTGAGAGTAACTATGGTAGTTATTGTAAAAGATGAAGATTTATGTGAGAAGACAGTATGTTGAAAATAAGGCACTTGAGCTTTTAAGTTGTGGATTGTCATCACATTCCTGCACTGCTGATGAGAGTAATTCAGCAGTGTAAAAGCTAAATGAAACATTATTATATCCCATGTGAGGAAGTGTTCCTATTTCCTAGATCACACTATTTTCTTTATTGTATGTATGCCAATAGGCTATGTCTAGGTAATTGCCTAGCTGTTCCAGGCCGCCTTGTATATTTTCACTTGTTGCTTCTTGTTCTTCTGCATTCTTTCAGTTTCTTAATTTTTACTCCTTTCTTACAAGGAAATATCATTTTGAAAAAAGCTACTGTAAGTAAATTTGTCTGTCATTTCAGTAAGGCCATTATGATCTGGCAAGCTAATGCCTGTGTGTTGCTTATTCTTTTTATAAATTTTTTTTTATATCTCTATGGTTCAACTATTTATGTACAGCTACAGCAGTGAAAATGAAAATTAATAGTGTGAATGCCGGGCCTGAAACTGACTGCCGTACATGAGTAGAAGATGCACGTCAGCAGTATCGCTCTGTGGTTGTTCACCCAAGCTATATACACACTAGCTATGCCTCTCAAGTGTAGATGTGCTTTCCTCTTTCCAAGCTGCTTTTTAATAAGGGAGACAAGGCACTGATACTTCTGCAGGAGAGTCAAGAGAACATAGGTACATCATGTGCTTGTAGCAAAGTAAGTGCAAGTTTCGGATTAGTTAAAATCTACACAGAAACTATTCAATGACTGAGGTCCCAGACGATGAATTTTTGTTCTCCAAGTTGTGTCCTGGATTTGTTCAGCAGCCGGTCCTTCCCAGAGCAGGCTGGTCTCTGGATTATCCTGACAACCCTGGCTGAGGTAGGCTGGAGGTGTTGTTGAGGTAGCTGGGAGCTCTTACCAGTGGTACAGTGTGATCTTGGGATAACAAATGGTTGCTATGCTCTGTATTATTACTAATGGAGGCTTCTAACATGATGGTTTCAAAGAGTTCTGTATCACTTCTTTCCCTATACTGTATGTACTAGGACACAGAGGCATAAGTTAAAGACCACCGTTCTTGTCCTGACTGTCAAGGTCACCCCCATTCCCCTTTTCCTTACTGTTGTTGCAGTCACTGTTGTGGAGCAATGCAAAGTAGCATATATCTTCAAGGCCCTGTGGAAGCTTAACGATGACTTGGGGCTGTCAGTTCAGGTTGAAGTCAGTTTCCTGGTTAGCATTTTCAAATACTTCTCTGCTGTTTTACCTGTATTGAGTGTCATCTTTATCTTCCACGCGTCAGAATAGTTCAGTGATGTGGGTTGAGTAAGATACATGTTTGGTGTGCTAGTCATACTGCCGTTCATATCTCTTCTCCAAGAAATGGTGTAGCGCCTTAGAAGGACAGAGGCAGTGATGTCTTTCTCTTACTAAATTTCAAAATTGATGTTCTGTTGTTCTGCTTCTTTATATCCAACCTGCAGGTTTTTTGTTTGTTTTTACTTCAGCTCTTATTTCCCCTTACCATTATGGCAGCCATGCACCATTTATAGGACCATTGGTGAAGAATAACTTCCTATTATATATAAAAGGTGTTCGTTTCACTGCAGTGCAGCTGATGTGAAGTTCAGGGTAGTTTTCTAAGTGCTTCCTGATCCTTCAAGCTGAAATATAGCAGTGTAACTTTTATTGTGTCTAATATTATTCTGTATATTTTACTGCTTCAAACTGTATGAGCATCTTTAATGAAATAGAAGCATCTTTTACGTACAGCTTTTCCACTATGTGGAACCACAGATCTGGATGAGCCTTCTACAATAAGACAGATAAATTTTACCAACTGTATTGTTTAATTTACTCTCCCAAGTAATGGAAATAAAGGCTATGTGGGTGTAGTATGAAAATTGCCTTCAAGGGATATACTGTATGTCGCATACTCTGTTAAAATGTAACCTATTTTTCTGGATGTTGCTTTTGCATCAGACAACATGCTCCTCTGTCTCCTCCTTGGATTGTTTGTGTGTTCCCCAGAGGATGTGTGCTACCCTGGGGAGGGCAGCCTCGCAGCCTGAGAACACGGACTGAGTGTGTACTGTCCTGTGTCACGCAGGGCCTGCCATGTGCTCAGTAATGACAGGTATCTTAATATTAAGCAATACACTATGTAGACCAAAACCAAACATACCATGATAATTAGAACTGTGTACATACAAGATTAGCTTCTGTTTTATAGTTAGATTATTTGTGACACTGTGTGGATATTATTAAGCAATGTCTTTTGCCCATGTAACTGCAGTTGCGTTAGTTTTCTCTGGCAACATTTCTTGCTGATCTCAGGACTTCTGTAGTTCTTCATCTGTATAGTCAGGAGATGGCTAATAATCTTAAGGCAAATCTTGATGAAGTCTTACCTTTCATAAAATGAACATTTACTTAATAAAACATGTGCATGTGTCTTTTGTATATTGATGGTGGCCGTTTATGGCTGAATGTGGATTTGGATATTCCTGAATATTGTGGATTTGAATATATCTGGGCAGTCTGGAAAATGTCACTCTTTAGCATATGTTTGTTTGGATACTAAATGGTTGCTAAACATATTTCAGCCTATGGTGACAGTCTGTTCTGTATTTGTAAGACAGCTGGCCCTCATCAGTAAATGCTTCTGCCCAGGTTGGCGGCTTTGGATGGTATAATAAATATTACTGTGTCAGAGGTCTGAATTACTGGACAGTGTTGCCTGTATTATGTAGTATATTTAGAGATCCTGCCACTTTATTGCTTCTTGTCTTTCATGTTCTCCTATTACTTCAGGATTACAAAGCTGGATGTTAAGTATTTGTTGCCTGTGTAGATATCTCTAAATGTGTATAGCAGCAGATAAGGTTTGCTTTCAGAAGGAACAGTGATTTATTACAGCTCTGGCCTTTGGGAAGCTTCTGGCCTATCAGTTCTTCAGATATTTCTGGAAAATCTTTTTTTGG
This sequence comes from Caloenas nicobarica, assembly GCF_036013445.1. Lineage (NCBI taxonomy): Eukaryota > Metazoa > Chordata > Aves > Columbiformes > Columbidae > Caloenas > Caloenas nicobarica. Next base: position 152,559,273 of record NC_088245.1, on the reverse strand, counting down.
GAGGTTGGAATAAGTGAGTTTACAGATGAATGCTTTATTTTTCACTTTTATAGAAGTGGGTCAACTTCAGTCATAGTTTGAGGAGGTGATTAACTAGTCTAACCAGAAAGTTAGGGGATTTCAGTGAGTTCTCTGCTAAATTTCATGGCAGCCTCTGGCATTTCATCACCGGTTCAGACAATTCTGTTGTTTCTATCGGCAGTAATAGTTCTAAGACTGTTTTCTAATTAGATTTCCTAAGTATTTTACTTCTATATGTAGTCTTAGTAGAAATAAATGAATACTGAGCTTTTTTTTCCCCCCATTTATCTAGCTTTGATAAAGCAAAGGTTGATAACTACTTTGACTTGAAAGTTGGAGAAGTTCTAAGTCTCTGTACTCTGGAGTTACTTGTGTCTAAAAGGACAATCCATTTATCAAGCATTTTAGATGAGCTACTGTTTCTAATCTAATTTGTTCATACATATGAGGGTACCCTTGCATTCCAGTTCTTGCTTTTGCTTGTAGTCACTCAGCTTTCTCTGCACCCTTGCAGACTGGTATGAAACTACTGCTGTCTAGATGTTTCATAGTCAGGGTGCCTGTTAATAGAAATACTGTTTTATTCCTAGCTGTCACTTACAGTAAGTCAAAAGGCTTGTGGTTTGTGTGGTTGTTTGTGTGGTGGTGGTGGTTTTGTGTATGTGTGGTTTTTTGGGTTTTTTTGTTTGTTTGTTGTTGTTGTTGTGGGGTTTTTTGTGTGGTGTGTGTGTGGTTTGGTTTTGTTTTTTTTTTTAAATTCCAGGGATATAACTTGACAAAATCCTAAGCCGTTCTAAGTGTCGTGTAAATGTGTTTATGTACTGACTCTTTGCGAGCTATCCTTATTGTACAAAAGATATTCTCAATAGGAGCTATGCCTGTTTTCACAGGTCAGCAATTGCTAACTTGCATTTCTGAAGTGTTTGTGTCTATCCCTGGTATGTAATACATTTTTGTTATCTCTTGTGAAAGTCAGTGTGTCACAATGTTTCCTTGAAACCAGAGATGCTTCCCGTCTTGCATATTTGCTTCGCTGTGGGTACCAGTTCTTTCTGGTGTGGAAGGCGTGACAGAGCATGTCTGACAGCATGGGTCTCTTATGAATTCCCATTTCCCCAAACACCATTGCTTTTTTTGGGGGGGGGGGGGCGGGGAGAGAAGGGTGGAAGAGTCTGTATGGTGTGCTGGCTGCATACTTTTCAGCCTGTCATTTAAAGAGACAAAGTTTGGAAGCTTTACTTGCCTCAGAAGTTGATTCTGAACATTGAGTGTGGCTGACAGTATTTGGCACTTCTGCAAATGTAAATGGCTCTTGTGTACTAGTAGTGACTCGTGTATTCGTTCTGGTTTTGTAATGTACTCTTAAGATGTTTCAGTATCATCTGAGGCTCAGAAAAAAACCCAGACACTCTCCTGTCCCACATCAATTATTTATTGCTGAGGGGCAATAAACATGGAGAATTGAATGGGTTTTGTTTTTCCTCTCCCCTTCCCCCATCAATTAGCTAATTTACACAAGCAAAACAAGATTTCCCTTTTCTTTTGAGAATAAACAAATGAAAATAGGACATTGTGTATGTAAAAACAGTTCACTTACGGGAAGCCAGAGTACATATTACAAGCTGGTTGCTATTGACTACAAAATACTGCTCATCTGCACTCATCAGATGCTCTCTGATAGCAGAAAACATTGCTTTTGGAGCATCTAAATTGTAGAAGTATTTCAGTGACTTAAAATAGATCAAGGACTCTTAACCCTGCCATTTTTAGCATCAGAAATACTTCTCTTTTCTGAGATGAGAACTGCATGTTGCTTTTGTCTTTTGATAGCATGTTCTTTGATTTTTTTTTTTTAAATGTAAAGTACAGTTCTGCTTTTATGCATTTTCTAAAGCACCACGGAGTATCAATACTGAAAGCAGGAAGCCTTTTCAAAATCATTTTTCGGAAGGAAAGAGGGCAAGGTGCAACGTAGCACACGTATAGCTTAAAATCTCTGTTCACTGTTTCTCATTAATTTCTTGTTCCTGTCATACAACAGTAACTGATACAAGAAAAGTGTCAGGGTGGAATGGAGTTTTCTAATAAGTCTGCTTTTTAAACCTGAAAAACTTAAAACAGTAACTGGCCTGACAAGTAAAACATTCCACAAATACCATAGCTGGCTACTGTTTGTACTGTTGAGATAGGGATAATAAACTTGTTTAATCTAACTAGGTTTAAATGCGACTAGAAAACAGTTGTGGTTTTTGAGGAGCTGCAACCTGATTGACGGTGAGATATCTCCTCCATGTCATATGCAGCTGTGGCAGGGGGAGGAAACCAAGGGAGAATTGTGCCACAGAAAAGACTGAGCAGATGTTTTAGCACCTGTTATGCAACTGGATTCAACTTAACTGGTTTTTTTTTGAGCAAAATAGCCTGGCTCTCCTCACGTAAATCTTTTAGTCAGATTATATTTTTTCCAGAATAATGCTGCTTATTCTACTGGTTTACCTTTACACACAGGATAATGTAGTATTTCTATGTGTATAATTGTCAAGGGACATTTCTGTTGAAGTTCATCCCGAGCTATGAGGCAGAATGACACTGGAATGCTATTACTGTCTCTGCTGTAATTGTCATGGCAACAGCTGCAGGTAGACAAGGCAAACCAAGGGTTCTTTTTCTATATCATACAGACACCAGTTGTTGTTGTGGTGGTTTTTTCTTTTTTTTTCTTTTTCTCTCCTCTCAGTAATGATTCTGAGAAGCTTGTGGCACAAGCACACTCTTAGTCATGAAAAGTGTTTTGTTATTTTTTTCTGTTTAACTTTGATTTGAATTTTGTAAATGTTGAGTATTTGTGATACTATATTAAAATTGTGCTCTTTCTAGGAAGAAAATTGCAGGCCAGCCTGGATTATTCTAGGAGGCTGAGGGAATGAGCCAGTGGCTGGGGAGTTTATTTGGAAGATCACAGAAGACCACAGGCTGAAAAGGCACCTAAATATCTTTGCAAACCTGGATGTTAATCTCTTTGTGCATTCATCTTTCCTTAGGACAAGGATGAGAGTACTACCCTGGTCTTCCATGGAGAGAAGTTGTAAGGGTAGTTTAATGCTTTCAGGTAACAAAATTACTGTTTCACAGGAAGAAAACTGGATGTGGACATAGGCCTATAATGACTGTGTTTTAGTGTTTGTTTTTTCTTGTTAGTTAACAGTGTTCTACACGGCTTCTCCTTCTGCTGCCTCCAATTTCCCCCTTTGTTCCTCTGTCTGCATACATGCACATGCATCCACGTGTGGATGTGTGCACATGTACTTACTGAAATTGTATGCACTTCATTTGGCAATGTCAAGAATTATGCCAAGATTTAGCAGGGATCCAGATGTATGTTGGTATTTAAAATAAATAAAAGGGCCTCATACTAGCTCTTTTGTCTGGTTACTAATGTATACTGTGAAACTGTGTTCTGGGATGCTCGTTCTTATGTATGTTATCATGGTAGTTACTACAAGCGTGAAAGCTTAAGAACTTGGAGATTTCATAGGGACACTTTTCCATTTATTCTGCTCTTCCCTGTAGACTGATTTCCCTTTTTGAAATAGGAGATTGGTTAATTTGTTTCCTTCATTAATCATTAAACTCATCTAGATATGGGGCAGAGTGAGGAGGGGAATCGTTTTTCTTTTTCCTAGTGGCACTGAGTAATCTCTTTGCTTCAGTCAAAAGAGGATTTCATCTAACCTATTTTAAATAGAGGATTAAGGACAATTAGGCTCTTCCTTTACTTTGCCACTAAGATAGGATGTTGTGAAATCCTCTGAAAAGCACATCTGCTGATGTGCCAGCAAAGTTTTGCAAAATTAATGTTAATAATCAGAATAGTTATATGCAGAAAAATAAACCTTGTATCTGAAGTACTTATCTGGAGAGAATTGTATGGATGAACTGGGAAGAGCGAAAGTATTGAACTGTTTACGCAGTATTTTTTTTCTGATGCTTCTAATTTACATTGTGAAGAGGACACGTAGGTGAACTGAAATGGATTTCCTGTTACCTGAATTGCATTACCAACTTGCAGTTCATGCTTAGCATTTTACATGGCTCTTCACATCTTTTCAAAGTACTATTAATGAGTTATTTGCACAAGTGATTATACTGAAATGCAAACATTAGTATCCATTATCTGTGCTTATATGACTATTTTATGCCACTCATAATGAATATAAGTGGTCTCTTTTGAATCACAGAATGTTTGGGGTTGGAAGAGGCCTCTGGAGATCATCTAGTCCAACCTACCTGCTAAAGCAGGTTCACCCAGAGCAGATCACACGGGAATGTGTCCAGGCGGGGTTTGAATGTCTCCAGAGAAGGAGACTCCACAGCCTCTCTGGGCAGCCTGTTCCAGTGCTCTGGCACCCTCAGAGTAAAGAAGTTTCTCCTCATGTTTAGATGGAACCTCCTGTGCTTCAGTCTGTGCCTGTTGCCACTCACCCTATCATTTGGCACCACTGAGAAGAGTCTGGTCCCATCCTCTTGACACCCACCCTTAAGATGTTTATAAGCATTAAGATCCCCTCTCAGACTTCTCCAGGCTGAACAGATGCAGCTCTCTCAGCTTTTCCTTGTAAGAAAGTCTTCTGCTAGACTCTTCCCAGTAGTTCCTTGTCTGTCTTGAACTGAGGAGCCCAGAACTGGATGCAGTACTCCAGATGTGGCCTCACCAGGTCAGAGAAGAAGATAACCCCCTTGACCTGCTGGTCACACTGTTCCTAATGCACCCCAGGATATCACTGGCTTTCTTGGCTGCAAGGACAAATTGCTGGTTCATGATTAACTTATTGTGCACCAGGACTCCCAGTCCCTTCTCTGCAGGGCTGCTTTTGAGCAGGTCAATCCCCAACCTGTACTGGTACGTGGGGTATTCCTCCCCAGGTGTAGGACCCTACACTTGCCTTTGTTGAACTTCACTAGTTTCCTCTCCACTCAACTTTCCAGCCTGTCCAGGTCTCGCTGAATGGCAGCACAGCCCTGTGGTGCATCATCAGCTCCTCCCAATTTAGTGTCATCAGCAAACTTGCTGAGGGTATACTCTGTGCCTTCATCCAGGTGGACAGGTTGAACAAGACTGGACCCAGTACTGACCCCTGGGAAACACCGCTAACTACAGGACTCCAACTAGACTCTGTGCTGCTGATTGCAGCCCTCTGAAGCTTACCATCCATCCAGTTCTCCATTCATCTCACTGTCCACTTACCTAACCTGCACTTCCTGAGCTTACCTATGATGATGTTGTGAGAGATGTTGTCAAAAACTGTGCTGAAGTCAAGGTAGACAACATCCACTGCTTTCTCCTCATCTACTGAGGCAGTCATGCGATCATAGAAGACTATCAGATTGGTTAAGCAGTGGAGTTGAGGTGGATCTTAATCAGCAGTGGCATTTGATAGCTGACATTAAACTGCTATACTTGTCAGGAGGCCATTACAAAAATAAAACCATGAAAACACTACTGTTACTGCAACATATGTAGAATCATTGAACAGAATCATAGACCTTTTCCAACCAAAATGATTCTTTTAAGATCATTGAGTTTAACCATTAATCTGACACTGTCAAGTCCACCACTGAACCATGTTCCTAAAAACCTCATCTATACATCTTTTAAACATCTCCAGGGATGGTGACTCCACCAGTTTGCTGGGCAGCCTGTTCCAATGCCTGACAACCCCTTCCAGGAAGAAATTTTTCCTAATATCCAATCTAAACCTCCCCTGGTGCAACTTAAGGCCATTTCCTCTTGTCCTGTCACTTGCTACTTGGGAGAAGAGACCAACCCGTTCCATGCTACAGCTTCCTTTCAGGTGGTTGCAGAGAGCGATCAGGTCTCCCCTCAGCCTCCTTTTCTCCAGGCTGAACAGCCCCAGTTCCCTCAGCCGCTCCTCATCAGACTTGTGCTCCAGACCCCTCACCAGCTTCATCGCCCTTCTCTGAATTCGCTCCAGCACCAAGTACAGGGGGACGATCACTTTTCTAGTCCTGCCAACCACACCATTTCTGAAACAAGCCAGGATGCTGTTGGCCTTTTTGGCCCCCTGGGCACACTGCTGGCTTGCATTCAGCCTGCTGTCAATCAACACCCTAGGTCCTTTTCCACCAGGCAGCTTTCCAGCCACTCTTCCCTGAGCCTGTAGTGCTGCCTGGGGTTGTTGTGACCCAAGTGCAGGACTCAGCACTTGGCCTTGTTGAACTTCATACAATTGGCCTCAGTCCAATGATCCAGCCTGTCCAGATCCCTCTGTATGGCCTTCCTACCCTCCAGCAGATTAACACTCCCACCCAACTTGGTGTCATATGCCAGCTTACTGAGGGTGCACTCAATCCCCTCATCCAGATCATTGTTAAAGATACTAAACAGAACTGGCCCCAATACTGAGCCCTGGGGAACACCACTCGTGACCGGCTGCCAACTGGATTTAGCTGCATTCAGCACAACTCTGTCTCAATTTAATAATGTTTAGTATTTTTATTCTTTTGTACCAGATTTTCAACCAGTTCCTGACTGTCTTAAACTAAAGCAGTTCTAGGGGTTCTAAATAAATCCATTCTTTCTTGTTGACTTTAAGGTCTTTGAAGGAATGTATGTCATCCTCTGTACAACAGATATATAGCCACTTAAATATATGGCTGGTCTTTAGTATTATGATGGGGAGGATGGGTGCAGGTAGGTCAAAGCTGAGATAAGAATCTTGTTTAATAGCAGATATTGAGCACAACTACAAAGTCCTTTCAATTTCTAAGATTAGAAACAAAACCAAAACTAACCTACAGGTTTATCATAACTTCACCTGTGAATGCTGGAGTACAGTTAATCTCTTAAACAGTATTAATTGACTGTTTACAGTTGTCAGGTGACCAGATGGCCTAATTTGGTTGGAGGTGGCTGTTTATTGGCACTGGGAGGGGAGAAATAAAGGGAAAATGAAAAAAGCTCTGTCCTCAGCCCTAAACTGCATGATCACTATAACATAATTCATGAATATGTTGACTTCTTAATGTTGTGATTTTTTTGTCTGACATAGGAGGTTAAACTTCCATACTTAATGGCTGTAATGACGTAGAAGCAATAGGAAAGCAGCACATGCTTTTGTGAAGCCTTGCACGGTGAACATGGGCAGGTATAAACACAGGTTTGTAAAGAGTAATCTGGATTGTGGTTTTGCAGCTCCTATCTCTTTCAGCCCAGGAGGTCTCAAATTTGAAAGGCTTGCCTTTTTTTCTTAAAGGAAGGTTCTTATACCCCTGACTTTCTTCCTAAGAAGTGAAAAGGGTACCTTGAGCATTTTTACTCTGTTAATGATATCTGCTGTAACTTGTTAAAGAGCTTTTATGTCAGCATATGTATAAAATAAGGTTTTTAAAAAAAAAAAATAAAAAATGAGACTGGATTTCTGTCAGGCATATAGAATTAAAATATCAGTATTATTTTGTTACTTTCCTGCATATAACAAATTATAACGTATTTTAAACTGAAAATAATACTGCATTCACACATGCATTTGCTTTTTTGGATGTTAAAAATGACTACAGAAGCCAAACAAAGGTTGGTTGAGTCATGGTTGTAATTGAGTCATTGAGACAACTGCAGATACTTCCAAACCTTTCAGACTAGTGAGGCTGTAGCATTGTTTTTTCTTCTTGTCCTCTCCCTCTGCCCCAAGTGAGACCACTTAATTCTGCTTATAATGACTTCTTTTTGCTGCAGAACAGCAGATGCTTGGTTGTGTGGCTTTTAGCGGATTTTGAAGAGTATTATGAGGGGAGGAAAGTGCCACTGCCTTCTTCACTGTCAAGTTCATGTCTGTGTCTTGGAGATGCACAGGGGAAGAGCAGAAACATGGTCTTCACAGCCCCTGGACTCGAGCACACGGAGCTTCCTGCCTGGCGCTGAGTGGTTTGATCAGCCCAGGAGGGGAGAAGCGTGTTTGTGGCACTGCTGCTGGCCACAGGCAGTTGCATCACTTCTTCCTTAAACTGATTAAAGTTGGAATCTAGACTTCTTTTCAGTTTCTTGTAGTAGGTAGGAAGGACCAAAGCAGAAATGTTAAGCAGGCTGATGCAGTGGCATATAGCTCTCGTAATCTTACAAGAGCTGTCAGAAGGGACTCTGGCACTGAAGACAGATTGGCTCTTTATTTTCCCTTCTGTTTCAGATGTGCTGTTGGCTTGTTGAAGGAGGCATCTGTTTTACTTCATTCTCTGAGTGACAAACCCTTGGGCAATATGTGGGTGCATTCCTAAAAAGGTAACTGTTGCTCTGGGTTTGAAGCTGAAATGGGTGAAATAGCAGCAAGCGTTCACTGTGAGGGAAAGAGTGCTGCCAAGTGTCGGGGTTCTAGATGGTGCTTCTGGCTGGGACGCAGTGACATCCCAGGGCGATGACTGATGAGTCAGGACTGATTTGGTACATTGCTGACATCCATGGAACACTGACTTGTTTTGTGGGTAGTATCTGGCATCAGAAAAGTTGTAATTGGGAGAGGGGTGGAAGTTAACACTTTATGTAAATGTTGGGAAGCCATTTATGAAATGAGGAGAAGCATTTGGAGGACTACATACTGGAGGGAATGTTACTTAAAACCAAGCAAACTAACCGGGAAATAACTCCAGCCTTTCTTCCCCAAACTAACCATGTGATGTGCACTCTCTTGGAGCACTTGCATGTCATGTGGCTCGACCTTCCTAAAGTTCTAAGTGCAGTCAAAGCATAATGTCTTGAGGGAAAATGGAACAGCTATTTTATGCTTAACATTTCCTCCCATATGTATATTAGAACATGTTCTATTGAAGTAAGGATGCAAGCAAATGCAGGAATCCTTTGTTAAGCTTGTGAAAGCCTACAGCACCTTTAACCCTTTCAGAGGCAACTTTGGGAGACTGGTAAAGGGAGGTTTCTTTGGTTTAGTGTGAAGACCAGTGTCACATGCTTAAAAAACCAAGGTTTTCCCTGCATGAAGACAAGGTGTACATGATCTGTTTCAGTTTCAGTAAGGAAATTTGGAATTAATTAGTTCTGAAAATTATGATTTAAACTTGGTATTTCTGAAACAAGCAGCAAAACATTTGTTAATGTCAGACTAGTCTGAAAATGTTCATGCTTAATTTTTAACTCTTTCCATAAAATGTGACCAGATGATCTGGAGAAATCCCTTCTAACCTGCATTATTCTGATTCTAAAATAAGAACTGTTGACTTCTGCTTAATGTTAATTTAAAGGAGAAGATACTCCCTTGCCACTTTTTCAGCCATCTTTGTTTTAATCTCTGAACAGATGGTAATAATACGACATCCTAGTTTAAAGCAAGCTCTGTGGTTAAAGCTGCATAACATCTTAAAGTGATAAACTAGAGGCTCCATAGCTTGTTATTCTGATCAGTAATTATACTACTTGATGTTTTTGTTCATTCGTGCTTTAAGATTGCCATAATAGAGGTTCACAGCAACTTCCCTGTGTACATCTGCTCCGTAAAGTCTACTGCAGGAGGAGCTGAGGCTTTAATATATCTGTGGACCTGACCAGATTAAAGTGTTTCTCCTGGCTCCTGTTGTTCAAGTTACTGCAGTCAGCCTACACCCAGTTAATGTCATCACTCCCTACTGGCTTTAATTGCTTATGTGGTTATTCCAAAACCTCCCTAAAAAAACCAAAAACAAAACAAAACCAACCAACCACCACTGCCAAAAAAAAAAAACCCTAGCCAAAAAACAAAACCCCGAAACAACAACAGAAACCAAACCCAACCAACCCCAACTCAAACTACCGAGTAGTGTGTTAACTGCTTAACTGAGTCATGTTCCTTAATTCAGATATTCATGATATCTGAGGAAGCTCTAACCTTTTTGAAAGAGGATGGTAGTGAGTAGCTCAGTGGGTAGGGAGCTATGAATGGGGAACTCTTCTGGAATATAAAAAGGCTACATGTCTATAACTTAATTTGGGAGCTGCTGTGACCTGAGAGACTGGAAGAGAAAAGCCACTAGTCTATAATTAGTAACAAAAAGTGCAAAAATGCTTGTGCCCTTGAGACTTAGGACAACCGATCTCAGCTTTCATGAGAAGATAGCAGTGTTCCCCTGGAGCACTGACTGGGTGCATGTGCTCTGAGAAGTTATTCTGGAGCTGCATTTAGGTGTTGAAACTACATGTGTGTTCAGTTTGGGGAGTGTGGGAATGAGAGAAGAAGATAGAAAATAGCATCAACTCTGGATATCTGTATAAACAGACATTTTTTCAATGCCATTACCATAAACAAAATATTGGGTCACAATAACGGGCTGTAAGCTGTTCTTAAAGGACTTCTTATGGGGTTAAGAGTGGACAAGAGTTCTGGAAAGGTTCTTGGCCCTCAAGTAAAAGGTGGTGAAGATTATTTGACTGTTTAGAAGGAAAGTATGGAAGTAAAACCCCCTTGATCTCAGTGTACCTGACTTAGGTTTTCTTAAAATAGTTTGGGGCATGTCAATGCAATGGATTTATAGCTCTGTTTTAAAACAGCAAAGAGAGAAGGAAGATGAAGGAGTATTCTGTAGAAGAGAGGGAGTCCTTGGCTGAAAGAGAAGCTTGAGCACTTGATGTCACATGCTTGCAGTTGTGTTGTAATGTGTCCTTGTGGTTTCTGAGCTGGTGGCTGAGGGAGGGCAAGCTATAAATATTTCTCAGTTCTCCACTTATGTGGTCAATCGGAGCTTGCTGAAACTTTTATTTAGAACTTGACCACTAAATTGGGAAATTAGGCCAGCTTTCCTGCTCGTATTGGACTTTGCTCTTAAAAAGGCAAAGTGAATCTACAGGCTTAAGTGGTTTAAATTGTGGAATGCATTCTTAAAAGGTGCAGGTTCTAGAAGAGGATCTGGAAGCTTCGACAGAGTATCCAGGAGGAAGATTTTTCTTCATCTTGTTGAAGACTTTTGAGGGATTAGTGGTACTCCTTCGATACTGAGGTCAGCCTTTCCATCCATTTACATAAAACCACTGAGCTATTGCTGTTTACTAAAAGATGTTTATTTTCATTAACAAATATATTCAAACATCTGGTCTCACCTTGCACAGTTAATGGGTATGCAGTTTGTTTGCAGTCACCCTTTGAAACACTGGAGACATTTCTGGAAAGGCTCAAATTCTGAGCCTGGGCTCTAGCTAAAATGGTATCAAAAAGTATGCAGCCCATGTTGTTCCACAGTTATCCTCCTTGAGCCTGTATTCTTACACCAGTAAGGTTTCTCTGTGGTTCTTTGGCTTACCTTGTCTGTCTTCTCACATGTATCCCTTTTGAGAAGTTATACAAAACAGCATAGTGAACTCCAAATGAGTTCTCCTGGCCTAGCAGAGAGGTTGCCTCCCTCCTTCCCAACAGTCCGGTCTGGGTCATCTGATCCCCAGCTGAGCCAAATCAGCTGTTGCTGCGTGTACAAGAGGGATAAATTGACCCTTGCTTCCTTTGAAGATCCAGCTGCCTTTGCTTGGAAAACTACAGCAAACAAAACATGCTTTTGTTATCTCCCTCAAACTGAGCTGAAGCATATGATCGAAAGGATTATGCCATACTAGGTTACTAAATACACTTTTGTGTGACTCTCTTATGCTAAAAAGAAAAACACGATAGCCATCTCCAGTAACAATGGGAGTACCTTCTCTTGGTGGACATCAGTGCCAAAGTGTTATTTTAGTACCTTCTCAAGTTATTAGTACAGAAAACAGTGCAGCTGTCTTGGCAGGCTCTGCCAGGAGGAAGGGCAGTTTACAATTTGGTGGGCATCTGTCTGCTGCATTTGAAGTGGCAATTCAGACTGGCAGCAAAGGAGGATTGAAAGCTGGTGCTGAGCACAGTAGTGGTTAGCTTACAGTAGCTCAGAGCTACTTCACTGCTTACAATGGAGAAAAGTCAGTGTGTTCACCCTCTGCTCTCAGAGAAATGGATTGCAGAATGGTCAATGTTGCAGCCTGGTTGCTTGTTGCTAGGAAAGGGGTTAGAAAATAAAGGCATCTTTTGAGATAGGTGCCTTGCTGTCCTGAGACTGAAGGCCTTGAAACTTTGGTCTGGCCAGCTAGCTAGAAAGCAAGCTTTGTACCTGGGAGAATCACCTGAAAACATTCCCACCCAGCATTATTTTGGTCTTGTCCATGTCTGTTGTGGAAGATTTTTGTTTATCTAAATAACTATCTGATGCTTAGGCTGGGAAGTTTTTGTGAGGCCACTGGTTGCTACTGGTTCACTTCAAGCAAAACTTAAAATCTGGTAGCTCATTGTCACAGGCACGTGGTTTGCAGGAGGTTGTGATACTTAATATTGTCTTTTAACAGTTTTCTAGAGAGAGCCAGTGGCTAAGGGAAGCATGTTCCTTTGGCCTCTTACTGGAGACTCACTTGGAAAAATCATTACATTACGGTGTATGCTGAGTCCTGCCAGAAACCAGCAGTTGTGGTGGTTATTGCTGCAGTGCAAGCTATTGAGATAGCCAGCTGTGCTTTTAAATCTGAAAGTTGCAATGGGATTGCTAAGTCTTGTAACTGTGCTGTGTGCCTGTTGCTTTGAGATACCGTTGTATGACTACTGCCAGGACAGCTATGTAAAAGCTTGGTGAAACAGTGAAATATATTGGTGAAACCAATATATTTAATGTAGTGTTGAAGCTTTCCTTTGCTGACAGGGGACAGGCTACTGAACATAGTGTGTTACTTTAAGGCCCCTGCATTCTGCGTCATCGTATGGGTTGTCTTGTGGATGTTACACTCCTGATTAGATTTGTTAGGTTTGCTTTTCTGAAGCTAGAAATGTTGCTGGCAGAGGGGGATAGATATACTTTTATTGCATGCAGGCAGTTGGTAAACACTTGTGACCCAAGTTTATAACATACACAGATGGAAAGCTGCATGGGGAAACATGTTAGTTGTCTTTTGGCTTGCTAAAAATGTTTTTAATTTTGGTGTGTCTGTGGTTTGTTCCCCCCCCCCAGGTAGTGACGAATGTCCATTTTATGGAAAACTACTTGACACGTGTTGACCTTAAAGCAAAGGGTTAAGCTGTCTTGTGTGGCTGCTTTTTGTCCTGGAAAGAATCAGCAGTGAAAGTTAGGCCGGTCAGCTCTATTTGCATTTCCCAGCTATTGTCTGCTTGCCAGCATCTTTTAAATGTTTTAAATGTAGCTTTTGTATTTTTCTAATGCATAACATTTGTATGCAGTGTTTCTTGTGATGATGCCAGAACAGCCATATAGTAAATATTTAATAAGAGTAGTAAAGATTTCTTGTTCTCAACAGGCTGGAGTCCTGATCTAAAGGAAATGAAATTGCCATTTTAAATTATTTATGATATGCTGCATGTGATGTGGGTGTGTGGTTTTTTTTTTTTTGTTTATGATACATAGATGGCAGGAGTAATGGTCTCAGTTTAGTTAAGATAAAAATGGTGTAGGTAGGTTTTAAGTGTGATAAAAATCTAAGTAATCCCACTTTTATGGCTGAGGGTGATATATGCTCATCCGAGGTGGTAGCTGCAGTACAAGGTGCATGTTGGAAATTCTTTTATTGCTCCATACTTCAGCTGACTCAATTTTAGGAGAGTTTGCTTTGTAATCCTTTTTCTGAAAAACATGAATTGTTTGCTTGAAAGTCTGTTTTCTAAATTTATTTTTTTACGGTGGTAGACATGGCTATCAGCTCTCATGGGAACATGAATTTCACTTGCAACTTACTAGTATTTAAAGATGACAGTGATTATTGATATAGCTACAACTTCAGTGGAAGGGGAAAGCATGTGAAGCAGATGTCGTTCCTGCTTTGAGCCGGCAACTGAACATGCGAAAAGTACTCTTTCGTCTTGTTTTGAATGCAAAAGGAAAGTATGCAGACTGGTTAAGAGTAGGGAAGGAGTAAACAGAAATAGTGAGGTATACAAGGTAAAGGAGACCGAAGTTGTTACAGAAGAAAAAAAACTTTTGTGTACCCCTCTATGCTGAGGCATAAAGCTTGAAGTGCAAGCCCTTGGATGTTTGGTTGAGAAACCACATACCTCACCCCTCTCCCGTTCTTCACTCTTACTGTTCTATTTCTGTTGCTTGGAACGAGAAGTGATAAAACTGAGGAGAAAAGTGAAGACTTCTGAAGAGGTTACAAGCTTAGCTACTTCTCACAACAAGGGCCAGCCATTTGATGAGGTATCTGTCTTCTGAGAATGTGCTTCCTTCTTATCATTTTCATAGTATGTGGGGTTTGTGTGTGGTGGTTTTTTTTTTTTTTCCCCTTAGAACCCCAGCTGTCTTCAGGGATAACAAATCTTTATTTCAAAACTGAGTCTGTGCTAGTGATGGGAGATACATACCTTGATGGCCTTTACCTAGCTCACTGTAGGCTTTTAACAGTCCTGGTCTGGTGAGAAGCCACTGTAGTTTTTAGAGTATTAAAAAAGAGAATGAGCAAGATTGCCTGGCAAACAGGTAAGGGTTGTGCCTGAGAGGAATAATCATTTTTTTAAGTAAAAAGCTCAAACTTACTTTCATGCCCCAACACTACAGTTTATTTTTGATGTGGAGATTTATTTTTATGTACTAGTATTAGTTTTCTCTCTTGCTTATTGTGCTCCAAACAACAATATAAGTTGCCTTTTATAAGCTTGAGTGTATCTGGAGTGAAAGCACATTATTCTCTTTAAAAATACATGAATACGTCCAGCAACTTTTAACATAAATTATCCAAATTCACTTTTTTGTAAATGGGGAAAGACCGATCCAAAGTACACCCATGGAAGATTAAGCTCCATAAAAATGTAGTTCCTCCTTTATATTGCATCTCAGTGGGATTGCAGTACTGTCTTCCTCTGCTTTCCTTTACAAGAAACCTATTGTAAAGCCATTAGACTGTGCGTGTGTATCTGGCTGTCCATTTTCCGCTTCTGTAGAATTGAGCTGAGTAGTCGAAGGCACAGACATTACATTACTCTTCAAGTAATACCACCTCTGGAAATGCTGATAGTGACCCTGTTTTATGAGCCTGTTTTACTTCTATTTTGGGTAAGACAGGAAGACAAAAATATTGCTACTGAGTGTGGCTGTGTTTTGTTTTGGGGTTTTTTGTGCATTTTAGAGTATAATCTGGTCTCAATAAATACACATGAGTACTATGAATTTTGTTACAACAACATTAAAAAGGTTTTAATTTTTTTTTTTTAAATTGGTCATTAGGTTTGACTTACATCTACTGTGGTTTGCTTCAGAATGTGTTGAGGTATATTTAAGTGGTGGATGTCATTAGATGTAAGAAATATGATGAAATTGAGTTCACTTTTTTCATGCTGATAATGTTTCAAGAGAAGAGGCATGAAAGCAACTTTTGCCAGTGGTATGAAATTTTTCTGCCAACTTTCTGATGTCTCTTGGGGGACTGAAATAGAGCCTGCTAGTTAGCCTTCCAACAGTTGTGTGTGCTGTATCCTTAGTGAAAGACATGATAGCAGATGTGTGCACGTTAATGTTGCTGGACGTGGAAAAAGTTAGAGGACTTTTGTGTTCTGAAACATCCCATGGAACAGATTTTGGGGGGAATAACTGTAGACTGTATGTTTCTGTATGTGTATACACACATACACATGTAAAACTATTTTTGTGGAAACAAACTGTGTGTTGTAGATACCAAGGATATAGATGTTCAGAGGATGAAATATGACCAAAAGAGAGATGTATTGCTGCAAGTCTCCATATTCCTTCTCTGAGTAGCCCTTCCCATCTTGCTTATTTGAATACACCAATTCTTGTCCTTCTGAAATGATCTGTCCTTCTGCCAAGTAACAAAATGTGTTTGGTGTTGCGTGAGGGAGGTTGTTTTGTTTTGTGTTTATTTGTTTTTGGGTTTTTTTGTTTGTTTTGTTTGTTTGTTTTAATGCCGCCTCCCATGTCTACTGCAGAAAAAGCAAATGTCGTAACAAAACAAACAGCCGATTTCTGACTTGTGCTTGGTTGAATCCACACTTGGGCTTTCCTGCCCCTGTGTCTGAGCTTCCGAGAAACCTGTTTCTTTCCTGGGTTTCATGCTTAAGAGCCTTTTGTAAGCAGATGTTTGCACTTCTCTGCTTTCCTTTACTGTCTGTATTTTGAGACCTCCTCCTAGAAGTTATTTTAGCATGCTCTGCTATTAGTTTGCTTTTTTGTAGGAAGGCTGATCATTTCCTCCAGGTTGGAGGGAAATCCCTCCAACCTGGAGGAAATGATCAGCCTTCCTACAAAAAACCTTCCTGTCCAGGGCTGCCTTCAAAGCCCATTTACCACTTGGTAAGCCAGCAACAGAATTGATCTGACTTCAGCTCTTAACTGGTATATACTCTTTGAAAAGTTCTGAGTTTTAATCTTGAGTATACTTGTGCTTTTTTGAAGTGCTAAAATGGTGCTGCTTACAGGGAATGGAGTGTTAAAATTCTCTCATAAGATTGAGCCAAACATAAATTCCAGCAGTTTTACTCTGTTTATATGCCGAGTAACTACAGAATATGTTTTGTTCTTGTTTTTTTTTGTTTTGTTTTGTTTTTTTTGGTAAGGAAACTAGTGTAAGAAAGGAACACTGAAATAAAGTACTGGTTTTGCTGTGTTTAACTCCTTGAAATAAGGAGAGAGGAAAAATAAGAAGGGAAATTTAAAATAAAATAAGGGAAAATTACTAGCTTAGAATTACTGTTACATTAACATCTTGTGAATACATTTAACTTTCCATTTAGCTATAGCTTTATTCAGCATGACTGTAGATAAGGGTAGCAGCAAACAATCATTGAAGCTTAAAGAACATTTTTAAAATAAGTACCAAGGCCTCATATTTGTTCTGAAACTGTTTCGTTTTCACAGAATACTGTTTGTCTTGTTTGTGTGGTGGTTTTTTTGTGTGTGTGGGGGTTTGGTTTTTTTTTTTGATTAATTTTTTTTTCTGATTAAAAAGGCATCCTAGAGAAGGGGTGATGACGCAGATTCTTCCAAAATGGTTAATGAGCTGCAAACTATGCTTTCAGTAGACAGACACACTAGAAACAGGTTTTCCATTAAGCAAGTACATTTCTTGTAGAAGGTCTTAATACTCTTGAGTATTTTTGATTGATAAGTTGCAGGTGCATACAGACTTCTGTGTTGTCCTTGAACTCTCTCCATGCTTTCGGTGGTCTAATGTGGGTGTGGGTCATGCACTTTTCCAATTCTGAAAAACAATTCTTATGGAAAAGTGATAGGCAAGTGGAGAGCTGCAATTTGGTGTGGAGAAGGGGGCAGAGAGTGAAACTTTTCAAGTTGCATAAACCACTCGGTTGTTTATCAGAGCATGCCATGTTGTGGACTGGGGCTTCAAATTCATACTTCGACTCTTTAAAACCTTTGAAGAATTAAACACTTGTCAGTGTTAGTCAGTTTAAATGTAAACTTAAAAATTAAACCGAAGAGAATGCTTAGACCCAGTTCCACAGGTCGTTTGTTAGGACACCTGTGGAAAGATGCTATTCCCTGTATGAAGAGAATTTCTGATATCTGGGAATCTGGAAAGTATCAGGAGTCAAGAGGTGTGAGAAATTAAGAGACATCTTGTTTTTCTGGTAGTTTCTGCAGAAGTCCCTGAAGGCTTCTATTGCAACACAGCTTGTTTGAAATATACCTCCCTGATGGATACACAGTAAATTATGTTTTGTTCTCTTGATTAGCAATATTACTATGTACCATAGTGCTAACATTAGACTCATCTGCTACTACAGAGATATTGATAAAAGCCTTATCAGTAGAGGCAACTGCTTAGAGAGTAATGACTCTTTCCTACGGTGCCATGTTTATAACATTGACCTAGAGGAATGTGACTCTTGATCTGATATTGCTGCAATAGAGGTGGAAATAAAGGAAGAAGGAAGAAGGTGTTGCCTCCACAAAGAATTAGAAAATATTTTCTAAAATCAATTTAATCAATTTCCTTCTCTTTGCATTTTCTGAATCTGGTGGTATTGCATACTACAACGCCACTTAGTAAAAGGTAAATTCACTCAAGTATGGTTAAGTAAATTGTTTGAACTTAGAATGAAGCCTCAGTAATTTTCTTGGCAGTTACTGCCTTTTATTCAGTATTGCGCTTTTCAAAAAGTTGTGGTATTGTGATGGTACATATAGACATTACCCTACTTCTATGTATTAATAAAGTAAAAAAAGATCCCTTTTTACTGTAGAGGTATTTCAGGATGTGCCTCTGATATAATCCCTGCTCCTCATATGTGCATGTTAGAAGCTTTTATGCTGTAATGCATCCTGTACGCTGCTGTTATGCATTGTGGAGAAGTAACTTCATTCTCTCCATTAGTAGCATAGCTTTCTGATGTCTTATGGCCTTCCCTTTCTGTGTTCCCCAGCAGTAATACCGTCTGTGGAGCATCATTTCTTCTAATTAGAATTACACACTCTCTGAGTCTGCTTCCAGGAAAAAGTGTTGCTCTCATTTCTCCAGTCATCAGGCTTGTTACTGAGAAAGTTGCGTGTGACAAGTGTCTCTCAGTGGCAAGTAAACTTTTGTTCATTGATATTTTTGCTTTAGTATCTGAATTGTTCTTGAATTTTTTGAGGACAAGTCTAAGCCACCAAAAATGAATGAAGGGCACTCAGTTGCATCTGGCATGCAGTTCATAGTTCTCCAGAACAAGTTTGTCCTGGTTTAAGCCCTGAAGCGTAAATGGCAAAAGCAAAGACCGAGGTATCACATCAGGTCATCTGAGCATGTTAAAGCCGAAAGATGAGCTGCAACCCATAGTTTTACATTCTCAAGACAACCTAGTGAATAGGATGACTAAAAGAACAAACTGTTAGATATCTAGTTTGCAATTATGAAGTAAGAATTTTTGTTATAAAACAAGATTATTAAGCTGCTTCAGTTTAGTACTCTTGGGTCACACTTTGTGGACTAAATTGTAAGAAGGTAGCTATTCATGTGCCTGGTTCTTAGGAGGATAAGCCATCTCATATATAATTACTGTCAGAAGAATTAAAACTTTTTAGAGACAAAGAAACAGAAAAACCCCTCCAATAACCGTCCAGTATGTAACTCATTTAATACATTCAAGAATTCTTGTAATTTTGGCTTTAGGAGATTAGTTAGGTTGGTACTGGGCATTTTGAAGACTTAAACAAGGATATACTCATGAATTGCTGTCTCTGTTTCCAGCTCTGGGTGAACTGGAGAAGTTTATTTCACGTGCAATGCAGAAGCCAAGTTCTAGACAGGATAAGCAGCTTAGCCAGGGTCCCTCAAACCTACATGCAACAGTGAAAACTAGAATTTGCATAGTGAATGCCCTCAATAGACTGGGCTTTCTAATAAAAAAGGTCAACTAAAATGAAGGTTTTAATCTTTTGGCAGCAGCACTTGATCTGTCCATTGACAGGACTGGCAGAAGTGGCCTGGTGTGCTGCAGGGTGGGTGAAGCAATGGTGGCAGTGAAGGCACTGGCCTTATTTGTCTGCTATTGCTTTCTCCCTGCCTGATTTCCACTTAACCGTTAGCCGGGCATTAGTACTGAGGAGTCTGTACTTTGAAGACAAGTTAAAGAGCCCCCATGCATCTGACTAATATTATAAAATCATTCTTACCTGTGTTGAAGCTGAGATTTCAGATCAGCTGCAATTAACTTAATTTTTCCTGGTTTATGTACTGAGTTTAAGTGCGATGTTACTTAAGAAGAAAAATTAACATCAGGCAAGTTGGCCTTTATTCTGAGAGTACTTTTGTCTCAAAAGCCTCTTAGAAAAGTCCCTTCTGAATGTCTCTTGCAATCTTGGCTTTTTTATCTCACTCTTGCAGAGGGAGGTGCCTATAACGATGACTTTGCCAAAAATCTCGTAGTATTCTTTTAAAAATTTGTATAGCAAGAGATAACAAACCACATCTGTCCTTTCAAGAAACTGCGTTTGTAGTGTAACTGAGTAACACTGGGCAAGGAGTAAAACCCTATGTGTTACTGTTCAAGATTATATACTTCAAATAACTTAATTTAGGAGTTATTCAGGTTTGGTCTCCTACTTAATAAATATGTTGCTCTAAGCACACTTTTTTCCTAAACATCCTTTTAACGTTTGCCTGGTACCCTGCTGCCTTTGTTTTTGTTCATGCCAATGATTAGAATGTTATTAAAACAACGACAACGCAAAAGAAGGTTATGTTGACTAAAGAGCAAGAAGAGATGTGCTGTTATAGCAAGATGTACACCTACAACCTTAAACATTGCCCTGATTTGTCTGTCTACTTAAACTGTATTCAGTTCTCTGCAGTGTGATACCAATTACGCTTGCCAGTGTGGTAATGCCCAGGGTAAAGTATTTCATTTTAACAAGTGTTGAGGATTTAGTCTAAGCAGCTCATCTGTAGTTTTATGCAGAAAAAGAAACTGCAAAATCAGCAAATGCTTATACAGAAGATAACTAAATTTTCCCTTCTCCAAAATCAAGTAGTTGATTTAAATAAAAAAATTAAAGCAACTTCAAGCTGTTTTTTTTTTTAGCTGTGTTTTTATTTGGGGGAGTGGTTGTGTCTTTTGGGTTTATGGCTTTCCTGAGGAGACCTCCCTGCTGGGTGAGCACCTGAGGTTCATGTGGTTTGTCATTTTGATTTTAGTATCTACACTAGAGGAGCGAGGAGCCTGTGGTGGCTGGGCGAGCAGTCCCCTGCTCCCTCTGTGCTCCAGTCACCGTGCAGAGCTGGTGAGCTGCCTCTGGCTTGACGTGCCTGCTAGGTAGTGGTATTCAGACTTCACCTTTTTTTCTTGTGACTGTTGACGATTTCACAGGCTCGGGTGCAGATTTTATATGTTGGGGCATGCTGAGGTGGTGTGTGTGTCACCATCTATGCTCGCAAAGGTATTTTTTTTCCATAGGAAGAGGGAGGAAAGATAGTACTCTGAGGAAAGCAGAAACAGACAGGATTGAGCAGTGTCACAAGAACAATGAAGCTCTTCTAATTTTGAAGTTGAGGGTTCTGTTTGATTGCTTCTAAAACCTTTTGATACTCAAATATCTTCTAGTCACAATAGAAAGCTGAAATAGAAAAAGAATGAAAAATTAAGATTAAGCAATTTAGTTCTGTTTAGTGACATGTTTAGTAGAGGTAGTTTGCTACTCGTGATGGTTCTTAAAACAACAAAACCAAGAAGCCTCCAAACTCTTTGAAAAATTTGTCGCTCTTAAAAAGCTGGACAAAGATTCTAATTCTCTGTCCTTCTAGAAGCAATGACTACGTAATCTGACAAAAATGAGCATACTGTAATTTAATGTATCATTATTAGTGTAATAAGAAAGCTATTCCATGCTCTACTTGCTTTCATGCTATTAATAAAAGGCTGCCACGTTATATTACTTGGTTTCTGAGCTGTGACTTAAATTTTTCACTCTTCAAGCAGGCCATATTCAGTGATCTGATGCCTACTACATTATTTCATATACAAAGACAGATGAAGTGACAGAATAGCTGCAGGTTATGAAACTTTGACATTTCAAGAGGGTACAGCAAAAGGCATCAAGAGACTTTGACAGCTAGTGAGCTACATCAAAAATGCCTCACAGAAGGGAAACGTTGCACTGTCGTTCAATTTGATGTGATAATAAATGGAATGCCAGTATTTTGCTGTATGCTAACATTTTTTTATGGAAGCATACATCTAAATATGTACAAACCATATCCCACGTAGAGAGGATTTGAGTTGAAACTATTTTGAGGCTGGAAGCGAGGATTGTTTTCCATATTCTTGCTTGTCCTTAGGCATTCGCTAATACCTGCTGTTAGAGTAACTAGTTATTTGCCTGCTGTTTTGTTCTAACAAAGTCTAGTTTTCTCTAGACTGTTATGCTAAGACAAAGTAGCAATTTTTATATTAATGCCATGCTGTTAGTAATGTCAAGATCCCCAGAAAGTTCAAACAGACCTTAAATAAGACAGACCAGTGTGCAAACAGGTGTCTCAGCTTGCCAGTGAGAAGGGTTCTACAGTGATGACAGAAAAGAGGAATTGAAAGAAAAATCTTGAACAGGAGCCAAAATCGAGCCAAAAGCGTGCCTCAGATAAGAAACAAGCTTTTCAGGCATCACGGTTTAGTATTATAGGATTGGAGAAGGTGAATGTAGAGGGCCTGGACGTAGCAAGCTGGGGTGTCGTGGAGGAGTGGGGGAGAGACTGAAGTGGTGGTTAATTAATAACGTTTGGCTGAGAAGGAGCTGCCATAAGGCAGTGTTTGAAAGGCAGTATTGCTAAATGAAGTTGTGATGAGCTGGTAGAAACCTCCCAGGAACTTGCAAAGGGGCTGAATGGTGTTTCAAACTATTGGGAAGTGCAGGAGGGGGGCAGTGAATGGGCAGGCGAATGAAAAATGCAAGGATTCCTTTTTAGTCCTCAGGACTGGAGGTGTTGTCAACATCTGCTGTAATAAAATGTGAAAAGAATACTAGCTTCATTGTCATAAATCTTTATCATTCCTTGAACTGAAAACAGAAAACTGAAAGCTGTAAATTTTCTTTGGATATTTGACTGAGTGATGAAAGCCTAAAGAAAAAACTTCTGTCCCTTTTTTCTTGTTGCCTCTTTCCTGAATTCTAATGTATCAGCAAATTAAGTCCTCTTAAATGCTGTGTATAAAAATAGATAATCTGATTAAATGCTGAGTCTTGCATGCTTTTATCAAAATGCTGTGTGCCTTTTAAAAAAGGCTAAAAAAAGACTAAAATACCTGCTTTAAAATGAGCATACTGATGCTGTAAGCTATCCTTATATATATACTTGTACATGTGCTTATATAGAACTGGATATAGTGTGTATATATAGTATAATTATTAATATATAATATAGAAGTATGGGCGTGGACAAGAGGAACTGTCTTTTACTTCATGTGTTGAGAGCGAATCAGTAAAATGAATAGGAGGACATCATGCAGACCAGATGATATTCACTCATGTTGTAAAATACGTCAGATATGGAAGTATTGGCTTTTTTGGTCATAAGTATGTAATCCATCCCTTGTGTCAGGCTGTGTTTGCTGGAGGAGTCCAAGATGCAAATGTGATACCATAGGGGCCTCAGAGAGAAATAGAACTGGGAGTTTCAAGGAAGTAAAGTATCATAAAAATTCTATAAATGCATAAATACAGTAAAGAGATTATGGCTTTTTTCAGCTAGAAGTTGTGCTTCACAAGGCGGTTAGAATCCCTTGAGGAGGGAACAAGTATATGGCTGGTATAATGTACTTCGATTTATAAAAAGCATTTAACAAGACCTCCTGCCAAAGGCTTTTAAAGGAAGTCAGCTGTTGTGGATTAAGAGGAACCGCCTCCTGTTGTATTAATAACTGGCCAGAAGATGAGAAGAGGGTAAGGCTAAACGATCAGTTTCCACAGAGGTCTTTCCAGTGGAATCTTCAAGGATATGTGCCCTCAGCAAAGTCATACATGTTCTAGACAAAGGAGCAAAGTATGCTGACATGAATATGTTGTAAAGCCCAAGGCAGGAGTTAGTAAGTAATACAAATAAAAGTAATCCACTAGCTGCTGTGGATAAACAGCAAAACAATATGGACAGTGAGTGAAAAGTGATAAACACCACACCATAAGCCACTGCAGAGAGAGACACCTGGAAACAATGGCCTTTAGACCCTATCTCTCCTCTTTGTTTTCACCTTTATATCGTTTTTTGAGGGAGCTGTTTAGAGTTGTTTTTTGCTTGAAATCAATTTAGTGTTCCTCACTTTTTGCAGGATATAAAGTTACATTTATAGTAAATGTTCTGTTTAAAAACAACCAACCTAAAATCTTTCAAAATCTTGTTTGTTGTTTTTAGGCCCTGAACAGAGAGGGCAGCAAAGAATGGAGTTATGTCTTGAATATACATAACCTTAATGGGCTGAAAATGTGGAAGATGTCTTTTTTCAAAGCTTCTTTCTATTGATTATTTAAAGGAGATGCACTTAAATAGTTAACCTAATGGAAGAGATTTCTGAATGCAGTCTTCAGTGAAATGTATTGAGATAAAATGAAGGTCACTTTTTTAGTGAAAACCAACAAAAATCCCTAAAACCCACAGCTCTAAATTAAGTTTGACATGATCAGCGATAGTCTGGTTAAAACATAATGCTGTGTTTAGACCCACATACTACAAACTCAGAAAGGGAAGTTAATACAAATTGAGGATTTTTATTTACTGTGTTAGAAATTGTATCCTAAGAGGACTACTTCCGAAAGATGGTGGATTTTTGCCCTCAAATTGAAATCTGTGAAAATAAACTGAAGTTGTTATTGCGAGTTCCAATGTACATGAATCTGTTACAACTCAGGATAATCTGCAGTTCTATTAAATACTAGCTTTGTGTGGAGTAAATTACATAGCAATAAAACATAATTATTCAACCTGAATTTTTTGATTTTGTGTTTTAAAATTTTGATTATAATTTTCTGATCTATCTTGGAACCGTGTCTCTACATAATGTTGTAAATTTATTTTTTCACTTTTTTTTTTTTTAACTTAGACAATAGTAAATTTTTGTATAGGGAGAAGACTACCCTCCCCTCTTAACAACTGATGCACCGGACTTTTTACCTTAATAGCGAAAAGTCACCTAAATATTCAGAAAGCTAGATACAGCTATCTCTAAAGTTAACATTTTTGTGAACTCTTCTGAAGATTTTTCTGTATTTTTATCTGTTTTAAGAAAACTCAGCTTTTACAAAAGCCTATTGAATGTTTCCTCTGTTAGTAATCACGATTGGACTTTCAGAGTGGTTGGAAGAACAGTACTGGCACAGCACTGCTCCTGAGCCTTTGATTGTGTAGGATTTCTTCAAGACTTTCTGTTAGTGGGGAATTAAGCTCTGGTTTAAAACATAGCCTAATCCATACCAAGTCCATGTTTTTTTGAAGAAAAATGAGGGTTTGCAGTCTTTGTACCTGTTGAAATTTCCTGCAGAAGTGATTAACAAATGTTTGAGTGTAAGATCAAATATTCATTGCTATTTTGCTGTTACAACTTTTAAAAATTCTTCCTATATGAAGATATTGTTAGTTTGTGCAAGAATTTGTATGGAAATAGGCTGTGACAGGGTTAAGATTGCAGAGAGCTGGAACAGGTTTACCTTTAGGGACTATGACTGTTGGAAATCATTTATTTAAAGGTAAAAATGTTTGGCTTCATTTGCAGTTTGTGTGTGCACCAGTTTTATCTCTAGGCAAAATGCTTCATGAAATCAACCCCTAATAATTCCTCATTTGTTTGAAATGTCAAAGTGTGTCAGTTGAAATAATTAGAAATCCTTTTTGTTTTGTTTGCTAAGTCTGACACTATACTGAAACATGACCGCTAATTTGCTTCTGTTAATTTTGTCTCTTTTCTTTTTTTCTTTTTTTTTTTCTCTTTTGTGTATGTGGTTTACCATTTACACAGTGAATTACTTAATCCCTTTTCCTACTTAAGTATTGTTAAAGAAGCTAATGCTGTGCAATGTGGGTCACTGGCTAAAATGATGTATGCAAGTTAATTACTGTCTGAACAGAAGGAATTATGTATGAAAAGGGGAAAATTGATACATCTTCTGAAAAATAGGTTTTTCGGTAGTTTTTGCTTTTTTTCATGTTCAGGGTTTTTTTCCTTACCTTAAGGCATTGGATGCATTGAACAGTTGAGATTTAAACTCAAAATATCTTCTTATAAGGACAGGCTTCAAACTGTTCTTTTTTTTTCAACTCAGAATAAGTCTTAGTGATTCTGCCAGTTTATGTAGCTGTATTATTACTGGAGAAAGTAGGTTTGCATGACTTTCTGCTCATGCCAGTGCAGTGGAAATGATCTGGAGAATTGTGTGGTTCACAGAAGGATTAGTATTTCACAGTTAGAGAATATCTTCTCAAAGGTGAAGTCTTTGTTACTCTCTCATTTAATGTGGGGAAAGAATGTGGGTTCACGTTATTTTGAGAGAACTTCTAGGGCCCCTTTTTAAAATTGAGATACGGAAACATCGGTGCAAGTGGATTGCAGTATTTGTAGCAGTGCTTATAAAAAGAAAATATATTCCATTGTAGCAGAAATGTTGCTGTCTGTTTACTGCCACAAAACAAAAGTCCTTGGAAAATGACAGATGATTTTATAGATGCTTATGGAGTATGAAGTAAATACCTTATCTGCATATTGTTTGAGTGTGAGTGCCACTTCGCAATTTGGTAGTAGAGTACATCTTTCTTAAATGGGTTTCTGTCAGGAATAGAATAGCTTCTCTATTAGTGTTGTGTGTCGATTCCCTTTGTAATATGGCATCATATTTACTAAGAACTTTATTTCAGTGACATCTAAATGTGCCAGGTTTAAATCGGAAGAAATGCCGTTTCTCAGGGGACTACTACCTGTTTTCCATTTTCCCTTTCATGACCCCTCCTTTCCTTTGGGAATTTTTTTTCTTCATTCCAACCTCTTTTGCTTCTGATATTCAGTAATACGGTGCTATCTCACAGATGTTACTGTTGCCTGGAAGGGCTCAGGAATTGCATGGCAAATGAGAATACTGGACCTACTGATTTTCATATGCTCAGAGCACACTTCTTCTTGAGATGATTCCCTTCCATGACATTAATTCTTTGGGTTCAATTCTATGCATGATGTGTTTTTGTTCCTATGCCCATGCTAACCTGTTTTCGTTGTTCAGAATATATTTCGTTGAAGCTTGATTTGAATGTCACATCTATTTCTTCTTGTTTCAGAAGAGGGAAGTTCTTCTCTCTGATGGCTATCTCTGCTGAGCAGTCATATCTGAAGAGTGCTTAACAGCGCTAATAAAATTAGACAGTGTTTTGTAAACGTCGTCTCAGATGAGTACTAAATAAGCTTTTGTGGAAATTTTTAAATATGATTTTTAAATTCATTGTTGTGTCCTCACAGTAAACTTTATGTGTGTTCTTGCTGTCTTCCCAGCTCCCTTTGTCATACCTGCTGGTATTATGCCTGGGTTTTGGGTGCTTTACATGCATGTGTCTGTGCATGCAGTTAAGATACAGTTCCAAGCCTTGTTTACGCTTCAGGGCAAGTTCTGACCCAGCCACTTTGCAGAGAGGATATGCAGTTAACCTCATTAGGTAATCCTTTGATGTAAACCCACATTTCTTAATCTTCTCGCCCTTTTGTCCACTTATTTCCTATGACCAAAGAGCTGTCTGCCTTTCAGTTTTGAGCACAGTTCAGTTTCTGCAGTACACAGCTCACTATACGCAAGGAGTCAGCTGTAATACTGTTAGTACCATACTTGGTAACTGCTAAAAGTTGAGGGAGTGCTGGAACTTCAGCTGTTGTTGCCTGCAGGCACTAGATAACCAGGGTTTGGTGTCCTGGGAATCAAATACTGTTAGAAGCCAGCTAGTGGTTTGAAGCACACTGGTTATACCTCTCATTACAGGTATGCCATTATTATAGTGGAGGCTTGTGGGAGATCGAATGTGTTAATCTTGATATGACAAGCCCCCAAACGTTATCTATAGGTTTTTTCCAGGCTGAAGTTGGTAGCTTTCCATTAGCCACAGCTTAGCAAGTTTAGACAGGGATGCCACTTTTTTGGTCTGGTTTCCTTCACCAGAATAACCTGTTAACACTTTAAAAATTCAGTGACTACAGCACGCACAAGATGTCTCCTCCAAGAGGTACCATCACCTTCTGAGGCAGGAGAAACTTCTGTAGAATTGCCTTTGGCCTCTCATTCCTTATCTGTACCGACTCCGTGACATGACGCTGACTTGATTGTACAGGAGCAAGAAAAGAAGTTGCTTCATTAATGCTTTAACAGAGAATCAGGAGGGAAGGACAGATTGCCTTACAGTAATGACTATTTTCAAGGTGCTTGTAGTTGGTCACCTTTCTAGCCCCGAAAATGTTCTGTAGAAATCCTATTGCAAAACTAAGGTAATTACAATGTAAGTGTAATTACAGGAAGATGTTTATGAGACTTCTGACATCGTACGTCATCCCCATATGATACTATGGGGATACTCCCAGTCTCGGGCACTGTTTTCTTGGGCAAGAATCCACTGGTACCTTATAGATAGTTCTTTTCTTAAGCAAAGAAAGGCTGTGTCACACTTGTTTTTAACCCTAGGCTTTGTTCAGCTGAATACTGCCTCTCGTCCAGGAACTTAAAAATCACTTCTTTAAAAGGTTAAATTTAAATGTGGTGGCTCTCATCACAATGGAGTATCCTCGCTGGTGGCCAGTAGTGTTTTAATATCTGTAGTTATTGTTCTGCAGCTTGGAAACTTGAAAATTCTGGGATTATGCTATTCTCTTAATGTATTTTGCTGTTTGTCTTGGTATCTAAAGCTGTTCCAAAGCAATCAGAAAAGGCTGTACAACTTCTTAGTGTTGAGATGGTTTGGAGAATATAAATAAGTGTACTGTTCTTCAGCTTTGAGACTACAACCTGCTAGGCTTAGATAATTGAAATAAGCCAAGTCTGAGTTTCTTCCATTCGAGGAGTGCATTAGTTTTCAGTTCTGACTTACTGCCAGTTCTGTTGACTGCACAGTAGACGTGTCCAATAAATACAGATGTATAGGTGTAGTCATCTGTGTAGTCATGTTTGTCAGCAAAACGTCTTCTGGGATGGCAGAACACTCTAATTATAGACTAGATGAGCAATTTGGGATGTTAGATTTAATAGAACTTTTCTAGTAAAATAGAATATTGTAAAGAAAAATATTTTAAGAGATTAAAATTTTTCCAGTGGAAAAAAATACACAGATTGGTGGTGGCTTAAAAAAATTCTCAGTGAAAAGGCATGTGTCTGTGAGTAAATGATTAGCAGTACCTTTTCCCCCCCGCCCTTTTTAGATGCCTTTTTGCTTTTATTCTTTCAGATGATAAAGTTTCATATTTTAGGCAGCCAGCATTTGTTTGTGAATCTTCCAGGCACTTTTGTCATCAATTTATCAAGTTCAAGCTTAAGAATTGTTAGAACTTTTTTTCCTCTGCTGTAAAGAGTTTTTTGATTCCTTCCTTCTCCTCCTCAAAGAACAAACCAGCCAACCAACAAAAAAACACCCAAAAAACCCCACAACCAACCTATGAAAGTTCCTTTTGTTTAGAAGCCTCTTTTTTTATTTCCAATCAAACTTTACAGACAGTTTAGAATCATAGAACAGTTTGGGTTGGAAGGGACCTTCCAAGGTCATCTAGTCCAACCTCCCTGCAACGAGCAGGGACATCTGCAACTAGATCAGGTTGCTCAGAGCCCCGTCCAGCCTGGCCTGGAATATCTCCAGGGATGGGGCATCCACCACCTCTCCACCTGATCCAGTGTCTCATCACCCAACTTAGACACATTTGTTCATAAACGAAACTTTTAGTGTTACTTAGTATTGATCACTTCTTACTCCAGTATATTTTAGAAGACAACCACACCTTTTTTCACACTTGAATTTCTTAGGTTTCCTGAGTATTTTCCTAGACCAAGGTGGATTAGTTTCTTCTCATCAAAAAGGCTCTCGGATGATTATTGATATAATAACAGCCTTGCTGTGTGCCTAGTTTAGTTTGTGTTGGTATTTTTTGAATAAGGAGGACCAGAATCATAAGTGTTTTTAGATCTCATTCATGCCTTGTATAGTGACATGAGTACAGTACTTTCTCTACAAGCAGCTTCTCATCCTCTGGCTCTCTCTCAACTAATGAACTGCCAGTTTATAGCAACAACTCCTGCTGTTAGTCCTTAGAAGTGCTTCAGCTTGTATTCTGTATGATTAAATTTTACTGCTTTTTTTTTAAATTCTAGTTTTTAGGGTGTTCTAGTACAATATCCCAGTTGTCTTTTGGTGACCAACTTTGTATTGTCATCAAAATTTACCATTACTCTAAAACAGTTCCATAGTTTTTTTTGTGAAGAGTGGTATGGATGATCTTAATTTTGCCCAGGCGCTAGCTCTGTTTCATCTACTGCTATAGATGTGGGCTTAGTTTTGCCGGCTAGCATGCATGATTGCCATGCTGAGCATCCGCTGGACATATTACAGCTTCCAGGCTTTCATTTTCAAGCAGTTCTCCACAAGAAAGCAGGTTGGTTGTTCTACTGTGAATTTCATTTGGTTTGGTGTAGTAAAATGCAGGACTATGGGCTGTATTTCTCTCCTTGCTCTGCTTCAGAAAAAGAAATAAGACTTGAGTCTCTATTTGTGGAGTAGGAAAAAACACACAGACACACAACAGTTCATAGAGTATGCGTAATCATTTTTTGGGGGACTGATGTTATACAAAAATAACACATCATGCTGCAGCGCAGTTTGTGGTCCTGCTGCTGGTCTGATCTTGGATCTAGCTCATGGTTGTGTTACACTTTATTAAATGATATCCTAGAGACTGCTTTATTGTGTTGACTCACTCTAATCTCTAGTGGGAAGATTCTCAAGGTAAAACGGTTCTTATGGTCAGATTTTTTTGGTTTTTTGTTAGAGTTGCCTATCAGCAAAGAACAGCGTGAACCCAGTTAGTTGCAACAACTCAGTGTGGGACTGACTTTTCAATGGAAGCCTTTTGTCAGTGTGGATGCAGAAAAATGCTTTCACAAGAGAAAGACAACAGAAAGAAACTTTTAATAACTGAAATGAGTAGAGGAGTATTTTATTAAAATGCTGGTTGGTGCTGTTTAGGGAAAAAGATCTAATGTGTGGCAGCCTTGAGAGAACAAAAATGTAGAGATGAAACTACAAGTAGTGTTTACAGGTCTTTTCATATGTCTTACAAAAGAAACTGGTTTTCTGTTCAGGTTGTGTTGTATGCTTTATTCCCCTCTATCTATCTAGGTTGTGTCAATTTAAGATATATTAAAGATTGAGCGAGTGAAACATTGCATAAGAGGATGCTGCTTATTATATTATGTATGGGTGACTTAACAGCTTATGCTATGGCTTACTTTTTCTTCATGGAGGAGGAACCATTTTTATTAATAAAAGCTTTTTCTTCTAGAATAATCCTGAATAATTCCCACCACAGCTGCTTAGATCACATTGCTTTGAGTGCAATTAGGAACAAAGCTGTGTATGAAACTTAAAACCCTGATATTTTTTTTGAACTTGACACTGTGTAGCACTATATTTATTATGTTGATCTGATTCAAAAGTTTCTCTTTCTGATACCTGGAGTAAAACTTGCAGTATTTGTGATTTGTTCTTGCAGGTAAATAGACTGCTTTTTCTCCCTTTGCAAGTGTTTGTTATGGATTTATGCATTAATATTAGTAGTCTTATTATCTGTAATAGTTGGTTCATTGTTAACTTCCAATCTCTTATTATGCAGTTACTAACAGAGCACAGAAACCGAAGTTTGAAATTCCGAGTGCTTTGCTTTCCCAAGAAGAAAAAAAGCCAGCATAATCCTCTAACAAAGCATTTTTATTTTGTTTGTGTTAATATAGAATGAAGGGGTAGAAATTCTTTTAGATTTCTAAATGAAGCGATAGTTAGGCAATAGTCTGTATACAATAAAATAACACTGCTGCATGTATCTTGAAATAGAGAGGACATGGGCTTGTGCCTTTTTAACTGTAACACAACCTACTGAAGTGTCACGTGGACAACAACAAGTCTTAGGAGTGAAGGATGGATTTGCATGGGATGGTGGCAAAGCTTCCTAGAGGAAGAATGTTGCTTTTCCTATAGTATCATCATATATATGAAAATCAGGTACTATCCTGTAAAAATTTTCGATTATGACTTATATCTTCTCCTTCAGACTTAGTTGTAGTTTAACAGTTGGGGGAGGGAGGAATCTATTCATATACATAACAAGAGTTAAACAAGTTAAATCTGAGATGCAAGTGGTTGCCAAGGCACTATTAATCCTGAAATTACTTGATTTCTGTCTCTTTATCTTACAGAGTTAGATACGATATGGCATGAAAATCATATCAGTTACATCGCTTGTTTTATGCCTTTGGTGATGTGCAGTGGAAGGCTGTCTATGCTGATTTGATTTGTGGAAATGGCATTACATAGATAAGTTGTTCTTATGGCCTCTGGTCCAGTAAGGAATGAAAATTAGTTTTATGTTGTTGACTGGCTTTACAGTAATTCGCAGTGAAGGATGATATTTGATTTTTGTCCAGCGGTATGTAGATCCCTTGTAGAAGTGATACTGATAAGCATGAGGACCTTCAGAAGACTGAAGTTCTTTATCCGTGCTTGAGGCTACTTGTGTTTTGAGCTTTTTTTGTTGTTTTTATTCTGGGTTTATGGTAACATGCCAAGTACAAGGACCTTATGGAAGCATGAACTAGCACGTCCTTCCTTTTGTTTATGGTAAGTCTTTATACTTGCTGTGTCATGTAGCAAAAGCTACCCACATTTTGTGAACTTCAAATACGTTTGTTATCATGCTTAATGTGTTTCAAAACCTTCAAAAACTTAAGTTGAAATGAGAGTCATTAAGCAAATCAGATTTGCATGACAGCGTCGTACTTAGTTTTGTCAAAGTCTGACAACCTGCTGAATTTCTAAGGTTAGCTGTGTTTTTGTCCAAATCTGTGGCCAAACAACCTTTCCCCCAGATATGATCTCCTTTCCTGTTTTCTGCTTGGACTTCTGTTTATGCCTGAAGGTTGGATGTTGAAGGTCCTCTGACCTTGGAAATTGATCCACTTGAATTCTCTAGAGCCTGAGCTAGGAAACCTTTAGATCCTGCTCTAAGGTTTGCTTGCTCAGCATGTGTAGGTTTTTTCTGTTTTGTTTTGACTTTTCATTTCTCTTTAGCCGGCTGTTTGATTTTCTATTGAATGTAGCTGCAGAAATGCACCTAACAGGCTGTTGTGGTTTAATGCCAGCTGGCAAGTAGGACCATGCAGCTCCTTGCTCATTCCCTCCTCCCCAAGAGGGATGGGGGAGAGGATCAGCAAAGGGAAAAAAAAAACACAAACAAACCTGTGGGTTGAGGTAAGAACAGTTTAATAGCACAGCAAAGGAAGAGAAAATAAGAATAATATTAGAATATACAAAACAGTGGCGCACAATGCAATTGCTTACCATCTGTGATGCTGATAACCCATTGGTTCCTGAGCAGTGGTATTTGCCCTCCAGCCAACTATAGGTTCTATACAGAGCATGATGTGATATGGTAAGGAACACTGGAACACCCCTTTGGCCAGCCTGGGTCGGCTGTCCTGGCTTTGCTCCCTCCCAGCTTCTTGTGCACCTGGCAGAGCCTGGGAAGCCAAAGAGTCCTTGACTGCCCAGCAACAACCAAAACATCAGTGTATTGTCAACATTCTTCTCACACTAAATCCAAAACACAGCTGCTAGAAAGAAAACTAACTCTGTCTCAGCCGAAACGAGGACACAGGCTGAGCTGAACAAGTTCATTTGTTTTAAATGCCACGCTGATGCGGTTATTACAGGCACTCTTTAACAGAAGCCAGATAGGCAGTGTTGCTTCTTGGCTATGTCTAGTAGTGGGAGAAACACAGGACAGTATATTTGGCCAATTGTAAGTGATGATTAAATTGGTGAGCTTTTTCCTAAGGCAAAATGGTACCATTGGACTAGATGATCTTTCGAGGTCCCTTCCAATCCCTAACATTATGTGATTCTGTGTGATACGTTTGCCCCCAGACACAGTAATTACTAAAGCTCAGAAATAGTATTGGCATTTCAATGATCTGTACAAAACATCTATGAAAACTTACCTTGAGTATTGGTGTAATTCTACACAAACCAAAGTACCTTTTAGTGCTTTTTATTTTTGTTGCATTTCTCCGAAGGGAAGAAGCA
Source organism: Caloenas nicobarica (assembly GCF_036013445.1). Lineage (NCBI taxonomy): Eukaryota > Metazoa > Chordata > Aves > Columbiformes > Columbidae > Caloenas > Caloenas nicobarica. The sequence continues at coordinate 152,525,459 of NC_088245.1, read as the reverse complement.
GCAACGCAGAGCTTGTGTGTGAAAGTGCCTTTATGTTATCACAGCTGGCCTAGAAAACACAGCTCTGAACTATAATCTTGGTGTGCTGGTATTAGATGTCTAGGGATGTTTAAAGAAAAAGATTGAACATTTCTAGAGGACTAGGGAAAATAAAGTGTCTGGAGAGAGTGTGAGTTTCAAAATGTCCCAAACCCGACATCTGCTAATCGACTTTTCAGTTTTGAGGCTTGAACAAGTAGTAGTAATATCTTTAAACCAACCTCACATAACTTAAGTTTTATCTTATTTGCATCACTTGTTGTAATTAGAGATAACTTGCAAACCTTGTGGTCTGTTCTCTTATTTCAACACAGGAGAATGGGAAAAAATAATGAAAGTAATAGATGTGACGTGTATCGATTCCTATTACTTGCTGTGACTTGAAGGAAAAGTGTTTAATATTTTATTTTTTAATTCTAAGGAATCACCAAGGTGATTTCTTTTCTTAGCCTAGCCTTGTTCTGTATTTTTGAGCAAAGGTGATGGGACAATCCAATACATTTCATCATTTGTCTGAATTTAATGTGAGCTCCCTGGAGCACAACTTCTCAAATCAATAGGTTTTAGTGCTACTTTTTTTTTTTAAGGAAATAGCACCAACCAATAGTGATAAGCTAGCAATAAAAGAGGAATAGCCTTTTTGGAGAGATTTCAAAAGAGTACGAGTGTTCTTAGATCTTTTGGTGTGTGATCATTTCGGAGACACTGGAACTACTTAACTAATGTCGAAGAGACTAGAACAGAAAGCTGGTTAAATGCTGGCTCTTTATGAAATGGGAGAGACGTAAGATTTTTGCAAGATGATCAAAGATGCTATTTGCAGTTAGATGTATAGTACTTTAAAGTACAATAGCAGAAGACCTTCAAACTTCAGTTTAGGGAGTGTATTAGCTTGTGACAATTTGAGTACCAGCACAAAAATCAAAGATAGTCTAAGAACAGTGTAAATGAGTTTTTAAATGCCATGAATACAGGTTAAATGTGTTGTTTTAAAAACCCCAAACAAATTGTCCAATTGTCAGTTGACTTAATTGTGATTCTGCTTAAAAGAAAGGGCTTACCAGGAGTAGTAGTTACTGATTTTTCTTTTTAATTTTTTTTTTTCTCCCCCTACCCCCCAGATTTACCATGTGAAATAAAGTGATGAAATCAGTGCAGCATGTAGTACCGGCATTGCCTTTTTCAGATGCTGAGAGGGACCACATAGTTTCCTGCTATCCATTACAGTATTGATAGTTTAACTGATTCAGTGGTGTAAACTGATCCGCAGTATTTGAAAAGCTTAGAACTGAAAATGCTAATAGAAGTTTGAGATTAACAGGGTAGCAATATGGGCTAGATTGTGTTTTGGCTACTCTGTGTAACTCTATACTAACTCAGTTTTAACAGAATATGTTATTTGGAGCAAAATTTGGTACCATAGGTGCAAGTCTTATCAGGGACTAGGAATATTTATTTCAGCAAATTTAAAGCCACCTTGGAAAAGATTAATGATTCATTTTCATTAGGTGCTTTGTGATTTGAAAACATCGCATGACTTTTGCTCAACATTACAATTATTAACAAAAAAGTAATTGTATCTTTTGATTCTGCTAAGATGTGTGTGATTTTTTTTTTTCAAATAATACATACATTTTTGTACAAGGTGGGAGGGAAAAGTTTATTCTCTACAGCGAGGGAAAGTATCTGTCTTCAGAAGCCCAGAAGAGCAAAGGAAAAGAACTTTTGCAGTGTCTTGCAACAGCAAGAGGTGGTTGCAACGATTGTTCAACAAAATTGAATCCACAGTGCAAGTCAATATTTTTTTCAAAAGTTGTCTCCTTGATTTTTGTACTTCACTAGATGGGACCTTGGTGGTGATGGCGGTGGCTGCCATGTGACCATTAGCCACAGAAAGCCATTAAGGTGGCTGATGTACTGTCACAGGTGAGAATTTTAGCATGTGCCCACAGTTTTGTACTGAAGATGTGGTTTTCCTGTGTCCATTTTTTCCCCCGAGAGAAAGGGGCTTTTAAAAATGAGTGTGCCTGTACGGTGGCATTTCTCACACCTGTGAGGCAATTTTGACTATTTCTTGGATGGCGGCATTACGTACATGTGACCAGCACTTGCAAACGAGGATGGGATATCACTTGTAGTGGGGTTGAGGCTGGAGTTTCAGCAGACTTTGTATTATAAAATCACAGCTTTTTGACAATGTACAGCAACAGCCACTGTTGTGGCCCCAGAGATTAAGAACATTGAAGTACTAGAGAGAGACATTGAGGTGCTGGAGTGAGTTCAGAGAAGGGCAACGAAGCTGGTGAGGGGTCTGGAGCACAAGTCTGATGAGGAGCGGCTGAGGAGCTGGGGCTGTTCAGCCTGGAGAAAAGGAGGCTGAGGGGAGACCTGATCGCTGTCTGCAACCACCTGAAAGGAGGCTGTAGCATGGAGGGGGTTGGTCTCTTCTCCCAGGTAACAAACAACAGGACAAGAGGAAATGGCCTCAAGTTGCACTGGGGGAGGTTTAGATTGGATATTAGGAAAAATTTCTTGATGGAAAGGGTTGTCAGGCATTGGAACAGGCTGCCCAGGGAAGTGGTTGAGTTACCATCCCTGGAGGGGTTTAAAAGATGTATAGATGAGGTTCTTAGGAACATGGTTTAGTGCCAGAGTGAGGTTATGGTTGGACTTGATGATATTGAGGGTCTCTTCCAACCAAAATGATTCTATGATTCTAACAGTTTTACCTATGTCTTGTGTTCATTTGTGCAGTCTGGTTGTAGCGATGTTCCATTTTGTGTTTCAGGCCAGACGTTCAGCAGTGCCTGCTCTCTGTCAGACAGGATGGCAGCTGCACAGGTACAGCAGAGGTGGAACTTGCTGGTTTTACCATGCCTTCAGAAATACTTTGGTGTTCTTTTTTAACATCAGGAAACTGAGTATCATATAAACCAAATTCTTTCACTCAGTGTACACTTTAAAAATGCTTCTGTCAGTGAAACCTGAATTCTTAGAAAAAGGAGTGCAGACGGTCCTTTGCAAGATTTGAGGTGGAATTTACCATTCTCATTTACTCTGGTTTCTCTGTCTTACAGCAGGGGCTTTGCAGCTGTCTAAGAGCAAACTACACCGGCTTTTTCTACATGCGCCTTTGGTTTTTGGGGTGCAGGTGCTCTTGGGTGCTGTGATGTCCTCATCCCTTTGCAGGGCCTGGCAGCCACGGGGCCTTCCCGGCCTCTTCCCCCACAGCTCAGCTCTCTGGCTGCCTCTCCTTCCCTTCCCCTGCTGCCTCTCCTGCTGCTTCAGGGGTTCTGCATTAAATTTCCAGCCAAGTGTTGGCTTTCTTGTTGTGCTTAAAACCGGGGCCTAACAGACAGGGCCTTCTGGAAGGCTCTGAGGGGCCCTGCTGCCTGGCCTGGTGGCGACCATCGGGTGTCCGTCCCAGGATGGCTGTGGTGAGTAAGTAGTTCCAGTCTTTCCATATGCCTAGATTTTGTTGTTGTTAGATAGCATTGGAGAGTTTAATATCTTTACATATAGCAAAACTTTTATCAGCTCTAGGATTCTTGGAGAAGGCTGAGAGGAGATCTTATCAAGGTTTGTATGTATCTCAAGGGTGAGTGTCAAGAGGACGGGACTAGACTCTTTTCAGTGGTGCCCAACGGTAGGATGAGGGGCAATGGGCACAGACTGAAGCACAGGAGGTTCCATCTGAATATAAGGAGAAACTTCTTTACTCTGAGAGTGACAGAGCACTGGAACAGGCTGCCCAGAGAGGCTGTGGAGTCTCCTTCTCTGGAGACATTCAAAACCCGCCTGGACACATTCCTGTGTGATCTGCTCTGGGTGAACCTGCTCTAGCAGGTGGGTTGGACTAGATGATCTCCAGAGGTCCCTTCCAACCCCAGCCATTCTGTGATTCTGTGATTCTTCCCAGGGACATGCATTTTTTTTTTTCTGCCTCCTATTAAGTAGGTCTAACCTCTTCAATATATAACCCTCTGCTTGCTGCCTCTGCATGTCTTTCACCAGTCAGTCTTCAGTTTAATTTGCTTAGCAAATCCCATTGTGAATAAAGTAGGAAAAAATAGGAAGTGTGGGTATTTCCCTTTCTTTGAACTGGAGAGCTTGCAAAGCCGACTGGTGTGGGTAGCCCATCTGTGTCCTTTCCTCTTTGAGGTATACCTGAAGTACACCAAGACAAAACTATGTATTTGTCATGAGAGTATTCCTATTTAGTATCTGGCAAATCAAATGCTATATTAATCTTTCCAGTGTTCACAGTGGATATGTCAATAGGAAGTTGATGTTAAGGTGAGAGATTAAAAGGGAAAAAAATGCTCAGTTTCATCTTGAAACCAAAATGTTTATTAACAGATGGGATTTTTGTGGGATTTAGGTTTGGTTTGGTTTTGTTTGGGTGTTGTGGTTTTTGTTTGGTTGGTTTTGGTTTGGCTTTTTTTTTTTTTTTTAACTCATAAGGCTTCCAGCTAGCAACACGTTTGAGGAAAATCCTTTCCCATCTGTTCAGTTTCATATCTGTGCAGATGTATAAACAAAGCACAAAAGGATTTGTAAATAATACTTCATTTACCTCAAGTAAGTATGTAATGTTAAAATGGAAACATTAGGACTAAGCAGATTGCTATACCATTAGGAGTGAAACTGGTATGCTATTTCTTTCTGTTCTGGTATCTACATTGGAAGAAATCTGTTTAAATGTTGGAGAGAGTGCAATAAAAAGCTGAAGATAGCATCTGAACCTTAGAAGGATTACCTTACACTGATTAAACTGAGAGAAATGTAGAAACCAATATTTCGTGGCATGGAACCGCTGGCTGCTAAGGCAGTGTACATTCCATACTAAAGCAAGTAGCATTACAGTTATGACATTGGTAAAATTCATGTGCTGTCTTTAAATCCAGATCTGACTGATTTTTTAGTTATATTCTGCGTTAATATATTATGATATGAGGCTTAAATACCTTGAGAGTTGAAATCAATCTTTATAATATTTGGGTGTTTCTAAGATAGTCTGTTTATATGCTTACAATTAATCTATGCAAAACATTTTCAACATTGGAATAGTTTCAGACTTCAATAGAAAATATTATTTGTCCTTGAAAGTACTTCAGTCTGCTAAGCAAATAAACTTTTGTTTGTCATGCCAGCTATTCAAGTTTATATTTTTCTTTTATTTCTGTACTCTATTTTTTTCTCTACGAAGGAGTAACTAATTTATCTTTAAAAACATAAAATGTGCTTTTTGTCACCGAGTCAACAATATTGCTATTGCTTTCATGATTAACTTGAAAGTAAAACTAGTGATGGGAGAGTCTTGCAGGAATTGTTAATTGTAATAGACACCTCACAAATTTGGACTTTCTGGGCCATTTATTCAGTTTGCTGAAAATCAGTTAGCAATGAATTTGGGTTTTTATCAATTTAAGTTTCCCAAACCAATTTGTTAATCAGCTTTATTTAACCTCCTACTTCCTGCACCAACCTTCCCCTACTTCAAAGAGGGGAATTTAGAATATGACTGATGCTTGATATTAAATCTGTGAGTATTGAAGTGTGGAGAGCCTTAAAATGGTCAGCAGCATATAACTTAAAATGACAAGAAGGGGAGGGAAAATTACTTGCCTGAGCATTAATTGGAAGGTGTGAGTATCTGCTAGATGATACAAGTTTTCCAGCATGAGTTGCTTCATACCTTGTCCCTTCCATCTCCATTGCTGAGCCCACTTCCCTTTGTGGGCATGCATGAAGAGAAATCTCTTTCTTCTAAAGTTCATCCTATTTTAGCTCCCTGGGCAAATGCAGAAGAGTTCTTTCTGAGGTTGATACCGTGGATATTTTTTTTCCTGCCGTACACCCAAAGAGATAGCGGAGAATGTGGTTGTAACCTCTGTGTACTTTCAATAGATCGGAAGCGAGCAGCTTCGTCAGCTGGACATACGTAAGACTGGTAGAAAAATGGTATTTTTGTTGTTTGCTGATGTTGAGTGAAACCTCAGTTATTTCATAAGTACTCAAAATTTAGTTATTTTCTAAAACAGCTAATTTTGATACTAAGTTTATGGATTCGCAGCAAAATGACTTATAGTTACCACTATAGAAATCTAAGCAGCTTTCAAAGGAAAATACTACAGTTTTTACAGGGCCACTAGGTCAATGTAACTTTTATATTTGAAACATAGTAAGCCTTTCTTTTCAAAGTATCTCCAGGTCTTTCAGATGTGACACCATGGAATAAGTGAAAGCATACAGTTTATTTTGTATTCATTCCCTATTAACAGACCCAACGTTAGCATTGCTTCTTACAAGGATGAACCTTTGCTTTCATGTAGTGCAAAGGCTTCATTTTATAGTCTTTTTATAGAGTATATGGAAAGGAAGGTACAGTTTCTAATACAGATGATTTAACATGTGTGATTTACTCAGGTCTTACAGGTTTTGCTTAGTTTTCACTTAAGATGTTGACTAACAGACACAAGTGAAATCATGGATGTTCTTTGACAGTTGGTATTTGGACTCTATTTCAAAGGTACAGTGAGTCAAGAGAGGATGCTCTGTATATGTATGGTGTGTGTGTATGTGCCTGCAAAAAAAAAAAAAAAAATCTGCCCTGGACTTGTCTCCAAAAAGTGTTTTATAGTATATTAAGACTATTTAGAGTTGTATCAGAGGTGTATACTTCTTTCATAGAACTTGCATGATTTTCATTTGGAAGGATTTATGCGAAGTGCAAATATATTTTGGCATAGATTATGTATTTTTCTGTTACTCTTTTCGTAAATGTAAAAACTTACCCTGCAGATGGACCCCTGATCTGCTTAAAAGGCGTCTATCAGTGCCCTCACAAAGGTATCTGGAAGTCTTGTCTCCAGAAGTTTGCTACTGAAGTCAGTTTTCTTCCTTCAGTAATGTTGCTTCCTCACTGGGGGAAGAAAAAAGAAATTCACGTTCTCGACTATTTGAATATTGTCTGTCATAAATCTCAAGTTTTATAAACTTTCATTTTGTTCAAAAAATGGCACATTTAACTTGTGATAGAACTTGCCATATAATATCTTTATTTCTTGTATGTGTCAGAACTCATCAAACTGGTATGAACATGACTTAACCTGCCATTAGAAGGAAAGTCCAGTGCCGTTTCCACCTCACAGTGCCCCATTGACTAGAGGCAGTGGCTCAGCCAAAATAGAATGTTCCAGCCGCCACCAGATAGCCTTTTACATAAGCACATAATCAACTTACATTAAGAAACAAAGTAGGTAATTATCTCTTACAGTCAGAATCCTTGCTCCATTTGAATTCAACTTATAATGTATAATTGACTCCTTAGGAACCGTGTGTACTAGAAAAACAAATTAACAAGATAGCTGGTAGACTCCTGATCTTTCTCTGCACTGGACTTAGAGCAGATACCCACTTCCAGGGGCATGGTGGTTGGATGTGGGAACTGATGCTGTTACTGTAGCAAGGCCTCAGATGTAGTCATATTCTAAAAAGTAAAATAATGGTGAAAATATTTTCTGTTTTCCTTGCTTTTTTATAAAACAAAACGGTGAGTTTCCTTTTTTGTTTCTACTGTGCCTGCTAAGAGAATTCAAGTCAGGATCCGTGCCTGGTATTCCCATTTACATTTATTAAATGTAGTTCTGTTTTATTTCCAAGGAAATGTCTGATAGAATGCTTCCTAAAAGCCAAGAAAGTGTAGTTGTTTCTAGAAGGCAAACATAAATTACTTTCCCCTCCTGAAATTACCTCTCTTATTTATGGATTAAATCTTCTTATATTTAGGGGGGAAAAAAAGGGAAGTATTAGGAAGCAGACAAAAATAACTCCAGTAAGACATTGTACTACCGACCAGGGCACTGCCAAGGATTAGTTTATCTCATTTGTAGTAATACTCTTTGAGCTATCACCTGAAGTTTTATTTTTGGCAATTTTGGTATCTTGCCCCATCTTGTCTGCCTGCAGGACAGCTGAGCCTGCCCCTAGGATACATGTCCTGAAGTGTGCACAGCATGTAGTCAAGACTGTTTGGAAACATGCAGGTTTTATGAAACTAATATTATGCTCTTCTGTAGGAGCCAAACATGCCTCATTCATTTTGAATGTATATTTGTGATATGGCTGAAGAATCTTCTGTTATTTTACTGCATTTTAGAGGGAACAAAAAAAATGAGTCTAGAACAATGATTTCTGACTTGATTTGGGTTCTGACTTTGGCTTTCAATGTTCTTAAAGGCTTACGGTAAATTACCTGGTAGAATAAATGTCTGGAATGCTCAAGCTTGTGTTTACAAACACATTTGTTACTGAAATTGGCCTGGTAGTCAGTAAACTCCTGTAAGCTGTTTTTAGACACAACATAAAACTACGTCTCCTAAAATCACCTGAGTTGTAGGCACTTGTCTGGAAGTTTATGCAACCAATTACGTTTGTCTGTGGAAGTTGTTTGGTCCAAACCTCTGCTCACGATATGGACAGTTTTACAGTTCGGTTGAACTTTGAAGTCAGATCATATTGCTTAGTAAATCTGTAATCATTTGAGAAGATGTATGAATAAGGAAGTGTGAATCAAAGTACAGAATTGTTCTGGTAATGTATTTTCTAAATAAGCAATATTTGGAATATATGGTACGGTATAAGAAGAGTACTGGATATTCACTTTAGACTTCGTTTATTTCCTGGACAGGGCGATGTAAAAAAAAATAGCATGACAGTTTCATTCAAAATTCCTCATTGCTTTTCCTAACCCAGTTTTGCAACAGCTGAGCATTTGCAGTTTGGTTTTTTTCTTCCTTGGACTGGTTCCAGGAATTCCTAGTCAAACAAGAGGAGGCAGATGGGGGGCACACTGTTTTCTGGGAGCAGATGGGGGGCACACTGTTTTCTGGGAGCAGATGAGTTTTATTGAGCATAAAAGCTAAATCATTAAAAAGAAAATCTGTCTACTGGACTGTTTTAAAAAGAGATAACACTAAGAAACACTAATAAAAGAAACAGTCTATTAAAAATATTTTCTCTGCTGTTGTAATAACTCAAATTTCTTGAGTGCCTGTATGTATTTTGAATACAACAAAATGTTGCAAAATGAAAAATATTAAATATTTTCCCCTTTTTATGATTACCCAGCTGTTTGAGTTTGTAGGTTTTTTAGCCTGTCATGTAGAACAGATTAAAACAGATAATCCTAATGATTCTAGTTTAAAGGGTTTTTTTGGAAGTACTTATTCAGTTGAAGTAACACCTCTCAGGTATCCTCCTTCTGTTTAAAGATGAATTGTTTTTTTCTAAGATAATCTTGTCACAGAGACTTTCCATAAGCCTGATACTCTTGATGTGGTCCTTGAAAGGCCCGTAGGGCCTGTGACATCCTCAAGTACATATGTGCTTTTTCAGGTTTGCTAAATGAAAAGTGTTTCCTGCCAGCAGGTACGTTGTACTGGGAGTTTATGTATGGTAGGGGTTCCCAAAATGTGGGCTCCAGGAGACTGTCAGCCTTCTGTAAGCTGTCCTTGGCTAATATTGGTTTCCTTTGTGGTATTCTATGGAGAAGAAAATGTGTTTAGGTTTCTTATTTTTTGTTTGCTTATTGTTGACAAAGGGAAGGGATGACAGATCCACCTTGGAAGTCTGAGAAATGTTTCTTCAGGGCCTAGCTCACTAACTCATTAAAGATGTGAGTTAATGCTGTGGGGTACAATTGTCTAGGGAAAAATGGGGAAATTTTTAGATTGCTAGAGCCCTGAAAGAGTTTTATGGCAAAAAGAGACTATCTCATTGCGAGCTGTTTTTAGAGGGATGATGCATTATAACTACTGGCCTCCATCCCTCCCCACATCAAAGAAATCACAGCAGGAAATCAAAGCCTAGAAGTAGGTGCCTTCTCTTGTGGTTTTATGTATGCTTTTGCTACTGAATAGAAACCTGCAACATCAAAATATTGTTCAATCTTTTCTGTATCACTGAATGGCAGACATGTGGAGGTTGAGATTACACTTATCTTCTCCTCCCAGACAAAGCTACATAACCTCCTCTGCCTTTATTATCAAAATGATTGCAGCTCAGAATGTATTAATCTCAATGTACAGTGCAGTTCTAGACTTGGTAGAAAATTCTTTCTTTAAAAATATCTCCACTTTCCTGTATGAAGGACACAGAACAGGTTTGATACATTAAAGGTGAACGTGGACATTTCTTCTTCCACAAGTAAAGAAAAGGAGGTACATGGAACATGGAAAGCTTTCAATAGTACGTTCCTCATGTTCTATAATTACATTGATACCAGTCTCGTAGGATTACTTAGTACCTTGCTTGCTGAGCTATAGATAAATGCTGAAGTGTGCGATTTACATTTTAAAGTGGAAGGTAGCTACAGTGTTTACTAAAATAAAGTCATTTGTACCTGTGATCACAAGATGGTCATTGAAACTGCACTGAGTATGCTGGAACTTATGTTGGACATACTGTAGCCTTGCTATTATTAATGCTCTTATTAGTAGTATTCTACAGGTATGGAACGTCTAGTCAGGACAGCCAGTCGTTGAGGATCTGCTTCTAGTACCTTACAGGTCACTGAATGTATGTTGCAAAAAAGAACTTTAAGTGCTCCTCACTTTCGTTATATCAGGAGAAGTTCCCTCTGTGAGTTATTAATGATGTTTTGATTTAAGCTTCACTGAACTTTTTAAGATGGTAAAAACCAAAAGTTCATCCTTGACTTCCTGTCTCCTGTCTTGTTCAGTGATTAGTTAGGTGTTGGAGTTTCTCTGAATTTAGTTACCAAAGAGCTTAGCTACAGAACTTTCTTTTTTATTTTTATTTTTCCACAGTTTTGACTACTAAGTATTGGCTATTTTGATTACTGAAGCTTCATGTTTAATTACTTGTATGATATATGTTCTGGACTTTTTAGGGTTTTTTCTGAAGGGCAACTGGCACTAGCTTCTAACTAGTCAACTTAATTTCATTTATTTATCGTCTGACAAATTCTTTGAAGTGTTGCCTACATTTTTCTGAGAGTACGACAAAGGAAATAGCTGTAAAATAGTCATTTTGTGTGAGTATCTAACTTCTAAAATGCAACTAATAGTAGCAAATACTGTTAGAGTTTACTTTTTATAAATATTTGACTGGTTACTGTAGAAGAGTTTGTTCTTGAAGTAGATCTTTTGATGTTTGTAAAAGTAATAAGTTGTGAAATATTTGCTGTCCTTCGTATTGTTCAGTTGCAAATCCTTAAATCTGTTCTTTGAGAGTAAAAGTAAATATTAAAAAGCTCAGTACATCAAGGGAATTGTCAAGTAATATTTAATCTTAGTGGAATTCAAATTCCTCAGGTGCAGTGAAAACAAAAGAGATTCTAAAAATCCTGTGGTTATTGGTGTCATAGAGCTTTTTATGCATCATGAATAGGTTTACTCATGCTCCTGACATGAACACCCAAAGGTGATGAATGTCCTTTGTGCCACTTTATGAGTTTAGAACTCTTGTTTTTCAACAGCATAGATTTTATTTGAAGTCGGATTTATGATCTTGATGCCCGCTACTTCTGGAAAATTTAAAAAATCCTCACTATTATGCACAGGGATTGAATGGGATATTTCATCAGCAACACCTGCATGATAGTAGGTAAAACTGTAAAATACAATTTGTGACCTTGTACTTGAATTGGCATGCGACCTTTTCCCTAAAATACTTTGCCATATGGCATTGCTTTGCAGTGTTGAAAGAAGTAATAGATTAATATTTTATATTCCTTTAGTTTGCTGCTGTTATACTGGAATACTATTGTATAATTATGTAAAAGTTTGAAGTTTGAAAGTAAGTTTTCCAAACAACTCAAAATAAATGTTCCATAAACCTTTAATCTTATCTGTAGTGAGGGTCCTTTCTCGTGTCAAAGTGTGTATGTGTTGGTGTTCACCAAACTGAATCTGCATAACATGGGATTTGGTGTTAGCGTGCAGTAAAAAGTAAGGAGATGAAGGAAAGTGCTAAGTAGCTTCTAATGATATACAATTTGTCAGTTGTTCTGGACAGCTAAGTTTATTTCTGAACTATAAATACAAGGTTTGTTCAAGATGAAGTATAGGTATGCTGGGATTATGATGTGACTTTTAAAATAGCTCACAAAACCAATTAGATATGAAAGTGAGGTATATAATTTGGAGGTTACACTACACGTAATATGGCAAAATATAATTACCCATAGTAGAAATTTGGCTATTAATATTGTTGATTTGACTAATGCCAATGCTTCCAGGCTGTTGATAAACTTACCAGTAATGCAGGGAAAGCTTGTCACTCCTACCTTACCTGTTTACTTCTCTGGGTAGTTACGTAGGCAAATACAGCCCAGCCTTAGAGGGAGTGAGTTGGGGACTGGAGTAAGTGAGCAGGATCTTCATTTCAAGATTTGTCAAAACATGACACCTGCCAATTTTGCCGAGGATTTAGGTTTCTCTTTATAGGTGTGGAAGACTAACACGTAGTAACTGCATTGATCGTACCACTTTCTGCAGCACTCATGTGGTTCGATAGTTTGTTTTTCATCTCTCATTTTTCTTGAGGTATTTGCTTGTGATGAAGTTGCAGCCCAGGCTCAAGCATGTGTGGTAGCATAGCTACAGACATACACTGGGAAGCTTATTTTTTTAATTAGTCTTTGTGTAGCGAAGAAAACAAAAAGGTGTTATATAGTAAATCACTGTTCATCAAGAAACTGTAGTTCAGTATCAGCTAAGTATAAATAGATAAATATAGTAAATAGATAAATAGATAGAAAATAGATAAATATAGTAAAAATAGATAAATATATAGAGATATTTTTGAATGAGTTTACAATTACTATTTTGGTGAATTTCCAGTACAAATATGTAACATAAGGACTAAAGCCCTGGGTTAATACAGGTGGAACCGTTCATGGAACAGTGTGTGGACATTATTTGGCCGCTGTCTCAGTGGCCCACAAGACCAGCATTTTATGAATTGTTAACTTGTTAGAATACATGATACCTACCGCAAGGTAGCCTCATCTTCTCTCTCCAGAATCAGGTTTGCTAGCTCTGTATCCACTTAGAAATGAAAATCATTTTAAACTCTAACAAGGACTGACTGGTCAGGACAGTGAATTTGTGTTATAGATTCAAACAAGATGACAAGGGTTTACAAGGCAGAAGGAACATTTTTTCTTTGAGAGAAAACTCCATTATGTTTCTCTAGTAAAAGCAGGAATAGAGAGTTCTCCTGCTCAGCTGTGTGTCAGTAGACTGCAGTGAAATCGTTAACGATTTATTTTTGGTCTTTAGCTCACCTGAACAATTTAGAAATTGACAAACATAATGATGAGATGTTTTGAGAGCCCTTTTACTAAGTGTAATCAAGTGTATGAAAGCCTGTATCTTTTGATTGTCTTTGCTTCTCTTTGCTTTTTTCATTTAGATGTAGTCATAGCACAATTTTGGCCCGAACGTCTGGCAAGACTGCTGCCTTGTTGCAGGTAGGGTAGGTATAGTAGGAAAATATAGATTTTTTTTTTTTTTTTTTTTGGTGTGTTCAGTGCTTGCTTAAAAGAGTGAGACACTTCTGGGAGTGAACAGAAGATAAGCTCATTATTTGCTAAAATTCTTGTAGAAGATGTTGTCACTCTCTGGCCTGTTCTGATCATGTCCCTGTGAAGGCTGATGGTAATTTACTGCTTTAAATTTAAAGCATATTTTTAGAACATGTCGCCTTTTGAAACTCCTCTAAGAACACTTAGGACTGACTTTTAGTTGCATCTGATCTTATAAATCTTGCCAATACATATTGTCCCCATATGCATGGACTTGTACTTTTGAAAAGATTGACAGCAGGTACTTTTGCTTGGTTTTTCTTAATCATTTAGTATCTCCATATATTTCCTGCTTCTTTAGAATCTGTTATCTGTAATAATAATATTTCTAAAAGGTTTTCTATTAATTTTCTGATCTGAAAATTTTGATCTGTCCTTAGAATGTTTCTTGATGAATTACTACAAATAAAATTATTTTCTGGCAAGTAAGAGTAAAAAACCCCACGTTCTGAAGTGTCTGTACAGTTCTCTCTTTAAAAGTATCTTTACAGATACTCTGAGTTTGACTGGCACTGTATGCAAATCTTAATGGCATTTAGTTGCCTTGCAAGAAGTAAAATAAACAGCAGGTAATAAGTCAGTAGCAAAAAAACCCCATAAAGCGAGAAAAGCACATTAAAATGATGTATAACATAACTACATTTATTTAAGAATGTATTCCAATAGCAAATGGCAAATTTCAACAATGCAAAAACTGCAGTTACTTTTGCAACACGTAATAAAATTGCTTGGTTTGCAGCTTTTGTTAGCACCTAAAGAAACTGTGAATCTTCTCCACAAACCTTCATTTCAGCTGTTGGTCTGGAGCTACTTGGATATAAGCTTGGTTTATTATTAATTTAAGTGCTAAGGCTGCCAAATATCATGTGTCTTATGTGACACTTTCCCTTCTGGCTTCTCCTGTTGCTTCTATTTGCAGTGTAGTTTGTTTCTCATTTGCCTTTCTAATTGCAAGTGAGATACTCTTGAAAGGATTTCCATGTAGCAGTAGTTCTTGACGGGGGCTGGGGAGGCATTCAAGGAGGCTTGGCTGTCTCCCTGTCCCACTGGCAGAAGGAACAAAGTGTGTCAGAACCAGGATGGCAGGAAGAAGGGAAAGAAATGAAGTGAAAGCATTTTTCCAGCTGTCGAGTAATTCACATATTTCACAAGTCTACCTTCTTACCTTCACCCCAGTGATTCTTTGAAACTGGTTGACGATTGCGTGTGTGAAAGGAATAGGAGACTTATATCTGTATCACTTTAATAGGTACTTATCATCCAAATAAACAGGGAAATGAAACAGAATCACAGAATGGTTGGAGTTGGAAGGGACCTCTGGAGATCACCTAGTCCAACCCACCTGCTGAAGCAGGTTCACCCGGAGCAGATCACACAGGAATGTGTCCAGGAGGGTTTTGAATGTCTCCAGAGAAGGAGACTCCACAGCCTCTCTGGGCAGCCTGTTCCAGTGCTCTGGCACCCTCAAAGAAACAATATTCTTTCTCTTCAAGAAAAAACACAAGCGTCACAAACAGGTCAATATGTCAGCAATATTTGGAGTTTAAATTGAACATTTATGAAAGAACTCAATCTTGCTTGAATAACTTGGGTTAGTTTTTATGTATTTGAAACAAAGAACTACTGTAACACATTTTAAGAGGAACACAGATCACTGTCCTTGTCATCATGAAGTCGAATGATTCAACCGTTGAAGTATAGAGTACGTGGAATTCAGTTAAAGGTGATGCTCTAAACTGAAAATGTGAAAGGAGAATTGGACTGCCTACAAAGTGCTATATTAGAATGTCCCTGTGCAAACTCATGTGACATGATTGGTATATAGCTGTATTAGGATAGCTTCAGAAACCTTTTATTCTAAGTACAGTGCTCAAGGAGGCATGAGCTGGAAGGCTGAGATAAATTTATATTGAGAATACATACAGAAATATTAGGTATTTTATGGAAACTGGAATATTTGCTATTCTATCATAACGTTTGTTCTATCTGCTGTGAATTACAGAACTTTACATGATTCCATCATCATATTTCTGCATTTTCTCTTTCTAACTTAAGGCAATTTCACAAAACTTTATGCAGCATATTGCTATGAAGCCATTTGCTCTTCTGCCCGCATGCACGAGACCCTTGCAGGAGATGGAAAGAGGGATCAGAAAACCAGAGTTCACCAAATGCTATAGGTGTGGCTTGGTCAGGAAATTTATTTGTGGACCTAACACCATTTTATGCAGTTAAGATATACCCAGCTTTATTTCTAATCACATCCCTTACCTGAGATTCATAAATAAAATAACCTGTTTGAAGACAATGTTTATTATCTTCCCTTTCTTCTCCCTCACCATATACTTAGGTCCAACATTGTGTGATTTGTAGGCAATTGTATTGGAGGGTTTTATTTTCAAATCTTATCTCCGATGAAAATCACTATGCAAAGATTTAAAATGCATTTGCTGAAACAAAATGCAGTAGTAAATATTCTGTAGCAACGGTATAAGGCAACGAATCCCATGGCAGTGACATCTCCCATAGGAAATGTGTTAAGGAGCTTCTGGGAGAGAGTCGTTCTGGGTCTTTTTGTGGTTGCCCCTGAAGTGCTGCATTTTGGTATTTGATTAAATTAGCGGTTTAATGGCATATGCCTGTATGGCTTATAGGTGCATGATGTAATTTGCTTTCTGTTTATGGTACCTAATGTTGAGGTAATTATTTTTCAGATTATAAAACCTGATAGAGAGCTTATCTGATAATTATATGTTTGAATTATTTTATCTGTGCCATTTTGTATTAATATAAAGTGTATAAAACCAACCATAACCGCTTTTAAAGTTACATTTACTCTTCATTCTGAGCTTGGTTTGTCCATATGGAGCGCTGATATAATTCTGTGATCAAAACATAAATGTTCTATATCAGTCTTAGGGAGTTTGCCTAACATTTAAAACGTTTATGAAGATCCTTGAAGTGGATGAGACTTTCACTGTTTATCTCCATAATATCTCTAAAATTCATTATTTTTTTGTAAAGTGAGCTATTTCAATTCTTAGTCTTTTTTACTGGCTAGCAATTACAGGAAATGTAGATTTTTTTTTTTTAATTGCTTTAGAGAGATTCTGCTTTTTATGATTTATAGATCAGATCTACCTTTAAAAGGACAGTGCATTTGGAAAGGTTAGGTTAAAACTTGCACACTCTGCCATTTTTCGCCTAGGGAGATGGCGGCACATTATCTGCAGAATGGTGTGGAGTCAAGTGCAAAAGAACAGGTACTTAATACATTTGACAAGTGAAGAGAAAGATGAGATTATATGATCTCATGATTTGGTAAATAATGTGTGATAAAGAAGACAGTTTGCTTAGGATATTAGAAAGGAAAATTAGTTCCTTTTTTCACTTTGGTGAATTACAGCTTCCTAAGATATTGGAGTTTTTTCTCTCCACTGAATGAAAAATTAGAAACTGAGGGCATTTTTAAGTGCAAAGCTGTTGTAATGTATCCAATTAGATATGGGCAAAATATTCTGCATGTGAAAGTTTTTTCTCACTGTGCACCATTAGTTCTTTGTGCAGATTTTGAGTGATAATAGCTTCTCAGTGTCTGTTATCCTGAACTTCTAAAGTGACTGAGCAGCTGTGTGATCAGTGTGCGATTTTAGCAGCGGTGCTAACTGCTTTAATGAGATCAAACAGTAGTGTTTCATTGAAACACCAGGCTGTTGTCAAAGCCTTCCTCTATGAGTGTAAAATATTTCTGTGCAAAAGAACGTGAATTACAGCTTGGGTGAACAAGGCTATAGCTGTTGCTGAGAATTCATTGCTGTCTATCTGTGATTAGAGTGTACTGTCTATGACTTTCTGAAAAAACACTTAAAAAAAGTAGGAGAGAATATTG
Source organism: Caloenas nicobarica (assembly GCF_036013445.1). Taxonomy (NCBI): domain Eukaryota; kingdom Metazoa; phylum Chordata; class Aves; order Columbiformes; family Columbidae; genus Caloenas; species Caloenas nicobarica. Next base: position 152,507,916 of record NC_088245.1, on the reverse strand, counting down.
TTCAACAAAATGTACTTACAGCTTGGCCAGGGCAGATTTTAGCTGAGTTTTCAGCTGTACTTAATGCATATTAACATATTTTAGTAGTGCTTGCGTTTACATCATTTGGAGAGACAATATAATTTTTAACTGAAGATTGTTGCTACTAACTATGCCCAAATTATTAGTTCAAGTGGTAAGTCAGGAAATGTCATTCAGTGTTTCCATTGATTTCCAAACTGTAAGTCAAATCTCTTTGCTAAAAATACTTGGAAAGACTTGGAATCCTTCAAGGTCAGTTACTTTTCCATGAGCTACCGCTAGCATCTTTGTCATTCTTTTGCTGTCACCTGTTGAATACTAACCCCCTTATCTTTTCAGATAACATATTTTTATTTAAATTAAATATAGTTAAAAATTAGCAGAGTAGCATGAAAGTGAATCTCAGGCTAGTTTGTTTGATTTTTTTTTTTTTTTTCTTTTTAATCAGAAAAGTAAGCTGCATGACTATTCGAACTCATATGTGCATTAAGGTATAATCCTGTTAACTGACTATTTAGTGTTACATAAAGATGACCTAGTCTTTTGCTGGTCTTTGCTTTCTGTATTGCTGACCCTGCGTGAAAGAGTGAAAGCTAAGTAATGCTTCTTCATTGATGTGTCAATGAAACTAGGTCTCAGTACATTGAGCTTTACACTATAAATAGAAGCAGGTAATGCTAAGGTTTATTTATGGTTTCTTGGACATATCCTTAATGGGCTTAAGTAAGAGAACTTAAAGTGAATATATTTCACTGTTCTGGCAGCAGCATCAGATTGCTTTTTTTTTCAGTTACCCTGATGTTATTCTGTAGATGATCTCTTGTGCAATACCTGAACATGAAAAGAGTTGTTGGGTTAACGTGTTTGGCTTTGTAGGTTAGCATTCCCAGACATTCAGCTGGTGTGTTTTGATTTCTCTAAGTGGCATGCATTCTGACTTATGGCACTGTTTTCCAAAAAGCATCATCGCAGCAGGGTTGAACTAGATGGCCTTTGAAGGTCCTTTCCAACCCAAACCCCTCTATGATTCTATGATTTTTCTCCTTCATGCAAGTGAGTTTCCTTGTGGTCGTACTGAATAAGGCTTGCTACTTTTTGTGTTGCACCTTTACCTCACTGAAAACTATAACCTTACTCTTCCCTGCTAAATTTTTACACTTGGACTGTGAAAGTTTTGGGGTTTTGAAGATGTTGAATTGGGTTAGTAAAGCGCATTTATTTTCTGTATTAACATATTGAAAAATAAAAAAAAATTCTGTGCTAGCTGATAGTTAAGTTAGATATGGTTTTGTACCTTTGTGGTGAATTTATCAGTTCACGATAAAACTTGATCCAGTTAAGGTAGCAGAAGAGATTGTTTGGTTTTTATGTCCATGCATAAAGTAAATTTTAAAGAGCCTTTCTTTAGAGAAACAAATTCCAGGTTGTGACATTGAGTTGGTTTACTTAGTGGTAGCACAATACTCCAGGGCCATCAGACCTTTAAGAAGTGGTGGTAATACAGGAGAATGCTATTTAGAGCTCTGTCTTCCGTACGTCCTAGCTTGACAAGTAATTTCACAGACTGAGTCATGATAAAGACCAGTTTATACTGTGAAGTTTAGAAAAAATGCTTTTTTTAACTAATAATATCGTTGTCCAGCTGTCTTAGATTGGTTAATAATAAATATAAAAGATAAATTGTCAGACTGGGTCTGTGTAGAGGGAAGGGAGTAGCTGAGGGATTTCTTCTTGATGTTCAAAGATTTCCTGTGTTGAATTCCCATTGGCCCTTTATGCAGTTGTCTCTGAACTAAGACACTTTACTGTTTCAAGAGTAATCTTTGTGTTGCTTCTATGTCTGGAATGTCCTTCCCAACGAAAAAATAATATACATTGTACAATTTAATCTACTACTCAAAAATATGTCACGCATTCTTGCAGTTCTAGTACTATTTGGCGCAAGTGTCATTAAATCATTTGTGTGCATTGGACATTCATTCAGGTGCACTGACAAGGTAAAATATATTGTGTTCCAGTAAAATGATGAAAGATACCACATTTTGTTCTTGGCATAGAAGGAAAGTGGAACATGGAAACACTTTCACTGCTTTACCTGCTTCCAAAATATTCTGGCTTGCTGATAGAATCCAACCCGGTGGTCAGAATTGGGCTGAATAGTAGTTTGCTTTTTGAGTTGTGACAAGTCTAGTCAGTGATACAGGAGGAGTTGTCTGGCTGGAAAATCAGTGTAATTTTTGAACTAACCCACATCCTAATTGCATCTGACATGTGAGAAATGTATGTGTACTCCACTGAGTCAGGCATAGTTATGGAGTTTTAGCATAAGCTATGACTAGGCCTTTGGTGTGTCTTTTGAATGGCTGTTACTTTTACTTCCTTTATAAAGAGTTTGTCTTTGTATAATATTTAAGTGACTCTTTCAAATTATTGAATATTGAATAACATATTAAAATGGCTAAGAAAAACTTGGGGTTTACTTTTATTTTGGTTTTTTTTTTGCCTAGTTTTGTAATTTAGGCCTTCAGTAGCTTATGAACATAATGCCTTCATTATTCTGTAATGTGCAAGAATTAGTAATGATTTAGAGTCCTTTGTAACTAGTTCTAGTATAAATGTCTGGGACAGCATAAATTGCTTTTCTTTAAGCCTCTTATTTCACTTTACATTTTACTTCATGACTACTCAGCTATTCTGTGGTTAATAGCCTGAGGTCAATAGGCTTTTTCTATATTTTTGATGTTTGCCCTTGCCCCCAAGAAAGTCATGCACATCATATAGATAATTGTTCTATCAGCTTAACTGTTTCAGGTTTTCAGAGTATTGCAAGATCTTAAATGTATATTTCAACAGTATTTTATGTTGGAAGTTTGTTTTTTACTTATGTGTTACACTTAAGGCAGCGTAATAATCATGTAGACATGAACCAATGATGGAAATGTTAGGGTGAATATTTTTAAGTTTGAGAACTAAATTTTATCTTAGACTTACTAGCCATGTCCGTATTTGTGAAGTAAATGGGCCCAGAACTACTGACAGCAAGACTAGCTAGAAAATAAGATACTCTGTCTGTATGATTAAGCTCTCTTTTATTGTCAAGAACTGCACAGGAACATCCAGTTCCTTTGAGGAGTGATGCTTTGGCTGTGTTAACTACCAAACTGCTCTTGGTATTTGTTTGGTGTTAGTTTGCTAAGTAGCAGCCTGACAGTTCACCCTTAGAGACAAACAATCAAGCACCAGCTCCCAAGAGTGCCTGCAGGACATGTTTAATACACTAAGTAGATGTAGCTGTTGAAGATGCAGAAGAGAAGCTTCTCTCTAATATACTTAATGGAAGTATGTGTAAATGCATCATTACAACATAAAGCAGAGGTTTTGAGTCTAAATTGATTACTTACTTGAATATTGAAATTACTCCAGACTTGACCTAATGATGATGTTATAGGAGCTGATGCCTGGGCTTCTCTACGCAGGACTAAATATTAGGAATGTATCTGTATTCGAGAAATATGGTAGAAGGGGATTAGTAAGACTGTTGACTAAAGGATGAACACTTTGTAATCCAAATCCCTAGAAAAAAAATCTAAATTAAAAAGAAAAGTTGTTAATTTTGTTTTTATATTAAATTTTCTACAGTGATTTGTGCCTTTTTTTTTCTTCAGTGAATTGAAGGAAGTGCTAATTTTTGACTAGCTGTAGGTGTGGTGGGGTTTCACGGTGTGAATATACGAAGATTTTACTTTAGCTCACCTACTTTTTTCTGCTTGCAGACACAGCTTTCATTAAAGAGCAAGGGATCTGAGTTGACAAGCTGAGGTCTTTTCCTGGCAGTCGAAAAGTCCCTAAGCTTGTTCATGTCTGGGGAAATCATTATTACTAGTATTTCAGAGAACAGAGTTTCACATCGCTGCAAATAAAATACCAAGTTATGGCTGTCTAGTCTTAAAAAAGAGGTGTACTTGTCATTTATAAACACATTTTAATTACCACTGATTCTCGTCAGTGGTAAAATGAGTAGTAACCACATAAACACTTATGAAATGTCTAATTTGACTGAGAAAATCTTAAGCCATTCTTCTTTTTTCAATTATAAAACTAAAAGTTCAGAATAGTAATTTTCGTGGATTCTCTTTTATTGCCTTAAGGGAAGGAGCAGTGCAATTAAGGCAGAGTTTTGATGATTTACTTATTTTATGTGTTTTAGTAGTCTTAAGATTATACAGAGAAATGTGAGGGGTAACACACTGGTGGCTATGTATGTGTTGATGATCAGACACATGATTAGTTAATTCAGTGTGTGACTCATCTCACTGCAAAAATACTGAGTGAACTGACATGATTACTGTTTTTCCCCCATAGTGTGCTGGAGAAGAGAATTGGGTGGACAGTCGGACTGTTTATGTTGGGCATCGTGAACCACCACCAGGAGCTGAAGCGTACATTCCGCAGAGATTTCCAGATAATCGAATAGTCTCATCAAAGGTAGTAGTATTTTCTTTCATTCATTTACATAAATCAGCACCTTATTCTTTGTGTGTTCATCTATTTCCTTCAAAATGTTCTTCCTATTTTTCCCATGTATTTCTCCTTTACTGTGATTGGCAAAGGTGAAATGAAGGTATTTCAAGTTTCTTCCATGAAAACTAATTGCCAAATGGCATCTAACATGAACAGGAATAGAATTACTTCACCACCGTTTACTATAATACGTAGTAAAGCCTTAGAGTGATCTGGTGCTTTTCCACAAAGTAGCAAGAACGCAATTTTAATTTAGGGCAACCCCAGAGTAAAGAAAAATCTTCCCAAGGGAAGACCGCATCCTTTGTAATCTAAAGCAATACCTCAGAGTACTAGAAACAGTATGATAAATATAAGTGCTCAAAAAATGAAGCTATCTCCACACTAACAGTGCCATTCCCTTCAAAAGGCCATATTGACAAAACCCCACAGAAATAATATTCTCTATTGTACACATATATGTGAATAATTCTTAAGCTCTTGGTATTGTAATACATTTGTGCCCTTTAAAAACCTTCTAGTTGTCTCTCACTTAAACTAGTAAATGTTTTCCGTAAGCTTCAGCAGCTTTGTGTGAGCAGCTGAGTTGTTGGTACTCTCCACCTGTTTGGACTGACTGGTTTGCTTTAGCCAAAGGTTTGTATTGCAATGGCATGGAAAACTGAACATTTGCAGCTTATTGTATGGCTAGCATCTCAGGAACTTCAGGTTTTTAATGTGCTTAGATTTTAATCTTCACGAGCGTGCACCTTCCACCAATTATGAAATAATGAATTCAGAAGAATAGCTTCTCTACTGGGAAAAGCTCTTTTTGAACAGTGGCTCAGATCCACAGACTTATTTTAGGAACCTTAGTAGTGGTGTTATCTCAAGGAACTGAGTGCTTACCTTCGTGGATCTGAACACTTGCCATCCATTAATATAATGGCAAAGCTGTAATAAACCCCACACTATTCTCAATCTGTGTTTCATTTCTTATGTGAATTTTTGTATTTTACTACCTTCCTTCACCACTATTTTTACTACCTTCTTTCTGTACTTCATTCCAAGACAGTATAATAACTAACAGCACAGCATCTAGGCACCTTTAATTAGATAGAATGTTCAAAAGGTAATGCAGTAAATAATGCAGATGAAATACAGTCAAAAGAGTGGGAAATCATGTGGTCTACACAGCAACTTGTACTGCCTTTTGGATTATTTTATGCAAATCTTTGTAGTCCTGTGACGCTCTTATTTTTCCAACTTGTACATCTCATCTGGGACATATGTAAGTAAAGCCATAGAAGTTACTTCTGATACTTTTTGGGAAAAAAAATTTTACTCAACTCAGCAAGGTCTTTGACATCTTTTTGTGATGATGAAATTAGTGGAAGTTTCAAGTTACCATACTTTGCAGAGTGAGATTTTAAAGTATGACTTAAACCTGGACTGAGCTGAGGATCCCTGCTAGCGATTAGTAAATCTGTATGATTTTAACTAGTTCAGGAAAAAGACTTTACTGTAGCTTTTACTTGGATAGAAATGATATTCAGTTAAATGTTTTCAATGTTAAACTCTTTAGTTATGAACTGTATCTGCAAACAGTTTTACATAAACAAAAGATTATTACTGGAAATAATTTTTATACACACAATGTTTCTCGTATTTTCTTTTTATTGATGAAACTTCTTGCACTTAAAATAAAATTTAAGTAGTTTTTGTGAAAGTAAATACAGTCGTGATATTCCAGGAGGGAAGAGAGTTCACATAAATGCTTTATAAAATGCTTTATAATGCTGAGCAATTCTTTAGACTGCTGAAAGCTCAGTTTTCATGGCAGTTGTCTTCATAAGAAAACTTGCCGCACTGTATTTCCTTTACTGCGCCTTTCAGGTAAACTCTATTAAATACTCACCTGCTCCATCCCAGACAGCCTGGGTAAAGTACCATCGTAACTTACATTCATTCTGGTTCTGTAAGCTAGCTGGCTTTTAACCTTTCACTCTGTCCTTGTCACTTGCTCCCTTCTGAACACTCTAGAGGGGCACCTACCATAGCTTAGGAAACACAGATGTAAACTTCCTGAAAAATGATCAAACATACAAAATTAAGATGGGAAATGCATAATTGCTAGAGTAAAATAAAGATGCTTGCACGCAAGCACACGGTACAATGTTACCTCAGCCATGAAGGATATTTCCTTTGTCTTTCATCAGTAAGACAGACAGTAACTTTCAGCTGTGCTTTATATAGGTCTTTAATGCTTATCTAAGAAAGTATGTGATTGCTCTTCAAGGATGAGGAGCTCTGAACTTCCAAGTACATATTTTACCAATTAATAACAACAAACTGATTTTCTAAAAAGGGTAGTTTAAAACCCTGAGGAAACTTCAATTAGACCGTCTGTATGCTGCTATGCTAACAGATGTCCTGTCATAAAGCCCTGAAAAAAGACAGCAGCTTGAAAAAACTGAGAAAGTTTAAGGGTCATATTGTTTCCTTCCAAAGGTAAACTCTACTGTGTTTCACCAGCGGTTTCCCAGTGTCAGCAAGATAATAATTTGATTCAGGTACAGAGGGATATTTCTCCTATATTGCAGTGTCACTGTGGAATGTGGTTAATGCTCTGTCTGCTTGATGACATATTCCTGGTTGTGAAAAATGATATCTAGACAGACTTTGGCCAGACAAAACTGTTCTTTTGATTTGAAGTGTTAATTCAATTATGATTTTAACAAGGCATTACAAAAAGGCTGTTTCGAAATAATAAAAAGCAAAAATTTGTCTTCTGGATGGTGAATGCAGTTTGCTTATGTTCTAGAGGTAGTGACCTCTGTAAGGTGGATCCTTACGTTGATCTAACTTTTAGCTACTTCAGCTGCCTAGAGTGTTAGCCTTTAAAGTAGCTGTTGTTTGCCCTTGATTGAATTTATCATATGACAGCAATGCAGCATGGCAAAATATCAGCTGGTAGAAAATCTTGGTGTTTCAAATGAGAAGAAAGAAAAAGTAATTGAGTTGGCAGGTTGCTTGCTTTTTTTCTTTAAAACTTATTCACATTTTGAAATTATTTACTGATTAGTAGAACTGCTATGTTGAAAGGAAAGTAAGTTGAACAGCAGTAGCGGTTAACAGAAGTTGGTGGGAAACAAATTTTTGCCTTCTTGTGAAACAGGGTAACAAAAGAATTTAATTTTTTGAAGACTGATAAATTACAAAATAACTTTTTAATATGAAACTTCTTTAAGATCCAAGCTTCATATTTTTGTGCCAGGAGTATCCAGATCAGTATGGGAAACAGTACCTGTACACGTGTAGTTGTACATGGATATGCCTGACCAGCTAAGAATTTCCATCTGGCACAGGATGTTGTCACCAGCAGTAGATGCCTGGGAGAGAATGCAAGAACAAGTCAGCATAGAGCGATACTTCCCCCAAATACTCTCTTAGTATTTGGTGATCTGTGACTTAGTCATTTGTGAGGCAAAAGTGATGATTTCATATTTAAGAAGTCTTTAATATGTGTCTCCTCTGTGAATTTCTTTAATACTTCTTGAGCCCCTGTAAATTTTCAGAATACATAGTTAAGGCATATTTAAACTGTAGAAATGTTTGCCAAAAGGAATTATGAACCTTTTTTTTGAAACTGCTACTTGTTAATTTCAGTTCATTTTCCAAGTCCTTGAATCTGAGAACAGCTGTTATCCCTTGTTTATCTTCTTGATTCTGTTAGTGATCTTCTACCATATTCCTTTCCAGGCTGAATAACCTCAGTCTGTTCAATTATTGCTTGTGTGGAAGCTGGTTCATACATTTGCTCAGACTGGTCTGTACCTTTTCCCAAACCAGCTGCAGAATTTTTAAGATGGAGAAATGCACGGAGCATTCATTATTATAAGCTAACTATGGACTTCTAAAGTGGCTTAATGATGGTTTTAGTTCTTTATTAATTTGTTAATAATTTCTAACACGCAAAATCCTTTTCCTGACATTGATCTGCTGTCTTTATAGAGCTACTATGCTTCAAAGATCTCATTAATTTGTAGACAAAGTAGGGATCTGCATCTTCTGTTCTAGCTGAATCAATGAACTGAAGACTAATTGGATGTGTACATTCGTCTTAAACAGAGGGGAAAGTTGTGTAGAAAATGAAGTCTTTTTTGAGGGAAAAATATGGAGTTCTGCAAGAACATGTTTAATTACAGCTGCTTACTAGTTTTGACAGACAACCTAAAGAATGAATCACAAGAAAGAAATAAAAATTTCAGAGATGCCAGCATAAGAATGGTCTGTTGCATGCTAGATCAGAGACTTCCCGGTGTGTGAGAGACAGCTGACAAACTTAAAAACTCCAGGAACATTCTGCAGGAGGACTGATCATTTTTTCCATACCACCTGTAGAGAAAGCGGGCTTAGAGAGACTTCCAAAGTCTTTTATTCTTTTCAGTCTGTGGGTAATCAATACATAGTATTTTACCTTGATGATCCTGTCTAGCTGCAAACTTTTACTGTCATAGTTTCATAAAGAGAAATTTTTACAGCTACAAAAACCACTAAGATAACTGGAAGCAGTGGGCATAAGCTCCCAGGTAATACTGAAGAGTAGTGGGATATGACTCTTAAGTGAAATGCAAGATTGAATCTACAGTGGATGCAGAACCATTACTTGAAGAATTTGCCGTAAAGAGATTTCATTCAAATTAATTTATGATATGAAATTATGAAAAGGACGGCTTCATTTCCTGTTATTCCTATAAAGAAGCAATAAGGTGAACTTAGATGGGAAAACAGTACTATTATTAACTCCTGCTTTGAAATACTGTACAACTATATTCATGGATGAGAAATGCTCCCAATTTTGTTTCACGTATTATAACTGTCTTCTGTTGTCTGCCTGTTTCCTTGGGATTTCTAATCAAATACTGATCCAAACATTGATTTGTATGAGAATGGCCTGAAACTATAATGCTGCATGTTGAAAATCTTATAAATTGCAAGGGAAACCTTAGCTACCTTCAGTGCTAATCTGATTAATTGTGAGTCATCTCAATTGCAGTGACTAATAGTTAAATAAAGTTAAGTAATTCTGACACATTTCAGTGGATGTTGTTGAAGTGTTCTTTTCTTCCAGCAGAAATTCATGCCCTTGCACTAGACCTCTTGCCTGCAGCACTCACTCTTAGGGTCGTTATAAAACCACAAACACTGGGGAGGCTCTGATTTCTCATTTTGTTTCTGCATTTAGAAGAAATGTTAATAGTGAAGCCTAAGGAAATATTAAATACCTCCACCAAGATGAGCCACTTGGGACCCGGAGGATACCTAGGCTGTCCTACACCTCTCCAGTGTGATGCTTTGTAAGTGGAAGGATTTGTCCGTCCTCTCTAGGGCTGTGACACAGCTGTTTCAAGATGAAGAGTTCAAACACAGCCCTAAGCAATGACATTTGAAAGTCAAAAAAGCATCCGAAGCCCACAGTGGGAACCAGCATGGTCATGTGTTTGTGAAACTGATAAATATTTATGTGTAGCATGCCATGTGGGGGCAGAGAGGATGGGTAGACATGAATACACATAGGACAGGTACAATTGCAGGGAATGCCGTTTGTTCCTTTTAGTGTGGACATAGTGATCTGCTCTAAAAGCAGCTGTAACATGGAGCTCTCAGCTTGTGCCAAGTGATCCCCTGACTTAGAGCCATACTGGCTGAAGCAGATCAGATCTGATTCTCCAAGTGTTAAATAGTAATTTTTGCCTAGCCAGGCCAAAAGGGGCAAGAGCTATAAGCAATGAAGAGTAAATGGACTTGGTCGGCAGTCAGTCTCAGATGCTTCTGAATCGGTTGGGCTCTGTCTGGTGCCAGCTCAGGGACAGCAATACCCATGATGGGGTGGGAATGCATGAGCGTGTAATTCTCCTTGCATGCATGATAATACAATTTCCTTCTGTGCATGTCTGCCAGTGCCTGGAGAGAGCAGGGAATTGCTGTTGGCTCTTGATGATCCTGCTCTGGGTGGGATTTCAAGGGCAAAGGCTCCCTGCAACCTCCCTTGTGTTCCCAGGAGAAGCCATCCACCCTGCCCCTGACTCAGCCCAGGATTATTAGTGATCTTGTATTCTCTGCTGGTACTGCCCCCAGCAGAAACTTTAAGTCAAGTTTTTCATGTCTGCATTCAGCAGGAGAGAACTATAAGAAAGGGAAGCAGGCAGGTCTAAGCTCAACACCACGGTGGACAGGTATAGTCCTCACTTTACTGATGAGAAAGTGAAGCTCGCTCACTCTTGCACACACTGTATCACACTCTTTCTTCTGTTTTCCTAATGCTTTCTGTGAATTCTGTCTTTAGTCATCTTTGCTGTAAGTGTTGTTGGTTGGTTGGTTTTGTTTGTTAGTTTTGTGTGTGTGGTGTTTTTGTTTGGTGTGGGTTTTGTCTGGTTTTTTTGTTCTTTGTTTGGGTTTTTTGTTTGGTTGTTTCTTTGTGTGTGTGGTTTTGTTTGTTTGTTGTTTTGTTGTTTTTGTTTGTGTGTGTGTGTGGTGTTTTTTTTTAATTGTAATTAGATAATCTTCCAGATGCTGGTGGATGACTTTGTCAGAGGAGTTCGTGGAGATATAGCCCCTGTTGAATGAGACTAAAAGTTGCTGAAAAAGGACTACTAAAGATACAATTCTGTTTGTAGTAGAAATCCTGTCTTGCCAGCAACTATTTTTAAGGAACCCTATGACAAAATACGCGCCTGTTTGTTCGAGTGTGTAGGCACCATTTGAGCTAACTTCCCCAAATCAGTTTCATTTTTGCACTCTGAGTGCACAAGTGGCTTTTAGTCCCATGCAAAAGCCCTACAGGCAACAGAGCTTATAGTGATCCCTGTGATGTGAACCACCCTGTGTCATGTGGTGTAGAGAAAAAGGGGTCTCCCTCTTGATGGAGTGATAAACACTATGCAGGTGGGACACATATTAATGCTTTGATTAAAATATAGTTAACTATGCATTTCTACATTCATTCCAAATTCTCCTAAACGTTGCAAAGCGCTTTTCAAAATTTTATGGATATTTCTATTCCAATTTTAATGAGTCATATATAAGCACGGAAGTCTGAAGTGTTTTGCTTGAAGAAGCTAAACAGTTGACACTGATTTAAATACATCAAAGAACATAGATCAGTTCTGCTGCAAACTTCCCACATGGTTAGAAACGAGTCACTTGAGATAGACAAGCCAGTCTCTCAACTCAGTTCTTCGAATTTCAGCTAATTATTTACTTTCTTTCACACTCTTTACTATAGTTTTCTCTGCCAGTTCTCTAATGAAGTTAGACAAATTGTATTTCAAAAATGTAACATTTTTATAAATCTAATTTTAAAGAAATTGTCAAACTTTTGATCAGACCTTTTTCAACTATTGTGTTGAAGGAGGATAACTATATGTATATAGTAAATATAATACTTTGTTTTAATAGTGTAATAATATACCAGGTATTACTATATATAAAATGTTAAGAACACATACATACAGTGCAGTTGTTAAGCTGTCAGCTTGAGGAATGTATTGTCTCTTGGTAAGTGACAGGTACTATAAAAATCCGTATATTAAAAATACCAAAGTCACTGTGGACATGTTCAAGTTTTGTGTATATGTCTTAATCTGTTAAAAGAAAGACAACTTAAAAGAGGTGACCACAAGATTATTGTTCAGCTTTTATTTGTTCTTCCCTGAATTTGTTATCCTCAAGATGGATTCTGCTTTGCAGAGGCATGAGAAACAGCATAGCAAGATGTCTATAAACCAGGGCTGAAGCAATGTAGTAGATATTTTTGTCAGAATAGTTTTAAGCATTTACAAGAACCAGTGGAAAAGGTTGAGGGAAAGGAGTAAAATCAGAGCAGGTTAGAAGCAAGGTAACTATTTAAAACAAATAAGCCATAAGAAACTGAGGAGTTGACAGAACTCAGTAATGCAATAAAGAGTGCTTTTTTTCTTACAGCTCCAGCTTTTGATATGAAGTGTTTACTTAAACTTTCCTTTTACTTGAGAAACTATTTGCTTCTTAGACGGGGAAGAAAAGCCTGGAATGTGAGCCAGAATTCTGAAGTGCACATATCAAATGAAAAGGTCAAAATACAGCGTTTAAAAAAATTAAACCATTGTTAAGGAGACCCTATTTTATATTTTTGAATTCATGGGACTGGCTCTAGCAAAGAGGATGCAGGAATTGGTGAGGTGGAGCAGGGGCGTGAGTGGGAATACTGGGAAGGCCCTCATAGGTAGTCCAAGCACATGATTACAGAAATACACCAGCACTGCAGTTGGTGTTAGGATTATAAATGGGAAGCAAATCTTTGTGAATTATACTGTTTTGACTTTAGACAGATCGATTTTACAGTTCCTTGCACGATGCATCAGATGCATCTGTTGCCACAATATGTTCATCTCTTGGATGCATATGTAACTCTACAACTTGCTGGCTGATGTGTTACCTCCTGTATGCAGAAGGCATCTATGTGTGCTGGCCTCTGAGTCTTCTGCAGCAATTGATGAAAATGAGTTAAGCCTTCCTCAGCTTAAAATCTTCAGGTGTGTAACCATTTGGATAGCCTTATTTCCTTCAAGTGAGTTGTAGTGAAAAAAAAAGTAGTTCAATATACATTAACAGCTTTTCAGAGTTTACAAAGAGCATGACTAGAGCTTATCCAAAGAGAGATGGTGTTAACTGTCTGTCCGGGCACAGTAATCGATGCATTTAATATCTCCATTTTTAATGTCTTCAAAGATTTTTAGTTTGTTCCTGCCTAAGTAGAGTAGAGAAACTGCCTTGAATGCAGTCATGAGATAAATCTTGTTCTGAGTGACAGCCACTCTGTTGTTTCTCCTGGGGGTGCTTATGGTGGTTAAACATTAATCATGCATTTGTAGATACTGCTCTGAGCTACTGATGGCTGGGCCAGGGTGAGGTCTGTCTAGACATCTTAGTGGTATGTCTTTCTTGCCCAAACTCCTTCAAAAATTGTTACTTCTCCTTTAAAGAAGAATAGGCAGAACTTATGTCTGAAACCCACTGTAATAAAGTGCTAACATTCATTCAGATGGGTTGAAAGCAAAGGTTTTGGAAGTTCTCTGTGTTAAAGAAGCATCCATTTCAAGTAACACCTCTCAGACCATACAAGTGATCTGCTCCCAGGCTATTCACATGTATTCAGGTAAGAGAGTTGCTGACCGAAGGTGAAGATGCAGGAGAGACCACTCACTGCTTGAGAGGCAAAGCAGTCTGCTCAGGCTGGAATATGGGGAGGATCAGACACTGAAGGTAAATGTGGATATTCAGTCTTTGTATAGATTGTTGTTTAACTCATGTACTTGACTTCCTCAGTCAGGTGTTATAAGTATCTAGTCTGACAACGATGTGCTGTCACTACACATTTAGTCAAATAACCCTTTAGGAGACTTAAATAGGAAGTTATTACTTAAGAGATTACATTTTTATTTTATGAATGGTCATTTGGGGAGCTTGTATAATCGTCAAACAGTCAAAAACCCCTTTAACATGGAAAAAACACTTGTTCTGTCAGAAGACCTAAACAGAAAAATTAAACAAAAGTTTTTCACTGAAACCTCTATTCATTTTTCCTTCTCAGCAGGCAGGCATTCATAAATAAATAAATGCATGAGATCAGAAAACAGAAATAATTTGCCTGACAATCAAAGTTAACAATGAAAATTAAAAAGATATTATCGTATAATAGAATCTATATTGTCACAAATCACAACAGTAGATATGAATGATCGGAACTGTTGTGCAAGGAAGAAGAATGAAGTCTAACTGGTTCTGTTTTGAAATTCCAAGGTAAGTAGCTGGGCAGCGGGCAGTGCAGGCGGCATTGCAGGCTGGCGGAAAGTAGTCTGATTGCAAGAGGAGAGCCCTTGACTTTCTAGCTGTTGCATGTGTGCCTGCCTGAGCGCTGGCTTGCTCACAGGTCATGTAATATTGAAGTAACTATTAAGCAAGTTAAGTGTTAACCTAGGGCATATTTAGAATAGATACTGATTTTTGGCACGTGATAGAAAAAGAACGTTTCATTCCTATGTCCTACACGTGCCCAGGCTTTAACCCCAAACAGGTAAAAAGATGACTGCGTAGTAGAGGTTTCATGTATAACCATGAGTCTTCCCTCTGGCAACCAATGATAGGACCTGAGAGAATGTCAGGAAGATGTGCCAGGGGAGGTTTAGGTTGGACGTTAGGAAAAGGTTCTTCCCCCAGAGAGTGGTGGACACTGGAACAGGCTCCCCAGGGAGGTGTCCCGGCCCCAAGCCTGACAGTGTTCAAGCAGAGACTGGACAAGGCCTCAGACACATGGTGTGACCTGTGGGGATGTCATATGCAGGGGCAGGAGTTGGACTTGATTATCCTTGTGGGTCCCTTCCAACTCAGGACATTCTATGATTCTGTGAACCAAGGCATGTTTCTTGGGGATTCTTTCCATCTGCAGGGGGAACAGAGGTATTTTCCTTCTAAAGCTCTGGCTGTCTTTGGTTTTGGGACCAAACTCGGAAGATGTGTAACTCGTGGCATAATTTGCGTATCAGCAAGTATCAGTGCAATCTGCCAAGAAGAGACAAGGCACATTTGTAGCAGAGCAAATAATTAGGAGAAGCTTCTTAGCCTGTCTCCTTTTAAATCAAAGTTACGTTGGAGTTGTCATTTTATTATGTGTCAAATGATAATTTGGATAATAAGATGATAAAATGTTACTTTTCTCAAGCCATTTTTCACACCTTTTCACACATTTTTAGCTGTCATTTTTACATGTGTTCCAATAAGCAATCCTTGCAAATTGTTTTGGACCTGCTGACTAAGCTGTATAAAAAGAGTATATTTGAAACTGCTGCAGGGCAGAGCAAGGGAGTGCATGACACAAGGTCCTTTCTCACTTTTATACGATTTTTTTTCCTTTGAAGTTTTTACATTTTCTGTTTGCATTTTTATGTACTGTTTTTATGTCATTTTGTTAAATTTTAAATAATTTGTAAGATCAGTAGAGAAATATGCAGCCACATACTATTATTCAGTACTGTAGTTTATTTTGAGGAGTATGCTTGTGTCCAAGCCAAGGAAGAGAGGCTGACGAATTTTGTTTGGTCAACTTGCTGTGATTGAATAATTAACTCTCAGAGTGACGCCTGCCTCCTTAAGTCATGTGTACAAAATGGAAGTGAATTAAAACTGGTGTCAGAATTGACTAGGATGTCTTAAAAATCTTTTGATTTAATTGAACTGTTCTGTAACTAAATCTCTGAATGAGTATTGTTGCTAGTCAAAAATTATTTCAGTCGAAGTACCAAGACTATTACAGTTCAGAAAATCCTGAGGCAATTGGTATGATTTGAAGAATATAATTGCCAATTTAAGATTCTATTTCAGTAAGTTATGAAACAACAGAAATACTACTACTTTTTGTGTAGTTTAATCTTGAATTGTGAATTAAGAATGTGTTTGATTTCAGAGCATAGAGTGTGAATAATACTTCTCTCACAAACACTGATCTTTGCATTTGTTTTCAGTACACATTTTGGAACTTTGTACCGAAAAATTTGTTTGAGCAATTCAGAAGAATAGCTAACTTCTATTTTCTCATAATTTTCCTTGTTCAGGTAAGCTATCCCCATTGTTTAATAAATTTCTGGACTCTTCCTGAAAAAAAACAAGGAGTTGAAATAGCTTTAAAAATCCACAGGTTATGAAGACTGGTGAAGTAAATGGTTGAGCTTGGATAGCCTTTTACATTCATGACATGGCAAAAGGAGTTTTGTTTCATTTCCAGGTTGTAAATGTGAATGTAACCATCACTTGTTCGATAGCAAGACATCGCTTGATAAAAATGAGAAGAACGAGTGTCATTTTTAAAATTTTGTAATAAACAGATATCCAGATTAGTAAAACCACTGTTACAAATTATGTGGACAATAAACTTTTATTAGTTTTGCTAAATATTTTATTTTTTTAGAACAGAATGATGCCTTGCAGAGGCTGTGACTCTGCTGTCGTCAAAGCCTGTAGAGAAACCAAAATATAGATGCTTATACAATGCTTGCTTAGGGTGGTACATAAATATTAGTTTTTGTAATTATTACTTCAGATGACTAGTTTGCTCCTTTGTGTCTTCATTCTGAACTTTTCACTATCACTTAATTGTGTTAAACAATAAAAATCTTACTAAGTGAAAAACTATATTACTTAGTACACCAGATTGTGCAGAAAGAAAAGGTATGCAGATTCCCAGAGCAGTTTTGTTATTAGTTGACCTCTTTGTATATAATTGCAGAAGCCACAGCTCAGTATTTCAGGATTTACTCCTTGCATGTGTAACAACAGCAGAATTATATAACGTGAAAACAGCACTGTGCTGATTGCTAACACTGCTCAGTAATGTTGCTTCTAAAGCTGCAGCTTTCCAGTACTTAAAACTCTTGCAAGCAAATATTTTCACTAGACATTAAAATCTGAATGTTCATGTGATCTAAATACAGTATTGGATCTTATTATAGCATGTAGTTATTTTTCAAAGTTTGTGTTAAAGTACCGTTCTTTTTAATTAAAAAATTCCTTTGTGCTTTGTAACATATTGCTGAAAAGATTGCTTGAAACATCTTGAAAAATTGACCACTTACACTCACAAAAATATAACCAGGAAATCTTTTTACCTTTTGTTGCAGTTAATTATTGATACACCGACTAGTCCTGTTACAAGTGGACTTCCACTTTTATTTGTCATCACTGTAACAGCTATCAAACAGGTGAGTGGTTTAGTGAGCAAAACTATAACTAAAAAGAACATTATTATTCGTTTTGCATTTCAATTTACCCTGCCTTTTTGTTTTAGGCTGTCTTAGGCTAGTGCCTAAAGAATGATTGCAATGGACTTTTGACAGTAGTAATTTTATTTTTGTTACTATAGTTTAAGTAGAATTGGTTGCTACATGATATCTCACAAATTCAACACAATCTTCTGAATTATTTTGTAATTTTGATGTCCTTATTTTCCAAGGAATCAGGTTCTTGTGTTTACTCAGCGCATTTTGGCTCCTTTTTTTTCTAAATAACTGTCCACATCCTATTATGTATTTTGATGATGACTGAAAATTAATCTAATAAGAATTACTAAAGCTTATACGGTAGATCTGCTCTTACCTTTGAGATTTCCTTACCCTTTACAGTATGAACAGATAAAAAAAATACTTTGGTTCATGTTGATTGTACTCTACAGTTCATAATGATAGCTGAGGTGCTTTCTACAGATGGGTATTGAACAGACATTATAGTATTCTCTCATTTTTAATGTGAAAATCCGTGAAATTGAAGTATATTTTTGAAATCAGTTCTCGCCACATCTTTGAGTGTGAAAGTTCCTGATGAAATTTCTTCTGTTGAAATAGAATTGCATAATACAGCTGTGGGATTGCACAGGTTTAGCATTTCACTTTCAAGTTAGTATTACCAATAGGAAAAGATAAAGGTAATTTTTCATGTGCTACTCTAATGCTGCAATGCTGCAGTTGAGATGACCAATGAAATGTAGATGGGATCTTACTGAACTTAGTGGAATCTCAGATGAGCGTAGGACATTTTAGTTCATATGGGCTATTGCAATCATTTCTATATGTTATCAAAGCTGCTGATACTACAAATTTGGTCTGGATCAGGAATGAATCAGGAATGAGCTCATCATTGCCCTTCTGTTGATTTAGCCAGAGCTGAATTTGTTGACTTTGTGAGTTCCAGGCCTGTTGCAGAAGGACACAGGATACCTGATCTGACATAAACCTTGCTAGTGCAAAGTTAATTCAAAAAAAATTTTAGTAAATTTGAACTAGCAAGTAAGTTTATAAGCAGTACTTTGCATTTGATGCCCTACAGTGCTCTTCTTCTGCATTTACTGTACCATCTCATTGTAGCCACAGAGTAGTTTCTAAAAATCTGACCTGCTAAAGTAGTAGTTGCAAATAATGGTCTTACAAAGGTTCTGTTATGTGTTTGGCTTTTTGCTTTCAGTTCAATTTAATGGTAATTGCTCCTATAGGACAGCTACCAGTGTAAGAACTCAGTGGCACAGTGAGTTCCCTCTCATGGTTCAGTCTTCACTGTATCTCTGGTCCAGACACCAGCCATTTCTTTCCTTTATTTCAGTGAACAGGATGTGAATATGAAAGGAAAACGTGTGCAAGCAGCTTGATGTTCAGCATCTGTTGCTGGGCCACTCAAAGGAGTTGAGACTTTTCATGGGCATAAGAAAGATCTCTCATGTCATGCTTCAAAAAAAATTTTCTGTCTTTTAGGAAAAAAAAAATCCATGAAGTAGTTGATCATCAAGAAAGTTTCTAGACCAGACTGCTGCTCATTATAGCTCAAAACTTGTAAGGAGAGGTGTCTGTCTTTCTTATGTACCTGTTATGGACTATTATAATTAAAACAATGACTATAAAACCTAAAAACTCTAAAAATGAGGGTGTGATGGCCAGCAGCCACTCGCTTACTCCCCTCTCCTGTGGGATGGGGAGAAAACAGAAGGAAGGTGAAAAGACTCATGTGTCATGTTAGTGACACTTTGACAGGGAAGAGTGGATCCAAGGGTGGATGTCAAGAGGATAGGACCAGACTCCTTTCAGTGGTGTCCAGTGATAGGATGAGGGGCAACGGGCACAGACTGAAGCACAGGAGGTTCCATCTGAATATGAGGAGAAACTTCTTTACTTTGAGGGTGCCAAAGCACTGGGACAGGCTGCCCAGAGAGGTTGTGGAGTCTCCTTCTCTGGAGACATTCAAACCCTGCCTGGACACATTCCTGTGTGATCTGCTCTGGGTGACCCTGCTTCAGCAGGTGGGTTGGACTAGATGATCTCCAGAGGTCCCTTCCAACCCCAGCCATTCTATGATTCTGTACACGCAACTAACACACAAGCTAAGCAAAATAAGGAATTCATTCACTACATCCTATTTGCAGGTAGATGTCCAGCCACTTCCTTGGAAAGCAGTGCCTTAGCACATGTAATACTTGCTTAGGAGGACAAATGCCATCACCACAAACAAACCCCTTCTGCCTGCCTTCCCTGAGCTTTTCTGGCTGAGCACAATGTCATATGGTGTGGAATATCACCTTGGTCACTTAGGGTCTGCTATCCATGCAGTGTTCCCTCCCTCCAGCCTACTGGCCTTTTTTTGGTGTGGATGGAGGTTGGAGAGAAAACCTTGATGCTGTACAAGCACCGTTCAGCAATAGCCAAAACACTGCCCTGTAACCAACACTGTTTTAGCCCCAAGAACAAAGCACAGCAGTAAATAGACTGCTGTGAAGAAAAACTCCATCCCAGATGGACCCAGTATAAAGGGTAATTTTGATTGTCCCTTAATAGGATAACTGATGACCTTCACAGTCATTATTCTGAATGCAGACTTTCTTCATGAGTTTTCAAAGAAACTATGAAGAGCCGTTTCCATTTCTTTGCAGTACTAACTGTACCCAATTGAGTATATTCTATAATAGAATTCAGCTCTCGCTGGTCAGCAAAGGTTGTGATACATGCAATAGCTGTTATGGTATTTTAGGTCTGGCTTTCTCACTCTTAATATTTCAAATGTTACACTTTAGAATCCTACTGTGGTTTGGTAGTGGCCTATCAAAGCCTGGATTATGACATGCTGTGGCTCATTCTGCAGTTCTGTCTATCCCCTTCAGTCTTTCTCCCAACAACTGGTATAGACTTTAGGACCTGCTTGAGCAGCTGTACCAGCCCCTGGAAGTATATTACATTAAGGTTTTAAAGACTCCGTGAGTTCCCACTTTATCTCTGAGAGCATCCAAGGTAGTGATACTTTGTTCTACATTAAGTAGAATGTGCTCAAGAGAGTTAGATGTAAAAATGCTATGGAATACAAGCAATATTTTCCATCTCTTACTCACTGGTGTCTTTGTTAGTTCCAATCTTTATCCCATGGCAGGATCTTTTGAATGGAAAGTTGCAGATTTGCTGTCATTTACTTTTTCTGTTTGTGTAAAACACAAATTCAGAGGATAATTGAGCAATCAAAATAAGTTATTCTGCAAAGTCTCTTGAAACAAAATTCTTCAGGACTATATATATTGTATATAGAGCTGAAATTTTGACATAATCGTATGACAATCAGGAAATATGACTACCTTCAGTCATGTCATCACTTTATCATCTTTCAATATGGAGTCCCAATCTTCTAAAAGGTATTTTCTACGCTTCTACCTTCTCAGAAACTGTATCTATAAATACTTGGCGTTTACTCAAGAGTCAATAGAGCATGAGCAAGAGATGATCACTTAAACACTAGAAATTGCTCTATACGTTGTAAACATCCCTATTTATCAAAATGTCTTAATTAAAATATATAATTTTTGACTAATTGTAACCATGAATGCTCTTTTTTATATATGTCCAAAATGACTGTATTACTGACGTGTGTCACAATTTCATTTGTTCTAGTGAGAATATTTTCTTTTTTTCCTTATCTTGATCAAGGATGATTTTTTAAATTTTTGTTGCAAACTAGAGCTGTTCTGTGTCTTTATAGCCACATGTGCTCACTGCATCTTTCCATTTCACTGTTTTCTAGGGTTATGAAGATTGGCTTCGACATAAAGCTGACAGTGCAATGAACCAATGCCCTGTACATTTCATTCAACATGGTAAACTGGTTAGAAAGCAAAGCCGAAAATTAAGAGTAAGTAACTATAACTTACCAGATTATAGGAGATGAGCTTTACTTCACACATCTTGTAAAACAAATTATACAGAAATGTAGCATGATGGTGTTGTACCATTTATTACATTTAATGGAGATTAGACCTACAATATACTAATTTTTACTTGAATGCCTCTGAATAAAATATTTTTAGAAGCTAGATGTATTTCTGCCTTATCTTTACTTTGTTAACGCCTCTTATAGCTGTTCCTTTCATTTTCCATCTTGGAATCTCACTCATGATTTGTCTTTTGTCTGTTCTCCATTTTTGATCCTCTGTGGTTATGCACATCAATAATTTATTTAAGCCTGATTAAGTTTCTGTTAATTTTCATACCTGGTTGTTACAGGTATGCTCAGCAACTTGCAGTCTCCTATGCCGTATGTACAATCTGCAGTTTTTCCTTGCTGTTGGTTAAAAAAAAGCCTTTTTCATACCCACAAGAAGTTAAAACTCATTTATTATCATCACCCTAGTTTTTCAGTATATGTTAGTAAATCCTACCTAACCTGTCACAATTTTATTTTTAGATGTTAGTAATGCTGATTGTTACCAAACTATTTTGCTTAACTAGAATTAACTGACTCCTGTCAACTGCTAAGGATGTTGGAATTTACCTTTATAAGTATATCATGAGAACAACAATTAAGCTGAATCTTACAGTAATCAATCATGACATAAAAGTATATTGAACAGATGTTGAGCAACATATAAAATTGCAAAAGTTACATATTGTGATGAGATTTTTATTGCAACTTTTGTATTCTTAAAACGTAGTATATTTTTGCCATTTGTTCATTTTTTTAATATCCCTTTGTAGAAGATGACCTCCAAAAATATATCAAAGGCTGTTTTTCTCAAATGAGTGATTTACAGTAATATTTTGAATTTATATTCAGTTGACTATTCTGTGACAGTCTTTAACACACTGTAAAGTATTACCTGTGTTTATGTGAATAAAAATTAATTTGCTCACGTTTAAACATGGATAAAAATAGGATGGACTCCTAGTCACAAATTCTGCTGAAAATGTATCTGTTTTAATTGGCAGACTTTGAATTCTTAGCTTTTTCAGCTATTTCTAATTATAATATTCAGAGCTAGATGCTTATGCTCAAGAGCCAAGGAGAGCAGCTCACAGCTCCAGCTGTTTTTGAAACAATGTTTAGTTTTACTTCATCTTAAAACAAGGGTAGTATCTTCCATTTCTCAAATAACATTGCAAAACTTAGTAAGACAGTATGTTCAAAATCGTTATCCTGAGAGTAAAGGTAATAAACGGTAGGTCTCAGTCATCCCTTAAAGTATAATTCAGTTTTTCAGACTCCTGTGGTAAAATCATGGTGTAAATAAAAATTGATGACTTTTCAAGATATTTGAGTGAACCTAGGTTTCGGTTTTGAAATCAGAAATTTAGGCTGCTACATAAATGATAAACACATTTTATTTCATTTTGTTTTGTTTTTTCCTTAGGTTGGAGATATTGTAATGGTAAAAGAAGACGAAACATTCCCATGTGACTTAATATTTCTGTCAAGTAGTAGAGGAGATGGAACATGTTTTGTTACAACAGCTAGTTTGGATGGTGAATCCAGTCATAAAGTAATAAAATGTTCTACATTTTCTTTTTAAGGCAAAGTTTGCATTTAATATTTTACACAGATCATAATGTGACTTCATGCTTATATATGTGAGCAGATACACTAATTTCTGTAACCTACATTTCTACCAGTTGACTTCATATCTCTTAAAAGTATCGTTATTTTATGGAAAGTTTAAAAACATTTATTTGTGATTTTGTCCATGTCCAGTATAGGCATGCAGATTACAGAGATAATGCACAAACCTTTTTTTTACTTAAATGCTTTCACGGTGACCTGACTTGTGAGCATACTGCATGGTACTTGTATATAAGATAAGATACCCAATTACGAGTGTCGCATTTGAACTATGAGCTCTTATGTAAAAGACAGTAAATCCTATTTCATGCTGAACTGAAATATATTTGCAAGTTAATGTCTTGTATATTTGTCCTTACTTTTTGATTTTATTTACATCTTTCTAATCTTTCCAGACTTACTATGCTGTTCAAGATACAAGGGCATTTCACAATGAACAAGAAATCGATGCACTACATGCTACCATTGAATGTGAACAACCTCAGCCTGACCTTTATAAGTAAGAAAATAATTCTTAGCTGTTTTATGTAAGGTACCCTAACAATAAATTGTGAGAGTATCATAATGAAAAGATACCGGCTGCATCTGGCTAGTTAGGATGGGCCCCAGAGTGAGCTTGAAGTCAGGTTAGTCTTCCTTCTGAGCTGCTTTCCTGCAAGTAGCTCACTGGTCTGCTCTAGGGCACCAGTCTCCAAAGGAGGGTGCACAAGACAATCCATTGGGTTGCATAACGAAACTTTTGGAACTTTTATTTCTATTTGATTTTTTAATCTTAAAAAAAAAAAGAAAAATAACTAAGCTTTACTAGTATTTGGTATGTTTCTTGACACTGGCACCCTTTCTCAGTCTGTATGTCAGTGTCTCCCATGTCACATACAGTTTGGGAGGAGTACTCTGAGGAAGAGAGGGTGTGGAGAGGTTGCCAGTAGCACCCTCACTTGTTCCTTTGCTTTCAGCATATTGCAAAATATTGCAGTTTGTGCCTGGTTAGGTGGATTTATCGATTATGTTACCTAGTTCTAACTAAAGTAACCCTCACAAAATGGTCAAGTGGCTTAAAAAGATTCCTGCAAAGAAACTGCAGATTGGAGTTACTGATAATGCAAGCACAGGTGAACAAGAAGAAAATGGCAAGTGCTGCTACTTCCAGTACGAGCTTTTCGTCAGCCACATTGAGGTAAAAACAATGCCAATTTAATCAGATCTGACAGGAAGTCAGCCAAAAAAAATTGAAATTACCAGGACTATTTGAAACACAGATGTATGTATTTTATCATGAATGATGAAACTTACCTTACCTTACGTGCTTTGAGATATTAGCTCATGATAGTATGAAGCCAAGTTATTAGCAAGACATTTAAAAACTAAGCATCCAGAACACAAAGAAAAACCTCTACAATTTTTAGCCATGTTGAAAGTTATGCAATACTCAATATTTTACAAAAGTACTGTACAAAATTTCACTAAACTTAATGATAAACCTTTAAAAGCCTCCTTTTGAGGTTTCTTTTTTAACAGTGAAAGACAAAAAAAATGTAGTATTGGGTAACACTTCTTCCTGCTACCGTAAAAATAGCTGAAATAATACACAGAAAACAATATGGTGACAAACTGAAGTGCACTCTTTTGTGGGTAAATACTGTCAGAAGATGCGTAGAAAACATTGCTTATTTCTGAGGTGTGGAGCTATTTCTTTTCCCTGATCTCAGTGACCAAGGAACTGATCTAGAAATCTGCAAGAGAAGAGATTCTTTAGCAAACCAATTCCATGAATGACTTGATATTTTTTTAAATACATGGCTCATGAAGTGGACATTTGTAAGTTGAAGCTCAAGCCATTATAGATGGTGAAATTTGCTGGGATAGCTGTTGTCACATGAATAATGAGAATGTTTTTTGGTAGACAGCTTCTATCTCTGCTAATTTTTAATTGACACTGCCTCTCAACAAACCCCAGTGGCGAATCTTTCTTTCCAAAGGCACAAAGTCATTTTATATCGTGATGCATCATAACAAACTGTACAGTGGCTTTAGGTCTGGCTCTGCTATGGTGTAAATTCTCTCAGCAGACAGGCTGCCACTCCTCTGAGCCTGAGAGGCTCTTTTCCAGAGTAACAGACCCCCCAGCTCCCCACAGTTCCTTCTGCCATCCAGAATGCTGATCTCCATCTTAATCCCTTTTGGTTTGAGGTTACCCACTGGGACAGCGATATTGCAAATACTGAGTCTGTCTGGAATGGGGTTAATTTTCTTAATAGCAGCCCACGTGGTGTAGTGGTTTTGATTTGTGACTAAAACAGTAGTGATACCGCAGGGATGTTTTAGTTACTGCTGAGCAGTTCTTGCACAGCGTCAAGGCTTTTTCTGTGTCTCTCACTCTGCCTCCCATCAAGTGGGCTGGGGCTGGGCAAGAGTCTGGGAGCTGACACAGCCAGGAGAGCTGACTTCAGCTGACCAGAGTGTTATTCTGTGCCATATAATGCTGTGCTCAGCAGTAAAACCTGGGGGGGTTGGAGACTGGCTGGGCATCGGTTTGCTTATGGGAAGTGGTAGGTGGTTGCCTTTGCATTGCTTGGGTTTTTTTCCTTATTGAACTGTCATCACCTCACTTTTAATCTTCTAATGCTCTCCTCTGTCTTGCTGGAGGAGGGGAGGAGTGAACAAGAGGCTAGTGGGTGCTTAGTTGCTCTCCAGGGTCGGCCCACCAAATATAGATAAAATGTACTTAGAGATATTCAGAGGGAAAAATTGCTTATTAGCTTTATGCTTTTTTTTTTTGTTTGGTTTTAACTCAGTTGTAGGTTTGAAGTTTTGTAAAGGGTAGTAATCACACTGTTGCCTCAGGTATCTTATTCGCTAAGATTTCTTGTCTAATTAGAAGATTTATTAATAATTTTTATAATATTTTGTATGTTTTTATATGCAAACTTTACATTGACTTACTGTCTGGTTTTTTTGTACCTCCATGTTTTAAATATATACATATGTATCTCTGTATTGTTTACGTTCTGGATAATCAGAGCATGTTTAATTGGAAGCTGTTTGCTCACTGTAATAAATACTTTCCATGAAATGCTTCTCATATACTTTTTAAAGCTCTTAAAAGTGCAAGTAATTTCGTTTTTAAATATGTATGAGTGGTATATGTACATGTGTATGTAGGGATAATGATGGCCTTGTAATGCACATTTAAAAAACTGAAATACTGGGACGTATATACAGAAGAATACACAAATTAGCAATGCTGTTAAACTACTCATTTATTTCCCTTGCAGATTTGTTGGTCGAATAAATGTTTACCATGATAGACATGAGCCTACTGCAAGGTACGGCAAGTCCAGGGTTTCTACTCATTCAAACATTTTTAAGGTTGACTAAGTATCAATAATGAGAACTACTTTTGTTTCACCAACATTGTGTTCCCTTGTCTTAATGACAAATTTTCTCTTAGAAATTCACAGACTAATTCCATTTATCATAAATATTTCATGTTTTAATCAGTGAGATTTCTGTGTCTTAATTCAACTTCAGTTTTTGTTTGATATGTATTTAGTTTGTAAATTATGTTGGTAGGATTTTGATAATACTGCCCCGTTAGCATGGGGTCTCAGTAGTGCACCAAACAGTATGAATAGTATCACTTGTGTATTTTTCTCGTTTTTCTTCTTCTTCTTGGAGGAGATTGAGCATACCAAACATCATTTTAAGTTTTACTAAGGGTGTTTGTACATTTGTCTAAAATGTCCACAGTGTTGTGTTCATTCAGGAAGGCAACATCCAGGGAAATGCATTTTGTATGTGCTGTAGGAGACAGCAATCTCTTACCCTGAGTCTGGCACCTAGAAAGGTTGGTCTCTTGTGCAAATTCACTGTGAAGTAAGTGGGGTGTGTTCTGCTCGAGGAGCAGTCTGTAGCCCAAGACATTTCTTGTCCAGCAAATAGAGAAGAAAAATGAAGCAGTACAGAAGAGGTATGAGTCTTTCTGTCTTTTCTGCCTAGAATCTTCTGTCTACCCAGCAAGGAAGAGACTTACTGTACCTGATTTTGTTCATGGCCTTTGCCACAAAGAGGCAAAGCTATAGGAGGGAAAGGCTTCTCGCTTGGGTGATATCCTAGACCCCAGCGTGTAGGAAGTTACTCTCTTCTGGCTAAGTGCCTTCCTAACCTCAGTGTGATTTTCCTATCTCAGTGAGCAAAGAGGAGGGGAAATCTGGCTGCTGAGTGTATCAGTCTCATAACTTGCAGGAAACACCTGTATAACTGCACTGCAAAAAAGTACAAAAATCTCTATTTCCATCCAGAGTGACCATCTCTCAGCTGTTCTGGGCTGTATGTCCCTGCGGTCCCTCTAGCCAAAGAGGCCATGTGAGCTGTTCTAGCAATAGCTGCCTACTTCCAGGGAATAGGCATCCTTTCCTGAGGATCCTGCTCTCCTTTCCAGATCTAGGGGTGATGGTATAGAGGGATCTGGACAGGCTGGATCACTGGGCTGAGGCCAATTGTATGAGGTTCAACAAGGCCAAGTGCCGCGTCCTGCACTTGGGTCATCACAGCCCCAGGCAGCACTGCAGGCTCAGGGAAGAGTGGCTGGAAAGCTGCCTGGTGGAAAAGGACCTGTGGCTGTTGATTGACAGCCAGCTGAACATGAGCCAGCAGTGTGCCCAGGTGGCCAAAAAGGCCAACAGCATCCTGATTTGTATCAGGAATAGTGTGGCCATCGGGACTGGTGAAGTGATTGTATCACTGTACTTGGCGCTGGTGAGGCCGCACCTTGAATCCTCTGTTTAGTTTTGGGCCACTCACTAGAAGACGTTGAGGTGCTGGAGCAAGTTCAGAGAAGGGCAATGAAGCTGGTGAGGGGTCTGGAGCACAAGTCTGATGAGGAGCGGCTGAGGAAACTGGGGCTGTTCAGCCTGGAGAAAAGGAGGCTGAGGGGAGACCTGATCGCTCTCTGCAACCACCTGAAAGGAGGTTGTAGCATGGAGGGGGTTGGTCTCTTCTCCCAGGTAACAAACAACAGGACAAGAGGAAATGGCCTCAAGTTGCACTGGGGGAGGTTTAGATTGGATATTAGGAAAAATTTCTTGATGGAAAGGGTTGTCAGGCATTGGAACAGGCTGCCCAGGGAAGTGGTTGAGTCACCGTCCCTGGAGGGGTTTAAAGGATGTATAGATGAGGTTCTTAGGGACATGGTTTAGTGCCAGAGTGAGGTTATGGTTGGACTTGATGATATTGAGGTTCTCTTCCAACCGAAATGATTCTGTGATCATGTAATAGTAAATTGCTACAGTCTGCTATGAAAAGTCTTTTTGTGTCTTTCACTTTAAAGATTCTTTTGACTAATAAAGTTGGTTGGAAATCGGCTTTGGTGGGAGAGGAAAGGAAAATAAGCAGAAAATACCTTTTAAATCTCAACAGCAATAGATTTATTTATGTACGACACTGTGAATGGACTCGATGATCTTGAGGATGTCTTCCAACTGGAATGATTCTGTAATACTAATGAGAAGATTTGTGGCCTTAAGACTATAGCACTATAGTCTTATAGCACTATTAGAGCAATTGGTATTTTTTAGTATATGGGGTTGTAGTGTCTTATAACCCAAATCATTGATGTAACAGCACTCCACTGGTTTAAATTGAACTAGTTTCAGGTTTTACATCAGAGTTACAGCCCTGGGGTTTTTGTTTATTTAAAGTTTCTTGATTTTGGAGGGTTTCATGCCACAAGAACACTTGGAATAACATTCAAAAATACTGATCTTGTTTCATTGCTGTATAAGTAGTCTGACAGTTCTGCATGCTGTCTGGGTATAAAGTAGTCCTTGTTTTTGCACTCATATAGTGACTTCTATCACATATCATGCTCCAAAATTTTATTTTAAACTGAAGGAGTATCCTGACATTATTTCGCCTACTCCTCAATAAATTATTTTTATGCTTTGAAATTTATACAGTAAGTTTCAAACTACTTTGTATACTTTTTATACTTAAAATAAAATGGAAGAATGTATTGTCCTTAGTAAGTAATTCTAACATGCAGGACAGAGTAGTTTATATAAGCCTGGAAAACACTTGACTATTTTTAAAAATAAGCACCTTGCAATTAGGATGATGAGTTTTCATTTACATACATGCATATGTGGATTTTAGGTGCATTGGTTTAAGACTTGAATTGTGAAATTATGGGCTTAATTTTAGGCTTCTGGATATATTTTTTACATTTTCACTTAAAAGCTTCAAATATTGCCTAGTAATTTTGTTACACAAAATAAAAATAATTGAGTAAAACTCATTTCCTGTTTTACATGGTTTCCACTAAGGTCTGCTGTTTCTCTCTAAATGTTTATATTTTGTAATTTATATCTTTTGCAGGCCATTAGGATCCGAAAATCTGCTTCTTAGAGGAGCCACTTTAAAGAATACAGAAAAAATTTTTGGTAAATATTTCTATTGATTATTTAAATGGATTCTGAAGTAATAAGCAAACATCAAGCAAGGTTACAACGCTAGAGTTACTATTAAGCATATAATTTCTATTGAATCACTTGATTTGCAACTTTTTAATAGAGTTTACTGTTGCTTTATTTGCAGTAAAGTAACTATTAATCATGTACAATGACTATAGAGGTTTTTGGGAGGGGGATTTTATAGTTTAGTCTTCAAGGATTAGTGATGATGACTCAATTTCTTCATGTAAATGTATGATTTTTGACCAAGCACTGTGAATTAATGTTGTCATTCCAAAGCAGTTAATGAACCTGTTGAAAAATTTTACATCTGTTTTGCTCATTTGTCAAAACAGATAATCCAGCCAGATATAAGTATCGTCGATATTTAAAAAAAAAAAAAATCCACTTAAACAGTTCCAAATCAAAATCAGACTGTCTACCAGGCAGTGTGTTTTGCGTGTGAGAGCTGTCTTTGTTTCGTGGAAAATTTTGAATATTTTAGCAGAAATAAGCACAAGGTGAGGTAAGTTTTTTTGGAGATCCTTCAAGAAAGCCCAGTGGAAGTAGTAGTTCAGTTTTCACAAGCCGTTCTTTGCTGGTGACAAAAAGGATAAGGATCCAAGTCATCCTGTATCATACACAACTTCTGTACTCCCAAGAAAGAAGATCAACTACTTAGCCTAAAAAGCCAAAATCTTGCAACTTTTTTTTTTTCAAAAAGAGAATAATAAGTATATATCAATTTAAACTTGCTCTCATTGCCTTTAGTTGTAACCTAAAATGGGTGAACTAATATAAGTAGTTTGTAGCAAGTATTTCTGTGAACTGCAGAGGATGGTTTTAATATTTCTGTTAACTTGTGTATTGTGCAGAGATGTTCCTAATATGAGTGGTTGTTTCTGATCTGCCTCACAGTGTTTGCAGTGTATGTCATTACTGCAGCACAATCTATATCCTAAATTATTTTATTTTAGCTATGTACATGTGTTCTGGATTACTAAATATTTTAAATCCATCTTCATGTTTACAGCTTCGTTTAGTCATTGTGTTTAATCTTCCAAAGTTTAGTCTTTCAGTCTGTATTATCAACAGCAACATTAGTAATATTGAAAGATCACTCTTTTCATGAGTTATTAAATTTTCTTGAAGCATGCTAAATCGATGGCTGCCTTCTAGTCGTCTTGGATGAGTCCTGTAGTTTAGCCCTATCTGGATTTTCTTTTACAATGTATGTCTTAGATTCTGTAATTAAAGCCAAAACAAGAACTAAAAAATGCAAGGGGATTTATTCAAAACCCATCTTTGGTTTGGCTTTGATACATAGCAAGATGTTAACAATTGGGAACTCTGACTCTGGAATGAGATGTAAATGCTGCTTAAGATTTCCCTCTAAGAACCAAGGTATTAAAGCCTTTTGAGTATCATCCAAATCTCTGGTTTTTTTCTTCAGGCTACAGAGAATTAAAGAAATGTCAGAGTATAATAATCTAGTGAATTGTGCTTTTATTAAGTTATTGTACTGTGCAATCTTTAGTAAAACAAGTTGTTTAATTTCAGGTGTTGCTATTTACACTGGCATGGAAACTAAGATGGCATTAAATTACCAAGCAAAATCACAGAAGCGATCTGCTGTAGAAAAGTAAAATTTCTGATATTTCTTTTGGGAGTGGAGAACTGCATGTTTGGTGAATAAAAGGGGATTTATTTTTTTCCTAAAACTGTATGTTTCATTGATTTAAATTTTTAAAAAGGTACAGAAACTTAAAATTTGCTTTTTTGTGTGTATCATTTTTTACTCATGAGTTGTATAATACCATATGAATGAGGTCCTCAATACTGAATGTGTATTAAATGTTAATTATTTAAAAAAAAAAAAAGCCACCTTAATGTAACGCTTACCTTTTCAAGATATGGTGTGTTTTCCTTGTTCAGAAGACAGCTCCTGACAGTTTTCCCCAGTTATGTGTTTCGATATCCTAACATTCCTTTTCATTGCAATTAAGTCTTGAATTCAGTAAAAATAACTCTTTTGATGCACTTCACTTTGGATCAACTGCAGTAGCACAAAGCCTGTCTGTGGCAGATTTTCTGTGGTTTAGCTACAATTAAAAGCTCTGTACAGGCATATATGGTGGGAAAAGAAGGCACTGCTGTCTTCAAGGGATGAGCTGGTGTTGTTTACTTACTCTTTTTAAAATCGAGACAAGTATTTTCTAGTCCTGCTGGGCTATCTGAAATCATCAGCTCTGAGTAAGGTGTCCAGCCTTGTGAAAAAACTATGTCATTGATTAAAGCAAGATGTACTGACCAGCTGACAGCTCTTCTCTTACACAGTCACTGAGCAATGATGATGTGTCTCTTTTCTGTTGTTATTGAGGTTTAACTCATGCTGTTTAGTTCATGCCCCTCTTTAGTGTAAGTATATTTTTAAATGCGAAGTGTCCTTGCTTTTTTTTTTTTTTTTTTCCCCCTCTGCTGTTGTTTCCACTGGTATACTAGGTTTGGTAATGTGCCACACACACATTGGAAACAATCACAGCAGTTAGCATTTTAAATAGAAAATGGTCTTCAAGAATATTTTTGTTCATTGAGAAAACACTGTAGAGAAGATGTTCTACATCAATAGCATGGTTAGACTTGCAGCAAATGTTAGGCTGAAGCACAAGTATAGCATTTTCTAATAAACCGTAGTCTATGTGCTGATGAAATTTTTATTTTGCCTTATTTTTGTAGATCAATGAATGCATTCCTTATTGTATACCTCTGTATTCTCATCAGTAAAGCACTAATAAATACTGTCCTGAAGTATGTCTGGCAGAGTGACCCATTTCGTGATGAGCCGTGGTATAATCAGAAAACAGAGCCAGAAAGGAAAAGAAATCTGGTATGGAAATAAATTAAAATTAAAGAGAGTTTTCACTAAACCCTTAGTTTATAAGAATCCTACTGAAAAGTATATACAGCCAGTCATAAATTGTTGCTTTTTTTGCTAAATATGGTGACAGTATATTTGTGGAAATCTTATATATTAAATTTTTGCACCCAAGTAGTATATGTGAATTTACCTGATGAGAAAATGTCTGTTTTAGTATAAAAAGCCTCATGAAAGTTTTTTGGCGTGTCCTGTCACTGATGTGAGTTACTGAGGAACTGACCTCTTGCAGAAAAATATAGGACTGAAAGGAATCCCACAACTATTGGTAATAATATAACAGATGTGTGTTCAAAAGAATCTGCTGTAGGAACCTCTGTAAAAATACCTCTCAAAAACTTAGTTTCATATAACCCTGTAACTCTGTCATTGGCACTAGAGACCAGCAACAGCGTTGCCGGTGTCAAATGTCCTTATGGAAGCAAGGACATAGTCCAGAACGGATACCCAGATGATTCGAAGTAACAAACTGAAGCCAGCACTAGAGAAAGCATATTATTATTTCACCAAATCCTCCCAATCAGACTAGGGGAAAATTTCCTTCCTGCCCAAAATGCATGATGTGTGCATGCTAGACAGGCAGAATTTCTCATTACCACCAGTAACACTATCTCAACCTGCTCAGCATGTTGATTCTACCTCCAGCAAGTCTCCACCACTGAAAAAGTCGAACCAGGTTATGTGCACACATTCTCCTTGTATTGAGAGAAGGAAGGGAAACCCTTTCTTTATTAGTGAAATGCTGCCTGAGAGTTCTGTAACTTGGTAATCTTTGAATGAGTTACTACAGCAGGGGTGTCAAACTCGTTTTCACCAAGGTGCCACATCAGCCTGGCGGTTGCCTTCAAAGAACCAAATGTAATTTTAGGACTGTATAAATATAAGAGTAGTTACTTTTTTTTTTTTTGGATGGTACCTGAGAAATTAATATTTTCATCTTGTTTCTTTGGCAGTTTCTTCAGGCATTAACAGACTTCCTTGCATTCATGGTTCTTTTCAACTACATTATTCCTGTATCCATGTATGTCACTGTGGAAATGCAGAAATTTCTTGGTTCCTATTTCCTTACATGGGATGAGGAAATGTTTGATGAGGACACAGGTGAAGGACCATTGGTGAATACTTCTGACCTCAATGAAGAGTTGGGACAGGTAAATTTCATTGAATGATAAATTTCTTCAACTGTTCTTACCATAGTTTTTTATTTTAAAATTGTGATTTCTTTTTTTTGGAGCTTTGCATGCATTTTCTTTAGTGCTGATTAATTTTAAAAATAAAATTTGAGATCATCTGATTTTCAAAATCAAAAATTCTGATTTCTCAGCCAGTCAGTGGAAGTCAGTTAGTATTATTGTATCAGTAACTGATAAACACTTTAAGAAGGTAATGATTTCTCTCCATTGACCATAGAGGGAGATTATAATAAGCATCTAACTTCCTTAGAGTAAAAATCGGATGGAAAAAAAAAAATCCCTTTTTGTCTGACTGGAGCGACACTAAATCTCCAGATGCAAGTTTCATCCCATAAAATGACACACTGTCACTCTCATTTGCTAAAATAAATTCTATGTTCTAGTATTCTGTGTTAAGAAAATAATCACCTTGACACAGAGACATATGCATATTTTGGGAGAATATCTAGGAACTCTATTAATTTAAAATGTTTTCATAGGTTTTCAAATAAATAAGGTGGTGTATTTCCTTATTTTTGTACAACCAAACTAGTAATTAAGCTTTTGGGGACACCTGTCTCTTTGGATAAAAGGTGGTACCATGTATTTTACTATTGTGGAAGACAGTCCACCACCTTAAACAGGAGAGTCCGTCAGAACATCAGGAGACGCTACTTTACTGTCACGGTGACTGAGTTGCCCAGGCAGACTGTGGAGTCTCTATCCTTAGAGATAACCAACACCTATCTGGACACGGTCCTTGGCAACCAGCTCTTGGTGGCCCTGCTTGAGCAGGGTGGGTAGACCAGATGACCTCTGGAGGTGCTGTCTAACCTCAAACGTTCTATGATTCTGTTATAAAAACCCCTTTAGTACTACTAAATTTGAAGTGTCTTCCCTAGAATGGGACCCTCATCAGTACTTGGCATTATTAGTACCAATCCAATGAGCTAAATTTTGCTTCTACAGTTTTGAAAGATATTACACATCGTATTTCTAATGAAGACTTTGATTGTGAATCCTTATTTGTGGTTGTAGTAAATAGTGTCATAGTGACATACTTTATTTCATTTTTCATGTAATAGATGTTGATCCCAAAGCAGCAAACTGAATGGATAAAAGACCTTTGCTTGATAGCATTTTGTATCTTACATAAATGTATTATGAAACTGGATGTAGAATTTGAGATGAAAGAAATCTATATAAATCCTGTCCACTTTGAAAAAACTTGAATATGGATGTTGTGTTCACAGATAACAAACCACTGGAAAACTTGGAAACTTGCCTTTTCAGACTAATGAATATTAGAAAAGTCAATCTAGGGGGAAAGTTCACATATTTAATAACTTCTGTTGTGACTGAGAGCAAAAATTTATTTGTTTGTTTGCTTTAATGCACTTGATAAATGCTGAAGTTTGTTAAACAATCTGACAAGTACTAAGCAATTGCTTTACTTAAGTGTTTAATTCCTAACCTTACACTTGGGAAGAATATAAGGCTGTTGTCAGAGGATGTAGGGAGGCAACTAGGAAAGCTAAGGCCTCCTTAGAGTTAAACCTGGCAAGAGGGGTCAAGGACGACAGGAAGAGCTTCTTCAAATACATGGCAGATAAAACTAACACCAGAGGCAATGTAGGCCCACTGATGAATGGGGTGGGTGCCCTGGTGACAGAAGATACAGAGAAGGCAGAATTACTGAATGCCTTCTTTGTCTCTGTCTACTCTGCCGGAGGCTGTCCTGAGGAGCCCCGTACCCCTGAGGCCCCAGAGGAAGGCAGGGCAATGGAGGAGTTTGCCTCAGTTGATGAGGACTGGGTTAGGGACCAGTTAAGCAATCTGGACATCCATAAATCCATGGGTCCAGATGGGATGCACCCGCGGGTGCTGAGGGAGCTGGCTGAAGTCATTGCTGGACCACTCTCCATCATCTTTGCCAAGTCTTGGGAAACGGGAGAGGTGCCTGAGGACTGGAGGAAAGCAAATGTCACTCCGGTCTTCAAAAAGGGCAAGAAGGAGGACCCGGGCAACTACAGACCGGTCAGCCTCACCTCCATCCCTGGGAAAGTGATGGAACAACTCAAGACATATCAAGGATAAGAGGGTCATCAGGGGCAGTCAACATGGCTTCGCCAAGGGGAAGTCGTGCTTGACCAACCTCATAGCCTTTTATGAAGACGTAACAAGGTGGATTGATGATGGCAGAGCAGTGGATGTGGTCTACCTTGACTTCAGCAAAGCATTTGACACCGTCTCCCACAGCATCCTCACGGCAAAACTGAGGAAGTGTGGACTGGATGATCGGGTAGTGAGGTGGACTGCAAACTGGCTGAAGGAGAGAAGCCAGAGAGTCGTGGTCAATGGGGCGGAGTCTGGTTGGAGGCCTGTATCTAGTGGAGTGCCTCAAGGGTCAGTTCTGGGACCAATACTATTCAATATATTCATCAATGACTTGGATGAGGGAATTGAGTGTACTATCAGCAAGTTTGCTGATGACACCAAGCTGGGAGGAGTGGCTGACACGCCAGAGGGCTGTGCTGCCATCCAGCGAGATCTGGACAGGCTAGAGAGTTGGGCGGGGAAAAATTTAATGAAATATAACAAGGGAAAATGTAGAGTCTTGCATCTGGGCAGGAACAACCCCAGGTTCCAGTACAGGTTGGGGAATGACCTATTAGAGAGCAGTGTAGGGGAAAGGGACCTGGGGGTCCTGGTGGACAGCAGGATGACCATGAGCCAGCACTGTGCCCTTGTAGCCAAGAAGGCCAATGGCATCCTGGGGTGTATTAGAAGGGGGGTAGTAGGTCGAGAGAGGTTCTCCTTCCCCTCTACTCTGCCCTGGTGAGACCTCATCTGGAATATTGTGTCCAGTTCTGGGCCCCTCAGTTCAGGAAGGACAGGGAACTGCTGGAGAGAGTCCAGCGCAGGGCCACAAAGATGATGGAGTGAAGCATCTCCCTTATGAGGAAAGGCTGAGGGAGCTGGGTCTCTTTAGCTTGGAGAAGAGGAGACTGAGGGGTGACCTCATCAATGTTTATAAATATATAAAGGGTGGGTGTCACGAGGATGGAGCCAGGCTCTTCTTGGTGACAACCAGCAGTAAGACAAGGGGTAATGGGTTCAAGCTGGAACACAAGAGGTTCCACTTAAATTTGAGAAGAAACTTCTTCTCAGTGCGGGTGACGGAACACTGGAACAGGCTTCCCAGGGAGGTTGTAGTTTCTCCTTCTCTGGAGACATTCAAAACCCGCCTGGACACCTTCCTGTGTAACCTCATCTAGGTGTTCCTGCCCTGGCAGGCGGATTGGACTAGATGATCTTTCGAGGTCCCTTCCAATCCCTAACATTCTGTGATTCTGTGATAATGTTCTCAGTGTGGTGAATACCTACATGCAATCTGTATACAATACCTATATCCGATACCCAAAATTGAGCTTGTGTCGATCTAGCTCTTCTGGTTTATAGTTCATGTTTTGGTTTTATTTTTGATATTGTTATCCTTAAATGCTGGGGCTTATGGTAAAAGATAAAATCTATGAAAAATTCAATATCGAGGCAAAAGGAATGTTTCCAGGGCAATAACAGTGCCAATATGTATAACTGTATGTGACCATTAGTTCAGAGTCCTCATTTAAACTAACATTATTGTAGTGGGGAATTCTGATACTACCCTAAGGACCGTTCTGACAGTAACTGATCCAAATCCAGGCACGTACATTAAATAATGATCCTTGGGAAATGGAACTTGTGTGCATTTTGTTTCCATAAATATCTGTCTCGCAGCAAGAAAGACATTAGAAACCAAAAAGGAGCTTGAGGGAAGAGTGGAAGTAGATTAAACACGTTATTTGTATGCGTTATGAGGCAAAAGATAGCTTTGCTGATAGTCTTGTAATAAAATCTTTCAGGGCCCACATTTCCATGGAAGACGACTCCCAAAAGTAATTATTGTTTTCCTTTTCTGAAAGAGCCTTCCTAAGGATTTTTAGAAGAAGGTGTAACCCAGTAATAGTCTCAGTTTTGTTAAGAGACCTTGGAAAAAATGTGTTCATATTACTGCTGTTTTTAATTTGTGCTCGTTTGCAGATTGAGTATGTCTTCACAGATAAAACAGGAACGTTAACTGAGAACAACATGGAATTCGTAGAATGTTGCATCGAAGGGCACATTTACGTACCACATGTTATCTGCAATGGCCAAATTCTCCACGATTGTACAGGCATTGATATGATTGATTCTTCTCCAGGAGGAAGTGGAAAGGTATGATGACTCTTTCTCTTTTTGGTTTATATAATGAAACATGAAAATTGAACGGTGCTGATGAAGGGAATGTTAGAGATGTAACATCCTTGAATTTCACAAATCAAAGTAGGTAACTGCAGGAAATGCATTACAACATGAACATTTTTCTTTCCTGCTTTAGACTAAGATTTAAAAGCTTAATATGAAGTTTCCCAACTTAATGCAGCTGTAGAACTGCATTAAATAAAACCTAAAAATATAGAACTTTCTCTGGTTAATAGCTGAAGAAACATAATAGCTGGTTTCCATTTAAAATTAGGTACAATAGGGAAAGCAAGTCAGGAACCTCCTGAAGGGGGAAAATGAGTGCTCAGTGCAAACACTTAGTCATCACTGAGTGAAGATGTGGCCAGAGAATGGTTTATGATCAAATTAAATTACCTTTAAATATGACTTAATATAACCACATCTGAAATGTGCTACACACAGCATGTGTGTGCTGTGGCTTTTTTGCTGGATAGTGCAAAGTTAGTTGGAAGTTAAGGAGACTTCACATGTGAACTGATGAGCAGGGTATAAATGGGCAAGATAATCACAGCCAAAGGACAATATGTTTTAAAAAATGTATCAGTACAGTCTCAAATCATACTTTGGC
Organism: Caloenas nicobarica; assembly: GCF_036013445.1. Classification (NCBI taxonomy): domain Eukaryota; kingdom Metazoa; phylum Chordata; class Aves; order Columbiformes; family Columbidae; genus Caloenas; species Caloenas nicobarica. The sequence continues at coordinate 152,469,501 of NC_088245.1, read as the reverse complement.
CATATCCTTCATTATGGCAAAACAAGGCATCTTAAATATGTTGGTGTAATTCAACAGCCTTATGGTTTTCTCACCCTTGGCCCTCAGAATGTGGTCCCAAGATACACTGTGTTTTTTATCTTGGAATTATAATGACACAAAATTCCTATTGAACTGTACAGAAGAATAAGATTTAGACACGAAGATGCAGGTAGAACACAGCCAGGTATCCATGAAATAGAAATCTCCTTCTGGTGTCAGAAGCTGTCATTACCAAACCATATGAAATTTTATAGAAGTTGTTGACTCCAGCTGCCAAAATCCCCACACTCCTTTTATTTCGTATAGCTCTGAGAGGTGTTCAAGCTGCGTAAGAAATTGAAATCTCTAAATCCTGTTAACACTTGTGCTTCAGGTGCTGCATCCCTCTGTCTGGACTCAGGACTCCGAAAATTGTATCTTGACTAGTGTTTAATACAGGCTGTTAAAGTCGAAGCAAAAGTAAAGAAAAAAACCCTTTAGCCACATGTAAGAGCTCAGAGAGGGCAAAAGATGCACACTGTCTTTTTTGGGCATCAGCAGCTTGACTGGCATGGCGATGCTGGTAGCAGCTGTGTGGTTACTGCTGGGAGAGACTTGGCTCCTCCTAAGGGCAGGTGACCTGTGACACTGTCTTTATCTGATAATAAACAGTAATAGTTGGTGACATGCATAACCTTCCAAAAGAAGAGTTTTCAAATGAATGCTTTGAAGTGATCACACATGGTAACAACTATTCCTTTTATTTCTTAGGAGAGAGAGGACCTATTTTTCCGAGCTCTTTGTCTTTGCCACACCGTTCAGGTAAAAGATGATGACAGCGTAGATGGATTAAGGAAAAACCAGCTCTCAAGACCTTGTATATACATATCGTCATCACCTGATGAAGTTGCTTTAGTTGAGGGAATACAGAGGTATGTGTGTAATTAGTTATTATACTTTTTTAATCTAGGGATCTAATCACTGAAGTTCAAAATTGTTTTCAGCACAAAAATTGTAACAACAAACACCAAATCATCTAGAGGTGATCATTTTCTTAATATACAGTCATGATTGTTCATATTCATGAAGTAAAACCAGTTTGTTGTTATGTTTTGGTTTTTTGTTTGTTTTCCAGAACACAAGCTCGGTATTAAATCCTTATGACATACTTAAACTGGATAATTGTATTTTTGTTGTATTCATTCTTTTGATGCGTGTTTCATTTTACAGACTTGGTTACACCTATCTAAGGCTGAAGGACAATTTTATGGAGATCTTAAATCGGGAAAATAACATAGAGAAGTGAGTGGTTAAAAATATAACAGACTGATGAGGAGTTTTTATTGATGTGTTTAATAAATATTTCTTCTTCTATGCATTAATTTTTAATTCAGAGAAGAGAAAAATTGTACCTTTTAGTAGAAAAATAAATTATCTACTAATATTTATAATATTAACAGATCCCATAGTTCTGTATTTTCACTTATTCTATGAGCTTGACAGTATATGCAATATAAAATACTAATATAACAACAAAGATGTGGTGGCCTAATCTAATAGTTCCTAATAGTTTTAAGAACTATGTATGTTTTTCCTTTGTTATATGGTAAATAATATTTTCCTAATAGAAAGTGGTATGTGCCCCATTTTTTTTTCACAAATAATACATATACAATACAGGAGGGTAGTATCTGTAGAAAAAAAAATTATAGCTGGTTCAAATAAAATTTAAAACAGATACTGTAGGTTTTTTTGTTATTTATCTTTGACAGGTAGAATCAATTTTGTAGGCCATAGTATGAGTAAAATTTTCAACAACATTTAAATAGTACAGCTGTTCAATGGGATGTACATACTTTTGAAAATGTTACCTTGCACTTCTGTGGATGTCTGCTGGTTAAGGCTATTGTAGATCTGGGTCTTCCCGCATGCACACTCTGCTGACTGCACAGAGAATCTTGGACACAAATACAGGAACCCTGCTGTTATTTTCCCCCCTTTTAGGGGAGTGTGGAGGATTTTTCCCAAAGGTTACTTCAGACTTTTTGGCTCACCTCATAAGAACTGGAGTCAGTATCATTTGATGACTTATGAAAGCACCATAATTATTAGGAATTTTCTCCAAAATGCATCTCAGTTTGTAGCCATAGGCCTTATCCAGCTTCTTGTTAGAATCTGTTGTAACTTTTAATGAAATAAACACTGTGACCCTGCACAGATTTGAATCCCAGGCTGTTGTAAGGACTTAGAACCGAATGGTCTAATTAAATAAGCAGATCTATTTTATAAGCAAAATATTAACAGTGAGGAATTCTGAAGAGATTTGGATTAATGATTGGGATGCTTATATTTGTGCTGGAAAAAATGTCAGCTCTCTTAGATAAAAGGAAATAGATAAGAGAGTAAATTGTTGAAGTACATAAACTGATGAATTATACAGAATCAGTACAACAGGAGCTTGTATTCGTTTCCAGCTTCTAGAAAGGAAAGGAACATGGGATAAAATAATATCATAAAAACAATGGCAAATATAAAATCAGTAAAAAGAAATGTTTTTTTCCTTGTATAACTTGTCAGTCAATGCTTGAGCAAAATTCATGAAAATTAGAAAAGTATTAAAGACAGACTTCTCTGTAAACACCTATACAATTCAAGTCGTAAGGCTATGCCTAGGTATAATAGGTAGGAATTTACTTACTTTATGAGCAACTTAGTGCTCTACTGCAAGGTTTCTAGTCTTCTGCTTAAATAAATTATATTGACTATAATACATCCAAAGATACTTACGAACATCACGCAGACCAATTCTGTTTCAAGTAATTAGGAGCTGAGGGCCTCCCCCATTTATTATTTGTAACCTGCTGTTTCATTCTGTACTAATTGCATATTCCATAATACCCAACTTAATTTTCCATGTTAGAAGCCACATTTTAGTTGACATGCTCGAAGTCGTAATAACCAGTTTAGGGATCTGGAAAAGCCGAGTTTTTTAAAAAATATTCTGTTTCTGTTTCAGGTTTGAATTATTAGAGGTTTTGAGTTTTGATTCTGTGAGGCGGCGAATGAGTGTGATTGTTAAATCTTCAGGAGGTAAGGCTGTCACATTCTGTTTCTTCTTAGATGTTTTAGTTTCACTTGAATTTATTTCAGGTTTATCAAAGAGTTAAGCATTAATCACAGTCTGTGTGCCTTGCTTTATAAAAAAGAGGACCAAGTACCAGCATGAGTACAAATGTTATAAAAAAAGCTGGAAGGAATCTTTTTGAAGACTTAGTAGTTTGGATGTTTTTTTGAAGAAAGATATATTTGGCCATTTTGAATTCCATATGCTGTCTCTTTTAGGTGATATATATCTGTTTTGTAAGGGAGCAGATTCTTCCATATTTCCTAGAGTCAAAGAAGGCAAAATTGACCAAATACGCTCCAGAGTTGAACGCAATGCAGTGGTAAGATTCCATTTTATTGATCTGTTTGTGTGATATCAGTGTCAAAAAAAGAGAAAGTGTTCTGACCTCCTGCTTGATTTGGTCTTCCCAGGCACTGAGGTTATTTTATGCCAAAGTGCAGAAAGGCTGTGTGGGCAACAGTCTGTTATTTCCTTACATGAATCTGTCTTCCATCTCATCTTCCAAATGGCAGTTGTGGTGAGAGATGAGTGTGTTAGATACGCACAACTCTGTTATACCAGATGTCGTCAATTAGCTTTTTAGTATGGCGCTGTGGTGGTTGAATTAACTTCTGAATGAAAGAAAAGTGACAAACTTCACTGAAAATCTTCTGCCAGCTTTCAGTCCCCAACCTTAACAATTGTGATTTGCTGTCTTTGCTTTACAAGCTCTTAGAAGAGGAAATCCATTGGAGCACAGTGTAGCAACAAATGTGCTTCTTATGGGGAAACAGTGCAGTGATCATCCTTATATTTATATTTTTGCTGGCTAAAATGAGCTTTGAACTTCCTGGTCACCTTCAAAATCAAAATCAGAATTTGGTTTTACCTAAAAAATAGTATTTAGAGTTGTAAAATACTGAATTTTGCTGTGTCCAAAAATATGAAAAACTCATTGCAATGGAGTATGACTGCCAGTCTTATAAATAGGATAAAGTTTGCTGGCATCCTGTACTCAAACTGAAGACAAAGTAATGTTACAGATATGTGAAAAATACCTACAGTGTTACCTGCTTTTGTTTTGAAGGGAAACTTCAAAACTCTTTGCTAAAGTGCTTTGCTAAGCTTTACTGTATGAAACAGCTGTCTGATAACTACAAGTGAAGGAGGCTAATGAAACTGAAATAAGTGTTTACATATCATGCCCATCCAATGTCTGTCCAGAGAGAAAACCAGCCCAACAGCTCTTTCCTCATGCTGGATAACTGGAAATAGAGCTGGCTCCTACATGCAGAAGCTTCTGAAAGAAGGTAGAGGCAGCCACCTGGCACCTGCCCTTACCAACAGCAAGAGTCAGGGAGCGCTTTTAATGCTGCTTCTTCTTGGATTGGTAATAAGTAACTATGCAAAGACCTACTGGATTTGAAGTTTATGAAGATAAAGTGCCAGTTAAATGGTGTTGAGAGAGGCAATATAGTTGAGTGGCAAAACTTTCTTTCTGTGTACGTAGCTTTTTCCCTCCTTACACAGTCTATAATACCCCCTTTCTTATTCATCATGCAGTCTGAAAGTCTCATCCCGTGTGAAACACCCACAGCTAAGTTCTAGTTTTCACTAAAATGGCACACTTGGTATTCATTTTCAACAGTCTCTGTTTTGTCCTTGTCCCTGTCTCTGCTGCAACACAGCATCAAAACCAGACTCTGCAGAGCTACTATTTATATTATTATTTATTCTGACTCATCCTGCCTAATTATACACATAGGGAAGGAAACCTTTAGCTTGACTCTTCTTCCCCTGGTAATCTCATACATCCAGTTGGGTGACTGAGCTGTTTCTCTTCTGGAGGACTGAGGTTTGTCCCGCAGGTTGTACCTGCTCCCAGGGCAGCAAGGAATCAAGCTGACGAATGTTCTAGTCTAGACTACACTGTACTAGTCTATACTATACTCACTTCACTAGAAGAGTAGCGAGACTCTTCATGTTAATAGTAAAATCATTCAATGTTTCGAATATTCCAGCATACACACCAGCAAGAACTCTAAGAAGGGTTTTCTAAGAGGCATTTTGTTTCTTTTGATTACGTTATTTAGGAGGGACTGCGAACGTTGTGCGTTGCGTATAAAAAGCTCACAGCAGAAGAATATAGCTGCGCACAGAAACTGCTTCAGAATGCAAAGTTGGCCCTCCAGGACCGGGAAAAGAAATTGGCAGAAGTGTATGAGAAAATAGAAAGAGATTTTATTTTGCTTGGTGCTACAGCTGTTGAAGATCGGTTAGTACATTTCTTATTTCCTTATGTTTACTGATATTACCAAAGTAGTTGAAGACTCTCTCATAACTCTTTTTCTGGGTTAGAGGTTTGTTTGAAAAACCCTTTATGTGAATCACCTCCATACCCTTAGCTTGCTAAAGTTACACGTGGTAACTTTATAATTTAGTAAGCTAGTAATAATAGTTAAGTGTACAAAAATTGCTATATTCAAGCCATTGGCATGGAGTTCATGTAACACCTTATTGAGCAAATTGTAGGGAAAAGTTTTAGAAGAAAGAACCACAAAATGAATATTGAGGAAAATAAGGAAGAATCTTTCAGTCTTAAAAAAAAATTCAAAAACTGTCTGTTAAAACTAGGAAGTCACTTTAATAACTCAGCAGTACTTCAGTGTTTGATGTCATTAGCTAAAGCACTGAAAATGTTTTAATCAAAGTACTTATCTGAGGAATTAAGCGTGTTGTCTTTTAGGCTATATAAATGAAAGGGGAACCTTTGAGCACTTTGAAAGCATCAAAACTATTTATTTATAACGTGCTATTCCCCTAAACATTTTCCTTGGGGAAAATTCTTAGATCTGATTACTTTTGTTGGAATTTTTTATTTGGTTATGGAAAACTTTCAATACGGACCTCTGAATTTCTCATTTCCAAGCAGTCTATCAATGTATGTTGTCAATTGATTTCCACAGACTACAAGAAAAAGCTGCTGATACTATCGAATCGCTCCAGAAAGCTGGAATTAAAGTTTGGGTTCTGACAGGAGACAAAATGGAGACTGCGGCAGCTACTTGCTATGCTTGCAAACTCTTCCGGAGAAATACACAATTACTTGAGCTAACCACAAAGAAAATTGAGGAACAGAGTTTACACGATGTGCTTTTTGACCTAAGCAAAACTGTCCTAAGACACAGTGGCAGCTTAACCAGGGATACTTTCTCAGGGTAAGGAAAAATTTGAATTTTCAAGCCAGGAATGGGGTTCTGTGCATTTCGTAAGCAATGAAATGATTGATCCTTAAGAGCAGCAGCATCCTATGTTTCAGTTTCTGTTGTTAAAGTGTGAATTATTGTGTGGTAATTAAGTATAAGTTTGTTCCACGTAAGTTTACACTTTCACAGTCCTGGTTCTTTCTCATTTCTAGTACCGCTTTAACTGTTAAAAGAAAAATCACAACTGACATTGTGATTATATATTTTTCCACTGTAAAAAATATTTATTCTTGGAAAAAAACCTATTGTAAAGTAAAATATTGTTTCTAACTTTTTAAAAGGAAGCAGGTATGATGTATTCCTGTAATCAGAGTTAGTATGTGATGTGACTTTCCTGATAAGACCAAGGCCACAGAGAGCAACAGTATATGGCCCTCTTCCTAGGGAAGGTTATGCTATGTTTACAGACACGAGGCAGGCAACAGTGTAGTAACAAATCTTCTAGTGTGCATAAAAATTCTTAAAGTACCCTAAATTTTAAAGAAATCACTGACTTCTGGGTATTTTTCATATCTGTAGATGGATAGGTATTGTGGATACAGAAGTGAAACAGAACATGGTATAGATAGAAAATGGCATTACAAAGCAAAAAAACCCCATAAAATGTAAAGTATGCCTTATACAAGCAGTAAATTAGGCTACTTATTTGAAGCTTCGTAGCTGGTACACATTACTTGCTATTTTTTTTCCACTATAAAGACCTAAGAATCAGATTCTAAAATATTTTTATCATCTGCAGATGTTCAGAAGTTACTGGTCTTCCCGACATAAAGGCACATATTTGATTTGGTTTTCTTTTTAATATGGAACTAGCTAGCAAGTACATCTTATATGCGCTTGTAGTAAGTTTGTATTAGAGGAACAACAAGCTAACAAGCATTTGTGATATTATTTTAGCAGAGAGTTTCTATAGCTCTTAGCATTACAGCTTGAAGCTCTTGGCCAGAGCATTATTCTTAGCTCTCCTTAGACTTTAAACCTCATTGGTCTAATCGAGAACATTTATATATTCAGATAAATAAAACATATTTCTCTATGTCATCTGTACCATAATTAGCTTAAGTCTCACAAGGTATGTTTAAACATGTTTGTTTAACTTTTTGTGCAATGCAAATTTTCTAGATATTAAGACTCGTCAGAAGTTTTTTGTCTTTGGCTCCAGGTTTGAAGAATGTGCTAAGATAGTAATAGGAGGATTCTGCCTGGATGTTCCAATTCAGGCTGAAAATCTTTCACTATAATACATCAAACATTCAGTACATTGTCTGGACTTCATCATCATACATTTTTGGTTTATATCATTGTATATTAATGGCATTGCCCTATTTGTGGCAATGGTAACAAAGTGCTGAAAATATCTGAATTGTTATTAAATATAGTTTACAGTACTCTATTTGTCAAAAATAGCTTGTGTTCTAGTAGTGAAGATGGACATGCTTAAAACATATTAATATTAGTATTAATAAAGATGGTGTTTTCCTCACAAACATTGGTCTTGGTGAAACTGTGTCTTGAAGATTCATGCACAGTAGTATGACCTCGGAGCACTGAAACTAGAGCACAAATAAACCTTAATGAATGTTTTTACAACACTCACTGCTGAGCTGGAGCCTGAGGCTGCTGTGTGATGCAGGCACATTGCAAGGGCATTCTGAAGTAAGTCATTTGGATGCTGCAAAAAACCTCTCCTGTGGCATGGGCCATCTTCCCCCATTGTTCAGGAAATGTTCTTGTGGTAAACTGCGCTTCACGCGACCACGTTTACACTCCTAGTGATGTCCAAAGTATTACAAGTGTACCCGTAATAGATCAATGTATTAATAATATATTGTAATATTATAGATAACATCTGTAATAATTATAATATTATAATTACAGGTATACCTGCACTGGAGCTTGACACCACACTAAACACAAAGTATACATGCTGTAAACGCAGGCAGTGGCTTGATCTCTCCAGGCCAGCAAAAATCTCTTCTAGGCATTTCTTTCAAAGCACGGTTTACTTCCTTAAATAGACCCTTGAAAAACAAGGTTATTTTCTTCGTCGAAGTAGATTTCAGAGCACCAAAGGCCTTTCCCTTCAACGTTTTTCTCTATATTATGGAATATGCCACAAAATTAACTTTGTTCCCGCAGCTCGGTTTACCTCACCGCAGTTTTTGCAGCCCTTTCAAACCAAACTGAAAGGTCATTAATTACACACTCATACTCACTGGTGAAGTCACTGAGGTATAAGGTTTCTGTCTTTGAGCTGGTGAAGCACTGAATGTTTTCAACGTAATCTAGAATTTTAAAATGTCATAAATATCAGTCCTATGCAATGAATTTCCTTTAAAAGTGTATTAATTTTGCAGTATTCCATGCTCATTATTTTTTCATTAATTAATTTTCACAAAAGAACTATTGCCAAATTAAAAATGTGTCTGAGAATTTCACAGTGACTCTTAGTTTATATTTTATCCTTGAACAGACTTTCAACAGATATGCAAGATTACGGTTTAATTATTGATGGAGCAGCATTATCATTAATAATGAAACCAAGACAAGATGGGAGCTCTGCTAACTACAGAGAGCTCTTTCTTGAAATTTGCAGGAACTGCAGTGCAGTGTTATGCTGTCGAATGGCACCTCTGCAAAAAGCACAGGTTTGTATTTCATTTCATTACTGCTTGTTGGCTGTGCACATATGTAAATATTGAAAGTCAATATTCTGTATGACTAATTATGATAATTTAAAATGTTACTGTTCACTTTTGTATCTTCTAAAATGGAAAAAGAAAAAAAAAAAGGTGGGGAAAATGTCTACTGGCAAGCAATTTAGATAATGGTATGCTAAAATGGCACCCAGCTGTGCACCTGAATTTGATTTAGGTACATATTGTGCGAATTTGATGGTTGTTACCTGCTGATAAATGAACATATTTAATGAACTGAACTAATTGCTTCCTTTTTAACCCAACAAGTTTTGAGTAGTCTACTGTCTGTTGATACTACAAGAACCTGCATTATTTATTACTGTAGAGTGATATTTCTTCTCTATTTTTAACATAAGTGGGAAGCCAAGAAAGAAGGATCCAGACAGAAAAATGTGTGCATTATCATTTTTACGTACTTCTTGACTATTATATACTAGTTTGTATCAAGTAAAAACATATCCTTCCATTACTGAAACATCAAAATATAGTTTGAAGAACTTTTAAAGGAAACAAACGTTGGAATATATGCTTCTCTTTCCTTTCATGCTGTCGTGTCTTTTTCTCAGTGCTTAGGTAGCTCTTATTCATTTTAACAGGTGTATTTAGTCAGCAATTTTAGCTGTCAGGAACTTTGTAGTTTTGAGTTGCAGCTGACTGGGTACCAAATTTGCAAAGGAGATCATTTATAATGGAGAGATTTGAAGTCAAATTTTTAGACAGTTTCTGTGTCAACAGTGTTTAGATATATACAGAGTCCTATTATCTTTTCTTAAATAGTAAGAAAAAAATTCAGCACAGTTAAGAAAGCAGAATCAGTCTTTAGTTTCAGGATATCTTTGGAATTGTATGCTCTGGAAACCTTTTATTAATGCTCTTACATGGCATTAAACAATCTCAACAACATCTTCCTTTCTTCTGCTCTTCTTTCCTCCTGTCCATCTCTCTCAAAATAGTTTGGAAGTATTTGAAAAATATTTTTTTATATTTGGAGCAAATACTTTCAACATGAAGTAACTGCTTTGATCTTTATGCAAAGTAGTTGCATCAGGTAATATTGGTTTCATGTCTCTTCACAGAATGTATTATATAACTCTGGTAATTTAAAATTAATTTTACACTCATACAAAATAAGCAAACTGTTACAGAGAAGAGTTTTTAACACACTTTTTTTTCCAGATTGTAAAATTGATTAAGTTATCAAAGGAGCATCCTATCACATTAGCAATTGGTGATGGAGCAAATGATGTCAGTATGATTCTAGAAGCACATGTTGGTATAGGTAAGTGTGCTTTTTAGAATACTAATTCAAGTGAAATCACGAAAAACATTTACTTCTTAAAAAGAGGCTGTCTCAAATAATCAGTTATACGTTTTGTAGACAACTTTTAGGGAATTTATCACAAGAATTTTACGAGTTACAATGGTGATTTCTTATTAAATGTCATAACTTCGTTATATAATTTTTCAAATAATTGTGTCTATTATTGTGCCAGCTGTGTCAGCTATTAAACAGCTTCATCACTTTTTTTTAAAGGAATCATTGGCAAAGAAGGTCGTCAAGCAGCGAGAAACAGTGACTATGCAATACCTAAATTTAAACATTTGAAAAAAATGTTGCTTGTTCATGGGCATTTTTATTATGTTAGGATATCTGAACTTGTGCAATACTTCTTTTATAAGGTAGGAGAATGCATATTCTAATTACATAAATCTCAAAAATGTACGTGGTAATATCTAACTATATGTAGTTTGTGCAGTCAATGATGCAAAAAAGCAATAATTCCATAAAGAGATTTTGCTGAGTGCCAGATGCAAAGCTGAAATGGGATTATTGTTTTTGTCCAGACAATGAAGTGAAAAAGCAGTTATATAGATATATTCTGTAATTTATGGTATGTTTAAAAGCAAAATTTCCCTTTTTTTTTTTCTCTCTCACAAATTCCAGCACAAACTGTTCTACTTGTTTTCAGCACCTTCTGGACTGTCTCTACAGAGACCTTTTAAATCAAGTTGGAAATAGCATTGGAGAACTTAGCATAACTTAATTTACATACAGTTTCTAAATTCATTAGGATAGTGTAGTTAGAGAAAGTTTAAGATGTTGATCCCCCTATTTAGACAGTTTTGTCATGTGTAAATGTTGGGATCCAATCAAAGTTCTTTCAGTAAGCAGGGAAAGATTATAGAATGGAACCTTCAGAAAATAATCCAGGGTCTTGGTGTTTGACTATATGTGTAGTTAAAAGAGGATGAAGATTGGGGTCACAGCTCAAAGCATCCCAAAATTAATTTGCTGTGAGCCATGCTAATCAGAGTACCCGTGCTTGCTTAGCACTATGTGTGTCCTGTGGATTGTGCTTTATGTGCTTTGCCTTAACTGAGTTGTGCTCCTGGACTGCGGAATTCATTCACCTTGAATTTTGAAACTGTAGCCTTGTAAGTTTGCTTTCAAAAATATTTGAAGTATTTTTCTTAACACTAGTACAGTAAGATTACGAATGTCGATTATTAATGTATGCAGCTCTTTCTACTGTTCCTGCAATGTTTACTATTGCTAGTGTTATAAGACTATGATATACATAGCTCTACTGTTGTACCTCATATAAATTAGCACTTATATTTCACTTGACGACTGTGTCACTTTGTCTTTCAGAATGTCTGCTTCATTTTTCCTCAGTTTTTATATCAGTTCTTCTGTGGGTTTTCACAACAGGTTAGTTGTTCTTTTTCCTTCACTGTCACATTTTCTCTTTGGCTTCTTTTTTTTTTTTTTTTTTTTTTTTTTAATGGATCCTTTAACACTGTTCAGCTGAGAAAATTTCAAGGTTAGTTTACACGTTGTAAAAAGAAGAGTACCACTTTTGGTTCATATGGTTTTCAGTGGCAATTGCAGTTAAGTTACAGAAATTCGATTTTATGAATTATCATAAAAGCAATGTTATTTTTAAAGTCAAAGAATACAGGAACCCAAAATCTGGAAATGGCAATGCAAAGTCAAATGGCTATTTGGATTAAGTGTATTGAACGTGGACAGAGGCAATCCTGAAAGACAGATGATTGAACTAGTTGTTCACTCTTAGAAGTCAGAATGAAAATGGAACAGTAAATTAGTCTTCACTGGGGTGTGCAGGCATGAATTGCAAACTTCAGACAAATAGCAGCATTCAATTAGTTGAAAAGGAAAAATAAACAGGGAAAGATAGAGGAGAAGTGAACTGCTGCTCTCTAGAAAAGTGCCATCATTCAAGAGAGGATCCAGTATTCTCCTTTCTAAATTGTTGTTTATTTGCTCTTCCCCTTTGCTCTTGTCTAATTTGTGCAGAGAAATCTACCTCTTCTTTCTTCTGAATGAGGGAGCAAAAAACAATGAATGAATGACTGGACAAAAAGAGTATTAAGTTTGCAGGATTGGACAAGAGGAGGGTTTAATTGGGAGGAGATAATACTGTTGCTTTGAATTTGTGGCATGTCTCAAAAGAAAGCTTCAGGAGGAGCAAAAATGACAACTCTATTTTTTTTTTGTCTGTTTTGATTTTATTTTCAAATGACCATTGAAAACTTGTAGGTTTTTTTTTTGAACATTGTTAGGATTTAGATATGAAAGCATGTGTTGATGAAAATGTAGTTGTAGAACTTCCTCTTCTTTTAACTGCTAACTATAATTCTGAATCAAAAAGCAGGGTTTGACAGTGATTTTGATGGCATAAATGATCACCTGATAGGTTTTGAGAAACAGACAATTTTTGATGGGGTGGTGTGGTGCGTTTGAGTGCTAGTTACAGTGATTATAGAATCATTTTGGTTGGAAGAGACCCTCAGGGTCATCAAGTCCAACCATAACCTAACTCTAGCACTAAACCATGTCCCTAAGACCCTCATCTAAATGCCTTTTAAACACCTCCAGGGATGGTGACTCCAACACTTCCCTGGGCAGCCTGTTCCAATGCCTGACAACCCTTTCCAGGAAGACTTTTTTCCTAATATCCAATCTAAACCTCCCCTGCTGCAACTTGAGGCCATTTCCTCTTGTCCTGTTGTTTGTTACCTGGGAGAAGAGACCAACCCCCTCCATGCTACAACCTCCTTTCAGGTGGTTGCAGAGAGCGATCAGGTCTCCCCTCAGCCTCCTTTTCTCCAGGCTGAACAGCCCCAGTTCCCTCAGCTGCTCCTCATCAGACTTGTGCTCCAGACCCCTCACCAGCTTCGTTGCCCTTCTCTGAACTTGCTCCAGCACCTCAATGTCTGTCTTGTAGTGAGGGGCCCAAAACTGAACACAGGATTTGAGGTGGGGCCTCACCAGTGCTGAGTACAGGGAGACGGTCACTTACCCATTCCTGCTGGCCACACTATTCTTGATACAAGCCAGGATGCTGTTGGCCTTTTTGGCCACCTGGGCACACTGCTGGCTCATGTTAAGCTGACTATCAATCAACAGCCCAGGTCCTTTTCCACCAGGCAGATGATACATACATGGAAAAGTAGTTCAGAAGGAAGAAGAATCGAAGACATGTTGCAGTGTTTCTTTGTACAGCACATTGCAGCCACCCACAGCTGGAGAACCTCTAGAGTTTTCCCAGTCCCTACCTGCATGTCTCTACATTATATAGGCGTGGAGTGGTTAAAAGCGGGGGATGGATGTGCCAGAGAAGAATTTCTGCCTCTACAGGAGTCTACTGTTGTTCAGTTTGGGTAGTCTGGAGTTGGTCTTGCAATTGAAATGATAGAAGGACCAGACTATTAAATCAATCTTTTAGTTGAGCTTTTTGTCCTCCAGACGAATGGGGTGCCAGTGCAGAGTTGTGTCTAGTATCAGTTAGCAGCTATTCAAGGATATTTGCCTCCATTGTGAAGGAATGTAGTTTTGATTTTTCTGAAGAAGTTGACTCATTTGTTTCAGTTTAAATGTCATGCAGTAGATAAAATTAAAACTAACTGATTTAATTCTTTTCATCTACAGACTTTATACGATACTGCGTATCTAACACTGTACAATATCAGCTTCACTTCCCTTCCTATCCTCTTGTACGGTCTAATGGAACAACATGTCAGTGCAGACACACTCAAGAGAGAGCCTTCCCTATACAGGTAAAATTAATACATTGTGCCTTGAAGTTTAAATGTTCATTTGTGGAATTTACCTCTGTGTTATATCCAAAGTCCTCAGGATTTCTTTACTAGGTTGCAGTAGGCCATCAGATATACTGCAACAGAAGGGTTGAAAACCACCTGCACTGTCTGTAAACTACAATAGATAGCATCTGGTTTTGCATGTATATTTACATACTGCAATCCACACGATTCTTTTGCTACATTAGTGAGCAAGAGCAAAATCGAAATTACTGTTCTACAATCAAAATGTGATTTATTTCTGTGCTTTCTATTTCCTTCAGCCATGGGGAGCAGAAGTGTTTTAAGAAGATAAAGCGTACTGTTTTTTCCATATACATGTTTTATTCTGAAAGGAAAGAGGACTGAGTGGTAGAGTGTTGTATCATAGGATGTGTTTTCTGTGGTATCCAGCACCATCCTCTGCATACTGTTGACTGACTTCTGTGCACTGAAATTATGACTGATTTAGATTCTTAGCCACTTAACTACAGTTCTTGCCAACTAACTGCGTGTGGCCATCTACATTAGGAACAGTGCCCAGTTTCAATTTTGTAGCTGCAAAACCAGTACATTTTAGAGAGTGGTAACAGTAGATAATCAAAGAGAACATTTTTTGAGAGGTCATATTAGGTGCCTAAAGGTTAATCAATGCAGTGATATGTTTTTAACTGTGAGATTGAAGAGAAATATAAGATATTACTCTTGAAACCCAATCTCCCCCCATTTTTATTTTCTCTTCTATATTTTGAGTGTTTTCCATTTAGAAATGATTATTCAGAAGACCTTTTAGTTTTTCGATAGCTAGCAGGGTTTGTTTGGTCAAAAACATTTGGGTGTTGATATCTAACAGGTTCTACTGCTAAGGAGTTTTGGGAAATAATGCGGTTGTTTTGGGCCAGAAGAGGCTGCTGTTAGCCACATATAGTTTTGCACCGTATATTGGTAATCTGGGGAGAAATGACCTCATATGGTCATCAGACAGTTTTTAAGTGCATTTAGTGAAAATATTGTTTGGTAGTAAATGATTCTGTAGTTCAGGGTTTTCATATAACTGTGTTCTGATTTAATCTAATGTGGTTTATGATATGTATACGAAGTTGATATATACTCATTCTGTAGGCAAGAACTGAAGTTGTAATATTTAAATTATGATGTCATAAGAAAATACACACTAGTGAACAGTTCTGTTGCTGACCAGTCCCTGTATTTTTGTAGGAAAACATTCAAGCAATCCACTTCGACCTAAAGTTTCAACTCACCTGCAAAAGTGTTTTTTACGTGTTCCACATACAATTAATATTTTGTTCTGTTACAGCACTCTGTACAATAGTACTCCATGAGAAATAAAGCAAAGTCTCCAGAGACCTCTAGTGTTTCCATTTAACATCTACAGTGGATCATCACATACACAGCAGATACCAGAAAAAAGATACCTTTGGAAAAAGATGGAAAAGTAAACAAGTGCAGCACAGGATAATTTGCCATGCAGTTGAAATAAGCAGAATTGCAGGCAGCAGTTAAATGGGTTTAGTAAAAATTTAATTTAAAAAAAAAAAAAGAGAGGAGACGCTCAAGAAGGATCTGGATGTGAAGTGGTAGACAGTTGTCATGTGGAAATGTGATGGGTTTGCATGCGGTCTCTTAATTCTTTTTCTTTCAAAAAACAATATGAGTGACATCATTTGTCTCAGCTTTTTGAGCATGCTGATAATGAATGCATATATCTTGTTTTACACAGAGATGTTGCCAAGAATGCTTTGCTGCGCTGGCGTGCATTTATTTATTGGACATTCCTAGGAGTGTTTGATGCTGTGGTATTTTTCTTTGGTGCCTATTTCTTGTTTGACAATACAGTTGTGACCAGCAATGGACAGGTTAGTGTTGGATTTGATCAGTCGATCAAAGGTAATTTTTTTAAACATCAAGCGTGCTGTGAACGTAGTTTTAATTGTTTTCTTCGAGATTGCAACACAGATGGTAACTGTTTTTTTGAGTTATGGTGAGATAGATGGGTTATCTGTTTAACAAAGTCTGAACTATGCAATAGGAATTCTGTGTATCAGTAAACAGAACTGTAGCATTAGATACAAGTTAGGAGAACTATATGTCATGAATTCCAAGTATTCCTTCAGAATTTACATAGTAACTTTTCTGTTTTGTGCTTAACATGCATCTGTTGAATATCTGATTAACATATCAAAAGACTCTTGGTAGAGTAGTTATGAGTGATCATAGAAGAGCTTAAATGCAACAAGCTTTTTAATATTGCAATTATTTTTTACATATGGCAGCTTAAAATAATCTCTACTTGCTTTGCAGTCACATGAATGCAAATTTTAAGAACTTTTGCATTTTATTTATTTTACCCATTGATATTTTGGTCTATTTTATTTGTGTGCTTTTTTTTTTCTTTTTGCTACTTGCTTCTCTTCCTATCCTCAGCTAATGACAACCAGCACTCACATGGTAAGACTATTGTGGATTTGTCATGATATCCATTTCATTCTTCACTGTTCTTTAATTAAACTGTTAAAGAGCAGTTAGGTATTTCCTATAATTATTTCAAAATATCACTTAAACCTATAGATAGAAATGGTTTTTAGTGTTACTTTGTAAGTACCTAAAATATAAAGAACTTATGTGGAATATAAATATGTTAAGGTATATGTGGTGCGGTAAAGAGCCATGAATTTTTAAAAATACATAGGCATTTTGCTTCCTTGAGTTTTGTTATTTTGTTCTATGCTTTTCTGTGACTTTTTGTTGCTGACTCTCCCCACTGTAGGAAATTTATTACAGTTTATGCTATAAAGTGCTTGAATGGCTTTAGAAAAGACCTTCTAAGTGAGAGAAAATAAACTGGGCACGATTTTGTTGACTACACGTTTGCTGCATTTGCTAGAAGTGCGATATTCAAATATTAAATTAAATACCATTTTTGTGACATCTGTCAGGGAAATGAACTTTTAGTGTGTGAGAGAACACTTGTTAAAGAGCTTTTGTAAGGACAATGAATTTCCATTAGACATAACTGTATACTGCAGTATTTCTTTTTCTGGTACCATTATGTTCTCTGTTAGATGTTTAAAACTCTGCACCGGCTTATATTTATAGTCCTGAAAATTAAACTTCTCATACCTGTACACATTTTGTAAATAGTTTGTGCTGCAAGTATTCCAGCTGGGTTTCTTTTTGAAATTTTAGTCTATTTCTGCTGCACATATTAAATCAAATTCTTCTTGATAAAGCTCTAAAACCAACTAGTCCCTAATTTCCAAATTTTGAATGTTTGTGTCTACAACTAGGTACCCATGTTAATATTTGATGATAAAATGTGTTGCTTGATGAGCCAATTCTGACACTTGCGTGTCAGAGTGGGTTAGAAAATTCATCACCATTCAGCATGCATGCTTGTGCGTATGTATAAAACTTACACATTTTGAGTTGCAATTTTAGATTTAAAGACTTGGCAGTGTTAGTGTTCAGGAATAGTTGGACGTACATATGTGAGTTCATACATACATGAACGCTAGTTGGTGTTGATGGTTATTTCCAAGTATTTAAATCATGCTCATGTCTGGAAAAAATTAATTAAATATTTGAAGATTTGAAAGATTTACCGCAACCATGTGTTATTATGAAACAGGAAAAGGGTAGCAAACAAGAAAGGGGATAAAAGGGCTGAAGATAACACTAATACTATAAATGAGATAAGGTTATTCAAGTTAGGTTCTAAATTATTAAAATGGGTGCTGAAGAGAAAATTTTGAATTCTTCTTTCTTTCCCTCCAGAAATGAACCAATCACCGTTGTTGCAGAACTAGTAAAAAGTGAAGAAAGTCAATGTCTTTTCACTTAGACTCATGCCTGTGTCAGACTAAAATTTACACACCCTTAAACTTGCTTCCAAACGTAATCTCCCCAGGATGTTTCTCAGTATTTAGAAATTCGTTTGAAACTGTTGCATATCACGTTACTAGAAAAATGGAAAAGTGCACTTTTAATTGCTGATATTTACTTCATAAATGCCTGCCTCAGTCATTTCATGGTAAACAAAACTAAGGTGCCAAAGATTTATCTCTTTTTGTTATTAATTTGTGATACTGCTTTGTGGATGGTGTTCCACTTTGGATATGACATGGTTGGTGGTGTAAAAACATATAGTCAGAGACCAACTACATAAGGAAGATAAGAAGAAAAGAAGGCACCGTAGGAGTAGTTGCACATTGTCAATATCAAATTAGTTTACCCATATAATAAAATGTGTTTCCTGTATGATTGTTTTTATTTTAATATTTTATGCAGAGTGGATTAAACATAGTTGTTAAGCTGTGTTCAGAGATAGGTAGGAGAAACTAAGTTAAAAGGAATAACAGAATGGGAGATAGAAAACAGCAGGGAAGGAGGTGAGTGGAATGATGAACTGGAACATGGAAGATACAACAAATAGAGTTTCAGAAGGAAGAGGGGGAAGTCTTGGATAGACTGGGAGCAGAGCATAGAAAAATATTTGTAGATAAACTAGATGTTAACGTGCCTGACAGTATTCAAGAAGCAACAACGTCCTCAGACACATGGTGTGAATTTTGGGATTGACCTATACAGAGAAAGGAGTTGGACTCGATCCTTGTGAGTCCCTTCCAACTCAGGACATTCTATGAAATTGAGCAGCCTTATGGAGTCTGATGTCCCTGTGCTATGACCTCATTTTCTGAGCCAAAATGATGGCTAGGTGAAGGGTTTGGTTGCAGCTCAATGCTTTTCTATCTAGCTTGACAGAGACAGGGGAAGGTTGTTTCAGTTTTTTTAATTTAATCTAGAAGCTTTTTTTGGAAATACCAACACAGCTGTTCAATATTCAGAAACTTAGACTGACACTAGGCTCTCTGAGACATGCCAGGTATGAGTATTGTAAAATTTAACTGCAAGAAGAAAGTCAGTAAATAGCACAACTTGTAGTTCCTGAATCAGATTCCTGTCCAGTTTTAACCGCACTGATTATTTTTTTTTTTTAGGGCATGCAAAATATTGTAGCAATGGCATGACCCTATAAAAGTATTATATTACACATCAAAGTAAAAGGTCAAAATGTTGGAGGTTTTCTGCAATTTGTCTTGTGTTCTGTACACTTGGTCACATATTGAGTAATTTTTAAATAATGAAATACTCAGAATAATGAATCTTTCAGCCAGTCATTTGTTGATTTTTTTTAAAATGATTTTCCTTTCCCAGTTGATCAGATTATCTCAGCCTAGTTTCCCACAGACTTCTGTCTTGTGGCTGGCCATGGTCTCCAGAGTTGTTCCCATGGCAGCACATTTGTGTAATTGCTTGCCCGTGTGGATCCCCTGTCATGTAATACTGGCTAAGCTCATACAGAATGATATCGATGGGAAGGGACCCTGGAGGTGATACAGTTCACGTCCTTGCTTGGTGCAGTTGCTTAAAGCTTTGTGTAGTCTTTTTCAAGTTTTGAATATCTCTGAGAATGGAGATTCTACAACCCTCCTGGGCAACTTGTTCCAATGTTTTTCTGCCTTCGTGGTGAAAAAATTTCTCCTAATACCAAAGCAGAATTTTTCTTGTTGCTGAAGAGAGGTCTGTTCTAGCTCTTCATCTTTGTAATTGTTCTTCAGACATTTGTGAGCAGCTACAAGGTTGTTCCTTAACCTCCCCTGCACCAGACTAAATAAGTCCTTCAACCTCTCCTCACAGGGTAGCTATAGACTGCTCACCACCTTGGTTGCTTGCCACTTGATCCTTTCTGGTTTTTTTTCACATCCCTCCTGAACTGAGGGATCCAAAACTGGGCACGATGTTCCAGGTTCAACCTCACTATAGCTGAGTAGATGGGAGTAATAACCTTTCTTCAGTGGCCATGTTTCTGCCAATATAGCTCAGTTTGCAGTTTCCCTTGTGTACAGAGAGAGCACTCTATAGGTTTGTACTCAGCCTGGAGTCTGCTGTGTAACCCCATTGCAACGTCCTTTTCAGCAGGGTAATTGCTCAGGCAGTCAGTTCCAATATATGTCATTACTCCTTCACAGGTGTAAAACTTTACACTTCTCCTTATTTATTTTCATGAGATATCTGTTAGCCCATTTCTCAAATCAGTGTAGGCCCCTCTGGACTGAAACTCTGCCATTCATTATGTCAGCTATTCTCTATTTTTATATCACCTGGCAATTTGGTCCTGATGCTTTCTTTCTGTGTCACCATCCAGGCCACTGACAGAGATTTAACAATATCAGTCCCTAGTGCGGTTCACTGGTTACCAGCAGCTGAACAAACATCAAGAACAGTGATAACTAAACTTTTGAGTTCAGTGGTTCAGCCAGTTTTCAACTCGAGTAATAGTCCAATTGCCCAGCCCCTGCTTCCTTATCATCCACATGAGAATGCTGTCCAAGTCAACTGTCAGATGCCTTGCTAAATTCAAATTCGATTGCATCTGCTGCTCATCCTCCTTAACAACTCCTGATCCTGTTGCTCCCGTACTGTTTGCTGCTCTTTACTTCTCAGGCTTTGCTGTCAAATGCAAGGAGCAGGTTTTGCTTGTGAAGACTAATATCCAGAGTATTGAATACTTCAGCATTTTCTTCAACACATTCCACTAGGTTGTCTTGCCACTCCGTCAGTGGACCTGCATTTTCCCTTTGAAACAAGGATACCTGTAAATATCCTTTTTGTCACCCTCAACACTCCTGACTAATCACAGTTTAAGCTGGGCTTTGTCTGTCTGACTTTATTCCTCTGTACCCCTGAAATGTTTTTATGCAGGTTTCCTGCCTGCCCATATTGTCATCTCCTGTATGCTCCCATTTTGCCTTTTTATTCATTGAGAAATGTCCTGCTTGGTCAGCTGGGTCTTCTGCTGAAATTTCATGTCCTCCTGCAGAAGAGAGTTCATGAGACCTCAGCAGTTTTCTGTTTCAAAATCGTTCAGCTCTCTTGGAGATCTTTCTCTTTCATGGGTGTAATGCCTTGAATAGAAGTCTCTTCTCCTAAAATAGGGTGTCCTAACTCTGTCGCTTGCTATCCCAATATTTCTCTGGATCTTAAACTTGGTCATCTCACAGCTGCTGGAGTCCAAGCAATCCTCTCTGACCATGTTCACCACCAGTTCTTCCTTCCATCAGCATTAATGATCATTTCTGCCCACTTGAAAAGCTGAAGTGTTTTTGTTTCATTATGTAGACGAGGAGAAAATCAACCACAATTCAAAAGTTGTTTTTTCTTAAATGTATGTAGAACATTTACATACATGACTTTGGTTATCACATTCTTTCTTGTACTGTTACTCATCTGTATACCATTCTGTTGAACCTCCGAGAACTTGTGGGCCACCAAGGGCAGCAGAGAAGGGAGATCAGAGGAAAGACGATGTCTGAGAAGATTGATGAAACTACTGCAGTTCGTTTATAAATCTCAGTGGTTCATTAACAGCACTTCACTTGATTTTTGTGAAGAAACATACCTGTTAACTTTAGGTTGAGTGCATTGACTGTTTTTTTTCTTGTCTCTATGAAATCTGAGGTGTGGACACGCAAGGGCAAGAAACCAACACACTTTGTGAGTGGATAGACCATGCAAGATTTCAATGTGTTTGCTTAAGTGTCAGTTCCAGATACAAAGCAATAAGTAGCTCTAAGAGGTTTATTCTGGACAATTCACAAAGTTTTGGACAATATTGCCTTTAACTGCTTTGGACCATTTCTTATAGATGTTTGGAAACTGGACCTTTGGAACAGTGGTGTTTACTGTGCTTGTATTCACAGTTACATTGAAGGTAAGTTATACTGTGTTTTATCCATTGAAACTTTCTTAGAGCTTGTTTTTTAATTGCTTGTTTTCTGATTTTCTAATTATATTGGTTTCTTTCTATGACCATGCATTGCCCTATTAGTTTAAATTGGTTTAAATACAGATTTTAAATAAGTTTACATACAAATCTTGCTATCTGTGCCTTCTTAACTGTGCTAAAAATTGAAAAATGTTTTTAGCTAATTCTGTGTAGGTCCTTCCCTTTTTTCAAAGGGTGTGATTTTATTTCATCTCCTTCTGGCTATTCTGTTGCTTCTAGATAGTCATAACACCGTATAATCTCATTTGTGTTGTGGGTTTGTTTGTTTGGTTTTTTCCCCGTTTGTTTTTTTGTTTTGTTTTGTTTTTTCAGCTTGCACTAGATACACACTATTGGACGTGGATAAATCACTTCATGATCTGGGGATCACTGGTATTCTACATTGTCTTTTCTCTGCTCTGGGGAGGAATTACTTGGTATGAACCCTAATATAAATTGCATTGTAAATGTTGTTTCAGAAACATAACATTTTGGTCCCAAACAGAAATAAAGTTAAATTTTGTGTAGTGCGGAACTCCCAATAGCAACCACATTTTAAACACATCAGTAATGGTAGTTAGAGTATGCTCAGCTCTTCTCTCACTGAATGTCTGCTAAAATATTCTTGCAGAAGAATATGAGAAGTATATCAGCCCTTAGGCTGCCACTGGGGGCCATCTCAGTAGTGTCAGCCAAAAGCGGCCCAAGGTCTGGTTCAGAGGGACCTGAGGCTGTCTGAGGCAAGATGTCCCAGGGTTGGCCATGTTGATGCAGCATGGTGCTGGACACCCACCCGCTTCACGGGCTTGTCTTGGAGGGAACCACCTGTAGCCGCCTAAACTAAAGCCAGGGAGTGGAACACACACTGCAGTTGTGTGGATGACCAGGAGCCCTGTGTTTGAGCTCATTGTTTGCCCCCTGATTTGGCAAAGTAGGTTTGCTGCAGATGTCTGAGCACCTTACTTGTTCTACTGTCAGTATGAAGCTTTTTAAGAATTAGTATCATATCTCCTGCACATAGCTGACTGAAAATGTTGTGGGGTTTTTCCTATTAAAAAACTCTGTGTACTTGAACCTAAAAACTTTGGAAAGGAGATTGAACTGAAAGATGTTCAAGTTCTTACTGTGCCTGAGTGCCATCAGGAACTTGAATTTGAGTTTCTCATCTGTAGAGCATGCCCAGTTACAAGGTTATCTTTTCTGCTGGAACTTTTCTACTTTGTATACCTAAGAAAACATTTTGAGGGACCAGAGAGAAAGCAGAGGCTGTCACGTGGCAATTAAATTGCCATTTAATTTGGATTAAGGATTTGTATTTCAAAGTGTCCTTTGGAGATGAGTAATGACCTGTCAACTCCTTGGATATTCAGTAGCCTCATTTTTTTCCATAAGATCAGAGCTCAGTTTCTTCAGCATCAGCATGAAAACAGTTTGCAGAAGTGACATTTTCCCCACTAATGTTTTCCAGCCAACCTCGCTATGTATTCCAGCTGTGACTATTTACACGCAGCAGTGTATTTTAACTTAGTTACCTTTTTAGAATGCAAAGACTTCTATCAAATTTAAGAAACTAGCAGGAAACTGCCCTACTGATAGGAGGGCTTTACACTGCAGTGTTACTACAAACTGCCTGTTGATATTTGATCTCAGTAAACATGGCCTCCGGTTCCCGTTACCGTACAGCATTTTAATGACCAGGCAGCTGCCGTGGAGACACGGGGAAACATGGAAGCAAAAGCAGTGAAAGTAGGGGCAGATAAAATGTGGTGAATAGGTTAGAGAGCTGTCAGAGATGCTTGGGGGGCGAGCTTGAGGAGTCGGTAGAACGGTGTGGTCAACGAGCATGTGATGGGAAAGAGGAGGAAAGTAATAGGTGAGACACTGAGAAGAAAGGTTGAAAATACCTGGGGCAAGATAAGGAGCAGGTGGAAGAGCATAAACGGGATAAGAATGTAAATTAATATTTGAAAAGGAGAGGCAGCTTGGGCAGGAGGACAGCATGGTATTTCCTGCAGCCTGGAAGACAAGAACAAGTCAACTCTCTCTAGTCAGTAAATGTTTAGATCTCCTTTTGAGAAGACTGGTATGGATGAAATCCCACAAACTGAGAAGTTGAACATGCAATATTTCATCAGTGTAATAACTTTTATATTTAACATTGTCAGTCTTTTGTGTATCGAAGTGTAATATCTGTTTATTTTTTCCTACTAGGCCTTTTCTCAATTATCAGAGGATGTATTATGTGTTCATGCAAATGCTGTCTAGTGGTCCTGCGTGGCTGGGTATAATTCTGCTTATAACTGTCAGCCTTCTTCCAGATGTTCTCAAGAAGGTCTTATGCAGACAGTTGTGGCCTACAGCAACAGAAAGAATCCAGGTAAAAGTGGTTTTCATTGTGAAATTAGTTTTTTGTATCACAAGCCTCTAATAATTACACCTCTTTAAGCTTAGAGACAGGATTAGAACAGAGGTTCCCCACCTAGCACTGGTTGTGTTATATACCAGCCACTTCAGAGCAGTGCGGTGAAAGACGCCATCTGTTATTTACATGGTGTCATTTACCTGAACCCTGGGGCAACCCCTGTGCCCTCCCTGCTGGCAACCACAGGGAAATCATCTGATGAGGATGGTGGGAGACAGATACAGGACTCAACATGATTCCTGATTTGAGGAGATAAGAAGGGTAAAAGAGGACTGGGATCTCCCTGAGGGTGGGTTGGAGGCACTTATATCGGCCTAGACAGCAGTTGTTCCTGCTGGTGTGGAGTATTCAGAGGCACTGCCCACACCCCTGAAGTAATTATCTTTCATACCAAGTCATTCTACTGCAGAAATGAAACTCTAATGTGGACAATTTAGCATTTACCATGCAAGCCGAATGTAGTTATCTGAAATGGAATACCAGCTAAAATAAGCTAAGCTCAAAATAAAACCAGTAGGAAGGCAGCACGTGATTCTATTGAAATCCCCTTTAAAGTAGGGATTTGCACAAGCAGTTGCAATCATATAGTAAGGGACTCTACAACTGCATGTGTGTTTGTTATTGAATAAATCTAGAATTTATACACTTAAATGTGATTAATATATAGCGTGTTGGTAAAGAATCAATAGTAAATTCATGCCGACATTCATATGCATGATCCGTGCAATATAGTGCTTCCTTAGCAAATTATTTTGTCCTGATGCTGTGCCCGTTACAGAAACACGTGTATTAAAGCTTATTCATGTTCTAATAATAATTTTTTCCTCTTTTATATTTTAACTTACATTTTGCCTGTTTTGAGACATTATCTCTACATAAATGTGCCTTGCTCTGCCAATGGGAAGAGTATTTTAAAAGCTATTGTCACCTCTCTTCTGATAAGCCCCAAAGGAGAAACTAAATACTTGCTCTTATGAGGCTGAAAGGGAAGTCAGGTTCTGTGGGACACATGGGAGTATTCTGGGGCCAAGAAACCATGCCAAATAGAACATTTTACCTGTACTTTTGACCCCAGCAAACTTTTACGTGTTGTACCCGTTAGAAAGTGAAGGACAGTGGGGGTGTTGAACCTGAAACTTAATGTTACTGCCCTTGCCCTTTTCAGCCCATCAACCACCACTGTTAGGTTAAAATAATGAGCTACCAGTAGCTGTGTGTGCAGGGATTAGTTAGCATTTTGGTGTTTATTTGAGAAGATACTTTGCATTAAGAGGAAAAGAATAAAGGAATTTTACTTCCCAGGAAAATAAAATTTCCCCTTTGGCAAAGGTAAAAAATTATTCTGCCATATCTGCCCCACTTCAGGACAGGAAAGAATAAAGAATGGCAGAAAAGCATTCCCAGGCAGATCAGCATTTAAGGTCTTTCTATTTTGATATCTTTAATAGCTGTCTCTTTGTCATATATGCTACTTGTGGAAGGAGTTGGTCTCAGTATATTAGTTCTGCTTGCTTAATTTAAAGTCTAAAGAAAGAGAATGTGGATGGGCTAATGCAAAGAAACAAGCTCACAAACAAAAGCCCTAAACAAAGGTGTTGCCACATTACTTACAGAGATTGTATGTTAGTGCTGGAAAATGAGTCAATGGTAAAGCAGACTTTGGGCTTAACACTGGCAATATTAGTTTTTTAACATTTAGTAGCAAATCTTTGCCTTTTAACCAGATATATCCTTTATGTTTCTTCTCCCCTCTCTTTGTTTCTTCCTGTCTTCCAATCCGCTTTGTCTAAATAACTGCTACCTTGCTTTAAACATAAATGATGTGCACGGTCACTTCCTACCATCTTCTGGGGAAATCAGACTAAACATCAGTGCCTTTCTGTTGAGCAGTCCACCATCTTTATGCTTTCTCAGACTTCGAGCAATCTAAGTTTCTAATGGAACAAAAGGTGACTTTTTTCTGCCTTTCTGCATGCTTGGCCATTTCATTCAAAGGACAGTAAAAAGGTTATCATCAGAAGTTATTTACTGTACTCATTATCTCCATTTCTGATTCACATCAGCTATATTTTGAAGAATACTTTTTAGTATAGCTTTTCTCTTTTTCTGTTGTTTATCTCAAGGATTCTGTGAATTGTTGTCACAGTCCATCACTATCGCAATCATTTCTGTCACTGTTGTTACTGAATTTTATACAATGTTTCTGTCTCAAGAATCTTGGATTCTTAGATCCCCATTTTAATCATTGGTCTGCCTGTAGGTGAATGCATGTCATGTTTGCATTTTACCTGAGTAAATGGAATAGTTGCCACACAAGGAAGTGATAATTCTGATTATGCTGTTGTTACTAGCGTAATACAGAAGATGTGGTACTGGAAGCCATTTAAGCCGTGTTTGGAATTTACGAATATATCTGCTCTGCTGTGATACAAGAAAATGCAACTTTTTAATTAATAAGTTGTTTCCAGTATGCATTTTGAAACTGAGCTTTCCTTATATTCCATTTTATGACATTCTGTGCTCTTTCTAGAGAGAAATCAGCTCAAGATCCAGAAGTATATGACATTTAATTTAGTGTAAAAGTAGAAGAAATGCTAGTAAATATTAGCCTCCCTACAGTCTACAAGAAAACTCCTTTTGACTTAATAACTCTGAGACTATTGGTTTCCATTACAGATTGTGTATCTTTATTTCTTAACTAGTTAAGATTAAAAAATAGATTTCCTCTTTCTTTCCCCCTTCAAAAATGTATAGTCAATTAAAATGACTGTAATTACATAAGTCACAGGGAATACACACAATTTTTTTTTCACTATTGAAAATTCTGCCTAAAATTGACTTTTAAGTGCCTTAGGATTGCCTTGAACTGAGCTTTTAACCAATTATTTTTAAACTTACTGCATTCCCATAAGTTATGTTACCTTCTTTGCAATAAAGGGCTTCTGGAACAGCTGACAGGATTAACATAGGACTAGCAGCCACCTCCCAGGTTACTCTATTAGTTCTCCTCAGGCAATGAGATCACATAAAACCTTTGAAGCAATTCTTACACTTCTGAGTTTTTCCAGTTACTTGAAAGTCACTCCTGTGTGTGGTGAGTGATTGTTTACCATCATCATCATTCAAGAAGTTTTTAAACATTCCAGATCTAATGCCGGTGTTTTTTGAGATCTTTTCAATGATGTATGTATATATATACACATATATATGCATATGTGTGTGTATACACATATATATGTACATACAAGTATATATATATGTGCATGTGTATATATACACACACTTATGAACTGTTGTCTTTCTTGGGCTAAAACATCAATTCTGCAAAAGCTTTGGAGGAATCTGTTATGTTTTGGTAATTTTAGTAAAAATCTGCTTGTGTCTGTCATATGTAATCCCAGTGACTCTTTGGCTCAATGAAACAAGCTGCATTTTGTGCTTTAACTGGAAAGCTGTGAGGTTTCTTTCAGCCTTTACCTTTAAAAACATATATTTCCGATCTACATTGTTTTATTTCCTTTTTTTTTTCATTCGTTCATTAATAGCAGAAGCTTGGCAGCTCTGTTATGGAAAATAGAAAGTCACTACCTCATTTTCATTTTTTTAAAATTATCACTTTGACAATGTTTCAGCAACCCCAAATGTTTTCTAGCTAAAATACCACGTGTTTTGATTCTGAGCTGTAAATAACTTCTGTGTTTTCATCCCTTTTTAAGAAATATTTTTCTTTTTCGCTTTGCTTCTGACTGGTGGTTTTTTACTTCCCTTTCACTTCAGTCACAAGATTGGCCCATCAGCCTCGTGATGAGATTTCTACCTTTTGCTGCGCTTGGGGAAAGCCAAAGTGGTACTTTTGTCTGGGGAAGCCTCTCTGGGGATTCATCATCCTCCTGTTCCTCAATGGGCTTAGCTGCTGCTGGACTGGCCTGGGCTTTTAGGAAACTGGTCACCACCAAACTGCTGCCTTTGTCGCGTGTCGGGCTCTGCTTCTATGGAAAACAAAGAAATGGATCTTGCTGTTGCAATATTTGAATCCCACGGGAGAAGTTACCTTGGGAACAGCCCTTCTCTCCCCGCGGTGTAGTGACTGGGCTGTAAGTTGGCCTTGGTTAGTGCTGGCCCTGCCACCTCCATGTGTAGCACTCCCCTCGGCATATGTACCCCTCGTTCTGGCGAGCAGGGAGGTGGGACGGCCGCTCCTTAGCTTGGAGTTGATTTGGCCTCATCGTATCACGGGGACCTCTGCCATTCAGTACAGGTTGTTGCCAGAGGGGCAGGACACGCAGCCCACAGTACTTAGTCATGATACAGTAAAGTGCTTCTGAAATTAAGTATTTTTAACAGAGTTTGAAATGGAATTAAAAGCATCCTCAGAGTGGCTTAAAGGATTAACATCAAGTTCAAGAAATAGAAACCTTGTTTTACACTGGATAACTTTTCCTTTTTAAATCTATCAGAAAATCTGTCACTTTTACAGGACTTTGCTACAACAGTTACATTTGTACCAAATGGTACAATTCATTCATGTTTCCCTCTTGTATGCAGCGAGAGTCTCACTGTTTTTCCTCATCCTTGCAGAAGTGTATGAGAAATAAAACAGCCCTAAATGCACTGGCGAACAGCGATGGGCCACTTCTTGAAGGAAATCTTTCAGCTTCCGAGCCATAATTAGATCAAAGCTAGGTAACAGTACTGTATGTGTTGCCAGTTTGGATTAATTTCTATTGGTGAACTGTGCTATTTGCAAATCAACTGTTTCCTCCAGAGTTTTTGATGTACCTTGTCAATATTGATACAAAATCATTATGTGTTACTTGGAGAACCTAGTTTTTGCAAAACATGTTCCATGTCACAGGTAAGATCTTTTTGTCTCAGACACTTATTTGTGGAAGGCAAAACAATGAATTAATATACCCATATTAAAGTCCTATAAATACATCGTGTTATGTGTAGGTGTTGTAAGACATCTATAAGAACCGCAGTCATTATTGCAGAGTGTAGTGACGTTACACCATGGTGTAGAATACATAAAGTCAGAAGTAATTCTCACACATTAGCAGTTTATCCATCATCTCTGATGCTCTTGAATACATATATAGACCAAATGCAGATGGTAAAACAGGAAGATGAGCATACAAAAGGAAGTGAGTTACTTGTGAATGGGACCTTGGGCCAGGAGACTGGGACTGTGTGTCTGACAGTATGTACCATAGCAACGTGTTCTGTGTGGACCAGCACATCGCTGCTTTGCTGCCTCGGGTCAAGAGAGGAGTGCAGTCGTCTTGCCAAATACCTGCAGCAGCAGTACGGGTGGTGAGCTCCTAAATCCTCCAAACATTAGGGCAGCAGAATGAAGTTCTCTGCTTTACTTCATGCCCTTGCCACACCACTGATGACACAAACAGGTATAAGTAAGGAGATAGAGTTTTTAGTGGTCTATTCCCACCTGGGTGCCCTATCTGCTCCAGTCCTTTCATGCTCTCCTGACCCCAAAAGCAGCATGTGAGGAATTAAATGAAGGTGCAAAGTACTAAAATGTGAAGAGGACAAATGCAATGTAATGTGCTGGTGTGGGCTGTAGGGCTCAAAAGTAGTTAAAGGGTGCTTTTGATTTGCTTTTAATAACTGCTATCTTGAGTAGCTTCAGGCATGGCAGATTGAAAGCACTTGCCTTGGAGCTCTGTGTAGAAAAAGAATTATTTTATATTTAGAAATATATATGGTAACTAAAATACTTTCTAGCTGGAAGAACAGAAAAAATAGTTACCATACAGTGTAAGACTACTCCCTCTGAGTCTGCTCATCTGTTACCTGATTATCTACATTTTTCTATATTAATGTTGGTATTTGGTCTATATGTGTGTTTAAAAGAATCCAGGCCTCACTGTTAGTGAGCAGTTTGGTACAGTTTGCTGACTCTTCCAAGACTAACTGTTGTAAGAGAGCTTTCTGACTGCTCTTGGTTATACAAGAGTAAGCGTTTCAAGCTTATGATTGGCATGAAAACTGGAATATAAAATCTCAGTGAAACTCCTATAAGCTATATCATTAATATTTATTTTGTGATTTTGTCCCTTTTGCTATTGTGTTGACATTAACAGGGAAGGAAGAAGGGGATGATGAAGAATGGAGGATTAACTGGCTTATGTAGTATTCATGGAGAGAGTGATTACTAACATTGATTTGAGTCATGCTTAAATACATGTGTATCTTAACCGTCACATAAGCTCCATACCTTATACCTGGCCAATTCTGCCACAGTGTGGCATGATGATGTGGTACAGATAAATTTTAATGGACAGTTAGAGCAAGACAGTATTGAGATATGTAGTATAAGTTGCCTGTGTAGATACTACATGTAACCTATGCGCTTAAAGTCCAAAATCAGATACTGCTTAGAAGTACGAAGTGCGTGCATTATACCTCTAGAACTTTCCTCTGTTAGCACAAACTGACTGTAAAGAATTCCCTGGCTATGGAAGTACAGGGCAAAGTACTTGAATCTGTTCTGTCTTTAAATTCCCTGTAAGAAATGCTGACTAAAAAAGTTCAGAGAGAAAAGCATGTACCAGGAGAAATTGCAAAATGAAATAGGAACCTGATTTTAAACGATTCAACTTGAAAGCAGTCCACCGTGTCCTCAACTATTTTCTAAAGAGCCCATTATCAGATTTAGGGATTGTATGTAAAACCATGCCTGGTTCTGTAGGTCTTAATATAAAACTAATCATGTTGAAAAGTGGTTGATTGCTCAGTGACATAAGGGGTTATACCTTTACATGAAACAAATAGCCAGAGTGGTGACCTAGTGAAAGGCATTATTATACCAAGGGCACAACTGCCCTATGAAAGAAAACAACTGTAGACTTCTAGTGTCAAAATCATGTATTTACTGTATATTTGTGTTTTGGTTTTGTTTTGTTTTGTTTTTTTCTTTTCCTTTGAACAGAATGCATCAAGGCACTGTCAGGAGCACATCTCAGAATTCACACCTCTTGCCTGTCTGAAAAGCCCAAGATACAGGAGCAGTGACTGCAGCCATTCCCCAGCAAGAAGGTCTAATTCTCGTTCTAAAAAAATGATGTTTACGCACTGGAGAGGCATTGATTATTCAGTACTTCCATCTGTTTTTGGCTATTCAAATAAGCAGGGCCGTTCCAGGGCAGGCTACCGCTACAGTGGGTCAGGTTTGGAAACGTCTGTTTGACAGAACACCAAGTCAAGCCTTTAAAAACTCTATTTTTGTTGATTTCTTTTTTCAGGAAACAAACATGTCACAGAAATATATTAAACTGTATGTGGCTTTTGCTGTCTGAGGTAATGTTCAGACAAACAGGATCAAGAGCTAGACGTATGAACCCTTCCAGGCCAATAGGCCTCTTTTTATGTTTTGAACTACTGGAGCAATGAACAATCTGCACAGTCTGGTACTGTGAGACTGGTAGCACTAAAAATTCTCTTCATGCTGTGTCAAGACTTGTGCATTTACTGCTTCTGTCATCTTTAGTCATTTTCTTTGTTACTTGAACTGTATAGTTTCAGTCAGTGACCTACATTTTGAGATCAACAGTTTTAATTTTCAGCCAGAAGCAATGACCTCAGTTATCTCCTATGAAAGTCTCCTAAAGCATATTTAACAAGTGCTGTTTCTGATTTTCCTCTATCCTTTTTCTTTCTTTGCTCTTTCTGTAGAACAAACTGGTGTTTCCTCTGTGCAGATCTGCTTTCAAGAAACACTCTCTAATGTTCACTTCCTTGTAAGTGGCCAAATCAGGGCTTTGTCTGGTTTTCAGTTAGTTTTCCCCCCTAGCAAGATAGGCAAAGCAATCCCTGTGTAGAGAGTGTACATGCTACATGAAGTCAAGTTGGCTGTTAAATAGGTGAATATCACTAATGTTATCTACTCAAAAACTGAATGTAAGCATTTTGCCTAAAAGGTCTTTGTGAATTTTTCAATGACGCAGGTTACCCGGTGTTCCTACTTCCTCACCCTGTGACTGTAAAATACACATAGCAGAAAGTTATGATATGTTAAGCTTTTTTTTGACACTTTTTTTTCCTTAAAAGAAGAAAAGCTGGTTTTCCAAATAAGCATCTTTCACTATCTGAATTCATCCTCTTAATTTTGATTTTTTTTGTGCTTGTGTCTCTGGTTAAATACTGGCTAATCAGCTTGGTAGGTGTATTACAAAGCACACAGCTGGTAACTTCTTCAAGCGAACCACGAGGTGGCATACGGCTGTTTACTAATAGTTGAACCGTAGTGGTGACAGGGAAACTAGTTTGCAAGGATTCTGTTTGAATTACTTTAAGAATGACAGCCAACTTGCACTTCTGTTTGCTGCGTTTATGTTACCTTGCACTAATTCAACTATTAGCTATGTCCTTGTCTTGTTTCTTTAGTCCAGTGTTTTATTTTGGGGTGCAAAAATATCTGAAGGAGCTATCTGATTTCAGTGAATTTTCAGCCTGGTGGTTAGAACTGGTTAGTAACTGTAGTCACTAATTACCTCTGGGAGGACATTAGCTAAAAATTTATTTCAATGTGAAAACAACATATTTGGAATCAGAGCTGCAGCCTTCATTGGAAGACCTGGCCAAGACATTGTTAGTTGTCTTTCAAATGGACTAGGGTGGCAGAGAAAAGTTATTTCCCTTTTCGTATTTAAAAAAAAACAAGCAAAAAAACCCCAAAAACCAGAGGCAAAATAGTTTACAAAGTAATTGACTTTTTAATAAAAGAACTTCCTAGGCAATGTTCCTCACAGTATTCTGAGTGATTTTTGCATTAAACAAGCAGTGAAATATTAAAATGCCCTCGGACGAGCGGAGATTGTGAAGTAAAATTTTCAGTATACCAAAGATAAGAGAATTTTAGAAAGTCTAAAGTTGAGCACCACAGATGAAGGTATTCTTACCATTTAGCATGTAGCACTTTTAAGTTTCAAAGAATGTCCTTATAGCAGTAACATTTTGAAATACATACATACGGGTGTGGGTGTGTGTACATATACTTGCCATTGCAGACTTGAATGTTGGTCAGTTAGAACCGTCCCCTACATAAAACACTGGTGTATATATTTTTAAAAAGTTAATATGGGTATAAATTTTATACCAGTAGCAGTGACAAATTTCTTGTGTGTAGTTAAAAGATTATTTGTAATGTATTTTTTAGAAATCTTAAAATTGCCTTTGCACTGAAATATTTTTCATACCGTAGCTATTTATAAATCTGTTTTAGGCATACATTTGTTAACACACCATTTCTATTTTTTTTAAGTATATGTTTTGAAGGCTTTTTTTATACCTATGAGTTTTGGCCACTTAAATTTAGCTTAGAGTGGAGTTGTGGCTGAATGTTAAAATTCTAATGAATGTCAAATTAGAAATATAGGTCTATTGCTCTGTCAGTCTCACCCAAACTACTGATGTTTTGTTGGTATTTGTGACAGCAGCGATTAGAATGCTATACTTTCAGTGCTATATTTTTACTGCTAGGTTTTTACTCTATAAAGCCTCCTGCTTTTTTACTTTTCCGAGTTCCATCTTTTAGCCTTAAATAAGGAGATTTTTGCTTGATGTTTTTGAAAATGCTGCATTCCTGTTCTGCCTACTAACAAAGCAGTTCATTGCAAACTTCATGTAGCCTTGCACTTAGAAATTACTGTCAACATTATTCAGGCTGAAACACCTGTGTAAGTGCTTGAGAAATTTTAGTTGAACATCTCATTGTTTGGAGGAGAAAGAATGCTTGAATTTAAGTGGAAGTTTCTGCTTTGATTTAGCAATACTTTTACCTTTAAAAGTTGGTACTGTTTGTTCAAATTGGCTGTTTCATGGAAAAAAAACATAACATCAACTCAGTTTCACTCGATGTGCTTTTGCTTCAGTCCCTGTTACTATTGCCATGCAAACCTAGTCCACTGCAGCAGGTGTTAACTTGGAGTTCTGCTGCAAATGGATCAGACAATACAAAGATGAAGAAGTAGAAGTTAGATCACAATGAATTAGAATATTTTGGTATGGAGGGGACACTGAAAAGAGACAGATTTTTATGTACTAAAGAAAAAAAAAAAAAGAACAGGACAGGGACAAGTATAAAAATATCTGTAACTTCCTAACTTGCCTTGTTTAAATTGTTGCAGCTTTAACAGCATAGTGTCTCCATAACTGCTTCTATAAATGTCTTGAAACTGGTAAGCGCTAACCAAATGTACGTGAAGACTTTGAAAGTATTTTGAGCTTTCTGGCCACTGAAGTTCATATATTCCTGCAGTGGCTTGTGGCAAAAGATCTTTTTTGTTTTACCATGTACAATAATTGTTTGTTCAGCCACTTAATGTAAAAGCTTACAGTTTACTTTCTTGCTTGCATTAGCCTGTTTGTCTTGACCCATCTGGCTTGCAAATATAAAAGGAAAAAATCGCTGAATTGAGCAACTGCACTACTTTTCTTTTGGAAGCCAATGGGATCGTTGTGCTCATGCTACTGTCTCTGTTTAAAAGCTTTAATGGAAATTTGTGAAAGTATCATGAAAGTGTAAAAGTATGTGATTCTACTTTGCAAAATAATCTAAAAATCTGTTCATATAGCTTTAATTTTTTACCTTATGAAAATTCACAGAATTTTAATCTGCTTTGTCTCTGACGTAAGTTCTGTGCGATGTACACATTGCTTTTTGAATGTCATTTCACGATCTAATGTAAAGTAGAATCTGCGAAAGGTTCTGTGTGGGGGCTGGGGGTAGTTACCTGTGCATTAAACATTAAAGATGTCTGTAGTCATCAGCACCAAATACTGACACTTATTTTTAATTGTACAATTATAGGTGCATTTATTTGAAAATAAATCAGCCTTCCAATCTAATATTTAGATTTTCCTATACCACTTCATTTGTTTGATTTGAAAAGTCAGTGTGTGAATATGTTACTGTAAAGTTTCTTTTCAGTGCTATTTTTAACTCTAATTTCTGTAGATAACCAAATATAACTTGTTTATATTCAGTCACATTTTGGATCCGTATGTAGAATATAGAAGCAGGAGACATGAATCTGCTTGCAATAAATATAAACATTCAAGACCACCAGTTCAAGTTTGTTCACGAGTAATTAAAATAATTCTAGTATGAATAAGAGATGGTTTCATGTTAGTCGGTAATAAAATGTCAGTAGATAACAGAGAATGGAATGAGTGCTTGATTCTATTACTGAATCTGCTTTTAGTCACATTCATTTTCAGAGAATACGTAGCCAGCTAAAAAAGCAAGCTAACAAACCAGAAATTTGGATAAGGTTAGAACATGAACAGGGGGTGGGGTTTGGTGCAAAGCCAACAGGAATTGATACCCGGCCAGGAGAGCTTTGTTCCCCCTGCAAAGGTTGGGTAAGTGCTGAAGTTCTTTGCCAACTAAACTCGTAAGTTGCACATGAGAAGATCTGTATTTCCTTATGGTTCTGCTGCACGGGATACCCAGAGCTATGTCTCCTTTCTTTTGTAATGTTGGCAATTTAAAAAAAACTGAGTTAAAGGTAAAAATAATTTGCTTTGCCATCCAAATTGGTAGCAGTGTTTACAGATTCTTACAAAAGACACTGAGTGCACAGAAATAAAATACCATCATTTTCTTGCATTTATAGGACTTTCTGTCACTGCAAAACCATCACAGACTATATGGTGCATCGAGGCAGTCAGGCTGAAATGTCCTGGAAAGCCCCTGCAAAGCAGTTCAGAGCGGCAGCTCGGGTGCCGTCCTCTTCTACGCTGAAGCTATGTAGAATCCATAGGCACTTAGTTCGTATATCCATTTTGCACTTCCTGTTATAAAGATTTCAGAGTAACAGATTTTGTATTTATGTGACAATACAAGCATATTGCACCTATGTCCTTTTTTTGTACGTGAAGAAATTTTGTGTTTCGACTGAATGAGCTTCTGGAGAAGGTAGCTTGAGGGGAAAAGGTAAATACGGAAGATGATTTTCCCTTTTTTTCATGCCACGAAGAAAAAATGTGTGAATTGCAATTAGATAGGAATATTAAATTGAAAGTGTTTTGGAAAAAAAATGATGATGCATCTGAATTTCAGGAGGAACACAGTAAGAGGAATAAAATACATCATAAGTACACAACTTTTTATTTTGCATGTAAAAATGTTAACTTATTTAAGGATAAAAGGATAGAAAGTTAGTGGTGTCTGAACAGTATTCTTAATAGAATACCTTATGTTTTCCTTTAGCTTCCTTTTTGCTCTTTTAGTAACTTACATTGTAGATTTAATTGGAAACTGTTTCCTATCTTCTACAATGAGACTACATTTTTTCTGCAATATATGCCATACTGCTGTATAAAATCCTGAAGTTAATTTTGATATGAAGTGAGATATGCTGGAGACAGACTCAAGTTTCTTGGTTTTGTTTTCTGGGTATTCAGATTTCCTCAGGTGACACTCTGCAGGAATTTTAAAATGGTATTTGACCGTTCTAATGAAGCTTTGTTGTTGTGTGTTCCCATTACACATACTTACAGGTCTTTTCATTCTAATTTCATTCAAATGCTAAAGCAAAAATCATAGCTATTCAAAGGCTTCATTTGCATGGTTAAGTGATAGGACAGGGATAAAACCAAATACAGCCACTAACTCATTTTGTCACACAGAACAGTTTATCTGATGCCTAATGTCCCCTATCTAGGTTTAGATGTGTTTATCAGAAAATGACAGTGCGTGATAAGTTCTTTTTAACTGGTGAGTCTGCAGTAAATTAATAGCAGAGACTGTTAATAATTTAATATTTATTTTCCATTTAAAGGAGATAAATAGGAGGAGTATTTGATTTTGAACTACTAAAAGGTTTGTTGTTGTTTTCCATTATTCATTTTGATTAAGAAATCTCATGGTCCATTAAACTTTTAAAAATACATACGGTGCAGTGTCCTGCCAGCTTCAGAGGCTCCATGTTCAGTTTGTATCAGGAAGAACTGTTAACATCCAGTCTCCTTATTTAACGTGGGAAAAGCTGATGTGCCACTTCTTCCTAACAAGCAAAGCAATACTAATTGTTGTTCAAAAACAGACATCGACACTTACCTTGAGATTGTAAACATATTTTGTAAAGATACTTCACACTGAAATGTTAACCAAATTTGAAAGCTTGATCTTGCAATCTAATAAACAGTTTTAGAAAAGAAGGAAAACAAATCCTGGTCCAAGGTTGAAGACCATCAAGTGGTATGTTGGCTTTTATTTCAGAAAATACTGCCAACAAA
Source organism: Caloenas nicobarica (assembly GCF_036013445.1). Classification (NCBI taxonomy): domain Eukaryota; kingdom Metazoa; phylum Chordata; class Aves; order Columbiformes; family Columbidae; genus Caloenas; species Caloenas nicobarica. Next base: position 152,431,796 of record NC_088245.1, on the reverse strand, counting down.
GTCACTAGCCTAGAAAAGTATCCTTCTAGGAAGTGCTGAGCAGCTTGCTTCAAATATGATTTAAAACTGTATAGCTAGAGAAAGTTGTTAATATTAATTAGGTTGAAGTCTAACTGTTTATTGCCAGCTACGAGGACGTACCGTGTTCCCTTTTATTCTGATAAAACTATAGCCCAGAAAGAAAGACCTCAGCTCCTAAGGGATTTCAGGCACGAGACCACAAAGCTTAATGCTGATGCTGTGATGCAGCTCAGTAACAGCTGGGATTCACTTGGCTTTTAAGTGACTCTTCCTAGAAAGCCCAAATTATGTGTTAGGGTATCCCAAGAGCAGTGGCTGTGCATCACTGTGCTGAAAGGAACTGGCCCGGGCAGAACCATCCATGGTGAGGCCCAAAACTGCACACAGTGCTTGAGGGGAGGCCACACCAGTGCTGCCCTGTGGGCAGTCTGATGTGCTGACTAGGGGATAACAAAGAGTTTGGGGGAATTTGGAGAACAGCAACTGCTTCGACTGCCAGTAGGAAGAACTTGGGAGAAAAAAAAAAAAGTGAACATACACAGTTAAGAGCTGGTTAGCTGGGCACACACCTTTGGGTAAGTAAAAAAAATAACCCCAAACGGTATGTGACTTAGAATTGTCTACCCTGAGAGTTTGATTAAGGGTTTCAAACTTTCATGCCTGCTTAACTCTTGTTTTCCCTATAAGCAACAAATGGGATACATGTTTGCATCTCTCCTTTCTTGCCTCTTATATAGTACCTGCTGTGCTGGGGTAGCTCCCTTTCCCCTAGCAGTGTGTTTTAGCTCTCCATGCTTCATTCTGAAAGAAGGAAACTGTTCCTTCTACGTTTGAGCAAAGCACAGTCCCACAGGAGCTAACAAGGCAGACCTCTCTTTTCTGTGCTGTTTCAGAGCAGCATTCAGGAGGCAAACCAGCAGATGAGAAGCAACACGGTCACCACCGCAATGGTTGCTGCCTTGGTCACGGCTATCCAAGAAATATTTGAACGTGTACACAAACACCACAATCCACTCCCCCTCGCCACATCTCCCAGTGAATTTCATGTGGGACATAATCCCTCTTACCTCCCTCTTGCATCCAGCTCTGTTGCTTTTCCCAGGTCTTTTTCCAAGAAAACTAAGACTCAAGTTTATCTGTCCTTTACTCGAATAAAATTGTGCATGTTTTGGAAATTAACCCTCCCTCTATTGAGTCCATTAATGCTAGTTGCTCAAAAAGGACATATGGTCTCACAGGACTTTTTCAATATTTTTTTTCATTATAAAAGTTGTGATTTGAAGGTATTTGAAAAAATGAATTTTTAACCCACTGAGTTTATTGCAAACTACCTGTATCCTATAATTTTGGCTCAAGTGGCACATTACCTGACCACTCACATGTTTCAGGGTCTTCAGGGAGAATTTTTTTTTAAGAGTGATGCTATCTGTAAGACAAGATAAAAGGTGCATTTTCATATATACCTAAAGATTTGAAGGTAACACAGAAAGGGAATAGCTATTTAAATTCTAATACCACGCCCCCCTAAGGAAGTTCTTATCCAAATATACATTTTCTTCATACTAATCAGGTTCTGCATCAATCACGATTATATTCTTCAACTAACTTTGGGTAATATGCCACTATCCTCAGGCTATGAATCATTACATCATAGACTATCTGAATAATGGTCATGCATTGAATTTTGGCATCTTGTATTTCCAGATGCAGTTCATGAGAACCATCTGCCAACTCTTTTTCCAAATTTGTATGAACACTGAAATACAGAAAATTGAGAGATTATCTAAATTTCACTAGCAACTAATCTGCTTATTTGAGAAGTCTTCACTTCTCAAATTGTTTTAAGAGCTGTTGCTATTTTAGAAATAATTGGTTTCTAGAAGGCACTCATGTTTTTCATAAGGTTAATATCCAACCACCCTATTAACTTTTTAACTGCTTCAATTTATGAAGATTTACATTCCCCTGACTTCTCAGAGGTGCACACTTAACAGTTCTGATTGATCATAATTAATTTTTTATCCAAGTATTGAGCCAAGATGGTATGTTTAGAATCCTACTGATTTAAGGAGCAAAGTGGTTGTCATGTGAAAAGCCCAGACAGCTGCTGCCAGGCACTGCACTATAGAACCCACGATACTCTTATCTGTCTTCTCATCATCTGTGTGTGGACACTATGGATGCTATATTAAAATACGTTGGTTTGGGAATTAGGAAAGTATTCTAGTAGCATAAAAATAAATTTCACAGATACGCAGTAGAGTTCAGTCATCATCTCACATGGATTGACCTGCCAATCTGGTGACTGTCCATTTTGAACATTTGCCTGCAACTTGTCTTCTACATTATTGTTCCACAGACATTTTGTCTTACTGCCATGTTACATGGCTCTTCTAAAAAGGTTTATGCATAGCAAAGTCATTTATTCTCTACCACCACACTGGATGTAGTAAAAACCTAACAGCTCTTCCTTACTAATATTTTTAAAGAAAATCCATGTTTTTGTCCAGTCCCAAACACTTTCCTTAACTATTGGTTTTCACCATTATGATGATGCACTATTCGGCTGGTTTATGGTGCACAGCCCAAAACTCTGATCTGCAGTTTCTGTTTCTCACTGAATAGACAGCAACACATTATGACTTTGAAGTCCCTTCCTTACATACTGCAGACCAAAGCCATCTTGTTTCTTGTCCCAGGAACTTTTCCACCCAACCTCTCTGCCTCTTCTCTGCATAAGTTAAGGCAGGAATTAAGTGAGAGCTGAGTATTTGCACAACTCAACATCAAAATATGATCCAGCTTGGCAAAGCATGAGGTTCAGGTTCAGGCACTGACAGCTCTGTGTGTACAATGCAGGTGTCTAAGCTGCCGTTACAGCCAGCAGAAGATTCTGTGTTGGATGGTGCACTGAGAGTAAGAACAAATAGTACCTACAACATACTTTTAATCATGACATTCAGCCCAAGCCCTTTAGCATGTATTGTATTTGTTTGCCAAACATTAAAAATGTCTTTACTGTCTAACAGTACCAAATATAAGCACAATGAACTTTGTTTTTTCAAACTCTTGGGAAAGCCAAGAAAAAAATCAACTAGAAGAGAACGAAAACATACATGGCAAAGGATGATTTGCATCCATGTCCAAGAAAACAAAGACAAAAATATTCTCAGTACCTTCTGTCACTATGACAAAAAAGACACAGAGACAGGCAAAATTTGAAACGTGAATAGCAAAGGTAGAATTTGAGGCTCTTGCACAAGGCATTAGCAGGATGGACTTACAGCTTCATCCTCCTGCATGACTTGTATTGCTTGTGGCCGTGTCTGTCCCCAATACACAGATTAGGACTAATCTTATTTATCTGACAAGGTCTGGACCTTGCAGCCTGAAGCTGTTGGGTTTTGTAGGACCTAAGCATCTTTAGAGTCCCATGGTCTCTAGCCAGGGAATCTTCTTCCTTCCGTTTAGATGTATTCGATGCTCAGGGTTACAGGAGGATCTCCCAGTCCTCCTAACACCTTTAACGGCTGTGGGACTGCTAATGAGAGGACTGGCCTGACTCTTAAAACCCCAAATGGAAGGAAGGGAGAACAGGAAAGAGAATCACATGCTGCACACATCACACATGCTTTACAGGCACCAGAAGTTGGAAGAGTCTGATTCTGTGCCAACCACTGAGGAAAAAAACATGACAGAATTTCCATGGCCACTTCCAGCATGAATTTGCTAGAAATCTCAAGTTTGCTAAATTCCCCCAGGCCTGTAGGAAACCTCCTTCTGTCTTGTGCCAGGCCTTTGAGATTGTGTTGCTCAGGGAGAGCCATACCTAGCTCTCCCGGGCTGTCTCTGGAAGCTCTGCTGTGCAGGGTAGCTACAGCAAGCATCAGGTGCACGAACGCTGCCTGCTTGGTGTTGCTAATGCTTTCCACACAGCATTGGTTCGATTAGAATGAAAAAACAACAACCACCACCAAAAACAAACAAACAAACCAACCCCCCACACAACACAGAAAAACTCTTCCTGGATTTCAAAGGAGTTCAGAGTTTTTAACTTGACTTCTTAGAGCAATATAAATTAAGAGTCTTCCTCCATGTTAGCTATGGTTTCCCTGCTCCTGCTGCTACAGATTTCCTACTACCCTCCAACAGGAAGGTCCCACCACAGGGTACCCCTCTCTCAACTGATTCCCTGGAGATAGTTTTCTGCCTGCTTTATTCATTCCTCTTACACCTTACGAGAGTGGAGAGTATCTTCACTTTTGCTCCAGTGATTAGCTCAGGGAATCACGGCAATAGATGATAGAAGACTTACAATGAATGACTTCATCTCCAGAACCCCATGTGTCCTCAACACTGATTGTGACAATGCTTCAGAAGTCTCCCAGTCCACCATCTGGTTTTTAAAGCTTCCAAGCCTGTACACTGCTTTTTGATCAAAGTGAGTTCAGGAAGGGCATAAAAGACCAGCTGGTGTGCACATTTCTTTTTCCTTGTAGCCAATTAGCTTTCTTCCTAGTCAATGCACACATTTGAGAGTCTCGTCCATTTGATTCCTCCCCAAGCCAGTTCCTTTCCACGCAGTCCCATCCATTATGGCAATTGGCCTGTGTTTCATCAACAACTCTGGTGGGCATGAAAGGATCACCCAGCCATAACAAGCTGAATCTTCAGCAGTGCCCCTTTGATAACGTCTAACCTGCTACAGGCTAAAAGGACTACTATGGGCTACGCTGGTATTTCTAGCACATTCAGCTTGAATTTTCAGCCACAGAATAACCCTAAAATCAGGAGTCTTTCTATTATTTATTTAGAGAGTGCTGGTACTTTTAGTGAGTTCTTAGGATTTGCATTATGGTAAATTTTTCATACCAGAGGAGAAGGAATTTCTAGAGATACTTTTCACTATCAGAAAGCAGAGTATCATTGCACACTGTTCCCTGAGCCTATGTTTGTTAATGTTCACGGTGTAATAAGAAGGCAGGCTATGTTTTCTGGTAACATATTTTGCCCACATTTTGTAAAAACATGGAATTGTGCAGCCTACCAGTGGGATTCTCTGAAGCCTGGGGTCTTCTTTTTCCACTTTATCACATTTCCATTATATTTGCCACTAATAAATCATTCATCCCAGCACCTTATTACACATATCTCAATTGCTCTGATTTTTTTTTTCAGACTGCCTTTGTTTTAATCATCATTTTTTACATCATTCACTAATTATTGCCACAATTATAAAAAAGAATTATTGTCAGTATATTTTTTTTTTTAATTTCGTCTTCCCTGTGGACAATCATTACTATTTTATTCTCATCATGTTTCACAAATATTCCCAACATACTCTGGAGAACTTCTCCAAATAACAGCTTTGAGGCTTAATTTTCTGCATATTTTTTTCACAGTAGTTTACTTTGATTTTACAGACAGTTTGTGATTCTGTACAAGACATGGCTCAGACCAGTTGCTCAATAAAGAAATGTCTCAGATATTTGATAGACACAATTCATGTAAACTCTCCCTGAAAACCAACCCGTTGTCATTTTGTAGCCCCTCCAGATTTAATAACTGGCAGAAACAGGTACAGCTCATACTAAGAGAATTTCTTCCTATAGCACCATAGTTCTGCTCTTGCTTGAAATATGTGCATGTACCATACTGCATACCAGACTGCACAGGACACAAAGTAATGACTCCCTATTTAGATACCTTTGTACACCTCTTCTAACAATTTAAAGTAAACTGTGCTTTACAGTGTCCACAGAATCACAGAATGGTTGTGGCTGGAAGGGACCTCTGGAGATCACCTAGTCCAACCCACCTGCTAAAGCAGGTTCACCCAGAGCAGATCACACAGGAATGTGTCCAGGTGGGTTTTGAATGTCTCCAGAGAAGGAGACTCCACAGCCTCTCTGAGCAGCCTGTTCCAGTGCCCTGGCACCCTCAGAGTAAAGAAGTTTCTCCTCGCGTTTAGATGGAACCTCCTGTGCTTCAGTCTGTGCCTGTTGCCCCTCATCTTATCTTTGGGCACCACTGAAAGGAGTCTGGTCCCATCCTTTTGACATCCATCCTTCAGATATTTACAAACATTGATGAGATCCCCTCTCAGCCTTTTCCAGGCTGAACAGACCCAGCTCTCTCAGTCTCTCCTTGTAAGAAAGATGCTCTTAGCAATAGGCACTGGGCACTAGACCAGGAGAAGTTAACTCCTGAACTAAAGGCCCTTCACTGAAAATACTGCCGCCTGGCTTCCCAGCCTGACTCCCAAAGTGCAGCTATGCCAGCAAGTCTCAAATACTTGGCATAGTCTGCTGCAATGTCTGTGCAATCGATGAGCAAGTCCAGCATCTCAGCGTTTGTTAGATCCTTCTGGACTTTCTCATCCCAGCTTTTGTTTGACCTGAAAAGTTAAAAAAAAAAAAAAGGCAAAACCACCCCATATTTATTTATAGCAATTTCACACTGACAGAGCACCAGAAATACAATGTACATGCATTTGAAGGAGGTGCTCTGTGGTAAAATTGTTGCCATTATATTTTGCTGATTTACAATTCTTAGGAATCCCACCCTACTCCTCCTATTTAGGATGGATATCTCAAGATATCTCAGCCTCATTACAACCCCCTTTACCTTCAGCTGTCATAAAGTGAAAGCACACATTTACTCTAGTGGCTTAGTTATTTTCTTTATTAATTTCTTCAAAACCCCTAAATGCCCCAAAATTCTTGACGTTTGCCTGAAACTTAACTGCTTCCCTGCCGAAATTCACCCCAGCTTCTTGGCATATCTGGAACAAAAGAGTATTTTCTATGGAATATAGCATTCTTTTCAAAGCCAGTGTTATATTGAGGAATATATTTTATTTAATGCAGAAGAAATGACTTTTTGAGAAAACAAAAGAGAGACTATTTGTAACTAAATAAATTTCTTCCATAAAGTCTGATACTACTAGCCAACACAACTGTATCTTCTATCAAGCAAAGATTCTGCAGAAATCCTGCTAAATCAAAAAATGCTCAGTCCCTCTTGTCTAACTTCTCATGGCTTGCAACCAGCCAGTGCCTAAGGTTCTGCTTTGACACATAACACAGCGGGGATCACAAAAGTCAAAACCCTCATGTTTCTACTAGCAAATAAAGCAGGTCAGGAACTGTCCTTTGGCACGGAAACCAGCTGGCACAACACGGCTTGCATACGCACAGCTAAACTCTTATCTGCCAAAATAGGTCAACTGCACGCAGGCAGTGTGCTGGGAGTGGACCCTGGGTCACACCAACCCATGAGATGTGCTGGGAATGGCTTCAGAGACTGGCAGGTGGCTGGGGCAGAACCACACTGGGGACACCACCACCACGGAAAGAGGACAGAGGACAACCATGTGCCGCAGTTTGAGCCTGAACCCTAGCCTCGTTTAGTTTACTGCTATTGGGGTAGCTATAGGGACAGAGATCAAAAAGTGTCTGCAACACAAGGCAGAACTGAAATTTAAATTGTATCTTTTATTGATGTCTCCCTTGTGCTCCACAGACTCTTCTTTCAAAGCTCTTTTTGACAATGTTTCCAAATTAAGGAGTCCTCTCTCTTCTTTCATGTCATCATTAACTGGCCCTTTTCCCTGGATGACCAACCAGGTCTTTTTAACGAACACTGAAAACATTCTTGCGAGGTACCGAAAAAAAGTGATTTATCTGAATCTGCACTTTCTCTCTGCAGAGTCCTCTCTTTTGCAGTTACCTGTTGCAGGGTCACCCTTTCCCATGGCACATCTCTCATGGAGAACAGAGCACAGCTGCTGCTAAGTTGACTTGATTAGCTACACGCATCTCAGGTTCTGTTTGACCCCCACTTTGGGTTAAGCTGCTGTAAGAAGCCACTAGATATTAACCCTTGTTTCTGTAAGCCATTTCCTAACACTACATTGGGTCACCTGGCTTTACGAAAGAGCATTTCAAGTTGTTAAGAAGACAGGCATACCCAGCATCTCTCTGTCATCTGACGCACTCCAAAAAAATCAGATGCCTCTCATCCGAGAGGGTGCCAAGCAATACGTGGAAGTGACTTGACGTTGCTAAAAGTCGCTTAAAATACACAGGCACCTACATGTGTGTGGTAACCCCGCTTTGTCCTTGGTCCTGGAATACTCTTACTGAAAAATTTAGCTCCTGAAACCTATGGTTTGGTTTCCATGAATGTAACCCACCGCTGCTTCAGCAGGGATGTAGAGACCTGTGGCCTGAAAGAGCACTGACGATGTGAGAGGAGAAGGGACTGGGAAAGTCTGTGTGGTCAGAGTTACGCACACATCTTGGGTGCTGCCCCTGAAGCGCAAACCTCTGCAGCACCTGTCTTCCACATGTTTATATGTCCTGCACACAAAAGCACATGCAATGCGCTATTCTGCTTACCAGCAAAGTTTTTAGAGTTCGGGGATACCCAAATAAGAAAGCAAATACCCATTGTTGGTTGCTTAGGGGTTTTTTGGTTTTTTGTAATGGGTAAACTGTCTCATACACGTCCAGCTGTTCAATTGTCCCATCAAGCCATAAACACCAAAAGCGCTGTTATCTTCACATACACATCCTGATAAAAGCAAAATAAAACGCTGGAAGGCAAGCACTGAAATACCAGGAAACATCAGAACGGAGGCTGCGAAACTTTGCATGGCTCTGCCAGGTCCCACCTCCGTGCCGCTACTTTTAGTTGCTGCAGTTTCCCAGAAGATGAGGCGATGCTCCTACAGGTTGTAACCGCTTGCCTGGAAATGACTCCTTTTCCTGGAAAAACGCACGTGAAGACCCCAACTCCGACATTTCTTCCCACCTGGCGAACACCTGTCCTTTGTAGCTCGGGCTCACCGCTGGCAGGCGGCGGTGCCTCCCCCGGCCCTTTGCCGCCGGGCGGTCGAAGCGGTACTGCCCCAGCCCCCGGCTCCAGCACGTACCTGTCGGTGCCCGCGAAGGGCAAGTGCAGCTCAGCCCTCGGGTTAACTCCCCTCTCCCCATCAAAAACAAACAAAAAAACCGTTAACGGCCCGCCGGGTGCGGCGCGAGGTGAGGCGCTGCCGCCGGCCCCGCGCCTAACGGCCGCAGCGAGCCGCCCGGTGAGGCGGGAGCCCTCGCAGGTCGCCCCGCTCCCGCCCTCGGCCCCTCTCAGGACCGGGCTCGCCCCCGCGGCGGCGCGACCCGAGTTTTCGGCCGGGTGAGGGCCAGCGCTGGCGGCGGGGTGGGAGCGGCGTTACAGGTGCTCGAGGGAAGCGCGGCCGGCGGGCCCCGGGGCGGGGAGGAGCGCTCCGCTTCGCTCCCCTTCCTCACCGCGCCACACAAAGGACCTCCGGCCGCCTCCCCCGGGAGCACGCACGGGGTGGGGGTGCCGGGGCGGGGGGAGCGGAGCGGGGCCCTGACAAAAGGCAGCCCCTCTCCGCTCCCCCCGCACCCAGCTGCGGGCGGGGCGCCGCGGCACCTCCCCCGCGCTGCTGCTCAGCCATCCCGCCGGCCCCGGGGGGAGGCGCTGCCCCGCTCGCCCGGGCGAGCTGTTGAGCGCCGGCAGCGGCCACCTGGTCCTCCGGGCAGGGCGCCGAGGTGAGTGGAGGCGGGCGCCTCGTGGCCCGCGGGCAGCAGCGCCGCGCAGCCCGCCCGGCCTCCGCTCGCCCCCGGGGAGCGACACCATCTTGGTGGGGGCAGCGGTTGGGGGGACCCCCGGGCAAGGGGGAAGCCGGGCGGGCTGGGCTGGGCCGGGCCACGCCAGCCGGGTGAGGGGCGTGTGTGCGGGGGCGCGCCCCGTGCGGCCAGCGGCTGGGCGCTCCGCACCGGAGGACTTCACCGCCGGCCATCGGGACTGCTTGATGGGGGGGGGCTTTGTTGCAGGGGTGGGTTTCTCTTTCTCTCTTTTTTGCTTTTCAGTCTGCTCCTTTTCAGGTCTGGGCTAGGGGAGGAAGCGAAACAAAGGCACGCACGGTAACCTGCCTGAAAACGAAGGGATAAATTAAAAAAAGCAAAGCGGTGGGTGCCACGGGCTGCCCCCCTCTTCCCTTGGGTGGGGTGGCTGGGGCTGCCCCGCCGCAGCCCGCCCTGCCCTGCGGTGCTCCGAGCAGGGCTTGTGCCCTGGGATTTCTAGTAGGTTAATGAAGCGACCCGGAATGAGAGAAACAAAGCGGTCCCCTGGGATGAAGGAGGTGTCTGAGATGCGGGGGTTTGTTGACTGGCGTTACCTGCAATGGTTAATCACACGGGCTGCAAAATAGGATGTTTCTGCCGCTTTGTGGTGTTTATTTACTTCTTGTATTTCACTGGGGCTGGGCTATCAAAATAAATTAGCCAGCTGTATTGTCTGCAGATTTGTGGTTTGTCTTTTGATTTTTTTTTTTTCTGTTTCTTTTTCCGTCTACAAAAGGAAGGAGACTTAAGCGTTTAGGACAATCCAAAAGCCAGTAAGATTTGTTTAAAGATATTTTTAGCAGAAAACCTTGAAAAAGTATGTAAAACTTTATCTTTATAGACTTGGCAATAGATTTGCTCTTGCAAACCCTTTATTTCATTTTTAAAGCCAGTCTGATTTAATGATTTCAGAATGACTGAGAATGTGAATAATAAAGGCTCAGAAAGCAAATAAAAAGAACCTAAATTTATTTTCTAGATGATATCCTACAGCTTGCCTTTTTATGACAGTCTTTAAAAGCTTTTTGAAGTTTATTAGTACACATACAGCCTTTCTGTTTTGGATAGTGGAACCGTCAAAATAATGTTCAGTAGCAGGGTCTCTGTTTATTGAATGTACTTACCCTGTGCAAGTTTGTTAGCATATTGAAAAAGAAAGAACACCATTCTAAACAAAAGTGCACATCTTATAATGTAAGTAGGAGGGGAAAGGCAAAAATTTGATTTGGACCCCAATTCAAGAAGGTGCTGGAACACACGCCTAATAAAGGCACAGCCAAAGGGAGAGGTTTGAGCACCCTTTTAGCACTTGTTGATGTTGGTTGTCATTTCTTGTGTTTTGGGCTTGGCTGCTACCACACAACCCTTGTTTCTGTTCTTATCCCTTCTGTACGGAGGTCCGGGCCACATCCACACCATTTTTTTCTGTTGAACTTTGAAATTCTTGTGTTTCAGTTGGCTTCCAGAAGCCATATGCTTCACTGATTCAGGACTGGGTGATACAAAAGTAATTACTTAAGTTGCATGGAAAGACTTTTTTTAATGACAAAGATGTCTGTAAAATCAGCCTTAAAGGCAGCCACCTGTGTGCACTGTTAAGGTTTTGCAGGAGCTTCAAAATTGGTATCAGGTTTAATAATCTTAAAAAGTACATCTACTTCAAATTTTTAGTACACTGGTCCTTTCAAGATGAAAGTTCTTGTCAGTTGCTGTTTCTAACAGAATTATCCTGCTGGGAAAATCTATAACAACTTCATTAGGAAGTACTTACTATGGTTACTTGACAAAAAATTAAATCCCAAATAGATCAGAAGAGAATTTACCTCTTCTCTCCTAAACAATCTCTTCTACCTTGCAGTTCTGTTCAACAGATTCTGCAAGCACAGGGCATTGGCAGTGCTCTTCATCTCTGTAGACAGGCAGTAGGGAAGGTTTCTTGAGCCTTAGGAAACCTCAGCCATGCCTTTTTTTCACCTCATGTGTGTTATGGTAAAAGGTTGAACACTGATGCTATGAGTCTTGAGGGGTTTTTTTATGGATTATTGCAGAAGGCTTTTGATCTGTGAGAAGCTGGGTTTGGGAGGGAGGAGGAAGAGAAGTTGCTTGTGGAGTAGATATTCTGTGAGCCCTTTGAAACTGGACACCTATTATGTTTGCCGGCAAGTTGGTGGGATGAAGTGACCCAAGTGATTTCTCAGAGACCTTGGTCCTCTAAGCTAAGGAAAGCACGTACTCCTGTTATACGGTCACTGAACAAAGACGCCATCCTAGAAGCTTTCTCCAGAGAAATGTCTTTGATATTCCAAGATCTGATTTCTGGAGAAACTGCTAATATTCTGATGCTTGTTTCCATGATAAATAAATTCAAACCAAACAGAACATACTGTATATTCACTGATCTTCAGAAAGTAGCATATATTTTGCTTCTTTTGACAGAGTTAGTCTTGGAGTTAGGATTTGCATGCTTGGCCGCAGGTACCTCTGAGTTAAACAAGAGGTACTTGCGGAGTCTTCATGCTTGTGGCAGTGTCTTGTGTTTGTCATGGCTTTGCATGTGCAAGAATAATGTGCTGGTGAGGTGGGATTTTGGGTTTATCATGAGAACAACTTGAATAAGGAGAGATTTATCAGCCCCTTGAAGTAAGGGGTCAAGCACGTAACCACCTTAATTCTCCACAGAATGCCGCAGAGCACTATCAGCTTCTTTTGTCTTTCAGGCTTAATTTAAAAATGAAATCTAGCTTGTCATTCTCTGGGGTATTGAGAAAAATCTCTGAAATATGATCTGAGTGGAAACGGATACAGACTATGAACAGTTTTAGAGAGGTATAAATTGCTTTCCATGCCACTTTAGAGAGCATCATGTTCAGGCCTATTTGATTATTTGATTTCTCATGGATGGAAGGAGGAATCAGTGGGAAAGAAAACTTTGGCTTGTGGGGGCAGTATGAGGGGGCAGGAGGAGAAGAAATTTAGATACCTAATTCCAAAAGCTTGGTTTTCAGGAATGTAGGTGGTTTGGTGGGAGTTTTAAAGACTAAGGATATTATGCTTTTGCTAATAATGATCTCTAGGCAACCAGAATTCTATAATATGGTGCTTTTCTCACGTTTATATTAACACTCCTCAGATTCTGATTTTCTTTGGTTATATTCACTGAAAACAGGGAAGATCACCCACCATTAGGCAAGAAGTTTGTAGAAAAAGGACAGCAAGCCACTTTATAAATCTAAGACCATACTAAAGTTGAGGGCCTCTGTTTTTTTCTGTGGTGGATCCAAAGTAGAAATTATGTCTGTTTAAGGTCCGGATTTTTGAAGGACCTGAGATGCAGCTCAGGTTCGGACGTTTGCAGATGGTAAGGGGAGAAAGAGCTTCTGGCTTTGTCCATCCCTTACTTTTCACCTGTCAGAAGCTGTTCCCTTGCCCTTGTGCTCTGCTCTGACGGTCTGTGGGCAGCTTGGTGTGCATTGGACCTGTAGCTCTGAAGAGAGAGTTTGGCTGAGAATTTGAAGCTATTCCTGCACCTACATGCAGAGTGGTGTGTCGTGTGTATGTTTACCTTTTCATTATTTTTTGTTAAAAGTCTTAAAATACGATGCATGGTTCTGAGTTAACTAACAAAAGAGAAACTTTTCTTGTGTGGCTGCCCCAAAAGGAGGAAGGAAGACAGCTGAGGGACTTCATTTAAACTTGTATGTGTTCCTCAAAAGAGAAGCAACTGTCTATAAGATGAAAATTTGAATAAATAAGAAAGCATTTCTCTTTTGAAACGCATTTGATTTTTTTCCTCCTGCCTTTGAAGAGGCCTCAGTGTGGCTCTTGCTAAATAGTTTTGCAGTTTCTTTGAAATTAGTATTTCTGACATGAGTCTGTTGATGATTTCTAATGGTTTATGAAAGGCTTTTAAATAAAAAATGAGAACATTTATCTTGAAGGACTACTTAGTGCTCAAGTTAAATGTTGATCACCATAAAGCTCCAAATGAGACAAAATTTAGTTTGTAAATTGATTTTACTTTAAAACCTGTAAGGGTATTTTACATGCCCTAGGGAGGGATAAGAATGTCTGGGGCTTTGTTGCTCCTGTTTTTTTCCTCTGTCTTTCTGAACAAAATGTGAAAGGACTGGGGGAGGGACAAAAGTAGAAATACAGTTTTCTCCATAGGCAGAATTGGAGTAGCTTAATAGGCTTTACTAAAATCCTAAAATGCTTTATTTTTATTACATGGCTCATTGTTTGTGGTACTTTGACGGTAACGTATACAAAAGTGGGACTTTTCATCATACAAACTTGTGTTCATCCACAATTGCTCTGGGCTCTCTCGAGTTGATGTGAGGGGCTGATGAGCCTCAGGAAATGTACGTCTCTTACTGCAGTGAATGCTGAAGGCACATGGGTCAAGGAGGTTCTTAACTTAGACGCCTTGGTTTAATGTTTGAATTTAGGTGGGAGGGACCTGAGCCGTAATGTAGGTTTACCTTAGGTGTTTTGCACTTTCCTGGTATCTTGTGCAATGTAAAGAAAAACTGGCCAGTATTGCAAAGCAGAAAAATAGGAAAGAATGCTGCAGCCCAGATTTATGCGCTTAAAATAAGATTCTTATTAGAACAACGTTGACGGGCTTAAATGCCATTCAGTGTATTTTAATCCATTCTAAAATAAATATTAATTAGTACTATGAAGACACTGGTGTCCACTTCAGTCCAGTTCTCCTGCAGAGACCTGTGAGGTACATGGATGAGCTCTTACTTCATCAGCTGGACTCCACCATTGCTACTGAGATGGTTGTACTAAGCTCAGTGACTTACAAAGTTTAAGTCTGCCTGTTCAGGCTGGATAACATATTAAATAGTTTTTCTTTAAGAGCATTGGAATAAAGCGTTCATTGTATGTATGGAAAATAAGGGTGTGAAATCTTAGTAGGCACTAAATTAGGACCAGTTTTGCCCATGCAAATACTTTTTTTTTTTTTTCCCTGCTGACTTAAATGGAACAATGATGAAAGCATGCTAAAATGCTGCAGTGATTAAATGCTGAGGTAATTCATAGGATAATCTGTAAGTATTGGACAAATGGTCTTAGAAGTGAGCTACCTTTTAGTGTTTGTGTTACACCTGACTAGAAATAATGCCCTGCCTAAATAACCAGGGAAATAGCTGAAGAAATTGCAGTGTGTGGCAGCAACAGAGATCCAGTAATAGTGTGTTGACACAGAGCAACGTGGACCCCAAGAGTCAGGTTTAACTGCTGTGGTGAAATGGTTTCAGAGTATGGATTTAAGTTTCTGAGATAACTGGATGCCTTACGTAATCTGGTTACATTTGAAGATAATTATTAACTACTCCCTTTGCAATGCTCTTATTGAATTAAAGAGGGGTTTTAACTGAGAAACGGAAGTAAATTCGGTGAAGTGTGTGTGCAAAGTGATTGAAGTAGAAGGACTCTTGCTTTCAAAAGCTCTTCTGTCTAAATTTCATAAGCAATGGTTCAGAAAGCATTCGCTTAATTAAGAAGTGGTGTGGAGTGCTATGTAATATTACATATTACTTCTTAATACTGCATATTAATGCGTTATTTGACCCATATGTAATGACAGTTTCAATGCTAAGATCTCATCCGTTTAGTGTGCTGTCAGACCTTGCAGGTGAAGCACACAGCGTACCTAATTGATATCAGAATAGTTGGTAACTATTTATAGTAAATGGGGGGATGGTGACCCTTACCCAGCGTTCCCTCTGGAAGTGACTGGCATCGCGGGGACGGAGAACAGGGCTTTTACATGGGGACTGTGAATTCACAGTGACCTGCTGTGCGTACCATGTTCTCAGAGACTTTCCCTCCTTCCCAACCTAGAGCACATGCCAAAGCTGTAACGTATCTGCCTGTTTTCATACAGCAGTGAGGAACTACCACGTTTATCAGATGTTCTCTGACAAATCACACATGCTCCTGTGTGCTTTGCTGTATCCCCATTAGTTATATGTTGATAAATTTAATAAAGGGTGTCGGGGAGCAACAAAAGCAAGGCTGCTGCACAAGAGGGGCCAAGGCAGGAGCCGGGGGTGGCCCCAGCATGGACTCTCCAACCAGGGCACTGTGCAGTGGGACTGAACACCAGAACTGGATGCTGGTAACCTGTTCTACCAGCCAGCCCTGACCCGGCAGCAATGAACCTGGTTCCTCCAGGGAGTCTAATCAGGAGGGAAAGCGTCCGGAGCCAGGACTCCAAGCAGGTCTGTGACATAGGCCTATCATAGAATCACAGAATGTCCTGAGTTGGAAGGGACCCACAAGGATCAGAGTCCAACTCCTGTCCCTGCACAGGACAACCCCACAGGTCACACCATGTGTCTGAGGGCTTATCCAGTCTCTGCTTGAACACTGTCAGGCTTGGGGGCCGTGACACCTCCCTGGGGAGCCTGTTCCAGTGCTCCAGCACCCTCTGGGGGAAGAACCTTTTCCTAATGTACAACCTAAACCTCCCCTGGCACATCTTCCTGCCATTCCCTCAGGTTCTGTCATTGGTCACCAGAGAGAAGAGTTTGACACCTGTCCCTCCTCCTCCCCTTGTGAGAAGGCTGTAGACCGTGATCAGTCTTAGTCTCCTCCAGGCTGAACAAACCAAGTGACTTTAGCCGTTCCTCATACGGCTTCCTCTCCAAACCCTTCACCAACTTTGTAGCTCTCTTCTGGACACTCTCCAGTACCTTAATATCCTTTTTATACTGTGGTGCCCAGAACTGCACACAGTGCTCCAGGCGTGTCCAAGGGACAGGGCTGCAGACAGACATGACGACCGCATGGCTTTGGCAGGGACTAAATGCCTTGGACTGAACTTGGGTGCAGCTCTTGGGCCCATGGCTAGAGGTCCTGGCTGAGGCTGGTCAGGGCTAGTGAAGTTCTACCCATGCCTTCAGGCCCTTAAAAATGGATCCAAATTCTGCCTGCGCTTTTTCTTGTGTATTTTACTAACTTTGATGTCTGCAATATGTTAAAACAAACAAACAAAAGACCCACCAAAGAACAATGCCCCCCTGCCTTCCCCCCCTTCCCCCCTCCCCCCAAACAAACAAACAAAAAACTACAAACAACAACAACAAAAAGTAGAATTGATTTTTAGCATGCTAAATTGAGGTTCAGGAGCAGTTGCTCAGAATTGCAAATGTCAAATGGAGGTTTCATTCTTTTTTTTGTTGTCTTGGTACATCAGCCTAGTTTTATGCTACTCAAGGGTATTAGTTTATGTGCAGATGCCTTGAAATAATAAGGGAAATTACTTGTGTCTGCAATATTAATGCAGTGATCCAAGTGGACATATATCCATCAGGGATGCTGTGACTATTTGGAACATTTTACATTAGCTTTTAAGACAAAAGAGTAGGGATTTTCTTTCCCCTCCTTTTTTATATGTTTTTCTTTTTATAGTCAGCCTTGGTAAAGTCAATTATGTGCATGTCTCTGAGCTGCCTCACTTCATGAAGGTGTGAAAAACATATGTAGTGATTTTCTTAGCCCTCCGATATTTTTTTTTTGTTTCCCCAACTTCTTTGCCTTCTGAATCCCGAAGCTGTTGGCTTAAAAACTAAGTTCACATTACTGCTCCTAAAATCAAAATGAAGAAGACGAGTGGGTCAGAAAACTAATTAATTAAAGTAGGATTAAGGTTATAAAATGTGTGTCTCTAACTGCATGTTTGGGTATAATTATTTCTGGTGATCTTCAGGAGTTTCCATTCCTTAAAGAAAGGCAATAAATTAAAATTTTATTGCTAGAATAGTTTGCTGACTACTGAAGCATAGATCCAGCTGCTTTTTAGTTCACCTTGCACAGAAGCCAGGGAAACACAACTGAAATTTTCTGGGATTTTTGTCTCCTTTTGCGCCAGTTCTCGGGATAAAAAGGAGAAGTTCTAGACAGGAAAACTTCAAACTTTAGCAAGTGGTTTTAAGAAGAAAAACCTATTTATTTAATGTCTCAAGTGTAATGGTAGTAGAAGGAAATCCCCCAGCTCCCACAGAACTGAAAATCTATTGAAGTGCTGTGAAATGCTTCTTTTATTAAGACCTCTGCGCACACGCCACCTGCGTACCTGTGTGTGCACCCTTGTGCCCGTCACTGCACACAGTGCGTCAGACGGTTACAGAGGCAGATGCAGCTTCAAAGTACGTACTATGTACTACATACATTATTTACAAGCAGGATGTGCTTTAGTACAGCTCTGCGTGCCGCTACCTGTGTGATAAGGAGGACATGTGCACTGAACCCCTCGGATTTGGCAGCTATGGAAAGAGTTGAGCGATTTGCTTTCAACTCCATTACCCATCCTCATGACAAATGTTATAAAGCCTGAAAAACTTGGGAACAGGCAAAGGGAGAATTGAGGAACCTGGCAGTGTGTTGCCTAAATAGAACAAAATTACTATCTTTAAACCGGTAAGAAGATGCACCTTGCAGTAATATTTGAAGAAGAACGTTTTATCTGGAAATCCTCTCTTCTGTTAAAGTAATGTAATAAGTGACAGACCAAGTATTTAATGTTTTGTAGGTGATTCCTGGGAGATCTAGTACTAAATGGTGTGAGCTATGTTTGTTTTGTTTTCCTGTTTGCTTTTAAACCGATAACTCTTTGATATCAAGCTTTTTCTTTTTTTTTTAATGGCATTTACTTTCTTTGGGTCTATAAAACTGAAAATCTCTGCATGTATCATTGTTAATATCCATGGTCTGGAGTGATGCTTTTACTCAAGCTAATCAGCAGCTAGAAATAAGAGATATACTAGAAACACTTGAATGTGATACTGGCGGGATAAATAGAGGTCGTGCATCTCTTCCTTATCAAAAAAGCATTAAATTACCTGGAGAGATGTACATCTCCCCTGCTTGGCCTTGGCATTTTCCAGACAGACTTGGAAAAGCTTGTTCAGGTTGCTTGGGCTTGGAGGTTTGGGCCATATTTTTGTCAGCCACATGCCCTCTGGAGGCAACTGGGAACAAACAGGATGCCGGATGTGATGTAATTTCCTGAAGAGATGACACCTTGCTAGCACTTAGCAGAATTCCCAAATACTGTTTAGCAGCTGTAAGTATTTGGAAAGCTCAAGCTGCTTCCCTATGGAGAAGAAATCTTTTACAGTTAATGGTGATTTAGCTGTAATTTCCAGAAGGGGGTGATTTTTGTTTGTGTAAAACAAACCAACCAACCAAACAACAAAAAAAACCCCCAAAACCAAACAAACAAAAAAACCCCCCACAAAACAAAAAAACCCCCACCACTGTAGTTCTCTGGCATTTGTATATGTAAATTGAGAAACCTGCAGGTGTTTAAGAACATGCTTGCTCTCTTACCTGTATGCATAAATAAGCCTGGTAATTAGTCGTGTCTAGGCTAAGGGAAATGTTGCCCATTTCTTCTGCTCAGGAAGAGGGCAGCCCTGAAGAAAACAAAGTATCTCTTCTTCCTGCGACATTTCCAGTGTCAAGGTTTCCTTCAGTGAATCTGTTTATGAAAATTTCAAATTGTAATTTTTGCCCCTCATGGGAATCACAATATTATTATTATTATTATTATTATTATTATTATTATTATTATTATTATTATTATTATTATTATTATTATTATTATTATTTTCTTACATTATTTCACTTTTTGAAAATCCATGTTCAGGGGTGTTCTTTCACCTAGTTAAACTAGGTTTCAGAGGGTATTTTTAAGCTAAACATTGACTCGTTCTGCTGAAAATAGTGATATTGGTATTTTTTGCCTTTATACAGTTGTTACTAGGATCACATGTATCTTGATATTTGTATATGGGTATTTTTTGTTTGTGTGTTTGGTTGTTGTGTTTTGGGTTTTTTTTGGTTGTGTTGGGGTGTTTTTTGTTCTTGTTTGGTGTGGGTTTGTTTTTGTTTTGTTTTTTTGATTAGCTCCCTGACCTACAATATAAGGATTTTGAGAAACTACAGGGGACTCTTGAAGTTTTTATTTTGGGTACAATACCATGGATGGTTTTTGTGAACTGCACATGATACCATAAATGGCTATTATAAACTGTGTATTTTTTCTTTAAATAAAATCAAAGATATGATAATCTGTATGTAACTGTCAATCTTAACATTATTCGAGCCTTTTCTTTCAAGTAGCTAGGTTTTTCTTCTTGCAGAAAATTATTTTCTGTTTGTTTTTAAATTTCAGAAGTCAATCTACGGCATTTTCATGTCCGACTACTGGTATTGGAGGTTGATCCCCTGCAAAGAAACTGGAAGCTGCAACTGTTTTGCAACAGCCAACCAGTCTAATGAAGAAAAAGAAGAAGATACAAACCATCAGGTTGTGGTGTCAGATATCATGCAGCTTGTGCGAGATAAGCAGGAGGTGCCAGAAACCACAGCAGGTGAGAAAAATCTAGTATATTTTGGAAGTTGTCCAGCTGGCTGCCAAACTGTGTTAAGAAGATGACTGATGGCTTTAAGAATTTTAGCAATGGTGTCTCATCATTAGCAATAAGAGTAGGGCAGGGAGCCTAAATAAAGAATAGCCGAGTATTCACTTGGGGGAGGGTGATGTCACCACAAAACCAAACATTTAGCAGCAGCCGGTAAAGACCTCTACTCAGGAGGACTGATGCGCGTTCTAAGAAATTAAAATAATTCCATAAATTAATTGATTTGCAAAAAATAGTCATCCCGGAGAAACCTGACCTACCTTCCTACAGTGTTAAAATCATACTCTAGAGAAACTGCTGAGAATCAAGTATGAAATACCTCTGCCTTCGTTGCAGAAAACTATAATGAGTGCTAGTTTATAGTTCCAGGGATTAAGAATACTTTTTTTTTCTGGCACCATCTGATCTTATATTTACCCACGCAGGAGGCTGTTACATTCATATATGAATTATGTGACCTTTACTTTGGTACTAGTGCAGATGGACTCTAATTCTATAATTTGATTAGCAGTTGCATCTGAGAGCAATCGGTCTTTATTAACACAACTTCATTTCACTTTGTTAAATAAGTTTTTAAAAAGCCTTCTAGATAGAGAGGTTTGTATGAATATGTGTAGATATTTTTTAACTAAGCTGGAAAGATGATCCAAAACCAGAAAGGTGACATTCACTAAAGTGCTGGTTTGCATTTAGTGTACAATTACAAGGTAGGATATGACTCCTTTGTAATAAAAGGAAAAAAGATTCTTTCAGCCTGGATGAGCTAGTGATGTTGGCGCTACTACAGAATGATTCATATTCTGCTGTGGCTTACCAGAAAGTAGTTATTAGAGTAATCATTTGATCTGTGTACTAGTGAGGTCTCAGCCAGGATGAGATTTCTTTTGAGGGCAACAAGGAAAGATGCAAAAACAACCCCACCAACCTGCAGAAATTCCAAATGAGGATGTCAGGATTGGTCAGAGGTTTACAAAATACAACTTTTGTGGAAATAAGGAGAGTGTATCTAGACTACAAGAGAAAACAGAAGGGAGAGCACACATATCCTTACTTTTTAGTGGAGATCTTTGTAAGTTATGGAAGAATGTGGACATCTGCTTGTTTTAATTTTCTTGTTGTTTATATCTAATTGAATAAGAACAAGAAAACGTGAACTCAATTTCTGCAGAGATTTAGACCTAATCGTGGGGATTGTTAAACAGACCACTTAAACAGCTTGTGTGCTCTCTGGTCTGTTGTTAATGAAATCCCCAGTGAAACGAAGCACCGCTGGAAGTCATCTAGGTGGGCTTGATTCCTTCTCAGTGCTTTGAGCTCCACTAAGAGAGATCCAGAAGTTTTTGGTGTTTTTTGAGCATGGTGCTTCTGTGATGGAAGAAGAAACAAACAAGTCCTGGAAAGGTTTGGAGTATAAAGTCAGAGGAACGGTAATTCTGTCTTTTGTCATCTGGAGGATTTAAAATGGTAAATTGCTACTCTTCCTTTCCAGAAATTCAGGGAAGAGCTGTGTTAGGTTCAGACTAAGATGTGTGTGCATCAACAGTGAATCAATGATTGACTGGTAGATCTATAGAGGAAGCTTAATAAGCTACACAGATCAGAACGAATACAGTGAAGGCAAACCAGGAACTGAGTGTATATACATTCTTCATAGGCATGGGACTACCTATAATAACCTGCACATTCGTGGCTATGCTAATATCACCTTTTAGCTGTGGCTGCTGTCTGGTCACTGAAGTCCATGTGAAAGGAATATGAGGTTTAGTGAAAAAAGTTCTGGACTATGTTTCCTGGCCTGAGATGTAGCAGATTTTTCATTGAGGATTACATCTGTGCCTGGCTTGAGAGCTGAATTGCAAGCTGTTAAATACTCTTTGTGCCTGGAAAACGCGGGATATAGTTTAAAAAAAGATATATGTTTGTTTTCTTTTGACTTGAAGAAGACAACAGTGTATAGACTGGGAAAAGAGCTTTCCTAGAGCTAGGCATGAGAAACTTAGTTGCAGATAATTTTCTGGTAAAGTAATTTAACTTTAAAATGGAAAGCAGTATGAAAACTTTTTCTATAACTGTTATGACATAGAAAGCTAGTATCGAGGATTGAATGAATTATTGTGCTTGTGGCCATTTCATTGAGTTTTGATTTTTCACAAATTATTGCTCTTACTTGATACAATTTGGATGTTAATATTTTCTGGCTCTTTCAAGGGACTGATAAAAAGAATCTTCTTGGAAAAGAACTACAGCAGCATAACATGGTGAATATTTAAAGTGGACAATTTGTATGTTGTTATATTGTCGGATGAGCAGTTGTTTTGCTCTGGTTCTAGTAGTTATTCGAGTACTTATTTCAGGAAAAGCAGCAAGTATTTTTGCAGTTGGTAAAGAAAGCCATAATGCCTTGTACTGTCAGCTTACAGTCTTCTGGTGGGAAAAGGCAGAAAGAGAAATGCTACTGTGGAAAATAAACATCAGCAATGTTTTTGGAGTCTTTTCCCTTCTTGATTTTTGGCTGTTGTAAGCAAATGTGAGGGTTCTTAGTCTCTCATGCAGACTAATAATACTGTAGGATGGAGAGCATCTTGCTGCTCTTCTTAGTTAAACCATATGTTGCTTTTGCTGAAGTTTTCTGTTCCCTCCCCCTCCCCAGGAACTCATCTGCTATGCCATTGGTACTATATTAATAGCAATATTTTTACTTCAGTAATTTCCTAGAAGTTATAATTAAGATCAGGTCTTCATTGTGTCTGTGAGTTTACACATTTTTGCTTGAGAATATGTGCCATGGTGGAAGGCCTGAAAGCCTAGTTTGAAAGCTACAGATGAAGCAGCATGCAAAATTCTGCTTGAGGCAGAGCACAACAGAGATGGAAGCGTGACAATGTCTGACCAACTTGTGAGTGCTATTGCCTCCTTTCAAATTGTGTATGTAATATATCCTTTCCCCTTGTCTTTAGAAGAGGCCAGAAAATGGAAAAGATCATGGAGAAAGGATAGAGGCATGGAAGGCAGGCATGAGGTCTTTAAAAAAATAAAAAATAAAAACAAAAATCCCGTATTTCTGTGTTTTCTCAGCGCCTGTTATGTTTTTCTACCTGGTTGGGGTTGAACTTCAGGATTGCTGTGCCTTGAGGCCTGGTTACAACACAGCAACGTTTTTTTTGAATGGGACCTTTCTGCTCTGGAGATCTTTGGTTGGTTGGTTTCTCTGCTCTTCATATTCCAAACAGATCTGATCTTTTCACAGAGTTTTTTTAGCCTCCTGCTAAAACAATAGGGAAGCACAGGAGACCTTTTGTGGTATGAAGATTTGCTAGTGTGACATCTTGGGAACAGTGATTGCTGGTGTTGTAGCAAATAGCCGTGAGGGTACTACAGTCAAAGCTTTTATAAAAGTAAGGAGACTAGGGTGACACTGCCCAGGTTCTGAGGAATCAAGGATACAGGTGACTGCTGACTGTGGAATCTGAAGTCTACCTGGTCCAAACTTACCTAAGAAGACTTCATGGGTAGAAAATATTTTTTTAAACATTGTTAATTATAAGATGGGTTTCCCTTTAACCTTTTACATGATTTTTTCATGCAAAAATCCCAACAATTACAAGGCATCTGAAACAACAGCTGAGTGACCATGATGTGCCAATTCTAACGCTTGTAACAGTGCTGCATCAGCTGTTGCACTCACAGGCACTTGAAGTGGTCCTGTTACATTCACATGCTCTTGGAAAGTAAAGTGCTTGGTATCATCTCAAAATGTAAAATTGCATTATTTTCTATACGTAAACACATTTTAGGCACTACTCAATGGCACTACGAAGCTGACAGCTTTGACTGAATTATATACCTGCTACAACATCACTGTGTGGAACAGTCTGGTCAGGTTATGAAGACCACTGATAGCTCATCATCTTCATCAGAGGGGGGAAAAAAAGCCAACAATATGCTGTCTCTTAAACACTTGTGCATCTGGGTAACTCTATTTATACTCTGAACCCAGAGTATAACCTCAGTTATACTCATTAGCCACTTGTTTCCACTAGACACAACTCTATGAATACAAAATTTCAGTAGTAACGTATGAGGGGAGACATTGTAGGTGTTCATTTCTATAATAATTATACTGTTGTAAATTAAGTGACTTTTCAGAAAAACGATAGCTAATGCTTTTTGGATCAAGTCCATTCAATTCCTTGATGTCTACAAAAATAAACTTTTAAAGATCTTAACTAAAAATTAAGCAACTAGAAATTATCTCTTAGAAGCTGCTTTAATTGGTAACTAAAAGAGTGCCAGGATTAAACCAGAGCATTTTGGGGGGAGAAGCCCTCCATTTATGCAATGTATTTGGAAAGTTTCTTGATTCTTGGAGCTATTTTATGTTCTCCAAGTGCTTTATCATGTTCAATATCTCACTGGAGCTTTAATTTTAATCTGCAAATCTGTGAACATTACACCATACCTCAAGTAAAAACTTGATGAAAAGCTTTTTTCAAGGGATTACTGATAAACTAGATTAATACCCCTACCAGCTATATGTAGAAAATGAGGCTATGAATATCATACTAAGTATTGTTGATGAGGTTGTTTGCATACTCAAAAAAAAAAAAAAGTCAAGACCAAAAGGCATTTGGCGATTTTTTTCTGTGTTAGAATTCCGTGTGCAGCTGTAACAAGACCGTTTTTTTCATGGGAGTGACGACAGCGTGCCATCATCTGATTAACATTGGTATGTATTCTGTGGAACAAAGATGGCGTTCTAGACTTCTCAGCCTGTCCATACAGATGCTAAAAAGCCCATGACCTTTTCTGCTTTTAAAAAGAAGCCAACTAGGGCAGGAGTCCCTAAGCTATAATACACAAGTGGCTTAGTAATGCACGGTCCAGCACAGAGCTGGGAGCTATTGCTGTCCCTGGTGGCATCTGTTATAGTGCTCAAGGAGAGGGGACTAGGGATTTGTTTTCTTTTTTATGAACATAGAACTGGGATCACCGTAACTGTTGGCAGAGAAAAGTGTTTGCTGTATGCTTCTTTTTGTCTGCCTGGTGGCAGTGGGTTGTCCCTAAAGGACTGGCTGGATTTTACTGTGGGAGCTTTTAAGTATATCCATGCTGAGCTTTCTTTTTTGGTACTAGTAGTTTAATTGATGTGAAGTGCACATCCAAGTAAGATAGAGCAGATATTATGTGTGCACAGTTAGCATTTCTCAGTGTTGAGGCTATTTGCTTACAGCAGAACTCAATTTTATAACTAAATGTCTTTACAAGTCTGTTCCTCTACTGGCTGCTGTAGGACTGGTATCAGTCTCAGTATGTTTTTATAAGCCAATGTTTTTATGTGTTTGTTAGCTAAAAGAGCTGCTTTGTATTAAAACTGAATTTCTATTGGAGGAATCTGGCAAATTTTTATGAGTTTAACTTCTCAAAATGAAACATGTTTAAAGCTAATTGGAATAATCTGTCTAACAACACAGGAGAACCTTTGCGTGTTAAACTTCATCTGTGTTGTGTTGCTGCTTCAAGTAATAGAGCGATGAAATCCCAGCTTGATTAAAATCAGTAAAGTCTTGTCAGGATTTAAATCTTAAAACTTCTAAGCTATGCAGGTTAACCAGCCTCTTAAATGAAATTAATATTAAACATCTTACTCTAATTCCTTCTTTCCTGGGAATTACAGCAAATACGGAATATATAAAAATAACTACTTGTTCAGCTAGCAGCATTCAGTTCAAGAAGTTAGAACATAAAAGCTCCATTAGTGTAAAAAGGCATTTCTAGCTAAAAATGAGCTATGGAGAGATATTCCAGTAATGTCAGCAATAAAATTCAGTGCATGTGTGCATATTTGTGTGTTTATCTATATCTATCTATCTATCTTTAATTTGATGCCACACTTGATGAATTTTCAGTTCAACTGCTGTTTGCTTTTCCTGCATGTGTGGGTATTTCATACAGTAACAGAGGAAGAATGCAGCTTAAAAAAAAAAAAAAAAAAGATATTTTCAGTAAATAGTGCTGCCTGAAATTACTCTTAGTGTTTATTAACTACTAGTCATCTTTTGTTTGTTTGTTTGTGGTTTTTTGTTTGTTTCATTTTGGGGTTTTCTGTGTGGTTTGGGGTTTGTTTGTGTTTTGTTTTGTTGTGTTTCTTTTTTTTTTTTTTATTCTCCTTCAAAATTCCCTGAACCCAATTGAGACAGATTTTAGGGAGATGGTGCAACTACTGTGTACTGCAGTGGCTTATACTGATTCATCGCAACTTTTAATGCTGTGTTAGGTGTATTGGAAACACCTTTTCTGCATTGTTGCACTTCTACTTTTTCCCTGTTTTCTGTTTGTAGTAAGCAGCCCAGCCACAGCATTTGTTATTTTTCCCTTTCCATTCTCCCATTTCCTAGAGAGTCTTTTGCTTTTCAGAAAGAGTTTGGATGGGGTTCCTTGTTAGCTGTGAGATCACGTTAACCCGGGAGGTGTAGCTGGGGCTCTGCCAGCCTGGCTGCCTTCATTTTGCTGCCCTTTGGTTGTGTACTTGGGGAGCTCCTTGCCAAGGGAGAGGCAAAACCCAATAATCTGTACAAAGCAGCAAGGACTTTATAAGATCGAGCTTGGGGAAGCTGTACCTGCTTTGTTCTGTGTGGTGTTCAAAACATACTCATGGTAAGATGTGATGCATGCAAACTGAAATTTGGAGTTTCCTCAAATAGTGGCATTTTTACATTGTGTAGAGGGGTATGAAATTATTCTCTAGCAATATTAAGCTAGTAAAAGGTAATACTAGTTTCTTAGGTTTATATATTTAATATTACGTAGTCGTAGATGTCCTATTGTTTATAATCTACTTGAAATACATGGCTGTTGAATCAGAAGAGAAAGCAATAACATTTAGTTCATTATGAAAATTAATAACTTTTGTGATACATCTGAATGCAATGAACCTTTCTCTTTTAATTTAAATCATGCTTCACCTTTCAGATATTCCCTGTGCAAGATGAAACATTAGATACATGCTGACACTAAAGTAGGAAAGCTTTGTCAATTCTGTTTAGTCCCTGACATGAGTACCTTTGTGCTTTTGGTGCCTCAGGTGGCTCCAAAGAAATTGGAAAAGTGCCTAAGCAGTAAGTGTAATTGAAATTCAGCGAGGGTTACATGTCTAACCTATTTAAGCATTCTGTAAATCCCATTTTTCTGCATCTGTAGGCAGTGAATGTCTTTAACTCTGCTTGATTATAATATCTCAACAGGAAAACAAAACAAACTCTGTTACAGAAACTGCCTTATTCTTCTGACAGGGTAATGCATGACCTTAGACATCTGATGTTTCTGATGTGCCTCCCGTGTAATGAACAGCAGATGCATGGCGAGTTTAGAGTTCTTCCTTGCTCGTGTCTTCTGCTTCTGTAATGGGACTGCTTGCTGGCTTTGGCACTTGCTCCTAAGGCCACGAAGATGGAGAAGTTGTGGATGTAAACATTAGGTCTTGCATAGGTGCAGTACAAACTGTCTGAGCTACAAGGTTGCACATGCTGCCTTAATAATCATTTCAGTGTCACCTACACATCTGCAGGGTAAAAAGTAGTTGGTTACATTAACTCACTGGCTTCCAGCTGGACCATTTGTCATGGAAATGAATTGCTTTGCCTCTCTTCTAGCTAATACCCAGTTTAGCTGTTGCATTCAGTTGTTGCCTCTGGCACTGAGGAATCACTCACGGCTGTTTCATGCAAATGCACAGATTTGCTGAGGTTAATCAATGCACCCTCTTTGAGTGTTTAGGACGTCAAACCATCACTACACAGGAGGAGAGAGCTTTGATAACAGAAATATTGGGAAATAATGAAATAAGTAAGGTGTTTTTTTCAGGTCTATTTTTGCATTTTGCTATAGCTACAACATGTAAGGTGCATAGAAATCTACCACTGAAAATAGACAGCTGTCTCGGAACTACTTTTGTTCACAGGTACAAACTGTAGACTAGATGCGTACCGATATGGCTGGGTTTCTTTACTGTTGAAAGTTGTGCTGTTTTAGAGTTGACTAGAATTGGTTAAATGGCCAGCTGTCAAAGGAAAACCTTTTTGTCTAGCTAAAGGTATTGTGTTTGTTTTAATAGCTAGAGGCTAAAGAGAGTTCATTTAATTTGGACATGCAATTTAAATTACTTAGTGAGCAGTTCTATTTTCTTAGCTTATCAGATCTGCTTAAGCCTATTTGTTGATCATAAGGTATGTTAGAAAAATTGCAATTCTTTAAAATTGTTTCTTGCACATAATTAGATTATTGCTTGTAGTCTTAAAATATCATCTAAACTAATTATTGAACGGATTAATACTTTTTCCATTGACTATTACTGAACTTTTTATGTAGAGAGAAGGGAAATAAATCTGGAGTCTGTCAATTAGGCTTACTGCTGTCAAATTTGTGTGACCTGTTTTGCAAAGGCTTACCTGGGAAAATACTTTTGCTAACTATTAAGTGTGTGGAGGGAGGGAGGGAAGGAAGGTTTTGTGGCAGCCCTGTACCATGTGTGACTTCCATCCAAGAATCAACTTGGGGCAAAACAGCTACACTGAAAATGGTGGATTGACTTGATTTTTTTTTGTTGTTTTAGGGAAAGCAGCAGCAGCAGAAAATAAGATGCCTGGGATTAACTGCTGCCAAAGAGACCTGTCCAAAATGCGAAGTTTCCAGAGTAACGATATCAATGCCACTTCTGCTGAGGTTTCTGAGAAGTGGTGAGCAGGTCCCTGAAAAACCAGGCAGTCTTGCCAGCAGCTTCTCTTTCCAGTAAGGTGTGTGGATACACACAAGATGTTTTGTATTTGCAGAGAAGGTGCTGGGGACCTTCATAACGCTCCCAGGACTTGCCAAAAAATCCAACTGGAACAAGGCTGGTGGGTCTAAAGCAGAATCAGTTCTCTTAATGCTGCCTGAAGTCCTCTTTGCTAGCACTCTGTGTGCTGAAAAGAGGGTTTTTCCCAGGAGAGATCCTGGAAGTTTCTTTTTGCACATAGGCAGGGATTGCAGTGAGGAAAAAAATATTGCAAAAATGCCCCGTTACACGTTAAGAAAGCTGTCTTACTTTCCCCCCCACCCCCTCTTAATTGCTCACTTTGAGAAACACTTCTTATTTTAGAACATATACTATATATTCAAGAACTATATTATATATAGAAACTTGCCATTCCATCTGCGTGCTGTAGTATACTTTTGTATCATTCCAGCTCTGAGCAATAGTACAATGTGTTTTATTGCACACCCTGGCATATTTTGTTCCACAGAAATCTACTCTTTTCACTGTTGAAAAACACATTTATGTAGGAAGGCTATAAATGAGATTCTAGAAGGTATCACATTGGCATATGTGTGTGCAGCCAGGACTGCTCCCAAAGGGAGCAGCTGGGTTGTTTTCCCATTTTGCCAACTGGTGGGGTTCCAGCAGGGTTGCTGGGCTTGCTTTTGTTCACTGCACTATGGTGAAGAGGCTCACCAGCAGCATGAGGGAGCGAGCAGTGCCAGTGTTCGGGGCACTTTGGTAGCATTTAGGTATTTTAAGTCCAAGAGGGTGTCCCTCATTCTCTTCGTAATTCCTTCAGCAGTTTTGCTGGTGAGGATTGGGCTACCTGGGGTTGATGGGTCCTCTTGACTTCACTCAGACCTGCTGCCTTCTTGAGAAGGCTGTCTGTAGTTTGATGTGTGCTGTATTCTTAAGCTGCTACATGTGCCCAGTGTACACCTTGCTGAGCTTCTCGAAAGGTAGGAGGGTCAGCTTCGGGCAGGCTGGATACAGAGACTTTGGGGTTCCCAACATGAGTTGTAGCAAAGTGGTTGGAGCACTTGCTGAGAAAAAAAGAGGGTGCACTTCGATTTCCTCCTCAGCCTAGAGGGATGAGTGGAGGCCCAGCTGACTGGCTGCTGGACTCTTCTTGGGTGAAGACGCTATCTTGAAGGAGCCAAGATTCATGAGACCAGGGTGTTGGTAGTAAAGAGAAACTTGTTTACCTGCTGACCAAGTGAGACCCTAACTTGTAAAATGGGAGTCTTGAGTTTTGTGCTGTTTGCATTCATGCATCTAATAAAAAAATCGCTTTAAATGTGATGCAGAATCAGTTCTTGTAGTAGGGATCCTGTTCTCATCTGACTGCATTTTAAAAGAAGTAATTGCGTAGATGTCAAAAGCCAGACAAGGGCTGTGACTGTGAACCCCGATCACGATATGTGCCTTTTAGCAGGCAGATGAAATGCCAGTCTTTGCAGAAAGAGGGATGGAGCTCAGCTGCCCCTCTGTCATTGTCTTTGGTTTGCTTAGGTGGAACTTGCCAGAAACTTGGATTATCCTGTGTCCCTCTCACAAGGCCTCAATTCTTCTTGTGCTCTACTTCAGGAATTTAGACCCCAGCAGATTCCATTATGGAAGGCAAATGCTGGGTGTCATTAGGCCAAAGTCCTTTGGGATTCTTGTTCTTAGCATTTAATAGGTTCGCATGGGATCATCTTGTTCTCCATGGAGTTTTGCAGAATTTTGCTTAGTCTGATCTGGCTGGTTATTAGTCACTGCTGTTTGGTTGTGTGTTTTTGAGGGAAAATAGATTTAAAAAGCAAAAAAGGTGCATAATAAACCTCTTCATTGCATGAACTTGAAGATTGTTCAAATACTTTTACTGGCAGAATTTCTGTCAACCGGTTCTGTTGGCCTAGTGTATCTAATGTTCCTAGAAGATGTAATATAAATACATTGTTTCCAAATGGCGGCCAGAAGTCACTGCTATTCTTTTTTCCATCTTTTTGTTGTGTTTATTTTCCTTTTGGAGGGGTTAGTAGAGAGCAAATGCATATTTTAAAATATTGTTCTTTTTAGTTCTGGTTTTGCAGTGACTGGGATGCAAAAGTATCCAGAGATGAGTGCCATAGGTATTTTCTGCTACTGTGCCTGGCGCTTTAATCTCTTGTAAGAAATTGAATCTTGCTCTTCCATGCCCAGTAGATGTTGCTGTTGAATCAGTAACACTGAAAGAGGACAAGGGGGAAAAAAGCTTTCAGAGCCCAGAAGGTATGGTAAATATTCTGGTATCTTATCCAGAAAGAAAAGAGGTCTAACTTAAAAAAAAAAAAATTAAAAAGTAGTGTCCATAGTGTTTTGTTTTATATACATCAGTTTGGGAATCTGCAGCCTGAATGAGAAGGAAGCATTGTGTTTGTAACTTTGAGTTATAGGTTTAAGGTCCTGTGGAAGAACTGCAAGGGATGTGGATTTTCTACCCTGCATCTCCATTGTGGCTTTAGTAAATATTAGATTTTGTACTCTTATCCTAAGAAGCATAAATCATGTTGGTTGTGGTGATACTTCTGTAGCACAACACAATTTTGTAAAGCTGTACCATATGGTAAGAATAGGCATTCCTATAGCTCTCCAAGTCAGCATTGTCCCTTGGAAGCTGGGACCTTGCCAAGTTGTTTGAGCATCTTTTAGGATGAAAGCTCTGGATACAGGGTGGGTTTGGCATACTCTTGTTGAAGGAGACAAAGCAAGGGAGGCAGGTCACTTTGGGAGAGGAGACTGAAAAAGAATAAAGAGGAAAACATTTAAAGGTGTCATGCATCCTTTAGCAACACCTGCTCAGTAAGATTATGTATAGGGAAGGCACTTTTTTTTTTTTAATTAAATGCAGTCTGGTCTTCTAACAGAGTCTGAGGAATAGTTTGCTATTGGTCAGAAAAAATGAATGAATAAAATACTGAGTAAATGAGTAATCTGCTGATTTCCCTGTTATATGGGAAAACATCTGCAGCTATTGGTTTCCTTGGAAACAAATTCACTGCAAAAGCTAAATGTACTGCACTGAGCCTGTCCATTTATCTGCATTTGAGAAGAGTTGAACATGCACACTTGGACCTTTTTACTATGTGTGTTTCTCCAATGCTGTGTTTATGCTGTTCTCGCATAAAACACCTAATCAAAGGAGATGTGTGACATGCTTTGGATTTTGGACAGAACAACAAGAAAGGTTGGTCTTTCTTTACAAGTCTAAACATGGATTGTGTGTTTATATGTATTTAATTACAGACAGCATCTAGTTTTCTGAATACCTATTTTTAAAGTCTTGCCTTTTAAAGCTCAATGCTATTGTTTGCATATTGTTGCAGTCTTAGCTGTTTTTTGGAGTTGGAGATCAGAGAGCTGCTGAAACGAATTGCTGGTACATTTGCCTCATAATAGCATTTTGGCATGAGATTGGGTTTATTTGTAATTTATTTAATTAAATCAGTATGGGATACATGTATGTGTTCTCACAGATTAGTATTTTTGTTCCGGCTGTGAGAGGAGGATGATTTATTATATTGTGTTAGAAGATTTAAGTGATGCTTATGATTAGCTTCAACTGTTCAAGCCAAAAACAAATCTGTGCAACAGTGTGGTTGTGTAAGGATATCAGGAAGAATTAATTTAAAACATACTTGTGTTATTGTACTTTAAGAAAGAGAAGCTCTGTTAAGCAAGTATTGTGTAAGAATTAGATTGTTTTTCAGCAGGTATGTTTAATGTATCTTCATGTGTGTACCTGGGTCACAAGTACATGAGGTAGAGGTTACATTTGTGACTATCTTTTTGTTAGTAGAATGGTTTCCCATATATACTGGACATGGTACTGAGAAGACTATGCTGTATAGAAAAACACTTTTAACACATGTTGACAAAACATTAGCTGTAGCTTGTCAAATATTATAGAGACATCTGGCAGTGATTGCATGGTGGGATTGCTTACTGAAATAGGCTTTTAAGTATTTCATAACTCCTTTTCCTCTCTAAAAGGGGACAGCTGTTCACATGAAATTATATATATTTAGTCACTAGGCCCTTTGCATTTGAGATTTTATTCATGAATATTAAACAACCTTTGAATCTGAGACCTTACTGTGTTTTCCCTACAGATAATGTTGCCGGTCATTGCTGAGGTATATGTTTTTAAAGAGTTCTTTCCCTAGAAAGGACTTGAAGTGAAGTTTTCATGGACTTTCTTTTGTTACTATTTGCTTTGGGTGCCCCAGATTACTAATACTACATTAGAATGGTCCATGTGCTCTGTGTATACAGTCTAGTTTGGGAGGTGGGGAGAGCAGGCAGATACTGTCGTTTTCCGTGAGAAATCAGTCTTTAGTTTTCAAATGTCAGGGGGAGAGGAAGGAAAGGATCAGAAGTAGAGTGAAAGAATTATTTGTATGTCAGCTGTTATTCATGGTCTGTCTTCTGAATCCTGTCCTACCCTTCCTTGTTGCCTCTACACATTTAAAACCCCAGAAAATTAATACAAAAGTATTCATACTATTGTAAAGCAAATTAGTGCAGGGCCCTGAACAGCACGTTGCCTAATCCCATGAAAGCAATATAATTAAAGTTAAACCATCTAATAACATAACTACTTCTACTTTTTGAGAGGTCTTTGACTGCAACCCATTACTACACCACTGCCAATTATTCTACAAGACATCCCATTTGCAGATGCATGTGACAGTGAAGAGAAATCTGGTCTTTAGAAAGATGAAGTGTAGGATAACAGTTTTTACAGGTAGCATGTTATGGAAAGCTTTTTGGATAGGTAGAGAATATCTGACTTGTGTATTTGATAATATCTCAAACATTATTTGCTAGGTTGTTTGTTTTTATGCATTTCTTTGGTTTTACCCAGTGGAGCTTTCCAGACAAAGTTACTTAGTGAGGTTATTTTTTTTTGCTTTTGTGGCAGGTGATCCTAGCAATGGCAGATCAAACCATATGAATAACCACAGATGCAAAGGTGACTATTTCCTTAATGCCTTAATGTCTGTTTGTTTCTTTAAAGGGCTGGTCAAGATCTGAAGAAAGTAAATGGCTTTTAGGAGGATGCTAATGCAGATCAGTCTCGTGACCAAACAGAGTTTTTCTTTCACATATGTTGCTGTAGTCTAGCTAAAGTTTCAAGTCAAGCATTCCAGCGCATGATATCTGGTATCCTCAAACCTCCTCTATATGCTGCCCTTTGGAATCACAGCTTTTAAATTATATTCCATAATTCTAGGCTCCCTGCTCTCCCTGCTGCTCATCTATGCTCTGCTGATACATGGACAGTATTTGTCTCTGAAAATGCTCTTCCTCTTGGGTACACAGGTGGGAATGGTGAAGAGGATCAAAATGTTCTCCTTCAGAGATGCAGGCATTGCCTTGGAACATACAGGAACATGATTGGAGAGTGGTCCATTATATATCTGCTGTCTTAGAAAGGGGCATATCATAGCATAATTATTTATTTCCTTGATGTCCTTTCCAGGCCTGACACCCTGACAATAATCATGCAGAAGCATTGTATGATACGACAAATATATCACCACATACAATGAAATAGTGTGAGATGCTGTGTGTTTTTTGTCTGACACATTAATATATTTTTCCTTTACGTTCTTGGAATTTTTTGTGTACTTCTGAATTTTTTTAAGTATTTTTTTTTAATGTTATCATCTGAATGTTAACATCTGACTAGAGCTGAACCAAAACCAGCATTGTAGATACGCCCTCTGAATCAGCACATCCCAGTCGTGCAACTGTGTTTCAGTAGTCATTCAGCCACTGAGCTTTTGAGGGAACTCTGTGCTACAGTTTGATCTTGATGTAGTAGTTACATCTGATCAGTAAACGCAGATGGGTGGCAGAAGTGCAGAACAGGACCATTGAGAATATCAGTATTGAAGATATCTGGTGTACCATTTGGTGCATCCTGGAGGTTATTAGTTACCAGTAACTGTGCAGCTGACCTGACAGCATTGGATGGCGTTAGAAAAAGCAACAGCAGTACATAATCAAAATAACAAAGAAATGTATACATGCATGCTTACATTTTTCTTTCAAAAGCACTAATTAGTCAGGACTGTGGTCCTTCAAGAAAACTAACAGCAATACTTTCAGAAGCCTATTAAAGCAAAAAAAGCAATATTTCTGTTTCAAGAAAGTGTGAAATGGTGGTTTGGATATGGCTTACACTGTAAAGAAGCCTAAATGACATCTTCTTTTCTGACAGCTTTACCATAATGAAGGCAGATGAACTATAAACTGAAGAACATTTGTCTTCCCTCATCTAGTGAGGTGTTGTGCAGACCAGCTCCTAGGAAAGATCAATTTAATTTGGCTGGTTTGGGAAGTAGCGTCTTCTGTGAAGAATATTAAATGGAAAAAATAGTGAACATTTTCAGATATCATAATTTCATATTCTAATTAAAAAAACCTCAAGTCATTGTGAACTGGACATAGTGCTTCTTGCTTGTCGAGAAAAGAAAAAGTTATAATTATCTGCAAAAGCTTTTTTTTTTTTTCCCCCTCCGGAGGCATTTTTTTTCACTACCTGGAATCTCCTGTAACTCTTAACAAGGCCTGACCTGGTCTTTCTGTCCTGTATTAAGCATCCATCAACACAAATAACCAGACTAAGAAAATAACGCTATTTTATTTACTGAGGCTTGTATGTGATAAAATAGATGGGGGAATTCGCCTGTTAATGAAACCTACACAGAGAAGTTTTCAAGCTCTGTTGTGAAAGACAAAGGCACCACTGCAAGACCTACGGTGAGGGCGAGCATTTTGCAGCAAGACAGATCTTGTTTGGGATTTAGCCTCTCTGGTTGCAGGCTAAATACCCTTGTGGTTGTTGGAAATTATTTTTCCTATTCCTGTATACTCTTTGAGACGTCTTAAATTTTCCTGTTCTGTATCAAGACAGAGCCAAGTCCTTGACCAGTGCTTGGGGTGCGGTCCAGGAGGGACCCAGCACCCAGGGCAGCACAGTGAATAGCCCTGGGGGAACACAAATGTCGTTTTCCCATGTCCTCAGCACATTCCCTGAGTATTGCTCTATTTCCTTTTCTAAAAAGGGAAAAGCTTTCTGTCATCCTAAAGCTCCAGTAAATGCTACATTTTGAAAGATGTAAAACTGGAAAAGGGCAGTCAAACTTTAAGATAAGTCCCATTTAAAAAAAAAAAAAGTTCCAAATTAAAGTGGACATCTTTCTACTCTGTCCTTTATCTGTGATAAAAGTTGTCAGCCTGCTCCTCAGGGGTAAGCACTTCAGTTTTATTCTGTGCAATCAAATTGAATGGTCCTGGGAAAACCCTACTTTTTTATTCTGAATACTTTTTAGATTGCTGATTGTATGCGAAATTAACAATTTTAAGTGACAGTTATAATAAATATCACATTCTGTTACATAGTGATTTCCTGAGAATGTTTTAAATCAGCCCTGACATTTGAACAGTAGACCTGCTAAACTTTTATGTGTATGGCCAGTTCTTTTTGAATAGTGATTTTTACAAAGTGGGACATGTAATAAAACTTTGACTTTTCTTAATACTCCAAATCTGAACACACACACACACACACACGCACACACAAACTGATTTGAAGTCTAATACTTTGTAGAAGACCTCAATTGTTTGAGCTTTAAAAAATACTGGACTGCCTTTTTTGGGGGCTGAGAAATTAAAGACTCTTCACCCTGCATTTCCTTTGAAAAGAAAACCACCCTGACAGGACAAAACGAAATATTTGTTTTCTAGATCAATTTCATTTTTGCATTTAAATACTAAATACTAACTCTGTTGGGGAATACGACTATGAAACCTCTGCAGACTTGACCACCTATTTCATTATCATGGTACCTTTAAATATCTATTTGTCTAAAATAAAAGCTCCCTGATTTCTGCTCTTTAATATGTTCGAAGTATTGTGGTTTCCTGGGTTTTTTTAGGAGTTGGACTACAGTTTCCCTTGTGTGGCCTTTCTTTTAATTATACATACCTGTGGGAGCATTTCAAGGCAAATAACAGTGATACTTCATTTCTTTCTGTATTATTTATGTTTGCAGCAAGTTCTTCCACCACTCATCTATGTGCTTCGTTTCTTCAGTCTTGCTGACTTCCTACAGAAAGCGCTTCCTTCATCTATAAAGACACCTCAGTAAACTTAGAAAGGTAGAGTCCTTCTTGACATTGCACTGACAGAAAGGCAACATCCATTCATTGCCATGCCTGCTTTTAGAGGAGTCCAGCTGCTGGCACATCTGGGCAGTTTAGTTCCTCAGACTAGAGAGGGAGAAAGGGCCAGAGCAGCCCTCAGCTGAGCAGGGGCAATTGGAGGTATTACACCAAATAAACTCTTTCAAGGCTGTTGGCTCTGCAGTGATTACTTAATCCTATGTGGCAAAAGAGGAGAATCAAGGAGAAAATTGAATGAAGCAGTTACTGGGAAAATTAGCTCTCTTTAAAAACACAGAAGATCAGCGGAGGAGATTCAAATGACATTTCATTCATTTGCTTCATACAAGCAGCGGAGGCTGGAGAAAAAGAAGACCCTGCCTGTTATGCTAGGAAGTATTGAAACCCTTGATCTAGTTAATTGGCTTAAGTTCATTCAGACTGAAGAGCCTCACTAAAAACTTTATGGAAGTATGAGGGAGGCTGCTGTAGTGTGAAACTGAGGTACCAGGTACGGAAGAAATGAATTATGGAAGAATTAGTGGCTAAGCTAAACTTTAAGAATTAATCTTGATTTTTTTTTTTTTTTTTTTTTTTTTTTTAAGGAGAGGCTAGATTGCAATTGACAAGGAGGAAAGAAAGATGTGTAAGGAAGAAGACTGAAAGTACTGGGAACTGGACTGTAGCAAGATAGGGCTGAATTGAGGAAGAGGCCACCAAACAGAAATGAGTATATTGCATTTCATCCATCTTGTAAAGCTTCTCAGTCATGGGCCTGAGCAATAACGGAAAGGAAGCGGAACACCTGTGGGGTGAGGATCAAGCTTTTCCACTACTGCTGAGTACCTGCTGGGTACCACCTCGGCCTGGTCCCTGCGTGTGGCTAACACACATCCCAGAGCAGGGGGTGTGGAGAGCAGCTGCCAGGCCTTTCTTTCTGTATGGCACTTACTTTCTCAAGGGAAAATATTATGGAGGTTGATCTGACACTGAGGACTTGATAGAGATTTGGTAAATTAATAGATGAGTAAAACAAGGCATAATTTTGGTGGAATTCCTCTGTTAAATGCTTCTGCACATCTGAAGGCTTCTTTGGTCTGTGTTCCTATATGAACCTTGCCTATACGCAGGCTTTGTATGAGTGGTTGAGTGTCAAGTTTTTAAGACAAAAAAACTACTTTTTTTTTTTTCTTCCTGCATGTATTTGCAAAGTAATGACTTGTACAATGCAAAGTTCTCTGTATTCCTGGAGATGGTGAATCTAGAAACAATTTTCTCCTTGTGGAAGACTGAGGTCTTGCCAAAAACTGAATACTGCCATCTCTGCTTATGAATCCCAGTTTCAAATCCCAGATGCTTTACATAATAAAGCCTAACTGGGCTGATTACCAAGAGGACTCGGTCATTCAGAAAAATAAAAGGGAAAAATCCCTTTGCTTCATGAAGGAAGAACTGGTGCCAAGAGGAGGTTGAAATGTTAAAAATGCATTTTCTGTTTGGATCTTTCATATCAACAGTCCTGTCTCCCTTTTCTTTCCTTTTTAAAGGCTGGGGATCAGTATTGCTCTTGTGCAGTGGGTAGATGTGGAAGTTTTTTGTGAGACCTGTGAGAACCTAGATTATGAAAACCACGTTAAGTGGGTCTCTTCCCACTCTGCAGGAGCCCAACTTAGGTAAGTCTTTCTGGCTACATCTGAAGTATCTTAGGCCAGCAGTGGTGACATGGATGACTGTAGCTCCATTGCTTACAGAGTCTATAGAGTTTTGTGGTATGTGATGTTGGGGCTGTCCAGAAAAGACCGTGGCTGACTTGCCTGCCTGGTGTTGCCTATGTGATGTTGCTGGAAAGCAGTATGGGATGTTTGGCAGAGGATTCAGCTGTATAGGTATAACCATCCGTACGCTCTGCCCATTCCCTTACAGCAAATGATGTAGTAGGGCCCATGCAAAGCAGCAGGGAAACTTGTGGTTTAATTTCTTGTAGTTCTACTTTATATCCTATATCCTATAAATAGTATTTTTTTCATTGTAGCTGCTCTCAGGCTCTTAGAGAAACTAAGCTCCTGTGGGTTAAAATGGAAGCCCTCTTGTGGTTTAATAATTGATTCAAAACCAAGAAATGGAGAGTTGCTTTCGGTGGTCAGTTTTCTGTGGGTGGAGAGGAGTTACAGGTGGAGTAAAGCAGGGATTTTTACAGGGCCTTCAGCTATTCAACGTAATCCCAAAGGAGCTGGAAATGGAAAGGAAGTGTGGAAAGACTAAATTTGCAAATGTGTTAAATTATTCCAAATAATCAAATTAAATGCAGAATGCAAACAGTTGGAGGATAAATTGGTGGCGCAAAGTAACTGAGCAGTAGAGTAGGTGAAATTAATTGTTTGTACAGAGTGATACATAGGAGAAAAGACAACATTATTCCCTAAATTAGCTGTACCCTCAGTAAGAAACCTTGACCGATCGTGGGTATTTCCCTGAAAACAGCAGCAGCAGCTCAGTCGGCACTCAGTGTTGGTTCAAAAGGCAAAGAGAGCGTTACAAACCACTGAGAGGGAAACTGAGAACAACAAAATCCTTATGTCAGTGTGTAATCTCTGCTGTGCCTACTTCTTCAGTACCATGTCCAGTTTTGTTCGCTTTATTAGAGTAGAATTAGGGTATGTGGAGGCACAGCAAAGGCGGTCAGAGGTATAGGGTTGCTTTTGTACAAGTAGGAACTAACTAGTGTAGGAAATCTTCTGTCTGGAAAAAAGGCAGTTGGAGGGGACATAATATCACCTACAGTGGAGGTCTGTATAATCATGAATGGCTTGGGGAAGTGAATAGAGCGTGTTTATTTCCGTTTTGGTGTTTTGTTTTTTTTTTTTTCCTCCGTTGCTTCACAAAAGGCAAACTGGGGCACTCAGAAAAATTTCAGGAAAGTAGTTTAAACAAAAGCACTTTTGCACACAGCACATCATTAAATTTTTTGAACTCATCGATGAATTATGTTGTGGAGATCAAAGTAAAGTGAGCAGAGAAATCTTTAGACGTATTGTTGCAAGTATCTTTTGCTCAGGCAAAACTCTTTATATGATTATATGTTAATGATTTAAGATTACTGCTTGGACTCCTCACACGACGATAGTTGTATATTACTCTGGAACATTTTCAAAATAGCTAAAATTTCTTGAAAAACTAGGTGATGCTTTTTTGGCTGGAGCTGTTTGAAATTAAGAGGGATGTAATACTGTTGTATTTGAACAGACTTGGCTGGAGACCACAGCCAAAACCAGAGCAAAGTAGAGTACTGAAGGAAAAAAACAATGGTGGTGTGGCTTTCAAACCCAATGGAAGTTTAGAAGAAAATCAATGCAAACCTGCAGAAATCAGGTCAAATATTACATCCATGTAGCCTTGGAGGTTGATTAATTTCTGCAATACATTTACTTCTTGCAGTTTCACTGAAAGAAATGGGAGTACAGGCCATTTGACAAAAATGTTTTCTCTGCATTTTAAGCACCTGAGGCAAAACTGAAAGGATGTGTGTTCCTCAAATTTCTTTGTAAAAGCATTTTTACACAGTGCTGTACTTAAGTATGAATCTCTGCTGCAGCATGGGCTTGCCTGGGACTATTGAAGATTTTGTGCTAGAGGTGATACATTAGCAGAAGTTAAAAATCAGAATTCTAGAAGCAGCTCGAATTTTTCAGTAAAAATAATCACATTTTACATGAAAAATGAAAAGATTTCCTATTATGTTTACAGACTCTGTCTGTACATCAATCCTTTTACTCTCCAATTTTAATTTAGCTTGAGATGTGTGGGGATGAAAAGACATATTTAACTGCCTAATATGATTTTTGTGATGACCTGCAAACATGTGGGGCATCAGGTACAATCTTCAAAAGAGCAAAAATTGCAGTAGCTCATCCCTGAACTATACTGACACACTTATTTCCAGAACTGTTTTGATTCCCCAGGTAGCTCATGGTAAGGTACTGGTTTGAGTTTTGTTGCAAGAAGGCTCAGTTGGCTGCTCTTGTTAAGAGTGAATTTTAATTAGTTTAAGTCCTGTTTCTTTATGCTTACTCAAGGTTATTAATGAAATCATGCATGATCTGGTTAGATTCTAGATTCAAACCGTAAGAGACCCTAATCCCACATTCTGTGGTTAAGTATATTGAAAACACTGTATCTCTGTTACCTTCAGTAGAAAAACTACACCTAAACTTGTTACTGTATCGCTCCAGACAAGGCTGCCTGATTTCTATGAATGAATATGATTAAAAATTTACATTATTAAAAACCCCAAAAAACCCAACAACAAACAAAGAAAAAAATGAAATGCCAAACCAACCAACCAAACATTTTTAGGTAAACTAACTTTCAGTCCAACTAACTGACATCTTTCACTTTGATACTGTGCATGCCTGGCGTGTTTTGAATTTCTTTGAAGGTGCAGAAAGTGTTTGAAAATGTAAAAAGAATGTATAAAGTGGTGATGGTTGTATAACTGAGCTTTAACTAGCATATTAGAGTTCCCCATTCATTTTGCACAAGTGTAAATAGGTGTTATGTGTATGTGATCCTGAAGGTTGACTGGCTGATCTGATAAAATTCATCAGTACTTTTACATCTTGCTTTTCATTTGTTATTTCACCGAGAAAATTCCATGTAAAGATGGACCTTGTGATATACGGGAGGCTTAAGCAGTTTGCTGATTATCCAAGGAAAATATGAAATCACTACTGAATTGAGGCAGGACATTCAAGGAAAGCTGGAATTGAACTAGCATCTTCTATTTCAGTAGATGCTTATGAATGAATGTGTCCTGCACTTCTTGCTCTGCCAGGAAATAGTGTAATCTTACAAATGAACTTTGCTGTTGTGCATACGCTAAAATCTCTTGGGCCTTTAACTTGCTGCAGTCAACAAGGCCATTGACTTCTTGACATCTGGATTTTCTCCCTGGGCTGTCTGTGGACATGTGGTTCTGTCCCCAGCCTTTGTTTCAAAACAAGACTCAGCCATCCCTGGGGACATTCCAGGCCAGGCTGGACGGGGCTCTGAGCAACCTGGTCTAGTTGCAGATGTCCCTGCTCGTTGCAGGGGGGTTGGACCAGGTGACCTTTGAAGGTCCCTTCCAACCCAAACTATTCCATACTTCTATGATTCTATCCATATAAACCTGTGGACTTGCACACCTTTTTTAGTTGGTTCACTCCTGGTTCACCACCTGAATATCCAGAGCCTGACCTGCAATCTTAAATATACAAAATAGTTTTTTGCATATGAAGTTCCTATAGATGCTGTATTTTTATGGCAATACTTTGTTATGCAAAAGCTTGACTGGAGACTTAATTTTAATTTCTATTAGTATAGAAATTGAAATGTATATGACTCTAGTCATATATAATATATGGAGCTGCTGTAGGTCCATCATACTTGGAGTGGAAATGATGTGGGACTTCTATAAATGAATACTTAAATATGATCGCAATTTTATTGAAAGAGGAAGCTCAGATAGATTGATGGGTCCTCTTAAATAACGTTTATTAGTTCATGGCCTCCCTAGTGTTATTGTTTAGAATTATGAACAGGTCATCATAGGTATCCACATATTTTCCTAGAAAGAACTGCTGCTTTTTGCCTGTTGTGTGTAATGTGTAGAAAAGAATCTTCATCCTAAATAATACAGCACAGTCCTTTTAAGCATACAGGCAAACATGCCTTTTTCTTTTAGCCATAGATAACCATATCTTTAATGGCTAAGATACAAGAGGACATAACTGAAAAGAATAGGGTGATTAAAAGACTGAGAGAATTCAGCTGACCATCAGCAAAAACATGCCAATAACGAGATTTAGTAGGTATCAAGATAGTCTTGAAAAAGCGTTAAAAGCCACATAGTTTGATACTTGTAAAACAGGCTGTGTACAAGCCCTGAAAATCAGTTATAAGGAGCAGCTGTTCAGAGAGGTATTGTACAGCTTTCAGTCTCGTAGGATTTTCTCTATCCTTACAAGTTTTGCAGTGGTGCTGCAGCCTCTTTAGCGAATGGAAGTTCCCTGGCTATCAGCCTTGCTTTTCTTAGTTACCTTCTACAGCACTTCTCTTGTCTATACCCCGTCCACCTTGGGGGGTCTGCAGGTCCCGACTTTAAAACCTC
Source organism: Caloenas nicobarica (assembly GCF_036013445.1). Lineage (NCBI taxonomy): Eukaryota > Metazoa > Chordata > Aves > Columbiformes > Columbidae > Caloenas > Caloenas nicobarica. The sequence goes on along the minus strand of NC_088245.1, from coordinate 152,388,542 downwards.
TGTGCCCAAGGGAAAGGGAAATAGAGTTACAGAGACTGCTGTGGCACAGCATTTAAGCAGTCAAGCTCTTCCAAGCAGTCCGGAAGGTGGCTGTGGTTATTTTAGTGTTTAAAGGAAATCTGAAGTCCTCAGCCTTCAAAAATGACCATTTCAAACCGCATGTGAAGGCATCGTGCGGGCTGGTGAGAGCGGAGCAGCCTTGGTGTTCTCGGAGGGAAGGTGTTTTCCTCCACAGCTGCCCGCCCTGCAGCGATCTGGCGAGAAAGTAGAAGGGAACCCAGGAGCCAGGCTTCTTGGCAACCTGAGGGCGATGGGGCTTCCTGCGGGCCCCAAATCCTCGCCCAGCGCTCCCCGATCGCTCCCCGATGGCTGTCGGTTCAGCGCAGCCCTCCCCGGCGCTCGCTGCGGGCTGGGAAGAGACCGGCGATACGTCGGCTAATCAACGCTTCGCATTAAATTCTGCCATTCGAGGACTCCACTGCGGGCAAACCCAGACGCAGAGGAGGGGAGAGAAGTTTGAAGCCGTCCTGCTGTCATTAACATTCACGGCTCCGGCTTCCAGCAGCGCCCGCCTCAGCCAGGCGCTGCCAGGAGGGAACGTGCGCTCCTGCCTCCCTTTGTGCCGAGGCAGGGGGGGAATTGAAATGCAGGGCTGCCAAGCACTGCTGTAGTGCCCTGCTCCGGGTTGGTTTCTTTTTTTTTCCGACCCCCATTCTGCATTCTTGGAGCAGGGGGAGCATGTTTGCTGCGGATTCTTTTTGTTTTATCAGAGAATGAGGTGCTGGCTGAAAACTGAAGAAATGGCCCTAGAAGAACTGATGCAAAGATTAAATGCGGTTTCCCAGTGTGCTGGTAGGAGGAGCTGCTGGTCTTAAATAATGTGTTGTGTGGATGCTATTAGTGATTTTGTAGGGTTTGCAGAAAATCCTGGTAATCTGACTAGCATTCTTTATGCATGCTCACATTAATAGGAAAGAAAACGTTAAGAGCTTTTGTCACCAGGTTAAACTTTTGTTTATATTAACACTAATTAACATTTTTAGTGCTTAGACATTAACGAGGCAAGCTTTAGAAGGTCCTCTTGAATAGTTTGGGGAACCTGCTAGCCCAGTCAAATACTCTAAATGGGTCTTGGATTCTTTTTTTTATCTCAGACTCAGCTGTAGCTAAGAAGTGGGGGGAATTACAGATTTGTGTAGGGGAACGGGTCTAATAGGAAGCAGTGAAAAGCCTGGATAACTCTAAGGCACTGCAGCCGGGATTTTGGGTGGGTCTACATTGCACTTTCATGAGAATGAAGAGTTGAATGCATTAATCGTGGGAAATGTAGGTTTGCATCTGTATGGATTAAAAATTGCAACAGTTCTACTAAAATGGTTTTAGCATTGTAGAAAGATTCTTAAGATTTCTGAGCGATTTTCTTGTTTTCTTGAAAATGTGAATGTTAATGTGTTCAAAACTGGAACTAAGAGCAGTGTACAATAAAGTGATCTGTGATTAGATCTAGGAGTGTTTTCCTGTCTATTGCTTATGGGGAGATGTAAAGATATTTCAGAATTGAAAGTTACCTGGAAAGCGATGTGGTATTTGCATCCTTTGAAGCTGTTTCTTTTGCCCTTTATTCTTAGTCTGTTGACAGATGTCAGAAGTCTTGCATCTTCTTGTCATCTGAGGCAAACCAGTGGTTTGCTGATACAGAATATTTAAGGTATTATTCATTGCAGTATCAAAACTTGGAATTTTTCTTCCCATTTCCCTGGTCCTCTGCTTCCTAAGGGTGACTTTTTCAGCTTTTTCAATTTCTATGTGTTAAAAGGAGATAATTAGCAAGATGGCTGATGCTGTAGTCCGATGAACAGAAAGATTAAAAGACAAATGTGGAATGGACAGATTAGCTGCATCAGTTTTCATGCATGGGGAAATAGGTATTTTACCTTTTCATTAATATATTGGGGCGGGAAGCAAGACTTAGTATGATGAGAACAAGCATTAAATTACAAGTAAAGGTCACCATACATACTATTTTCTCTTTGTTTTTCCTATGTACTTTTCCCTGATAATCATCCTCCCGTTTTTAAAACATGTCTTTATTAAATGTTTGAGTATTTATTGTATTGCCTGTTTTGATTTTCCTGAATATTTAAATAAGAAGAAAGCCAGCCTAATATTTGCTAGGGCATACTGTGTTTTGCAGTTTAAGAACTCATACATTATTTTTTCCACTCTCTTAAAATCGTTGCTGTAGTTTTTATGAGGCAAGATAAGGCATGGTAGAATTGGCTGGGAATATGGGAGCCTTTTCTTCTTGATTTGCAGTAGAAGAAGCCTCCAGCCTGGCAGCAGGCTCACTGGTTTGCCTGTGTCATAGCCCATCTCCCAGCTGTGCAGATGCAGGTACACTGTGACATTCATGTAGCCACCAGTGGCTCCCAGTGCTGTTTTCATGCTTGCCAGCAGGCTCTGACTGTGTGCTGATATTTAGCTTGTTAAACTTGCATGTTTTTCAAAAAAAGCAGCTGTTACTTCATTGCCAATTTCAGGTTCATGGGGTTTTGCTGGTTCCTCTCCTCTTCCTTCTCTTTCTGCCTCTCTGTAATCCCTGTGTGGGTATTCACAAGCCAAAGGCACCTCTTTTCTACAGCTAGTGGTTGTATTTGTAGGTAACTGTTTCAGTTTTACATTTTCTTTTTTTTCTTTCCCTTTCTTTTTTGCTTTCAGGTTCCCTAGACTGTTGCTGTCCCATTCTTGGGCTATACTCTGTCCTTGGGTCAAATTATGTACTGTTTGGCTTCACAGCTGTCTTTCTGTTGACTCCAAAACCTTTTTGTAAGCAGGGATTTCCTGAACAGCCTGAGATCACGTGCAGGATTTTTCCAAGCCCATATTTCAGTAGCTCCCTGCTCAGGAGTAATTGAAATACAAAGGTTCCCCTGGCTGCCCCATAGTGCAGCTATCCACCTTCAGGCATCAAGGGATTTTCTCCTTTGTAGGACTGCAGGAAAATGACTATTCCTCTTCCTTTGCTTGTTTTTCTGAGCAGGCAGGCAGAGATTCATCCCAGGTAGCTTTAGGCATCTAAATCAGAAGAGGAATTCCCCTAAAATCCATGTGCACTGAAAGTATAGAAGTGGGCACATTCAGGGGGGAAGTCCTTCCCCCTGCTGAGCTGCATACATCTTTCCCTTGACCAGGGCAGGGGGAAGCCTGGCATAGCTCAGCTCCTAACCTAACATCTCCCCATGGCCTAAACCCAGATATGGTAAATCTGGGTTTCTCTGTAATCTTTTGCTGTTCTACCACAACAGCCTTTCTGCCTCTGGCTGCTGTCCTGCTACCAAGTCCCCTGGGTCAGTCTGGTGGTGCTGGCACCACAGCCTTTTTGGGCTACTTGCCCCTCACAGCCACACCAGCACTTTCCTCAGCTGTCCTTCTGCTCCCACTGCTCTGGCTAAACTCGGATTTGACTCCCAGCCCCCGTGATATTAAAAAATTCTGACCTCCCAGTCCTTACTCTCTCATGAACATGATCCTCTCACAGGATCCCCTGAGTGCATTCCTCTGCTACATTTTATGAATCTGGACAGCTTTCTCTGGCAAAGCTTTGATTATTTCTCATCTTGCTCATCTTTGCTTTATCCTCCAATGCCTTGCAGATACATTATCTTCTGCTTCTGGACATATTTAGCTCCTTAAGATCGTGAAGGTCATGCCCTTTAGTTTAACACTATCATCCTCTTCATATTCCTTCTCTGACTCCTGCTCCACAGTTCAAAATAACCTTGTACCCTGCCTTCTTCCAATAACTAGAAAGGTTGCTCCCATGGCATCTTCCTTTGTTTTTTCCCCACATTTGCTCCTCAGTCCTCCCAGTCAATTCCCTTCTATCAAATGGTCTCCTGGACTTGGATGACCAGACTGTTGCTTTCCCTGTTTTCATATAAATCCTCAAAACAAGGCAGAAGTGATTAAAAAAATCTCTATTTCTACCTAAGTTGTTGTTGTTGTTGTTGTTTTAATTAGAATTCCACTCCACACCCCCAACCCCCACTGTGAAATTATTATTGATACTAAAAAAAAAAAATCCTGGCTTTGCCCATGTTTATTTTTTTGACAGATAATTGCATCATTTGTGTTCATTTGGCCATAGTTTTTACTTTTCCTCCTCTTTTTCAGTTCTGTTGCTGTGTTAAATTAGAGCCTCTTCCACAAATTGCTGGTTCTGAGCAGAACTTCCCCTCCCTGTGGAACAGGTTGAAGCCTGAAGTAAGAAACATTTCTGGTCCAGGACCTCATATGTTTTCCATATCGCTGTCTGCCGTGAGTTTTCTGCTTAGGATTGAATTTTCTCCGTCTGATACAGAAATGACATTAAGGCACTAGCTCTTTCTGTCAGTCACTACAAGCATTTGTATTGGCACTGAGCTTGGAAGCCTCACAGTGCCAGTGTTGTCTAATTCATGCAAACAGGCAATAGAAATCTGACATTCCCAGCCTTAAGCCTGTGGCAGCCCCACTAATGGTTTCTTTCCACCTTGGAAAGGTGCCACCGTTACAGCTACCATCTGTTTCCTCTCCTCAAACAAAATTTTAGCACTCTGCAAAAAGGAGAAACATCTGCAAATCGAAGAAGATAAACATGTACATAGTTCTTTAGTAAATATGTATGCGGTGCTAGTATTTTATGTACAGGCAGAAACCCTTGGTTATTTCAGCTTCAGTCAGCTTTCAGTAGCTCCAGATTTTGTCATATTCACAGTTTGGACCAAAACTTTACACTTCACTTCCCTGGCTTTGTCTTCTTGACAGGCAGAACTTTGGAAGTTCTGAAGGCTTGCTCACCTGTCTTGACAAATTAGGAGCAGATGCAGGAGGAATGGACTCACATACCCCCTACAAGTGCCCAGCATCGCTGGAAGGAGCAGGCTCACTGCACAGAGCAATGGGGACACCCTCGGGCACGCTGAAGGAATGTTATAAAGTTGTGGGCAGCTGGAAGGACGTGCTCTGTGTGTCCTCCCCATTCCTACTCCCTTGCAAGCTTGCCTGCTCTTCCTTACCCCGGTAGCATCTGTTCTTGTTTCACTTGATTTTCAAGTTTGGGAACCCCAAAAAATTTTTCTGTGTGTGGCGGAGTGCTCTGTGTGGGTGTGTGAATTTGGCAGGCAGGTCTGAGCGCCAAGGGCCTTAAATGACTACTTGGCAGCTTTGTCAGCTTTCTACGTAGCTGGCAGAGTTGAAGAGGTGTAGTTAAGAGCTCTGAAATCTGCAGGTTGTTAACACATCCTCTGCGCCCAGGTGGCATTTAATGGTCCTGGGGGATGACTCTGCCTGGTATTAGCTTGCTGGCCCTTCATTGCAGCTTTCCTGCCCCTTCATTGCAGCTTTCCTGCCCCTTCATTGCAGCTTTCCTGCCTCCATGTTGAGCTTAACTATGAAAGAGGTCTCGGATTTCCCAGGCCAGAGGGTACAGAGCAGGCATGCTCTTCCTGTCATGAGGTTTAAAATGCCAAGACTTTAAAGGATGGGAGCCGCAAACAAACCCAATTAAGCAATTAGAAGTGGATTTCTCATGTTCTCTACAAGCATGTGCGGTTACAGCTTCTGCGTGCACCTACTTGGCATCTGTTTCTTAGTATGTTCTGGCCTAAATCAAAATCTTTATTTTACCACAAAAATGGCTGGATCTAGTGAAACTGATGGGAGTAAGGTTTTGAGGTGGCAGCCATCTTGTCCTTATTAAAGAGAGCACCTTTGGGTACTCTGAGGAAAAATATTTTGCTTAACGTTAAGGTTGATTAAATTTTATTTTTAATCAAACTATTGTTGCTTAAAAATTGTGTGTCAACACATTTCAGCTCAGTAAGTGGTGGGTTTGTTTGTGTTTGTTTGGGGTTTTTTTAGCATACAATGAAAAAAAAAAAAAGAAAATGCCCACTTTATATCCATGTGCACTTCTTTTTGAGACTGTTTGTCAACAATAATGACCTCTCCTATCAGATCATCTGCCCCAGTCTTTCACTGGTTTTAATTGAAGTTGCTGAACTGCAGTAGGAAATTCGCAGTCTGTGTGGATATCTTTCAACAGACAAACAGGAAGGAGATGGGGCAAAACAGGCGTTAAGCAGTAAGTGATGGCACATTTCGAGTGGCTTTTCAGAGGATTGCATGATGCATAATTGTCAGTTTTCATTCAGTCTATTGGCTTTGAGTAGATATACTTAAAGCTTCCAGAGCCAGGAAAGCCCTGCCTGGACTTCTATACTCAGTGATATGAAAGAAGAAAAAAACCTGTTACTTTGATGCATTTTTATTATCATAGTGACTCAGAATACTTTCTTGGCAAGAGTGCCTGGCACACTGCCTGCCACACTTGCGACCGCAGAGCGCCAAGCTGCAAGATTACCCTGTGCATATCGAGTAACAGGGAACTTCAGAACAGGGACAGCCCAGCACGGGGACAAGGGTGTGATACGTAACACAGGCTGCGTTGTCGTCAAGGTGTTTGCTCTAAGCTGACGTGTTGAGCAAAGCCAGGGAGCAGGAGGTGTTTGGGTCACTCACCTTTTCCTTTAACAAAGGAGATCAAGTGAGTGACCACTTTAATTTTGTGTCATCATTTCTTTTGTCCTATTAAAAATCAGCCAGATGTGCTTTTATTTCAGACAGAAAGAACATAATCTTGGATGCTTTTCTATGGATTAATCGCTTGTATGTCTCTTGAGATAAGCCTGCAATACTATGTCAGCCATTTTGACCTCACTTTAAATTCTCCAATTATCCCAATAGCTGCATAGCTTGAGCATGAGCCACCCGGAATGCAGGCATTGTGATTGAGGCAAACTGTCTGGTTGTCCAGCCTTTAACATTGCCCTTAACACCAGCGTGGGTGCAGCCAGCTCAAGCCTTGTGGAACAGTTTGGGTAAGTACACAGTCCTGGGCATAGGTACAGACAGGATCATCATCTTGGAGTTTGACTTACTGCACAGCCTGGGCAGTTTCAGACAATAGACGTCCTTGCTTAAAGCAATCTTGGATACTAGTTATATCTTCAATCTGTCTCTGCTGGTCTTTTTGTGGCTTTTGAGTTTTTCCACTAATGCTTTGAATTTCTTGATGACTGATGGGAAGTGGTATTTGAGTTGTGGTGCACCAGGGGCATGGAGCTGGCTGTCAGGCTTCCCATGTGGTTTCCTGGAGCGGCGGGGAGTCATACGATGAATCCTGTGCTGTGGTGGAGACATGTTAAACTTGGTCACGCAAAAGGCGGAATTGGCTGCGAGTTTCAGCAAGAGGATAAGCTGAAATGGAGAAGCCTTGTGATACACATCCCAAAATGTTTCTATCCTCGTGTGAAGACTGATGTTTGAGCTTGGGAGGAGCTGGTGTGACAGGGCCTTAGGCAGCTGAATCCCTTTGAGGACACAGGGGACGACGGCTTCCTAGCAGAATGTGGTGCTCGAACTGTGGCAAGCTGATAAAGCACCGTGCAGCGTGGTGCTGGCTGGTTTTGAGGATGTCGGCACGTAATGCTGCTCGGCAGCAGTCTGACTTCTTAACATTGACAATCTGAACAAAGAGGTGTTTGGTGAATTGAGAACCACACTGCTGTATGGCAGGTAGGTTCTCACTTTCCACCTGCACTTTTACTTTGGGGTGTAAGCGCTGCTCCACTTCATGTGCTTGAGATATTTACTGAGTGCCAGTCTTACTAAAAGGCTTTCTGTCTTCAGCACTTCATATAGCAGGCAGAAAATTTGCACCAAGAAGTGACCATCCTAGTTCTTTTATAGTCCTAATTCTTGTTGGGCTAGAAATGTATCTTCCTTTTATTTTGACTCCTGCCTGTAGCCTGATAAATTTAAAGAGAAGGTAGCTTTGCATATGAGACAACAGGATAACCGATACAAACAGAAAATAATGAGAACACACATAGCTGATTTTAAAAATGACTCTTCAGGCTACAAGCTTCGTTATGAAAAATATCAAACAATAAATTACAGTCTTTCTGTAAAGGGTTTTGTGTCTGGCTTCTAGGCTGGGCAAAGTGCTTTACTTTGTTTAATATTTTGTCCTGGGCTTCTGGTTGTCGCTCCATGTTACCCTGTGTTACTTACCCGGTTGGTCGAGGTTACCTCATGTCACATGCCTGCGTTTTAACAGCGGCTTTGCATCCCCAGCCTTGCATCAGCTTTTGGCCCGTGGAGTGCACTAAACGAACCGGTGTGTTGCGTGGCTCATGTTTCCTCTTTCCGTGTTTACCTGACGTGCGTTACTACAGACGTGACACCTCTGGAAGCAACTGCCGTGGAAAGGCCCTGCCAAACTTTAATGTTTCCTGCTGCTCTGTATCCTGCTGCCACAGAATATCTGTAATTGAATTGATTATTCCCTGTTTGCATTATCTCAGCATTTTCAGTTTTTGGATTTATTGCAGAGAGGAAGGAGAGAATCATTTGGTGAATTCATGTGGAGAGACGAAAACTAAGAGCGGGTTTGTCCAGTTCCCAGCCTGCCTCTGAGAAGTGCCCGAACTCTCAGACTGGCTCCTGCTGTGTGGCCAGGCAAAACTTCCCCATCTTGTCCCCTCTTGCTCCCATATACCGTGCACTCCTCTCTCCAAACACTGCGTAGTTCCGCTGCATTTTGTTTTCAGCTTCCAGCTGAATCTGTAACTTGGTTGTTATTACCCAGTGGATTTATTATAACAAAGGTGGCTTGATACTTTCTTTACTTAGCATTTCACTTTTTTGACACAAATTTTACTCAGACATTCAGCATGTTTGTAATGACAAAGTACATTTATATAAAATGGTCTGTTCTTGTAAAAATACTTCAGAACAAAATAAAAGCTCCCACACGAATGTTCAATGTAACAAACAAAGTAGAGAAAAAAACCACATTTATGTTTGAGGGAGGGATTTTCTTTGAGGACTGTGAACAGTGGGAGAAGAGAAGGAGAAAGACAGGGTAAGGAAGCAAACCAGCTGTGTTTGTGCAGCTTGGATGAGAAAAGAAAGTAGAAATAAGGTGGTATAAATAGATTTTCTGCATATTTTGCTCACAGATAGTCATTTAGTCGGACATGAACCTGGGGCCCCCATAACACAGTATCCGAAACACAATAGCTTTATGTTTAATAGTTATGATGGAATATGACCTACATACACAGAATCACGAGAGTGATGGAAATTCATCATCATTACTTAATTCATGCTTCAGTAGATGGGAGGCTCTAATTATACAGCTCCAGTCTGCTTAGGACCTAGACATTTGCTGTGATCCTGGCACAGCTGTTGTTTTCGAGGGCAGCCACAGTCAAAAATCCCCTTTCTGGGTTCTGTGCAAAGGCTGCTGAGGCTGCAAGTGACCTGTGGGATGTACTTCGGAGTTCTGATACTAGCGATTTGAAAGTAAAGAGAGGCAAAGAGTGTCTGAGCGCATTGGAAAGAGCAGGAGGAAGCCACTGAAGTTGTTTATGGTAGTTGAAATGGTGTCAGCAGCTTACAGAAAAAAAAGGTCTTTTCCACTTTTGAAGTAACTTATGAAGTAAAGGTAAGGAAAAAATACAAACCAACACATAGCATTCTGCACTTTCTAATTGTATCCTTTCTTAATTTCCACCTTCTAAATCTCTTCAGTGTTTCTTACCCCCAGCTCATGCCATACTTGCTTTTCAAGGACATTGCAATCTGCTTCTGACTTTAGAGGCATCATTGTTTCACAGTCAGTTCCTTTGAAAACAGTATACCTGAATTTATTTGACAGCACGGAGCCTGAAGCAGGAGAGGATTATTAATAGAAACAGTTTCTTTCTGTTGTCGCATGAAGACAGAAGATGAATTATTGCAGTGTGGCAGGTGGAGGTGTTTTTCAAAGCAATTGTTTACATGTTTGAAGATCTAACAGGGAATTAAAAAGGTCTGATGAAAGCTGGATGGCAGAGAGGGCTGCCATACATTTTGTATTCAGGAGAATGAAGGTATGCTATATTGTTAATTTTGCACAGTGTGCTTAGCAGTTGTCTAAGTTAAAGTATTACTAACTGTTCCCATCCAGCCTTCAAAAAATCGGGAACAAACTTTTCTGCATCCTACCACCTGCCTTTTAAAATGTGGAAACAAAGCAATTAACTCTGGACTTGATTTGACATTATTTTTACCCACCCTCCCACTGCCCAGTGGTTCTTTCAGTGTAATGGTCTAGGACTGAATTCAGTAAAGACTCTGCATGTCATTTGTATGATGCTGCAGGGAACTCTTATCAGAGCTGGTGAGAACAGGCAGTATTTAAATTTTTATCCCCTAAGGAGGGCAAGAATTTAGAGAGATCCTGGAGTGGTTGGAAGGGAAATACAGGTATTCGAGACAGTCCCGATGCGTGGCTGCCAAGGCAGGAAGGGATCTGGGTGTTACCGTTTGGCACTCACATTGCAGAGAAGCCCCTCCTGTTCCCCCATGTTCCCTCAGGAGTTCCTCTCCCATCCTTTCCTGTCAAGTAGCTCCTGACCTTTTGCAGGTGTCGCTGGTGGCTCTCTGGTTTGTCTCCTGCCTGAGAAGGAAAGCAGGAGCAGGCGGTGGTACGAGACCCTTCCCACTCGCTCATTATTGACACTGCCCTGGACCAGCAGCCTTGCTGGTTTGACAACCAGTTTGGGAAAATGTGGCATGTGAGATGTATGATGCGTGGCTGGTATAGTGAGTTAGCCCTATGATATTAAATAGGAGCAAATGCAATGTATAGTATTCAGATTTAGAGATACACATGGAAGAAAAGGGAGCAAGACAACTTGTATGCTTACTTTCCATTCTTTTCTAACCTTTTTCTCTGCTCCTAGCAGCAGATCAGCTTGTGTGGTAATTGAAAGGTGGCTGCTTTTGTTCATGAGCCTCTGTACAGCCTCACAAGCCTCGTGTAACTGTGAAGAGGAAGGCTCACAGGTCTGCTCGGTCCCTGCCATGGGTGTGCTGCTGTCCTGTGCAGGGAGCATGGGCCACGCTGAGTGCTGTGCTAGGGGTTTGCAGAGCCTCCCCCCAATAAATCCTGCCCCACTGCCTGGCCAGGTCTGCGTGGGACACCCTGGCCATCATGGGCCCTTTGTCTTGTTGAGCCTTGAGTGCTCCACAGGCAGTTCTACTGGCTGCAGTTTGCTGAAGCTGTGAAGTACTCAGGAAGAAGTTAGTAAAAGCATCAGATTTAGGGACCTATAAGAAAGATGGGGACAGTCTTTTTAGCAGGGCCTGTTGCAGTAGGTCAAGCAGTAATGGTTTTAAACTAAAAGAGGGGAGGAGAGATTCAGGCTAGACATGAGGAAGACATTTTTTACAATGAGAGTGGGGAGACACTGTCCCAGGTTGCCCAGAGAGGTGGCAGATGCCCCATCCCTGGAGACATTCCAGGCCAGGCTGGACGGGGCTCTGAGCAACCTGATCTAGTTGCAGATGTCCCTGCTCATTGCAGGGGGTTTGGACTAGATGATCTTTGAAGGTCCCTTCCAACCCAAACTACTCTATGGTTCTATTATTTAATTTTATGGCATCATTAATACCAGAAATCTCAGGCTTTGAAAATTACCATTGCATTCATGAAATACTTGGGGGGGAGGGGAAAGCTTCGTTTGAACTTTGCTTTAGAAAGGAAATTTTTGAGGGTCAAAGCCTGATTTTTTAATTGTTACTAATAACACATTAGCCAGTGAATAAGTAAGTTACTAAGCTATGAATAAGTGAAAATGTGTTTGTTTTAAAGGTTGGTCATCTGCTCTGCTCTATTTTTGTTCCTGGGTACAGTGCTGCACAGCCTGCCAAGCCCTTTGCAGATGAGCTGTACCTCACTCGACAGCTCCCTGCCTCAAGTAACTCGTTATCTATATTAGACAGGGCAAAAAAAGGGAACATCAGACAAGCATAGTGGAATTGATGAGGGAGGAACATTCCCAGCAAGAAATAAGGTCAGGCGCATCACTGCAATAGTACCTTCAGGACTCTTCAAGCAGTTTTTCTAGCTGCGCTTGTTCTTATTTGGGCAAATAAGGGCTGCATGCCCCACAGCATCTCTTGGCAGCTCTGGTCCTCTACTCAGAGGTGGGAGTCCTGTTGTGGCTCCTGCCCAGCTCAGTTGCTTGGTTTCCTTTTCCTAGGGATGGGGTAGGATGGGAAGGAGCAGGGCGAGGGAGGGCTTGGCATCTCCTCCCCTGATAAAGTCAGGACATGGCCAGGGTGGGAGCCCAGGGAGACATCAGTCACCTCATCTTGTCTCGCCCGGAGGCAGCCGGTGTGGCATTTGGTGATGACTGTAGGGAAACTTGGATATCCAGGGCATTTACCTGTTTTTGTTCTTCACCTCAATTGCTTCTGTCAGTAAGCAACTGAAGTTACGTTATGAACAGTAAGCTATGAAATAGCGTTTTTGCACCAATGTTTTAGTTTTCATCTTTGTAACTTTTTTTTTTTTGAGAAGTTGATCGGAAATTGCATAAAATATCACATTTCATAATGCTTAATGCAGAATTGTGGTTTTATACTGTGTGAAGTCAACACTTGTTTCGCTTGTTAGGCCCTGACAGATGTTAAATGGTCAGTTAACAAAACTGTGGTTTCCTGAAACAAAAGTTTCTAATGTCAAGCAGTAGTTTGACTGCTAGTAATAAACCACATTATTGCCACCTAAGAAATTAGGCCAGTTTAAAACAAACCAAAACAACAAACAAAAAAGCAAACAAACAAAACCCAAACCAAACAACAGCCGTTTTCAATAAAGCTTTTAATTTATTAAGCATTTTGAAAATAGTTGGTCCCAAACTGTCCTGCAAACACATCTTTTGCCCTAGGTTTGCCCTCAGTATGTGGATTAGAATGTTTTCCTTGTTAGAGCTTTAGCCATGTTTGTAATGAAAAGGCATTTTTCTGCTAAAACTGTCAGCAAAAAAGGAAGAAGATAAATTTCGGTGGTTTTTTTTTTCTCAAACTGGAATTGATAGTAATATGTTGTGTTACTAAAAGCAAAATTTCAACCAGCTGTGCAAAAATCTTCATGGCAAAAAGCTTATTTTTTGGTCCAAAAATAATTTTGTGTAGCAAAAAAATTTCTGTTAAAAAAAATTGCTAGAAATTTATGATTAGCAGAATTTAGCAAAACAGTATCGTTGAAGCAGAGGAGACTTTAATATTCTTGTGACTGCAAATATAATGTTTGTTTTATTTCTAGATGCCTTATTCAGAATCATGGAAGCCTATCAAAAATATTGTCTTTTACTACAAATATAGTGTAAAGTATGTCTGAATAACCAAATTATTATCTGAAATTGTTCTTTCTTTCATTTCTAAAAACAGGTTAGAGACATTAGTCTTTGCTGGAAAGATAAATAAATCATGATTCTTTCTGAAAGCAACTGACAGAGACAGCATAATAAGTTATGGAAATAACCTGATTTTCTGTTTTATAAAACTCTGTCAGGGGATGTGTGACTGAAAAGCAAAATATAACATACCAGAGGAAGGAATGAAGCTGCTTGCTTCCCAAAATAATTGCTCGACACTGTCCAACTCAAAAGTCATTCAGTTGGGAAGATTATCCCATGTGAAGAATCAGCTACATTTTGTAGTTAGAGACTATTCATTCTTTTCAGCTTGTTGTCATGCAAGGTGCACTGACTTTATCTGGCTATCAGTTGCCTCAGCAAGAAAAATTAATCCCTTAAATTCAACTTTATACTTTAAAAAAAAATAATGTTAGAATTGGATATACTTTTTCATGAGTACAGGCGTAGAATCACACTGTACTTGGAAAGCTGGAAAATGATGGCCTCATTTGGCTTTATGCAGGTGAAGTTTTCTCTTTTGAAAGTCTTGGCCTTACGACTTAATTGCATTTGTTGTGAAATACCTTCCCAGCCTACCTCTAGATAACATGACAGAGGTGTGGAAGGAGCTCTGTGCCAAAGCACTAGTAAATACTCTCATTGCAATGTAGACACAAGATGCTTCCGTAAGCACATCATTTCTATTAGCTCTGTCTCCATTTAACTGAGGAATTCAGATACCTAGATAGAGAAAATTATTTTATATGACATTTTACTACAGGCAGGTGTTCACACAAGCCAGTTTTATTCCAGTAAGGATGGTCTGACTTGCCTTCTACAGTGAGTGGAAAGGGACAGTGTCTTCTGAACACCCATCAGTGCAGGAGTCAACTCCACTGAGCTCCATCTGGAAGGGGCTGGTCTGCGTCCATCCTGGGAGCCATCTGTGGATATTAATCACCCTTGGCTTAAGTTAAAATGCATTTTTAAACCACATGCCATCTGCTGAAACTAAATTGTTGAAGAAAGAGTTGGTCCTACCTTTTTTTTTTTGCCTTTGGCTTTCCATGGTTTCTCTTGCATCAGGCAAGAGATGGGTACCTGGCAGTTTTCTGAACCATTGAACTAGTTCAGTTTGTTGGTTCAAAAGAAAACTGGCTTTTTTGTGGACAGGAGAGAAGAAGTGTTCTTACTGTCAAATCTGTAGGCTGCCCTGTCTCACCCTGTGCTCACCTGAGCTGGTAGCAGGACAGCGGTGGGGACACGTGGCTGTGGTGCTGGAGGAACAGGGAGGGGGTAGAACTTTACTTTTACTTGTCTTCGTTAACCTCAAATCTGAAATGGGTATTTTGTGATAGAACATTATGGCTGTTGATTCATTGTCTGGCAAGGCAGAGAGATGCTTCTTGCTCTGTTTGTTACAGTACTGTGGGTACTTGATTTCTGCAGACATCTGCATGGATCCACTGCCCATTAAACCCAGTTTCTGGACTGAGACTTTGGATTTCTTGATGCTTGCTTCTGACAGGGCTCAAGTTAATTAATTTTGAGCTCACTGGTTATCTTGGGGTTCATTTCAGGGGGTGTAGTATCAGGTTCTTAGTCTTACATGTTGCATGACGTGACATTTCTGCTCATTCTCTTCCCTGCCTGTACCTGAAGAGTGCTGCACTTTAAGATGGGATACACAGTTCGTTTTTACACAAAATTTTAATTTCACTGCTGTAAAAGGTAGGAATAATTACATTTTGTATGGCACCACTTATCCAAACTCTTTTGCAGAATTCTTCTCGCCTCTTAAACAAATATTATACATGATGCCTCGAGCAATATTTTTCAGCAGGCTTTGAAGATGAAAACTGTATATTTAGAAATTACAGGGAAATTCAGATTTCTAGTATGTATAAATGAATACAGGAATTTCTTCAAATACCAGATTTTTAACTCAGAAGGTGAATAAATAGGATGTAGGTGCAACCAGCTTAGACTCTGTGTTTCCCTTTGCATCTTGACCTTGCAGTATGTCTGAAGAAAACTGCAATAGGATGGTGACCTGGGAAGGCACCAAGCTGAAAGCTGAAGGTACAGACTGTGTCTGAAAGTGTTACTTTTATTTTGACGTTTTATTGTTATTTACTAGTGAGCCAGTAAGTTTCTCTTCCTTTCTGGTTCAGTGAATATTATCAATTGCAATTTTCAGTTTTGCCATAGCTGAATCCAAAATGAAATGGGATAAAACAATCTGAAAAGCATTGTGGCTTAAAACTAAAGTAGAGACAAAGCATACATTTTATTAGCAACAACTTTAAAGTATCTAAGTGATCAACTGCAATGATAAGAAGAACTAGAAGCAATTTATTTGTTTGGGGGTTTTTTGTTTGTTTTTGTTTTCTTCTGAGACACCTTTTTTGAGTTTTTTCCAAGCCATCTGTTGAAAGCTACAAATATTGTTAAGGTTTGCTATTTATCCTCTTCTGACCAAGAAAATCCCACCTACGTGGCAGCTGGCTACTGGTTTTATAGCCTTGATATAAAACATACTTGTTATATGTTTCTTTTTTCCATTTAGAAGTTGATAGTCATAATAAATGTATCTTGCAGTGCTCAATTATTTATCTTAAATGTTATCTGAGAACATTTTGGTCATTTACTGGTTATTAACTTTTATTATTTCTTTATAATACTTGCAAAGTTAAAGTGAGAAATACATAGCATATGCAAAGCAGGAAGTATAACGATATCAGTTCCTGTTGTGTTGCAGTTTGATATGAATACATTCAAGCTCTCAAGTTTCTTCTGTCAGTTGGAAAAGTGCCTTAAGTAATGGATTTGAGCTGTAAGATACACTCTGAAAAGCAAACAAGGTAAAATCTAGGTTTGTCCGACTGTCAAATGTTTGCTCCTCCAGGGTCTTGCATTTTTTTGCTCTGTAGGCCACTAATTGTCTTCTGTAGGATCATGTAAGTGCAGGTAACTCACCAAGGAGCTGTGTTTTACCACACGATCAAAATCCATGCCCCTGAACAGTCAATACTTGTAATGTCCAAATAAGCTGTAATTGGGTTGTTTCTCACCATGATATCTTGTTCACACGTGCACACTGCTCTCTCACCCCCTCTGTCCCTGCTGTTTTGATATTGATACAATATGAACAGGGTGATCCCAAGTCGTGCTCGTCTGTTTTCTTTAATATGCTACAGCACAACAGCTACTCCAAGTGAAGTGTCCATCAGTCCACACCAAACAGCAAGTGCACAGGAGTTCAGGCAAAGCACAACCAGTTTCCCTTGCATGGTAAAGTTGCTCTCTCCCCATATGAGTCCTGTGAAGTTAACTCTCACCTTGGCCTTTCGGTTCCCTGTTACTGCTGTCCTAAGCACGTCCCTGCTCTGGTCTCCTGCCTGAG
Source organism: Caloenas nicobarica (assembly GCF_036013445.1). Classification (NCBI taxonomy): domain Eukaryota; kingdom Metazoa; phylum Chordata; class Aves; order Columbiformes; family Columbidae; genus Caloenas; species Caloenas nicobarica. Next base: position 152,371,838 of record NC_088245.1, on the reverse strand, counting down.
GTCCATCTGCTGCACCCAGCCTCACACTACTCCTCCTCTTCCAGTGCCTCTATCTCCTTTTATCTCCTCACTCTCCTTCAGTCCCTGCTGCCTCTCTCCAGCCTCCCTGGACCAAGTCCCTTCCCTTCCACAGGCCTCCTCATGGTGTCTCCTCTCACTCAAAGATGACTCTTTCTGCCCAACATCTTCCTTCACACAGCCTCCCTACCCCTCGTGCTGCCGTCTCACCGATGGGCCTCCCCTGAGCTGGCAGGCTCGCCTCAAACTCGCACCGGCAGCCACGTTTATTCTGCTGGGGAAACTTCTGCCTCCTGTGCCTCGTGGTCTTTTGCTGGTGAGAGGAGGCAGGGGCTTGCACCAGGGAAAGGAGTGAGCTCCCAGCCAGATTGCATGTTTCTGGGGAGTCATGGCTAGCCCCAAGGCTGCCGTTGCCCTTTCCTCTTGATGTGGTTACGGGCTTAACACGTTATAGATAGAGAACTACCTTCTGGGTGTGGTGGACCTTGTATGAAGTGCTCAAAGGGGTTCCTGCTGAACTTAAAATCAACGAAAAACCCAGAACTATTTGTCAAAGGCCGGGGGTAGAAGGATGCTAATACAGTGTGGATAAGAGACGTGACTATTTGTCAGGACATAGAGGAAGTGGATCCTAAATTTTCACTGCCATAAAAGATTGCATCACCCAGTGCCTGACCATAAAGATGACTTTCCGAGGTCCTTTGTCAGAGGGGCCCCCTTCGGAAAAGAAAAAAGAACTTGTTCAGCCAATCCTTTAATGACTATGCCTGTCTGTGTGCATTTGGAGGAAGGGGGCTCAGATAGCCAGATGAATTTTAACAGAAGGTCTTTGTGTAAAACATATGGACATTAAGAAAGAAATCTCTCTTAAATCAGTTTTCAAGAAAAATGTGAAGTTACAGGGAAAAAAAAAAGTATAGCAGTATTTTGTTCTTTATCGCGGTCACTTTGTGGTAAATATTCAGAGAATGATACTTCAAACCTATTTCCATTTTTCAAACTGATTTCTGGTTAAATTTTATTTGAAAGAGATTGTTCAGCTGCCTGTGTAAGTCAGTAAATACACTTAGGAAGGCTGAATTATGAGGAATTCTGTTTGCTGTACTCATCATCATCATGTGGTTATAGAGGTTATTTGGAGTTGTAAAGTATAAAAATTTAGCAATTTCATATTATTTCTTAGTTCTTTATTTCTCAAGCACCAAAGCAAGAAGCCATAATTCTTCGTTTAAGTGAACTGGATAGAGTTGGTAATTGGAGACTTGAGGACTAAGGCCCTGTTCATTGTTTTATAGCACTATCCACCCATTACAAATGAATTTATAATTTATTCTCCTAGTCTGTGATAACCTAATCAGCTGCCAGCACTTGAAAGTTCTGCACACTTGCGATTTATTCAATTCCATTCTGCTAAAACACAGAGCAAGACTTTAATTGCCTTTCTTGAAGAATTCTGCCAGTAGGGAAATGGAGCCTAATTCCTTCATTTGCAGCCAGAAACTGCTTGCTCTGATAGCTCTGAAGTTTGTACAGGCTTTATATCTACCTTAAATACATTTTCTTTAGCTCTTTTTAATGTCTAAAAAAGTTAACACAGACTTGAAGACTACTTTTCTCTCCTTTGATGAAGGAGTTTGGCTATCATGCTTATAGTTTCTGTACTTCCTAACAACTGTTGAATATATAATGCTACACCATTTATCTGCCTGCATGTGTGTACAACTTGTAAATAATTTAATGTTTTACTTTACCTCTTGGCCTCTTCACATAACTCTAAAATGAGGAAGATAAAATTCTGCTAAATTATTAATTCACTGGGAAATTGAAACAACTTATATAAATTAAGCACTGAAAATGGTTCCCGTTTTCTCTGTGGGAATCAAAGCAGTGAACCCAGCTGGATAACAGCAAGGGAGCTAACTGGGTATGATGATCATGGAATAATTTAGATTGGAAAGGACTTCTCCAGGGTCATCCAGTCCAACCCCATGCTCAAAACCAATCTACTTATTATGAACATGCTCAGTTGAGTTCCGGGGTGGAGATGTTCCAGGAGTCTCCTGTGTCCTTGGGTACATGGGCAGAGCACATGGGACCTGTTGACTGGCCTGTGGAATTTAGTGGCAGCCCACAGCGTTAAAAATTGCCCCACTGGTTAAAATCTTACCAGCAAAGCACACAAGCTCTCCAGTGCCCTTGTGGCAGAGCTTATTTCTTGAGCAAAAGATTTTCTGCTCACTCGAAATGGAACTTTAATACATCAAAACACAGGGAGTTTATGAAGGTTTTTAGATCTTACTATTTTAGATAATCTGTTTTTTGTTAATTTTCATAGTAGCCAGTTGCAGGTTTTTTTAGTTATTTACTGTTTTTTGTTTTGTTTTGCCATATCCATATGCTACACATTGCAGTAGTTTTCCCAGACTGGTTTGCAATGTTTGAAGATAATTAAATGGTTGTATATAGGGAAATGTTACAAGATACTATAAGTATCCAGGATGGCAGCAAAGTCCAGGCATGTAGCTGCAAAGCAGAGTGCCCTGCCACTAAAGTTTGATGCAGGAAAGCTTGCATGGTATAATTAATGGTTAATAAAGAGCTATGTAAACTATAGTTAAGCCAGTGTTCTGCAAAGTGTCTGCACTCAGAAACAACCTTTTCTCTGATGTAACTTTGGTTTGATTTGGATTTATTTGGATTCAGGATCAGCTGGGAAGTTCTAAAATGTTTGTTTATCGTGTATCTTTAACATGAACTGCAGCATCTGTGCCTTTTCTGTTTCATTTTCATACCTGCTTCTGAGTCCAAGGATACATCTGGAAATCCCATGTGTTCTTCTGATGGGGAAGGTCAGTATGTGTGATGCTTTCCAGATGCGCTGCCTGTATTTAAGGGTATGAAATAAAAAATATCCCATGCAGACCTGTGCATTATTAGTAGAGGCACCTGGTGCTGTGGCCTCTACACATCACTAATCTGAGCAAAGATCGCTCCTGTGACCAAGTCTCTGATTTATGTTTGATTGCATAATGAAAGGACTGGCTCCTGAGACGAACCTGTCCTTGCGCTTGGAGTTCCACTGCTGATTGTTGACCACCCTGCTCTGCTAACTGTTGTCAATCACACAGGTGAAACACTGAGGGTTGTTTGGAGGGCAAAGCAGTTTTTCTGTGAGGTGGGTGGGATGTGTGCAGGGACTAAAACAGGCACAGTTTAAATGCACAGGGACAGTATATATGGCACGATGGATGGAAAATCGAGAGCAGGATCAGGATTATCACCTGGAAGAGATGCTGGTTTCTGGAGCGATCACCTTCCTCAAAGATCTCAACTTCTTCATCCCCTGAGACCAAGTCCCCAGTATCAGTCCTGTACTGTGAGCGTGGTTGCTGCCTCTTTGTGAATAGTTGTGCTTTCAGTGTCATCATCATTTTCCTCAGACAAAATTGGATAGACCAAGTCAGTTGAGTATGAAGAGTGAAGCAATGGGGTAATGATTTTAAGTGTCACGCTTTTTGGAAGCACATCCTTGATGGACAGCAGAGCATGCAGTGTAACATTTCTTCTGTATGGGGACAAATGAGAACTGCTGGCACAGCGCTATCTTTAACTGACAAGTGAGAAGCATCATTTAGATTGGCTGGAAAATAATAATCTGTGAATCCAAATGTAACAAATGAGACCAAAATCTGAGAGGGAGGAAAGGGCTACTGGCTACAATTGACCTTTGGTTGTACAGCTCTACAGCTGTGCGGATCCACATTTTGTACCCTTTGTAGGCTCTATTTACATGAGAGAACATGCAGGAAAATATTTTTGCTCAGATATAATTTTTAAGGTAATGTCTTGACTTTTTCTCTCTCAGTAGCTTCCATACTAACCATGTTATTTCCTTCAGTGTTTTAATGCAGAGAGACTATGTCAAGAGGAAGCATGATTTCATCACTGCCTATTTCTACTTCATATCTTTAATTCACAGAATCTTTAGTGTCTTTCAACGTGTTCTGATGTAATAATTCATTTGGAGACTGTAACTCCACTAACGCATTTGCACACTGTGCCTCTATTTGGTCTCTACGTGTATAGCCATAAATAGTAATCAGTAGTACTATCTTATGGAATCATGTCAAGATCTCTTCTAAGAATCCAAAAGAGAGACAAGCACAGCTTGCAGTACCCATTTCTTGCACTACCTGGAACATATGCCTGTATAATTCACAAATGGAAATGCCCACACCAGGGAAGCGAGAGGGAAAGGTTACTGGGAGCAGGAATCCTCCCTCTGGCACCAGTATGGAGTCAGGTCAAACAAAGCGCCTGTGTGACTGTGGCTGTGTTCAGCATTGGTGCTTGCTCTTAAGACGCTATAAATGGAGTGGGTTTTTCAGCCTTTCTAAGAATTACAGCCATAGCAACTGCATATCATACAGCATTTGTTTTACGTTTTCAGAAGGAAATTGTCTGTTGATTCTTAGTTGTCAAAGAGCTTTTCATTTTTAAGCTTAAATGTGGACTTGTCCTAGTCCTTTACTGTTCCAGATGGCGTTAAGACCTTTGGTCTCTCTGTCACTCTGTGTTTACATCTATTTGCTTGAATGTCTTAAATTCTGACTGTGTAATTGAAATATGTCTATTAGAACTGTCTAGCTGAAAAGCAGAATGAGGCAAACTAACTCTGAACAGACTAAAACTTTGACTGTCTGGTAAACTGGAAAATGTTCCACCGGTAACTCCCTTCATCCCAGTTCGATTAAATATGCATATCTACAACATGGGGAAAATCCCATTTTGCTGGAGGCCTACATAAGCGCTCATCAAAATCAGCAGCTCATGAATTCTTGGTATTCATTAATATTATGAAAATCTCATTCCTTCTCCAAACACTCTTGCACCCCTGTGGCCATTTCAGAAAGCTGCAGTAGAAAACCTATTGAGCTGCATCCTAACAGTATTAGGTTCTTACAGCCTGGGGATTTTTACAGCATTTCTGAAAGGTCTCTAAAAGGTATTACTTATAGCTACATACCACCTTTGTGAAGTATTAATAGCCTTGTTTCTTTTGTGCTGAATGGATTACTGCCATATAAATTTGTAGTCGGTGTAACAGTGCATGTAGAAGAATTTCAAAGCAGCTACTCAACTGAAAACGCTTTCGCTTTATTAATACCCCATTCATGGAAAGGCTAAAAAGAGAGGATTGTGAAATGTGGGAAAGAATTAAAGTCTTGACATGGAAGAGGTGAGAGCTGAGCACAGGATCCCTTGGGTCCCAAAGCACATGGCAACAGAGAATGTTTTTCAGAGGAAGGAAATTACGGTAGCAGAGACTGAAGGCTCAAAGGGTGCTTCTGGCCCATGGTAGCACGGCAAGACAATATCCGCTGTTTATGTAGGTGTACAGCAGTCATTTCTCACTGTACACGTTAGATTATTGAGGACAGCCTAAGCTATAGCCAGGACCACCTTTGCTGGGAGCTGCCTAGACGTGTAGATCCAGCAGCGGCCTACACCGTATTCCACACTTTGTAATTGTCAAAGGTATCGTCTTCAGGAAAAGACATTCTGAAAATCAACCATCTAATCATAGATTTTGCAGTATCCTGAACCCCAGCAAAATCAGCCTTTCTGAACAATTGAGAAGTGTGCTCCTAAGTGGTGCAAGAGGTCGCTCTCTCTTCTGTAGAGAAATGAAAGAAGTGCAGGTTTCGTTAGTGAGCTGATGACTAATCTCAAATGTGGCAGACCCGGCTGGGGAGAGCAGCAGTATCTGGCCAGAGTGTAAACATGTACAAACCCCTTTTCCCTCTCCGGCTACTTCTGCCAGAAATCAGCCTGAGGGGGAAGTACTGTGTACCTGCTGTAATTAAAAGAAACAACGTTTGGACTAGAACTCTCTTTTGAGCATAATTAAAGTATTCCAAAATTCCATCAAAGGATCTTTCAACATCCCATTTTGGCTTTCTCTTCCTCAGCTGATTCTGCAAAGAGCTTTTTGCTGGAAAGTCAGTCAATGCTGTTGACTGCATGTGTTCATTTTTATATGTTCATATGTGTTGATATAGAAATGTATATACACATACATACACACAGATGCAGGTGATTTTTGAACACTAGCATAACTTAATACATAAAGGCAACTACTTACCTCAGCCCCTTAGTTTTTGGGTTTTTTTTGTTTTTTCTTTTGTGTTTTTTGTTTGTTTTTTGGGTTTTTTTTTTTGATATAGGTGTAGCTGGCATGTGATGGGAATGACCACTGTGTCCCAGGTTCTACATGCTGGGAATGGCCAATATGCCTGAAACTCTTGTATCTTTACAGGACATTGTCAATAAAGTTTCCTTTGACAAGCCATTTTAAGTCACTTCTTTGGCTGCCAATTGTTTTATCTGGTTTATGTCAGCAGCTTCTCCTTGCCATGACTCCAGTGTGCAGGCACAGCTGTGCGATGACATCAAAGGCCTCCCATCACTTTCTCCTTCTCTTGCTGCAAAACCCCCCTCTCCGCAGGCCCGCTGCCTGCCATGGCCACCTCCCTCCCTTGTGTTGTTGTCACAGCAGCAGCAACACTCAGGTACTGACCACAGAGCTGGGATGGGGTGAGAGCGTGGGCCCATGTCAAACACAGGACCGAAATAATTCCTGGGAACTTCCTAATCTGTTTCCCACATGCCTTCATTTCTAACCAAAAAGGTGGGTCTCATACCTCTGACAAATCTGCTCAACCCCAACCTGTAATTGTCATTCGCCAGGTCATTTTACCTAATAGAATTTAAATAAATGAGTGAGCTTGTGGTGGCAGTTGCTTAATTAGCTCCAATATCGTGGTAGCCTTTACCTGCAGCTTTGGATTGACACCAGAGTCTAATCAGGCTTTTCCCACGTTCTACCCTCCTGTTCTTCACCAGTGTAAGTGCAGCTTCCATGCTCCTTCCCAGACCATCTCTGAAGTTCTGAAAGTGGTTGCTAGTTGCCTTCAAAAGGATTCACATTAAAGAACAAACTAGAACTGCTGTCTTGTTAGATGTTAAACCTCACTTTGCTTGGCTGGTAATAAAGAGCTGTTCTCTTCTAGTTATTTGATCCACTGTGATTTTCTGAGTGTTTTCTATTACTAATGGTGGATGAACTTGTTTTTTCTGGAGACAGCTCAAATTTGTTGCTAACCCCCAGGAAATTCAGACATGCAATATAAGATTACTTAAATTAGAGAGACAGATGTTAGGCTTTAAAAGCTTTTTGTTATCTTGACAATTAAATGTTAACACTTGCAGAATATTCAAACTCTAATTTTATATCTCGCAAGGTTTTTTCTTATTGTAAATTTAAATTATGAAATTCTCTGTGTTTCAGATTTATTTTATATGGTAATGGTTTATTTCTTTTTTGAGAGAGATTGCTTTAAAGAAAGACTGGCAGCTGTGGTTCAGCAGCATAATGTGCAAGTATAAATAGAACGCAAGCTGTCCAGTTATCTCAGTCCTGATCTACTTATATTCATCAGATGCTTATTACAATCGTGGTTTGTCTCTGAGCAGATACATCCAGTTAAGATTAAGCTTGGACAACTAACCTAATTCGATCTCGTAACTGAATTCAGAGTTTCTGTGTAGATTTCTTGTGAAACCAAATAATTCTTTTAACTCCTAACCTTCAATAAATTAATATCAAAATATTGAGAAAGTTTATCATTGTCTATGTTTTTGGGAGATACTGAGTTTGTTTGTAATAGCTTTTAGCTTTGCCAAGATATATCTCCATCTCTAGTTCTCAGATTTCTCCCCACTTCAGCTTCTCCTTATATGTCACGCTATTTTACTAAATGTCATTTCAGTTCACAGATGCTCTAGATTACAGTATGGGAGCCCTTTCTTAACTTCTTGTTAGAGGGAATTTTCTTATAGTGTAGCCTAAAAGTGAAATACAAGCACACCTATCCAATTCGAACACGTATAAAAATAATATAGGCAAATGTACTTAAACTTTATATCCATCTCATCCACACTGAAAAAGTAAGAGTCATTCTTTTCTTGTATTTCCATCTACTTGGCATTGTGGAATAATGATTGATTTATCGGGTTTTTAACAGGTTTTTTCTCAGCATTTTCCCTCTACAAGAGCCCTGTGGAATTTGTAGGTGTAAAAATATCAGCCTCTAGCTGACTCTTTCCTGTTTTAGCCTAGTGAGTATCCTCCAGTGTGGATTAATTTTTGTCAGCTTGGTTTTAATTTAAACATATCAGCACAAGTAAAATACTTGCAATAATTCAACTTACATGTATGCTTATAAGGAAGCTCAAGACCAAGCATAACAGCAATCGGTGCTCCCTTGTTGCAGTATATGGGTGTTCAACTCTATAAAACAGGTTACATTTCAGATTAGAAGTAGCTTGTATGTTATATTTTTAATGTGCAAAATTATTATTTTGTTCAATAATGTAGTATGAGTCCAATTTAGCTTTCTATTTGCACCACTATTCTCAACGAAATAAATGTGTGCAGAGATCAGTGATGAAGCATGCTTTAAACAGAAAAATCTAAACATTTTGCTTTTCTTCCCCTTCATTTCATTCCCACTATTATTGCAAATGTGCTGATGCTGAAAGACGCACATTGCACTTGCACCTTTTTGGAAAAACAATGAGATTTACCTTGTATGTACCCTTATATTTTGTTTTTAGAAACTATTCAAAGAAACAGTAATTTCTGAGCTCTGCATATGTGTGTGTTAGATGCAATTCCCCATGTAATTTTCATACTCTTTTATGTTCTTAATGTGAGATCTTTCTTGCAGTCAGTCCGTGTTTTTTTATCAGGAACGCGATGACACTTCTGATACTGAAGTTCCTCTGCAGAAGCTCCTCCCTGCAGGGACTCCAGGGGAAAGACAGGAGAAGTGGTGCTGTAGATATAGATGACTCCTGTGCAGTGTGTGTGTGGTGGCATCTCGAAGTGCCAGGCATGAGAGATGCCATGTTTTCTTGATGAGATGCACTCTTTTCCCTTTTTCCTTTCTCCACAATCAAAGAGAAATGGCAACACCAATGGCAGCAGCATATCAGCACATGTGAAGATAAACTTGTTTTGAGGAGTGGAAGAAACACAGGAGAAACACTAGAGCAGCGTTGATTCTGCTACCAGAGCCTCCTGCACTGTACAGTTAGGAGTGATACATTGTCCTCTAATGTGAACTTTTCAGTGACATGTAGAATGTGAGGATGTAAAGAAGGGCCTGTAAATAATTGTTAGGGTTTAGAGGAAAAATCAGAGTAGGGTCTTTGAGATGTCCCATAAAGATAAGGCTCCTACAGAGACAAAAAGATGAAAGGGACAATGAGAACACCCAGTACTGATAAAAGTCAATGCAGCTTGATTTAATGATTCCCAGGAAAACTCGACGTTATTGTAATAAAATATTGTGAGATTCCCTGAGCTCAAAAGAGGAAGCGGAGAAAGTATACAGACGTTAAGTCAGGGGGGCCGCTTCTGTTGTCAGTGTGCAACACTATGCGTGGGGTCAGAAATAGGCGTGGAAATGAAGCATGAGAAAAATAAGCCCCGTTTTGTTGCCACGATTTTATTGGTTCCATCAGGCTGTTCATAGTCATTTAAAGATAATCATGGAGGTGTTACCGATTGAATGTTAATGTTTACGTGACATGAAAGAAGAGAAAGGTGCAGTGTAGTTGGTTTTGCCAGACTGTCGTGGTTTAACCCCCACCAGCAACTGAGCACCGCACAGCTGCTCACTGACTCCTCTCCGGTGGGATGGGTGGGAGAACTAGAAGGGTAAAAGTGAGAAAACTCATGGGTTGGGATAAAGACAGTTTAATAGGTAAAGCAAAAGCCACACATGCAAGCAAAGCAGAACAAGGGATTAATTCACTACTGCTCATCGGCAGACAGGTGTTCGGCCATCTCCATCACACATCATGGTTCCTTGAGAAGACAAACACCATCACTCCAAACATCCCCCCCTTCGTTCTTCTTCCCCCAAAATACGTACTAAGCATGACATCATATGGTGTGGAATATCCCTTTGGGGGCTTAGCTGTCCCAGCTTTGTCCTCCCCCAAATTCTTGTGCACCCCCAGCCTCCTTGCGGGTGGGGTGGTGTGAGAAGCATAAAAGGCCTTGACGCTGTGTAAGCCCTGCTGAGCAACTGTTACCGGCACTGTTCTCATGCTAAATCCAAAACACAGCACTATACCAGCTACTAGAAGAAAATTAACTCTGTCCCAGCCAAAACCAGGATGCCAACTAACACTCAAAGAATGTTACTGTCTTTAGAATGCTATGTAGTCTGCTGATGCAGAAATCCTTCTAATAGGAGCTTTTATTATAGTAATGCCAACGGCAAGGGAAAATATTCAGATTATTTTCCTGGAGATAGAGGCTGCTTCTGTTTGGAAAACACTGCATTACACCATCTGTTTCCTTCTGATTGCACACTGCCATAGCCATTGTTGTGATTAATTTCTTTGCTTCTAGGCACAAATTTGAGTGCTCGAAAGAAGATTAAAAGCTTGTTTTGTGAACAGGGATGTAGCTCATGGCTAGCTTTCAATAGGATTGTGTATACTTAACAACTTTACAACTCAAGTCATCAATCTTCTGCGTGCACTTGATACATGAAGAAAGGACAACATCTCTTTGCTTCCTTGTAATAATCCTCTGGACAAATTGGTGGTGAGCTTTCTGCTGTGTGCCACTAGTGTCACTGCACACTCGCAACGCCACAGGGACAAAGAGTCAGTTTTCTAGCTGGTGGCTCAGCTGCTGGAAGAAGATGTATAGTTTTATTGGCATCCTACTCGATTGTCAGATCAGGTCCTTTGGTCATGGGGCTTGGTGTACTCCAAATCCCCGAAGAAGCAGCAGCCTGCCAGGCAGGAGGAAACCCCCGAAGGTTGGCAATCTGCTGCAGGTGTCTTCTGGTCACATTCGATGCTTCCCCTTGGAAACTCAGCAGCGAGGAGCAGGTTGCAGTGTTATCTCTGCGGGTGCTATTGATCCTCCATATCTGAGCGCAGCCACTGCTTTGTGCCTCCCAGTGATGAGCAGCACAAGAAAATGTGGAATTTTGTCTAATATGGATGCTGTGCCTTATTTCAGTTCTTCTTTTGTTTGAACCCTGAATGACAGTATGTGGCAGCGTGGTTTTCTACCCTTAAACTGTTTTCTTCCTTCCTTAAGCTCGGTAGGCCTTTGATCCAGGATGAGTAGCATGGCTGCAGTATGCGGTGGTCCATCTGCTTACTATAATGAATTTGGAAAACAAGTGACATTTGAATGGAATGCATCAGTTTGTATTTATTTTGATACCGTTCTTGATCATCACGTTTCAAGATTGCCACATTTTCTTGTGATTTCATGTTGAAAGTCAAACATTTCCCAGCCCAAACTGTAATGACTTGCCTTTGTTAGTAAGGTCTATTCAAGCTAGTATTTGGTATTTAGTTAATATTTACTTCACTTGTGACTTAACTAAAGGTTACCTGTTTTAATTTGCTTTCATAGTATTAATAGTTCATACACCATATTTCAAAACACTTCTTCAGTCCGATGTGCGTAATGGTATATTGGGGTTGTGGTGGATCTGTGGCCATACAGGACATAGTTAAACAGAATTGAGAGGAAAATGTTGACTGCCAAGTAAAGCAGCATTATCAATTTCCTCTCTCCTGCATTGAAAGAGACGGGGGAACAGACAGTTTAGGGCTTCCTGATATGTTTTAAGAAAGCCTGGGATTCATTTCCCCTCCCTTCCTTCCTATTAGCTGTTTGTTAACTCCCAGGAAGATTCAGGTTTTTCTTGTGAGACCTCCCTGCTCACGTATGCTGGAAACAGGCTTTGGCTTTGAGGGGCTCAGTCCTCACTTCTGTGCAAATTCAGGAGGAGGAAGAGGAGATGGATTGATGGTGAGAGTCTGACTTCGGGCAAACCAACTGCAGAGGAGTTTCTAAATGACAGCACTGTATTGACAACGGTATTTTCTTTAAATTCGCTGGCATGAGCATAGCACTGGCCCCTGAGAAGTACCGGGTGCTTCAGACACAGAAGTAGGAAATGCAGCAAGTCTCAGTTTGAGATTTCTGTCCTCGAGGTGCTGAGTTGTGAACTTATGAGCAAGACCGTGAAGTTGTAAGAAAGACCTTCAACTTGCCCTTCTTCAGGAGAAACCTCGGATGTCTCTTTGCCAGGACTGAACATCCCTCACGTTAAGGAGAAGGATGTGAAGACAGAGGCAGCAGGACCAGCGAGCTGGGTTGAGCAGCGGCTTTGGATCGCTGTGCGCGACTGGAGAGCACTAACAAACTGGGTGGTTTGTGGGAGCTTTTCTGCAGCGGAAACAACGCAGGGCTGTTAGTTTGGCTACAGTTCTTTTGGGTGAAACAGTGAAAAACGGACAGTTTCACACTTTTTTTTTTTTTTTTTAACTTTCATCTGCTAGTCTGACCTGCTTACGTGAGCAGCTGTGCCTCCTGTATTCATACTAGTTGGACTGAAAGCTGTGGCAAGATATCCTGTCTGCTGGGAGCAGCATGTTAGGAACTGAGAGGGTCTCACAGCTTCATGCAGAAACTACCTTGACGTTTTTGGTCCATTAAATACAACAGATTTTTCTTTTTTTGTAGTAAAACCAGGTATTGGTTTCTGAGGAAGAGCACATACAGTACAAATAACTGACCTGCACCCATTTCCAGCTCTTTAAATCTGCGTCCTTTTTAAATCTTTTTTGGTAGCATTGAATTTGACAAAGAAATTTTGTGTTCCACTGATACTTAAAATCAGAGTATCTTTCAGTGCATTAGAAGAGTGTAATTCTGAAGAGCTGAATTTTTATTTCCTTCGGTGAATAACTTGGTGAAGATACGGGGATTCACATCCATGGCTCAACGCCGCCATTTAAGGGAAGGACATGAAAGTCATTCTAGGATCCTACCAAGATTCATTCAAATTCTGCATGGCAGACGGCACTCACGGAATAACCCACGCCAAATATGCTCTGGTGAGGTGAATGTATAGGTGATCCTATAGTGTGATTTATATCTACATAGAATGTATGCACTTAAATTGGAGCAGGTTGGACAGGTCAATATGATCAGTAAGTAGCCTACTATTGGCATTACTGATTCTGTCCACTCTGTTGATTCTTGCAGGAACTAGTATTTTTTCTCAAAGCATACTCATGTAGAGATCCAGCAACTGTTATAGTTAAGAATATATATATCTTTACCCATGTTAAATATTACTCATGGATAGTGATTGCTCTCTGTCACCAGTACTTACTGGAGAAAAACATTGTGTCTTGTTTTTCCTTGCAGTTCCAGCTGTATGATAGTATCTAACAGACACAGATTTGAATGCTTTACACCAACCCCCCCCTCTAATACTCTTGCAGAACTTCACTGAGTGCTCCACTCTTAAAAAAATACAACTAATTACGCCAAAAATATATTTCTAACTGTACTGAAAAAAAATCAGGAAGCCTCTGATCTTTAAGTGTAATGTACTAATTTTAGGACTTGCCGCCATTTATTTAGTCTCAAAGTCTGTTTCATGCAGTATGTGGTAAAATAATGTGTTACTATGACTGATAGTTACATAATCTTTGTATTTAGCAAAGCTACTTTTTGTTGGAGTTTTTCCCTGAAATGTTAACCCTGACTGGTTGAGATAAGATGAAGCAGATTTTTCAATAACTAATTAATCGGGGTTTGGGTTTATATGCAAATGACCTATTATGGTTTAACAGAGGCCTTTTTTTTTCCTTTTAAAATTAATTTGGAACATAGGAAATTGAAATCAACATAAACTAAGCCACCTTTATAGGAAAATATAAAATTTTCAAGGTCTTTCAGTATTCCTTTCTTTAATGTTGACACTCTTGGGAAAAAGAATAGGAAGAAAAAAATGGGTCTCTGATGCTTTGTTTCGCTCACGCCTTCTTTTGTACTGTGCTCGCTGAGTCTTTTGTCATCTATTTTGTTTGGAATGAAAATTGTAAGTTTTTATTGTAACCATTTTTTTTCGTAACTTCCCAAATGCAAAGATTTCACCTTTCCTGACTAACCAGTTTTGGGTGTTCATGAGGCCAAGGTTTGGTACCTTTAGGAGTACTAACTAATAAATTGTCAAGATTTAACAATTCCATTCAGCTCAGACTAGAAAAAGGTTTGATGTTAATTGCTGGTAATCATAGTAAAGTCAGGAAAATTTAGTTGTATTTTAAACACATGGACTGCAGTCTTACAAAGCAAAGCAAAACAAGGCCTCCTTATTTCAGTCTTACCTTCCTTTAGGATTCACGCTGCAGTCAAGTTCAAAGTGTAGCCATAAATGTTACCACTTGCACCAGTTATTTTATCACATTTATGTACTTCTGAGTCGCGGGTGCCTGCTGGCCATTCATGAATGCAAAGCCATGACTGCAGAGGAGAAAAACACAAATTTAATATATTGAACAAATCCTAACACAGATAGTTTTTCTCATTTTAGCCTAATTTCCTTCAGACTCAGATCCTCAATATAAGTCTTGTAATGCTATACAATCATCTCTTACTTACAGGCTCCTTCTATACGTAGGTATGTATAGAGAGAAAGCTATATGTTTGTGTAGGAAGCTGTCTGTCTCCTCTCTCACCTATTTTTATTATTATTCCAAAAACCCTTTTGATTGTGTTGCAGCCCTTTCTGTTTGAAGTGTTCAAATATGCAAAAATTCTGTTTCCTTTCCTTCCTGTTACCCCTTTTATGTTGACAGTAGGAAAGCAATTATATGCTTTTAATGTTAACCTTATATATCCAGTAAGAATTATTCCATTGTTTTGCTCAAAGCCGTTTTATGGCCTTTTGGACTGATAAGAGTTTTTCCGCCTTCCTGGTGGCAGATCTCGATTAGCGTTCAGTGTCACTTCCAGACCAAATGCTACACAGAAAGTGGATCAAAGGTTTAGATTGTTGAAGAGAGGTACTGCAGCCTGGGAACATTTCTGTCCTTTAGCTACACTGCGTAAAACTACACTTCTGGGAAACATGTACTTCCAAAGTAAATGCGCTTGTGATTCTGTGAATCCCATGATATATGCATCTCTTTTCTCCTTGTGACAAAATTAAGCCACTCTGTCCTGTCGTCCCAGGTCTCACAGAGCTTTGTTCTCTTTTCATTAGCATCTCTGGAAATTGCCAAGAGCAGGTTTGCTCATTGTCATTTCAGCCTTTCCCCACATATTAAAATCTCTAACATAGAATATAAAAATCTTAACATGAACAATAAATGTCCTAGTTCATATACTGATTTTGCATTACCTTGTTTACCTTAATAAGGGAAGCTGGGCTGGCTTCCAGAGTCTTCATGCTTTATCAAATCCGCCTCTGTTTTATTTTCACTTTAACAAAGCAGACTTTATTTACTTACAGCTCATAAGCTCATTGGATCTGTCCTGCTTGGCCTGATGCTCATTGTGCTGTTCTCTGCAGGTGTCTTTTACACAGGATGGGCTGTGTGCCCTTCGCCCCTCGCCATGGTTGAGCCCTGGCTCTGCTGACACTTCTTTGGAATGCAGAGGTTTGGGACCGGGTGTCCTGTGGGCAGGCAGGGCCCAGACTGGGACCACCAGGCTCATGTGAGACAGCATCGTGGTTTCTGAATCCGTCCCTGACCATACACCTTGTATATGCTTCTGCACCTCCGACTGCAGGCAGGTGGGATGGCAGTTGTAGAGTTTGTGGAGGATTTCAGCCCTGGAAACATGTGGCTTCAAGTCATCTTCTGTGGGGACACCTGTCTCCCATCAGCAGAGGAGATTTTCCAGAGTGCTGAGCTGCTGTGGCCCTTTGTGGTGGGCTTCCTGGCATGGTGCTTGTAGACTATCATTTGAGATTCTCCCTCTTCTCACTTTTTCTCTAAGCAAATAGGAACAGTAGGTCAGCTTGAACCGAGAGCTGTAAAACAAGTTTGTCAAGTGAAGACTCCAGAGACATCCGTCTTCAGTCTGTGCTGCACTTGGTATGGACAGGGAGTATCTTTGGAGGCATCCTGGAGTCTGGATCTTTTCACACTGGATTCAGGTTGGTTTTCTGGTGAAGGCGACTGAAGCTCTGAGACATTTTGCTGTCATGTGTTTGCTCTAGGCATGTGTCCTGGTTTTGGTTGGGATAGAGTTAATTTTCTTCCCAGTGTAGTGCTGTGGTTTGTATTTAGAAGGAGAATAATGTTGATTGTACACTGATGCTTTAGTTGTTGTTAAGTAGTCAAGGACTTTTCAGCTTCTCATGCTGTGCCAGGTGCACAGAAGATGGGAGGGGGCACAACCACGACAGCTGACCCAGGCTGGCCAAAGGGATGTTCCACACCATATGATGTCATGCTCAGTATATATTTTGGGGGAAAAAGAAAGAAGGAGGGGTATGTTTGAAGTGATGGCATTTGTCTTCCCAAGTAACCGCGATGCTCAATGGAGGCTGGCTGTCCTGGAGGTGGCTGAACACGTGCCTGCTGATGGTCAGTAATGAATGAATCCCTTGTTTTGCTCTGCTTTTATGTGCAGCTTTTGCTTTACCTATTAAACTGTCTTTCAGCCCATGAGTTTTCTTACTTTTAATCTTCTGATTCTCCTCCCCATCCCACCGGTGGTGCGGGAGTGAGCAGGCGGCTGCATGGCTGGTGTTAAACCACAACAGTGTAATGAATGGATGGATGAGAAGACTGTCCGTCTCCCAGGGTCCTTCCAGTCCAATCCAAAGAAGTTCTGTGTCGAGGTACAGTGAGGCAGCGCTGTATTGTGGGTGTATAATATCAACAGACTTCTGTAGTGAAAGAGTCAGGAAGCTTGATTAATCCACAGCCTAGGTAATCCACCACAAATAGCGAAGAGGAGTCTAGAGGAAGAGCGCTCTTGGATCTTCTGTGTCAGCTGAGGGGATGGAGATGCGGTGCATCTTTTCTTGGAGCTGTGTGAGTATTTCTGCTGGATATTGGGCACTCTTGTGCAGGAAGAGGGTGGTAGCTTACGGGTAGGACAGCGAAATGCACGAATGCAGGAAATGTCAGACTGAACGTATGTCAGGCTGAATACATGAATACAGCAGACGTACCTAAGTACCTGAGGGCTTCAACATAGCCAAAGCTGCCTGCGGCCTGTGTAAACATGGAGATTTCTGGGCAGTGTTAAAGCCTGCTGCTACAACTTTTTTACTGTTAGTCCCCATGCTAGATAGCTCCAGGCATGTAAGGCTGTGCTTACTGTTGCTGCATTCACACCTTCATTTGCTGGCTGGATAAACGTGTTGAAAAGAGATTTATTTGAGATTTGGAGTTATAGTTGGGACTTCCATTACCTGCCTGGCTGGAAGTGCACAACAGAAAGCTGGAAAAGTTGGGTATGAATCCATAGCAGAGGTGATAAACTGTGCCAAGATACTAAAACTACGAGTGAGCAATTCAATACAACTAATTCCAGATAACATTATGAATGTATGAGTGGAAAACAGTTTTGCTTTGCCTTGTTGAAAACATGAGTGAAAACATGCTTAGGACTTCAGCCTATAGCCTAGATAGAATATATTAGACACCGGGTATATCAGCAGTTGGTAAATATTCAGGGTGGGGACATGAGGGGAGAACACTATAATTAGAGAGATAATTACAAGAACAATGGTGTTACTGGAGGAAAATATATTTGTAAAGTCACCTTGTGCCACCTGTTGCATTCTTGGAACAAAGTTCAATTAATTTGAAAGCTCTTACCTTCTCAGGGTAGTTTATTCTGAGCAAAGGAAGGGAAAAGTGGACAGTTTTCTTGTCTGACGATGAATCAGAGAGGAATTTCTGTAGCTGAAATGAAAAGCTATTATTTTTTCTCAGAATGGTGTTCCTGGCTGGATTTTGTAGCACAGGGTAAGTTGGCTTAATTTTATAATAACTCTCAGATTTTGTAAATTTAAACAGGCTGGAGTCTGCTAAGTCAGAGGTGGGTAAGGTGTGTGGCTTGGGACTGTGCTCTTGGAAGCATTTTGAACTCCTTGTTTTATATGTGCCAGAAAAAACATGGATTTAAAGAGTCTTACTACTATAAATTTTGCTGCTTCATTGATTCTTGAAAATACACTCTGATGACAGAATGCATGTTGTTGGAAGAGTCTAGTGGGTGGTAGTATTTGGTTTTATTTTAAATTGTTTTCTGAAGGAAGTAAAATATTAGATATTTTAGGATCTATATTTTCATATGAGGTTTTTACAGAACTGACTTTCCTCTCAAATAGCATCCCCATCCCCAGCTTGTTACCATTTAATATCTGTGATGTGCTTAAATGAAATGATTTATTTGGCTCAGCTAAGTTAGTGAAAAGTGAGCACATCAGCAAAACCAGTCACAGCTGACATCTTTCCAAAGACAGAAAAGTTCCCAGGTAGTATGTCCATCAAGAATGAGCTGCTTCTTCCCTCAGAATTCACTTTCAGAGCATCGCAACACAATTTTATAAGATAGTTTCTGCTGCTGTAGTGTGTTCAGTATATATTTTCTGATAGAGAGGTTGTTACTGTTCAGAGATACCAATTCAGCAACACTGCTGAATGTTTTTCTTTCTTCACTTAGGTGTCTGCATTGATTTGTTTTATAGGACTGAGGGACCCCAGCCTCCTTTTTAACTGCTTTTCCCTGAAATCTTAAATATATTTTTTAATTTAAAATCTTTATTGTTTGTGTTGAGAAGTAAAAGTGAAGGAAATGCATGATTTGAGGGGCATATCTTACAACCATGCTAAGATGCATGCTGTGATAGAAGGCAGAAATATCTAAAATTCATGACATTATCAGCAGATTTCTGAGAGCAGTCCCACTCAAGATCCCTGAAATTGCTTATTATTTCCCATTTCTTGTGTTAAAAAGTTACTCGAATTCCTTTTTAAACAACATAAAATTATGATATTCTAAATTTCAATGTTATAAAAGTTACCATTTTAAAATTTTTGGTGCCTTACTCAGTTTGGGGGAAAAATTTTACTTCTCCAGCTGTGTTCACAATAATAAAGGAATATGTAGGCTCTGAGATACTGATGTACAGGCGACTGCTTTTATTCCCCTAGATGATGATTCCTGTAAGAAAATAAGGGCTTCTAAGAATCTTTCCAATTAAAGAGAGAGACGTGCACCCACAGATTTAGGGGCGATACAAGACCTTGTCCCTGGGCTCATGTTCCAATAGACCCACTGACTCTGAGCTCCTTGAACCTGCTTCCTTGCCCCTTGGGCATCTCCAACCTCTGCCTATGATTTTCTCTTTGTCCCTGTTTGTTAAGATTTAAGCTGCCTATGAGTCTTCTTACAAGGAAGAGACCTTTTCTAGGGGTTGTTGTGTGACATTAAGGGTTACACATGCGAGTGGAGAAAAAAATGTCCAAAATTGTTGTGTTACTTCAATACATGTAAAATGAACCCTCAGAAAACAAAATCTCTCTGTGCCTGCAGCTCTTGAAATGGGGAAAAAAATGTCTTCCTGACCATTAGTGCTATCTTAAAAGCCAATTTAATTAGAGGCACTAGTATATATAGCATTAATGCCATAGTATGCAGTGAGTTAGTAGGAATGAAAGTTTTCCTGCCTTCATGGCTGCTGAAGAATATATACCTTTATGAGGAAATGAGATTGGAAAAAAATAATGCAATAATGAAAAAAAAGAATTTACCGTTTCCCTGATGAGTCAGCAGAGATACTTTCCTTCAATAATTTAGAGCAAAAATGACTTACTGTTCTTATAGCATGCTTTTGCTTTTCTGTATGGAGAACTGTCAACAAGAAGGTATTTACTCTCTGGGCAGAACCAGTCTGGGAGCCAGGATGTAACTTTATTTACTCCCTTTATCTTCTTCATTGTTTTCTCAAGAAGTTCACAGTCTCATGTGCTGTTGCAATCTGTGTAGCTGTACTGAAGTCAGGCTTAATAAGATGGCCTGCACTACTTCCTTTTACTGTGTATGCCAGCAGTGTTTAACAAAATCCCACATGATCTTCAAATTAACCTCAAAGTTTAGGCTAACCTGAGAAGGTTGAACATACATGGCCTCGTGGTAAAGCACGACAAGTTAAAATGATCAAAGTTTATTGTAAGATTTCCAGCACATGCTGGTCGAAGCTAGCTCTTGTATTTATTTGGTTTTTTAATCTTATTTTAGAGCCACTACATCTTCTTCCAAAGCAGGAAGTGAAGATCAGTGCAACTTTTATGTGTTTCATTTCTTGCTCAGTGATTTTTTAAAAATCCTGTTTCAGTCAGTGGTTAATCCAACCTCACACACAACTTCTGTTTCTTGCACTTTGACTTGAGTATGATATGAAACCTTCCTTGATGTTGTTGGTTGGTGTTTTTTCTGAAAATAATGGATGGGGGCTGCTGACAATCTTAGTTTTCACATTTCCTTTTCTTCAGTATCTGTCAGTAGTCTTTGGTGTCATTGATGGTAGGTTTGTCAACTTGCACATGATTTGGGAGGAGGGACAAAAGTTGAGTAAGTTCATTGTTTCCTTTAGGAGTGAGGCCAACAAACTAACTGGAGGACCCTATGGGAATCTTCTGTAGAGGCTGCTGCTTCTTACCCTTTCTTATCCCCGGGTAGAAAAAATGTGATTTTTCCACCTGCGCTGCTGTCAGCACGCAGTGAGTCTCAGCCTCATCTAATTGTTTCAATCAGACTTATAATTCTTTCTCATTTCAAAGTTTCTAGTGAATTTTGGAACTTCTGTAAAATAGAGACCACAAAAAAATGAGTCCTGGGAGCAAATTAGAAGAGGACCTTTAAGGGCTCAGTGGGAGTAGCTCGCAGTTGTCTTTTAGTAAGGAGTTTTTTCCACAGACACGTAGCAGTTGGTGGGGCAGTTGGGAGAGAATGACCCTATAATGTCAGATGTGAGTGGTTAGTCGAGTATTCTTTTAAAAATTATGACCAGTGCAATGCTGGTGACAATTTATCTTAGGGTTGTCCTGGATTACAATAACTCTTATGATTTGTGAATTATCTATAGTAATCTTAAACTGGACAGGGCTTTATTCTAAAAATCATGGGGAGTTTCAGGTGGACAATATTAACATAGTTGCTTAGTTGCATTAGTCCTGAGCAATTCTCCAAATGATTCCCTCTTTTGATTTACTTCTCTGAGAAATCACTTTAGAATAGTCTCCACAGTAAGTGACATGTATTTTATATGAATATATGTCAGAGTGATGGTGGAAGAACTTGTTTCTATGTGTCCTTTGGCTTTTGAGGAAGGTGCTACCTGTCTCGCAAGCTTTTATTTTCCTCCTTTTCTTCTTCTAGGTGAAAGTCATAAGCTTTCATGAAAGACAAACAACTTGTTTCATGCAGTGAATCTGCAGAGCAGAATTGCTTTTTAATTCCTAAGCCTTAATGATTAAAAAATAAACATTTTCTCTGTTTTAGCCAAACACTAACTCTTACCATCTTTGGTGGACTCAAAAGGTGTGTGAGAAAATGCATAGAGATCAGTAAGTCAGTTGTTTTTAAAGAGAGCTAGTGTGTGAAATGAAGAATTTAGGATACTGCCTCTATCATTTTACATTAGAGAAGTTTTACCTTTTCAATAGTGCATGTCATAACTGGGTTTCTGAAACAGAAACTCAGAACATGTCCTCCTTGGGAGACCAAAACCACACAGCTCTCCTTCAATTCACTTTCAAACTCCGGCTTCTGCCATCTGAACCTGTAAGACTCCAGTAGCGTGTTCAGACATTTTAACTGGACTGTGCAGCTGGGGCACAGATAATGTTTTGCTATCTCTGTATCATCTACCATGACGACTATGAAAGATTGTTTAAGGACTTCAGGTGCAAGTACAGGTGGTGCCTGCCACCTTCTTCAGTGTAAACTTTTCCCCTCTAGTTGATAACATTTGACCTTGGTTCCTTCTCTGATTTCTTTTTCTGACTTCCAGCTATTGAAAATTATGTTCTTTGTCTGCAAGGTAAGTTGTAATGATAATTTTTGCAGATGTTGTGATGTGACTTTATAGAGTTATTTTAGGGGCAGATTCCTTGAAGAAAAAAAAAATCATGCTACTGAGTTTTTTGAGTGTTTTCCTATGTAGTTACAAGTTATTTCCAAGTTGAGAAGCAAAATTCTCTGTCAGTAAAATGAAAACATATTTTATGCTATCTGTGCTTTGCTTATAGGAATATGTGATTTTTTTACTTAAATCATATAAGATGTGGCAATCTCCAGATGCATGTGCTGAATAATGATAAAGAGTGCTAACTTAATATTTCATTTAAAAATACCTCCTTTGACTGAATGAATATATACATTGCTTGTGGCAAACTCTTGCAGTGCTTCGCAGATGAAACAGCTTGTAGACAAACAGAATGTCCTATGGTAGAAAAGGCATCAGAGAAATAAAACATAGCTTTAGTCGTCTTTTAACTCAAGCAGCAAGACAAAATGTTTACTTAAGACAGCCTGAGGAGAGATTGCTATTTTTTTGTGAGTGCAACTGGAACTTTTAAGATTTATGTTGTTTATGAAAGTTATGTTGTTTATGAAAGGGACTAATATTTTTTGCGGTTTGAGAGAGGAGCCGCTTTGGCTCAGGTGACTGGCTGTACTGTGCTACTTAACATCATATGAGCCACCAAGACATCAAAGACAGGGAACGATGTAAATGGAGCTTGGGTGCATCAGCCAAAAAGCAGGACTCTCGGAGCCCTCGCTTGGTCCTTTGGGTCCCTAAGTATCACTGCTTTGCGAGTACCGTTTTGGCACTGACCAAAAATATCCCTCTGGGAATGCCAGATTTGCCTCCCTAAACCACAGTGGTGTCCTTAAGCAAAGACGTCCTCTGCTTGTGTCCTGTGAGGGCCCTGGTGTGGTCAGTGTGCTCCAGGTGCGGGTGATGTGCATCCACTGTTCAGCACTAAACCAACCTCTGCTGCTGTTTTCACTGAAGGTGTTAGAGGAGGTTTGACGGTGCCCACATTTACTATTAGAGCTTAAGAGAAGAAGAGCTGTCCCTGTGGCCCTGAACAAAGCCTGTTTCCTTGCTAAAGGACGGACTCGGGGTTTTGGCCCTGCTCTTGGAATTTCTTTCTATATTAAATTGTCTCTTAAATACAGATGAGACTGTATGCAGAGAACTTTGGCTGTGTTGGAAAAATTTCTAATGAACCTTCAGCTTTTGAGGTGTTAGGGGATTGTTGTGAGGATCGTGCCCTTGGACTCAGGTATCAGCTTTCTCCCTGAAGATGCCTGAGCCACCGTTTGGCAGTGAATCCAGTTTACTGCCTAAACAACTGGGATTTGTCTGGAGGTTTGAGGATAAAGCTCCTACAGTCACAAGAGTTATGGATCCTCCACCCAGTATTTTCCACTCTGGCATGCTTCCAGTATAAAAAAAAAGAGAAAAGGTATTCCCAAGCCCATTTTATCAGATGGGTTTTCAGCCATTAGCTGACCATTTCAGGTCACCTCAGTTTATCCCCCTTCAGTGTTACAAAGTAACCCAGCCTATTTTTCGGGAACAAACAGTCATAAACAGAGTAATAACAACTGTTTTCCACATTAGATTGCTTCCTTCTCTCAGTTAGGAAAGCCTATTATTATTATCGTTTACATTTAAACAATGAGAATGCTCTGTCCCCTCTCTCCCTGTCCCAGCACACACTATCCTCAAACCCTTGCGCTCTACAGGGTTTTCACGGATGCTCTGCAACACAGTCACAGCAGCGCACTTCTGCCTTGAAGTCTCCTCTCCAAACAATGGGCTTGTTCATTCTTGAATAGCTTAAATTTTTTAAAACAATTTCCTCTCTATGCCTATGTTTATTTTAGAAAGGAAAAAACAGAGGTTGCTGTTGGTACCTACAAACAGCATCAGTGCTTCAGAGACAGAAGGCACGCTTTAGAGCCCCATAGCAACAGTTAAGGAAGTGAGGGGAGGTAATATGGTATAAAACAATAATATAAGAACAGAGAAAATGTGACAAAGTACACTTTGGGTTACAGTTTGCCAACTTGTGGAGCATGCCAAAAATATACTGATCAGTTCCTAATCTCTGCTGTTGCATGAGAGGCAGTAACTTGAGTGGAACTGCTGCTGCAGGCTCCCATTAGGTCTGAGTCCATTTCTCAGTGTTCAGGCTTAGGAGAAACCTCAGTTGCTGGTTTACAGCATTGCATTTGATCTGAAGACCTGCTTGCAGAAGGAATATTTGCACAAGCTCCTTGTCAGCAAACTGCTGGTGGCTGCACCTGTGAATCTTTAAATGCCGGCAAATCCGCCCCAGCTGGGCTGGCTGACACCCAATACCCCTCAGCTGCCAGGTGGTGCCAGATGGATGAGTGCTGCTTTTTTTGGGCACGCTGATGATAGAGCTGCAAGTCTTTTCCTTCCACTCAGGTATAGTGAGAGTGTCTTCTCTCTTGTCTGAAAAAGGAAACATGAAGTCATGACTTTTTGTTGTTGGTTTGTGGAAACTAATATACTTATGTGCTCTTACTTATTTGTAGCTGAGCTGCTGTTTCCTTCACTAGCTAATAAACTAGGGAGATTAAAAAGATGTGGTTTGGTTTCTTCTGCTCTGAGGAGTTATATGCAAGTAGCAGTAGGGACTTGAATACATCTTATATGTAAGGTGCATCAATTTGTTCGTAGTGCAGGAAAGGAAATTCCAATGAACTAAAAAAACCCCTGAGAGCTGCTGGAAAACATTTCCAGAATCTTAGGATGGAAAAAAATTGAATATTTGGGGACCCCTTACACCTCACTTCTCCAAGTGCTCTGAAGAAATCTGTGCAAGATATTTCTCAAAGAGAAATGCTATTTCTTACCCTGAAGTTTCCCTCCAAAATGCAGTGCAGCAAATAAGTCCTCTTTGGAGAGTGGGAATACTTTTAATCTTACTTTGCTGTCATTCTCTTTGTCTGAGCAGTATCTTTGGTTCTTTGCCGATCATTTGAATTGACTGGGTATCTCTTCTTGTTATCCTTGGTATTGTGCGCTTGGCGTCCTGAAAAGGTGCGTATTTGCGTTCAGCACTGGCTAAACTGCTGGAGTGTGGGGATTGAAACAACTGCAATCACAGGGTGTTCTGTGTTTGAGTATGGGGGAAAGATGGAGGCTTTTGGCCAAAGACATAAAATCAGTCCTGTTAAAAAGATGCTGTTAAATACTTGAAAGACTGAGTTCAGGATGAGACTTTAATTGAAGAGGCCTTATTTGCTGCCACCATAGTGCAGGGAACTACAAAGAGCGCCCTCGCCTTTGATCTACTTGCCCCGTGCTTTTTCTCTTAGTGCCAATACAAGGTAAGAGCTAACTTAAAATTACATTGGACTAATCAGGTACACCCTTGGTAAGGCAGAAGCTGGTGGAAACTAAATGCATTTTTTGCAGAGGCAGCAAGAGGAAGAGCAGAAAGAACGGCTGGGGGTCGTGTGGGGGTTGTCTCTTACTCCTGTGAGATTCATGGGCATTAGTTCAGCTGCTGCATGTGTCAGAACAAGTGGAATTTGCTCTTTGGCCTTCATTTCATCCTTCTTTATATTTTCATTCTTCTTACAGTGAAGAGAAGAACACAGAACTGCTTCAAAAGCTTTTTGAGGTTGAGGTGCTACCCCAGAGCTGCAAAATGGGGGAACTCAGCAAATTTTGCTTTCCGTTAACTGCAAAATCGTAATCGGTGGAGATTTGGAGGTGGATATGATGGGTTGCCAAGTTTTTATAGGTCTTTTCTCCTTGTTAGCTAAAGGTTTGCATAACTACATCTCTTGCATGGCTGGTACGTCTATTTTTGGTACTGCTCATCTCGAAATAGTGTGAAGTTTTTTGAAGTGTGCTGAAAAATCCTGCCTTCTGAAGTCAGAGCTAATGCTAATAAACCACCCTTGGCAGAGGAGTGGTTTTGTTATTTGAATCCACAGCCCTACCTGAGCTGTCACACCTAGGCCAAAAGTAAATACAGTAATAGGGTAAGTAGCAATATTTAATGTGGAAAATGAAGGTAATGCTGCCATTTAAAAGCTTGGTCTCCATGCTGCTGTCCTGAAAGGGCCGGGAAGCATCCAGACTGGCTGCTTTTTTGATCAGGTAAGGGCATAGATTTCCTGTTTGCTTCCCAGAGACTGGAAGCAGGACACAGTTACAGCTGCTGTGTATCTTCGCTGCAGTTGTTTGTAGATGTTACAACTGCTCTTTGCAGGGTTAGATTTTTTTTTTAAGAAGTGTTTTATTAAAGGTATCACTGCCTTTTTTAAATTATACAAAAATGTTTTCTGAAAAATCCTGCATCTACAAAGTAAAAAGGTCAGGTGTGATTATATGTCATGTCTTTCCACAGAGAGCAAACAATGTCAGCTTTCTCTTTTCTCCATTGACTGAATTTAACCAAGAATATTGCACTCCTAAGCACAAGGGCTAAGGTATTTTGTTCTCTTGTTGCGGTGAGATTTTATTTTTCGGAAGGAAGTGAATTTCCATCCAGAACCTGAAGCAGTTCTCCAGGTTAGCTCTTCAGAAGCAGCTAGTCAAAGTGTGTTTTCCGTTCTTTTTGATTGGTGGAAAATGAGCTTTGGTTACTCTCTGCTGATGTTAAGTCTCCTCTTTTCTCAAGGGAACTGTGGAGCTTGTTGAATCCCAGGAGGGTGAAAGGATTGGAAACGGGAGAAATTGAGATACTATTTTGGGAACCTGTAAGTGGAGGGAACGTTGAGCTTTGAGGATTGCTTGAAGCATTTACTTGCATTTTTTCACAATTTTCCCATGAGTGGGGACTTGGTGGGTTGCACAGCCCCAGGCAGCATGCTGCAGCATTCATGCCTTGGCCACAGAAATGCCAAATCATGAGTCAAAATATGGCTTGAAAAGTAAAAAGCTGCTAAGGAGACAGTGGCATTTTTATTCTATTTGTTCTGCAGGTTTAAGCATTTTCAAGTGTAACCTCACAATAATGTAGGTCAGATTTATGGAGGGTAAGACTTAAGGCTGATGGCCAACTCTGAAGGATTTTGCCTATACTCACCAATCTAAAATGACAGGTAACTGAAGTGATCTAATAGCCATATTTTTTGTTTTGTTTTGTTTCATTGGGAGCTATAAATGATCCTCCAGTACTGAAATATCATAACTAACTTGTCCAAAAACTCCTAAACGGAGTATTTTAGAGATGTGATGGAATTAATGTTTTCTGTCTCTTAATTTTATCTTCAGATCAAAAGCAGGTTTCTCTTCTCTCTGTCCTGTTTGCTCTTTCAGGATTTTGGGGAATGATGATTTCTGCAAATGTTCTTTTTCTTTCCTTCCTTTGTTATAAATAGTTTTGCAGCTTTTATCTGTGTTCACCAGAGTTACAGGAACATCTGATATTTTTGTTGGAACCCGTTCTCCACAAATTTTGACCTGAAAGTCTGCTGCTTCCTGAGGATCTTGTTCATCTGAAGAAAAAATTCTATGTATTTTAAGAGTCATAAAAAGAGTTTCCTATTGCTGCCAAAGTTTTATATTTTCACTGTAAATATAGTTGTGATTGTGGCACAACACTTCATTTGTTATAATGGTCTCTGCTGGTTTTCCTTGCTTTATGGAGTGATGTTCTTACTAATATATATTATTTCAGAATACAGAGTAAACCTGTTTTTCCTTTCCCAAGTGCAAATCCTGTGCTGCTTTTATCACATGTTTCTGTTCTCTTTATTCACTCTTGGGTTATCTTTCTGTTGCCACTAAATTCCACATCCATTTCTTTTCCTTACCTCCTCCACTTGCTCCTTTAATCCCACTGCTGCTATAAAAATGGATCTCATCTTGATTTTTCCTGAATTTTAGTCCTACCTTCTATCTAACGTCAGTGGTGTTTTGATTTCCACCTTTAATTACAGTTTTCGATTCTTACCAGACGGGTGAGCCAGGAGTTCTCTTTTCCTCAGCCGAGCACACTCTGAGTAGTCACACCTGATTGCAGGTGCTGCTGTGTGGAGAACAGCTGCTTGTGAATTTGAAAAGGTCACATCCATTTCTTTGTTGGCTTTTGCAGCAGTGGACGGACAGAACTGTCACCAAATACTGCAGGATAAAGTGTTTTACCAACTCCTGCATGATTAAATTTGACCTGAAGAAAAGTCCAGTTTTGCCTCTCTGTGAAATGAGAAAACTCTGTAAACCTGTAGCACAGTGAAGGAGAGGCCTATGACTAAATACTTGTGGGAGCTTGTTTAGAAAGGACGTGTAAATCGAAAAATATAAATTGATTGACATTCAGTTCACAGAACACCAAAAATATATGATTTTGAAATTAGAAATGGAAATAGATGTGTGATAACTGCATGTGGTGGCCACGCTTCTGTCATGGTTTTGGAGAGAAACTCTACACATAGTCACGAGGTTGGAGAAGTGCTGTCACTGATGGGATGTTACACTTCCTTTAAAATTACCAAAGTCTTATTTTGCTTTTTGTTTTACTTTCCAGATACATGGTATAAAGGATGTGTAATCTTCAAAGCTTTGAAGTTTATTATTGTCTTGCAGTGTGAAGTGTACTTTTAAGATGTAGTTCCTCAGTAGCTTTCCTTACATTTCTTTTTGGCAATATATTTTTGAAAGATTGCAGGGTTCATCCTATTAATTGCACAGCATCATTCACTTTGAAGTGCTCCAGCAACTATTGGTGTTACTAGCATGCTCTTTTTCATGGAAGCAGTGTGTGACTTTATGGATGGCAGCTTTTATTGTTTTTTGCTGATCATGAGTTGTAACTGCTTGTGCTTGCTTAAATCTAGGTTTGGATGTGATGCAGGGACCTTTTTCAGTGACTTAGCATCCAAGTTGAAAACTGCCAAAGCTGTTTCAAAATGGGTTAGTTTTGTTGCTGTGTGGAGATTTAAGAAGCTGCTTTGTGTAACGGATTTATATAAACACACGTGTGTGTGTGTGTATGGATGCAGAATGTGTATATAAACTCATTTTCAATGCTTTGGCATCTTTTTATTTAAATGAGACAGAATTGGTAATTTGATGACCTTAAAAGCAATGAAACCTTTTTCGCCTTCATTCTTTGAAAAAAAAAAAAATCAAGAAGGATTAGAAGGAGAAAATGAAGAGGGCTTTTAAATAGTGTAGAATGCTAAACTAGATGCCAACAGATGATGTACCAAATTGGTCAACATCTTCAAAACTCTGATTATAAATTCTGCGGTAACAGGTTTGAGTTAGGTGTATTTGCTAGGTTTTTGTTTGTGGGTGGGTTTTTTTGTTTGTTTGGTGGGGGGGTTTTTTGGGGTTTTTTTGTTTGGGTTTTTTTTTAGAGAGAATATACATTTATGTTGTGCTAAAGATGATCCTATAAGGATAGGTTTTGTCATGCTGAATCCCAAAAAGTGCCACATCCTTTTATTGATGTGCTTTTTGCTAAGTACTGCACCCCTGAAGGAAAAGTACATTAAATAGTTATACTTAACATCGAACTTACTGAACTTTAATATCCATTACCATGAACGTTGCCACCCTTATGCTGCATGCTTGCCCATGCTTTATTAAGCAGGTAGAGTATCTTGTATATTTAAGACACGGTCATAGCTTCCTTCTTGGGGTTTCATGAAACCAAGGTGACACAGTCCTTTACCTTCAGTTGCCTCCACATCCTCTCAGAGCTCCCACAGCATTTTCCTCCACTCCATGGGCTGAGGTGGCAGGGAGAGCTTAACCTGAGCATGGAGCACAAGTGGAGTTGAAATTAATTTCCTTGCATTTCTAAATATACACGTGTGCCCACACAGATTTTTCTCAGGAAGGCTGTTGCTCCCGAGTGTTTTAATAGAGCTTAAATTCTCCCCTAAGTCTTGTTGCTGACATGTGTGCCCACGTACCATAATTTTCCTCTCCGATTGTATTTCAAGCTGGATCGTGAAGGCCAGGGAAGGGTGTTTTCTTTTACTTATTTGTTCATTCTTGCTGCTGTTCGCTGAAGCATACAGCAAGGAGACCAGGTGTTATACCTGTAGAGCAAACATTTATCCCCCACGCACGCTCCAAAATAAAGTGCTAAAATAAAAAGGCATTTGGTTACTGGCTGGAGCCCTCTTTTCCCAGGAGGATGTTTCATACTCTGCTTCACAGGAGCCTGTAGCATCTCTAGCCCAGTGAAACTTTAAGTTTTCTGTGCAGAATGGAACTGCTAGGAAAAAATCACCTTTGCCTAAAATATCATTTAGCCAGGTGGCTGAGGCCAGTAACCACAGAGACACTCTGTGTGGGCTCCTCTCCCTCCAGCACAGTGGGAGCAGGCCCTGAGTCTCCTGTGCAGCGTCGCCTGAGCTCTCTGTGCTATTTCTTCACGTGAGGTGTTCTGTCTAAGGACATTCTGGTTCCTGAAAGTGGGAGGTGAAGGTGTGTCTTGTTGGTTAATATTGAAGGATAGTAGGGTTGAAAAAACAATGCTGTATTTTGGTGCTCTTAGCCATGGTCATTATTAGATCTCAAGTGGCCCAGGAAAAACATATGTAATTGCGGGTCTTGGAGATCGGAAGCCTAGGAAGGAAGAAGCTATGTGGAAGCCTGGAGGATGGAAATTACATGTATTTGTTTCACTAGTCTGAGAAATTAAATTATTTTTAAACTAGTACTTGATTTTTCACCCAAATGACTTGTTTCACTGTTTCCTCTGCCCTGAAATCTGAAGGCAGAAGCCTGTTGAGAGGTGGTTGTCCACATTACTTACTACATGATGGGGCTCTGGAACAGGCATTGTTGATGGTGTCAAGGGTTTATACTTCCGCTCTGTATTGACAATGGGAACAAGCACAGCCAACACACTGTAGGTAGTTCTTTTTCTTCTTTTACATTCATGTTTTTGTTTTGTTTTCTTAAGGAAGTAGCCAGCTTGCCAAAATATCAGGTTTCTATATCTTACTTGAGTGCATGTAGATGAGGGTGATACCTTTCTGAGAAGGGCATTGCTCCTCTTTCACTTGGTTTTTATCTCCGAAGGAAGGCCTTAAAACTACTTCTCCCTCTCTTTGCATGTTTGGAAAGCACTCCTATGCCTGCCTTGCCATTGTGTAAAATTTTGGACAAGAGTTAGGTTTTCAGCCAAGCATGTTGCCAAGGACTCTCACTAGCAAATATTTGAGACCGGCTTGGTGCTGGTAAGTAAGAAAAGAATTATCAGTGTATATACTTGCATATGGTATATCATGTCTAGTAGGGTTTGTAGCTGCTCTGAGGCTGTTCTTCCTGGAGCCACGTTGTAGTGCAAGAGCTAGAAATAAAATGCTGTGAATTGTGATCTTTGTCTAAGGACAAGTCAAGATACTGATCTAGGAGCATGTACCTCCACCAAGGCGGTTTGGTGACAGTCCTGGAAAGGAGGGAGTACTGGCTTAGAGCCAAGACATAGATCCTGTTTCTGACATTGTAACAGGTGCTGTTACCTGATCTGAGAAAGGTCACTTACACAGTCTCAACTTTCACATGTGTGAGTATTTACATGACTTGCTGGAGCAGTGTGAAGACTCATTCACTAATTTTGAGCTCTCTTCAAAATCCAGTATGCTAGTAATGACCTATAAAATACAGAACAGTTAAGTAAAAAATTTCTAAGGAGTGTTATTTCTTTTAAATCTACCTTTAATTAAAAACATCTAATATTGCTTAGGAAACACTTGTGTTTTGACATAGTACAAAACGTAATGGGCGTCAAAATGAAATAGCAGAATTTAAAATAAATTAGTTATCTTATATTCTTCAGCTTGTATTTTAATGCCATGCACTGAATAGACCTGCTTATATGGATGGTAGATTAATGATAATACATCTAACTGGTTTGTGATTATCAGCAGTTCCTGCCCCGTGGCAGATGAGTGGTGAGAACACAGATGTGGGGCACTTCGGAAAGTAACCTCTGGTGTGGTCTGTGGGTGACCTGCGTTTGTTTGGGTTTGTTTTTATGGGACCTGTTGATGGCCAGGAGTCCCGAAGCAGAAATGGAGATTTTCCCCATCTGCAAATGGAATTTTGTGAACAGATGTAACCATCAATCCAAGCTTTTTATCCTCACCGTCCTCTTTCCTTGACCCCTCTTGTTGGGAAAGGGTACTTATAGCACCGTGAAGTGAAGAAAAACAGTCCGTTTGTTTTCATATGGTTGTTGCTGTCACTCTCACGCGTTGGTTCACTCTTTGCATTAGTGAGTCTGGTAACTAATCTCAAGTGTATTAATTAACAAGTAGTCTGCCACTGGCCAATTACTTTAAAGGATCAAGTAAAGCAAGATAGCTCAGCATTCATGTCTGAAGATCATATGGAATACTTTGGTTTTAGTTGATTTCATCATCTGTTGCCTTATTTCCTATTGTCTTATGAATAAGATTTGTACATATTTCAACTTACAAAATCATGTTAGTAGAATATGTGTCCTTTTGGCAGCTCCTGCTGCTTTGGGTTGGCTCCTTCATAGGGAACAGGTGCTTGATGGTTTTACCACCAAGGAAGACATCCCAGTTCAGTTCTGCCAAAGATGTGGGTGAGAATTCTCTCACAAATAGGAAAAGCTGGATGCATTTCTGTGGAACTTTCTAACCAAAGGTTCATTGGAAAAGGACATCTGCCCCTTGGGCAGTTAATTTCCCTGTGTGGAGTAGGGGTGGGTGATAGAAAAAGATGATGATGATGATAATGGATTTACCGGATCATTGTTCGTTAAAACTAGGGCTCTTAAAGGGAAGTTCTTGAGAAGGCATGCTTAGGATTAATTTTTTAATGCATTCTTACCCTGGTAATGCTTGAACAGTGCGTGTGTTCACATTTAAAGCAAACAGCTTGCATCTAATGCATGCCAGCACTTTATGCAGGGAGACAAGAAGTGGTAACCAGCAACTGGTGAGCCCTTGGGAAGACCTCTGAGCCTGCTGATAGGCGCAGTTGCTCTGCATGTAATTTGAAGAAAGGTATTGTGTCCCCGGTGGCCTGGCTTTGGCTGAAAGATGGCGTTTTGCGCTCTCATTTTGCACTGAAGACAGGCTCACAGATAAATAGGTCACTGGCTGCGGAACTATTTTGCACTGAATCGATTAGAAGCAACATGACCTTAAGCTTCATCTCTTTGCTCTACAAAGATGTTGCTGAATTGTGGCTGCTTCTGAAGAAAAGCACAGGTGTGTCTAGTTTTTCAAGTTTTCTTAGTTACTTGACTGCAGGTTAGGCAGGAACTCTGTTAAATAACATCCTGCTGAGGAAAATAGGATATGTTTTAATACAAAGGCAGAAGTTATACTCTTTTTGTGTACATTCATATATAATTGTTCCAGGTGTGTGTGTGTTCTATCCTTGTGTAAATTTGCAGTGTATCCTTTTATTTGCAGATATATTTCTTGGTACGTGAGACAATCTATTCATGTGTTTTACATGGAAGGCACTTTGTTCAAGATTCACTCACACAGTGATTATGGTGATCAGAACCACAGCTAAAGCTTACAAGGAGAATTTGCTGCTGCAGAGAGCCATCCTGCTGTTCCTGAATTACAGTGGATTTTAATTTTCAATTCATTGCGTTTTATGTAAATATCAAATACATAATTTCTCCTGATCCCTAGTTGAGGTAGGGAAAAAGCATAGTTTCTTTTGCAGGATACAATTTGGCATCCCCTAGTTGTTAGTATAGGAGGGTTAATGTAAAATGCATTATTTCTTAAATTCCTTCAGTCAGAGCTTTCTATAGGAATCTTGTTTCTGTTAAGATATAATGAAACAGTGGAGATATTATTTACTGTTAATAGTGCGGCTACAGTCCATTGCAAAACTGAAAGCGTGTTTTGTGGAATAGGGACAAGCAAAAATTGCTTCCTTATTCTGGTGCTCGAATTCACATTTCCAGTTCTGTTTTCTGCTTTTGGTATGCGTGACTGTTGCAGAGGAGGACCAGAGAAAGAGCACTGAGTCCATGGGCTGGTGTCTAACCTTCCAACGTTGTTGCTTTTGAAATGTCAAATTTAAATGAAACAGGTATGTAAAGGGTAGATCTTCTTACTAATATTTCATTAGTATTACTAATTAAATTATCAACATGTGAGTCTGAGTGCTCTGCTTCTCAGTAGTGCTCCATGCTACTAGGGGTGATACCAAAAGGCATGCTGCTTAGGAGGAATGAATGAAGGATTTAAGACAAGTGAGGTTAGCCAGATGGAAAGGGTGGAGGGATTAAATAGCCTGAGTAACTTTTGGTCTTTATGTGCATCCTCATCTGTGCTGAGAGGGGAGGAGTGGATTTAGAAAACAGATTGTTATGGCGTGAGAGAGGGGACGTCTGGTTTACACTGCAGAACCATGCCAGGACTATTTGCTGAGTTTAAAATAGGAGATTTTAATCTGTATTTGATTACTGAGGAATAAATGAGCAGGGCTGCTTTTCTTAGCAACTATCAAGGCCTGATTTTTCATCTGTTGACTGCCTTCACTTCTTGTTGGCATGCTCAGTGTGTCAGAGGTTGCTCCTTCCTGGTGATCTGTTGAAAGATTTTTATGTTCAAAGTGGACAGAGGGTCTGTCCTTTTCTTCAGCACTGTTCTTTCCTCTTACTCCTCAGCCCTATACGGAGCAGGGGGGGTTGTGCCTACAGTCTACAGAGGGGAGGGAATGAAAGCAAAGGAGAGCACTCAGGTACCCATCTTTCTGTTCTAAACCCTGTGAAAATTTCCAAGGAAAACTATGTCTTCTTGGGGAATTCTGTTGTCAGTTCACATCAGGGAGTGAGGGTAGGGAGATGGCAAAAAGGATCACAGAATCACAGAACAGTTGGGGTTGGAAGGATGGATAAACAGAAAAGAGAGGATAGGTTTGCGATATGGGTGCAGGACTCAAGTCTCTGTTCTGCTTAAAGACTGTGCAGGTAGTTGTGAGCAATGCTGGTTCTGGTTTTCAGCATCCAAATGGGGATGAAAGCATCTCCTGTCTTCCAGATACATTGCAAGACTAAGAAGTTTCTGACACGATTTTGGGTGTTGCAGTAGTGCGTGTGGAGCCAGCACTGTGGCCGTGGGTCCCCAGGAGTTTGCAGGCTTTCTCCAAGGGACGAGATCCCATGGAGGATCCTTCATGGAGATTCTCCTAGTTTTCTTTGTAGGTAAGAGAAACGTGAAAGGAGGATGACTGGAGTCCCAGCTGAGGTCTGCTGTGTGTGCTTGTAATTGAAGGGAGTGTCTTTAAAATCTGGCTGTCACAGACATATTTGTGATGGACACCCTTCAGCTGCTGGAGTAAGGCCCAGCACAGGGGAGTCACATGTTGGGGAATGAATGGTGCAGTGGATGAATTACTGTCATCTGCTGCATCTCAGTGTTAAGAACATGCCAAAGCTTTATCTGAAAGGAGGAAAGCAAGTCTTGTTTGCCTATGAGCCAGGTACGATTTCATCTTCTCAGAGCTGTAGTACTACAGAGGGAACGGCTCTGCTACTGGGTGATGGTTTGGCATCCTGCGAAGTTGTTATTGCTGAAGTGTGACCCTTCTGGAGGGTTGTGAAGAATTCTTAGGAAACAAATTATTGGGTGGTTCTTTTTAGAAGGTGGAGCTGCTTCATCATGACTCTGGGATATTTCCTCTTTCCTTTGGAAAAGTTGTTGCCTTCGATTTCATTTTTTGTTTGTTTTAATTTATTTTCCAGAAAATTGATATACCTTGTAATAAATATATGGTTGTAGACAGATTTTATTAGCCTGAGGTTCAGCAGGTCTGTCAATGTAACTAAATTTTACCCTATTCTATATTCATTTTCAAGTCAATACACTGAATTTAGTACACAATTTAGTTTGTATGTGTTCATTTGTTGTAATGCCGTGATATCTACATTGGAAATGTCTCTCTTTTTTTCAGGATTGTGAGGTGGGCTTGGGGACTTCTCACTGGAGAATTCCTTCAGAATTACTTGGAAATTTAGGTTGGAAGGGACCCTTGCATAAACCCCTAGTCCTGCCTCTTGCTTCAAGCAAGATTAACATTAAATTTAAAGCAGGTTTCTCAGAAACTTGTGCATCTGAGTTTTGTATATCTTGGAGAGTGGAAATCGCTCAGCCTCACTGGGCAGCCTGTTCCATTGCTTGGCTCTTCTCATGGTGAATTTTTTCCCTTGCATTCAGCTGGAATTTCCCGTGCTGCAGTATCTGACTGTTGCCACTCATCTTTTTGCCATGCAAAGTTTCAGTAAAGGCATTAACTCCTTTCTAATAAGTGTTGGCATCCTTTAAAAACTAAAATAAATGCTCCAAACTTCTACAGAGCACCTTGGTGGTGTCATTGAAACCTGGTACTTACTGGGACCTACAGCCAGGTTTTTAAAGGTAATCCTCGTCTTAAGACCACTGGTGTGACTTCTTTTCTGTTTGTTTGGCTTTTTGTTTGTTTATTTTAACCTGGCTTCAGTCTCAATGAAGCAGACTAGGCAGCAAGGTCAAATGAGACTTCAGATGAGAACATCCACCACCAGGGAAGTTCAAGGTTGAAGTTTGCTCTTCACCTCTTCAGTGCACATGATGTGTGAGAGATTCTGCCTCTCATCATTACCGTGATACCCTGAAATGAAGGAAACCTTAAATGTTTGTTTCCTCAAATGTTTTTATAGACGCTGTTTCTTAGGCTTTTCTCTAAGTATCAAATATTCAGATTTTTTTTTTTTCATTTACATGTCTTTTCTCATCAAAATGCAGCCATATTGCATTTATGTTTTGTGAGGAAGAGACAAAGTCTTAGAAAATGGAAGAGCAGTCACTCAAGGTGCTTTTATAATCCTTTGTTTTCCGAAGTTTGAGGAACTGTAGCAAACAAAGCTCAGCTTTGCTGTACTTAGGCTCATTTGCTGGTTTTATGCTTAGTTAGGTGAGAGAAATTGTCTATGTCATCTAATTCAGAGTAAGCGATGTATCTGTTCACTTCTCAGTTTGAACATGACAGGGGTTTGTTTGTTCTAAGTAAGGATTTTGTTTTTCACTTGAGACGATTTATAGACCATGGCTTCTCTTGACAAACAGCAAGTTGTAACATTTTTAATATGCATCTACTTTGTACTTGGCACACACAAAATAGGGATTTGTTGTTGTTGTAGGAAGTTTAAGTAATTCCCTTGTATGCCCAAAAGGGCAGATTTTTAAGAGAAAGCTGTCAATCTTTGTACTTAAAGTCTAACAAAACAACCTCTAAAAACAGGGATAACATCCAGTTAGACTGTTGCACTTACAGAAACAGAATCTAAATTTTTTTGCAGATGAGACACTGAAGTAAATCAAAAAAATTATACTTTCATTGATTTGTTTTGCACAGTCAGTTTCTATCAAAAATAACTCCTTGCTTGCAGGGCCAGAGCTTTATTTTGCAGAACTTGATTAGTCTTCGCAGCCATGTGCCAAATCACGTGTTGTTTGAAGTCTTATCTTGCTTCCAAAATATCATGCCAAAATAGCATTCTGTTCAGCAGAATTACCAAGTACTCATGGAGCTGGTCCTGTGCATGTTGGCTTTTCAGTTAAAGCTTTGGGGCATGCTTTGAGATATGTATTTTTCTGCAGAGGGAGGGTTGAGAGCAGGTCGTTTCAGTGGAGAAGAATCTTCGGTTTTGTTGCCTGAAAAGATGTCCACTTTAGCGTATGTGTTTAAGCTGTGTGATTGCATCATTAGTTTTTAAGTCACGCTGGAGATGAGTACTATAATTTGCATGTAGTTCTTCTATTTAGAGTTGATCTTTCAATTTTCCGTATTTGTAAGACTTCCCCTTCTTTGCAAGGCTTTAGTACTTAGAAAGCAAAATTCCCATAATAATTTTCTCATAGCATTAAATTTTATTAAGCGCAGTTGGCAAAATCTAACATTTTTGTTATTCTGTAGAGGCTTTCTTGCCAGATTATGAAGTGGGGCACATCTGGGTCAGTTGCCTTCTTATCGCTTGAGTGCTGGCGAAAGGAATATTCCCTGCTGCTCAGGCTACATCTAATATTTTTCCATTAAAAAAAAAAATCTTTGCTTTTTGCAGAATCTGCTGCTTGTAGGCAACTAAGAACATCTAATACTTTAGAAATAATTTTATACTATACACTCAGCATGACTTGCAGTATTAAGGAATTAATGATGCTGTAGTTTTGGCAACATTTGTTAATCTTGTTTTGGGGCCCTGGTTCCCAGCAGTCTGAAACTATCCTGCAAGAGCAGAAAAGCATTTGCCAGGAGGCTTGGCTTTCTTCAGGGCATCCTGGAAAGAGGATGAGAGGGATATTATTGTTTCAATAGTAAGAGCATGCCATATGCACCAGGTAAATTTTTACTTCTAAGTAGGAAGTCCATGTAACAGTGTGGCTGCCTTTTATCTCTGTCCTTTTTGTGGCTAATAAAATCTATGCTGTAATATGGCTGTGTGGCATGATTCAAAGTTCCTCTTGCCTCTCAATTTGGGAAGTGAGTAATTAGGACTTGAAATAGCACAAAGAAAATTTTTCTCACCAAAACAGGCTAGGTGAATTTAAGCACTATATGGAGCAAAAACGTAGAAAACCAGATTAGATGCTATAAGTGGTAACACTTTCAGATTTATTGCAAAAATTGCAACATCTTCCCTTCCCACTCTCCCTTTTTATCTTGTTTTAGATTTTCTTCAAGTACAAAGAAATACTAAATCTTGTTGTTGATCCTTAGAATGACTTCTTCATTACTATGTCATTTTCTTCTAGTTACAGATTAGCTAGTATTTGATCAATCTTGTAAGTCCTACCTAAAATTAAAGCTGATCACTGAGAAGCTATGAGACTACGGAGCAGGGAAGAAGCTGTAGTGTTTAGCATTTGGAGTAGACATACTTACAGGATACTATACATGGAAGAGAGGGGATTATATTTCCTCTGATGTTTGTGCTTTGAGGTGATATTATTTAGGCAAACTGAGTCAAAGAACTTCTCTGCCTTTTGCAAAAGGGGAGGTGGAAGAAGGAAGAGAACAAAAACAAGTACATCCTTTGACATGCATAATAAATGGTCAAATTGAAAAATTTTTGAGAAGAGTTTGAAAGAAACCAAAATCTTGGTTGGATCTCAAAGTATGCTTTTGAGCAGGTATTTTGTAATTTGAGATAAGAAGATGGGAACTGTTACACCTCTTGACATATTGTGCCAGCTCTGCATTTGCTGTACACCTCAAAAAAGTCTTTTAAATACGGACCAGTGATTAATCTCTCTACCTGAAACCAAAGGATCTTTTTTTTTTTTTTTTTTTTTTTTTTTAGTATGTAGTCCTGTGCCAAATCTCCAACTCTGTGATCTTAAAGAATAAACAGCTAGGCTTTTTTTTTTTTTTTTTTTTCTTTAATTGTGGTTACAGAAGGCAGGAATTACCTGGGTAAAGCAGATGGTTCAGTAGGCATCTATATAATACAGAGAGGTTTTTTTGCTTTTCTGTTATTTCACCCATGACAATTTCCTGCCCCTTGTATTTTAATTCTGGAATTGCAGCCTTTCAGAATTATTTCTGTGACTCTAATTTATGTGTCTTCTAAGTAGTTGTGGTGTTCTTCAGGTATCATTAAATGAGCAGAATTATCAAGCTTCATTTCAACTGGGTCATTTAAATATTACCAAAACTTCAGGATTATGAGCAGTGCTGCAGAAATATCGTGGAGCCTGAAAGATCTGAACAGTCAAGACTTCTGATTCATGAGTCGTTCAAAACACCACTCAAACACTAAGTGTCTCTGTCCACTGTGCATGGGCTTGTAATAGAGGGAACATCACTTGGATTTGGATTTTCTTTAGCAGTGCTGCTTCCAAGTCTTGACTCAGCTAGATCCTTACTTAACACTGAAAATGTATGGGATTCTGACCTAGCCTATTGTAGCAATGGGCTATGCAGACATGCTGTTCTATGCATTTTGTGGTGATAGGCGATATGGTCCTAGAAAATGAACTGTGGTTAGTAATGACACAGAAACATAACTTTTATAAAGCATGATTAGCTGAAAACTCAACTTGAGCATCTCTTATGCCCCAGGGCTCTTGAAAGGAAACTGTCTTTTCTGACTGGGAGAGGAAATGGGAGGTGTAGCTGTAAAGCTTTTACAGGCAAGATTCTTACATACCTGTACATTTAAAACACTTTTTGGACACCCAGTGCCATATGAAGCTGTTTGGAGCTCTACGTTGCTTTATTTCTATTTGTGCTAGCAATTGGGATGCGGGTGGAGACAAAGTATTCATAATCCTTGCCTGCTTGGGATATTTTAGCTGACCAGAAATGCACAAGTTATGAGAGAACTGTTTTACTTGGGTGAAAAATTCCTTCCTAACTACACTTTAGCAGAGAACTGTGTTTTGCATGAAAATTCCAGAGATCTAATCACTGACTTTTCCTGGCCCCTCGTTTTGATGGCAGTGTAGTCAGATAAAATAGAAATGAACTCTTCCGGAAGATATTTCAATCTGGTGAGGTTTTAATACTTAGTTTATGAACATTTTCATGAACTCCTGTCATGTCACTCCTTAGGTACTAGAGAGAGTTCAGAGAAGGGCAACGAAGCTGGTGAGGGGTCTGGAGCACAAGTCTGATGAGGAGCGGCTGAGGGAACTGGGGCTGTTCAGCCTGGAGAAAAGGAGGCTGAGGGGAGACCTGATCGCTCTCTGCAACCACCTGAAAGGAAGTTGTAGCATGAGGGGGGTTGGTCTTTTCTCCCAAGTAGCAAGCGATAGGATGAGAGGAAATGGCCTCAGGTTGCACTGGGGGAGGTTTAGATTGGATGTTAGGAAAAAAGTCTTCCTGGAAAGGTTTGTCAGGCATTAGAACAGGCTGCCCAGGGAAGTGGTTGAGTCACCATCCCTGGAGGGGTTTAAAAGATGCATAGATGAGGTTCTTAGGGACATGGTTTAGTGCTGGAGTTAGGTTATGGTTGGACTCAATGATCTTAAGGGTCTCTTCCAACCAAAATGATTCTGTGATTCTATGATCAGCTCAGTGTGTCTACAGGTGGACCTGTACACATGGACCTGAGGAGCTCAGTCTGCAGCTGTTATTTCTGAGCACACCTGGCACGGAGCTTGCAGGTATTGTCACTATTCAGCAGCATTTAAAAAAACCAAAAAAAAACAGTTTTAAAACTGGAGAGCTCTCCTGGCATCTTGACTGGCTGATTAGTTTCATGTGGCTTAGCACAGAAGAGAGCTATCTTCAGCAGCTCTGCTGCTCTGGCCCTGCCTCCTTTGGGGGCTACACAAAGGAACTGACTGTTAGTGATGGTGGTCGGGGGGTGAAGATGAAGAGGGAAGAATGAGGAAATGAAAGGTTTGCCTTGAGGCTGAGAGAGATGAAGGGACTGTTCTGAAAGTCATTATCTTGCATTTATAATTACCAGATGGGAGGGTGCTTTAATTAAGAGATTTTTTCAAACTAAGACCCCCTTCATAAAAGGCATTCAACTCTTTGGGTGGGTAGGCTGTTCCAGAGGAGAAACAACAAATCCGGTTGAGGAAAAAGTCGTTATTTCTACAGGTTAAGGCATGAATTTCATAGAAAAGCTATAGACATGTTTTCAGGAAGATCTTGCTGACTCAGCAAGAAATAGGAGGAGGAAAAGTTATTTGTAGCTTGCTTTATGGTGTGCTAGTGGGGTCTGTGCTGAAAGGCATAATTGCGTCCTTGTGTGTACAAACAGGTTGGCTTTCACATTGGTATAAAGTAATGGCCGTAGGATTTCATACAGAACTACTCAAAGGGAGGTGTAATTCCAGCTGGCTCAGTGGGAATTGGATTAAACCCATTACGAGAGGCTCATGAGCTGTGTCAGGTGGCTTCTTTTCACATAACATAGGTACAATCTGTTCAGACCCCCTCCAGCCTCGTCTTCTCTGAAAATGGTTTTGCTTCAGCATGTCAGGCAAACTCCCAAAGACGATGAATTTTGTTTGATCGTAAAAGAAAGAGGAGCCTTTTACCAATAAGTGAAAATCTTGACTTGAGTGACATTGATCTTTTTCTCAGATCTGAGTTTCATCAGGGCTTACTGGCACCAGGTAATTCAAGCACAAGTTACCTTTGTGCCCTCATGCTTACATCTGTCATCCTGATCGTTTGAAATATAGTCAGAGGCCTTTGATAGGACGGGGTCAGGCCCTTCTCAGCCATCTTCCTCCATCAGAATAGACAGGACTGTTAAAGCAAGATTTAAAATTGAATAAGAGTATTACATATCTGCAAAACTGTGGATCACATTTTTAAAGATAAAGACGTTTTTAATAAGAACCACATACTTAACTGAGTCCTTTATGTTATTAAAATGACACTTCTGTCCTCTCCTACACTCATAATTTAAATGCTAGATAATGTATTTTTTAAAGGACCTTCAGTTGCTGGCTTAGAAAAAAATCTTTGTGCATTCCCAGCTATTATATGTGTTCAGTTTTTTAAAGTAATGATTAAAAAAAGCAATAGTAACTTTATAGGACCTTATTTTACTGTTTGTTAGTACCCACAATATTAGATGCATTATAAATGCCAGGGGCTTTATTTTAAGCAGACTACCCTGGAAGACACTTCGAATGAGCTCTTCAGGAAAGACTGGATATTCTAGCGTGTTTTGGTGTGAGCATCTCCTTTCAGCCATGAATTTTAGATACAGTAAAACAGACAAACTCTTAGGTATCTGTTTTGAAAATACTATGTAAAGCAGTGAAGGTAGAACAGGAAAAATCATGGGCTGTGAAAGTATTAATCCATGTAAGTATAAGTAGAGTTCAAGCCTATAAAAATTTCTTGGAAAACAGTGAACAGATTTTCAGTAATTCTTTGTTTTAATGTGCACTTAATTAGCTTTACTGAAATGGAAATTGTCCCTAAAGACTTCAGCAGGTAGCAGGTTTTCTATTTAAAGAATATTTCCAAGAAATTATTTTCCCCAAAGTCCATGAGTGATAACATCCCTTTTCTAAAGGGATACAAAATACAAAGGAAATGATGCAGAGCGATGAGTTTTTACAATTGCATCTCCTCTGAGAGGAGACAGAGTTTGGAGAGGGATTTCTGGCTAGATCTGTGAGCGCTGATACTGGGTTCAGGTGTATTCTGTCAAGCGGCTGCATGTGAACTGTGCAGCAGTTCCCAGAGTTGCATTTTCTCACTTTGTCTTGTACTGCTATATTTTATCTCAGTTGTTTCAAATTATTGAAAAGTCAGCTCTAATCTTAATGCACATTCTGCTTCTTGACAAGTGTCATGAAACCAGATCAGCAAGAGCAAGCTGAGGAGGGGGCTGAGCCTTGGTGGAAGAGAGAGCAGCAGGACGGGCTTCTGGAGGTTTTCCATCTGTGAACAGGCACAGTGTGCTGCTTCTGCAGTTGCAAACACATTGGCTCTTAAATCTGAGTTAAAACTGAGTTTAAAACCAGGGGGAGGAAAATACTGTCTTTTCAGTGAAACACTTATCTATCCACATGGTTGTGGGCTGCCCTGTGCTGATTGCAAAAGCTGCCGTTCCTATCAGAGAGGATACTGAGGCAGTCAGATCTAGACTTGCCTCTTTACCTGGCAGAAGTCAGGACTACAGTGGAATTGATCACACGGATACATGAGGAAATGCTGATTGTTACGTATCTAGAAAACATAAAGAGTTTCCCTGACTTACAAGTATCTTGCCCACTTGAATGGTGTGTGTCACGTATTTACTTGCATATGCAAAGCACACCTATTTTATTACATGCTTATGCTGCAATAATGAAGATCATTTCTGTCTGTGACTGTAGGCAGGATGGCATATTGCAAAGTGATGACCTTCTTTTCCCTTTTCCT
Organism: Caloenas nicobarica; assembly: GCF_036013445.1. NCBI lineage: Eukaryota > Metazoa > Chordata > Aves > Columbiformes > Columbidae > Caloenas > Caloenas nicobarica. Next base: position 152,328,024 of record NC_088245.1, on the reverse strand, counting down.
ATCTCCCACCAAAAAATTAGGCATTGGTCCTGTAATAGGTTATATTCAGGTAAATGGGTCCACCTGCAGGCATTGGTTTGCAGAATCAGGGGGTATTTTGTTTAGTTTCTTAAACACTGCTGCAGGAGGGCTCCTTCTGTTAAAAAGCACTCACAGCAAAAATAAAATCTAGAATCCTTTTCCCTTGAAGGTGGTCCACTCTTCTGGAAATGACTTGGTCATCTGAGATTGGGCCTTTGAAAGATCTATGTTCGGTTTTGTCTTAACACAATTACGATGATGACATAACTAAAGGTCTGGGTGAAATATGACTTAACAGTTAAAGATATCCACTTACAGATTTGACAGCATGGTATGCAGAGGTCTTCTGATCAAGCAGCAGTTCACCGGATGCAGAAAAATAGCTCTAATCAGTGTGTGACCTTGCTAGTGGTCGTCGGTCTTCCCCTGCCAGACTGGCCAAAAGAGAACAGAGAAGTTCTGTTTCCCAGTATAAGTTGTTGCTTATATGGAAAAAGTAACTGAAAGTGGAGGGCTTTTTTGCTGTTCTCAAATAAATACAGTTCTTGGAATTTTACACACATGAGAATTTCTTATAAAAGTGAGCAGCTCTCCCCTCAAGATCTCTTACAGCATTTGAAAGATCTCAGTAACAGCAAGTCCCTTCCTTGAGGGCCAGAGCTCTACTTCTGCTTGATCAGTTTGCACTTCAAGGCAAATGACGCTTTTCCTTACATCACTTTTAGGTTTTTACTTACTTTTCCTGTGCATGCTCAGAGTTCTAAGCGTCAGATTTGAGTCTGTCTTATTGGCATTTCAAAGTACGTTAAAAACAAAACTTATTTATACAATGCCAGATTAAAAGAAATGTTGAAAACCAAATAATGAAAGTGCTAGGTTGTCCCTTCACTGCTTTACAATGAGGCTAAAAATGTAGAATAATTAATTTTTAGAAATTGCAAAAGAGTAAAACTACTTGTTTTCTTGTAAAAAAAAAAAAAAGAAAAAAGAAAAAAAAGAGGTCATAGTTTAATGAATGAGGCAACTCATCATGCAGTCTTTGTCACAGTCATTGAATGTCAAGTTTCTGCTTGACCTCTGGAAATACACTGGGAAATACCTCTGTTCAAACACTGTGGCAAGAAAACTACGACTTGGGAAAGCAGTATGTTTGTCATTAATCTAAAGTGGATGGGCTGAGATAAAAGATGACTCAGGGCTTTTCACAGTTGAGGTACGAGTGTGTGTGTGTGTGTGTGTGTGTTCAATGTGAGCTTTCAAGTCTGTTCTACCTACCTTATTGAATGCTTTTGCCTTAAAGTATCTGAACACTAGACAGCAAGTTAGAGGGAACATAAGTTTCTCTTATGAGTTGAGAAGGTTTTAATAAAAGCTGAATATCTAAAACCCCCACTGTTTAACGTCATTCCTGAGGAATATTTGCTCTACAGTTTTGGGTTCAGTGACACCCTATGCTGCTTCCGAGTGTCAGCAAATCCACATTACTCTTTTATCAATATGCTGTTCAACGAAAAGTTTGCCATTGGCAAACACTTGAAAGACTCCAAACATTTTCACATATTTTTTTCAAAACTTGTACAGTTTTCTGGATGTTTGTGTTCTAGGGATGATTTTTTTTCTCTCTGCTGTGAAATTTTACACAAAATGACTTTGCAATGCAAATTTCTGTTTTTCGTCCACAGATGAAATCATGCATCAGGATATCATCCCCCTCTATGCTGCCGATATTCAGGACCAGTTAAAGAAACAGTTTGCTTACCTGTCAGGTAAGACTATGGTGTTCCCTTCTATAGTCATTGCTCAGCTGTATGGTTGGGCCTGTTATGCATTTATAGTTTTTGACTTCTCATATAGGAGAAACTCATATTTTATGAGCAACCTAAAATACAGACTACCAAGATGTGTTATTAAGGATTTATGGAGAGAAGATTTTTTTTTTTAATGTGTAATAGAAATTTTATAGTTCATTTTCTAGGATAATGGGGTGGAATTGAGGGTAGGATAAAAAACATACAGGGTAAAATAAATAAGGTAGTACTGATAAAACCAGCACAGGAACATGTGGTCTCCTATAGTCAGTGCTACGGGAGCTGTGGGTGCTTCCCCTGAGCTCCCCAGTGCTTGCAGCTAGAACAGGGCTCAAACACCAACCTGGAGCTCGTCTCTGACCTAACTGAGCCCTTGCTGGGAGCTGGGGAGCGCAGTGTAGACATGCTGGTGGTTGCTGTGGTCTCGCAGTCCTCAACCCACAGGCTACGCTGCCTCTGGCTCCACTGTCAGGTTTGATACTGAAGCCCAAGCTGAAACCTGGAACTTGACCAAAGTAGTGCCTGTGTGAGCACCACGACACCATGTTCCCCCACAGCCCTGTTGCAAGGATCAGGCATGTACAGCAACAACTTCTAGACGGGTTTTTTGGCTTGGTACCACCGCCTGCCTTTTGCAGAGGAACCTTCTTTTAGGCTTAAAGTGCTAAAACAGCACGGCCATGTTCACACAGCACAGAGTGTCCTTCCCGCTGGACAACCTGTGCCAGGTGGGCGAGGGGGGCCTGTGTTTACGTGCCGTGCAGGTGCTGTTTGCTGGGCTTGGTCTGTCTCGATGCTGATACTGCGGCTGGTTGCTAATGGGTAAAGGGAGATAGCACTTTGCTCGCTGAGCAGGCTGCGTGTCAGGTGTCTGATAGGCTTCTGGGGTTGTTTTCCTCCCCTTAAAGGTCTTGCAGGTGTGTGACAGTGAACTTGCTGGGGTTACTGCCCTGCCCTCCCTCCACTATGTACAGAGGGAGAGCATCAGCGGCTCTGCAGAGCTGCCCTGCCGCCTTCAGTGTAAAGGAGATTTACCTCTTTAGGCTTAAGCTGGGCTTTATGACTGTTCCCTCTTCCTTTGAATCCCTCTCTCCATCAGATCGAGAGACAGAGGAGAATGAAGCAATGTACTGCTGTGCTTGGCAAGAGCTCATTGAATCTTGTTGTACATATAGTCATTAATTATGATTTATTCCTGCTGCAGAAGCTAAACTAAATGTTGGTCCACGGTACTGTGTTCTCTGTGAGGTGATGGTAGCACTTGGAAATAAGATCATTTTGTTTATGTAGTTGGATGTTCATGTTCCATTTGAGATGATGGTGTTTAAGCTACAGTTCTTTTCTGGCACTTTATTTTTCTGACTTCCCAAGCTCTTCCTTCTTATCCAGGAGCAAAAAAAGCTTATAATAGTGTTATTCAAGAATTGACCTATCCTGGAAACTGCAAGTAGGGTTTACATTTTTTTTTGTCCCTTTGAAATGAGGGGAAAACTGGTGATAAATAAAATCTCACTGGGTCCAACTGGAGATTGTTCGCTTCTTAAGATTGAGTTTGCGCAGCCACAAGCGTCTTCAGCACTTGTTACATCTACTGTGCAGTGGAGCTTAGTAAGAGCAGCCGTTTCTCATTCTGTTTTCTTCTACTTATTCACCCTCCTGTCTATTAGAAATTTGCTTTGTTTGCTTGAGGTAGTAGGACAGCTGTGTACTGTGGGCTGTGCCTATGTTCTCTGCTGTATTTTATTACACTTGGGCAATTTGACTATTAGAAGTTTTCATTTCACTTTGGACTTCAGTTCTTTTATCCTAATATTCTCTTGCAGGACACTGAGGGTTCATTTTCTGCACTGTGACAAATAGTGGTGTTATGGGTTCTGTGAACAAAGGAACAGAGCTAATGTTTTGAAACTTGATTTATGTACAATTTGTTTGCTCTTGCAGCTGTGCTTACAAGTGACTTTGCTGGAGATGCCACTTAGACATTCACGGTGTGTGTCTGTGAAGGGGACTCTTGCTTACTATTAAGTTGCCTTGGAAATAGAGTATTAGGACACAGCATACAACTCATTAAAATGAAATCTATCAATTATGAATACTTCTGGTAGCTAATATCTTTGCAGGTACGGTGAATCCCTTCACATCTTGGATGTGTTTCATTTTTTAGTCTTTGGCTTTTTAATAGCAATGTGACAGATACTTGAGAATTGCTTTAGTTTCTCTAATAGGATGTATCTAGGTCTCGTGGGATGCTCGCTTGAATAGTGAATGAAGCCTCGTCTGCTTCTGTGGCTAAAGGCTGTAGCCCTTCCCTAAACTACTTTCTGTGTTTTGGTAGTAAATCAGGGTCAATCCTTTCTTTTAGTCTCTTTTCCTTTGCAGGTACAAAGTAATTCATGTCCCTCATTCTGTTAGATTGTAGTGGAAATAGGGACATGGGAATATATATAGGAATCTAGGGACAGATAAGTTAGGCTTGAAACAAAACAAAATAAAACAAAAATTTCCATTAATACTTTAGTTTGTTGGTAAATAGAGCAAAGTGCAATTAGACCAAGGTGCTACTCCAAGAGATGTTGAAGGCTCTGACTCCAGCTCTTGCTCAGCAGTGAGTACGTGGTTGTGTGTTCAGAATCAATCTAATGGAGGGGCAAGCTGTGGATGAGGTTTTTAATCAATCATTCATATAGCAAGTTTATAAACCCCAAAGTTAATATTTTACCTCAGACCCAGCTGTTTACTTTTTCCCTTGGAGGTTTTTCTTTATGTGGAACAAGGTCCTTATCTTTGCAAGAATTGTCATTACTTTTTTTGTTGTTGCTAGGCTGTAATAAACAGCCTCTCTACATGGTTCATTGTTTCACCTGTCTTTTTTCTTCCTTTAGTTAGTATTTGTGAAGTCACTTTTTCTTCTATATTGCAAAGGGTCTTTTGCCCCCCCCTTTTTTTTTTTTTAATATCCTCACAAAGGACATTGGAAGGTCCATTTAAAAGTCTCTGGAAAATATACTCCTTGCAGTCTTTCATTCACATTTTATATTTTCTGTCATAATTATTTTCTTCTCCCTTTCCTTGATTAGAAAGTTGCTTTGTGACTGTCATACCCAACTTTGCAACTCTGCCATTTCTCTATGTAGGTATGTTGAAATAAATGTAGATGAAGACGAGCGCACAGACAGGTGTATATGTTTGTACGCATCTTAAATCATACAAGCTATGTGATGTGCAAATGAGACTCTTGGCCATCATAAGTACTGAACCAATTATTTCAACTCACTTTCCTTTGGATGTCTTATACATTGAACAACTTCAAACAAAATATTTCCATCACAGGGAATACGAATACAGGTTTTGCCTATAAATTCATAGGATTTTTTTTCCTGCACTTGAAAAAGTTAGCATTGGTACAAGCTTTCAAAATGCTTATGTCACTGACCCTTTAAATTACCATTCTAAATAATGAGCTTCTCCTAAGCTTCTGTAACTTTATTTCCTTTGCCGTGCTCTGGTTCTCCTCTGTGGAAATGACCTGAAAATACCGCACTGGTTCAACTGTTCCCTTTGAAGTATCCATAGGTACTGAGTCTTTTTGTAAAACTGTGTTTGAGAACACATGAGTGGATCCTGTACCGCCACATACATTGCATCAGTTCTTTAAAAATATCACCTTGATTTTTTTTGCAAATGCAAGATGTTCAATATATGTTTTGTGTATTGACAGTGGAAGAGGTTTTACTTAGCAGTTTCTGTCTTGCACAGGTAAAGGCTTAACTGCTGGTTTATATTCACTGCGCTAAACCCACTGTCTTTAGAAATTTGTTTAAAAAAATTTTTAAAAGTAGTAAAGAGAAAGGAGAAAAAAAAAATGAATCTTTGGCTAAGAGATCTCTAGTTCAAATACATTCAGGTACAAATTTAGTTATTGAACTCTGATTTCTAGGCCAGTATACTTGCTGCTAATCAGCCTAGGCAAAATGGAGCTTGTGAAGTCATACAAATAAAACTTCTCTTTGGTTTCAAGGAAAGAATATTTTAATAAATTCCCTTTGATTTTGTTTTTCCTTGCAAAGGATATGCAGTGAAGCTTTTATCTCCTACCTCATTGAAGTCTACATGTAATTTCAAATACTCCAAGTACTCCAGTTAAGTATATTATACAAGTAGAAAGGAGAAATTTTTATCAGAAACATATAAACATAACAGAGGAACTGCCACAACAGTAAAGTAAAATGTGTAATAAGCTTTTTCTCTCTTTCACCTGAGGACCTCCCTTTTGACATGACTGCAAACAAGATTACTTTTACTTAAGCTAGGTCTTTTGAACCAAAGTCGTAGATGCAAGTCGTTTAACAATGGTGATGCTCTTGAATCTTGTGTGTGAATATTGATGAACATAGAGATTTTTTTTTCCTATGGTCCCAATACCATTTCATTTGCATTATAGATTCAGGCTAGCAGACCTGTCTCTCTGCTTCATCATCATCTAATTATATCCATCTACCTTCCTTTTTGCAGGGATGGGCAGAGTGCTTTTGCAAATACCTTTTCTTATGCAGACAGGAGCTGAATAATTAGGGAAACATTACAAAATAATTTCCTGCTATTTTTTCCTGGAAATCTGAGCACCGTCCTTTGCTGCTCCCAAATTTTGCTGGCCATACCAAAAAAACCTGCCACGTCTTTCACACGGTGGGCAATTACCCTTTGTCTATGTGTGTCTGCACATATGTGTGTTTTTAGCAGCTGTACAATTCGTAGTTTTTGTAATTTTCCCTGTCAGTGCCATTTCATGTTGAAAAGAATACTAATTATTTCTCACTTGAGATTGTTTTTAGATAGCAAGTCACTAATATGCCTCTTGATTAGAATTTGTGTAAAACAGTGTTGCAGTTTCCTTCGCTCAGCACTTCTCTGTCACCCTACCTGCTTAATAAAAAAAAGAAAACAAACCCAAAAGAGATTGCAACTCTGATGGGAAAAGTTAGACTTAGCAGAACATAAAGAATAAATGCTAATTTACTTAGACTTTAGGTAAACTTCACCAGGCCCATCTCACAGTAGCACAGGTAGTTTACCAAGGATCATTTTTCCACTGCTTTCATACACAAGATCACAGTGCTCTGGGTCCACGTAACTTTAATGGTCAGTCCTATTGTTTAAATAATTGTATACAACAGTTAGGAACACAAAGTACTATTCCCTAAGCACAGATCAGTCATTTTGCTGTCTAACTTGTGGAGCTAATGCAATTCAGCTTCTTTTTAAAATGCATATTTCTCCGAAATGCAGGGCTGCCGCTGTTGTAAAAACTGGCTTTAGACCAAGGCACGTAGATCTATGTAGAAGAGCTCCACCTAACTGGAGGTTTTCTAGAATCGTAGAGGTTTATCCACTGAAAAATTCCCATTTTAGCGAGGCATTTTGTGTTTTCTTTGATACTAAATCTGTAAAAGAAGTGTCAGTTGAATAGGTTGCCCAAGTCAGTTTTAACTGAGTCAATAACAAAGTTTTTCTTTAACGAAGGCTCATAGAAGTAGAGTGAAAGGAGATCTACTTACTTGAAAGTAGTGTTGTGGGTTGTTTTGTTTGTTTGTTTTTTAATTGCTGACATACACTTCAGTGGTCTTTACTTCTATGGTGTTTCCATTTTTAGACTGAAAAGTAATAACTCTCTAACTTGGAGAATGTCCCTTACAGCTGCATAGTATGAGACAAGTCTCAAGTAGTTCTTGGGAATGATTTCAGGTAAAAAATGTGCGGACTGGTTGCGCCTGCTTAAGGACTGATGCATTCTCTTCTGCTCTTTGCAATAAACAAAAAAATAAGCTGGCACTCAAGTGGCATTTACTTAATTTAAAAAAAAATACTGAATGTTTTTCAGCATTTTCATAGAATCACAGAATGGTTTAGGTTGGAAGGAGCCTTTAAAGATCATCTAGTCCGACCCCCCTGCTATGGGCAGGAGCATCTTTCACTAGATCGCATTGCTCAGAGCCCATCCAGCATGGCCTTTGCATAGTCACAACAGTGTTTCTTTTTTTTTAACAAAACTAAGGAGTTTTAATATCGTTTTGGAAATTTAGATTTAAAAAAAGACTGAGATTAGACTAAGAAAATGCTTTCAAAGAGATACTTGGTTGTCTTAGGAACACATAAAACTATTACATTCCCATTGCATAGGTCAGTGTATCTCGCAGCTGTGGTTTAAATTTCAGGACTGTGAACTAGAAGGGAAGGAGAAAGAAATGATTTCCAGTGGTTATGACTGGGGTAGTGAGATACAGTCACTCTAGAAAAAACTTGAATTTATTAAAATATTACAGTTAAATCAGTAATTTTTTGGATGGTGATTAAAATTCCAGTTGCTCATTTTAAAAAAATACTTCGTACAATTTGAATTATTTTCATGAGTTGTAGCACCCACAGAGTTTATCTAAGTATTCGTGGCCTTTTGTAATTGGGTGTATATAATTCAGAGAGGCTGGAAGGTTATTATGTGAATTGATTCTAATAAGATGTTTTAAATTTTTGCCTTAAACCTGTTTTTCAAGAAGGATGAGGGAACTATAATAGTTCATTTTGCACTTGGAATGCTTTCCCTCTCACTAAAAACAAAAACAACAAAATGCAATCGAGCTTCCTAATCTTTCCTTTTTGTCTCCTCTGCCTAAATTCTGTGGCTTGATTTACTTCTCAGAGGAGGGAAGAAAATCACATTTTACATAGCTAATTTAGGAATAAACTGTGCAACGCAGAGGTGAAGCAAGAAAAAGTGAGTCCAAATAAAGGAAAAAGTCATTCCTTGCTGCATCAGGTTCATTATGAAACAAAGGAACCTGCTTACTGCTTTTACTATTTTTTAAGGCAAACATAATTTATAGGTAGGATTCTTACTTGGTTAGATTTCCTGTGCCCTTTTTGTAGCTTGCCATGGCAAACTTTCATTTCGAAGTAGTGACTGCTTTGCTAGAGTGGCCTGTCTCCCATTGATGGCCATGTATTTAAAGCTGCAATATAGAAAGCGATTTCTATAGGGGAGTGATGTTAAAGCTGAAATTTTACAGAATTTGTTAGGTATAGGACTTCAGGTCACTCTGCTCTAAACTCTTTTCAGCAGTGAGGTCCTGATAAGGCAGTTGAGCAGCATTTGAAGGTATACATGCAGGAAAATACTGGAGAAAACGATAATGGGTGAACAATGATCTTCTAACAGTACGTGTCAGGACAGAGTTGGCTCCACCCAAAGTAACCATGGGTGACCGTACTAGAGACTGAAAATTAATCAGCAATGTCAAGGCAGGATGGCTCCTTTTGCCCTTGACAATCAGTGGTGGTCTGGGAACTTCCTGAAGATCATAGTCCAGGCTTCTGCTTTTAGGACATGTCCTGCAAGCCTATTGTTCTTCTTTTGTTTCATATGTCCTATTTATAGAAATGAAGTAGAACAAAGCAAGTAACCAACGGGGATACAGCAAATAATGTATAATTGTACCTAAAAATAGATATTCTAGAGAGAGAACACCACCTCGTGAACAACAGAAATAATCATTATCATGCTTGAAAAATATTTTTAAAGAGAGAGGAAAATGCTTTGGTCCTGAGAGCCTGGGTATAAAACAAAATAGTAGAATCAAAATTGGTCTCTACTCACATTTGTGTTATGAACATATATATAGCTAAGATTAACTGACTTAACGTTGCCGTGTTTGGATGTGTTGTAAAGGTTATGTTTGCAAACTTGTGATATTTGCATAAGAGTTGCATTTGTTGTCATTTAAATGCATCCAGAACATGTTATTTTCTGACGTAGTTTGATTTCAAGAGCTACACTGTGGTAAGCACCATGTTGCCTGTAAGCTGCTAGACTGAAGTCAGATTCACCACAAATTAACATAAGGATGCTATTTGAGCTCTTCTGATTACGTGTGGTTTGGAGGGAAATGGTGGTTTCTTTTATCAGATGAATCTGAGCTCAAATATGTTTCCTTTTTTTCCTGGTGAGGTTATATGTAAAGGCATTTGAAGTGGGTAACAACGCACTGTAATTTCCACAAGTCACTGATGTCATGATCAGACAGTGTTGTTAATATAGTTTACAGCTGATTTCTGCATAATCATCAGATTTCAGGGCTGGAAAAAATATCCTTATTATTTTGCCACAGCCATTTTTGGCTGGTTTTGTTCTCTTTTTTTGAACTGTCAAGCAAGCATAACTTTCAAGCAAAGTGTCCCTGCCACCCCGCAACTGTTAACTTCATGTGGTTGCTAGAGCTCAACAAGTCCTTTGTCCAGCCCGTCTTTATGAAAATATCCTTGCTTAAGTCATGAAACATTAACATTGCCTTTAAAAAATCGTTACATTTTGTATTTTAAAATGTGTGTGAAGCACATTTAAAAGTGTTGCATTTGCGAATTCTACCCAGTAGTGTAAGTGCCAAAAAAGATATAGATGGTATGTAGCTCATCAGCAGCCATACTTCAGCATAGGTGTTAGGCTCTGCTTTAGCTTTTGTAGGTGATTGGAGAAGTTGAACAGGAAATTTTGTTCTGAATCACCTTCTCCCAGTTCTTTTAATATTCTGCCGCTTCTTTTAGACTGTCCTCGAAGCAGAGCAGCTAGCTGAAGGAAGGCAGGGGTTGCAGGAATGAGTTCAAACTGGTGAGAAGGTTGAGTTCAGTTCAAGATGGAGACTCACCTACTTAATTCTGGATTAACTTTTTTTATTAAATCGGTTCATTTCTTTCTCCAAACTGGTTATATTTACATGCGGTTGCCATTTATCAAAAGAAAGATGCACTGCCATCTAGTGTCAAAGCTGCATTCACACGAGCAAAGACATTTGTTATAGAAAAAAAAAAATCAAATGTGGCATAACAAACTTGTTCCTATAAAACTTCCTAAGCTCCGAAAAAGAGACTAGACTGTTCAGAGTAAACTATGTCCACACTGATGAACGCTGCACCAAAAAAAAAAAAAAAGAGAAAAAACACAGTAGCTTCATCACTGGGAAACTGCAGGCTAGGTAAAAGGACTTGTATGTAAATACACCTGCTGCTTGTTTCTTTTGTAGGTGGAAGAGGGGGAGATGGATGTCCTGTTATCACCTTTCCAGACTACCCAGCTTTCAGCGAGATCCCCGAGAAGGAGTTCCAGAACGTCCTGACCTACCTGACGAGTATCCCAAGGTGAGCACCTGTCTAGGAGAAAATACTTCTTATCTGCTAAGTGATTTTTCACCTTCAGTCACTTAGCTGATGGTGTAAAAGTCAGGCTTGCTGTTTAATTAAAAGGAAAACGCAGCTTATAGTGCAGTGTCAATAAGTGTTGATTAGGGACAGCTGCCTAATGTAGTTGTTAGATGAATTATATAGTGCTATTTATATTTCATCAGAAAATTATTACCTGGTATGTATGGATGCAGATTCTGTGGTGAACATTGTCCTCTTGCTGCTTATCTTTTCTGTATCTTAGAGTGCAATGTTCTGTGTGTCAATTTAAAACATGTATAATTTTGGCAGAACACAGTAATTCCTGTATACTACTCAAAACGTTACTCACTGTGAGGGAATATTCCACACTTAGATACAGAGGTTTGTCCTAACCACTTGTGTTCAATTTCCTTGGCTTTGTTTGTGCAGCACTTCCAAAACTTCGACTAAATTAGTAGCGGTCAATACAGATGAGGCTGAAACTCTTGATGAATCCTTTGCTTCAGTCTTCTCTCAGAGTTTCTACCAGGAGTATGTGCTTAGAGACAGGGTTCAAGAAGAAGAATGAATAGCATCAGGTGAGGATCAAGACAACGATCTCTTGAGAAATCTTGACCCAAATCTAGTCTTTGGGACAAGAACTACATCAGGGGTGGTGAGAGAGTTGGACAATGTCACAGCAAGGCTGATTTCTATCTTCTTTGAAGGGTTTTTGAGATCAGAGATGGACCGTGATGACTGGAGAAAGGCAAATACTGCATTCATTTTCAGAAAGGGCACAAATAGTGATTCAGAGCTGGGCAACCTCACTTTGTTCTGTAGGAAAATGACTGAGTCCTCTTAAAACACATTTATAGGCACAAGAAAGAAGGTGATGGGTAGTAGCCAGCATGGATTAAACAGCAATAAATTGTGCTTGACCAACTTGTTTCTATGAGGAAATGACTGGATGCATGAATGAGGGACAGCTGTGCATGTCTTTTGCCACAACTTGGGCAAGACTTTCAACACAGTCTCCCCTAGCACCTTTGTATCCACTTGAGTTATGTCTTGACAGGTGGGTTGTTGGGTGGGTGAGAAACTGCTTGGATCATCAAGCTCAAAGTTTTTTGGTTAATGGCTCATGGTCTACCTGGAGACAGTTCCTCAGGGTACCAGGTGTATCTGTCTGATGTCGTTGGCAAGGACAAGGAGGGGGAGGAGTGCACTCTCATCAAGTTTGTGGATGAGAAACTGGTGGACCAGTCAATACCCTTGAGGGAAGGCCTTGCTTTCAGAGGAACCTTGACAAGCAAGAGGAACAGGCTGACAGGAACATAATGAATTTGGCAATGACAAATGACAAGTCCTGCAAGATGGGACACCCCTTGCAAGAATACAGGTTGGGAACTAACTGACTGTGGGGCTGCTTTTCTGAAAAGGACCTGGGGGCACTGGTGGGCAGCACGCTAAAAGTGAGCCAGCAAGATGTCCTGACGGCAGTGAAGGATGGTGGCCCTGGGGCTGCACCAGCAGGAGCATGGCCTGGAGCAAGTGAGAGCAGGGGTGTCCCTGTCTGGCTCTCTCCGGACCCTTCCTGTAGTGTTGGGCCTAGCTCTGAGCTACCACAGGGTGAGGGCTCACAAACTGGAGTGAGTCCAGCAGGGCCCCTACAAGGGTCAGGGCTGGAGCTGATGTGTAAGGAGAGGCTACATGAGTGGGGCTTGCTCAGCTCGGGGAGGGAAAGTTGTGGGGACTCAACAGGCGCCATCCCCACCGACAGAGAGACAGTGGAGAGGTGGCAATAGGCTTCTCAGAGAGATGGGTGGTGGGGAGAGAGAGGCTCAGGGTGGGAATGGGAACAGAGAGGTTCTGACCTGAATGTAAGGGGAAAAAAAAATATGGCACTGAGAAAATAAGTGTTGAGACAGGCTACCAAGACAGGCAATGGAGTTTCTGTCCTCGAAGGTTTTCAAGACCTTGCTCTACAAAGTCTTGAACAATCTAGTCTGCATTTGGAGTTGACTGTGCTTTGAGTAACAGGTTTGACTAGAAGCCTTCTGACATCCTTTAAAACCTGAATGATCTCCTCTATGTCTTTTCCAAATTGGGCTATATGGCTCCCCCAGATTAAAAACCTCTTAGAAACACAGGTTCTGTAACACTGATTAAATGCTGGTCTCAAGCTGTATTTCATGCTGTTTTCCCTGACAATGTGCAGTGCAACTCAGCACGGACCACATTCAATTCACGTTTGGAACTAATTGTGCCAGATGTCCTTCGTGCATGTGCGTGCCTTTGTTTACTGTACATGCATGAAGAGAAATAGTGTTGTTCTTGTAAAGAGCTTTCCTCTTAATTATTTTGTAGGACCTACTCCCTGTGAGGGAATGCTGGTTACATGCAGCACAGTACTGTGAGGTGCCTTTCTGGCCCCTGGTTTATCAGGAAGAGGAGCTGTGAAGCTGACAGCCAGCTTCATTTTCTTCGTTTATCACTGTGTCAGTGAAACTATGTGGTGCGAAGCCTCCCTTGATAATATCTTTCTTGAATACTGTTATTACAAATAATTATGCCCTAAATTCACATCTGCTCCTCCTTTTGAAAGTCCCTGGTGGTGTGCTTCATGGTGGCCCGTTGAGCTTCTGCACAGTGGGGTTTATGTGAGAAATTCTGATTGGAACAAACAGCATCTGCTGCAGGGGAGAGGACTGAGCGCATCCCACAGCATCGATTTGGCAGAGCATGTTTTTATTAATTAAAAGTCTGGGAGCAGACTTTCTGGAGGTTTTTCTGTTCATTTCCCCTACCATCCAACAATTAATCTATGCAAATTGAGCCAGAAGTGGCCATTTCTTAAGTCTGGCTGTTCTTCTAAGATTTTCTTGTTTCTTTAATTTCTAATTCTTTAGAAAAAGATCACTGTTTTGTGTAAATGAAGGAGATAGCCCAGCTGGCTAGATGTGAGGAGTAAGGTATTAACTATTGTGAATATAACAATATGTTAGGTATTAAAGTGATAACTTTTCAATTTCAAACTTGTAAAAATGATGCCACTGTTAAGATAATGACAAAACTGGGAACTTTTTGTATCTGAGGATTGCTATAATCTCAGAAGGGCTGAAGACATCCCTGACACATTTATTAGTGGTGCTTACTGTGTAAAATTTTGTTTATGAGCCATTGTGCAGGTTTATAGGAATAACAAACTACAGAAATGCCACTAGTTTGGATGTCAATATGCATGCCCTCATAAAATATGTTTTGCTAATGGTGCATTATTGACTGCCTGTGCCCCAAAGATAGGCAGTATTATAATTTGCCTTGCATTGTGATATTTCTAGTGCTGTTAAAGGCATAGTAGGGTAGGATTTTTGCTGCTAACTTAGTTTTCAAGGGTTAAAAATTCAAAGACTGTTTTGGATGCTTTGGAAACTGTTTTTGAGGGAAGTGGAGGCAGTTCATTATTTATTTATTTCATAAGTTTATTAAAGAGGTCTAAGGAGTACAGATTTACAGGAAGGATAAAAATGCAGCCCAGAGCTTTTATGCATGGACTGCTCTCCAGAGTCGTGTCATTTAGCTTATGAAATACGTAACTCTGTCTTTCGTCTGTTTTGACTGACCGAGGGGAAAGGGACTTCTCTATGAAAAGCCCTGTAGAGCATGGACATGTCCGGAGCCACAACAGCTCCTCAGAAAGCTACTTGTGCTACTTGGCCCCATCCAAGATTCCTGATCACAGCAAGGGGTTGGCAGCAATAACCCAAAACTCTTTGACTGCCTGCAGTCGCATGTTAAGGGAAATGATATTTCATGGAAATGACAGTGAGGACCTGCTAAGAGCCTCCTAAGAAAGGACCTTTCTTTGCTCTGCAGTAGAGTTCACTCAATAAAATATTTACTGGTGTAGTAAATCTTAGCAGTGGCATCAGATTTTCAAGATTTGTTCCCAAGTGAAAGAAGTCGTCTTTATAATAAGACTATCTTAGGAATTTTTTGAAAGAGGAAAAACTGGAACCTCTTAACCTACCTTTATTATTCCCTCTAATTTTATAGGTAAATATGACCTTGTCCCCTCTGATTGCATTCTAGTTCTGTGCTCTCTAAACACTGGGTTTCACAAGGTTTTTCAATGTAAACTTTCTCTTGCCTTTTCATAGTGAACTTTAATCATGAAGAGTTAAATGTCTCATGGGGCACCTCCCATTTAGGAATGGAACTATTACACTTTGCATGTTGCCAACTTACATGACCATGGAGCAGAATAGTGCAAATAGCAGAGCTATCAGCTTGTGCTCAGATAGGTAAACGCCTGATACATGACGATGTTAAGAAAGGAGACAGTGGAAAGGGAATATCTCATCTCCATTTAAGATACTCAATTAACCCTGGTGCAACTGTATATTATTAAGCAGAGAGCTGAACCATCTTCTTCAGGTGGGTGTTGTTTATGTTGCAAGATAAGTTCATGTTCTATAGACAGCTGGTTAAAATACAATGTCTACTGTATGGTTTGTAGTAATCTCAAAATATTCAGTACAGGTTGTTGACATAGTGTGTGACAACAGTTGTGTACCATGTGTACTTAAAGATTGCTGCTTTATCAGGAAAAAAAAGATAGATTAAGGATGAGTGCTATAGACAATGGAAGATTACAGATAATCCATTTATAACTGCTGTTTGGGTAATAAGATATATGTTGTAAAGGTATACATGTAATATTTCTGAAACAGGTTTGTCCTTTTAGCAGCTAGTATTTTTATTATTATTATTGAAATACAAGATTTTTTTTTTTTAAAAGGTGATGATTCTCTTTGAAAGATTTTTCTAAGGTCAAGTGATTTGTTGTTGTTGTTGTCATTGTTTTATATGTATAATACCCAGGATGGAAGGAGAATCTGTAGCAATATGTAATGTACTTAAGGCGATACTTTTTAGGAAGACTGTTTTAACAAAAATGTTGAATTGGTACAAATACTTTACATATAAGTATTCATTCACAGGAATTAATAGTTCTTATCAGTGGAGTTGCTGAATAAAGGCATATCTGTAGACAAGTGTCTATAAGAGATGAGCTCTTTAAATTTAACTGGGTTTCAGCAGAGGACAGTTAGCTAAGTCTTGTATCTGTTTGAGATGCTTCAAGGACATTTTGTAATGTTCATGTAGATAGTCTGATTCTCCTCTGCAAAGAAGAATGCCTCCTATTACTTTACTAGGTCAGTCCTTAGGGGATTGTTGAGCTGAGTAGGAAAAGGAGATTGTGCAGAACAAGGTTGTCTCACTTCTTAGCTGAGTAAAAAACTGACAATCTCCATACACAGTGTCCATCATTCTTCTTGCAGAGTGGGAGAGGCACCTGTGGGATGTGCCTTTTACATCCCACATATGCAAAGGGTGGAGGAAGAATATTCCATTCAGGTTTGCAATAGGTTCCTGAAATAGCTGCCAACTGTACCCTTAAGAAGTCATCTCAGGGCATTCAGTATTCTATTCTTTTTTCCTCTCTTTAGAAAGTTTTTTTTCCTCCTTCTGTTTATCCTAGTAAATAGACTTCTAAGATTTCAAAGGTACCCTGAAGGCAAGTGTTATTTATACTTACTGCTATCCATCACAGCTGTCACTCTAAACATATTTTATTAACTTAAGTGTGTACACATCCTTGGAATATGAATTTACCAAATGTGGGGTGTAGCATGAGAACTTCGTCCAAACTAAATTAATAGATAATTGCAGTGGTTAAAAAAAAAAAGAGGGGAAAAAAAAAAGAGACAGGATTTTTTTCAACATATGGTTTTCCTTCTGGTTAATTAGCAGTTTCTACTGCAATCAGAATACAACATGCTTGTACCAGAGAACAAAAGGATATCGTTTTAGTGCTTTTTGTCATTGCTCATATAGATTCTTCTTTGAACAAAGAAAGCAAGCTAAAATTCTTGTGGTCACAAAAGATTAGAAAATTAGTATTTCAAATGTGTAATACCAAGTCTTAAATACAAAGTTCCTTTCAAGAGAAATAAAAGATAGTGTAGATTAGAAAATTCAGAACAGGTATGATGGCCAGTTTGAGTCCCAACACTGCTGATTAAATACAATACACAGGCCTCTTGGACTTCTGTTCAGGAAGAGCCTTGTACAGCCCCTCTTTGTGCTGCCCTCCTGTGCTACTGCAGGATCTTGAGCATATCTCAAGTTAATTTGTCGTGTTCAGCAATTTCCTGTTTTGAAAGCTGTCCCTGTCGATTTCCTGCCCGGGAGAACGTCCCCTTCTCTGAGATCTTGGTGGTTTACAAATGCTTAAACACCATGTGGCCTTCTAAGAAATCCTGTTGTTTGTGGTACCGTCTGGTGTTGGAAACTGGGGAGCCATCCTGTCTGAGTGACGAAATAGAACGAGATGATCTCCCAAAGTGTCAATGTCTGACAGTTCAGAAGCTCAGTTGTTAGGGTTTGCAAAGCTTCAGGTAGACCCTTCCTCATTAACTACACCAACTCCCCATCATTTGGGATAACACCAGCGTTACCTGGAAAACTGAAAAAGAAACATCTGTGCAAAGTCTTACAGCAGGTTCAGATCTGAGAAGAGGTCACTACCGTAGGTGCAGCAAAGTGTGACAGGGCGGATTTAGGTCGGGACCACGCCACAGCACAGCATGTATGTTTGCTAGAGCTACCAAAACTAAGCGCAAGGGGCACTGGAAAGCACACAGCTCAGGTCTGGCCAGTCTGCTCGGCATAGATCCACCACTGCACCCTGAAAGTAGGGACAGCCATGCTGGGGTAACACTGTGTTTTGAGCTGGTGAGTCCCTCAGGGTCCTGGCTGACCTTATGAAGAGCCGGTGTGGGAGGGTAACCATGTGTTTCCTCTTTTGTCCACAAACTAAACAAGCAGCCTACCACTAGCTAAGAGTTAACCACTTTTGTTTTATATAGTGCCAGGAATGAACGTCACCACATATGGGTAAGAAGTGCCAAAAACAGATGTCCTGACAGTTCCCACTGACATGCTGAGCAACAGCTTTGCAGCTTCAGAGTTTATTTCTGTCAGCTGTGCTTCATTTCCACACTCTCCTCTTTGTCAGATTCCAATCCAGGCTGAAGATGTGGGACCTGTACCCTGCTGTTACCTTGGCAGCCCCTCAAATTTGTCAGTGGGAACATCCCAGGACTTCCAGCGAAATCTGTTATGCCGTGTGTGCCCTTCCTTTCTCAGAGCACAGCTGCCAAACAGTTGTAAATGCTATGTGTTTCTGTAAGCAGAAAGGAGATGTAAAGGCTTAGGTTTGAAGTAAGAGTCTTGCATCCTAAGTGGTAGTTTGAAGCTTTTGTATTGGATACGTAATCTGACAAGATTAGGTCAAAGCTCAACAAAGTTGCTTAGAGTCTGAATTTTTACTGGGTTTGGAACAATTTACACTTGATTTGATGCACACCTTGGGAACATCTTAAACTTGTTTTAAAGTTCAGCCCTGTACAGGCAAAGCCTTCCTAGTGTTTAAATCCTGCTTACACCTTTAAAGCTTGGAGGATTTGAACAGTATAATATAGGCTCTGTATGACACATGCCATCCAGTGGTAAATTTAATCTGCTAAGGAGGCAAGATAAATTGAGCACTGTAAAATTGTAAAAGTTAATTACTAAAATGCTGGACCTGATGCAGGACCTTTCATTAGTGCAGTCTTAAGTTCAGAGTATTTAACCCTCTCTCTATCTATAAACTCAGTTTTCTAAAGCATGACATGCAGCATTCCAGATAAGGTCGTGCCAAGGCTTTGTGCAGTTACATTAATG
The DNA here is from genome assembly GCF_036013445.1 of Caloenas nicobarica. Classification (NCBI taxonomy): domain Eukaryota; kingdom Metazoa; phylum Chordata; class Aves; order Columbiformes; family Columbidae; genus Caloenas; species Caloenas nicobarica. The sequence goes on along the minus strand of NC_088245.1, from coordinate 152,309,212 downwards.
GTTGTTGAAATGTACTGGAAATATGTATAATTGCAATATCCTTGTTCTCAGTAGGTGTAAAAATGTTTTTATGGAGTCTGACTTAATAGTTTAAAATGAGAAATGTGTAGGCTTTCTGTTGCTCAGATTTATTTAAGGCTAACAAACATGCAGCCCTTTTGCCTTTATTTGACCTATTTATCTTTAATTGTCCCTCAAGGATAACATGGCCTACTTCGGCCATCTGTAGTTAAGTCTAAATGAAGCCTGAAAGTTGTTGTCTTTCTTCGAACAGTTTGCCCAAAAGCAGCTCTGTGTGACCTGAAGAAATTACACTGGTTTTTTTGTTTCGAAAATTAGAACTCTTCCTTATAAAAAACACTTATTTTAGTTAATTTCACACACTAAAAGAGGATCTGTTAAGCAATAAATTTGTCTTTTAATGATTATTTCTGTTACCTGCAGAAATGCATCAAAGCCATTCTGATTTTAGTCCGTGGGGTTCCTTGGTGGGGTAAAGCTTGCTAAGTTACCATAAGAAGGCTGATTGATACCACAGAAAATCAGTACATGTGGTACAAAGCAGATGTCCAGGTCCAGGCAAATTATGATGCCTGGACACTTCAGTTCTTATTTTTAACACTGGCCACATTCCCTCAGCTTCTCCCCAACAGCATAAGCTTTCTGAAGCAGAAAGACTGTCAGCATATATGATGGAACATAGCCAGCATTACTGTGCTTCCATCCCTTATGTTTGCCTGTTTATTTTAGGGAGGAATTGACTTGAAAGAGAGAGAGGCTGATTTGAGGACCTAGAGTAGCAAAAGAGATAAAGAGGAGCTATAGGGACCAGTCAAAGAAGATACTGATGCCCATAGCTCTGAAGCTGAGTGGGGAGGGGAAAAAGAAATGTGACTGTTTGTACTTTATAAATCAGTGTAAATACTTAAGAATAAATCAAGCTTGTACCAATGCTGCTTATTTGGCTGAGGAACATAAGCTGTGCTTGAGACAGAACTGCTTCAGGTAAACATTTGGATTCCTGTCTCACAGTTTCAAGGCACCTACTGCTGTGCAGGATAAAGGCCTTTGGCTTCCCTTGAGACCAAGGCTTGAGAGCAACTCTCCTGGTCATCACTGAGCTGTCACTCACCTCATCAACAGTTCGTCTGATAATAGCCCATCTTCCTTGTGGGTTCTTGCTCTGCAGGCGGATGCAGTTCAGGGATAGGGCCGTATGTAACCATGCCTGGCTTTCTGGGCTACACTCATTGTGAAGTTTGCATGAGACTTTCAAAGTTTTGAATTATTATCAACCCCTTAGACAAAGCTCTTTGAAGTTGCTGTTGTTATTTTGTCTCCTGTTTATCTGGCTTTTAAGATCTCCTGTCATTGATACAACCTCATGTGTAATTATCTGGCCTACGCTTATAAAATTTCAAAAAGTATTTTCATGATGTTGGTCTTCCAGGCTGAATGACTCTCCTCTTCTGCCTCATGAGCAAATATAACCAGTTGCCTGACATGGTCTTTATTTATGCCACCTCACAACCCAGCACTCATCTAAATTCTTCTTTGTCCACTCGCTGTGAAATCCTAAAATACAATTTTGTGTATCTGATGATTTCCCCAATCCTGAGAAAACGGAAATACATTGTGCCCCCAGAGATACCTGGGGCATGAACGAATATCAGCTGAGACCAAAAGTAAGCATAATAGGAAAGGGAAGAGATAAGGTTTTAATCAGTGGCACACTGGATAAGATTTAGGGAGAGCTAACTGGAATCTGGAGAAAGAAGAGAAAAAAAGAAGCGCATAGTGGAGGGAGGGAGAGAAATGAATCGAATTTCTTACCAGAACCATGTCTAATGATGAAACTTTAACAGGTTCAGTTCCAATGCAAAGGCTCATATTTTCTTCATTTCCCATGCAGCTTCATCTGTTTCTTTGAAGGGAAGTCAGTAACTACCAAAACGAAAGTCAAGGGAAGGTCCAAATGCTGTGTTCTGAATGTGCATTTAAAAATCCATCTTCCAGTGTAGAATGAAAAAGATGGTAGAATAATATGCACATTGTTGTATTCATAGTGATTTAATTGGGGATCTGGGGGTTTGTTTTGCTTTTTTGGGGGGGAGCAGTTTTTATTTTCAAAAATCAGATTTTAAACATGAGAATCAATGAGAAATGGTACCTCCTTGCTTACAGATTATGCTCCTGCTGTGGAGTGTCACAACATTAGCTGCGTTAGCGGAAATGTAGCTGTGACTGCCAGGACCTCTCTATATAATTTTACTTGGCATTAAGTGATTTTGGACAGACCACTAGAGGCTGCACTTGTATAGCAGCACTTCTGACTGTCTTATTTTAAATTCTTCTGCTGGAGTTCCGTCTCTTTCCTATATTTCCTCATGAGCAATGGTCAGCCTTAGTTTGAGTTGAGGAGGTTTTTCCTTCTACAGTTAAGGTTCATTTAGCTGATTATGAGAGGGCCCAACAATCAAATATAACAAATTCTTCTAGATCAGTGGCCTTTTGTTGAAGCACAGTACAGGCGCTCACTAGTTAGGCACAGTAAGGAGTAGATTACAAGTTTTGTCCTCGATTCCAGAGTCTACAGGGAGAAAGGTGCAGTGTGGTGACTTCCACACCACCAAGCATTGGCTTTAAATTCAGCACCTCAGGAAGCCTGAGGTGTGCCTGTTCCTTGGGTCTGTGCTCTGGGGATGGTTTTCCAAGATCAGAAGCAATGGGCATGTCCTCCCAGCTGCGCTTCCTGCACGAGCTGACTTCTTCAGTATTTTCAGCTGAAGAGATATCAGTTACAAAAATTAAAGACAAAACTGTATTACTAATTCCATCTGAAGTTACGCAGAAATCGTTAATCATTGCATTCTTATTTTTGTCCTGTAGGCAGTGCCACGTGCCAGAACTTGGGTGCACTCATAATTTCTGTTTTTTTCTTATAAATGTTGCTGGAATAAGAACTGATATCTGATAGGTGGGTTACACACCTCAACTGAAAGTGATTCTTAAGGGAATCCGAACTGAGATGTCAGGCCCACAGTTTGAATTGGAGCTGAAATGTCACACGAGTTTGCTTTAGAGAGTCAGGAGGTCTGCTACATAGCCAAGGAGCTTCATCTGGGTGTTTGTAAATGTTGTGTTCATAAATGCTACCCTTGTTAGGAACAGTTCTATGTTCACATGTGTGCAATGTTCTTTGACCTCAATTAGTCATACATATACATTTTGTGGCAGAATTTGGCACCAAACTGCTATTTTCTGTCTAACCAGTTAAATGTCATGACAGAATCATGCCATTGTATATACAGCCGTCTTTTGGGAATATGTTTTCATTCTATTTATATTCTTGGCATATTGTTTATTTGACTCTGCTATCTCAATACTAATGCAATCCTCAAATTTTCTGTCACAAAAATAGAAAATATAATTTTAAGGTTTTCTAATTTAGAGGAAGTATAGGTAGAGGGAAGGTAATACTGTCCAGCTTTCAGAACACTTCCAACTTGTTTTAGGTGTGTAATCACTTTATGATTTGTGCATTTACATTGCAAATTTTGAGTGTGATGTGTAACATTGATATTATAAAGGATTATAACATTTTTTATTTTCCAGACTCTTCTTCAATTGAATGCTTTTAAGTACTAATTTAAGTGCAGGTTTCTAGAAAACACATAAGTGAGATCTGAAATAGCAGCAGCATTACAAAGCAGTATTCAGCTTAGATACTGTGTTCAGGCTTAGATACTTCAGCCTCACTTAGCAATTGAAACTAGAAAGTTCATTGTCCAATATAAAGCTCAAATAATGTTTGTTTTATAGTTCTTTTTAAGTTTCTGCTCTCTCTAAACTGATTTAATCAGGCATCTTATACAGTGAGGCTGAGTATTATGGGCTATAAAAGCCTGTGATACCTGAAGCTTTCAAATTGGAGCTTCGTGGAGTGCGATATATACTCTTATTTCCATCATTTACTTATGAAAGCACAAGATCACTTCCTTCTCCTTAGAGACTGTGGTTTCCAATGTTAAGAAGTCCTTAATGGTAGTCTCACTGTGGATAGTGAGAAAGAAGCTGTCATAAGATCAAAATATTTAAAGACCAATCAAGTACAAAAATATTTTTAATAAATTCAGGGTGTTTCAAAAAGATGGACCCAATTTCAAATTGAAATTACTTCAAAATTGGGTCCATAGTTTTGAAACAGTCTGTAGAATTTCTCTTAAAATGAGGGAAACATGTCAAATATAATTTTTGTTTCTTTTTTACAACACTAGCTGGCAGATTTGTTTTGGAATTAAGTGGATAAATTGGCCAGTTTTGAAACCTAGTAGACTTTATGATAATGAGCAATCAAGAACTGTAAGAAAATGAAACTGCTATAGGTCTAATTACTGTTGGGTACCTGGATACTAATGTTACAGTTTAACTTTTTTTTCATTGTCAGTTTCATAAACCATTAAATTCTTCTGCTCTAGGAAAAAGTGCATTCTCTAGGACTTACCTAGTGATCAAATAGAAGAAATCTTGGTTATCTTGCATAAAGGACACAGGGAGGGGAGATGTGGGGCAAGGCTATGCCAGGTGAATTGTTCCTGCCCTTTTTCTTGCTGGGAAGCTAGCATAAAACTGATGATGTGAAATGTCACCATAGGGCTTAGCTGAATTATTTCCTTTCATAGTTGCTGTACTGGAGATTTCTATCTTGGTTTGTTAATACCATTAATCATGTTCTTCACCGTGTTACCTGACTCTCTTCTAGAGCCACTCCATCTCCACTAGGGAGATGGCTCTTCTTTGCTTTCATTCATTGCTGAGGCATTATGGGTTTCAATTTTTTAATGTATGAAACACTTACAATTAAGAAAGAGTTCTTGTCTCCGCTTCATCCCCAAGAAGTCATTCTTGGCAGTGTCAGGAGAGATGGAGAAATGGTCTTTGAAGCGGCTCAGCTTCAATCATTCGAAATGCCTCTGAAAATGTAGGATGTGAAGTCTCTCTTGGGAAACAATAACCTCACTCGTTAGTGTCTGGTTTCCAATATCCCATTCCTAGGCAAAGTAACAGAGAATGCTGTTCTTGATTACCTTAGCGTGTTTGCTAATGACTGAATATAGGATGACTTCTGACTTCAAAGAGCAATAGCTGCTGGAAGCATTTTTATCACTGGGGGCATAATGGGAACTCTTGTGTTCAAAGTGTTCGTGAATGCTGTGCTCAGGCTACTGGACTGTCTCCTTTTATATGCTGAACCTGTTTGAGCTTAAATTTGTCTTTTTTTTCTACACTGCATGCAATTGTACCTTCAATAATTTTATTTATTTAAGAGCTGATCTACACAACCCTTGTGACAAGTCCAAACATAAACATAGCTGCTGTATGGACAGGATGGGCAGTACCTTTCCTATGATCTGTCACAGTGTCTTGTGTGTTTGCCCTTTTGTGGTACAGTAGTACGGCCAATGATGGGCAGATGGGCCAGTTTCAGTCCTTCTTGCATGGGCCTGCTTGTTGCATGCCAAAAAAGATAAGGATTTGTGAGCAGCCTGAGACCCCATGTCTCTTGCTGGTGAGGCCACACCTTGAAGCCTGTGTTCAGTTTTGGGCCCCTCATCATAAGAAAGACATTGAGGTGCTGGAGCGAGTTCAGAGAAGGGCGATGAAGCTGGTGAGGGGTCTGGAGCACAAGTCTGATGAGGAGCAGCTGAGGGAACTGGGGCTGTTCAGCCTGGAGAAAAGGAGGCTGAGGGGAGACCTGATCGCTCTCTGCAGCCACCTGAAAGGGGGTTGTATCATGGCGGGGCTTGGTCTCTTCTCCCAAGTAGCAAGTGACAGGACAAGAGGAAATGGCCTCAGGTTGCACTGGGGGAGGTTTAGATTGGATATTAGGAAAAAAGTTCTTCCTGGAAAGGGTTGTCAGGCATTGGAACAGGCTGCCCAGGGAAGTGGTTGAGTCACCATCCCTGGAGGTGTTTAAAAGGCGTTTAGACGAGGTTCATAGGGACATGGTTTAGTGCTAGAGTTAGATTAGGTTATGGTTGGACTCGATGATCCTGAGGGTCTCTTCCAACTGAAATGATTCTATGATTCAAGCAGTGTGTGTGTGTCACTGATCCACATTGATGGTCAGTGATGAGCTACAGAGGGTAAGGGAGGTAGTACCAGGGATCTAAAGAGAGCTTCAGCATTGCCTTGGTGGTCAACGCAGTAATTCCTCACTGACATCCTGCTATAAGAATAGCTATTCAGACACTGAAAGCAAGAATTTCTAGCCCATTTGTATGTATAGGCAGAGGCAGTCAATGTAGGGAACAATCCTGACTGTAATATAAGATTTAAGACTGAAATTCACTTTTATTAAACTGTAATTATTTAACCTAAAATGCTGCCCAGAATTTCAAACATCCAAAAGCTAGATATTATCGAGTCCCTGTGTTTAACCTGAAGATTTGTTTTATCGTGCTTATAGTATACAAGCAGTTTTCATACAGCAATGTAGAAGCAACAGGAACTTATTTATGTAGCAGTTGTCACCACCCATACCTTAGAGAAATGCGAGGATCTTTTGGATGATGACTGTGTAATTGCTTCCACACACCCCAGAGGGAAGTTTCTTTCTGCAGTCCCATGTACTGTAAGCTTTCCCACCCTTTCCCCCAGGTGCATGAGCTCATAAGTCTTGCAAACAACACAAAGAGGGAGATGTCCCCATCATCTGTAGCTGAGGAGTCACTGGGTGGAAAATTCAGTTCCTGCTCTACAGTCTACATGGAGATCTCAGTGCTTATTGGGCAGGTACTTTAACCTCAGTCTCCCAGTATCTCTGAATGGTGCTACACTGGCTCCCTAAGACGAAGGGAGGGGACAGAGCAGAAAGTCTCCTCTCTGCTGCATTTCTTCCCATGGTCTGTCCTCTGTGGCCCCTGCTCCCCTTCCCCTACCAGACATATTTCCTGCAGAGCAAGGATGATTTCTATGCCTTTTTAGAAATGTTTTGTTCTTTGTGCTGGTGCATAAACAGAAGAACAGAGCTTATCTCGTGATTTTTTTTTTTTTTTTTTTTTTAATGTTAGGAGGGAAACAAAGGAAGGAAATACTAACTTTGAATTACAAGCTTATATAAATTATGTTTCAGAAAGTACACCGGAAACAAGTTAATGCATTAAGAAAAACAGAGGTTGTAAGGGAAATGTCAGGAAGCCTTAATAGGCAGGTGCTTCTGCTAAGGTTGTCTGCTGTTTCTCACTGTTGGTTTCCAGTCATTTGCAATTCTGCCAGATTTTCTTTTGATCAGTGATATCTCACCTGAGTTTATGTTTTAACGTTCAGCCAAAATAGCTGAGTTGTTCCTACGAGGTTAGGGAACAAACCCACTGTGCTTTCCAAACACTGAAACAGCCCTTTGTTTCAGAAGCTCAAGTGGCTTCATCCTTTGGTCAAGGACTTGGGGACTTGACACTTAGAAGAACGATGGCCTTTGTGTTGACAACACTCCTTGAGAAAAATCTGCCAAAATCCCAAGTCACAGATGCTCAGTAGTTACTTGAGTTTGTCAAAAATGTCCCACTTCACCCTTGGCCTGAGCAGGGGCTTATCTATCCATGCTTGCAGAATGAGCTGCCCTAGAGCCAGTTCCTCTACCAGGGCTGAGCAGAAAGACTGTCCTGTGGGTTGTCAGTGCCACCTGGTGACAGGCAGGGCAGGCAAAGCTGCCTGACTCACCAGGCAGGGCCACAGCCTGGGGAAGTGTCCACGGGAAGGAAGATACTGAAAGATTGAGTGGGACGTAGGGCAAGGGAGACTGGGGTTGGAGGGTGAGGGGTCTGTGACATTCAGGAAGTGGTGAGATGAGAATTGACTTAGCCATTTGTCCTGACAGTATAAAATTAAAAAAAAAAAATACAGTGCTAAGACTGAGCTGTTCTTGGGACAAGGTAGCAAGGGAGGAGAATGATTAACATGATGGGTAGGAGAGACGAATGTGGCTAGTGGTGGCAAGTTTATTGGAGAATGATACAGAAGCAAGAGAAGACCTGGCCTGAGCTGGTGAGTACAACACAGCTGGAGCAAGGTAAAGCTCAATGAGCAGGATGGGCCATGTCTGTCAGAGAGACAGACAGACATGTCTGAGACACAGAGCAGAAGCCAAAAATACTTTAGTCCCAAGGAAACAGAGAGGGGGTAAAATAAGGAAATAGATATTTGGATAGAATGTAATAAATACGGCTGAGGGAAAGAGGGACAGCTGGCACTCAGTTAAATTTGGAGCTAAAGAAAAAATTCAATACCTGCTTGTTACCACCATCCTATGCCCTAAAAGAGAGGGGGGTCTTGCAAACTGCCTTGTAACTATGTGTGCAGGTGTGTGTGGCAGCAAAGAGAGGCCGGTAGAGCAAGGGTGCACTGGCAAGCAGACTGTTGCCAGTATTTACTTTTCTTGAATACGTGACTTTGTTGTCTTCATAATGTTCTCAACTTTGTTGTACACAATGTCTCAGTTTGGTTTGTTGCTTCCTGCCTATGACTTGCTGGAGCTGGATCCAGCCTCGATAGCCAGCCCTTTGCAACAAGGGACTGTTGTCAAGATAACAAATGTTTTTCTCACCATGATCAGTTCAGAACGGAGCATTTAATTTCTTTCAAGCAATCTGTGTTAACAGTTTGAAGTCAGACACTGAAGAGTTTGCAACTGGGTCTCTTCTAGCCAGCAATGGGGAATCCTGGGTTTTGTCTGAGCCTGGAAAGGGGACACATTCTGAATCATGCAACCACCCAACGTGTTTGATCCTTCGATTTGATCCAGTGGAAAAAGAAGGCTGGTGAAAGACATCTTTTGGGCTGTCTTAGAGATGTCCTTTCCCTTGTCAACTCTTCTGCTTAAGTAAGGCATGTCTTTTTTATTTCTAGGAGAATGATATGAAGCTCTGCTTGTTGCCAGGTGTTGAGGCAGATGATTAACTGTGTGGAGCTGCCATCTAGATCTTCTCTGGGATCCCAGCTGAGCTGGTCTTTCCCTGTGCTCCTGGAAAGAAATCTGATTGATGCTCTGTCAGAGGCTTTAATTTTATTCCTGTTATGTAGACATGTCAATAGTTTCTTGAAATATGACACAGATGTTGTATTTAGATAGTCTGGGATCTGAGATAATGCTTCCACTGAGGAAATATGCAGAAATTTCAGGAATTGCAGGGCCTTCTACTGAGCAAGGGAAATAGCGCTTTAGGAGTCTTAATACCCTTCAAAATCTACATGAACTGCTGTGGGAACAGCTGTAGCACCTTTTTGACTCCATTCATCCACATTTAGGCTCCCAAGGAGTTTGTTTTGCTACCTGATTATTGTGGAACATGATTGCTATTTGTATTTTATTTTGCTCACTCACTAAAGATTAAAGTGGTGGGAACTTGAAATGGAGAACAGAAAGATGCTGAAATCAATCTGGATCTGTCTCCTTTTCTTGTCCTTCAAACAAAGAGAAGGAAGAGGGGAAGCTTTAGTAAATCATGGAAATTTACTGTAGTGGGAAGCATATTGCTAATATAAAGCTCTGTTTGTCAGCAAGGGTTATTCAGGCTTCCAGGGCAAGGACTCAGATGTTGTTTATCAGTGTTGTCCTAACCCAGGGGCAAGAGTTAAGTAACGTGCACTGAATGTGGGCAGTGAGGAGTTGTGTCTAATATTTTCCTATGTTAAAATGATTGCTTAGCTGCTTTTGAAACAAAGCAAGTATTCCTTTGCATTTTTTATGATTATTCATGTTTCCTCCTAAATATTTAGCCTGCAAATTTGAGAGATATTACAGTTTGTAAAAGAGAGGGGACAGACTGTGAGTCATGTTTGAATGTGTGGTTTTGAAAAACAGCTTCAGATGACACCTCTGGGTACCTGTGTTCTTCATCCTTCTCGTCGTCTTCTTATTATGCCACCAACATAATCTTCTAAAGCAAAGCTGGTGTTTTCATGATTCAGCAATCTTGAATAAGGGAACCTAACATTCTGTTGTGCTGATTTTTATATTATCTTTTAAGGTATGACGATAACAAATCGATGCACAATATTTCTAAAGGTCATACGGCGCAGACGGTAGGCCTTGCAGGCAATTGTTATCCGGACTGAAAATGCAGCATATACATTAAAAATGACCAAATATGTGAGAAAATAGTAAACCTGAGCCCTGTATTTGCCTGTCGTTTCCATTTTGCTTACGATTGGCTGGCAAGGGCTGCTGCTGGCATTGCACAATTGGCTTAGATAGGGAATTACAAAACAGGAGCAGATCCCTCGGTTGGGACTCAGTAGCACATGCAGCTGAGCACAGGCGAAAAAGAAAGGTCACCCGTACGCCTGGATCTGAGCGGGATCTCTCTCACAGATGTTTCCATTCCGGAAAAGTGCATCTGATCTCATTTTTCTCATCTATGATTTGGAGCGTTTAAATGCCATAGGGATTTTTTGTTTTGGTGAATGTAAAAATGCACCAGGGAACAAGTTTGCAACCTGGAGGCATATGAGGATTTCAAATGCGCGCAGCAGTATCGTGGAATGATCAGAAGGATCTGTGTTTTTAAGGAGTTTTAAATATCAGCGAGAAGGAAGACTATTCAAACAGAAGGTTAAAAGCAGATGCAAAAGGAAAACAGTTTTGTTTTGATCCTGAAATTACACTGAAAACAGCATGAAGGAGGGATTCCATCAGCACCAAAACAATGGAAAATCGAAGGGGTTTATTTTCCTCTGAAATAATCTCAGTACAAAAAATGTAAAAACAATCTTTCATGAAAAAGAAGAATTCATTATTTGAATATGGTTTGAAGCTCTGTGGAACATATTTGGAAGTGCTGCATCTGTGTGGTATCGTATATCTTCATCTAAAGACCTTAAAGATTCTGTACAAAAAGGTCAAGCTACTTTTTTTTTTAAACTACTTTTCAACTGCCTTTTTTAGTGAAAGAACCAGAGGAGTTTCATTTGTATTTTTAACAAAACTTTCTTTTTCTTCTTTCTTCCTCCAAACTTAGTTTACGAGATGCTGGAATTGGATTTATTCTTGTCATAGATCGCAGGCAGGACAAATGGACGTCTGTGAAAGCTTCCATACTGCGGATAGCAGTGAGTACCTTTTTAAATTAACTCCTTAGAAAGATTTTCCATGTTGAACCTTCCTCTTATGAGTAGAAAAACAGAAAACACCTTATTCCTTCAACAAAATGTTAGCTGATGCGACACAAAAGGTATCCAGTGGTTGTTTTGTATCCCTGCTGACTGGAACGGAGCATCATGTGTCTGTGACGTGCTTTTAATGCAGTTTGCAGCTCAGGACATCTTCCTGAGAAGGCACTTGGAGAGTGTGTGTGTGTATGTGTGTGTGCAAATGAGTGGTGTGCAGCTCTCCCAGGTGGGAACTCAGATTTGCGTGGGCAGCCCGTGCGTCCCAGGGAGCTCTGGATCCACCTTTCACTATTCAAACGAGCTTCCGTCTCAGGAAGAGTTGAGCATGAGGGTCCTGATTTAGTTTACCACTTCTGAAAGGAATTCGGCTGTAAAATCTGATCTTGTGATGTTCAATTTAGCACAAGGGGTACTTGTATCATGAAAATCTTGCATACCTACTATGATCAAGCAACAGCATATGCAGTTACTTTCAGTCTCTTTTTATAAAATACAAAAACTAAGCTTGTTAAAGGTGCTTTTTTTTTTTTGCACAAGTAGGAAAACACAGATTCATGTTTATCATGTGCATACCATACTGTTTGTATACTTTTTTTTTCTTGTAATCCTTGCTCGAATTGCTAGTGTTAATCTTTCCAGTAAGTGCTGAAAAACAGAGCTGTAAGCATCTTTTCTTTAATTTTTCATGGCTGAAAATTTTAAGCTATGTAAAATAAAAGTCAAATCAAAACAGTAAATGTCATTTTTGTGTAGCCTCATTTTGACCAAAGAACTACTTGTTTATTTTAAATTAAAAGGCATTTCTTTAAAGGTAATGTATCACTCCCACTATATGACCTTTTGTGAATGAATATATAATGATATAATATTCCCACAATACAAATTTTTCCACAATAAGTGTGTTCAGAAATGTTAAAATATTTAAAATATACAGAAATATTAGCAAAACTGGCTTTTGCAGTTCATTTTGAAATTTCGAGATGCAGCATTCCAGTAGCGGAAACTGAGAACAGCACATTTTGAGGTGATTAAAGAAAATGGACTGTATCTTTGGGGCTTTTGAATCTTTTTCAAAATTCAATGCTGCAATTTCTGTTCAAAGGTAGTTAAGTATTCCACATATAACAGTTCTTTCATGGACTTAACTGAGATGGTAGGGGGTGGGGAACAAATGCAGACATGTTGCTTATAGCCATAATAATAGCGTTTATGGTAGCGTTCCTCCGGTGTGCGTTATTTTGTCTAGAAGCACAATATAGAGAACCCGAGTATCTATTCCCATGATATGGGATCCATCGTTGTAATGATGGGGTTGGTGCTTAAGGGCTTTGCCCGGAGAAGGGTGTTAAGCACAGTCAGCTCTGTGGGTTGCAGTGCTGTTGATGGTGGGTTATTTTTCTTTTTTCTTCTTTTCTCATTCTTCTGTGAGCTTTATTTAAAAGAGAAAATATGCTTCCTATCTGAAGTCTGTTAGAGGCACGATTTTTTTTTTTTTTTTTCCAATCTCTTTCTTTTCACAGAACTGGCTCAGTGTTGGCTTTACGTTGTGTCCATGAATGCATGTGGTGATACTTCTCTTGGGCTTCTGCAATAGTTACATCGTCCTTGAATACTTGAAAATGTTACCTTCCCATTCCAAAAAAAGATACAGCGACAAAACCTTGTTTACTGTCTCCACCATTTATTTACTATAATATTTGACATAAATGAGCTTTATATAGGTTTCTGCTCTCCCTTACTTAAAAAAAACCTGACAAAGCCAAGTATATGTGACACATATCTTGTGCCAAAGTTGTGAGGATTTCTCTGGGTCCTGCTGATGGATGAAGATTTTTAAATGGCTCAAGGGTAGCTAGAGGCTTAACTTCCACTTCTTTGATCTTCCTAACCATCAGAGTTGTCTTTTGATGGTGATCAAACATCTGAGTGTCATTTGGCCTGTCCAGATTGAACCTTATGTCTGAAAGCCTGGTACCTCTAGGAGTTTTGCTTAAGCTGATTGCTGTGTGTGAGGTTATGAGTCTCATGTTGTTTGAAAAGAGAGTTTTTACTGATGGCTCATTTGTACTAGGTCCTGCAGTGTCTTCCCAGTCATCTTTCCTGATTTTTCTGTAATCACCCTAAGGGGGTTGACCCTTGCGATTTGCGAAATCAGAGATGCCAGCGCAGGGTGCTCTGGCTGGAGCACTGCCCAACAGGAATATCCTGGCTGAATATCCTGCTCATCACTAATATCCCGAGAACTGTAGGAAATATATTTTTAAGCACTGAGCAGCTGCTAAGCAGAAACTCATACGAACATGTATTTTTTAAAATCATTATTATTTTATGTTATTTCCAAGACTCTTCACAAATGTTTGGTTTTTACTATTAGGCACTGGAAATATGTTTTAAAACAAAACTAATGAAGAAAGAATTTTTGTTTCAGGCTGAAGTTAATGTGGGAAATCTTTCTGTATTTTGAAAAAAATCATGGGTTTCATTTTTCCTTCTTTGTTGTTAGGGATCATTTTCTTCTATAGGACGGAAAATGAGCAATCATGAGCTGAATCTTTATTTCATGCTGATACTTTAGGGTTGCTATAGAGAGTCAAGGCTGTGAAGACAAGGTAAACCTATTTTTGCAGACAGCGTAAGGGCAGCAGCTGCACCGTTCACCCAGGATGATAGCTGCTGAAGCACGTGCAGTGACAGCAGAACTGAAACCAAAGACAGAGGCACTGGGCTGAAAAATGGCCCCTCTTTTCTTGGGATGTGACAGAGATTGTGGCAAGCACGTGCCCAGGCATACAGACTTTGCTGTTGTTATATTCTACTTGACAAAGTTACAATGGGCGGGTAGCCCAGGAGGTTGTCCTTAGCCAGTGCAAGACTGCAGACTCTGTGGCTTAAGAGGCACTGCAAACAAGGTTATTTTTTAATTTTTCCCCTGATTTAGCTAAAGTGAATTTATCAGCCTCATGCAGTCAAGAATGGCACATGTTTAGAGGGTGACTCATCCTATCTGAGATAGGTAACCTAGAGATACGGTTCACTATATAGAAAGCTTAGCTTTTAGATGGCTGTAAGTTGAACAGAATTCATCCCTACTGTTGAGTCTCTAGGAAGAATCTGGCTTACTGGGATAGCCAGACTGAGAGGTGAGTTCTGGTAGAGATCCCAAAAGCCAAGCTTTGTGTTGTTAAGTGTGAAGTCTTGGTGGTAAATTGTCATGTTCCTAGAGAGTCTGTAGAAAGCTGAAATGTATTACAGGAAAGATATCTAAGTTAGCTGTTCCAAATTGTTCGCTCTTATTACATTGTTTTTTGAAGATACAAAAATTTTAAGTTTTTTGCCCTCTCAGTTGATGAGATTCTTCGAAGTCTGTATTATAGTGTCCTGTTTTCAGTTAAACATGGTATACAGACACACACAAGACCTTGCTGAACGTTTTAGCTCCTGTGACTGAGCAAGTGGGTAGGCTCATGGAAATAAGGCGTGATTGCTGAAGGAGGCTGCAAAGAGGAGCGGTCACATAGCTTGGTAAAATGGCTCTGTATTGTCCCAACTGAAGTTGGGTGAACGACAAACACCAGACAAATTGAGCCCCTTTTCCTTTCCATGCAGTCAAAAAATTATGCTTTTTTTTCTCCTCTTCCCCGCCCCCCCCCCCCCCCCCCCCCCCCCCTGGTTCTTTCCTACTGTTACCTTACCCAAACAAGCAATATTTAATCCACAGTTGTCGGAGCAAGGCACACTACTAATCAACGTGTTCAGGGGTTTCACGCTGCTCTGTTTGTAGTTCCAGTGTGTTTTCTTAAAAAAAAAAATGAAGCCTATGTCATTACATTGTCTTTGTCTCTATAGTGCTGTCATCATCTTCAAATTGAGGGAAAGGTTGAAGTGTGAGCTCAGCCTTTTAGACGAACAAAAAACTGCACTCAACATCATTAAAAGTTCCACCACAGCCTCATATTGAAAGCTGAGAGAAAATAAACTTCCTTAAACTTGGTGCTTAGGGAATAACATTCATGTGGGCAACTTCTCTTGAGGAAACAGTTGATATGGAGGTCACGCAGGTGGTAGTGAGAAAGTTTTATCTAGTTACGGAACTTTGCAGCCCTTTCTCCATGTGACAAGAGTTGGGTTTTATCCAACCTCCTGGAGAAGTTTGCTTCATGATTTGCCACCTTTGACTAAGGATGCATTACACATGGGTTTCTTGCCTTCTCTTTTGGGCTTCATTGTCCAGAGCACTGGTTTTTTTTAGCTCTTCGTAAGTCAACATGCAGTCTTCGCTGTAACAGTGGCTTAGGCCATTAATTGCTTTGAAGATTAGGGCCAAGACCTTTAGCTGGCAGGAGAACACCAAAAGCCAATGGAGAAACTCAAGTGCTAATACCAACCTAAACCTTGCTGGAGCCAGGCAGTCCCATTTTTGTGCCATCTGGAGTCTTATCATTGGTTTTACATCCAAGGTGAGAAACAGTGAATTACAGTAATCCAACCTTGAGTTCTTTGGTCTTGTTTGTAGTGAGACATTGAGTTTCTTAGTGGGTTGTTGATGGAGAAAAGATGCTTTTAGTAAGTAATGCTCCATGAAAGGCGCTATTTTATGTTATGGATAGGTCTTACCTGCTTGCCCAGTTTCTAACTAGCTCTTTGTGTCGTGTCCTGAAAACTGTAATGACACTTAACATTTTGTATGGGTTAAGTTTGAAAAAACTGTTCTTCCTTTAGCCCTTGGTCATGTTTCTCATTTTTGCTTGGGTTCCAAGCACCACCAGAAACTCGACAGTACGGCGAAGGTAGAACAGTATTTGCATTAATTTTGCAGCTATTGTTATGAATTATTCCAGTAGGTGATAAACTAAAAAGATTGGTTTGAGATGCTGTATGATTTTGCCTTAATGCTTTGGATGTTTTGAGAATATTATGTATGCAGGCACTTTCACAGTCATCCTCATATAGTCAGCCATTTTTCCTTTTTATTACATGGGGTTTTTTTAATGTAAAAAGAGCAAAGTGAACGACTTAAACTCTGCTAACAGGATCTTAACCTCGCAAGTATTAAACCCACATCTAAAGCAAAACATCTCAATGTTTTTAAAACAGGATTCGAACTACTGCTTTTATGTATTGATTTAATTCAAGATTCTTTCTTGACAGGAAGCCTAGACTTCATTCTAGCCAGGAAGAGACAGCCTTGGGGGAGCAGGGGGGAGATGCTTATTGGCTCCTTTATGTACAGAGGTATTTTGGAAAGAAGTGCCCGGTGGCTTATGGCATACTATTTAGTGCAGAAGGGAAAACGCCACCACAAGAATTTGTTAATGTGGGCATATTGAAGCTCTTCATAAAATGAAAAATAGTGCTGTTCCAAGTATTTTAAGACAGAACGATTAAAACTGAGTGAAGCATTAGCTCCTTGATGGCTCACATGGTTCAGATACTTCTGAAAGCTGGCTGTTTACTTGGGAAGCAGAAAAAGAGAGGCTGTACGTTCACTGTTTATCAAAACAGCTTTCCTTTGCTGTGTAGGAGCATAAAAGACTTCTGAGCACTGTGGCAGCTCAGTGAATTGCGCTGGGGATTGAACAGCAGACAGCAACTTTATTTTAAGCGCATCTCTGACTATAAGGCGTATGTATCTATCTACATAATTCCGTTGTATACTAAATAAGCCCTAGGAGGAAACTTGAGATCTGAAAGTCAAAGGGGTTGGTTTTCTTTCCCAAAGGCTCAATTTCTGGCATGCGCTGCTGCAAGGGGTAGTGACCGGCTTCTGGTTGTAAACCTTGGCCACTGCTCTGTTCCTGCACTGCCTGTTTCGGGGAGCAGCAGCCTGGCAACACCGGATCCTATCTCAGTGAATATCATGGCTGTTGTAAAGTATGAGATTTAATGAGACTTATTCCTCCTTTGAAAATGCCATCTACCCAATAGCCTGTAGCACATATGTGCTGTTTACAATTGCTGTCAGGCAGGAGCACTGAGATTGCTGCTCTGCCTCACTGGCGCAGGTAAAATTGTTGAGCGACTTAAATAGCTTCCTGCTGGCACCGACATAGCAAGACCGTGTTACGCAGTGGAAACCAAAGATAGGAAGAATCTCAGTACCTGTCTTCTCCCTGAAGAGACCCAACTCCTTCAGTCTTTCCACATAGGGCAGGTTCTCCATCCTGTTTTCATCTTCATGACCCTTTTTTGGACCCTCTCCAGTCTGTCCGCATCTTTCTTGACGTGTGGGGAGCAGAACAGGACACGGTGCTCCAGGTGCAGCCGGACGAGTGTTGAGTGGGATGGTCACATCTTTGTCTTTGCTTTTCATGCCCCTGAAGATGCAGCCTGAGATCTTGGTTGCTGCAGCAACACACTGCTGACTCATTTGGCTTCTTGTCCACCTGGATCCCAGGTCCCTTTCAGGGTATTTTCTCTAAAACTCTGGAGTAAAAACCTAGACTACAGTCACAAAGTGTAGAAGCTAGAATTTAAAGTTGGAATGAAGAAAGATATTATTCATACACGTAACTTTAATTTTACTGTTCAGTTTCTTTAATGCTTCATCACTTCATACCATTGTGTGTTTCTAATGTATCTACTCAACTTTGAGCTGACAGGAGAGGCATTTCCTGGTATTCCAGGCAAAGCTAAATGGGTAACAAACATGCCCTGCCAAAGACTGTGTCTGGGAGTCATGTGCTGGAGTGGATATCTCGCGTGAAGACCCATTATTTTTTCAAAGTGTGTTATCTAAAAGATATTTCTTCTCGGAGCTTTTTCTTGCAAAATGTTGGCATTGCTGTTGAATAAACTTCATGTCTTAGAAGTTCATTTTTATCTTCAATAGCTCTGTCAGAGTCTGCACACGGCCGCTACAAGCACAAAATAAATTGACCCATGTCTAAAGAAATAGATTGCATAGCTGTCATTCTAAAAATATTATTTGGGAGATTAAATTAAAAAATTGTTTTGTCTATTCTTGTAACATTTCTAGTATGAGTCAAATAATTGTCTTAAACTTGCGGCTGAATATTTCAGAAAAAAAAATGTTTTAAATCATAGTTTCTTTACTTTTTCTTCTGAATTTTCTGTGAAAAGTTTTTCCTCTGATAACTGTGTGTTTCTAAGACCACAGCGTGTAATACTTTTAATACACATAGAAACATTGTTTACAGTGCAAGGATGAGGAGCTAGTGCAGGCACCCAGAATTACCTGGATTATGTTCCCAGCCCTTAGGCAGACTCTTCAGGACCAAACCACCACGTTTTCTAAAACATTTGGACATCACTTGAGTGGAGACCGATTATGAAGCTCAAATTTCTTAAGGTTCCTCAGTCAGTTGGAGATCTAAGTTGTATACTGAATATCTGGGGAACCACAATGATTTTGTGAAGTCTTCCAGAGACGTTTTTAACTACTTTTCTCTTTTTAAAAGTATATCAATTCCAATGTTAAATACCTTGAGACCTTGGAAACTTTAAAATGAGTATTAAACCACTCTCCAACCTTCCAGACACTAACAGTTTCACCAGGTATGGAAACAGAGCATAGCATAACTCCTTCAGTCAGTGTTTGTTTTCTGGTTGGCTTTTTTTTTTTAGTGATTCAATTTGCTAGAAATGTGACATAATTTCCAACAGTATAATGAAGAAAATTGCATACTTAATCATTATAATGATAATTTCTTTGGTGAGCTTCACTGCCTCCCTGCAGTGGAAATACTAAATAGAGGAGAAGACTTGCATGATTTCAAGAATGGCTAAATGCCAAGTATGCAAACATCTGCCGCAGCAGAAGTTGATTTTTAGTAAATTAATATTATTTCTTTGCTTTCCTTCTCCTCTCTTCTGTTTCCACACTATCACTTGTAGAACTGGGAAAGATCCGTCAGACTACTAGTTGGAAGATGATGAAGAAAAAACACAGCTGAGAATTATTATGTTTTATTTTTATATTTCTCTACAAAGTTAAAGCTTATTCTGAACTACTGCCTGAGAAATTCAAGTCTCAGTGGCAATAGTCTGTGTAGGCAACTGACAAGGTAATATACGGAATAACTAGAAATATGTTGTTAGATGTTCTGACAATAATGGTTTCTCTTGGCACCCTCTATTAAAAAGAAGATAAGATAACCATGAAAGTACTGTTGTTGAAAAAGTACTAAGCCACCGCTGCTTGTTCATTTAGCCTCCTCAGCTAGGATGTAATCTTAGCTAAAGAGCAGTACGAGCCAGTTCTGAAGAATTTGGTTCCAGGACAATAGATTCCTATTCCCAAAGATGAGTAAATGTCTTTGTGAATGAAGCTCTCTGTGCAAGGCTTGCTAGCTTTATAATTGGTCACCCCATTACAGGAGGCCTTTGATATGGTTAGTTTGTGGTTTAATAGGGGCTTCTCCTTGTTCAAAAATATATTCTGGAGCTGAGACACAGAAAATAATAGACTAAACTTGTTTTGCAGGCATCTTTCCCAGGAAACCTGCAACTAGTCCTCGTTCTGCGCCCAACGGGATTTTTTCATCGAGCTCTCTCGGACATTGCTTTCAAGTTCAACAAAGATGAGTTTAAAATGAAAGTACCTGTAAGTAATCCTTTGTTTTCACTATATTATCAGGGATTTGTTAAAGTACTTAATCTAGCCAGAGAGGATTAAGGAGAGGAAAAAAAAAAAAAAAAAAGGAGCCACCAAACCCAACAAAAAAGCCATGCTCAAAGGTATTTCCTGAATCTTGAATTAAAGGTTCCTCTTGGAAAACAGCAATGTATGGTTTATCAAGATAAAAACAACCCTGACGGAGTCCTTTATGTTGTATAATAAGCTTTGTTTTAATATGCACTGTTAAGCATGGTGCTCATGCTCATTTGCTGTTATTTAAATTTACATCATCTTCAACTGAACCAACTGTTACATTTCTTTATTCTGTAGCCGAAGGAAATAGTTCCATCACTTCTGTATTAAACTGAAATTTCTCTATCACAGGCTGAAGGATGGGGCTTAGAATCCATAATAAGGGACTTATCGCCACTTCTTGCATTTACTTTTTTTCATTGCTGCTGCAGATCATAATGCTGGGCTCCGTATCAGAACTGCAGGGTTACATTGATAAAACACAATTAACAGAAGATCTTGGTGGCACCCTGGATTACTGCCATCACAGATGGCTGTCCCGTCGCACTGTAAGTCTTCAGTTTTTGTTTTAACTTCTCAGCTTAATGAACCCGTCTTTTTTTTTTATATACGCTGTCGTTTATACAACAGATTCCAAGTGATGCAAGTTGACTTGCTCAGAGTGAGAAGATGTTCCCAATGGTACTTAGTCATCTTAGAGAGAAAAATATGAGTCATAACTTGGGAGTGGTTTTCTGAACAGTTGCCGTGAAGCAACTACAGTGTATTATTGTGTTGAGGTTTATTGGTTTTGCTAGGAGAAAGAATAAGCTCAAGTTGTAGAATAACTCCAGATTATAAAAATATGAGGAGGATACCTGATACAAGCCTAGGAAAAACATACAATTAAGGAATTAATGGTGACTGTATCTGTTGTTTGCAAAATTATGCTTTGACCGTTTTTCAGTCTCGTAATTCATCTGCTCGGGTTTGTTTTCTGAGTTATATTTTGTGTGTGTGTATATGTCTGTACATTATGCATGTGATGAGCGTGAAACATCATTAATGTTTTTTATTCCAAAAGGCTATAGAAGGTTTCGCCCAAAAGGTTAAGCAAACAGCTCAGATTCTTCAGTCCTTTGGGACTGAGCTGGCTGAAACAGAACTACCAAATGATGTGCAATCAACCAGCTCCCTTCTTGCAACACACACAGAAAAGAAGGACAAAATGAAGGTATGTAATTTTTGTGAAGACAGTATCTTCTAGTTAAACTGTGCTTTAATTTATAGCTAATAATGTTAATAGAAAATCTGGAATATGTTAATAGACAGTAATAATGCGAAACATTGAAATCTTATTGAACTTGTTTTGCTTGGTTTGATGTTAAAAATCCTTTTTGCGTTAAAAATCCTTTTTGCATTAAAAATTACATTTCTTGAGGCTGTTTACTTATGTACAAATGCATAATGATTTGTATGTGAAAACAAATTTCTTTTGTAATTAGTAGTGTGTTTAATTTGTAGTTTTGTTTGCAACAAGAAATTTGGTTGTATTTGCATACATATAGAAATATGACCTTTTGAAGAATGGACAAAAGTTCTTTCAAATTGATTTAAAGAAAACTATTTGGGGGTTTCAAAACTACATCTGAAACTTCTGAGATACTTGTAGCCTAAGGAGACACTAGAAGGCAATCTATCATGAAAATTCTGCTCAGTTACACTGGAGTCTTACAATGGTAAACATAGAAAAAGCTGACATTTAGCATTTGCTGTCTGTATTTGTCGTCAAACACTACTTTAAACAAACTATACCTGCTCTATTGCTATTAAAACAAAATCTCTTTTCCAGTTTGGTGCCTTATGAAGTCTGCTTAAAAAAAAAGCATACAACTACAGTGTGGGGGTTTTTTTGTTTTGTTTTCTAGGAGGATATCAGGTTGGCAGTAGAACAGGGAGATGATATCCTTGGAAGTATTACAAAGCCAGTTACTGAGAATCCTGAATACAAACTGAATCAAGATCAACTAGACAATCAAACAACGGTAGAAAGGTGAGAGGAGCAAAATACTGAACATACTGCTTTTTTGGTTTTGTTTTGATTTGTTTTTTACCTCTTTTACTTAATTCCATATGCATGCTTATCAAATAAGAAAATGTTACAAGTGTGAACATATAAAAAGGCACTTTCAGAAACAACTTCTCTGTTGTCAATTCTGTCCTGAGCAAAGTGATCCCCTGATGTTCATTACCAGGTCACCGGGATGTAAGGAAATAGGGGATGCAGTTTGAGTTCCATTACCAACAAAGTAATGCTGTTCTTTTTTTGCCTTTTTGTCAGATTTGGACTATATAGTTTAGCAGCTCTTCCTTATTTTAAATAATATCAGTGTCTCGCAATCCAAGGAAATTTCACTGCTGTAGGAGGGAAAATAGAAGTGAAATATCCATTGTTTTCAGTAGATTTGTGCGCTTTAAGTACTTTTGAAGTGGGAAGTTTTTTTCTTTAAACCTGCCTGAAGGAGCTTCTAACATTGCTGATAACATGTCAATGTTGTTGGTAGCCTTTAAAAGGCTACTAGGGAGTACACCATTCTTGAAGTATCTATGCGCATACTTCCTATATGCTTCCTTTGGGCATATAAGTAAGAAAAGTTTGCCTTTGCCCCCCACCTCCCATCCTCCCCCCGCCTTAAATTGTTGCCAGTTCTGAAGACATTATATCACCATAGCGCAGATGTAAATTTGCACAAAGCTATGAAAGCGTAGCTCATTTCCCCCAGGCATTATTCTGCATTCTTTTTTTGTCTGTCATTCCATGTATCTGTTACACTCAGGCTGACTTTTTTTTCCAAATAACTGTCCATTCCAATCCACAAAGTTTGGCAGAAGTCACTTTTTTTGGTTGTTGCTGCTATCAACTATCAGAAGGACAGTAAGGGTGGAGGTTGCTAATTTATCCAAAATGTTCCCACTTGATACAATATCTGAGAGAAGTTGGAAGAAACTCTGTATGTGTCTCCCCACCTTTTTTCTTATCAGTTTTAACTTGTAAATTCAGGGATCATTTCTGCGCTATTAAAGACAAAAATTCATTAAAATTTTGATGTGTGGCCTGGATGTAGCCTAAATACAGCAGAGCATGCTGTAAAAGCAAGTCCGTAGGATACCATACTGTCAAATGCAATATTAGAAGACAAGTTGAAAAGTAAAGTCCTAAGGCACTGGCCAAAATGATAGTTGAAGAAGATTCTTTTTATTGCAGTACTGCTGTACACTTAACTGTGGTATTTAAGTAGTAACACTGCTCGGAGGAGGAGCAATGACCTGCAGTTTTATTATGAGCCTTGCTCCAAGGAATGAAATGTAAGGGCAACTGGCTGGTCACAGCAGTACAAATTTTTGCCTTCATTTTTCCTTATAGCCCAAGGCTTGGGTTCCTCTGGGTCCCCGCCTGCACATATTTGCATGTTTTATTTATGTTTGCTAGCCCCAAGTTGCCATGTCCCCAGGCCAGAGCTGAGCAGTAGTATGTGCAGCAGCTAGCTTCAAATCAGCACTTGCCAATTTTTCAGAACTTAATATTTGTGTTGGGTTTCAGCTTTACATCAATGTTATTTTAGGAAACAACTCTGTGCAATACTCCCAGTTTCCTGTATCCAGTTTATTTTTTCTGGAAAATATTGCTTTGGGGAGGCTTTTTGTTTACTGTGCAAGATTGCATTGTCCCTTGAAGGTTGCACCCATAATTCTTACGGTATTTTTTTTCTAAGGCTTCTGGCTCAATTACATGAAACGGAGACTGCCTTCGATGAGTTTTGGATTAAGCATCAGCAAAAACTTGAGCAGTGTCTGCGCCTTCGGAATTTTGAACAGAATTTTAGAGAGGTGAGAACTTCTTGGTGGGAGTCAATATTTGGTAATACAGGAATGATTCGGGGAAAATATCTCTTCTTGTTTTTGCAGCTCCTGTGTGTGCTTGAAAGCTTTCTCCAGACTTTTTCTTGTACGTGTCCTTACTTGACATCCTGCTGTCTTTACTACCTTGAATACTTGCATATGGAGACATAATAGCTTCTCTTCTGCAGTCTTCTGATTTTTTTTTTTCCCCCACAGGCCCAGCAGTGTATAAGCCTTCAAAAACTCCTTTGAAACCTGTTCTCCACCACAGAAGCATAATATGCTGGCTGTAAACCTTTCATCTTGCCAATAGGCTCTCTTATGGAACCAAGACTTACCTAAACCTTCTGGCTGAAATTTTATAAAACAGTCTCCAACACTGTGGGTGGGAAGTTGCAACTGCACTGTTAGAAACTGGGTGGAGGCTGAACCAAATTTTTTACAGCCAGTTTCTGATCTCATGTTAGTTTAACTCATATGCTCGATGGCACCTACTGTCCCTTTACGCTGGTGTAGCTGATCTCAGAGCACAGCCCCTGTGTCTCCATGAGAGAAAACCCTCGTATAAGTGTTTGTGTGTCTGTCTGTCTGTCTGTCTCTCAACCAGTTGTTAGGGTGAGGACCTCTCTCATGTTTTGATGTTTATGTTAATGTGGCTTTGTATTATTGTCACCTGGTAAACACAAGATCAAAGATATTTCCTGAGCACTGGTTTTCCTGCATTTTTGTTCAGTACCAGGAAACAGGATTACTTCACTGCCTTTTCTTTGTATTTGTTTTCATTTTGAATTGGGAGTAAAGATAGACCAAAAAAAAGTGTTTTGTCTCTGTGTCCCAGTAACCCCATAATGGAAATGGGGTTTTCCCATTTGCAAAAAAAAAAAAAAATCACCTGACTGGAAATAGTGGCTGTCAGCTATTTAACGGGTGGGTCTCTGGAGATGTGGAATTGTCTTCATTGATGCATAGCTGTGTCTCGTTTCAGGTCAAAGCAGCTTTGGATATTGTGTTTGAGAGGTTGTCTGCTTTCACAGATGTGGGAAACAGCTGTTCTCATGCGGAGCACATATTGAAAGATCTTGTCAGCTTTGAAGAAAAATCATGTGTAAGAGCTCT
Organism: Caloenas nicobarica; assembly: GCF_036013445.1. Lineage (NCBI taxonomy): Eukaryota > Metazoa > Chordata > Aves > Columbiformes > Columbidae > Caloenas > Caloenas nicobarica. The sequence goes on along the minus strand of NC_088245.1, from coordinate 152,284,437 downwards.
GCAAGTCTCCTTAATTTCTAGTATGACAATGCATGTGTGGAGGGGAACAGTATTTGGTTATTGATGAGTATATTTTCTGAGCAGAGCTTAGGCTGACAACAGGGCAGAATCAGTGTCTCAAGTAACGTGCAGAAGGAATTTGGAATAAAGTCTTTAAACATTAAGACGGCCCAGTTCTTGGGCATCCCTCAAGAAAGAGCAGAGTGACCAGTCACAAAGTTGGTGTGATGGGTTCGTGGAAGAAGCCCATGAAGTGTCTACATAGCCAAGTTCTACCCTTAGCAATTAACGGGCCACTTCCACTTCTATTAAAGCCACTTATTTCATTAAATCACAGAAATGAGAAGGCTGTGTATTGAATGTAAAATATGTTAAAAGATGACCAACAGAAACATATGCTCTGAACAATGTAGAAATGGAACTTTATTATATTCTGTGCTTCACAATAACATATATAGCTCTATAAGCGAGGTCATTGCTCTTGAGATTGAGGTGGGTTCAGATTGCTGCTGTACTCCCAATTGCATACATACACACTCAAACACACTGCTGAATATCTAAGGCATAGAAGGACTAATAGTGGTTCCCCCAAGAGGCCATATGATTAAACTCCTTAATGTTTCTGAAGTATTTTGATACAATAAAGAAGGAGGCATAACAGTTCTTGGGCATCTGGGAAGACAGGAAATCACTTTGATTTATTAAGTGAGGCAGCTGTAAACTAAAGATGTATTCTATATCAACATGTGTATTTTACTGCATAAAAACAAATGATATAATTTTTAACTTTTTTTCACTGATGTTGATCCAAGGAAAGATGTACCTAAATCAGTGTTTGATTTCTTAGGAAACTGTAGCAAAAGCCAGAATGCTAGCCTCAGAGGGTGATGCTTTTATTCAAAGCAATCATTATGCCGTGGACTCCATTATTCCAAAATGCAGTGAACTTCTTCATCTCTGTGATGCCTTTACTACTGAGACAGAACGGAGGAGGAATCTTCTTAACAAATCTCTAGAACTGCATGGCTTACTAGAAAAGGTAAATTTTTTGTAGAACAGTTCTGTTTTCTGTCTTGTTTACTAAAACCTCAGTCAACCAGTTGTCATAATGGCAGGTAAAAATATCCATGTGTGCTGGAAGTTTTCTCCTTAAATAGCTGAATACATCACAAGTAGAGGTACAGAATGTTATAGACTTCTTAGTGTTTGCTGTGGACCTTGGTGCATTCTAAGCCTATTCTTCTCTCTGTTTCTAGTCCATGAAGTGGTGCGATGAAGGGATTTATCTGCTGGCTTCACAGCCGGTAGATAAGTGTCAGTCTCAGGATGGTGCAGAATCAGCATTACAGGAGATTGAGAAATTCCTGGACACTGGTGTGGGCAATAAAATCAAGGAGTTGAATAAAATTTACAGAGAGTATGCACACATCCTCAACGAGGATCTAAAGGTACCAGAAGATGTTTATGTGTATCTATGTGTTCGTTTGTTAATTTTAGAGTTGCTCTCTTGCATGGCTATTGATAAAGCTAAGTAATCAGTACTAGAAGTTATACCTGGAACTGGAAAGCCAACACATTTGGCTACCTGAGGTGCTAGTCCTGCCATATCTCCAGATAAGCATCAAGGGCTTCAGAGTCTTTTAATAACTACTTCAATTTTTCATATAGTAGGATTCCTTTAAAAAAAAAAAAATCTCCCAAGGGAGTATTTGAAATATCTTTTTCATGTCGCAAAAATGTGCCTGTCCTTGATATTTGTATGAGTTCTGCTTTGTAACTGCTGGTTTTTAGAACTTAAGAATATGTCCCTTTTCCTCTTGGTTGATCTCTTCATATAACAGAACCATTAGACACTGTCAAGAAAACTTTCCCTATTTTTTTTTTTTAATTGAAACCTGAACCCCACTGGTTTCTCTACAGCAAGCACACAAAATGTTTTATGAAGTGATGTTCCAATTTTCCAGTGTAGTAAATGACTGTAAATTATGCGTTGTTAGGAGTGAAGAGTAGGTTAATATTTTTATACGTGGTATAAAAGCAATCACAATCTCAAATCAACATGCAATAAATGGCAGCAGAGCTTGTTGATAGGTCTCTGACGGGGCGCCTTTTTTTTTTTTTTCCATTTCTGTGGCGATAATAGGAGCATGTGCAAAAGGTTTTCCAGAAGCAAGAAAGTATGGAAGAAATGTTTCAAAAAAGACAAGTAAGTCTTAAGAAACTGGCAGCTAAGCAGACACGTCCTGTTCAGCCAGTTGCACCAAGACCTGAAGCCTTTATAAAATCTCCTTGTACATCTCCAGGTAAGTACCTATAGTAGCCTTTAACTATTTTTTTGCGCTATGCTGAGAAACATAAAGAAACTTTCAGCTGTAGTTTGTGGTTGCACAAACATCTGTGTGAGATCCGCTCGCGTTCTGACTGCTGTTTGGTTCTGTTTTACATGCTTAGGTCTTCAAAGAGAATTCGTATCCAACTCAGAAAGCAGTGCACTTCGGAGGGTAAACTACAGAAGAGGAAAGGTAATTTTTATCTTTGCAGTTTTTGTGCACCTACTGCTTAAGAAAGTCATAATACAGTGAAATATTCAGGAACCTCAAGAAGAATGTGGCAATTCCACTGAAAAAGTGATGGCATTGCCCCTATCGAAGTAACTCTGGTGAAGCAGCGGTGTGGTTTAAATAAAGGCTGCTTTGTTGCTGGACTGGGTATGAGGGAAGGTAAAGTAAATAGTTGCCTATATTAGGAAAAATGTTAGGGGCAGCAAAATATAAATTCTATGAACAGGAAATATTTATTATTTGCCAATAGTAATTGGCTACTCTTAAAACTGGTGAAAGTGAATAGGTAGTTGTCGTTGGCTCCAAGACAGCTTCACCTGACCTAATGGGTTGCCATTCCCAAGCGGGGATGGTCTTCCTGCCCCGCCTCTCGCAAGGGAAGGAACCTGACGGCAGCAACAGAAACCAGTAGTTTCCCACTGGGTTGGAGAGTTGAATCAACTCAGCGAAGGTTCAGCAAGAGACAATGCGAGGAGGAAGCCAGGACCACATGCCCAGGAGCAACAACAGTTGGAGAAAAGGGTTGTTTCAAGGGGGGACTGAAAGCAGAACCTCTTGTGTGTTTTTCAGCAAGCCATGATTAGGTCAGCCATTACAGTTGAAGTTATAAGAGTGAACTTCTGTGTCTGGTTAGAAAGTTACCGGAAGGTTAGCACAGTACCTCATTTTTAGCTTGGAAAACAAGCTAAGTCCAGTGTTGCCTCCAAGGTTATGCTGATGCTCTGATGTTGTCTTCCTGGAAAGGGGCCTCCAACCACCGTCTCTTCTAAACTGGCCTTTCATGGAGAACTCCCTGTGTATAAATGTTCTTGTCTACTTCAAGACCTTCAGGTTGACTTGGATTTTTTTGCGGCGTTCTTGCAAATCGCCTTCATTTTTAATGGAGTAGTCTTCCCTGTGAAAACACATGCAAGTAGAGTTGAATGCAAAGCTCCGAATTTTAAAGTGTTTTTCCCTCATCTGTGATGCTGTGATGATTTTGCTGTTGTTGTTGTTTGTTTCCTTCTTTTAGAGTGAAATGACTGAACTCCATCAAAGTAGAGGAGGATCTACAATGGATGGTGAAGAAAATCTAGCTGTGTTACGGCAGTAAGTATATTTTGATAAACAAAAAATGCTTTTTCTCTGATTTGTTTCCAGCAAAGTCTGAGTTTGGCTAAGGATTTATTAAGTATGCTTCTCTGAATTAAGCAGTGCTCAGTGCTTTTTGAAATGCCGTGGATACGCTCTGTATGCAGAGGAAGATATTTCAGTCTGTCTGCAGCATTATTTATGGTTTATATAGTACCAGACTTCAGCTTTCCTGCAGCAAGGTGATGCTGTGGCAGGATAACTACGTATTTGCATTTCAGAGATGACACAGTTTCAAGTAATAAGTAAGCCTCCTATGAATCTACTGGAGGTTTTGATCTCCATGCTTCAGAAGACTGTCCTTTTGTATGACTTTCTTTAGTTCCTGTTTTGATAAATGTTAAGAAAAATCACTCTCGTATATAAAAACTAATCAGCATCACTTATATTAAAAAAATTACTTAGTACCACCTGCAATGTGTGTATCAGAGCTTGCATTTCTGCCTGTAAACTGGATACTTCTGCTGTCTCTTCACTGTTACAACCATGTGTTAAATGGTAGAAAATCACAAGGGAGAAGGGATCAGGGGGAAGCATGCTTGCTTGACCATTAGGGAAATTAAACTTAAAGCAGCATTGTGACATTTAAAGTGTGCCCTAAATGCCTCTAATTTAAAATGACCAGTATAACTTTAAGTCTGTGTTTGATACTCCTATGTACCTCTAACTCCAGCTCCTGTAATATTTGTGAACACAACATAACCAGATTTTGTGTGTACAATGATAAAATGCTTCACTTCCACAGTTCAGTTACTACAGTGTTTAAAATGCTAGATTTTACTTTTTTCTTGTTTAAACACAGTTTCAAAGATTTTTAAATGTTTTAAAAATACATCCTTCTCAATAAGGATATATAAACTGTTGACAGAAATATCTGTGAAATATCACATTTTCCATTACCTCGAAATTGTTTTCTTATTGTCTGAAGTAAAGCATAAAGACAGAAGTTAACGTTGTCTCATTAATTTGCTTAAGTGAGTAGGCCTGCCTTAATTGGCATTTTTTGTCTACAGGCACGTGATTAATGAACTTATTGAGACTGAACGAGCATATGTGGAAGAGCTTCTCTGCGTTCTTGAGGTAAAGATCAAGTTTCACTGTGGTTATTAGTGATGCTATTTCTCTCTTCCATTTCATAGATGCTTTTCTGCTTTCCTTATTGCTGTAATACCTCTTCTTGTCCCATCAAGCATTATGATTCTTATATCTCTTGTCTCTCATCATGTTTTCACAGAGGCAGGAATGTGCAATTTTTTTTCTAGAAAATATTCATGCAACTAGAAAACACAAATTGAGCAGAAAATAAGACGTGTGAGATTTGTAATGATGATTAATTCCTGCATAAGTTCATTCCAGAGTCTTGGGTCAGCTCCAGGAAGGCCGTGTGTCACACAGGAATCTGAATCTGCATTGAGAGAATTGTGTGTCAGAGGAGAAAACTTGTTTCTTGCATCCCTTTTTGCATACCTTTAAGTGATCTTCCAAATGTCTTGGGTGCAACTGTGGCAACAGAGTGCATTGTAATAATTCTATCTTGATTCAAAATTGTAAAGGAAACAGACCTGTTCCCTTTGCTCCATGCTTGCAGAGGCACAATTACAATACTGCTGAGTTGCTTGTAGAAACATGCTGCAGTATTCTGTGTGGTTCCGCAAGTTTGTTAAGTCTTAGAATCATAGGGACATCTTGGTTGGAAGAGACCCTCAGGATCATCGAGTCCAACCATAATCTCACTCTAGCACTAAACCATGTCCCTAAGAACCTCGTCTAAATGCCTTTTAAACACCTCCAGGGATGGTGACTCCACCACTTCCCTGGGGAGCCTGTTCCAATGCCTGACATCCCTTTCTGTGAAGAATTTTTTCCTAATATCCGTATTTCCTAACATCTTCAGACATGGGTATGTCATTTTGTTGTAGTCCATTTTGACTGTAGAAGATGAAGTTGCAGATAAATGAAGTTGAATTATTTTAGTCACGATGAATTGGAATTGAGCCAAGTGGGTACTCCTGGTGTTCATTCCAATGTTCAGCTCCTAAATTGGAGCTGTCTTTAAGTTATGTCTTTAAGTATGAGGGTTTTGAACTCTGATCTTTCTTTAGCCTAGTTTGTGCTCAGCTTCCCATAGCATTTATGGCCTGGGTCCAGTCCAAGTGCTGGGAAGTGTTGATGACAGTAGGATGGTTGCATCTGAGGTGTGGTAATAAAGCAAGGTGGGTCTGGAGTGGACCTAAGGATCACTTTCTTCTCTGCTTTTGTGTGCAATGCTATCTGTACAGTTCTGTTCATAAAATCAAGACTTCAATAGCTGGAGGATTTTTGGTTCTTATTACTGCTACTCCTTTGGTGTTACTCTTGCTTTGCATAGAGTTTAGTGCAGCCCTTGTCTTGCTAGGCCAAGCTTTGTTGGTTTTATGCCAATGCGATAGACTCTCCGGTACTCTGACTGTGCCAGGCACACTTCTCTGTGCCTCCTTCTAGTTTGGGATTCATTTCTCTCTAACTTGAGTGACTGGGACTGCCAGCAGTAATTCTGGATCAGATCCTTGCTGAGGTATCGTTCAATGGCAGTCTTCCAGCTTTCGAGTAATTCTAGTTATTAATCCATAGTTCTTGCCATTCTCCCAATGCCTTTGTTTCTCCTATTCTATAAGTCTTTCCATTCTTCCAGGAAAATAACCTGATACTCGTTTGTGTGAGCAGTGTCTCCTATTATTATGTCATACTTTGTCATGCATTTTCTCTCTGCCAAGAATTCAAATAGAAAAAAACAAGGTAGTTCCCAAGATTGATTACTGGGAAACTGCTATAGCTGCTTTTATCTGAGTGTAATAGTTTTCCTTTTATTAATAACCATGTTCATCTGACTTTAGTCTGGGAAATCCAGTCTTTTTTATTGGGGAAAATTATTCGTCTAGTGTATTTTTATGTATCGTATTTGACTCCTTTTTCCATTTACTTCAATGCTTTTGGAACAGCTTTCAAATGGAAGACAAAGCAAAGCCGTATATATTCTTAAATTAGGATTAAATGATCCCTGTGACTGCAAGGAGTAGCTTTCTATCACCTTTCATAAACCACAGGTACTGCATAGGTAGTAAGACATGAAGGGTTTTTATAATAAATTTTTTAAATCAGTACTGCATCAGCCTGAAGGGGGAGGAGGGGAGGCAGTGAAGTGTCAAAAGCTTTTTGTCAATTTGTGGGTTTCAGGCTTTTGTTCTTTCAGAATCCCAAAGTACTGAGCTCTATCAGGTTTGTTTTCACCTCGGCTGGGTTAGGTACCCCTTCTTTATGCCACTGCCGGCTTTGCTGCTGTGTTCAGCATCATCTTTATTTCAAGTGGAAATGAATCATTCATTCTCTTAACTGCACCTAAACTGCATGGTGGCTGCAGTTCTTCTTCCCTGTTAATTTAAACTCAGTTTTATGTAAATTATTTTTATCTTCTTTTAAGGCTGTATGACTTTTTTCCCTCTTTCAGAGGGAGAGGTTTTGGGGGGGGAGATATGGAAGAGAGACAATGGTTGGCTATCTATGAGCTCTAGCATCTTTCCCTTTACCATTATTTTTTCCTTTTTTTGTGGTATTTGAGAAAAAAATACCCAGATTTTTAAAGGATTGGTTTTAATTTTAAAAAAGTCTCATCACTGTTCTATCAAAATCCTTAATTTTTTCAGACTAGCTGGCTTTACCAGCTAGTTCTTCTAGTTTTTGTAGTTTGGACAACACTTTGAAATTGAAAATCTTGGTTGTTGGTGCATTTTTGCTTATCCTTTCATTTAATTCGTCAGTTTGTTATAATTCAGTGCAGTTTATTATAACCAATGTCACTAATGAAGTGACCACCTTGTCCATGATAATTTTAAACGGTGCCTGTACACTAAGAAATCTGCTTACATTAGGAAATTACAGTAAGAAATCTGTTAACAATACAGGTACTAGAGCATTCTTGCAGTTTTTCTGGTTGGTTGGAGGTGTTTTGTTTGTATTTGGGGTTTGGAGGGAGAGTTGTTTCGTGGTTTTGGTTTTTAATGTTTCGGGAGATCACTTCATTGCAGGTTAGTGACCTTGGGACCAGAGGAGAACAGAGCTGGGCTTAAAGCCAGATACACATACACAAGAGCATGTGGCCTTATATGACAAATGGGAGATGTCAGAATCTGAAGTAATGCCTTTTGGTACCAAAGCTAATGAAAATGTCTTAAAGAAAGAATTTGCAGCTTAATGGTTCCTGTTACCTACAGAAATAACTGCAGTCAGCTTGTTCCCTCACACCAACAGCTAAGACTAGCATGAGGTTTTGCGTGTGTACTGAAGTTGTGGCTTCAAACTCAGGTGTGTGAAGTCTGACAGAAAAAGTATGAGCTATAATTTGTAAACAGCATGGGAATACATAGCCTTTGCTATGTGGAAATGATTGCTAGCTTTGTTTCAACCTTGCTTAACTAAAATTGCAGTAATTATTCAAGCATCTTTCTAAAGACTATAGGTGTGTCTTACTGGACTGATGAAAAAAACCAGAATTTGTATACTTATTTCGTGATTAATGAGCTCTTTTTTTGCTGTCTATCAGGCTGCAGGCAGACTGCCTTGTCAGAGAGAGATAAGTACTGCAAGTCAAGGGAGATATTCAGCGTGCCTCTCTCTTGTGTTGCAGGGGTACGCTGCAGAGATGGACAACCCCTTAATGGCTCATCTTATTTCGCCAGAACTCCAAAATAAGAAGGATATCTTGTTTGGGAATATGGAAGAAATTTATCACTTTCACAACAGGTGAGGATTTGCATTCAGATATAAAAATAGCATTTTGATGGGATTCTTTACTCCTCCTTTTAGTCTGATTTAAATTGCTAAAAGATCCTTACTGAGTCCCACTTGGCTATCTGACAAGTCAAAATTCATATTGCATAGAAGAGGAGAAACAAAGTGTCTGTAAAAGGTGAGCAAAGCCGTGTGAAATGTTATTCAAGTCTTTGCAGTACACAGGTAGAATTTTGCATCGTGGTCCTCTTCCTGAAGGAAGGTATTGGGATCTGGTTATAAGCTAATTAAAGCAAGGGGTTTTTTAAGTTTTGGGGTTTCTTTTATTTTTTTATGAAGTTTTATGTGGAAAGTAAATTATAGTTCTAAACCACAAATTCTCATCTCTTAAAGCTGGTTGAGGCAGCTTAATTTTATACTTGAGTGACCTGTCTCTGCAGTTTGAATCCTTGCTGCTAGAGAGGTATTTCTTCACAAGACAATATTTAAAGAGAAGTATTTTCAAGTTAAGCATATTAAATAGTTGTTTCTTATTCAGGCAAAACTAGACTTAAGTTTTGCCACTGATTTTTTTGGGGTGGGTTTTTTTTTTGCTTTGGGAAGTGGGGTTTGGTTGGTTGGTTTGCTTTGTGGTGTTTGGTAGTATTTGGAAAGAAAAACCAAACACTTTAAACTGTACAAATCCTGCTGCTGAATACATAAGGCAGGGAAAGAAAGTCCTCCTTCCTTCCCCAATCTTATATTCGATTTCAGTTGTAGCAACAGTAAGCTAAAAGAAGTTGGTCAGAATGTTTGCTTTAATTTGCTATCCCTTTTTAAGTACATGATCTAGAAGAGTTTTGTTTCATTTTGATGTACAGTGTTACAACTCTGTTTCTAAAAGTTTAGAAAACAAATTGCAAGAATATGAACATTTACTACAACTGTCTTAATATGCGCTCTAAGGAAAATTTTCTTCCTTGTAGAATATTCTTGAGAGAACTAGAAAACTACATAGAATACCCAGAACTAGTAGGACGGTGCTTTCTGGAACAGGTACGCATCATCTTTTGCTGGCATTTCATTCATAAGCCCCTGTAAGACTGCAACATATGAGAGTGTTTTTCATGTGGTAATTGCCACCACATCCCCTTCGTTTGTCTTGGACAGGTAGCAGGTTGAGAATGTAGATGTTAATTGAGGGCTAGGGCTGTTTTCTGCTGTGAGGGGTAATTAATTTTGTTAGAAAGAGCTATTACCTTGTTGAAAGAAAACTGCTTATTAAAGTGGCAGTTAAGAAAACATGAAGAAGAATCACGTGCTGCATCATTTCACGTCACTATAAATGATTGGCTTACTTCGTTAGTTTGTGGTTTTTTTGGTTGGTTTTTTACTGGATTTTGTTGTTGTTTTCTGTTTTCTTTAAAGGGTACACCTCAACAGAGTAAGTTCAAAATATTTTTATTCTGAAAATAGAAAGCTATGATGGAATTAAATTTCTTTTAATCTGGGATTATTTATACATTGAGTCTCACCTGTAGCATACCAAAGGCTAAATGGGAAGCTGTTTATGGAAATCAAGCTCCTGTTGTTGCTGCGTATTGATGCTCTAAAACTTCTGGGAGGAGCCATCCCTCTCCCTCCTGCTTACTGACTACATCCATGGGGATGCTGTTTTCTAAAACTGAGGGACCGAGGTGCTTCTGGGCTTGATTTCCTGCCTAGTCTTTCCTTTATATCTATAGTTACTGTGACATTTTCAACAGTTTTATTTCCTTTTGCTTTCAGCAAGTGCTGAAGTCATGCTATTTAGTTGCTGAAGTGATATGGGGCAACAAACTGCTTGGTCTACATTAGTGCAACTCACAGTGAAAAACACATTCATAAAAAGGCGATGTGTAAAAAAAAAAAAAAAAAAAAAAGGGTGAAGACTTTTAAATAAGTTGCACAGAAGGACTCATGTTTGGGTATTCATAGAAGTATTTTTCATACTGTAATAGAAATATATCTGTAAACATAATATATGCTTCTTGATAAGGTGCTTAACATTCAACTAGACACAAAAATTGACAGGAATGTTTTATTCTGATGTTCCAAGTACAAAATTAGTAGCCATTACAAAATGAATTACTTTTAATAATTGGTTTTTTTGTTTGGGATGCCTCAAGGAATTGCATTTTTGGTTTTGTTGTTGTTTTTTCTCAGCCTTATTGATTATGAAAAAAATTCCAGTGAACTTTGTCCATTGAAGCCACAAGAATTTATTAATTTTTTGCTCGTCTCCTCAATTTCAGATGGAAGATTTCCAGATTTATGAAAAATACTGCCAAAATAAACCTCGATCTGAAAGTTTGTGGAGGCAGTTTTCAGATTCTGCATTCTTTCAGGTATGCTTGCTTGAGGCTCTAAAATATTTGTGGGACGGGTTTTGTTGTTTGTTTTGGATTTTTTTTTTTTTAAAGTTCATTGTTTATGTCAAGAACAAATAATAGAAATACTGATGATCGTGCTGATGAAATCCAACATTGATTACAGGAATGTCAAAGAAAACTCGATCACAAGCTCAGTTTGGACTCATACTTGCTGAAACCTGTGCAAAGAATAACCAAATACCAATTATTGCTAAAGGTATGTGTTAATAGACTATAACACTAAGTATAGTTTGTGCATTTGTTTTTTTTAAATGCTGGTTCTCTCATCCCACTGGAGGGAAACCAGCCTAAAAGTCAGTGGACAGATGTATAAATCAAAACAGATAAATCCCAGTCTGTCAACTTTCATCTTCGTTCCTTCCTCTTCCAGCCAAAAAGCTGCTGGTATACAGTCAAATGTTACCACAGAGACACACTTTGTAACTTATTTTGTCCTTATGTTTCTGCTGAAGAGAAGAATGAAAAGTTGATCATGGGAAACAGAAGGACCAAGAAACCTTTGCAACAAAGAAAAGAAAGCATCTGAAGTCCTTGTTACTTGCCATTATAAACACACTATACTGAGAGCTAAATGAGAGCAATATACTATTATAAATTTTAAAATTAATGTCTAAGTTTTGGCCATGTTTGAAGCTGTCTTGTTTTTAAGAAACATTTCCCACATAGACACATATTTCAACAATTTCATGTAACAGTAGTGTAAAAAAATTACCTTGGACCAAGTTTACTCGAGTTAAAATTGATTTAAACTGCTTTTAAAGAATTAGTTGTGTTTGGTTTGCATGTAGAGAGGAATATTCGAAAGGTTTTCAATTTAAACTATCTTTAGTTCCTGCAGTCCATGAGTAAATGCTGCTTTTCATCCCATGAAATCTGGGGGATGCTACATGAATTCGCAGCTACATTTATCTGAATCAAACTGGAAGATGCGGCTTCACCAATAAGCCCTTTGGAGAAGGGATTCCTTTTAAAACGTGTAGATAATGCTCAGTGCAGTAAGTTTAAGTCTGTTAGCCTGTAACTAGTATCCCCGGCCTCAGCATAATTCAAATAAGAAATGAAATTTACCTATGTGTTTACATTTTTTCGTTTCTAAAATATAAGAAATTTTAAAAGTAACACATTTGTTTTGGTTTGGATTTTGCTTTTTTTTTTTTTTAGCAATTATGATGAAAAATATTTGTAGATTTAGTCTTGTAAAATTCTTAGGTTAGTGCTTATAAAACATTTAGATGAATGAAATATATTTGGCTAATCAGCAGCAGAGATGAGAAGTAAAAGTTCAGGGTCTTCTGAGTTCCAGACAGTATTTAACCCTCTAGATTATATGGTTTAAAAGTTTGCTGGATAACTTGAAAAATTTAAATTCAGTGTTAAAATGTGAAGGTTCTCTAGTTATTGCAGTTTGAAAACTTAAGTGTGGTGTCATTCTCTGCCCATTCAGGAAATGCTGAAGTACAGTAAGAACTGCGAAGGAGCTGAAGATCTTCAGGAGGCATTAACTTCTATACTGGGTATTCTCAAAGCAGTTAATGATTCTATGCACCAGATAGCCATTACAGGCTACGATGTGAGTAACAGTATTTTCACTTATTTTTAAATTTATTTTAGTTTATTTCTTAGATAAATGTACAGAATACCCCCTACTGTGTATTCATGATGAGAATGTTTTACAAAAGGTGCCTTTAGACTGAGTTGTGTAATGATAGTAACTGAAAATAGATCTCTATGCTCTTCATGAGTTTTTCTGCTGCTCCATCTACCCACATTTTCTTCTTTTGATCTACTTGACACCAAGTTAGAAACAGAAGATCGTAATGAAAAGTCTGGTTTAGGCTACTGCCAAATGGGAGTCACTACTATCCTCGTATAAAACTGCACCCAAACCTTCCAGTTAAAAAAAGCAACAATTTAAGGAGCTTTGGAGCAGAGTTTTGAAAAAAAACAAATAAGTTTGTGTCTACCCATCTCTCTACGTGTAGATCTCTGTATCTTTGGTACTGGTACTCTTGACTGTAAAATCCTGCCTGAACAGTATTGGAGAGAGAGAAAATCGCATGTAAAAAATCTAGCACTGACTTTATTTTTATTACATTTCCAAACCCAACATAAGCACTGATGTGAGTGATTACCTGGAACAAGAGAACTTGTAAAGACCTGTTCAGAGCATGTGCTTTACTCTAATGTTATCTCTTTGTAGTTATAAATATGTTTTGTTGTTGTTGTTCCAGGGAAACCTGAATGAGCTGGGCAAGCTTTTAATGCAGGGATCCTTCAATGTCTGGACTGATCATAAAAAGGGTCACTCAAAAGTGAAGGATTTGGCACGCTTCAAGCCAATGCAGCGACACCTCTTCCTCCATGAGAAAGCAGTGCTGTTCTGTAAAAAACGAGAAGAAAATGGAGAGGGATATGAGAAAGCACCTTCTTACAGCTACAAACACTCCTTAAATGTAAGACCCCAAGCAGCCCAGTAACGTCAAGGTCCTGAGGGTTTATCGTGCTGTAATACAGCACTCTAGGGTTTTTTTTCAGTGAAGGTGTGTTATAGTTTTGCATTGGGAACTTCAGCCTTTCAGAGAAACCTAACTGGTCCTGCAGGTCTGTGTCACTTTGTGTCGCTGTCAGAGAGCCAGGGTAGAGGAAAATGATCGTTTGAGAAAATCCAAACCATACTAGTCAAGTAGAATGGCAGTTGCACTAATCAAAATGTAATAATGAGTTAATAAAAATCAAAATATAATTATCAAAATGTAATAATGAGTAGAGCAGGGTAGTATAAAATAGATGCAAGATTTGGTGGTCCGGATTTTATAAGGTACATCTGGTGGGTCAGTCTCAGTTTAATGTACCTAAACCTTTCTTCCCTCTGAGGTAGCCGAGCTGGCACAAAATACTAAAAGTCTTACATCCAACATGCCAATCATGTGTTATTATTCTTTTCCTTGAGTAAGAAGCCAAATGTAGTTTTCCTTTTCAAAAATAGAGTACCAAAGAATACCAGTGGCCGCCTGCTTCCATTGTTATTGTAATTGCAATTTGGTAGGTCAGCTTCTGTTCTCTTTGCTTCCAGATGGCAGCAGTTGGAATAACAGAAAATGTCAAAGGTGATGCAAAAAAATTTGAAATCTGGTATAATGCAAGGGAAGAAGTTTACATTATACAGGTAAATAACATGTCACTACATGTAAAAAAAAAAAAAAAAAAAGAAAGAGAGAAAAGGGCTGGAGAGGAGAGTCTTAACCCTATGAATATCTGGAGGGTTTTTTCCTCTGTTATATCACTAATAGGCAGCGATAACGAAATGTAGAAAGAAAGGAGGAAAAAAAAAAGCAATACTACGAGATAAATTCATAAGGTAGTTTACATAGTTTCTTTATATATTTCAATTGCACAGTCTTCTGGGGGGAAAAAAATAATCACGTTTTACAATAAAGAGGTTATTGTGTACACCGTTACTATTGCAGTGGATGGCTGGGGAGCTGGGATCTCACTATAGCATGTCCGCAGCCTCTGCCTCAGTGTGTTCCAGTTGTCACCACTAGTTCCTTTCCACTGAAGGACTAAAGAGGGAGCTCTGCCTGTCCCTCTTGAAGGATTGGTGTGAGGCTGTGCTTTGGCATGCAACTCTTTGTGTAATAACTATTCTGTGCTTGATGGCTGATCGTGTTTATTTTCGAGTAGGCACCAACCCCTGAAGTTAAAGCTACTTGGGTAAATGAAATCAGAAAAGTGCTGACAAGTCAGCTGCAGGCATGCAGAGGTAAAATATTTTGGATATATATACATGGTATTTAATGTCTTTTCTCTTTGAACTTCAGAGCCTGCCCTGTATATCTGTGTAGGACTGTAGAAATGAAAAGCTGAAAACACAAATCAGTGTTAATAATTCTTTTTCTTTCCTCCATTACAGAGGCCAGTCAGCACAGGACATTAGAACAAACACAGAGTTTACCTCTACCAGGGTCATCTTGTTCGAGGTAAGCAAGTATGTTGTCAAATTAGCCTGGCTGTCTTGTAAAAATGCTAACACATCTAGTTTGCAGTTCTTCATTACACCTATCCCTTAATACTGCCCCTTGTATTTTAGGGTTTTTTTTAGGTCTCTTTGTATTACAAAGCTGTAAAGTTTGGGATTGATACATCTCCAGAACCATTAAACTGAGCACCAGTGGCCTGGGCTTTGCTAGTTGATAGAGAGCAACACAGAATAGTCATTTTCTGCACCAGCCAAAATCCTGCTGGGATTATGTGTCTGTTGAACAGCTAATTATATACTTTACAGCCCAGATAACAGAGTTGTGTGGCAGCTTTTTCCTTCCTTCCCTGTTCTTTTCCTTCACCTGGATTATTTTTTTCTTTCTTTTCCAATGTCAAGTTACTTTCCTTTTTGTCTCTTCTCTGTCTCTTGTTCTTTTCCTACTTTTTTTAACTAAGAGATGCATTGATTCCTGTAGAGTCCCAACTTCCGAATCCAGCTTTTTCTATTTTCCTCGTTTTTATTCTTCACCCTACCAATGTGTATATTCTTCTGCTCCCATCTGCTGTTCTGCCCTTGTCTGACACTCTTTTTAATCCTCTGCCTCTTACTATTTTTTCATTATGTATGTATGTGCACCATAAGCCCATGTGTTCATATCTTCAGTCATTCCAAGACGGTGTGTGCTTGAATATGTATCAGTAGCTCTCTGCCCTGCATGTTTTATGCATCTACTGTCACTCAGGGAGAACTTTCCACATGGATAGTATTTGTGGGATATCTTTCTGCATTCCATTCCCAATCAGAGGTGTGATGTGAATCCAGCTGCAAGATCCAACCTGTGTTCTTTTTTCATCCCTTACCAGTTCCTGTGTTAAGAGCTTCTGAGGGGCAGAGTTTATTCCTGTTTGTTTGTTTGTTTCTTTTTGTCCTTAGTATGTTCAGGAGGAAACTGTCAGCACAGAATGTGTGCTTGTAGGTGAGAGTGAGTGGAAGTTGTCCGGAGCTGTCTTTTCAGTAGCTCCCACTGCCATAGTACATGTGGTTGCAGTCACCTAGGGGAGTCTTTCTCCTTTATATGTGCTCATGGTCTTCCTATGCACAGTCACCAATGACTTCTTCAGTCCTGGAAGGTATGGTCTGGGAAGTGGCTAAGAAATGGTTTCCAGCCCGTATATCTGTATGTAAAAGGCAGCCCGGGACTAAATGTCATCACCCATGTTCAGATCCAAATTTGCTGGATATAGATTGATTGTCTTAATTTCCTTCCAATAAGCAGCCCTTCACGGAACCACATCAGAAACACCAGAAAAATGGAGGAGAAAAAAGCTGATCTCACAAGTCTAGAAGGTTATGGCACCACAGTAGCACAAAAGTACCCTGAGAAAGTCAAAGGTGAGTTGACACGTATGCATTGCTGTCTTTAATTGCAAAGAGCATGCCAGCGCTGCACGTGCACCAGCAGATCCACCGGCAAAGTAGCCCTGGTAGTGCAGGGAAACGCAGCATTACGCCTGACCGAGCAGGGCTTGGCTACTTTCAGCCCTCAGACAGCACACCCACAAAGTGCTGCCCACGCTGCACCAGTGTGCCAGTCTCATCCGCCCTTAGTTGGGGTTTCTGTGCCCCACTATGTGGTGCGGACAGGCCCAAAGCCACTTTGAATGAAAAGTAGCCAAAAGGAACTGGGAGCTATGCATTATGAGGTCTGAGTTTGCAGCAGGTCGTCTCTTCGAGCTGCCCAGCTTCTCGGGATTCTCTTCCTCTGGATAAATTTCTCAGCATTACCTGTTCTGAAGAGTTCTGTGGGTTTTTTTCTCTTTAATTTTGGTTCCCATCATGGAGATTACTTACTGAACCAGTGGCAGTACAGGCCCGTGCACAGTGAGAAGATCTGGCCACTTGAGTTCTTCTGTTGTACCTGGACTTTCGGTTGTCTTTTCTCATTCTAACATGCAGGTTTCCTGGCAGGGCTGCAAACAATTTTTTTGCCTTGACCTCTTCATGGCCTTCTCCCTTTTCTTTGTGTCTCTCTTCCTTTGTAGATGACACTAGCTCTACCTCAGAATGCTTTGTACTGTCAAAACAGCGCTTTACGCTGCAGGGCTTTACTAACCTCAAAAATCAGAAAGGTAATTTTTTTAAAAAAGCTAGATTGTTTTCCATTTGAGGCTGTAGTTGAAGCATCACTTTGTGTGTGTGCATAGTGTAACAGGTTTTTGGTGTATACACTAGCTTGTTCTCCTAAGCTCAAGCTAGGTCCTGAGTCACTGACCCTGACAGGGAGATTTCAAGAGAAACCAGCTCCAGAGTGGGAGAGGGAGATGCAGCTGGGAAAAGTGGAGCTGTTGGAGATGGAAGGGAAGGGGTGCAGTTTCCAATGCCTCCAGTCTCACTATCGAGGCCAAGGAAGGAATTTATGCTGCCCCATTCCTGTAGTAAAACTAGACAAAGGAAGTTGTCTTCAGATCAGACACCCGGCCTGCTTCTAGCTTCTGTGGATCTGCCCCAAATGCGCTTGTACTTGGCAAAAAGGAATCAAGGTTTTCTAGAATGTTTCTATATTAGCAACATTGCTAACAGAACTACCAAAGCATGACCACAGCACAATGTGTATGTCAATGTTGTTTTGCTGGATACAAAAATAAATAAGAATTTCCCTGTGCTTCCAGAAATGCTCTTTACTTTTTTTTTCTAAAACAGGCAATAGGAGTCTGAGACCTTTCTTGCTTCCTCCTGCCAAGTAATTGCACTGGTACATTCACTTCTTGCTTTGAATAGCTGTCTTTGAACAGTCTGAATTGCATTAAGATGTTCAAGAGCATGATATTTTATTTTCCAAGCATCTTTTCAGAATGTTTTTTAACACCTGATTACCTTTGAGTTCTTTCTGGAGAGACTCTATGGTTGTGGATCTAATGCTAATGAGGTGAGCACTAATATCCGATGCTTGCCTTGACAGAAACTCCATCTCCCTCTGCTAAAAGCCAGACATTGCCAATGATCCTTCTTACAGGACCAGGTATTGCTGTAGCACTAGATTTATGTAAAAATGATTGCTTAATTTGGTAATGTTTGTCTAAAGTTGAAATTAATTGTATTCAGTTGATGTTTAGTTGGTTTAGAAAAGTTTACATAGACTTTCATTTGTTACCGTAAAACAAATTTGTCAATTTATCTTCAAATAACTACATGTAAATAGTTAATTCCTTCTGCTGTAATTGACCAATGACAACTCAAATTAGAGTGAAATCCACTTTTATTCCAGTGTAAACTCAAAGGTATTTATCGTGCAATCCACCTATTCTCTTTTTTCCAATTCTTCAATATCTCTCTTCTGTGTTTTTTGCCTATTCATCCTCCTGCAGCTTCTCCTACCAGTCCTGACAAAAAAGCTAAACGGCATGAAGTAGTGAGTGACCCAACTCCTTTTGGTTTAAGAGGTAGAGTGATACCACATCTTGTACTCCACAAATATCCACACATGCCTCGTGTAATATGTTGCATCAAAGTGCTGGGGACACCTGTATGATGCTGTTGTGTGCAGTGCTATTGATACCAGCTGAGTTTTTCCAAGTGGGTCTGTCAGCTTCTGCATATACTGTTTTTTTGATAGCACAGCTGGTTGGAGTTCTGCCTTGGCAATGAATAAAGTAGCATGTGGCTAGAGGTTTTTAGGAGAGAGCAGCGGGAAAGGGATCTTCTGCTGAAGAAATAACCAGAAGCTGGGTGTTTAACGGAATTACAGGAGCATCCAGTTGGTGTGCAATACATGGTTTTCTAGTTAGTATCCTCCAAGTAGTATCCTCCTGTCACTGTGCCCTTCTCCACAAGGAGAGGATTTAACTTTTAAGAAAGGAGAAAAAAAATATATATAATCTGAAATGCATGTACTCTAGTCAAAGTGAGGATCATCACTGTCATGTGGAATTTCCATTTTAGATCTGCATTTATCACACAGTCTTGTTGCATCTTTCTTTGGGTGATAGTAGGCAATTTTTACCACTCCACGGACCCCAGATGATTTAACTGAACCCCTTGTAGCAGTTTGCCTCTTCCCAAGGCACAGCTAAGTAAAGAATAGAAAAGCATTTCAGTTAAATGACCCATTTCTTCCAGGTTTGCGTGCAAATCCCTGGGGCTAATTAACTGGAGAGTACCAGAAAAGCAGTCCCTCTCTTCCTGACTCTATTTCTGCCACCATCTCTTTTAGAAAATATTATTTAATGACAAAGCTGTTCCAAGCCCTACCATCGTCCTCATCTCCAGGTTTCCACAGCCTTTGTCTTTGTCTCCCCTGTGGAAATGATGCAGGTTCAGCTGCTGTGCTGGGGAAACTGTGCAACACCGTTCACCTTCCCTGAGCAGCAGGCAATGCCATCCCAGGCCAGATGCATGCAGAAACTCCACAAGTGTGGATATGGGAGCTACGAGGTTAATTTTTCTGCAGTTAGCAGTCAAACCTCTGAGAACTCCAGGTACCATGGAAATCCTGAGGACCTGAAAATGCTACTGGAAAGCAAAGGGTGTTTTGTGGTTTTTTCCGCAGATGCTGAAAATCTTCCAGGGCAGAGAGTCTTTGATCATTGCTAATTTACAGTAAAATCGTTGGCTCCTCAGAACAGACTTGTCTGATTTGCTGTCCTGTCCAGCACCCTCTCACTTACGAAACCACTAAACCAAGGAAATGAATTCAAAACATCTAGTAACTCCCCTTTCTGTCTCACACCTTCCGATCTCTTTTCTGACACTATATCTTCTCCTTCCCCAACTCAAAGGGTAAGCACGCAGTTGACCTGGGCCTTTCAGGACAAAACTGCACCAGGTGATGGTCACAGCTCCCCTTTGCAGAGCGCATTGCCCCCATTCATTTCCTTTGGCTGCTATATCTCTCTGTCTTACATCACAGTGAGCTCAAGGAACATGAATTGGTGACAGAATCACATCTTGCAGATAGATCCTATCTTTGAAGAAACCTGTGGGCCTGTTTCTGAAGAGAAGCGGTTAATTAATTCTTGGTTTTCCTGGCACAATCGAATCTAAACTCATTTCTGCAGATCTGTCTTTTCCCAAGACTGTGTACTGTTTTCTTACTTTTCCTGCCTTTTATAAGGAGCTCTGATTTAGTCACATCGTGCAGAATACATGGGTGGTCACTGAATGTGAATGCATAATTTTGCTGCCTGTAGTTAGCTAATATGAACATGATGATAGTGACCACTTCCATTGCCTGGGCTTTTATAAGAACTTCTTCATAGTAGAGCATCAGCTTGTATCAGGAGCAGGAGTACTGTAGGTATTGCAGGATCAGGCAGGTCTGCTTTTACCCCCATCAGGACAATATGTGAAAAGAAACGAGGCTGAGGAACAAGAGCAGTTACCCAAAATGCTCCAGATGAGCAGGCCAGTGAGCCTGATGCTACACGCAGAGCAATTACAGTGATTTCACTTTCTTTTTCTTTCGTGCAGCTCTTTGGTTCTCTTTCTAATCAGAGCTTAGAACAATTAGGATAAATCAAGTTTACTTTTGTTGCATTGTTCTTAGCTTGGAAATAACAGAAAGGCTTTCAGCTGCAACCCACAAGCCAAACATAAGATGTGAGCTTCCTAGGAAATTTGCATGGAATACAGCAGGAATTTATTGCTCAGTTTCTTCACAGATGGAAGTTCATTCTCAACTCTGGACAGGGTCAAATGGGTCAGTACTTCTAACCTTGGGCAGGTCATCCAGCACCACAGGCGAGGTAAAAGTCCCACTCCGTTTGCTGTGCTCTGAGTGTGATTTCCTTCTGTGATTCTTAGATTGCTCTGGATTTACTCTGACAATGCTCAGGTTTTCTTCCTATGCCATGCAACAAATTCCTCAGAAGCAGTGAAGAGCAAAAATGCTGCTGCTCTCTCAACTAGTAGTTACATAAAGGTTGTGAGGTTTATTCTTCCTTTCATTCTTTTCATTGAGTTTCATTATTGCTACTCTTCGGCTTGCATTGAAGTCTTACTTACAAATATTTATTTGTCTTTTATTGTGACTTTTTTTTCCCAATATAAGCTTGACACACTTATTAGCAGCTGCTGACCTCAGTGAAAAGCACCTCACTAGTAAAACTTACTGTAGTTTTATTTGGAAAAGGATTTTGTGCACTCTGGATATGATTCAGCCCTGTAAATAAATGCTTCACCCTGAGAGAGAAAAAGGAATGCTTGGCAATAAGTGACAGGCAGGAGATTGTTCTTGTGGTCTG
Organism: Caloenas nicobarica; assembly: GCF_036013445.1. Classification (NCBI taxonomy): domain Eukaryota; kingdom Metazoa; phylum Chordata; class Aves; order Columbiformes; family Columbidae; genus Caloenas; species Caloenas nicobarica. The sequence goes on along the minus strand of NC_088245.1, from coordinate 152,263,349 downwards.
TGGTGCAATGACTTAACACCAAGATAATTCAGCATGATTAAGTAATCCTTGTGCCTGAATACCCTTAAATAATAAGCTGCCTCATCAGGTGAGGTACAGAGTGCCTGTAGCTTGTGTTGAATTTGACAGCTTTAAGTGCTCAACAGTTGGAACAAAGCTCTGCGCCTCTGTCCCTTGATCCAGCAGGCTGGTTAAGTTGCTTTGCGTGACAATCCCATGTGTTTGTCCTCTTCCTATAGAGTGCATGTTCCTGTCTTCTACCTTCTCCCAAGAAAATGAGTTTTTGTCCATTGTTTGTCTTTGCATAAGGGAGAAATAGCTTATTTTTGTTGGGCATTTGCATTCTTTCTATCTGTTTCCCTCTATACAAATCCAAAGGGCCGAATTCACTGCTGTGTATGGCCACAGCTCCACTTACTCTGATGTAAATGGGCCAGCTTTTGTCAGCTGTGAATTTCACCTCGTGGCTGTAGTAACTTCCCTGTGCAGAGTTTTCCTCCTGTTTATGTTTATCACTTCAGAGCGTTTCAGTGGGAAGAACATTTCTCCCAGTCAGTGGCTCACTGCTGCAATGTTAACCAGTGGCTGTTTGTTCCCCAAGGCTGGGCTAAAACATCTCATTCTCTTGATGCATCTGAAGAAAATGATGGCTGGTCTAGTGCTGAAGATCCGCTGAATTCATCGGATGCAGAGGAAGAAGGAGGAGGAGGAGGGGGAGGAGAGATGAAGCTGGTAACTAGAAATGTTTTCCTATTGAGCTAAGCAAATGCTACCGATATGTTGTGTGTGGCACCATACAGGATTGCTTTTGAAGCCTGCAGGAAGGAAAGTGTCTGCCTTGAAATCCTCAGCCAGGCAAAATTCCTAGGGGAATGGAAACTATCCCCTTCTCTTAAATCAGCTTTGTGTTTGTACCTTGAGAAGGTCCGTCTGTGCCTTTGTGTACCTGCAAATGAGCCTGTGGCTGCTTTTGCCATAGCACAGCAGTCAAGCAGCGACAAGCTCAGCTACCGCATCAACAGACTTCCACACATACATTGTGTCACTAGTTTACCAGCTTGGGGTTTTTGGGGGTGTTGGTTTTGGTTTTTCCTCGGGATTTTTTTGGTAGATATTTGAATTAATTGTCGCAATGGAAACATTTCACTGAATGTTTTTCGGGGTGTGAGAATTCGTGTACTGAATGTGCAAGTAACTGAACAGCAAAGTTTTACTGCCTCCTTAGTATGTATATTTACACTGCCTTCAGCATGTACGTGCATGAGAAAGGAGGGAAAAGTATGAAAATTTTCAGAACAAAAGCTGCAATGTATATTAAATTACTCAATAGAAATAATTTATGTTTTTCTTCTGTGTGCATTTAGACTCCTGGTAAATATACAGTTGTGACTGATTATGAGAAAGGAGTTTCTGAAGATTTTACAGTGAAAAGCGGAGATCTAGTTCAACTGATTCATGAAGGGGAGGATGGACTTTGGTACGCAGATCTGTGATTGGAAACTTTTATATGCAGAACTGTGTGTGGAAGGCCGATGTTTAGGGTAAAAGTTTCAAAGGCATGAAATTAAGCAATTTGACTTTTTATTTTTGTATTGTTTTAGGTATGTAAAGAACCTGAGCACTGGTAAAGAAGGTTGGATCCCAGCAAACAATTTACTGATGCTCATAGGCAATTCAAAATCAGCTCAATCTTTAAGCAGCTCTGGTAGGCTATTTATTGTAAATGACATGATTATCTCTCTGAAGATTACTGTTATGAAAGTTGTGAAAAACAACCATATCTTATTTTCCTGGTGTTTTGATTTGTTTTCCCAGAATCGGGAACGGCCTCCAGCACTTTGAGCACATCATCAAGTTGCAGTGACAGCTGCAATGCCAGCAGCACCAGCTTCTCGGACATTAAGGGCTAATATTAAATTTTCACTCCACCTCCATGGAAGAAGGTAAATCAAGAGTTTGTCATTTTATGCAGAGTTCTGGTTGTTGGACTCAGACTGAGAACCACCAGTTCTGTGTTGCCAGCTTTGAGTATTTTCACTGGTGATTTTTACAGATTCTCCCAGAAGATCCCAGTGAAAAGTGCATGGAACGTGAAGCTGTAAATAAAAAATTTAACTGTTTTGAAATAGGGTCTTGCAGAGGCTTCTGCTCTGAAGTCCAAAGCGGCAGAGCTGTTAGCATAAAACACACTGTCCTTGATACACAATCAGGTTTCTGCAGAACTGTATCATTTTGTAACAGCCAGGATTGGAATGTGAGCAAACAAAATGTGTTCAGTGCTAAGTCCTTATTGTAAACTAATAACCCAACAATCACTGTACAGGGTAGGTATGGAGAAAATCCAAGTTTACAATTTCTCCTCCCAAAAAAACCCTTCCTCCAAGGACGTACCTCGGTCAATACAGTGAATGGGACTCTTGGAGTAACCAGGAAGGAGGTTTAGTCCAGAGCTTTGTCTTCTCTTGGGTCTTCAGGATACTCTTCTGCTCCCTAGAGGCTGGGATGCAGACGTGACCAATTCACTGACCACAACAGCATCAAAAGAAACTATTATTTTATCCTTTCCAACCTTTTAGTGATATGTGCAATGGAACAGCTCTTTTCTGAGGTATTTTGGCCTCACAACTGAATTCTTTACCAAGATCACTGTGTTTACATAGCTTTGGCCATTTAGAATTTAGTAGTGTCTCTTTCTTTACATAGGTGCACAATGAAACACAAATGTTCTTATTCACTAAATGATTTCTTAATAAACGGTAAACGCATGGTTACCTTCAGCTCTCACAATTAGCAGTTACAGGCAGAGGAAACTACTGTGGCTGCGCAGTGGGTCAAGAGCTTTCCTTCAGACAGACCTATGAGGGCTAGAAACGAGATGTATTTTTAATCAATAGTGTTTGTTGCAGATTTATTAAAAGAGAAAAACATGATGACATGATTTTTCTGCAAAAGGGGAGCATGGGAGAAAAAAAATCTTTATTAGAGTCAGATTTATGCTACAGACAAGTATTTTAAATTTTTTTTTAAAGGAGGGGTGGTGCTAAACTTGCCATTTTTCAAGGGATGGTGTGAGCCAATGTTGTAAATTTTCACCTTATCAGACATTCTTTGCACTTCATCCTCACAAACAGTCCAGAACTGTGTGCATGTGTAGAATATTGTATTCATTCCTGCCCACCTCTCAAGTATTTTCACTTATATGAAAAGAAGTTTTAACTGATTCATGTATCATATTACTTAAAAATCATGAGGACATTAAGAGTGTAATTTTTCAGAAGCAATGGGAGCTGCTGTTAATCATCAGACCCTCCGATGGCTGGGACCTGAAGTCTGTCTTTATGCCAGAGTTTTAGATTTTAGAGGCTGCAGCTTAGGGGAAATGTAAAGGGCAAATACTCTAAAGGATGATTTTACTCCTGAGCTGCAAAAGCAACCCTACCCCACGTGCAATCAAAATGCAGCTGACCATGGTCAGTACAAATTGGAACATATATATACACGCGCACATATATTCATGTACATATATATGTGCATGTATGTGCTAGTGTGTATATGTATGTGTGTGTAGATATGTATATGTGTGTAGATATAATGTATCAATGTAAAACATGTATTTATAATCTCCATGCTGCTGAATGTGTCACTTTACAATTCATAAATACGTAGATTTCTTGCAAGACTGCAATATAAAGGCTGATCAGGGTTTTACTTCAGGCATCTTTTCCAACACAGAAATCCTCTGATCTTTTTTTAATTATCCCATATAATACTGTGCTGACCGGGAATATTTAGTCTGATGTTTAACAATGGAATGGCAACATGAGATTCAGCTTATCTTCATCTATGTAAGTTATTTTGTAAATTATCTGTAACATAATTTACTTATATATTGCTGTCATTGCTAAGATGAGACTGTCCTTTCAGTTCTCACTGCAGCCTCATTTGTGTTATTTCAATGGTTTTCTCCACATCATTGCACTTTAATACAACCCATTTTACCATTTCCTTTTTTACTGCTGTTGTGAATTAGAAGTTCAGAGGTCTCTATTGTAATTATGAAAATTTGAATAAATTTTGGCGCTTCTTGCTGAACGCCTTTATATAGACATGCTCTGTGTTTTATTTTGTCTCACAGTCTTAAAAGATTCTTATGGATGTCATGTAAAAACAGAGAGAGGCTGAAGGATTTGGAACAGAAGACCAGGTCTGTTGCGCTGTGACTTGTCAAGAGTCCATGTGTTCAAATCCTTTGCCTACTCATTCTGGACCATCTCAAAAAAAAAAAAAAAAATCACCCTTGTGATCATAGAATCATTTTGGTTGGAAGAGACCCTCAGGATCATTGAGTCCAACCATAACCTAATTCTAGCACTAAACCATGTCCCTAAGAACCTCGTCTAAACGCCTTTTAAACACCTCCAGGGATGGTGACTCAACCACTTCCCTGGGCAGCCTGTTCCAATATCTGACAACCCTTTCTGTGAAGAAATTTTTCCTAATATCCAATCTAAACCTCCCCCAGTGCAACTTGAGGCCATTTCCTCTCGTCCTATCACTTGTTCCCTGGGAGAAGAGACCAACCCCCTCTGTGCTACAACCTCCTTTCAGGTGGTTGCAGACAGCGATGAGGTCTCCCCTCAGCCTCCTTTTCTCCAGGCTGAACAGCCCCAGTTTCCTCAGCCGCTCCTCATCAGACTTGTGCTCCAGACCCCTCACCAGCTTCATTGCCCTTCTCTGAACTTGCTCCAGCACCTCAATGTCTTCTAGTGAGCGGCCCAAAACTGAACACAGAATTCAAGGTGCAGCCTCACCAGTGCTGAGTACAGGGAGACGGTCACTTACCCATTCCTGCTGGCCACACTATTCCTGATCCAAGCCAGGATGCTGTTGGCCTTTTTGGCCACCTGGGCACACTGCTGGCTCATGTTCAGCCATCTGTTGACCAACACTCCCAGGTTCTTTTCCTCCAGGCAGCTTTCCAGCCACTCTTCCCTGACCTTGTAGTGTTGCATGGGTCCTGTCTCATCGGGCACTGGGAAATGAAAGCATGACTGTAGGCTGAGAATAAAAAAATTAAAGCCCATGCCAGGTAATCAGATTGATTCCCTTTCTTCCACATACCCTTTTTTGAAAGACAGCCCACAGCTCTTGGGTTTTCCCTAAGCAAGCTGCATATCCTGTGGTTCCCCTCCTCCTGCACTCACATTCCTCTTGATCCTGTGATCTCAGCAGAACAAGTCAGAGGTCCATGTCTGGCAGCGGCTGCAGCTGCGTGAGAAACAAAAATCCACATTCACACTTGCAGCATCTGAAGAGGAACATGTTTGAGCATTCACTGATTAATGGCTTAAAAGGCCCTCACGCCATAGTAGGAGAGGAATTTCACATTGAAGTGGAGTGATTTGGGCTGAACAGGTGGTCACGTGCAATTACATGATCCAGCTAAGCTGTTACTGGGATTTTCTTGCTTTTATTTACTCTTGTTAACATAGCAGCTACTTCTGTAGTAAGTATTACTACTGTTCTGAACAAAACAAGGTCTGGCCTTTCTGAGCCCAACTATGCCACACTTTTGAAAGCAAAAGAAGGAAAGAATTCCAGCCCAGATTTACCTTAGTGGAAAGTTAAAGAGTTTTCTATATAAAAGCCTAGCAATGATTAATTTCTTTTAATTATAGTGATGCTTATTGCCTATTGCAAACACTGGACTCATTTTAGTTTTCTTATATGCTCGATAACTGGCTCGAAGTTGGAGCACAGTCTTTCCTAGATACAGAGGCTCTTTGCTAGTTGGAATTCTCCATTCTGCACAGATGTTGTCAGCAAGGAAAACTGAGGACTTTGGACCATAACTCATTTACATCACATCTCAAAATGACAGGGACTCCCGTTCCCCTTTTGTGTCATGTCAGATGGTTATTATGAACTGCACTGTAAAGTTTTGAGTGTCCACACAAATCCCCAGCATTAGCAATCTCCCTAGATTTGTGTGGGTGCCATATCAGCTTGGTACAGGGAACCTACCCAAATTCATTTCCCTTAACTTAGCATATAGGAATAGAGGAGCCAGATTCTGTTGTCCCTTAAGATTTGGTGTGAACTGTGTCTAGATACCATATTATCAAAATAAGATGGTTAGATGTTGAAATAGGTTATCTGGGTTTTCATTGGAAAGGAGGTGAACAGGTAATGTGGAAGCTATGAAAGACGCATTAGGAATACTGGTTATTTTAACAGCTGTTAAGGAAGATAAAGATGAGATTTTTTGGAGACTCATAAGCATCTGGAAAAAAAATTGATGGCTATGTAAAGACTCTAAGAGGGCAAGGTAGTTTCCTGACCTTTAATAGCAAAGCACTTGATAAATAGCTTCTCTTGCCCTTACAAACACCCTGACAGGGTAAGGCCAGCTGCGGCAGGACAACACAAGGCCTTTGGCCAAGGTGTTAGATGTGTTCCACTTGCTGTGTTCCAGACATCTTCCAGAAACCCTCTTCAAATTCTGTCCCATTTATTTAAAAAATTTCCCCTTCTAGCCTTGATACATCCAGGGAAGAAATTTGAAGTTTGTGAAATTCGAAGCTTGTCACTTTTCCATGCAGGAGGCTGTGCAATAACACACACAAATGGCAATATGGGGACCAAAGCACCTGTTTCTCCCAAATCGGTGAGCTGCTGCTTGAAAGGCTGCAGGAGATGATCCTGAGATCCAGCTCAGACAGAGGGATGCCAGCTCCCTTGCCAGCAAGATTGTAATGATTTCTCTTGGGTTTTTTTATTCCTTTCCACGTATTTCCAAGCCGCCACACCTCAAGCTGACATGTTCAGCTGTGACACATCGGTCAGGCAGAGATCAGAAGGGAAAGCACAGAGCAGATGGATTATTTTTTGAGGTGTGCACCTGGGGCTGGTGGGGCAAGGAGCACAGGAGACAAAAGGTGTCTTAACCTGAAAAAATGCTGCGTGTCACATGCCAAAGTAGCTGCTGCGTGGGGCTGCTGCCACTCTGGCAGCGAGCTCCCCTGCGGCCTCCCAAATGCTGCACCGTGCACTCAGCCTCCCTCCAGCTCCAGGGAGAAACTTGGTTATCATCTGCCCTTCCCCAGGCAGTTTTTGGCCAGGTCAGCTCCCAGAACGGGTGCACCCTTCCCCACCCTGAGCGGTAGCGCCCTGGCTTGCTCCCGTGGGCGCAGCCTCTGCAATGTCAGTGTGGTTCCCACCAGGGATGGCTTCCAAAAGCAGCGAGGCAGGGGCACGGGGTGCCCAGGGCAGAGGGCAGCTGGAGGGCTCTGCTGGAGCCTGGGTAAGGCTGGTAGAGCTGTTTGGGCACCTATTCCCTCCCTCAGCTGCTCGTGTGCTGTTGCATGTGGTGAGCTCAAAATATCTTCTCATACATAAACAAACACCTTATGTCGGTGGGATCCAAGCGTTTTGCTTGGTCCTCAACCCAAAGCTCAAGCCTTTTCTTGAAAAATCTGGGGGCAGCGTTATGTCTAGACAAATCCTCGAGAGAAAAAAAAAAAAAAGCAGCATGGGGTACACAAAAACCAGGCTGCAAGACACAGTGGCCACGTTTCTTCATCCAGCCTAGTGGTGCAGTGAGAAGATGAGTCCCTCAGCTCTTGGCAAGGAGAGGCTGAGTCATGGCCAGGACAAAGGCAAAGCTTGAGGAGTTCTGCCAGCTCCTCTGCGGCTCTGACTCTGCAGAGACAGGCCACAATCACCCACGATGTTAAGTCTCTTCAGCAGCAAGAGAAGAAGAGATGATGGACTAGAATATGCTCGCTGGGCATCTTTGCACCTCTCCCAAGTACCGCTGCGGCTGTCGCCGCCTGTACCAGCAGCAGCCTAAAGATGGTGGTAGAAAATCAAGAATCAAGTTTTGCATTTCTATTCTGAAAGGTTTTGACTCAGATTAGCTGAATGGGTGCTGAAATATTATCTCTGACGAATCAATGGAAGTGATTTGATTAATCACTTTTCAGGTTTTTATGTTTGCTCAGTTCACATCAATTGACAAGACAGCAAGGTCCCTGGCTGCATTTAAAAGACTATGGATTTAGCAGTGGTGCTGCTGCTGCTGCTGTGGTGGTCTCAGGACACAGTCAAGAGAAGGGCTCTAGCGGAGCTAAGATCTGTTACTACCATCTGAGACAGGTGGCATAAACAAACTTTGGAGCATGCTGCCTTTATTTTAAATCTATTTTTTTTGTGCCTTCTGTTTCCTTTATTACTGGGTATCTACAGACACCTTCCTCAGGCAGCAAAAGAAGAGAAAGAATTAACCCACGTCAAGATTAAAAAATAAAAAGTTAAGCACTTGTAGCCGGTCACAAAGACATTCTCAAAAATATTATCTCCCCATCTGCTCCTTCTCTTTATGAAAATATTTGCTGTATGGGGATACAGAACTCAGTCAAGAGGCAAGTAATTTTCTCCTGGAAAGAAATAGTTCTCTTTTGAGGTCTAAAAAGTAAATAATTTCCTTCAAAGCTAAGCAGTATGATGTTCATATATCTATAGATTAATACAAGAGAAACAGGAAATTATTAATTTGATCCAGGCTTGGCTTGCTTTTAATTAGTTCGATAAATGAATGGTGGGAAATTAGTATTGTTATTGTAGATTTAAATTGAATTTCCCATAAATTCATGAGGGAGCTTGGTCCTAAACCTCTCTTACCTAAATACAGCCTTGTCAGCTTACTCAAGTGATGTCTTATGTCCTCTTTGAAATATAAATCATTGACTTTTTTTTTTTTTAAATTGTTCCTGAGTACTGACTAGAAAACTCATGTTTAAATGACCAGTGACCTGTTGGGTCAGATCAAGTTGCACAGTTCCCAATAGCTTCCATACCTGTCTTCTCCTCAACCCGAAGTATCAAACTAAATTAGCAACGTCATAAGAGTTTTTCTTTGAAAAATGTCCATAGGAAACAAAACAAGAATAAAGAATGGTATGTTCTGAGACATCAGCTCATCATGTCTTCCAGGCTAATGTTTCTGCTTTAGATTTTTTTATTTCACATTGTTAACATTTTTTCATGTTTAATTTTTTGAATGTGTTTTTTTTTTGAAAGAAAGCCACTTTGGCACATCCAAAGCATTCACTATAAAATACCCTAAATCATGTTTTCTGAACAAGCTGTCCCCAAACTGATTCCAGTATCACCCATGAGCAGCAGGGGTGCATGTTTGCATTAATACATACTCACTTTTAATTGAACAGTGGTTTATTTTTCTTGGGTTTGTTCAGAAAACAAAAGCCAAGGCTGAAGTCTGCACTGGTGAGGAGATTTAGAGAGCAGAATACCAGGGCAATTCTCATAAACTACAGCAAGACCACACAAGAACAAAAACTAAGTGAGACTTGGGGATCTTCTGGGGAAGAAAAACTAAAGAACTGATGTTTGCTCCTCTGACTGGGATCTAAACCGGTAAGGAAGGGGAGCTCTTCTTTAAAAACACAGATTTTAACCAAAGAAGTGGCCTGGCTGAAGTTAGTAGGAAACAGCTTTGAGATGAGATCTGTGAATATGAAGTTCACGAGCAAAGAGCTGTAATGAAGCCCTGGGACTGCTGAATTGCCAGTGACCCTCCTCACGGGCATGATCATCCTTGTCATCCCTAATGAAACTTAATCTCGTGAATTTTTCTTGGAAGAAGGACTGTCCTCATATGAACTCACTGTTGTTCCCAGCTCTTGGGCTTCTCCCTGGGCTCTAAAAATAATAACTGTTTGGCTGTATTCCCAAGCAATAAAAGTGAAGTCTTTCATGCTTAAGGGATGCCAACAGAGGAAGGAGGATAATACTGCATCAGTCTTAAAGGATGTGCAGGATCTGCAAACTAGATGAGAAAGTGAAGGGGTGCTGTGGTGCAGAGGTCCTGTAATGGCGCTGTGGAGTGGTGGCCACCCCATCCTCCCTGGCAAGGAGGTACCTACCCAGCCTCAGGAAACACTTGGGAAACTGCTTGGGGAACAACAGGAGCAGACCCAGGCTGGCCTCAGGAGTGGGAGGCACAGCCTCATGCCCTGACCGGCGTGACTCATTCGACTAGATGGGGACAGATCTTTCCTCAAAAAGATGGAACAAAATGAAATGGAAAGGGTGTCAAGCACTGGAACAGGCTGCCTAGGGAAGTGGTTGAGTCTCCATCCCTGGAGGGCTTTAAAAGACCTGTAGATGTGGTGCTTAGGGGCATGGTTTAGTGACAGTGTTAGGTTATGGTTTGACTCAATGATCTTAAGGGTCTCTTCTAACCAAAGTGGTTCTACGATTCTATGAAATTTTCAAGCAGCTCCAACAAGCTTAACTTTGGTCTCGATAAGCCAAACATGCCCTTGCTATTTTCAGCTCACTGCTGTAGCCAAGTGAACAAGGAACGAGGACCGTGTTGACACGCTATGAGGTGCGGAGAGGGTTCCCAAAAAGCAGAGATGGGGACAGCTTAGGACTGCTGTAGCTCCTTTTGTATTCCAATAACTGGCCTCCTTCCTCTGCCCTGGGACCTGCCATCCATCCCCGACTGACCCATGACCCAGGCAGCTGGGAATGAGCCAGGCTGCCATCCAGAGGAGTGCTGGGATGCCCTCTCTTGGGAAAGCCATTTCAAAGCAGGACACCCAGCTATGCGCACCACCACTAACAGGAAAGTGTGTGAAGAATGGCCAGGAGTGACGCTGAGCGTTGGCAGCACAGTGAAAATCCAGCTGTCGCTTTTCTTTGGGGTGGCGTCCAGATGCAGAGCTGATCCTCCTTCCTTTCCAGGCAGGAAGGGGAGAACAGCCTGGAAAATACTCCAGCCCCCAGGCAATGCTTCACTTCTCATAAGCAAACATGCTCTTTACCTCGCTGCTATCTTAAGTAAATATTTCCCCAAGCATGTTGTCAGCTCTCTAGGCTGATGCCATTAATTGATTTCCATTAAATCAGAGGACTGCTCAGGTTCCAGAAAAAGTATTATCTGCAGATCAGCCCCTCAAACCCCTCTCGTTACTAATGACATGTAATGTGGATCAGCTCAGTGCCTCTTCCAGCTGGTACAACTTGAGCAGACCACATGGGTCCTGCAGTAAAGATGGAGAGAACCAGCACAGGGTGTCTCTTGCTGGTTAATTAGTGTCTCCAAGTGAACTCAGCCAGAAGTGCAGAGTTTCAGTTGATGGTGGAGAAATGGGAAAAGACAAATGTCAGCAGTTCGATCATATTCCAAAGCACTGAAAGGCCCTGCCTCAACTGTCAATTCAAGGTAAATATCATGTCTCTGCTCTCTGCATGCTGGGCTACGTGGCCGAATTAATGCCAAGTCACACGTATACAGGGTCTTTTATGTTTCATCAAGAAAAAGGTGTGTTAGGTATAAAATGAAGGCCCAGGGTAGCAGCGTGTGTAACCAGCACGGCCTTTGTACAGGTCGGGAGAGCACGCTTCAGAACCCAGCTCCTGATTGTGTGAAAAGGGCAGGTTGCAGGATTTGTGTGTGACCTTCTGCTCAGCTTGCTGGACTGTCACGGATCTTTCCCTGTTTCCATGACTCGCCGGCCCCTCCTCTTGCTCTGAGCATTTGGAGCGGAGCTCTTCGGCCAAACAGTCCTTGCTGAAATGTCAATACACAACCGGGACGCTGGCTCACGGGGTTCATCATGGTTTCCAGGCAGTGCGTGGCTTTGCTTCTCTGCTTCCCGCTGCTGATTCCTCTTTCTCTGGATGCAGGTATGTCGTAGGATATGGCTGTAATTATGTTTACTGGCAATGGACCTCTCTCCTGTTACTCAGACTTAATTCTCATTGCAAGTTTTGAGCACTGTCGCATGTTTGTCCTGCCTCTGGTTGTGCCTGTGAGTTATTCTAAGGCTCTTGTTTGCTTTCGGTGATGGCATCTATGCACTTGTTTTGCCACCTAAGGAAAAGCACTTCAACGCAGCTAAGTCAATCTATTCTCTCACTGTGGGTACACCATCGACTGTCTGCCCACTGGGCAGAAACATGGATTTGGGTTTATTGTTTTTTCATATTGAATTGGGGTATTTTTCAAAGCTGAGAATCACCTGTCATTCAGCTGATGAGAAATTAAAGAGGTGAAGATCCATGCTGTTTCAGCAGCAGTAAAAAGCAGTGAGGCGGTAGCTCTTCAGTATCCAGTAAGTGTCTGAAAATCAGCTTCAAAATTAATAAAGCGGCCCCAGTGCTTTCAGATTCCCAGTTAGGCATTGACTAGGTCTCCTGCATTGCAAGGAACAAAGCTGGAAAAAATACGTAGCAAAGTCTGAAATGTTCCAATGTAAACAAGTGGAGAATGCCACAAAAAAAGCAGGAGGATGTCCCCAGCCACCGCACCCAGGCACACTCCTCTGTTGGAGCCTGTGCAATGATACATGTGTCATGTATCTGCAGTGTAAGGTTAATTACAAGCCTTTAAACAAAGCCATATTAAATGCACACAGCCTGACTTAAAAATCTCAGCAGAAAGACCCAGCTGACATTCCTACAGTGGGCAAGTGTTTACAGAATCATAGAATCATTTAGGTTGGAAAAGACTGTCAGTGTTTAAGAGGCATTTGGACAATGCTTCTAATAATGTGCTTTAACTTGGTGAACTCTGAATTGATCAAGCAGTTGGACTAGATGATCATTGCAGGTCACTTCCAGCTGAAATCTACTCTATTCTATTCCATTCATCGAGTCCGACCATAAACCTAACACTGCCAAGTTCACCACTAAACCATGTCCCTAGGTGCCACATCTACAACTGTCGACCAACACCCCCAGATCCTTTTCTACTGGGCAGCAGGAAGCACCCCGAGATAAATTCAATGCACACCACACAATATTTTATTCCTTTAAGTAACTTTGACACACATGGAAAATCACTGCTACTTTGCATGTAATTCAGCAAATGCTCTGATTAGCCACAAATGTTTAGAGACAACTCACCAGACTGGAATAAACCCTCTCAGGATTCATTTTTGCATGTATGAGGGAGAGGACACATGTGTCTTGTCCATCAGCAACAACATCCCTTCCAGTAGGTAGGAGGTAATGCCTGCTCTCTCAGGGGTCACATAGTGGATAATGTTCTGTGAGAAAGGCAGGCAATACACATCAGCCCCAGTCACCAAATCTACCCACAATCCAGGTGAAATAGTTAAAAGCGCTAAAATGTAAGTTGTTGTCATGAAGCTCCAGAATCCCCTAGTGACATGGAGGAGAAAAAATTTCAAAATTAATTATTTCAAGACTTTTTCTGCGTAGTACATGGAGTGAAAGCACTGAGACCTCTTGTTCACTATACTGAATTATACTGGGAAGGTGTAGTTGTGTGATGTGCTTGTATCCTGAAGCTGAGGAGCAGATCAGTGTGGTGACAATGCCATCAGCTCTTTCAGTGCACATTTCTGTTGGTTGGAAGTTGACATAGCTCTATGATGTAAGGCCTGCTCACATCTGCTATTGCAGCCGCGTACCAATGTCTTTCCAAAGCATGGCAGAGGGTGCAGCGGGAGAAGATCCACATGGCTGTGGTCTATGGTGCTGGCAGCAGCTAGGAGCCATCTGCAATGCAAACAGCATTGTCCAGCCTTCCCTATGTACCTTAAAGTTGCCTTTTTTAACAGAAGAAAACTAAAAATAAACATACTAAAACAGTGGTTCTAAAATTGTGGTTTACCAGTAGCAGGGGAAGTCCCTTCTGCTGGGCCAAAGGGTGAAGGGGTGTGAGATAACACCGGTGAGGAATGGAGTTCTGGGGAGATGGGGTGACTGGAAGAAAATCACATGTACGTCAGCACTAGATAAAGCAACACGTGATTTTTGGCTGCTAGAATTGGAAGAAACTGTGCTGCGACTGTTGAGGCCTACTAAATGATGTGTGATGGGACCTTAGGAGTTGCTGACATGTAGTGCTGGTGTAACACGGCATCTGCTCTTCAGATTCGGGCTCTGTACTTGTGTGCTGCCACCTCACCTGAGGCGCCGGCCAGGGGAAGGAGGCTCTTTCACATTGGCCCATTTCTTTTCTAAAGCATCTCATAAAAAGCTTGGGAAGCAGAAAAAACTTTCAGGGGAAATCCTCTCCCCTTCCTTTCTGTCTGGAGGGGACAGCTGTACAACAAACAGAACGTGCCACTATTTTCCAGTCTTTCTAAAGCAGGAAGAGGCAAACAGCGTTTTGCGACGGTCAAGACGAGCCAACAGCTTCTTTGAAGAGATAAAACTGGGGTCACTGGAGCGAGAATGCATGGAAGAAAAGTGTTCCTTTGAGGAAGCAAGAGAGATTTACCGTGATGATGAAAGGACAGTAAGTAACATGAGGCTCGGTGGGCGCTCACAGTCAGATGGACTCCCCTTACTCTAGGGCGGGTAATAAATGTAGGAGTAGTTACACGTATACAGTCCAAAAATGATATTCGGTCCTTTGAAGGCAACCGCGAGGCTGATGTGGCCCCTGGTGAAAATGAGTTTCACATCCCTGATCTAGGGTGTGCTTTCATAGAATCATAGAATAGTTTGGGTTGGAAGGGACCTTCCAAGCTCATCTAGTCCAACCCCCTGCCATGAGCAGGGGCATCTGCAACTAGATCAGGTTGCTCAGAGCCCCGTCCAGCCTGGCCTGGAATGTCTCCTGGGATGGGGCATCGACCACCTCTCTGGGCAGCCTGGGCCAGTGTTTCACCACCATCAGTGTAAAAAATGTCTTCCTCCTGTCTAGCCTGAATCTCCCCTCTATTACTCTAAAACCATTCCCCCTTGTCCTGTCGCAACAGACCCTGCAAAAAAGTCTGTGCCCATCTTTCATATATGCCCCTTTTAAGTTCTTTGACACTTTAAACTGTGAAAGTAAAAAAGCACTTCTTGTCCTGCTGTTTGCATTTTTCTTTTATATTTATGGGGGACATGCAGCAGCAGAGTGAGTTGCCGGAGGGCAGACTGCATGGCCCACTCCAGGCAGCACTGGTCTGGGGGGTGATGGGAAAGTGGATGCTCTCTAAGTCATCTCCCTGGCCTCCCAGTAATTCCTGACTCCATAATACCTTAAATTATTGTATTGTTCGACATCTGTTTCACTCGATCTTACCTCAACTATACAGAGCTTTTTGATGCATAACCTCTCTGTGTGTGTTACACAGTGCCCTTTTCTATTTGTATAAGAAAATAATGCAGAATGTAGAAAATAATGTAGAATGTAGAAAATAATGTGGAATATTTAATGCATGTCATCTTGCATAAATTATAAAGACAAAAGAGGCATCGCTGTGGCTGTGTGTAACCCTTCCCGTGCTACAAGGGCTATAGGACTTAACAGAAGTTAATTTTTATTTAATTAAATCTCACATCTTTTTCTTCCAGAAAGAGTTCTGGCACATCTATTCCGGTACGATCATTCGGGATGTTCCAGCAGCTGCAAAAATGCTCCCACTGCTGCAGCTCTCCATGTGAGCCAGACTGACACTGAATGTTTTTACAGACCCTAACCAGTGTGACTCCAACCCCTGTCAGAATGGCGGGAGCTGTGATGACCAGTTTCAGGATTACGTTTGCCGCTGTCCCGTTGAATACGAGGGCAAAAGCTGTGAAAAAGGTCAGCTCTGGCATAGCTTAACAAAATTAAAATGCCATTATTAATTCAAATGCAAGGCATTGAGATAAACAGTAGCAGTCACTATCATTCTGCATCATTCTAGCAGTGACAGCTACTGGTCACACTGCCTGCGGTGACGAGCGATGGAAATAACCGGCTGGCAGTCAGGCACTGCAAGGCAGCAAGATAATTATTACCCTATGATGACTTTGTGAAAAAAATTGCTTTTCATGCACCATCTGAGAGAAAAGGAGGATTTATTTTTTTCCTACCCAAGTGCTGAAGTTACTTTGACACAGAAGCATGGTGCAGTATGTGAAGGAGAACCACAACACACATGAGTCATACAAAGCCTGAGGGGACAGATCCAGCAGTTAATGAAGTCAATATACCTCTTTCCACTGATTTCAGTGGTCACTGCATATTTACCACTACTCTTATACCCCCAGAACACGCTGAGCTAAAACAAGGACCAGGCACTTGTCAAGTCTCACCAGACAGCCTCAATGATCATCCCAGAGCATCCTTCTGCCAAATGGCAAAATACGAAATAGTTATAATTTTTCAGTTCTATATTACAATGGTTAGCACACAATTACACCACCTTCATTCTTCAGACAGCTCAGCTACTGAATAAATGGACACTAATTTAATTTTAGCTGTATGCTTCTTAAGCACAGCCTTTTCTTCCCTAATCCCTGGAGAGCCAGACCTCCCTAGCTTTTGCCAAATGGAACATGCTTTTGATGCGGTCTACATAAATCCCAGGAATCTGCTTGTGTGCCTTGCTTCCCTGTCAACACTTCAAGTTGCAGTTGACTCATGTTAAGCGCCAAAATCCATATTTGGAAACCTAAATGCTCTTTCTCTGGCTTTAGCCGTGGCAGACAAACTGCAGTGCATTTATGACAATGGTGGCTGTGAACAGTACTGCACTGATGAACAGTCTGAAAAACGCATGTGCTTCTGTGCTGATGACTACACTTTAGCGAGTGATGGCATGTCCTGCATTCCCCAAGGTAAGATACTGCTAGCCCGATGCTAAGTCTAAGCCAGCCCTAGAATAAGTTTTTGACACCTACACATCATGAGGTGCGAGGTATAACCCAGAACCACCTGCTCCACGCCTCTTCTTTAAGGGCAAAGTCCAGAGCGGTCCATTTGGGTTCTGGTTGAAGTTAGATACCCCAGAAAAGCAGCTGGCAAAGTGTGCACGCTGAGCAGGGAGCCTTTGGGACCTCTCCTTCCCACCCCCAGAGGTCTGCTCCTCTGGGACACAGGAAATTCAAGTTTGAACATCCCACCTGCTAGGAGCGAGGAGGGAGCTGAAGCCCTGACTCCTTCTTGGGGAGCACTCTCGCCTCTGGTCTAGTGGAAGAGAACTGAGAAGTGGAGACAAGCTCACGGCCAAGTGGTCTAAATAAAGCAGAGCAGGAGGTAGTCAGGGATTTGGGGTCAGGCTGAGGGGTTTCTGGTGAGTGGAGGGGCTCTGGGCTTCACAAGACCTTTTTTGTTTCAGCTTATTTTGGGGGCAGCATTGTTTTACTGTTGGATCTCCAGTCTGAAATTGTGACCATGGATTGTATTACCATATTTATTTCAGCACAGGAGTCAAGAGGGGAAGAGGCTGATTAAAACCAAAGAAAACCAGTTATTCTTTTTTTTTTTTTCTATTCGATAGGACTAATACACTTTTGGTATTCCTCTAGACACTATGGCCAGATATTTCTCTCACTCATCTGACAAGGTAAATTTCAATTGGGACTAAGGTAGCTCAAGTTAATTATTTTCCCAGTACATAAGCTGGCACCTGACTCTTGCAGATGCCTACTTGAATTACTTTATTAGAGGGGAAAAGGAGACCCCTGGGGATAGGAACATAATGGGCAGAGCTGCAGGAAGCATGCAAAGTAATTTTGAGGGGTGATGCCCCCCTACATGCACCTCAATGGAGCACTCATGCAGAGAACTGATAATGACAACCTAGCCCTCAACAACGGCAATTTCAGTAGGAAAAAAATGTCTACTAATGTGCTTATCCCTTATTAACAGATTCTGCAGTATCACATGATGGAGAAGCTGCTTTTGTTAAAAGCTGAGAACAAAGAATTCAGTAGTCCCCACGGGCTTTTCAGCATGTCTTCCCCTGCAAGGAAGATGTATTTGTTGTTGCTTGCTTCTTGGGGACCAAAATAGCTGTAGCACTGACCATGTGTTGCAAGGAGACAAAACTGTATCACTGCCAGACTGCCAGTCCCTTCACCATCCTTCTGTCCATCTCTCATGATATACCCTTCAAACTCCCAAATTTGCATTTTCCTACATACAGCATTAGAGGGGCTGGGTTTGTCTTACATCTATGCTGATCTTTCACCAGCTGCCACCGAAGAGCTAGTCCTGTTCCTCCATACCCTGCCTGTACCTGTAAAAGCTTGATACTGTCTTTGTATCAGCTGAAGTGATTGGCACATTCAGCCTATTACAGATCTGTGGAGATGTTGAATTCAGCTCAGCAGAGACTGTAGGGCCCTGGCCCCCAAAGTGACAGAAAGCAAGCACTCCCCACAGCATTTGTGATAGAACAAGGGGCAACGGTTTTAAACTAAAAGAGGGGAGATTCAGGTTAGACATGAGGAAGAAAGTTTTTACAATGAGGGTGGTGAGACACTGGCCCAGGTTGCCCAGAGAGTTGGTAGATGCCCCATCCCTGGAGACATCCCAGGCCACGCTGGATGGGGCTCTGAGCAACCTGATCTAGTTGCAGATGTCCCTGCTCATTGCAGGGGGTTGGATGAGATGACCTTTGAAGGTCCCTTCCAACCCAAACTATTCTATGATCCTCTGATTTTATGATTATCACAGAGTGACTGCTGGATGGAAGGGATGGTGTGTTTAGTTACAGCACAGCCACACGGCACACAAAAAACCTCAAAGGTAGACAACCGTCTTGAAACGAAAACTGTTGGGTGAAGGATGTACTGAAAACACCAAGGCTTCCTCTGCACTGCATGTCAGTCACAGGTCCAGTCCTGGAGATCTGATTCTCTCATTGCCAATCTTCATACGCTTGCGCAGGCTAAAAACAGACCTTAGACTGAGTTGTGCAGTCTGGAAGAAGCAAGGATGCTCTGGACACAAGCAAACTAAGCACAGTCTGCTGGGAGGCATACCAGACAACATAATGTCTGCTCCTAGGAGATCTTCAGGTCCACCCAAACAAGTGATAGCACGTCCCATGTTTAAGCCCATGTCTCGCCATGCTGTGGATGCTGTGCAATTGGTACAGCTGAGTTAAAGTCAGCAGAGTCACTGAAAACATGGAGACTACAAAGCTTGACAGAGTCACTTCTGCTTTCCAGCCTGCAGCCTACCTCATTGTGTTGACATCTCTCTTAAGCAAGTACACTTTTTGCAAACTCCTGTGGTAGGTGATTATATGTCAATGACAATGTACGGCCCTGCAGCCTATTTGTAAAAACATTTCTGGCTGTTGCCAAACAAAAAGACTACTTACCTGCTGAGTTGCTAGAAGTTACTTTTGAGAACCCATGCTCCCAGACTAAAAACCAGGTTTTCAGCTAACATAACTTCACTGAAGACCTTACACATTTTGCTGTGAATTCAGTGCGGTAAAATCACACTTGCTGCCCATTGGATTGTTTTGTTTGTTTGTTTGTTTGTTTTTCCAGTGAAATACCCATGTGGAAAAATACCAGTGCTGGCAAAAAAAAATGCAACTGAACGAGGGAGAATAGTAGGTGGTTTAATCTGTCCTCCAGGTGAATGTCCATGGCAAGTAAGTCTTCAGAAATCTTTCATTGCCTTTTTTTCTTATGAAATCACTATCTTAAATACAGTCATTTAAATCTATTATGTAAAAAAATTAATCAAAAGTGCCAGGTCTGGATAATCAAATTCCCTTTTCATCCATAGCCAGCAGATCCATCTGTTTCAATCACACATCTTAGCCTTGTTCTGGAGTGACTGCTTTCGTAGGAGTGGAGTGGTAACACAAGCTCTTCTATCTCCTAACCCCTTAGCCCTTCACCTTACTGTCATCAAGAATTTTAGCTGCAGCCTGCAGGGAAATGCTCTTGGCCATAACAGGCCAGGTCCATACTATAAGATGGAGAAAATGTCAATGGAAAGACTCTCCCCTCCTAAATCCTTCAGTCAGCACTGTATTCTCAAACACAGTTGCATAAAGTACCAGAAAGAAGTAATATAACACCTGACTACTGAGATTCAGATCAAGTACACGTTTAATGTAAGACAAATTTGTTTTATTTTGTCAGGCCCTTATAATACAGAATCAGAAAGAAAAGTGTGGCGGTACCCTGCTTGCCCCAGAGTGGGTGGTCACTGCAGCTCATTGTTTGGATTATACTCATCCTAAAGAGCTTCGGGTGAGACTGGGTATGTATCTTCGTCTCATGTCATCGGGATGCTGTTGCGGCAGCATCTTCTCATCCTGACAAACCAGAGTAAGAGACAAAAAGTGCAGGCTTTGACAGAATAAGGGACTTGTCCTTAAGAAGTGTCAGACTAGAAACCCCCTATCTCTGCAAGCTTCTGAGGAACCAAGGAGCTGCCCGATATGACCTGCCATTAATAACTTTTCCAGGTGAACATGCAATAAATTACGATGAGAAAACTGAGCAAGAAAGTGGAGTCGCCAGGATAATAGTTCATGAAGGATACACGAATGGACAAGTCAATAATGATATTGCCCTTCTGCGTCTGGAAACACCCGTGAACCTCACTGATTATGTGGTGCCAATATGTTTGCCCGAAAAACGGTTTGCAGTGTATGAACTGTCCTCCATCAAGTTCTCCAGAGTGAGCGGATGGGGACGCCTACTAGATGGAGGTGCCACCTCTTCTATTCTGATGAGAGTTGATTTGCCACGGGTAAAGACACAACAATGTGAAAAGGAGACTGATTTAAATATTACAGAGAATATGTTCTGTGCAGGAGACCTGACCGGTGTTAAGGACTCCTGCAAGGGAGACAGTGGTGGACCTCATGCTACAAAGTACAAGAACACTTGGTTTCTGACTGGGATTGTCAGCTGGGGAAAGGGCTGTGCTGTTCAAGGCAGCTACGGGGTTTACACAAGGGTATCCAAATACATTGACTGGTTGAAGAATCAAATGGATTAATGATGTTGAACCAGAGCATTTCCAGATCGTGTTCTTGCCCCTCAGTCCCACTGTGCCATTTCCCTATTGAAACATTCCATCATTATCTTGGGTGTGTGATACCCACACCACTATTAATGATTTCAAACAAGCTTAATGCCAACTTGAATATATAAAATAACTTCCCTACCAGTATTGTTTGTAAACTTGCATGTTTTGTCAAGCAGGCACAGAATGGTCACAATAAATAGGACTCCGAGTCTCTCTCATTCTGCATCCATTTCTGCTGAGGGACAGATCTAGATGCTGAGACAAAGCCTGTCAGCAACATGTCAAGCATACCATGATCCTCTGGCTGCCCTCTCAGCTTCTGGTAATCAGTGATGTACAGACTTCCTGAGCCAGAAGTTGCACTGAATGGTCCTTAATGAACCTGTTGTCCTCAAATGTGTGCAATCTCTTAGAAATACATTTATGCTTCTGGCTTTCACAACTTCCTATGCTGATGAGTCTTGTAATATAATGATGCAATAGCATAAGAAATAGAGTTTCTTTTAGCTTATATTAAAGTAGCTTTCTCCTACAGTTGCAGTGGCAATAGGTAGATTTGAGAGGGAGGAACTGTAGAGAGCTTCCAGAACAAGAAAGCTGGGAAAAGGTTAATTTCACATTTACAAATCTGCTATGAAAACTTGATTTTAGTCTTCTTGCAACAAGCGTTATTGCAGTAAGGCTACTATGTGTAATATTTAACCCTATACTTATGAGCAGTGAAGAATACCACTGATTTAATCTTATCTTTGCCTTGGTATTATGCTCATTGATAAAGAATAGAGAAAATGAAATGGAATGTTTGTTTAATCTGTCATCCAGTATAATCTAAATTGTACTCTCTGTCCTGAGATCTAAAACCAGAACAGAATAATTGCCTGACCATCTGCAAAACACTTGCCAAAGACCATTCTCTAAAGTCTTAATGCATGAAAACACCATCAACTATACAATTAAAAAACGCACCTTCTAGCCTAGGCATCAAACCAGTGAAAAAGTGAGGGAGATCATGGATAAAACTGACCAGGACATTAGAAAATAGTTTAAGTATCTTACACTTTGGATTAATTCAAATCATGCTGTATATCAACTCAATCACAAAAGCTTATCAGCAAATAGGACACTTAAAATTGACCATACTCTATTACAGGAAAACATTGACATTATATAGTACATATGCCACGTAATACTGAACATCCTATAACTTGTTTTCTGACATAGAAGAATAGAATACTATTCATTTAAGTAGTGAACTGAATTGGGAAAAGCAGCACATTCCAGCGACCAGAGAAGCAAGAGGTCTTACAGTATGAAAACATACACCAGAGGTTCTTATTACTCCTTAAAGGAAAACACATATGCCAGCAGAATATATTCCCAGGAAGGTGACTAGGAACAGTGACCAGCAAATAAAACCTCATTTTCATTGACATGAGGCACTCAGCACTGCAAAATCATCCCTGCAGACCCCTCGAGCTAGAATAGTTTTGGGTTTTCCATGCTCCATAGGATGATTTCTGCTCTGTAATGTTCCCGTGTAAATACTGACATTTATGAACAAATCATTGTCTTGCAGAAAAAGGCTAAAATGCAGAAAGAATACAACCAGTACTAATGGCTGCACAGAGTGACTTTTTTCAAAACAAAGCTGGGGTTCAGGTATATTTTTGATAGAACAGTCTGTTTAAGCAAGTCAAGAAGATGAAGGAGACCCAATGGCAGGCTCTTGAAGCACCAAAGGTGTGGCCTCCTCAGCGCACAGAGACCTCACTGGGCACAGCCAAGGGAAACTCCCCAAAAAAGGGGAGATGGAGGCCACGTGAGTGCCAGGCCGAGGTCACCAGGCCCTGGGTGTTGAAAGTGTGGAGCCAGCAGGTTATAGCATTGGGATGTGGGAAATGCAGGTGGAAGCTGCCAAGGCCAGCAGATGTTTTGGGGTGGGAGCCCGGCTTTGCCCCTGTTCAGCCTGGCACTGAGCCCCGCACCTGCTGGCACTGGACGGGGCAGTGCTGACCTCAGCTCTGGCTCATTGGAGTGATGGTTCACTTATTCTCCCCTGCAAATAACATAAAATTACAAATGCCGGCTTCTTTATGTTCAAAAAGAAAAGAAAAGAAAACAAAGAAAAAACCAAAACAAACAAAAGCAAAACAAAACAAAACAAAAAAATTAAGAAGAGCCTCAACATCAGGCCGCCACCCCAGGCTGAGAGATCCCGCGGCGGGTTTCCCCCTTCCCCGGCGCTTCCGCTATTTCTGGGCAGGGTGAAGCAACGCCGCTTCAGTCTCTCCCTGCCCGAGTGGGGTGAAGGCTTCGGCTCCCGTCCCGTCCCGTCCCGTCCCGTCCCGTCCCGTCCGGTCCCGCCGGCCGGCGGCGCGGTCCCGCAGGGCCGGCAGCAGCAGCAGCAGCAGCAGCGGGGGCTCCGCGCCACCATGGCCGGCCGGCTGCTGCTCCTCCTGCTCTGCGCGGCGCTGGCGGGCGAGCTGCGGGCTGAAGGAGACGGTAAGGCGGCACCTTTGCTTTTTTTTTTCCCCTTTTTTTTTTTTTTCTTCGAGGTGGGGGAGGTTGTCCCACTCCTCATAGCTTTTGGTGGCTACCGGGGGAACGCGGGAGGCTGTGGCGGGTCGTCGCTGTGGGCTGGGGTCTCGAATCTCGGGTGCATAAGGGGGACAGCCCTCCCTCCGAGGGAGGGGGCCCTGCCGGTCCCTGCCTGTGCAGGGAGCCGCGGCGGGGGACGGGAGCGTGCACCCCAAGGCTCGTCTTCTCCCGGGGGCTCGGTTTCCAAACCGTCTGCACCTGTGCCGCTCCTCGCACCCCGCCGAAAACTGGGCGAGCTACGGCTTGGGGGCAGGCAGCTCCCAGGGGGCACCTCGGGGTGCTGGAGCCATGTCCCGCAGTGGTGCCCCAATACCTTTCCCAGGCTGCTGCCCCTTCCTATTTCCCCCCTATAAAATGGGATTGCTGGAGGACAGCTGCCCTGGCAGCCTGAGGTGCTCAAGTCCATGAGGGGAAGGTTGGCCAAGGCTGGGCTGGGTGCACTTGGCCATGGAGGGGCAGGAGGAAAGAGGGGAAGCACATCCCCCCACCCTCTGTCTGTGCCACTAGGGTCAACACCAAAGTCCGGAGCAGCACCAGCCAAGCGGCTTTTCAAATGTCGTGAGCTCTTCCTTCAGTGAGGCAGCCCGCTTAGGCTTTAAAATGAGGTCTTCCACAGGTTTCTGGAACCTCCTACTTCAATTGACCAATGCCTATTGTTCCTTGATGTCTCCAAAGAAGGAAGCATGACAGAAAGCTTGGGAAAGAGAATGGCCAGCCTCAGAAGACTAATTGGCTGGTTCGAGTTTACAAAAACATCCTCTTACATGGGCAATGTGGAGGCGAAGGAATACAGAGTCAATAACCCCACCGGCTGCATCCTGTCGCTTTCCTGTCACTGCAGAGGGGGATTTAAGGGCAAACAAGATAGCGGGTGAATGAACTAAAAGTTGCTGAGCTACAAGTTGCAAACACTTTCTGTAAGTCTTCCTCGCAAGGAGCCTTTTCAGAACAAGTGGGACACTAAAGTACTCGTGGGCTCTATGGGATCAGTTGATAAAAACAGCACTGGCCGATGCATCAGTTTCAGTGAAAGCAGAATAAGTCCCCTCTGTGTCCGCTTAGGGGATATTAGGCTATATGATTACTATCAGCAATTTTATTTATTGCTGAATTGAGCTGCATGAAGAATGCTGCAGAAAGTACGTGCAAACTGACCACTGAGTAGGAGCCATTGGCCTTGAAGTCCCATCTGCATCACTGTCTTGCACACTCCAGTCTGTCATTGGAAAGCATTTACTCTCTTTAAATTCCAGGTGTTTAGAAGATAAGTGCCAGCTTCCAAACTCTGCAAACCTTCCTAGAATATATGCTTTTTACAGGGTAATTGGCAATTTATTTACTCCAGTGTTGTTTCTATTTTTGCTATCTGGTAATGTGTGCACAAGTCACTGGAGAGTAAACAGTATTGTTCACACAGCCAAGTGGCTGAGCTGAGTTTAATGTCGCTGAGGCTTCAGTTTAAGTCAACAGCTACCTGCATCTTGAACTTGAAGGCAGCAGGTCTCACAGTTCCATGACACCAAGCCTTAAAAAGAATAAACCAACCCAGCAAATTGACCTCAGGCTGTACTTTCCTGCTAAAACTGATTTTACTTCTGCTCTTTGTTAAAGCTTAGAACACAGCTTCCTTTGCTCTACCTGCACACATACCAGTAAGGGAGGAATATTTTTGCAGGCAATTGGGAAGTGTAGTTAAGAGGGAAGGAAGACCCCAGGGTAGCACAGTGGGATTTGGGGTGGTGAAGGGCAGAACTCATACATGAGCTGGACTGTGAGACAGCTTTTCCCATCTGTCAGTGGATAATTTACTGCATCTTGAGTTTGTGTGTCATTTAGTTTTTGCACCACAAGCCCCTGGAGCAGGTGGTGGTGTTGCCTGGTTGTCAGCTTTAAAACCAAATCAAGGAATGCTGTCTCCTTGGCCTTCAGGGAAAGGCATTCTGTTCAAGGCTGGAGTCTTGAGCAGAAGCAACAGAAACATAAGCCCTCAGCAGCAACCTGCATCTTCTTATTTTCAAGACTAAAACCAGTAGAAGTTGGCGGGGGGGGAACAGTTTGTCCAGGAGCTGCTGATTCTCAGAGAGAGACTGCACTCAGAGATCCTGAGATCTGTTGGTGTGTGTGAGGACTGACCTCACAGGTAATGTTGCTTACAGGTAGAATGGTGAGAGAGTCTATTTTGGTTTTGTTTCTACTTCACTTATTTCTAATGACTCTTTACTATGACCAAATGTTACCTGACACCTGTATAATTTTCTCTGTTGTCTAGTATTCATCAAGAAAGAAAATGCTGACAAGTTCTTGGAAAGAACAAAACGTGCAAACTCTTTCTTGGAAGAATTGAAGCAAGGGAATATTGAAAGAGAATGCAATGAGGAGCGCTGCTCTAAAGAAGAAGCAAGAGAAGCCTTTGAAGACCAGGAGAAAACTGTAAGGATGAACTAATATGAAACATAGGTCTATATGTTAATATTTCATGCTTACAAAATAGTATTGAGGTCTTCTGCACTGGGGTATCAAAACTCACAAGTTACTCCCAATTATATAACACGAAGAATAAATAGTGGTTTTGACTGTAGTTGGAATTGCCAAGGCATAAATATACAATAACAGTCTTAATTTGGCCCTGGCAAGGACACTCCGTGTTAAAGCCTTCATTCTTTTATCTGTTCTGATCTGTTTAATTGCCATTGTGAGTTATTTGACCTTTAAATGGTTTGATACTACCCATCTTAGAAATCTGTTCACCCTGTCTGGGTGGCATAGCTGAGTCTCATGACCACGTTGAAGAGCTCTTAGGTGGAGAGTCCACAGGAAGGTTGAGAAGGCAAATGCTGACATGGAACTTCATGGGAGAATTTTGCCAAACTTATCTGAAGCAGCTTTGCAGTGCTTATCATTTTGTGTCTCTCTTTCCAGCATTTGAATAGACAGAATGTATCCTGTGGACATTTCTTATATGCCTTAATGGTAATTTGCCCACACAGAATGAAGTTTGTATGTGTGACTCTTGTGTCACCTGCCCTACCCTGATGGCTGCTTAACTTTAGACAGAAATGCGATCTGCTTGCAAGCTCAAGGGAGACTTAAAGAGATGGAGCAACTATGGGGTTTGGGGTCAGCACAACAGGTAGTATTTGAAAACCTGAAGTGACCTGGTGGTGGAGGGGAGCTGGGAACATTGGCTGTAGCTATGTGGCTGTTTAGAACAGCCCTGAAACTGGAGCTGAGGTCAGGTTCATTTCACTGTAGCGTTACTTTATGGCCAGAATGTTCTTGGGGTGGCTATGAGACAATCTGGGTGGGGAGCCATGGGTTCATCACCAGGGTACTTCAGAGTATAAGGGTTGCTGATCTATAGTAGAAACAGCAAGGCCTGTTCTGCCTGGTGACCAGCTGCCACTGAAAAGGACTGTCTTGGACAGACAGCATGCCTGGAGTTCTCTATGCAGAGGGAAAGAACACAAATCAGGCAAAATATTTTTAAATCTCAGGATTCCTGAGGTCCTGATTCATGGGGATCTGGAGAGGGGGAGGGAGACTGAGAATTTAGCATTGTGGGAATGTCAGTAAATTCAGTCAAAATTGCTGGAAAGATACAGTTATGCAAGAAATCAAGTGCCTTATGTGGAGTGAGTCACATTAGGAAATCTTCAAGGTGTTTTAGATATTTCTGAAAAATGCATGAGACTTGTTTCTGTAGAGCTGGGCACTATAGGTGGCTCATATGGTTTTAATTTATTAAATAGTAATAGCAGGCTGCAAGGCATTGTATGTGCCTGTAACTTAAACATTTGTTTTAACAATTGTTATCCACAAGTATCCTCTGTATGAAAGCTCAAATATTCAACTATTTTTCTATAGAATCCAGTAATTCTCATCTAACTCTGTCTTCTTTTATTCCCCTTTTCCCACACGTACCTGTAGGAGGAATTCTGGAATGTCTATGTAGGTAAGAAACACTCTGCGATTGTTTAGAGAATTAAACTGCCTTATTGCAAGGTTTAAAAGGACACACCACTTAAGTAACCACTTCCTGCTCCCTTGCTGCTTCTCTTTTCACCATGGGACACCCTCACTTTGTGTTGCCGCTGAAGAAGGAATCTGATTTACTGCCTTGCTCTTGCCTGCACCCAGTTGCTTCGTTCAAAGGCAAGGTTCAGCTGCCTCCAATTGCTGGGATGATCTTTGTCCTCTCAAAAAAAAAGAATAGCATCCCTTTGCACGCAAAGG
The DNA here is from genome assembly GCF_036013445.1 of Caloenas nicobarica. Taxonomy (NCBI): domain Eukaryota; kingdom Metazoa; phylum Chordata; class Aves; order Columbiformes; family Columbidae; genus Caloenas; species Caloenas nicobarica. Next base: position 152,235,742 of record NC_088245.1, on the reverse strand, counting down.
ACAGTGAGGAGCAGAAATTGGGTGTATGACTCTGCCGGTCAGTTGTCCTCCAGAGGGGCAGCTGGAACTCAAGATGCAAAGAGTCATAGATGAGGGTGGCACTTACATGCTGTAGCCAACCCAAAGTATTAAACTGTGTCGCACAGTCGCTTGCCAATTTCCTGCCACCTTCCATGCCAGAGTGTTGTTGATTCTTGTATTATAGAGCATTTTGTGTGGTGTGTTTGCTACAGAACTGTTTGACATTCAAGGAAGATATGCAGGTAGATTAGCAGATACTATCCATCAGTCTTTTCCATTCTTCCTGAGGTCTGAGTTGTATTTATTAGGGTTCTAGTGTTTGCAACCAGTATGCAAGGACAGATTTTTAATGTATTAGTGTTTGCTGACATGTTCTCCTGAAAGTATGTGTCCAGCTTGTGTGTTAGGAGGAGTACCTCAAAAACGTTGACCACAGACAGCTCAGCTTTGTCTTTTGGAGTCTGCAGAAAATTGAAGACAGTTGCATGAAGATGCAAACTCACAGTCTAAGCAGGGGGTGAACTCTGCAACCTACGGGCTGAAATTTCAAGCTGCGTCAGTGTTGCAGTGAGCAGGAGCGGAAAATTTCAAATCATTTCCTCATGAGAATACCAGCAGCAGAACATCAGCACCAGTGGTCTTAGCGGAAATGCCAGTTTCATACATTTTAAACCACAAACCATGAATGCTTTATTGGTGTTCAGAAGTATTGAAAACTACAGCTACCCTCAGCCAAGTCACTAGAACAATTTGTTCTCACTTCCTAAGTAGGGGATTCTGCAATGCTTTTCTGCAATATTAATATTAAACTCATTACCACAGCAGCAACTACAGTGTAGGGAAAAACTAAGCAAGTATGGTTTCTAACAGTAGGATGCTGCTAAGCTAAGACCACTGCAGAATGGAGTGCAGAGGAGGCAGAAACCAGGAGCAGTGCTACAGGCTTTGGGTCTGCCTTGCTTTTGGTAAATGGTTGTCTCGCCTCCCCTCTGTTGAGGATGGGCATCAGTCTTCAATGCCACTGTGGTGGACCATGCAGATGCAGCATTTGGAGCACTGTTGGTTTTGGCCATGAGCAGGTACATAAGGGATGTTGAGGTGTGGGTGCAGTACACCAAGCCCCGCAGATGTACCCTGTGGCAGATAAAGCTGCAGCAGATGAGGTCACAGGCCAGAGCCACCATGCAGGTGGGAAGCTGGATCCTCAGGATGAGCAGCTTCTTGCATCTTGTCTCCTCTGTGGGCATTGCTGTTCTTCCAGCTGTTCCAAACAGGAGCAGAACGGGTGGTAAAACACAGAAATTTGAAGAACATGTTATCTCAACCAATGAATTATTAAGCAAGTGTCACTTCTCTGGATATCCTCCTTTTCTTATTGAACAGTGCAGAAGAACCCAGCAGGATCATGTGGTGAGTGAACAAATCTGTCACAGCAGGTGACAGGATGGGAGAGACCATCACAGTGAGCATCAGTGCAGGAGTGAGATACCTTTGTGGGGGTGGGAGAAGGGGCTACAACATGAAACATGCTTCCAAATGCAGTGCAGCCTCACTGTCCCATATGTGAGTTTGTGAGATACATGTGGCTGGGGAGCTGGAGTCAGGTCAGCCAGGTGTGTCCAGGTGGCAGAAAGGAAGAAAGGCTGAAAAAATAAGTTTCAAATGTGGGAGCTCCCAGCATAAATGTAGGGAGTGTGATGTAAGAGCTAATGTTTTTAAGCTCAAGCACATACCTCGATGGATAAAATGGGACAATTTTGGTACTGTAAGCACCACAAAACAGGAATTTGGCCTGCACACGTGACTTTAACAGGGCTTTGTAAAGCATTTTTTGTTTTAATTTGTTTATCTTCTGATTAATAAGCTGGTGTCAGTTTATTTAAATGAACAGCACAGCAGGCAAAAGACATGCACAAGGGATGAGATGACCTTTAAAGAAATAAAAGTTGAGTTGTCGTTATTATGCAGAAATTGTAGAGAAATGCAAGAGGCCAAAAGGTTAATATTTTTAGACGGTAGTTGCAACATAGAAATGTCCTGTCTGCGTTTACAACCTTCATTGTAAATGGTGTGTACTCTGACCATGAGGTATTACTTTATTTTCCTACCAAAAAAAGGATTGTGTACAAGCTGTTATAAAGTCGCCACCAAAACCAGATTGCAAAACTGAGGATGTGTGTATGAATCATTGCTGGTTTGGAATGATTTCGTCTATAGTGTTTGTTCCATCTGGAATGTGGCAACTCATGGGACATACGTTTTAAAAGAAAGGATGAAAGATTGTTTATTAACACTATCACCCCTTGAGAGTTCACTGAAAATGCTTACACTCTTACAATACTTTGATTTTTTTGTTTGTTTTGTAGATGGGAACCAGTGCAGCTCAAATCCTTGTCAGTATGGTGGACAGTGTAAAGATGGAATTGGTTCCTACACTTGCTCATGCTTGGATGGTTATCAAGGCAGGAACTGTGAATTTGGTAGGTTTCTGCTTTAGAGAACTGTGGCAGTGAATTTCCCAGGGAGCTGAAACACAGAGAGTTAGCTCTTTCTTAATGAGCATTATTTGCCTCTTGGAAAAATGCATAGAGTAGGATGGCAGTCAACAATGAGTTGGAGGACAGTGCCAGAAACAGGAAGCCCTAGTGGCTCTACAGCTGGATCGTGTTAGTGAATACTCCAAAGCTGCATTTGCTCCAAAGAAAGCCTTCTTAATTATGATAGTGCCTCGTTACATGAACTTGAAGCCCCAAAACATGATGGTAAAACTAAGAAGCACAGGATTTGTATAACTGATATCAAAGAGCCTTTATTGCAAGCTCAGAAGTACAGCCTCCCTCCTCAGCTCACAGCAGTGAAGAAGCAAAGAAAGCAGATTTCAGTAGACAATGCAGAGATTTTTTCAGTTTTGCAAGGAATATTTTTTTTGCATATAAATCCTTCCTGAGTGTGACTTCTGTGGCATACAGCTGCTACCCTCATTATGTCTCTGCAGCGGGTATGGCTAGCCAAGAAGTAAGAGGGGAGGGTGTGGAACTGAAGTTCAGACACAGGACTGGGGGGAGTGATGAGGAGTTGCGCTTTTTAAGGCAGGAGGAGGAATCATGTGAGGATTTAGATTGGATATTAGGAACAGTTTCTTCAGAGAAGGGGTTGCCAAGCACTGGAATAGGGTGCCCAGGGAAGTGGTTGAGTTATCATCCCTGTAAGCGTTTAAAAGACGTGTAGATGTGGTTCTTAGGGACATGGTTTAGTGCCAGAGTTAGGTTAATGTTTGGACTCAATGATCTTGAGGGTCTCTTCCAACCCAAATGATTATATGATTTTATGATTTACAAATATCTGGACTCCTCTGTTAGTGTTTTATTCATTCTTCCACTGTCATTTGTCTCTGCTTTTTTAAGCTCACCATGACATGGCCACTGGGCCCACATGGACTTGGCAAGTGTGTTTCATGTGGTGGATGTGAATGCATTGTATGAGATACAGATCCTGTTTAAAAAGTGCAGTTTAATTTGGTGAACTTAAAAATCTCCTCTCTGAAGTCAGTGTTTATTTAGAGTTTTTCTCCAAACTTTCCTCTTTCACAGTGATACCAAAGTACTGCAAAATAAACAATGGTGACTGTGAGCAGTTCTGCAGTATCAAAAAAAGTGTACAGAAGGATGTTTTGTGTTCCTGTGCAAAAGGGTATGTTCTAGCAGAGGATGGCAAACGCTGTGTTTCAACAGGTATGGAGCCACGTAATAAACAAATAGCAGTGGTCTTTTAAACCATCAGTGTCCTACATGACAAAGATTTAACACTGAGACCAAATGATTTGATTTCCAAAGCCTTCCATGTGTGAGGGCATGTGATGGACTATCTGAATCTGGCTGGTTTGGAACCCTTTCAAGGTGTCTCTCACAGAATTACCTGAGTAAATTCTGCTGTTGACAGGAGAAAAGCGATTGTATCTCATTTACTTGAACACTTACACTCCACAGAAAACAGCAGCTCACCAAAACTTTTCTGCTTCAGATTTCAGTTAACCTAACAAAATAGTAACTGATGACATTAAGTAATTACGATTAATGCTGTTTACATTTGTACACTTTTGTTGTATTTCAACAAACCTGGGGGGAGGGGTAAATCAGCCATATACTCATGATGTTTGGTTTTATATCCTTTATAACTAATAATAAATTACTGTCATGAACCATATTATTCCTAAAATAAAACACTGCACTCTGTTTCCTAATTAAGATGGTTTTAGTAAGAACAGGTACGTGAATATAGCATGGTAAACAATTGAAGATAATGTTTTAAACTTTAAATAGTTGGAAAACAGTGACACACAAAACAGAACACAGAGACTGAACCTATGGACAAGTTTTAGGACTACGAAATGGCTTTCATTTTTCAAACCATCTGATCTTCCTCTGTTGATGCATATGCAAGGTTCTGCTGGTGTTTTGAAAAGAGAATAGCTGCATTAACTGATTTATTGTGAGATGGTGTTGTCAAGGATTTTGCACTTGTGCTGGTGTTTCTGTCTTTCTCTAATTTTAACATTCTTCCCTTTATAGTCAAGTATCCTTGTGGAAAAGTTTTTGTGAAAAGGAAAAAAAGGTCGGTTATTTTGCCCACTGATAATAGCAGTGTAACCAGTGATGAAGACGTCTATCCCACAACTGGAGCCAGTCTGGAGGAGGACTTTGTGACTACCACAGAAAGCCCAACTCTCCGTCCTGGCAATGAAGCGAGCGGCAAGACTCCCTATGTCGATACCAGGATAGTAGGTGGTGATGAGTGTCTTCTTGGCGAATGTCCATGGCAGGTAAATCTGGTGTTTGTGCTCTGTAAGTGGAACGTGTTTCTGAGGGAAAGTGTGCAATTGTTCGTTTTACCTGGTTGCCTTCTGAATGTTACCCATGTAGTACGACATTTGTAGCAGGAGGTAGCTGAATTGTGTGAACCTGAGCACTGAGATGTGCTGTTCTGCAAACTGCAACCTTAAAGTTTGAAATTAAGGGCTTTGTGCAATCTCAGATGGTGCTGCTTAACCTGTCACCAGAGAGGGCTTTTGTGTCCTGCTGGCCTACCAGTGCCGTTTTTGCACATCATCTTCCAGTTCTGCCTGCTAGCAGTCCGTTTAGGTAGCATGTCAGTAAAGCATGCATTTGCTTCACAAATACGTTTTCATATCTAAGTTATCCTCTTGAGTTTGGACCAGCTAAAATGAGTTCCTGTATTCAGGACACTAAGTAGGGGTCAAATGGGAACAGAACTCAGACAGGAATTTTTTGGGGTGGCATGTCGAAGGGATGAGGTGATTTGGGGACTGCACTCCCCCTGCTCAGTCAGTGTCTTGTTCCTAAAAGATGTCACTCAGCACTGTGAGGTGACGTGGAAGCCAAACAGCTACGCCATGTAAAGACAATTGAGACTCTGTAGCGGCACATGCCGGTCTGTAGCATATGTGTGTGTGCGTGTGATAATTAGAAGACACCTGTGGAGCAGTACATGTTCTAGTAACAAGCATGTATGTATTCTGCAGAGAAATCAATTACTGTTTATATCTCATTGAAGTTAAACTCTTCTTAATTCTGCAGTTACCTTTTTTCTTTCGTAGGCTGTTCTGTTAAATGAGGAAGGTGAAGAGTTTTGTGGTGGAACTATTTTGAATGAAAATTTTATACTTACTGCAGCTCATTGCATGAACCAATCTAAAGAAATCAAAGTGGTTGTTGGTAAGTGATTATTGTACTCCTGTGATATCTGAGTATGTGTTGCAGATTAATCCTCTGTGCTCTAAATCTCATGTGAGATGTACTCCTATTACTTTATTTGTTATGGTTTGTTACTTTGTTGGTGGTGGTTTGCTATTTGTAATTTCTTGTTATTGCGGGAAACCTGCTTTGTAATAAGAGGGGCAGCTGATGTGGAAGGTGATAATGACGCATCCCTTTCTTCTTTGCCAGCTAATTGGAAGTGATTAAGAACAAAGGTTCTCCAAGTGTTGGCTAGCATTGTGTTCATCCAAGTAGTGCTTCTTCAGAAAGCTTATCATTCCTGGCCCATCAGAAGCATGCGGATTTGTTTCTGCAGGGACATTCAGGAAAGCTGTGACACATGGACTAGAGGAAGAGGAATTATGACTGCTTTATTTCTGAGGCATCAGATTAGCACAATTTTTTATTTGCACTGTTTTAGTCTTGACTCGGACCAGTTTCTCTTCCATGATATAAACCACACCCAAGCTCCTGTAAGAGCATCCACCCAAAGCTGCGTTAGTTTAGCTGAATTGGTTTATGCTTTTCTGTAAATTGGCACAAAAATCTCCATAAGGCAAAAGCTCAGAAATGAAACTGCTCCAGGTGCTGCTGATTAACATTGCAATACATTCTTAAGTTTACTTGTACGGTATAAAGGCTTAGGCAAAGCGTTAGGAATGGGTATACTACTCTCCTCCTTTCTCAAGGTTGTTCTTAATTTCTTGTGGTCCTTCCATATTAACGACCATTTTACTACTCTTGCACAGGTGAAGTGGACAGAGAAAAGAAAGAACAGTCTGAAACGATGCATACTGTGGATAAAATACTTGTTCACACTAAATACATTGCCGAGACTTACGATAATGACATAGCCTTAATAAAGCTGAAGGAACCTATAACATTTTCTGAGTACATTATCGCAGCGTGCCTCCCTGAAGCAGACTTTGCTAATGAAGTTCTGATGAACCAAAGATCTGGAATGGTCAGTGGCTTCGGGCGTGAATTTGAAGGTGGACGACTATCCAAAAAACTGAAAGTGCTTGAAGTCCCCTATGTTGATAGGAACACTTGCAAGCAATCCACTAACTTTGCAATAACAGAAAACATGTTCTGTGCTGGTTATGAAACAGAGCAAAAAGATGCTTGTCAAGGAGACAGTGGAGGTCCCCATGTAACCAGATATAAGGATACTTATTTTGTTACTGGAATTGTGAGCTGGGGAGAAGGATGTGCAAAGAAAGGCAAATATGGTGTCTATACCAAACTGTCCAGGTTCTTACGCTGGGTAAGAATGGGCATGAGACAAAGCTTGTAGTGGTGTGGCTTTTGATCCTTCGATTAGCTACAAGATGCAGTTTCTGTAATGGCAATTTTTTTTTTGGTCCACATCTGCTAAAATTGTTTTGAGAGCTGATTCCTTAAAGTTATGGTGCTGCTTCTTTTTGTTTTAGTCCTGGCATTAAGCATGTATACGTGGACTGCTGGTGGTGTTTTGAATTTGGGCAATGAGGGACTGTCCCCAAACAAAATTGATGTTCAGTGGGGTCTTTTGTTTGCTTGTTTGGTAATTTCTATTCTGCCATTTTGATTCCTGTCTGTTTCCCCAAACACTTCCACCAGAGGTTCCTGGACATAATATGAACCTTCACTAATCATGATGAAAAGTGGGAAGGACAGGATTGCAGTTAATCCTCACATTGCAAGCAGCTGTCTCAGGAGGGAGTTTTTTATTACTTGAGCTATTTAGCTTCTACCTGCAGATGTATTAGAAGATTGAGGGAACAGGGAAGCTCACTTGGTAAAAGCTGAGACACAAGTAAGTATTCAACATGTGACACTAAATAATCACACATTCCACAAAATTGCCTACTTAGGTCACAGCAGCCAATTAAAATGGGGTTTTGCTTTATATGGGTTGTACTTCACTTTAGTTTAATTTGAACACTTCTGCTCATCAGAAGGAAAATACATGCATGTTCACTGTTTTCTGTATCATGTTCTGGATGGTGTATGGCTGAGGATCTTAAAGCTCCTTGCATGTGGAGTTGTTCTGAGTGTTTCTGAATGGTGCAATATTGATGTACACAGGCAACTGAAATAAAACAGTCTTTCTTTTTTGCTCATTTTTAATGTTTTTTTATTCCCTCCAGTAAGCTTACAAATATATGGAGACAAAATCTCATTTGAGAGTGAAAAAGGAGTGAACTACCCTGAGCAAATGTATGTGACACATTTCACCTGTGTTATGTCAAGGCTGATGAGGAGGTGGAGAATGGAGGGGTTAATTAAAAGACTTTCCCTGGACTAGAGGTTCTTAAATGGCAAGTTAGATGCCAAGATACTGATTTCCTTAGAAAGAGGCAACCTCAACCAATGATTTCCCACACATCATCTATTCGGGTACTTCAATCTCATCAGCGCTGTAAGGTTTGAAGGCAGAAGCTCTGCACTCTGATTTTTTTTTGTATTTGGAGTAGTGTTCCACCATATATTCTTGAAACTTCAGTTTCAGTTCTAGTTACAGAAATCATGGAAAAACGTACAATGGAAGGGACAGATGAAAGTGATCTGGTCCAACCCCATGCACAATGCAGGTCTAACAACATAGAGCAGGTTGTGCAGGGTCTGGTCCAGTCAAGTTTTGAAAAACTTCACAGGCAGAGATTTGGTTACCCTCTGAGCAACCTGTTCCTGTGTTTTAAGCATGGTCGTGGTTAAAATTTCTCATGTCCGATTGGAATTTTCCTTGTTGCAGTCTCTGACTGCTGCCTCATCTTTTCCTGTGTGCACCTCTGGGAAATGGTTGGCCCTGTCTTCGTTTAGGCAGAGGAAAGCTGCAGTGAGATTCCTCAGCTCTCTCTGGCTGAACAAACCCAGACCCCTCAGCGTTTTTTTATTCCACTGTGTTGTCTAGGCCCCTAACTGTCCTTACGGCCTTTCCAAGGCTGCTTCCATCTGTTACAGTCCCCTGTTGTCTGAGATACACTCAACTTCACCAGACACCAGCCACTTCTCTCCTAGCGTTTGAGCTGGTACTGCCTAGTTTTGTGTAGCAGGTGCTGTGAGCGAACCAGGTTGAAAAATCAGGAATATAATTCTGCACAGCAGCAAGGCATTGCTGCAGTCAGCAGTAAACATGGGCAGGAAGGACTGCAGGTCAGTTACCCCAGCTCGATGGTCTCCAGCTCTATAAACACTCAGCAGGCTTTCTTCAGTGTTTGTTCAGTGATGTTTGCTCCCTGACTTCTGTCCACTGGATTCCTGTTTGTACCTTCTAACCTCTTGTCCCATGTTCCCTGGAGGCCTGCCCTGTGCTCCATCAGGGTGAGACATCCCTCTTCAAAGGGACAACCTCAGGCCCAGGTGCTACCCAAATCCTCTTTACGTACTCATGCTAAGGACATTCTACTTCAGTAATGCTTGAGGACTGAAGTGGAGTTCAGACTGCACTACACAAGGTGTTGAGGTGGCTGAGGACCTGCCTCGGGCCGTGGTGGCAGTAGCTGGGTTTTACTAGCTGACGTGTATGTATGTCCTTGTCAAGCCAAGTAGCACCTTCAGAGCAGGCACAGAGCTGGTTTAACAGATGGGCAGGCAGGAGAGTGACAAAAGACCATGTTTGTGTGTGTGCAACATGACTGTGCTTAGAAGTGTCATTATTCTGCAGAATATGGTAGAGTCTGTCCCTGGGCTTCACAATCAGAGTTTGTTGATCTCTAACAAACAAAACTGGTTCCTGTGCTTTGGTACATATAGTGCCCGAGGCACAAGGGCTTAATATTCATTCCTTGTTCTCAGCCATGCTGAGAGGACATGAGTGAAAGATCTACCTGCATCTTGGCCTCATACAAATCCCATAACCAACTCTACGTCTGCAAGAAAACAAAGAAATAAAGTACACTTTTTTATGTAGACCAAAATCCAGGGATGGTGGAAGGAGATGCTGTAAACTCGCCTCTAGTGCTCAGGCTTCCTCAGCTTTCAAGGAAAAGCCAGTCCTGAGAAGAAAGGGAAGAAAGGAAGGATGGTAAGAGAAGAGTGCAGTCACTTTGAGGCCTTGGAAAGGACTGATATGAAGAATAAAAAGGCAGGACATTGCCCAGGCCCAGTCCAAGATGATACCTCTGGGCAAGGGACTCGTGTACATGAGGCACTGGGCTTTGAAAAAATGAGGGTTCTTTAGACTAAAATAGAGAAGCCTCAGGAGAAATGCAGCAACCGGCTTCGTGTGTGCAAAAGGCTACTGCAGAGATGTAGGGACTAATGAGATCTTCGTGTCCATGGTGAAGATAAGAAGACATAGCACATCTCAGTTGCAGCAAGAACGTTTCAGGGAGATCCCAGGGAAAACGTTCTAACACTGTTGACTTGAAAAGCCCTCCTATACATTTAGTCTGGAGGGCAGTGGAACCTCCTGTGTTGGCAGCCGTTCAGAGCACGAAAGGTAACCAGCTGTCAGGCATGCAGCGTGATGGGGGCTGCCCTAGGGAAGGTGGACAAGTTGGCCTTCCTTATGGCATCCTACAGTAGGGCAGGGAAACACACTTCTGCAGGTGTAGTGTCCAACTGTAAGAAGTTTCCCACAAGGCTCCTTTGCTGTAGTGATGGCCAATATGCCAAGAGTGAGAGATGTAAACTTGATCCTTTGTGTGCTCAATAAGCTGGGTTGTGTGATCCTGGAGGTCTGGCCAGTCGCAGTTTTCTGTGCTTCGAGGTCAGCAACACAAGCAAAGGGTGACTGTTACAGTCATGCATTTGTGACTGCACTAGCACAGAAATGACAAGCAAGGATTTTCTTCCTCTTTACTGCTCCCTTGCACAGGTGCCTCACCTGACAAGATTGTCTTCTATGGGTAGGGCCTCACAACCACAAGGTCCTGCCAAGTGGTGTTCCCATGGAGCAGTGTGAGACAAAAAAAAAAAACCAACCCAAAACATCCAGAATATAGTGGAAATAAATGAACTTGTGGGAGTGTGGTCTGGCCTGGTGCTTGTGACAAAGCATGGATTCTGTGCATCCCAGCGGCCCCGTCCAGCCTGCTGCATCTGTAGAGGATACCCGCTCACCAGCTCCGCTGGGTTCAGAGGATTCACCTACGAGCATGACAACCAGTTCACTCTACCTAAAGCAGTTCGAATGACAGTGGTTTGGGCATAAAAGAGGCCAAAACCTTGTGCGATACTTTATTGGACTAACCCAGAAATAAAAAGTCTTAATTTTCCCTTTTTTTTTTTTTTCTGATTAACTCTATGCTTTACTTTCTTCCTAAGGCAGTACCAGAGCTGGGAGGCAGGTGTTTGTTCAGCCTGAAAAAGACAAGGCTTCGGGGAGACATTATTGTGGCCTTTCAGTACTCAAAGGGGCCTATAATGAAGATGGGGACAGACTTTTTAGCAGGGCCTGTTGTGGTTGGACAAGGTGTAATGGTTTTAAACTAAAAGAGGGGAGATTCTGGCTAGACATGAGGAAGATATTTTTTACAATGAGAGTGGTAAAACACTGGAGCGCGTCGCCCAGAGAGGTGGTAGATGCCATATCCCTGAGGACATTTCAGACCAGGCTGGACGAGGCTCTGAGCAACCTGATCTAATTGCAGATGTCCCTGCTCATTGCAGGGGGGGTGGACTAGGTGATATTTAAAGGTCCTTTCCAACTTGGACAGGGAAAAGACAGTAGCAGACCATGGTCCTGCAGAGGAAAACAGCAAGTGACAGTCTGGTATGTGGAGTTTTGGTAGCACAAACAAGTTCAACCATGCAACCACACATCATTCTGCTGAGGCAGAACCTGCCTAGGCTTATGGACTCCCTCTTCCTGAGCAGTCTGAAATACACAGGTGTCACAGCCTCAGTTGCAAACCCAGCTCCACACTGCCAGTGCAGGAGAGAGGGGTTTTGCTGACGTGAGGCACCTGCAAGTGGAGTTCAGACTGCACTGTCAGGATGGCACTGCTTCTGCATGGTCGGGTTTTCTGTTTTAACATTGTCCTGTGCTGACATTGAGCCCAGGCTTTGCTCTTAGACCTCTGTTTTGTTTCCTCATGAGTTAGTGACCCTTGCACTGTAGTGTTTCTCATTTAGCAGCTGCCCCAGAACCCTGCAGACAAACTGGTGGGAGACGCACAGTGAGCTCGGAGGATGGCAATGGCAGGTCATCACAGGACAATGTGGCTTCTTCCCATTGTCCTCCTTTTCCTCCAGATGGTGCAGACAGGTACAGCCTTCGCTTTAACTTGGCTTTGTGCTGCTTTGCCTAAACCACACAGATAATTATTTGACTTTATTTGTGCCTTGTGGAGTAGGCTGACATGAGTGGAAACTCAGTAGCTTTGCTTTCTCACCTGCCTTGCTCCCATTTGTCTGCTGCATTGCAGTAATATCCAGGGCCATCCTGAACTGAATTGTGTCAGTGTAAAATGGGGGGTTAATGTGTCAGCACAGGGGGCTTTCAAACTGACAGCACAAATGATGTGGTATTCTTCATGTCCTCAAGAGATGTGATAATTAAATAATCCTTATTGTCCATTCATGAGCTATTGGGTGACAAAATGAACCTCACAAGGTTTAACAATGCAGAGGGGAACCAGAACCCCACTGTCACTCACTGTGGTTGTCTAAATCTCACCACAAACATCACACCTCCACTTGAGGAAGTTTCTCACCTGTCTTTGAGGTTGGAGCCTCACTGTCCTGTAACTGAGTTTGTGAGGTATGTGCAGCTGGGGCCCCAGAGTCAGGTCAGCCAGTTGTGTCCAGGTCACGGAAATGAAGAAAGGCTGCAGAAATACTTTTTGAATGTGGGTGGGAGACTGCAGCACAGATGTGGGGAACGTGAGGTATGAGCTAATTTTTTGAAGTTCAAGCTCATAATTGAATGGGACAATTTGGATACTGTAAGTACGCAAAACGGGAATTTGGTTTGCACACAAGAATTTAGCAGGTCTTTCTGTTTGTTTTGTGTATCTTCTAACTCATATGCTGGTGTCTGTTTCTTTAAGTGAACAGCACCACAGGCAAAAGACATGCACGAGATATGAGAAGACCTTTAAAGAAATAAAAGTTGAGTTGCCATTATTATGCAGAAATTATAGAGAAATGCAAGAGGCCAAAAGGTTAACACCTTTAGACAGTAGTTGCAACATAGAAATGTCCTGTCTACTTTTATAGCCATCATTGTAAATGATGTGTACTCTGACCATGAGGTATTACTTTATCTTCCTACAAAAAAAGGCTTGTGTACATGCTGTCGTACAGTAGCCACTAAAACCAGATTGCAAAACTGATGATATGTATAAGAATCATTGCTGGTTTGGACTGATTTCATTTATAGTGTTTGTTCCATCTGGAATGTGGCAACTAACAGGATTGAGGGGAGTGATGAGGAGCTGGGTTTTTTAAGCCAGGAGGGAGAAATTGTGTGAGAATTTACGAATATCTGGACTCCTCTGTTAGTGTTTTATTCATTCTTCCACTGTCATTTGTCTCTGCTTTTTTAAGCTCACCATGACATGGCCACTGGGCCCACATGGACTTGGCAAGTGTGTTTCATGCATTGAATGTGACTGCGCTGTAAAGGCATAAGCTAATGTTAGCCACTCATGATGTGACTACAATGTGCTTCAGGTGTTTTACAGGTCTTGTTTAAAGAGTGAGGTTTAATTTGGTGTACTTTGAAATCTTCTCTGAAGTCAGTGTTTATTTAGAGTTTTTCTCCAAACTTTCCTCTTTTATAGTGATACCAGAGTACTGCAAAATAAACAATGGTGACTGTGAGCAGTTCTGCAGTATCAAAAAAAGTGTACAGAAGGATGTTTTGTGTTCCTGTGCAAAAGGGTATGTTCTAGCAGAGGATGGCAAACGCTGTGTTTCAACAGGTATGGAGCCACGTAATAAACAAATAGCAATGGTGGTGCGAATTGTTTCACAATAAAAGTATTTCAACCATCAGTGTTGTACATGACGAAGATTTAACACTGAGACCAAATGATTTGATTTCCAAAGCCTTCCATGTGTGAGGGCATGTGATGGACTATCTGAATCTGGCTGATTTTGAAGCCTTTGCAAGATGCCTCTCACAGAATTACCTGAGTAGACTGCTGTTGGCAGGAGAAAAGCGATTGCAATTGTATCTAATTTAGTTGAGCACTTACACTCCATAGAAAATAGCAGATCACCAGAACTTTTCTATTTCAGATTTTGGTTTACTTAATCAAATAGTAACTGAAGACATTAAGTAATTACGATTAATGCTATCTATGTTTATGTATTTCTGTTGTAGTTCAACAAAACGGGGGGGAGGAATGAGTCAACCATATACTCATGATATTGGGTTTTACGTCCTTTATAAATAATAATAAATTGCTATCATGAACCATATTATTCCTAAAATAAACCACTGCACTCTGTTTCCTAATTAAGATGGTTTTAGTAAGAGCAGGTACGTGAATATAGCATGGTAAACAATTGAAGATAATGTTTTAAATTTTAAATAGTTGGAAAACAGTGTCTGGAGACTGAACCTATGGACAAGTTTTAGGACTATGAAATGGCTTTCATTTTTCAAACCATCTCGTCTTCCTCTGTTGATGCATCTGCCAAGGTTCTGCTGGTGTTTTGAAAAGAGAACAGCTGCATTAACTGATTTATTGTGAGATGGTGTTGTCAAAGATTTTGCACTTGTGCTGGTGTTTCTGTCTTTCTCTAATTTTAACATTCTTCCCTTTACAGTCAAGTATCCTTGTGGAAAAGTTTTTGTGGAAAGGAAAGAAAGGTCAATTATTTTGCCCACTGATAATAGCAGTGTAACCAGTGATGAAGACGTCTATCCCACAACTGGAGCCAGTCTGGAGGAGGACTTTGTGACTACCACAGAAAGCCCAACTCTCCGTCCTGGCAATGAAGCGAGCGGCAAGACTCCCTATGTCGATACCAGGATAGTAGGTGGTGATGAGTGTCTTCTTGGCGAATGTCCATGGCAGGTAAATCTGGTGTTTGTGCTCTGTAAGTGGAACGTGTTTCTGAGGGAAAGTGTGCAATTGTTCGTTTTACCTGGTTGCCTTCTGAATGTTACCCATGTAGTACGACATTTGTAGCAGGAGGTAGCTGAATTGTGTGAACCTGAGCACTGAGATGTGCTGTTCTGCAAACTGCAACCTTAAAGTTTGAAATTAAGGGCTTTGTGCAATCTCAGATGGTGCTGCTTAACCTGTCACCAGAGAGGGCTTTTGTGTCCTGCTGGCCTACCAGTGCCGTTTTTGCACATCATCTTCCAGTTCTGCCTGCTAGCAGTCCATTTAGGTAGCATGTCAGTAAAGCATGCATTTGCTTCACAAATACGTTTTCATATCTAAGTTTTCCTCTTGAGTTCAGACGAGCTAAAATGAGTTCCTGTATTCAGGGCACTAAAGCAGGGGGTCAAACGGGAACAGAACATGGACATAAATTCTTTGGGGTGGTCCTAAAAGATGTCACTAAGCACTGTGAGTGAGGTGACATGGAAGCAAAACATCTACGCCATGTAAAGACAATTGAGACTCTGTAGCAGCACATGCCAGTCTGTAGCATATGTGTGTGTGTATGTGATATTGGGGATACCTGCAGAGTAGTACATGTTGAAGTAATAAGCATGTATGTAGTGTGGAGAGAAATCAGTTTATGGCTCTTGGAAATCAAACTCCTCTTCTTAATTTTGCAGTTACCTTTTTTCTTTCGTAGGCTGTTCTGTTAAATGCGGAAGGTGAAGAGTTTTGTGGTGGAACTATTTTGGATGAATATTTTGTACTTACTGCAGCTCAATGCATGAACCAATCTAAAGAAATCAAAGTGGTTGTTGGTAAGTGATTATTGTACTCCTGTGATATCTGAGCGTGTGTTGCAGATTAATCCTCTGTGCTCTAAATCTCATGTGAGATGTACTCCTATTACTTTATTTGTTATGGTTCTGATTTTGTTGTTTTGCTTTTTGTAAATTCCTGTTACTGTAGAAAATGTGCTTTGTAATAAGAGGGACAGCTGATGTGGAAGGTGATAATGCTGTGTTGCTTTCTGGCACATCGGAAGCATGCAGATTTGTTTCTGCAGAATATTCAGGAATGCTGTCACACATGGACAAGAGGAAGGAGAAACAAACTCAAATTATGGCTGCTTCACTTCTGAGGCATTGGATCAACACAATTTTTTATTTGCACTGTTTTAGTCTTGACTCAGACCAGTTTCTCTTCCATGATATAAGCCACACCCAAAGCTGCATTAGTTTAGCTGAATTGATTTATGCTTTTATGTAAACTGGTACAAAAATCTCCATAAGGCAAAAGCTCAGAAATGAAACTGCTCCAGGTGCTGCTGATAAGTATTGCAATACATTCTTACAGTTTACTTGTACGGTATAAAGGCTTAGGCAAAGTGTTAGGAATGGGTATACTACTCTCCTCCTTTCTCAAGGTTGTTCTTAATTTCTTGTGGTCCTTCCATATTAACGACCATTTTACTACTCTTGCACAGGTGAAGTGGACAGAGAAAAGAAAGAACAGTCTGAAACGATGCATACTGTGGATAAAATACTTGTTCACTTTAGATACGATGACAAGACCTACGATAATGACATAGCCTTAATAAAGCTGAAGGAACCTATAACATTTTCCGAGTACGTTATCGCAGCGTGCCTCCCTGAAGCAGACTTTGCTAATGAAGTTCTGATGAACCAAAGATCTGGGATGGTCAGTGGCTTCAGGCGTGTATTTCAAGGTGGAGAAATATCCAAAAAACTGAAAGTGCTTGAAATCCCCTATGTTGATAGGAACACCTGCAAGCAATCCACTAAGTTTGCAGTAACAGAAAACATGTTCTGTGCTGGTTATGACTCAGGGCAAAAAGATGCTTGTCAAGGATTTGGTGGAGGTCCCCATGTAACCAGATATAAGGATACTTATTTTGTTACTGGAATTGTGAGCTGGGGAGAAGGATGTGCAAAGAAAGGCAAATATGGTGTCTATACCAAACTGTCCAGGTTCTTACGCTGGGTAAGAATGGGCATGAGACAGAGCTTGTAGTGGTGTGGCTTTTGATCCTTCAATTAGCTACAAGATGCAGTTTCTGGAATGGCACCCTTATTCTTTTTTTGGCCACATCTACCAAACTTGTCTTGGGAGCTGACTCCTTAAAGTTATGGTGCCGCTTCTTTTTGGTTTAGTCCTGGCATTAAGCATGTATATGTGGACTGCTGGTGGTGTTTTGAATTTGGACAGTGAAGGATGCTTTTACAAAATTGATGTTCAGTGGGGTCTTTTGTTTGCTTGTTTGGTAATTTCTATTCTGCCATTTTGATTCCTGTCTGTTTCCCCAAACACTTCCACCAGAGGTTCCTGGACATAATATGAGCCTTCACTAATCATGATGAAAAGTGGGAAGGACAGGATTGCAGTTAATCCTCACATTGCAAGCAGCTGTCTCAGGAGGGAGTTTTTTATTACTTGAGCTATTTAGCTTCTACCTGCAGATGTATTAGAAGATTGAGGGAACAGGGAAGCTCACTTGGTAAAAGCTGAGACACAAGTAAGTATTCAACATGTGACGCTAAATAATCACACATTCCACAAAATTGCCTACTTAGGTCACAGCAGCCAATTAAAATGGGGTTTTGCTTTATATGGGTTGTACTTCACTTTAGTTTAATTTGAACACTTCTGCTCATCAGAAGGAAAATACATGCATGTTCACTGTTTTCTGTATCATGTTCTGGATGGTGTATGGCTGAGGATCTTAAAGCTCCTTGCATGTGGAGTTGTTCTGAGTGTTTCTGTATGGTGCAATATTGATGTACACAGGCAACTGAAATAAAACATTCTTTCTTTTTTGCTCTTTTTTAATGTTTTTTTATTCCCCCCAGTAAGCTTACAAATATATGGAGACAAAATCTCATTTGAGAGTGAAAAAGGAGTGAATTACCCTGAGCAAATGTATGGGATACATTTCACCTGTGTTATGTCAAGGCTGATGAGGAGGTGGAGAATGGAGGGGTTAATTAAAAGACTTTCCCTGGACTAGAGGTTCTTAAATGGCAAGTTAGATGCCAAGATACTGATTTCCTTAGAAAGAGGCAACCTCAACCAATGATTTCCCATACATCATCTATTCGGGTACTTCAATCTCATCAGCGCTGTAAGGTTTGAAGGCAGAAGCTCTGCACTCTGATTTTTTTTTTTGTATTTGGAGTAGTGTTCCACCATATATTCTTGAAACTTCAGTTTCAGTTCTAGTTACAGAAATCATGGAAAAACGTACAATGGAAGGGACAGATGAAAGTGATCTGGTCCAACCCCATGCACAATGCAGGTCTAACAACATAGAGCAGGTTGTGCAGGGTCTGGTCCAGTCAAGTTTTGAAAAACTTCACAGGCAGAGATTTGGTTACCCTCTGAGCAACCTGTTCCTGTGTTTTAAGCATGGTCGTGGTTAAAATTTCTCATGTCCGATTGGAATTTTCCTTGTTGCAGTCTCTGACTGCTGCCTCATCTTTTCCTGTGTGCACCTCTGGGAAATGGTTGGCCCTGTCTTCGTTTAGGCAGAGGAAAGCTGCAGTGAGATTCCTCAGCTCTCTCTGGCTGAACAAACCCAGACCCCTCAGCGTTTTTTTATTCCACTGTGTTGTCTAGGCCCCTAACTGTCCTTACGGCCTTTCCAAGGCTGCTTCCATCTGTTACAGTCCCCTGTTGTCTGAGATACACTCAACTTCACCAGCCACCAGCCACTTCTCTCCTAGCGTTTGAGCTGGTACTGCCTAGTTTTGTGTAGCAGGTGCTGTGAGCGAACCAGGTTGAAAAATCAGGAATATAATTCTGCACAGCAGCAAGGCATTGCTGCAGTCAGCAGTAAACATGGGCAGGAAGGACTGCAGGTCAGTTACCCCAGCTCGATGGTCTCCAGCTCTATAAACACTCAGCAGGCTTTCTTCAGTGTTTGTTCAGTGATGTTTGCTCCCTGACTTCTGTCCACTGGATTCCTGTTTGTACCTTCTAACCTCTTGTCCCATGTTCCCTGGAGGCCTGCCCTGTGCTCCATCAGGGTGAGACATCCCTCTTCAAAGGGACAACCTCAGGCCCAGGTGCTACCCAAATCCTCTTTACGTACTCATGCTAAGGACATTCTACTTCAGTAATGCTTGAGGACTGAAGTGGAGTTCAGACTGCACTACACAAGGTGTTGAGGTGGCTGAGGACCTGCCTCGGGCCGTGGTGGCAGTAGCTGGGTTTTACTAGCTGGCGTGTATGTATGTCCTTGTCAAGCCAAGTAGCACCTTCAGAGCAGGCACAGAGCTGGTTTAACAGATGGGCAGGCAGGAGAGTGACAAAAGACCATGTTTGTGTGTGTGCAACATGACTGTGCTTAGAAGTGTCGTTATTCTGCAGAATATGGTAGAGTCTGTCCCTGGGCTTCACAATTAGAGTTTGTTGATCTGTTACAAACAAAACTGGTTCCTGTGCTTTGGTACATATAGTGCCCGAGGCACAAGGGCTTAATATTCATTCCTTGTTCTCAGCCATGCTGAGAGGACATGAGTGAAAGATCTGCCTGCATCTTGGCCTCATACAAATCCCATAACCAACTCTATGTCTGCAAGAAAACAAAGAAATAAAGTACACTTTTTTATGTAGACCAAAATCCAGGGATGGTGGAAGGAGATGCTGTAAACTCCCCTCTAGTGCTCAGGCTTCCTCAGCTTTCAAGGAAAAGCCAGTCCTGAGAAGAAAGGGAAGAAAGGAAGGATGGTAAGAGAAGAGTGCAGTCACTTTGAGGCCTTGGAAAGGACTAATATGAAGAATAAAAAGGCAGGACATTGCCCAGGCCCAGTCCAAGATGATACCTCTGGGCAAGGGACTCGTGTACATGAGGCACTGGGCTTTGAAAAAATGAGGGTTCTTTAGACTAAAATAGAGAAGCCTCAGGAGAAATGCAGCAACCGGCTTTGTGTGTGCAAAAGGCTGCTGCAGAGATGTAGGGACTAATGAGATCTTCGTGTCCATGGTGAAGATAAGAAGACATAGCACATCTCAGTTGCAGCAAGAACGTTTCAGGGAGATCCCAGGGAAAACGTTCTAACACTGTTGACTTGAAAAGCCCTCCTATACATTTAGTCTGGAGGGCAGTGGAATCTCCTGTGTTGGCAGCCGTTCAGAGCACGAAAGGTAACCAGCTGTCAGGCATGCAGCGTGATGGGGGCTGCCCTAGGGAAGGTGGACAAGTTGGCCTTCCTTATGGCATCCTACAGTAGGGCAGGGAAACACACTTCTGCAGGTGTAGTGTCCAACTGTAAGAAGTTTCCCACAAGGCTCCTTCGCTGGAGCCATGGCCAATATGCCAAGAGTAAGAGATGTAAACTTGATCCTTTTTGTGCTCAATAAGCTGGGTTGTGTGATCCTGGAGGTCTGGCCAGTCGCAGTTTTCTTGCAACACAAGCAAAGGGTGACTGTTACAGTCATGCATTTGTGACTGCACTAGCACAGAAATGACAAGCAAGGATTTCCTTCCTCTTTACTGCTCCCTTGCACAGGTGCCTCACCTGACAAGATTGTCTTCTATACGCAGGGCCTTAGACCACAAAGTCCTACCAGGAGCTGTCTCCATGGAGTAGTGTGAGCTAAAAAAAATTAAAAATACATTCAGAATCTGGTGGAAATTGATGAATTTGTGGAAGTATGGTCTGGCCTGGTGCTTCTGACAGAGAATAGATTCTGTGCATGCCAGCGGCCCCATCCAGCCTGCTGCATCTGTAGAGGATACCCGCTCACCAGCTCCGCTGGGTTCAGAGGATTCACCTACGAGCATGACAACCAGTTCACTCTACCTAAAGCAGTTCGAATGACAGTGATTTGGGCATAAAAGAGACCAAAACCTTGTGCGATACTTTATTGGACTAACCCAGAAATAAAAAGTCTTTTTTTTTTTTTTTTTTTTTTTTCTGATTAACTCTATGCTTTACTTTCTTCCTAAGGCAGTACCAGAGCTGGGAGGCAGGTGTTTGTTCAGCCTGAAAAAGACAAGGCTTCGGGGAGACATTATTGTGGCCTTTCAGTACTCAAAGGGGCCTATAATGAAGATGGGGACAGACTTTTTAGCAGAGCCTGTTGTGGTTGGACAAGGGGTAATGGTTTTAAACTAAAACAGGGGAGATTCTGGCTAGACATGAGGAAGATATTTTTTACAATGAGAGTGGTAAAACACTGGAGCAGGTTGCCCAGAGAGGTGATAGATGCCCCATCTCTGGAAACAATCAAGGTCAAACATCACACCTCTACTTGAGGAGGTCACCCAACAGTCTTTGAGGTTGTAGCCTGAGATGCTTCTCCATAGAGTGTGTGAATCACACTGCAGACATGATGCATGCCTTGTTTTTTAATTTTGCTGTAAAAGTCAGTCAGTGATTACAGGGGAGTGGTTGGACACAACTGAACAAACATCTGAGTCACCCTCATTACAAGAGCTGGGAGTAAGAAGGAGATTTTGGCACACCAGAGATGAGGCGAGAAAGGTACACAGTGGGACAAGGGGTGCCCTGAGAGTCTTCAGGATGCTTCAAGGAAAATTTTTCTTACAAACATGTAGAAAGCAATTTGGAGTGCACTAATCTACATTTGATTTTCAGCAGGAGACTAGAACTGGCTGACAGTACAAAGACTGAAGATTAATAAAAGTAACTGTAAAATGACAGAGCTCATGAAGGAAGAAAAAGAACAAGAGAATAAAAGTAATGTATTTTTAAATGAGAGAAAGATTTTGGTACTTCTTAAAAAAATGCAAACCCCCAAAGTGTTTAAGGCACATGTCCAAACTATCCCAAGGTCAAGAAAGGACAGGAGGATTAACTAAAACCATGAGCTCCATGACCTGACCTCCAGAAGGAAGTATAGAAAAATGTGGGTCTGTATAAAAGAATTGCAAACATCCTGGTATAAACTCAGAGAAGCTGAGAAGCAAATACAATAAGATAAACATGATGTGACAATAAAGAGCTGATCTAAGTATATAGGCATTGGAAGAGAGACCAAGGAAAATGTTAGTATGTTCCTAATAGAGAAGAAAATCTGTATTCCTTAGGGTACCAGATTACTTGTGTCCAACAAGGAGGAAAGAAACTGCTGAGTTGCACCAGTCAGGAACAAATCATATCAGTCTTCTCCAAGGACAAGATAACAGGCTGGGTGGCTGCAAAAGATGCAGTACGTGTCAGGTCTCTCTATTAAGAGAGGCTTCTAACATAATTTTATATAATGCTTGTGTTGTAACACGAAGAGCAGCACTGGTTTGTATGAAACTACTGTAAATTGGGTGCACACCTGTTTGGGAAATTGTGCTAGTCAGTTGAAAGTTTACATGGAGTGCAGGGCTCCACACAGGTGAGCCTGAGGACATCTCATACTTGGTATTTTCCACAGTGATGTGCGAAGTGGAAGTGAACTTTTACTCACTGCATTTGTGGCTCATTTCAGACTGGAAGGACTACCATAAGTCAAGATGAGAGTTCAAGACAACCTTGTGAAACTGGAACAGAGGTCCAATGTAAATAGGAGGCAATTCAGTAAACACAAAACCAAAACTTCACCCTTCATCCCACAGTACGCAACCAAGGAAATTTGTAAAATATGTAATGAAAGCATGAAGTCTCCATTTTCACTAGGATGACCATCTCTAGGATGAGAAATAATGGGATCACGCCACACTGAGGGACACTCAGGTTAGATATTAGGAAACACTTTTTAGATGTTATAAGGCTAGTTAAGGAGCAGATTAGGCTGTGGGGGTGAGCTGTGGAATCTCGCTGTGAATCTGTAGGAACAGGTTAGACAACATCTGCTAGGACCGGTTTACCTCTCCTTGCTCTCACACTATTAGTGCCAGGGGAAGCTCTCCCATTCTTCCTGTGATCTTGCAATGTCAGGGACTGAGCTAAAGTGAGTAGTATGAGCCATATACAGATGAAAAAGGAATGCTGCAAGGGTCGACCAAGAGTCCAATTCTTTATCTGTTACTGATTTGTTAGCCGTTGCTAATTTTAGCCTCTTATCCACATCCATGCTCATCTTTGCCTCAGTAAAATGACTGTTTCAGTGAGTATGGATTATCCCTTCCCTTGCTCTCAAAGAGCTGCCAGTTATAGCTGAGAAACACAGCATAAGATGTAAAAAAAAATAGTAGTCTACCTAATGTTGACAGACTACCATTTTTTAAATAACAACAGTTGTCATGACTGTTGTTACTACCAAGGCCTTTGGCAGGAACTGCACAGAACTTCCCAAAATGGTGGGGTGTTTGACTAATGTTTGCAAATGAGGTTTTACAAGCTTCTTGTGCTTTTATAAAATCACCATGAATTTGTAACCTGCCAATGCATTTGTCTCCTTTGCATTCATACCAAAAGCATGCAAGGTCAACAACAGGAATTGTGAGAAGTTCAGGCTGGACGGGGCTCTGAGCAACCTGATCTAGTTGCAGATGTCCCTGCTCGTTGCAGGGCGGGTGGGCTAGATGGCCTTTGAAGGTCCCTTCCATCCCAAACTTATTCTATGATTCTGTGTCTCTGCAAAGCTGAAGATGAAGGAGTCATATATTCCTGTGCTGCTGGCCATACCCTGGGCAATGACAACAAAACCTGCTCTACTGTAGGTACGAAGCCACACTTAAAGTTCATTCTATGCGACACACATCACATCTTCACCATGTTTGGGAAGTGCTGGTGTGTTGCAGTGCTGTTGTAGTGTAAGGAATAATGCTAAGTGTTCACACCTTTCACATGGCTTGCTTGAGTTGTTGCCAGCAAAGTTAATAAGATCTTAGCTAAGGGTCATAATTTAAGTAACATCAAATTGTGCAACTGTGAGTGATGTGCAGTGACAAAAATAGCACACAGGAGTGTTCTGTGTAAATGGGTATGTTCTCAGAGTGGACCCCAAAACCCATGTCCCAGCAGGTACGAAGTTGTATGAGAAACTGGTGATTACAACGAGGCTCTGATTTCTCTCACAGATTGAAGCAGGTCTCTCATGCTTCAGGAGGTTTTGTTAGAAAGGAATGGAATAGATTTATCATTGGTGAGAACTGGTGTCTGTTTTCAAGGCCTCCAACTTGTGCTGGACACCTACAGTTCCAAATGAGTAAGAACTCAAGAAACGTCTCCCTTTAAAATATACAGTTCACAAGGGGTCATAATTTCAGTGGTGATGACATAATGTGATTGCAGTTGCATCTCACTTGTTTCTCCTTAAATATCACCTGTTCCATTTTAAAGGAATACAACCTGCCTTTCGATTTTCTTCTAAAAGCAGTTTTTCTGCAGTTAACGTATAGTAACCTAAAGACATGAATAACTACTGACATTGAATTTAAATCCATCAGTTTTGCCTGCATTCAAAGTGAATATTGACACTTAGTCTGTTTTTCTGTCTGTCTGATGATATTTGTTGTATATAATACTGAACTCTCATCATGAGTTTATAACTCTTAACATAGAACACTTTGCTCTGTTTCTCAATTACAAAAGATTTAATAACAGCAAGTACACGAAAATAATGATGCCAGTAACAGAAGATGTTTAACTTTTAAAACTTTGAAAATACTGAAACCACT
The DNA here is from genome assembly GCF_036013445.1 of Caloenas nicobarica. Taxonomy (NCBI): domain Eukaryota; kingdom Metazoa; phylum Chordata; class Aves; order Columbiformes; family Columbidae; genus Caloenas; species Caloenas nicobarica. The sequence continues at coordinate 152,211,350 of NC_088245.1, read as the reverse complement.
TGCTCAAAATGGGCAAGTTATAGAACTGGAAAATTATTTTTATTTTTCAACCATTCTGGTCCTTTTGCATTTGCAAAGTTTTTGTTCACGTCTTGAAAAAACTAGCAGAGACACCCCCGATGAGGACACGTGCATACCTAATTTGATTGCAAAAGGCTGCAGTTAAGTGAGTTTTCTCTCATTTTCATGAAGAATTGTTTCCCTGAAAGCAACCTGTTTCCCTGCAAACCATTTTCATCCACTATTGCTACCTATCTGTAGCTCTAAAGGCCATTTTTGACTGCAAACCCCATGTTCCAGCAGGTTGGAATAGTTTCTTGTGATGAAGAACAACATGAGGTGCTCTAAATATCTATAGGACTAAATATTTATAAATTCCTAAGTTTTTGTATGTGCATGTACTCTGTTATCCTCTGGCTGTTCTATAACCACTTTTATTGGTTGCAATTTTGGTAGGGAAAAAGATATTAAGATAAAAGTGGGAAAAAAAGGTAAAGAAGCATGGAAGTGGAAGAAAGAACGTATTTTAATAACTGAAATATTAACAACAATTGCTATTTTTAGCAATGTGTGCACAGAAGTAGAAAAGGTCAGAGCTTGCGTCCACAGAGATCACAGAACCATGGAGGGGTTTGGGTTGGAAGGACCAACCCCCTGCAATGAGCAGGGACATCTTCAACTAGATCAGGTTGCTCAGAGTCCTGTCCTGCCTGGCCTGGAATGTTTCCAGGGATAGAGCAGATGTAAGAGTAGTTCCAAGATGTTTTTTGGTTTTGTTGCTGGGCTGTCAGGAGACTTGCGCAACCTTGTGACTAGGTCCAAGTCCTTGTTGTGGGTGCAGCATCCACAAGAGAGAATCAGAGCTCCCTGGGGTTACATTCCCCTCCCGCCCGCTCCCCCAGGATTTCCTGCAATCTGTAACCACACCAGAAAGGCATTGCTGACACTCGGAAATGGCTGCAAGTTCCTCCATCTTTTAGAAATGATGATGCACTTTGGATTTGGCAAGAAAAGCTTTTTTTTTTTTTTTTTTCCTGCAGGTGGTGAACAAAACTGACTGATGACAGTCTAAGTGTTCAACTGAATTATAACCCGTTTCAGCCACACTGAGGATTAACCCTTTGTGGAGTATGTGCTTCCTCACTGCTGGCTGGGCAAAGTTCAGCTGACATTTTTGTAGTTTCTGTACACAGAAAGACCTATGCTGCTTATAAGCATGGATGCCAATAACGGTGCTTCATACGAGCAGGGTGTACATCAGCATGTAAATGGGATTAGCTTGTGTCACTCATTGCTAGCTCTTGACGAAGCCTACACATGACCACTGTCACCTGTTGTAGACCAGCTGGTGTTTACTCAGGGCTGAGGGACACACTCTCATTTTGTTATTCCTAAATAGTTGTCTGGAAGGGAGCATTTCTTCATTAATTTGAAAAAGCCCTCCCTTATTCCTGAGTCTGCTGCTTCTATTTCCATATTCTCTATGCAAAGAATAGCCTAAAGCTCCACGATATATCAGCCTTCTGTCAGAGGAACTACTGAGCTAAGCCACAGCAAAACCTGGCCTCTGCCCTGGCCACCTCTTTGGAGCTGGCAGTGATGACTGTGATTTAACTGCAGCTTCTCCAGGGCTCTTCCTTATGGGGAAGGAGAGACCAACTGGGCAGGGGCAGCTGGTCACGGTCCTCTCCTCTGCCTCAGGAGAAGGGATGGTGCTTTGGGGAGCCACCGATACTTAAGGCACAGGGCAGTTTTTTGTCTGCAGTTAGTTGGCAAGAGGTGGGAGATGAGCAACTGGCATGGAAAACGACCACATGAAGGACAAGGAGATAGCTTACTGTAGCCATGTGGAGTTAGCAAAAGCAGTGACAGGGCTGTAGCATTCAGCAGCTCTTTACTGCCCTGTGTCACCTGGGAGTGGACAGGCATTGCCCAGGGTGGGCTGCAGCAGGGCTGCAGGTACATCTGTCATTCATGTCTGCTCCTACCTCCTCATCCTACCAGCCGGGGCTCTGGGTCACCTGGAGCAAGGAGGGAGCACAGAAGAAGCCAGTGGAATTTTGAGGACTGTTCCAGAGGAAAAATGGGGCAGAAGAGGAATCACAGAATCACAGAATATTAGGGAATGGAAGGGACCTCGAAAGATCATCTAGTCCAGTCCCCTGCCGGAGCAGGAACACCTAGATGAGGTTACACAGGAAGGTGTCCAGGCGGGTTTTGAATGTCTCCAGAAAAGGAGACTCCACAACCTCCCTGGGCAGCCCGTTCCAGTGCTCTGTCACCCTCACCATGAAGAAGTTTCTTCTCATATTTAAGTGGGGCCTCCTGTGTTCCAGTTTGCAACCATTGCCCCTTGTCCTACCATTGGTTGTCACCAAGAAGAGCCTGGCTTCATCCTTGTGACACTCCCCCTTTACATATTTATAAACATTAATGAGGTCACCCCTCAGTCTCCTCTTCTCCAAGCTAAAGAGACCCAGCTCCCTCAGCCTTTCCTCATGAGGGAGATGCTCCACTCCCTTCATCATCTTTGTGGCCCTGCGCGGGACTCTCTCCAGCAGTTCCCTGTCCTTCTTGAACTGAGGGGCCCAGAACTGGACACAATATTCCAGATGAGGTCTCACCAGGGCAGAGTAGAGGGGAAGGAGAACCTCTCTCGACCTGCTAACCACCCCCCTTCTAATACACCCCAGGATGCCATTGGCCTTCTTGGCCACAAGGGCACAGTGCTGGCTCATGGTCATCCTGCTGTCCACCAGGACCCCCAGGTCCCTTTCTCCTACACTTCTCTCTAATAGATCGTTCCCCAACCTATACTGGAACCTGGGGTTGTTCCTGCCCAGATGCAAGACTCTACACTTGCCCTCATTATATTTCATTAAATTCTTCCCAGCCCAATTCTCCAGCCTGTCCAGGTCTCGCTGGATGGCAGCACAGCCTTCTGGCCTGTCAGCCACTCCTCCCAGTTTTATGTCATCAGTAAATTTGCTGACAGAGCAAGAAGCTCATCAGGTCCATCTGCAGCACAGATGGCTCGGAGCAGAGGGGTTTGGAGGGGCCCCTGCTATTGCCTCACTTCCAGTAAGCTTTGTCAGATCACTAACCACCGACTTACATATCTATAAGCACATCAGAGAAAACACATCCTTCCATTTTCTTCCACCCCTGTGCTCCCAGAACTGTGGTCTGGCAACAGGCACACAGGACCAGGCTGCGGGGGATGGTACAAGATGACACTGGAGGGGTCTGCTCCTCATGGGTCCAGCCACCGTCCCTTCTTCTCCTCCCTGTCCCGTGGCAGCAAGCAGTTGTTGTCTTTCCCTTGTCCCGGGGGCCCCCCAGCTCCCCGCTGAGGGCTGATGCCAAGAGAAGAGGCTGCAGAGAGGTGAGGTGGAGGAGAGGGGGGGCTGGAGCTGGTCCTGTGAGCCTGTACCTCCTGCCATGGCCAGGCACACCACAGTCCACTTCACCTTGAACCTTCTTCAGTGTCCAGGACGCACAACTAGCCGCTGTGCCCCAGAGGGAGGGAGGACAACCCCAGGGAGGAGCCTGGTTGCAAGCCCAGCCATCAGCTTTCATTATTTGCTTAGTGCAGGGGTGATGTTTTCTGGGAAATAATTGTTGTCCCCTTTCACTGGCTGAGGTGTGCATTTCCCAAAGCATGCGACAGTGACAAAGTTACTCAGGACAGCTTCCCCCAGCTGCCCCATGCCGCAGCAGGGCTGATGGCCAGCCAGGGGCACAAGGAGAGTGGCATTGGCATGTCCTGATCACCGCCCAGGCAGCTGGTCTGAAAACCCACTTTGCAGGGTTCACTGCGCTGCTGGGGGGAGGGCTTCCATGGGAAAGAGTTACCCCTCCCTGCAGAACTGCAGATTTCGTATGTGTTACCACATGCAGGTTTCACCCTGGACAGGGTAACCTTTCAAGCAGGAGGCAATCCCTAATTCGGGCTACAGGAAATAGGGGCATGGGAGTCCTTAATGAAACACTTCTCCATGTGTTCACTGTGTTAATTAAAGGAATGGAAAAAGAAAGCCTAGTAACCCTTCATAAAGAAAGATGTGAGGAAAGAACTGCCCTTTAAAAACCCTTTCCTTACGTAATTTTCCATAGTAATATGAAAATTAAAATGTAAATCCTGTTGCAATAATACCAATACAGAAAAAGCCAAGTCAGTGCCATAACGTACTGGGTACACTGTGGCCCATCCCCAAGGACACAGCTGCTCAGTCAAGGAATATTTAGTTTAAAACAAACACAGGAAGAAAAAATGACTGTGTAAATTAAGGTCTGGTGAGAATACAGCTTCTGAAGCTCTGTGTTGTTATTATTAACCTAATTTGAATAATTACCTTATACCTACAAGAGTTCCTTAATTGGCATAGGTCTGCAATATGTAAATAGCTTGTTTAAAACAAAACAAAACAAAACAAAACCCTGCAGATTTGCATTTTTGTTCTGGGTTCTGCAAAGTCCTGTGCTGACATCAAGTGGTGACATATTTTTAATGCCAAAGGGAGGCAGATTTGCTCTACTGCAAATGCATGAGGTGATATTCATTATGATGGGAAGGTAAAGGCAGGTAGACGGGGGGGCCCCAGGGGGTGCCACAGCAGCAGCCTCACTGGCAGGTGCTCCTGTAGGGGTGGTGGGCCAGAGGACTATGGAAAAGCAACGCAGTCGCCACCGTGCAAGGCAAGGAAGGTGAGGTGAGCCTCCACAGCAGCTCCTCAGCATGAAAGGTACTGGCTGAGCCCCCCAGCATCCACCAGATGGGACCACTGGCAACAGATCCTCCCTCTCCCTGGTCAAAAAACCCCGGGCTGGGACAGGTACAGTGGGGTCTCGTGGCCTCCGGGGCCTGAGGAGAACGCAGAGAGGTCATTTACTAAAGAAGGGTCGACACACAGTTAACCAGCATGGATAGGAGAGTAAATTAATCAGTTCTGCAGAAGTATCAAGGAGGGAAAAATAAATACGCGAGGCTATGAACTGGTTGGTAATAAAATCAGGGTTGATATTAGAAGGGTTTTTATTCCGAGTGAACTTCTGGAACAACATCCCTGCAGAGATTGTGTTGAAAAACCCTCCCACAACGCAGTTTTCATGTGGAGGTTAATTATTTGCTGAAGGCATTAGGGTCTGTGATGTGAGCCGTGACATCAGCCCTGGGTTGGCAGAGACTGGCCTTGGTGAGGCATGTCCTCTGCTTCAGCCCTGCTCACCTACCTCGGTACTCACTGAAGCTGGTTTTAAAAACTGCAGTTGATGTACAGTGGGATTTACTCATGATTGTTTGGATCAATTATATTTTGTTAAAACAATCGCATACTCAAGTAACAGCTGGGAGTTTGTGACATGAAAACACAGAATGGTCTCTGTGTTTCTAGCTCGGATAAAAAAACCAAAACAAGACCAACAAAACCCAATACTTTTCCTCTTGCCAGTTATTGCTTTGACTGTAGAAATGGTGTCCTGCTCTTCTCAGGAGCCTTCCGGTGCTGGGTGCCAAAACCTCCCCTGTAGCACCATTGCCATTGAATGCCAGTGGCTTTATCCTGCCTCTTGTCCTGATCCAGGCAGGAGGGTCACTCCAGCTGCTGAGTGCACGACAGCAGCCTGGGGATGTGCTCCTGTCTACTCTGTACTTACACTTCCTTTCACACACACTGTGTATCTGTGTATCTGTGTGTCTGTGTGTCTGTGTCCAGAATCCTGAAGCCAGGAGGAGTTTCCCATGCTCTCCTTCATGGCTGGGCAGTACAAACCTAACAGTCAAAAAGAAAAGAGCCATATCCATTCAGATATATTCCTACCGGGGAAATTCTACTCTTGGTTGCTCCAAAAGCCCATGGGATTTGACCAGCACAGCTAAACCTTGGCAAATGTTTCGTGGGGACAGTGTACGAAAGACCCACACTGTAAAACTGATCCCTGTAGTCATCATCCAGCTTGTGCTTTGATATGGTACAAAGAAATGTTCACACTGTTCATCTTTCCCCGTTTTGTGTTACAGTAAGTGAAGGCTGGGGGATGGGAGGAACACCCAAATGTTGGGGCAGTTCTAAGCGGAGCTGGCAAACCTGCTCCACCTTCAGCCGGAGCACTACGAGAAGGCACACTGTTGCACCAGCAAGCAGTTGGGTGGTTTTTTTCAGGTTTTTTCATGTGTTGACATTGAGGCCAGGCTTTGCCCTTAGATGTTTTGTTTTCTCATGAGCAGCTGGACTTTAAACTCTAACATTTCTCGTGTAGCCATTTCCCCCAAGAACAGCAGGAATGCAGGCAGCAGCCATTGGGCTCAGAGGGTGATGATGGCAAGGTGCTTTTGGACAATATTGTTTCTTCTCTCTGACCTTTTCCTTCAGACAGAGCAGACAGGTATGGCCTTTGTTTTGCTGCGGCTTTAATTCTGATTTGTGCTACTGCTCCTCTAAACACACCAGTAATTTTGTACCTTGTGTCATGTTTACCTTGTAGCACAGGATGATGCCACCGACAACTGTCTGTTCTGTATTTTCCTTACATTTCTCCTACCTAAGTAAAAACTGCAGTAGGTTACTGAGGCAATGTAATTTTGAAGTACCATTATTTACACTGGGGTGGTATCTTGTCTTTTTTTATCATTTTTAAAGAGTGCCCCAAATATTAAAGAGAATTTCAGTTTATATTTCTAGTTGCTGCTGAAATAAAAATGTCTTATGAAAGAGGCTGAGATGCATGCTTGCTATAACTTGAATAAATTTATGTTTCTGTATCAGTCCTCCATGGTTTCTCAAAAATAAGGAGGAGCTGGGCAAGGAAAAAAATATAGCCACTGCTTAAGAACATCAAAACGCCCCTGGAAGCAGCCCAAGTGCACTGTCAGGTGTGCTGGATGCATCAGAACCACTGCACAGCAGAAATGTGCACTGGGGTTTCAGATAACACTTCAAGATGCAAAATACAATCATTAAGGTTTTTTTTTTAATATCACATACAAGCCTGTTGCTTATCGGATATCCTTCCAAAGCATGACCAAGCATTTGTATGCAGTTTCAGAAGAATTTTGTTATTGCTGCCACTTTTTCCAAATCTAGTATTATTGATTATTTCAACCTTTGTGCCCAGCAGTGCTTGGCCCATGAACACTGTCTAATATGCAAAAAAAACCCCAAAAAACCAATAACAGCAACAACAACAACCAACCAACCAAACAAACAAAACAAAAAAAACCCACAAAACCCCACAAAAAACAAAAAACAAAGAACAGTCTCTGCCCCAATGGGTTTACTTTGCAAGCACAGGAGAACTGACAAATGCACACTGACACATGCAGCTACTGACTGCTTAATGTCAAAGGCAACAGGCTCCACAATGGTACCAGCCATCCGGCTGGCAGCACTTTTTGTTATGAGCATCATTGCAAAGAGGAGTTTTAAGATCTGATAACTTTCATTTCTTTGATCTCTCCTCCTCTTTACTCAAATAAGAGTAAAGAGCCTTCCTCATAAAGGCTGGTATATGATATAGCCCTCGTAACTTTGAGTATTGTTGAAGGGTAGCTTTTATTTATCCTCCGTAAGAGAAACTTGACGGGGAACTGAGTCATGATGTGAACTGAGACATGTCATCTCTGTGAAGTCGGACCGAAGGGCATCAGTTTGGATCCATCATCATAAATTAATACAAGTAATTTTGCATGTCTACTGATGAATCTGAAAGCCCCATGCAGTCTTACAAAATAGCCTCTGCCTTTATGATAATAATTTTCCCCTTTCCCTTGACGTGCCATAGCAACACTGCTCTGTGTGTCTGGTGCAGGAAAAAAATGTGCCAGGAAGGGCTTTGAATTCCCTCTGCTTGGGGGCAAGTCAGGCTCTCCCGAAACTCCCCATGACTCCACAGCTGAATTTGGGCTAAGAAAGAGGGCTCTTTCAGCCCTTAAGTTTAATGTGGCTGAAACCCTGAATCAGCTAAAAGGTCTCTCTTCATGATTAAAAGTGGCTGCTTAATAAGATCTTTTTTAAAATGTTGAAAATATATAAGGAAATGAATCTTAAGTACTGACATTAGCATTTTGTCATGCAACATTTCAGTGTTTATATCAGCTGATGATGCAAACGAAGTTATCAAGAGACAGAGACGTGCCAGTTCCCTGCTTTTTGAGGAGGTTCTTCAAGGCAGCTTGGAAAGGGAATGTCTTGAAGAGAGATGTACACATGAAGAAGCAAGAGAAGTATTTGAAAATGATGAAATGCTCGTAAGTATTTTGTTTACCTGTGTGCTTTGGTCCTTTACTATCAAATTGAGCCCCGCAGCCTGCTTAATTTTTTGAATTTCTCTCCATAAGAAGCCTTTGTGCTTTGCATCTCAGCAGGTAGAAAGCAGGTATCTTCAGTGGTCAAAATGGAAATGCAGAGGTCAGCTCTGACACTTTTAAAGTCCCCTCCTGAAAATGGTGTGCCCTGTGACTCATGTTGCAAAAATAGATGGCTGTTGTCCCACCCATACCACACACAGGGAAATACAGCTTCAGTACCCCTCGGGGACCAGGAGAGGCAAGGGGCTTTTGGAACGGAGGGAAGTAACGCACCAACACGTAGAGGCATCTATAGAAAAAGGTTCACTTGGTGGGCAGCTGCTAGTCCCTTTGCACAAGAGGCCCGTCTGACACGTACGGCTGGATGCTGTGCTCCTTACTGGCTGGAGATTTTTTTTGCAGGGAAAGCAGAGGGAACAGCCATCGGGCTGCCCACAGGTGGTCTCAGTGCTTTGGGGAAAGTTGATGGAGGGGCGGTACAGGCAGTTGGGAGAGGTGTCCTCTCTACCCAGGGAAAAGTGGGGCTCCTAAAGGTGGTGACAGGTGTTAGTGACCTGCAGCTCCAATCTCTGCTGTCCCCTCTGCCTCCAGCAGCACCTGCTGGGGGACAAGTGGGATGGGATGGGGTCAATTCCCAGGCCACTGCACGCCAGAGAGACAATGGCCAGACAGTTTTTCTAGGAAGCCATATTGCTAAAGGATTCAGATGTTTCTCTCCTGCCTGTAGAGTGTTTCTTTTCCTTTATAGTTTCTTAAGAAACAACAAAATAAGCAAAACCCTTCCCATCTCACGTCATTCAAATTTTGCTGTCAGGGCAAGATTTGCAGTTGTGCACTTCATAAAATTAAACTGTAGTATATATTCTGTCTTACAAGGTTTTTGTTTTAACCAAATTTTTATGAAAGATTATTTTATTTGAGAATTAAAATCTAATTTCCCTCCCCTCTTTTTTTTTCCAGAAAATGTTTTGGGATGCCTACTATGGTAAGCTGGCCTCTTGATTTCTCTCCTTCATAGCAATGTCACACTGTGAAGATTATGATTCAGTCTGATGCTGGTTTTATGAGAGTTTTTAGCAGTTTATGCTACAAGAAACACCCAGTCACTATCTCATGTCTCTAGTACAGCAAGAGGAAAAGTGTTGATGTGAAAGCTTTAAAAAAGTAATAAATAGGGAAAAGCAATTAAGATGGCAAATAAAATAAAAGTTGAAGGGGAGTAGATGTTATCATAACAAATAGGCTATTTCTTTTCCTGAACTTAAAGTTATTCTGAAACTACCCAGAACCTGAGAAAGTCTGCTTTGCTGATATGATAGAGCAGCACAGCTTTACCAGCAAAACCTCTCAAATACAAACCTAGCACTTAAACCTGAGTGAGTTAAATAGGCATTACAAGCTGCTGGCCTCTCTGCAAACTCTGGAGGCTGGCACTGCATCATCCCTTGGCAGCTGTCAAGGCAAGAAACAAGTTCGTAAAAGCTGAAGGACTGATGTAACTAGACAAACAATCAACAAGGAGCCTGAGCATCAGCTTATGGTTACTATGCCTTATTCCTTCCTTTTCTGCATGCCTTGTCCTAAGATTTCATCTTGGGTTTTTTTACTTAGCGTGTATTAATTTCTAATCTTAATTTTAGACAGTCGATAAGGAGGTGGTACCAGCAATTAGTATTAATTTTCTGCAGAATCCAGTAAAACACTGAGTTCAGGGAACTGTTAGATAGAATAGTCCCATTGATTATATAAATGTTACGAAGAATGATACAAAATATCTGGCCTTTCCTATGTGTTTCCTTACTTCTGTGAGGGTGGGATTAGTTTATCCTAATTTCATCCATTGGGTGTTTGTACCAAGCATGTCATCCAGGCTTCCTCTATAGTCTGTGAAGAGAGAAGGGCAACCAGTTGAGAATGGTCCATCCAAACAAGCTTAGCCACAATCGGGAAGCATTACTGGTTTTGGCCTCAGTGGCGGCTTCCTTGCAGTAATTCAAAGCCATCATGTCCTGTCTTCTTCCTACAGAAGAGCAGTGTGCGTTTCCTTCTTTGTGATACCTCTTCTAACATTTTTAAGAGTGTTGCCATGTATCTCCATGCCTTTTTTCCTTCTCACTAGATAAACCCATTTTTTCATCCTGTCTTCCAAAGTCTCATTTTTCAGATCTCTGGTATGCATCTTGCTTTCCCTCCATAGTCCAAGGTACAGTGGATAAATCTGCACGGTGAATAAAAGAAGGCTGGGGAGAAAGGCCGAGCACCCATTTAGCCTAATGCTGGCTCACCCTTTGGCTCTGATTTGTACTGTTCCACCTTGGTCTCTTCAAGTCAAAGCTGATGGAGCAGCATCTTGCTCTAGCATGGATGTACGCAGTCAGGGCACTTGGCCTGAGGTCACACTTGTCCCTAACTTTTTTTATTAGCAGTATAAACTTAAATATTAGAATCATAGAATCATTTTGGTTGGAAGAGACCCTTAAGATCAAGTCCAACCATAACCTAAATCTAGCACTAAACCATGTCCCTAAGAGCCTCATCTATATGCCTTTTGAACACCTCCAGAGATGGTGACTCCACCACTTCCCTGGGCAGCCTGTTCCACTGCTTCACAACACTAAATCTCTCTTTAAACATAATTTTCCAAACAGTTTTGTGCATTCCTTATAGTAGTCTGTGTTTTCATAGCTCAATCAATGACGTCATCTGAGATATTTCTGTTTTACGATGTTCACTGATTCCCCACCAAGTCCCTTATCCTACAGGTCTAACTGGTTTGGATTATTTGATTTTGAAAAACGCATGCTTTGCTGTTACTTACCACCTTCTTATCTTGTTGCATGCTTACAGTTTAATAATTCCAGTAGCTTTTCAGTGACAAAACACATGCTAATTTCTCTGTAATTCCTGTTTCCTCCTTTAATAAAGCTAGGCACTAGGTTTACTTTTTTTTCCCAGTCTTACAGAACCTCACCTGATCCCAGACATTTTTGAGACTTCCTTACCTACATTTGAGCACGCATTTCAGAGGCTTGAAACCACCTAACTTGCTTAAGGCTGTAGGTGCAGCCTTTCCCTATCTTCAGCTACCTACCATTGCTGCTGGATTTCCTCACTCTTCAGCTCTACCTGCTCAGCTGTGCTGATGAGTCCCCTCTAACCCATCCAAACACCCTCCCAGGAGACCTAAATTGTGCTGGGATATGCTGGTGGGATCTGACTGCAGGTGGGCTGATAGTGGTAACTGCTTTAAGACAGTATTTTAGTACAGCTAGCACTCAAAGATACACATGCCCATAGCCTAAGCAGATGGTGGTTGTGGTTTTCTTCCGTGTATCAGGCAGAGTTTTCACCTTTCTGTCCCCGGTATCAGTTGTGGCAGCCCGCTGACTGAAGGTAACCTCTCCGATAAAGTTTTAAATTTTGAAAAGTTTGGAGAGCGTGTCCCAGGTTACGCTTTTCTGGCTTGCCCCCGATCGCTCATGTCTACAATAAGCAGTTGTTTGGAAAACATTTTCAAACTGTTTTGGAGTCTTTCTAGTGGGCAGCATAAAGGGAAACTGGCAGCTCTGCCTGGTGTTCCACCTGTAGTGAGGCATCCTCTGGTTTCAACATTTGGTTCATCAGAAAGACCAAGCCTGCTAGTGTCTGAGCTGCTGTATAATAATTATACAGGTGTGTGAAAGCCAGATTTCCTCCTTGTTTGATGCTGCTTGCTGTATAACTTTGATGCCAGGTTTATTTATCTATATATGCACATAATATTTTTTTTATTTAATCCGTATGCATATCAACCTAACACGGGAGACCAAAAACACCAGTCTCATAATATGTTTGTAATAAGTGCATGAGCTGAAAGTCAGTGCTTTTCCCTGAAACAGAACATCCATCCTCCAGAAGTGACCTCTGCCTCTGGGTACCTCACAGCATCCCTGCCAGGGGCTGCAGAAGCACCTCTGGAAGCAGAAACTCAGGCTAAAATTACTCCCAAGGAGCAGTTTGGTGACACGTAGCCCATCTCCTTCCAAACCTTTTTGCAACACTTCTCCAAGTGGCTCGTGTGCCAGGAAGGGGGTTGTGTAATTCAGGTCAGCGGTGGTGACTAGTCCCTCTCCTGTGGCGTCTCTGCAGGTGGCAGAAGGTGCTCATCGAGCCCCTGCCAGCACAACGGCGTGTGCGAGGACAGCATTCGTGGCTACACCTGCACCTGTGCCGAGGGCTACGAGGGAGAGAACTGTGCTTTCGGTAAGGCATCATCCCCTTTCTGAGAGACCCTATCTCCTCCTATCTCCAGGAAACCATACGCAACTCTCCCATTGCAGCCAGTCACAGAATCACAGAATCACAGAATCACAGAATGTTAGGGATTGGAAGGGACCTCGAAAGATCATCTAGTCCAATCCCCCTGCCAGGGCAGGAACACCTAGGTGAGGTTACACAGGAAGGCGTCCAGGCAGGTTTTGAATGTCTCCAGAGAAGGAGAATCCACAACCCCCCTGGGAAGCCTGTTCCAGTGTTCTGTCACCCTCACTGAGAAGAAGTTTCTTCTCAAATTTAAGTGGAACCTCTTGTGTTCCAGCTTGAACCCATTACCTCTTGTCTTACTGTTGGTTGTCACCGAGAAGAGCCTGGCTCCATCCTCGTGACACCCACCCTTTATATATCTATAAACATTAATGAGGTCACCCCTCAGTCTCCTCTTCTCCAAGCTAAAGAGACCCAGCTCCCTCAGCCTTTCCTCATAAGGGAGATGCTCCACTCCCTTCACCATCTTTGTTACCCTGCGCTGGACTCTCTCCAGCAGTTCCCTGTCCTTCTTGAACTGAGGGGCCCAGAACTGGACACAATATTCCAGATGAGGTCTCACCAGGGCAGAGTAGAGGGGAAGGTCATCATCTTTTAGGTTAAAACAGACAGAGCAGGGGTGATGTGTGCTGCCTGTCTACCGAAACGTTATGGCATCCTGAGGTTATGCTGGCTGCCTCTTTTCTCTAAGCCTCCCTTCTCTGGCAACACAGCAAAAGGGCTGCAAGTCCCCCTCACGGGTGGGCTCCAAAGGCAGCCCTGCCCACTGCCACCAGCGCTCACCAGCTGTTTGTCCTGTCATGGTCCCAGGCAACACATGGCCCGAAGAACCAGGGCTATGGTGCCACGGCGGCTTTTCAGCCACTTCGGTGCCCCTGAGGCCACACACGCCCACAAGACAGTCCCTCAGGACAGAGTGACTCCAGAAAACAAACCATTTTCAGTGGAAGTGTAAAAGATGTAAAGCAAAACAGACACTTTCTGGCACATAAAAAGCCACATTCTACGTTCCAGCCCTTACATCAGGTCCCTTGGGCTGGGAGACGCCCTGGTTGCCACAATGCTGGGTCATTTTCTGTATAAGGGGTGTGACTGGACAGAGACAGACCAGCTTCTTGGGGAGCACAGAAGGTGACAAAGCTTGGTCCAGCACTGGGAACTGTATCGGCTCAGCGTGGGCCTTAGAGAGCCACATTATGTGGGTTTTTTGCTACTTCTCTATCTATGAGCTAGATCCACCATCAAATCGCTGTTCTTCCTGTTGCATTGTGCTGAAGCTTAAGGGGTTGCTCTGCCATGGACAGTTGACTGAGCATTTTTTCAAAGGTGATTAATACTCCCATTCTTTTTTTCTTATCTTTGGCAGCTGTTAATTTTAATTCTCTTAGCACAAGCATGAGAAATAAGAGCTATGCATTTGGTTTTGCTGAAAAGCAGAAAGCGTTAGCCTTTTTCTCCCTCAGGCAATACCTGCCTTCTTAATACGTGCAACAGTTCCCCCAGTGCAGACACTTGTGTTTCATCTAAAAGAGCAGAAAGGAAACCCATGGCATCCTTACAGGTTCACGTGGAAGGCCTAGTTTGACCCTTGGCTACCAATGCTCTCCAAAACTCAGAGGTGCAGACAGTCTGGTGCAGTGAGGTGCTGAGTGAGCACAGTTTGCAACAAGTCTGTGGAAGATGCAGAGATTCAGCTGTCTCCAATTTCTGCTTAACAAGGGGAAAACCAATGTGGTGGGAAATACAACCAAGCCAGAGTCCCTGCCCACCTCCACATAAAGTGAGTAAACATAAAATGCTTAGTAAAGAGGACGGCAGCTGTGCAAGAAAACTCCAGCTGAACCATTGCCAATGCTTTTTGTCTGCTTGTTCTGTTTAGCTAAAAATGAATGTCGCCACCAAGCAAAGGAAGGATGTCACCACTTCTGCTACCCGGGAAGTAACTCCTACCGTTGTTCCTGTGCCGATGGCTACGAGCTTGGCAAGGACAAAAAACAGTGCATCCCGTTAGGTAGGTGTGAGTGTGGAAGGAGAGGAGGTACGTGCTCAGTGCTGGGGTGGGCAGGCCACCATCTGATATCCAGATGAGATCAGCCTGCTTGGGGACTCAAATGCTAAGAATATCACTGACCTTCCAAACTAGGCAGAAAACACAGGAATCTAGGGACATCTAAGATGCCAAAACAGTGGTAAAAAAGCAATATTTGATCTGAACATTTAAACATGGTTCTGCAGAGAGGACTTGCATCACCCTACACATCGCTCACTGGGCCAGGTTTTCCACTCCTACGCTCAGCAGAACTCCACTGAAAACCTGTCTGTTTGGGAATGAGGTTCAATTGTCTCCAATCAGGCACGTGATGGTCCGATAAATGAAAAGCAACATTTGCTGCCATGTGAATTAATTTAAAGCAGTATCCCTCTTCATTTTTTCATTCTCATTCGATCTCATCCCCTTAGAAACAAGGTCTACTAAAAAGATGGTAGTATGCTTAGGCTGCACCTTCAATATTGTGCTCAGTTTTAGGCCCCTCACTACAAGAAAGACATTGAGGTGCTGGAGCGAGTTCAGAGAAGGGCAATGAAGCCAATGAGGGGTCTGGAGCACAAGTCTGATAGGAGCGGCTGAGGCAACTGGGGCTGTTCAGCCTGGAGAAAAGGAGGCTGAGGGGAGACCTGATCGCTCTCTGCAACCACCTGAAAGGAGGCTGTAGCATGGAGGGGGTTGGTCTCTTCTCCCAAGTAGCAAGTGATAGGATGAAAGGGCCTCTAGTTGCACCAGGGGAGGTTTAGAAGAATTTCTTCATGGAAGGGGTTGTCAGGCATTGGAACAGGCCACCCAGGGAAGTGGTTGAATCACCATCCCTAGAGGTGTTTGAAAGATGCGTAGATGAGGCTCTTAGGGACATAGTTTAGTGCCAGAGTTAGGTTATGGTTGGACTCGATGATCTTAAGGGTCTCTTCCAACCAAAGTGATTCTATACTAGCAAGTAGGGCAGCCAAACAGTTGTTGAAGCTACAGAGGCACACTTTTGGTGATGAAGGCTTGATGTCCACATCAAATGCACATTTCAGGTGAGCTTTATTTCAGACTAGTCTGAGTTTGGTCCTGTGGCCTAAGCACCCATTAAGCTATGACAGTACGTTTTGTGTGCTCCTGGAGGCTGTCTTCTGGTTTAGCTTCACGTGAACAGTGTGTGTGATCCAAGATTATGCTACAAGGTGAAGAGAAAGTGCGATCAATGCAGATTACTGGGAGATCCACCTGAAAAGCACACTTGTGGTCCAAAGCAGAACACAAAGATGCACATCTCCAGAGTGACAGCTTTTACAAGGAAAACCCGGGATTAACCTTGTGTAGATTGGGCCACAGCTATCATGTATTTGGCACAAGTCAGATACAGGATACAAAGACAAGGAACCAGGCTGTGCTGATGGCTGGCTGGAAAGGCAGCCTCATTTCTTTAGTTACAGACACAGTGAAATCTGACCACCACAAGCCTAAGCAATGACCCAAAATATTCAGTGCTGTCACTAAGCTATTAGACTATACATGCCAAGCAAATCATTCCAGTTCTCACCAGTTGAGAAATTGTCCTTCTCCTTTTCATTGGTGCAAAAATGAAACCCCGAAGTCAAGGTGGAAGCAATAAGATATTTGCAGGTAGCAGTTGTCTTGAAGTGACACAGCATGAGGTTTTTATTTTTTCAATTCTTTTGCTAGATCAATGTGCATGTGGCAGACTGCAAGAAAGTGATAATCTGATACGTGAAACAAGGAAGAAACATGATGAGCGATTTCCTTGGCAGGTATTTCTAGCAATTCATGAAATCCATCACTCAGCCTCACATGGACAGTGCCATCTATGGTCTTTTTGCATTTTTTTAGGTCCTGCTGCTAAGCTCAGAAGGGAAGGGCTTCTGTGGAGGAGTACTGCTAAAAAGTAACTTTGTGTTGACTACAGCAGAGTGTGCCCTTCTGCACAGGCATTTTGAAATCAGGGTTGGTGCTGGTAGGTGATCAAACACATTTTCACTTGTTGTAGCATATTTTAATATTGTCAGCCAACTTTAAAACAAAAGCTTACTAAAAATGTTGTGGCATAAAAATAGTTACGGGAAACAAATCTGCTGTCATCTCATTTAAGCATCTCAGTTAAGTATCTTGAGCTGGAACTACAGCTGCCCCAGGCCACCCTAAAAGCCAAGCAGAGAGACAACTGCCTCTGGAATGCAATTCAGAGCTCAGCACCTCAGGACAAGCTAAACCAGGTGGATTTAAGGGTGGCTTTTGTTTCATGCCAAAATTCACTTCTCGTTGGGTATTTGTCCTTCCCTCAGAAATGAGGCATGCTTCTACATAGCATTAAAGAGCTGTCAAGGCATCATTCCCAGTTTACCTTTACTGCAGCTGTTTCAAGAAAGAGCACCTTTAGTTTCCCTGCTGCATGTATTTCCCAGCATGACTAGGCAGCCAACAGTTCACATGTAGTGTTCAGGTCTCTCATAAATTATTCCTAAGAGCAGTGAAATGTGGTCGCTTCACAGGGCCTAATGGAACAAGTGGAATTGAGAAGACAATGCAAGTTAGTGAGAAACACATACACATCCGTTACGATGAAGACACTGGTGAGAACAACATTGCCTTACTACAACTCCAAGAGCATGTTGAGTGCAACAACCACCAGCTTCCTGTCTGCATCCCCGAAAGAGACTTTGCAGAACACATTTTAATTCCAAAACTGGCTGGTACAGTCAGTGGCTGGAGAATGGAAGGTGATGAACTTCAAGGTGATGAGTTGCATGTTTCATACCTTCCTGCTGAGGACTGCAAACAAATACTCAACATAAGCCTCACAAACAGGCAGTTTTGTGGACACCTCCAGGAGGCTGTAGACAAACGACTGGCTGGAGGAAGCTTTTTAACTACCGTGTATAAGGGTACTTGGTTTCTGACGGGTATTCTGGGATCTTGGCCACTAGAAGACACTGACTGGGAAACGCTTCTATTCACTAACACTGCAAGGTATATGATATGGTTTAAACAAAAAATGAAATAAGACACAAACACAACCAACTCTCCAGCACCAAACCCCTGCCAGTCACCGCAAGGAAACAGTTGGACGCAGCCAGTACATCCATTTGATTATCACAATTTGCAGCAATGAAAGTCACAACAACGATATGTATATTACACAGAAAAACCTCTTTGTCTTTCCTTCTGTTGACATGCAGTACTGTGAAAGTCATGATGTGGTAAACCTAGTTATTTTACTAAAAACTGACTGGACTTCAAGTTTCCTAGAACTGTTTGTCCTAAAACTCAAAAAGTGTTGATGTTTTTCTGAGACTTCAAATGTTGCTAGAAGGAAATTAGCCTTTTTAATTCTTGTTACCTTGAGGTTTGATTAAGCAAATTCATATTCTTATTTCAGCATCCACACAAGCAAAACTTAAGACGACCAGGGGAACTCCAAGCCTTTAAATACCTATGTTGATATAGGACTTGACACTCTCATCACACTGAAAAATGCTTCCCCTTGTACACAGTACCTATGTTTTCCCTTATGAACTATGTCCAAACCAGTTGGTGGGTAAAATAAAACCCAGCTCTCAAAGAGGGGAAAAACATGTTTTATTTTCCTCAAAAATAATTAACAACCCCCCCAACTACCACCCCATTACTATGAACAAAGTTATGTTGTACCACCCCCAAACAAAAGACAAAACCCTCAAGGTAGTAACAAAATAATGGATCCAGTGGCAGTGTTTTCCCCAGAAGCAGAATAAAACAGATTATGGATAAGTTACTTAGATAAGCTTTTGTTCATCATAACAAAAATGAAACAAAATATTACAAGAATGAAAAAAAAACCCACAAACAAACCCATCTGTAGGCACCTACAGACAAAAATCCCACATTTACTTGAACCCGTAAGTATTACTGACACAGTAAAGCTTTTGGTGTCAAGCACTTCTCTAGTTTTTAGAGAAAGCTTGAAAAGAGTATTTAATATCTGCAAGACTATTGAAGAGACTCAACAAGATGGAAACCATGAAAGAAAACATCATTTCCACAAAGGGTGATACTTCTCCTGCCTGAAAGATAAATGCAGAAATAGTAACAAAAAGTACTTTTTAAAAGCTTTTAAGTACTTTAGAAGGAATCTTGGAATGCTTTGCTTTATTTCCTCATGAAATATCTTGAACAATCTAGAAAGCCTGCGGAAGCCGTCATTGAGAAGTCAGCATTTCATTCCAACGCGCTTTGTAACGCTGGCAGCCTTGGTCGTTCTGGGAAAGGAGCCACAAACAACTCCTGGTATTCCAGTCCTGGACATGAACCAGGTCATTTACAATGTTCTTGGGGTGATGAGGAGCAGCTCCACTGGGCAAGCAGAGTATCTGAAAAGTACTTGCCTGGCTAAGACACAATACTCAACACACAGTTGACAGCGGAGGAAATGGGTTCTGCTTACTGACCACAAGCTTTTGATGCTGATGAGATATATAGCCTTTAATATGACCCTGGCAGAAGGAGAAAAAGACAGTGTTAGTACTGGAAGCTGGTAACACAACGCCTACAATCTCAGCTGTCTTCAGACTACATCAAGCAAAGCTCTGTGTCGATACCCAGTCACTGCACTACTCAGTATCTATAAGGATCTGATTTATGTAAGTGGGTGAACTCACAGAGTAAGCAGAAAGCTGGAACCATACCCATGTTTGTTTGCATACTGATGGTGCTGTCAGACTGAAAGCCTCTTGCCATGGTCCCCTATGGGCCTGCTTGTATTTCCTTGAAGAGACAGAGCTCTACAGAAGTGCTTCTAAATTTAGTCTTGCTCACTTTAACATTAGGATTTTAATTAATCGCCATTCCAAGCTTAATAAACTAAATGACATAGTACTTCCTTTTCAGACATGTGGTGTTGTAACACTGAAATAAATCTTCCAGCCATCTAATCCCACCCTCTGTTACTTCAAGACCATGCCAAAGAATCTGTTTCAGACACAAAGTGGTTCATTTTCTTGCTGACAGTACAATGCTGCTCCAAAACCTCCGACTTATTAGAAATCTCTTGATTTCAAGCCTTTATCTGTTCATGAGTAGCTGAGATCAATTTAGAGTAAAAGACAAAATGTGAAACAAAACCAAAGAAATCTGGTTTTATTTTTTTCTAATGTTAGAATGTCAAGTCTCTCAGTTCAAATGCAGAGGAACAAATCCCTTTTGCTAACGGTTACAATTTTTCTATTTTTCAATCAGTATCTATGCATATATAGAAATGTCAATACTGGATTTGTAATGTAAAATTCAACTTCAGTTTTAACCAGTTCCTGCAAAAGAAGCAAGAACTAGAGGAAGCCCTCAGGGCAAATGAAAACATTTCACTTTGGACACAAGTGAATAAATTTTTTTTTCCACATAAGAAAATCTGGATTACCAATATGTTTTTTGTAATCTTTTATTCTCTACCTAATATTTTTTACTGTCTGAAGTCTGGAAGGACCCAACAAGTGGTCAGCACATACCATATATATAAGGTTAGCTAAAATGCACTGGACTTCATCAATATCAACATCATCTACTTGCATGAATTTCAGGGCAATCAGAAAGGCATCTAGAGATAGCTGATGGGTTTTGAGTAGTAAATATCTGAAAGAAACAACAGGAAAAAAATCTGTTATTAAGAAACAATGACTTAAAAATTCTGGTTCTTAGAAAAATGGCCTTTCTACAATAAATTCACTTTAACAGGAATTCAGTGCTCTCAGAACTAAGGAGCAGATATGTTTCCATTTCAGTACTGGGTGAAGCCATATTAAACCTGCTTTTGCAAAAAAAGTAGTTTTTGTTATACTTACACTTTCTTAAAGAGATTTCTGTACGTGATGATTTTCAGCTTCTCAAGGATAAGAAAGATTCCACATCGAATAAAGAAGGTCTCGTGCTTTGTTAGGGCGTCATTCAGGAGGAGAAGATTGCCTTCACTGTGAGGGTGAAGAAATGAAAACAAGAGAAGGTCTCACCCAAATGAGAAAAGAAATTGTCTGACTTGGTAGCAATACCCCTCCCCTGCCTTCCTCACTCATCCCACATAAATACCTTTTCCATACTACTCTTGGAACTAACACACAACGCAATAAAATAATCATCATACCTCACAGCCTTTGTTACTTCAGCAAACTGCATAAGGTCATACTTTTTTAAGAGCTGAATTGTTGGCATATGGCCCTGAAAAAGAAATGGTTTCCAGGTTTTCCAGGATAAAGTCAAATGCATTTTAAATGTAATCTAGTAAGCTATAAACACATTTGTTAGAGAAAAAGACAAATGTTTAACCGCTTTTTTTTTTTTCTACAGAGCAAGAGGTCAATGGAAGTACTTGTAAAATAATCTCCTTGCCCTGCCAAATACCTTGTAGCTCAACTCATGATAACTACCTATTTATCATTGTTCAGGGAGTCTTGATGTTTCTATGTTTCTTAATATTGGAGAACCCTTATAAAACTTGTAAAATCAAGGTCCTGTGACACGAGGCCAAGGAAGATCCAAACTTTATGTCATGCCTGCATGATCTAATCTGCAAACAGAAGAACCGTGAGAATCCCAAGCATTGCTAATAATACGAGCAGTGCTTCATCGCTGTGCAGTGTTAGCTCGGTCTGTACCAGATTTTTTCCTCACCATGCTTCTGCATGGAAATAAAAACGTCCTCTCAAAACACACCAACAAAAAAAAAAAGTTTTAAATTAAAGAAACAAAATTAATTCTCATTGCTAGATCAGGCAAGACTGAACCATCTACACTATCAAAAAGAAACTTTGAGGTTTTTTTTCACCCTGCACAGCAGAGATCAGATTGCATATTGACTTGGGTCAGACTTTAAATTTAGTTACCATCATGCTATGCTGTTGGTAACTCCTTTCCTGGTTGGAGGATTAGCTGAGAGCAGAACTCAGCTGCATGTTTACTGAGAACTGCTAAGTATAACAAAACCCCTATCAAAGCTATTTTAGTACAGTTTAAGGTCCATGTTAATGTTTGGGCTCTGATTAAAAAAAGCAACTGTAAGAACAATGACCTTTATCTAGTTTCTTTAGTGCCTCTTTTACACTAGAACTGCTCCGGAAAAGCCACAGTAATTCTAGGCACTAAGGGACCCACCAATTTAAAGGCACTCACCCAGTCAAGACTGGGATGAAGTTTTTAGGAAGACTATGAGTTTTCCTTTATCAACTGACTGATCTGAAAACAACCAGTAAGAAAGTCAATAAACAAAAAAATGAAAAAGAGAAGCCACTTGTCATACTATGCTTCCTCTTTGCCCATGAGAGATGTCTGCTATGGAAATACAGCTGCAAAGTAACTGAGTAACACTAACACTAACATCCAGTTCTTGTGCCCTCAGTCACACTGCATTAATTGTTTAAATAATCCCACTAACTCAGGGATACACAAACGCCAGCACAGCATATGGAAAATGAAAGGAATGGGAAGCAGAGATGTGCTTAATTCTTTCAATAGAAAGATTAAATGATCAAATAATAACTAGTCTTCATTAATTTGCTCAAAACCAAAATGCTTTACTTCATGACCCCTCTGACATGCCTCGAATGGGCAAATGCACAAGGTGCAAATAGAAAACCCAAAGACAGGAATCCTTTCCCTCCTGTGGCAAACCCCCCTTAACCATCTTCTGCACATTCTCCTTCCCTTCACCAGGTGAAAGCCACAGACAGATTTGTACTAGTGAACCCACACATTGCCTGGCCCATCTGTGCAGAGTTTATCATCACCAGGCAGGTGCTCTGCTACGTGACCAAGTCACATTGTTAAGTGCTTCTCCAAAGAGCTCAAAGTTATCTTTATTACAGGAGTAACCTCAGGTTGCACCTTTACAGGGGTGGGAGGAAAGTAAGCGGGAAGGGGGAGTAGGAGGTGCGTGTATGGTGGGGTTTGGTTTGGTTTGGGTTTTTTTGTTTGTGGGGTTTTGTTTGTTTGTTCTGGTTTGGGGTTTTTTGGTTGGTTGTTTTTTTCTCCTTCTCCTTTTCTGCTTTCCTATGAATTACAATTCAACATTTTCTATCTTCTCACAAAAAAGTGTGCATATGCTGGCTCTTCTGGGGGTCTGGCACAGATAGCCCCTGAATCCCAGTAAAGGAAAAAGAAGAGCCATGATGAGCATCAGTTGGGTTATCTGGCCCCCAAAAAAATTATTTAGAAGAGTAACATCAACTCACCAACAACATTTTTACTGGAAGCAGGTATATCAAAATCATCCTTTTGTTCTTCTGGCTTGAGCGGTGGCAGTGCTCAAAGGCAAACGACAGATACTCTTCAGCTGCAGACACAAATAAAGTGCTAGTCAACAACAAAAACAGATTAAAACTGTAACCCAAATTCTGTGCTCAATGACCTTCTCTAGCTTGAACACGTGATATTTGAAATTCTATATAAAAAGCAGCGTACCAATCAAAATACATTAAGAATAATGCTGTAAGAATTATTGGAGATTCACACAAAATACAAAGTATTACCAGAAAAATCAGTCCTTCAGAAAGACAAAAAAACCCCAACTTGTAAAGGCCTGAATGTCAGAGGTAACAGTTACAATCAATATTGGAATTTTCAGCTCATTTCACTAAAATGATTGTGTTACTACTACACGAGGGGAGAATCTCAAGAAGTGCTGATGAAGCAGAATTCTATTTTCTAAATTCACAGATTAGGTTCTTCAGAGGATGAAAGCTGCATGCGATGCACACATCTGCTGAACTGCAGAAACGTGCCAGTGAGATCACACAGCAGGACAATGTGAAAATCTCTCATCAGTTTTCGTTGAGAGAGAAAAATGACAAACCTGACAGGTAGAAGGCACTGTTTAGAGTAACAAAACTGTCCCCAGAACAGATTTTTCTCAGGGGCTTAGGTCAGTTCTAGAAGCATTTCTATTAGTGACTAAGAGATCTCAGAAATGTGGTTTCTACATCTTCCAAAAATCAATGCACTGAGAAGCTAATTCTACAGAACAGTTTCTGAAGATTTTGTTCATGGCATACAGCAACTTGAAGAGGACAAGAGAGTTGCAAGGCCTCCTTGGTGAAACCTTTTACAAACCTGTTCTTTTGGATGATCATACGTTTTATTATGCATGCACGTAATGCATAAGACTACAGAGAACTTCACTGGCACAAATATTTTTAAACTGGGCATATACTACAATTAGAAGTGTCATGTAATTTCATCTCTGATGTAATACAGCCTGTGGGCCCCGGATCTTTCAGCATAACTTTTCCTTTGATCAATGCAAACACACCTGTACCTTCTACACACGTTTTGAGTCACAGACACACAACATCAGCCAGATTTGACAGCAAACAGCAAGACTTCAGATCTGTCTTACTGGCACACAGTACCTTGCTTAAAGTCACTGTCAAACATGGCTTTACGTCCAACATAATATCTGTATGTAACTCGCTGTGCCATACTATACTCATCCTTCAGATTTGAGCTGTCAATTGCTCTAATTAAGGGCTTACATAGATGGAGTTTGTTGATCTGTTAAAAAAAAAAAAAAAGGCATTTTACTCAGAGAGTGTAGATAATATATCACACAAACAGGGTGAGTTTGACTTAGAATATGAAACACAAAACACAGCTTACCAGACTTGAACCCTACCTTAAAGTAAATTTTAAACAGCTGATTCACAAGAAACAACATGCCCCACTTTTTGGAATCTTCAATGCCTGCTCGACTGTCATAAGGAAAAAAAAAAAAAGGAAAAAAAACTACTAGTACTGAACATTGTAAGAAAACAATGATTTTGTCTTCATGGTAAATTGCCTCCATAGATATTTTATGGATTTTTAAGGTAAAAACAGGTGTCTGAAAATAAAAGTAAAGGCCAAAGTCCTTGTCTTAAACCATACCAGCACTGTCAAAACAGAACACATGTTCCCACCTCTAAATTTTAAACAGCTCTGCTACATTTCTCCTCAACATAATGAAACAATGTCATGCAAAATATTATTCACGTGCATCAGGGTCCTCACTCCAGTCTACAGGTAACACATACACTAGCATAGCAGTTGCTTATAATATCCAAGGTGAAAGAAAGATAGGGGGGAAAAAGCATTTTCTCCACTTCAGAAGTGTTAAGATTACTAAGACTGGAAAGCAAAGAGTCACCTCTTTTCCATCTAATCATAATGAAGCAAACTTCAAAACTGCACAGGGCACTAAAATGTTAAAGATCTTTCCTGAGAAACAGGGACATAATCAGTCCCTCCCAACATCTGCCAGGAATGTTAAACCTGAAGGGAGGCCTCTCCAGCTGCATTAATAGTCACGAGAGAACAGACTACAAACGAGAGGAAACGAGCCTCAGAATTGTTTGTTCTTAACCAGACATGGTCTTAGTAAATGGAAAAAATCTTCTGTAAAGTTCATCAAATTCTTAACAATTTAATAGTGCAAGTTCTGTTGAGGATCTTCCACTTACGTGTCACTGGCACAGACTCGAAAACAGCTCATCAGCAGTTCTGCTGCTTTTTCCAACATGTCACCAACTTTGCTTTTCCCTTTCTTCACCAGCTGTTGATCTGCCTATCATTACACAGCAAGAAACAATGTGTAATTCCACATCCTGGTTTGCTGGGTCGTGAACCATTCACTTCCTTAATACAGCATTTTAAAGTCTTATAGCAATAGATTGTCTTGCCTGCTAACCCCCAGAAGGTAATCAAGTTCACAGAAGAAAACACTCAGAGAGGCTCCTGAACGTGTACCAAACCTAACGCACAGGAGAACAGTCCTTTGAAAATAGCACTGACCACTCATATCTTTAGATCCACTAAGCTTAATGCAGCTCTCAGAAACCTAAATTCAGGATCACCTGATAGCTGAACCAAAGCAATAGCAATGCAACTAAAGTTTTCAAAGACCAAGAGTTTGGCAAAAATAAGTCTTTTGAACAAAAGAAAACTAAATTCATTCTCCAGTTATGGAGTTTGAGTTTTAGAATTTATAATTAAGCTTCTCTCCACAGTCATGAAGGCTAGATTTTATTTCTAAACCACATTCAACATTTCCTAGTAGTAATACACACTGCTAGGACCTGGGATTTTCAAAAGAAATGGAAAACATATCTTACAGTGGCAAGAGAAAACAACAAATTGACAACACCACGTGGGGAAGATCCATGCAATGACTAATACAGAATTTAAAACAACTAAGAAGAGTGGGGGAAAAAACAAGTGAGTAGATATTTACTATGTGCTTTCTAATAAGACTTATTATAATGCTTGCATTCTCACTAGCTGAAACATAAGGAAAAGAAATGGAAATGCATCCTTCACTGCAGAAGTCTTCTCTGTATCCAGACCCTTTGAATATACTAAGGTTAGGAGACAAACACTTCCAATATGACTGATCCCGCTTTCCCTTTTCTCATGAATCTCAAAGATACAAATTTGCCTCATTCAGACTGGGAATCAAGACTTGTTACAGAGTAGGCACACACACAAAAAATATTTTCCGTGCAAGCATGCCAAATGTGTTGTTTTGTAGGTGGGTGGGCACAAGAAAGTGCTGAGGGGACAAACACTGAAAACACTAGATATTGTCAAACTCTAACCTAACTTGAGCTCTAGTTCCACCTCTTCAGGTAAAGTGACTAGGAGCAAGATCACAATCCTGCCACTTACTCTGGCCTAGCAGTTCTCATTAGATCCTTACACAAGCTACTTCAATTCACTAGCCTGAGAATAATAATGAAAATTTGTGTGGGTTTTTTTTGTTTGTCAGCAGTTGTATGGGCTCAGTAAAGGCTCTGATGAGCATCACAAGCAGTGCACACAACTGGAAGAGGAGAAAGGAAGCAGAAACTTCCCTCTTCAGATGTGGCAAGTGGTTAGATTAGCTCAGTTGTCTGGCATGTTTCCATCCTTACAAAGCCTCCATCAAATCCCAAGGGTAACACATAGAAAGAGTGAGCTGTCCCACCATGCTCCTCAATAAAGACAGTACTTAATCATTTTATATGCTCTGAGCAACTGCTGTGAGTTGCATGCAGGTCCTCAGAACCCCTCTAGTTCGATGCAAATGGGAGGTGGGCAGATGGATCAACCTAGTTTTGCAATGGGATTGGATGGATTTAGTGTGGCAACAAAATCCTAAACAATGAGTTAAATAGTACTGAACAAAATTAGGCTATGCAATAAAATCTAAAATATTTCTGTCATGGAAAATCCTAACATAGAGAAGTAATGAGGCTGTTAATCAGATTTACTTACATTATTAGCAAAAATTCGAAGATCAAGGGCTACAGCATACATAATAGGTAATGCCCTGGAAAAGTAAAACATAGTATACTTAGTACGTGCAAATCATGCAACAAGTAAGACATGAGAAACAAGCCTTTTTTTTTTTGGCTAGTTGGTCATAAAGCCAGAAAAGCATACATCAATCTTTAAATAAAGAAGGATGCACTTTTAAAAAGGCCTTCAAGATCTCAGCATTTCAGAAATCCTACACTGGAGGAAGAATTAATTCAGAAACATTTTTTACAATGGCTTTAATAATATACTATCTCGCCTTGAACAAATTCTTCAAGTTAACTTATAGACCATTCTACATAATTAAGCTCACACTTTTGGACCTAAAAAACTCAAATATGCAGCAAAACCAATCAGGCTGCATTTAAATATCGCTGGGGATAAATAAAAACTACAGGCACAATTTTAGTTTGACTACTATGGTATTATGCTAGTAAAAGATAAGAGCCTAGTTTCTAGCAGCTCTCTATGATGTACTCACCAGTTTTCCTCTTTATGTGCCTGAAATGCTCGCAGGAAAGATGTATCGTATTGAGGAGAATTTAAAATACTACGAAATGAAGCACAGACGTAAAAACCAGCAGTTGTATGGTACCACGTACTACTACATGAAAGGGCACAAATCAACAACGCAGTAAGTAGACAAGGGGTCGGAACGCAAAGAGGCAGCAGGGAAGAACATGGGCACAGCCACACACTCCTTGGTGCAGCAGCAGCCGTGAGAAACACTGGTCGCTTACATCTAAGACAGCAGCTTTCTTTATCAGTGCCTTGCCCTTCAGCAAAGTACAAACTGGGATGTATGTTAATGATTTGATGGTCTCCTGCACTCTGTGAGAAATTAATTTTCTATTTTAGAGCAAAGTGACAGATTCCTTCTTAGTCCTACAGAAAGCTGAAAGAAGAGTGTATCTGCATTTCCTTTCTTAAGAACCTAAATAGCTGAGGCATATTTGGAAGCAGAGCACAGTCTATTAGATTTTAAAAGAGGTAAAGATAACTTATTGTACAAGAAGACATATAGTTAACCTGAAAGCAACATATAGGATTTATGGAAAAGGATATTGGACAATAACTGTTTGGCATTTGTATGCTTCTATAAAGTCATGGTTTCCAACAGCGTAAGTACACCTGTCAAAAAAAGGTGCATTAGTGCATCAGAAAATATCACAGACATAATACAAATACTTATTTTTGCATCTTAACAGGCATAGAGCCTTACAGTATATTTAAGAGAGACACAGAAATACGATTAGAAATGTTGCTAACAAAATGGCACAAGTATTTTAACACAGCACTAAGCTTGATAATTGTAGAAAACTGATCCGAGAGCCGAAGGGGGATTTGTTTCTATAATCTATACAGTATCAACCATAATACGCTAACACTTATTGAAACTGTCACCAAGATTAGCACAGATAAAAAAAAAAATTCCAAGACTGATGAAAGTGAACTGAAGACTGTGTTCACGCAAAATTTTTTAAATAAAAGCCTTACAGAACTACTCAGGTCCTAAAGCTCTTAAGAATACTTTTATGAATAAAATTTCCCGTTAAAAATATTTATTTCCCTTATTTATTTCAGTCTAAATTGTTGTGTAGCTAGTAACTGCAAAGCAAAGGAAACAGCAAGCACCAAAACAAAAGCTGTGTCAATGGTTCTATGCAGATGACTGCCAGCTACATAAAGCAAACTTTACATGGAGAAGAAAGATAAGGTCTTCATTTCCTGCAGTTCTAGCATTATTTATAAGAGTCATAAATACCAAGTTTTCAGATATAAGCCCTTAAAAGTAACAAAGTAAACTTAAGGATAGGCTTCCCCACGCCTGCTAGATGCTTCACAACCGACTTCATGTTCCTGTTCCACCTTTACCTTAAGTGGGCTGCAAACATTTCATCATATGGTGGTTCCAAAACTTGTTGGCACTTCTCCTCTGGAGATGGAAGCTAAGGATAGAATAAATCAATGAAACATTAAAGGAACATCTAAGGCACCAGAAAGAGAACATCACAAAGATATTTTGTCATGGCAGTTTTATGCATACATGCCTTTGCTATCTATCAGAACCTCAAGTTATATTAATAATCACAACCACTGTAATGAATTGCTAGTGTGCATTATGTCTCCATAACCTTAAATAAAATAATCCAAAATGAATATAGCACAAACACTGGACCCTTGCTACCCACTGTTTTGCTCTTTATTTTCACTCCCACTGTGCCACACTACCAATTAATGTAGACCTGGCCAGAAGGGACCTTCAAAACTGTATCTATCCAGAAAACAATTCAAAGTGAAATACAAAAAGTCATCCAGGAAAAAAAAAATGGAAACATACAATATCCTTGTGAAAAGAAAGGGGAAACCAGCCTACAAGGGGATCCTGCTCTGGGCTGTGAAACAGATTTCTGAGGCTTATCTCCAATGGAAAAGAACCTATATGGAGAGCTAAAAAAAACTGAGAGCAAACCAAAAGAAAGGTCAAAACCAGATTCTAACCTGTAGCCTTGGGTTTGCAACATGTGGATGTTTAAATGATACCAATTCTGCACAAAATTGTCCATCTCTGCTGTCAATGGCTTCTTGTACCTACCAAAAAAACCAGACACATTACAGAACAAAATCCAGACACAGACATACAACATATTTACACACGACAACAAAAAACACCTTCTTGTTACCACTGTTCGCCCACATCAATACCAACCCAAAGGTGAGTTTTTAAAGGTTTAAAACTGAATGAATCAATATTTTACTTTCAATACACCTGTTTTTCAAAAAGACATCAGGAAGAAGGTAGGGTGAACACTATTGTGTTTTCTTCCTTATTTGTAGGATACGAGCAAACCAGAGAATCCCCAAACAACTTACATGCGGTTAGCATCATAAAACAGCAGTTGTGAACTAGATTTGGTTAAGCTTTTAAAAATTCCAGTTGGACTTAGGGGCATCAAACACATATGTGAAGGCACGATCTTTGAATAACACTTTAAAATGAAGACAGACTAAACACATAGCCATCATTCCAAATGCAGTGTCTGATACTGCACTAGCATCTGTACAGAATACTTTTGAAAGCTGTTAAGACTATAAATGTTATATTCTGTGGAAGAACCATTTAATTCTGCTTCCTTCTAAAGATAACTCCTTGTAAAAACCAGTCTGCTTGAGCAGCTTATTGTGACATCAAGCTGGAAATTTCTTCAGTTGTGGAAGTAATTTTAGATATTCCTTCTAAAGAGTTTCTTTCCCACTGTTTGTGCTTTATTTGTCACATTTTTGTGTCCTGATAAGGAAAAAAAAAAAGGTTTTGCTGTACGGAATGGTCACACCAAATGGAAAAAATCATAGATTAAAATAGCAAAGGAAACAGCAAAAGAGGAAAAATCAACTGCTTAAACTCTTTCAGAGACTACTGTTTTTTTTCAAGTAAAGGAGAGCTAATTTTGTGGTTTGGAAGTAGATTTTCTTATTAAACATTAAACGGACCGGCAGCTGGAGAAGATGATGACTTTTCAGAGCAGATCACTATCCTGGGAGATCTCAGCCACTCCATTTTTGAGACTAAAAACCAAACAATTACTCTCTTTTTGTGGCCTTCACTCAATTGACTTGACTGAAATAAGATGGTAACGGTGATGAAAATATGATGGTTCAGAAAGAAGCAGTAAGAGTGGTCGCACTAAAAGCCTGACACTGGAAGTTCAGTCTAGCTGGTATCCTTGTGACCTTGCTGCGGTCTCTCCATCATCCATAACATACACACTGTATCTCTGACTTTCTGTACTTAAATTCCTGTATCTCTTGAATCCCTGAGCTCCATTTGTTACTGCATACACACACAATCCCACCACATTAGTTCTTACGGATAAATTACCTCACTATCCCTTATATCAGCAACCATCACGCTTTTCAGAAATTCCAGATATACGTCCTTAGCACATAGCCAGTATACTTAACACAGAGTTAGGAAGTATACTTCTTTGCCATATTGCACATTCTAGTTGATTTCTTAAGCAAGGTAACGTATTTACAGCAAAGAAAAAATACATACACATAACAGTGCTGACAAAAAAAATAAAATTGCTTACTTGCTGCAAATACTGATTTATGGTGATATGCGCCATTAAAATATAAGAGGCAGGAATCCCAAATAAAAGGCAGTTGTGTCACATTCTGCAAAATAAACGGGTGTTTAAGAGAAGAGCAAAGCGGCAGCATCTCACACAGATCCCCGCCTGGCTCTGAGAAAACACGGGATGATTTTAACAAACCCCTCGCTGATGGGCAGCTCCTGGGAACGGGCACAGGAACGGGGCCTCCGGGAAAGCATAGCAGGGTACGAAGGCAAGCTGCCTACCAGGGGAAGCTGCGTGTGCAGGAGAAACCCCGGCACAAAGGCTCCGAAGAGGGAGAGGGCCCTGGAAGCCCGCGGGTGCCGAAAGCGAAGGGCAGACGTCAGAAGAGGCAGAAGCGCGGTGGCGAGACACGGCCCCGCTTCCCCGGCACCCCCACCATGCACCCAGCGGCCCCTCACCCTCGACCTCGGCCGTGCTCTCCCCCACCGCAAGCCCACCCTCAAGCCACGGCGCGGCACTTCCGGCAATCGGTACCGCGCTTCCGGCAACGGCTGCCGCACTTCCGGTATCCGGCAAAGCACAGGTGGGCTCCCCACAACGGAGAGGCGGCGGGAGCGACCCGGCGAGCCACGTGACAGACTCCCGCCACCCTACCCCGCCCGGAATAGCTGCTGCCGCGCCTCTTCCCCGCCCGCCGCGGCGCCCGGGAGGCGTGGCTTTGTCCCGGGTAGCCAATGGAAAAGCGCAGTGGGCGGGGCCCGAGCTCGTGCGTCAGTGATAAACCTCGTGCGCGGGGCAGCCTTCTCCGTTTTGCGGGCAGTGGGTGCAGCTGCTGTTGCTGGTGCAGCGGGGCCGGTGTGCTACGCTTCTGTTTTTCTTGTTTCTTTACTTCGGGCATGGGGTGGGCGGTGATTCCGGGACCCCCAGGCCCTGCGATACCGTGTGCCGGCTGATAGCAACCCGGTGTCGCTTCCCGGGCCCCGGTTAACAGGAGCTTTGTGCTTGTTCCCTGGAGGAGCGCACGGGTTGCTCGCCCGCTTCCCCTCCTTGCCGGCTGCGGCGGCGCACGCCGGGAGCGCGGCGGAGTCTGTGTCGGCTTGTGCGCATAAAGTTTAAACCGAGCGTTTAACTCTTGAAACCGTCGTTCTTAAAAGCGCCAACGTGAGCCTGTGAAACGAGCTCGCTCGGTGCCCCGGCAGGCTGGCAAGCGCCAGGCCCGGGCCTGCCCCGGCTGGGCTGGAGGTTGCGGTGGCCGGGACGCGGACGGCCGCTCGGCGCTGGTGCTTCTCCCGTGCGAGAAGCCCAGCTCAGGGTGGGAGACGCGGCCGCCTCCGGGCGCGGGTTACCAGCAAATAGAGCCGGGCGAAGCAGGGCAACGGCGGGGTGCGAGGCGATGGCGGGAGCCGCTGTCGCCGCCAGCTCGGCCCCGCCGGGTCTGCCCCGGCCGCGGGAAGCCATCTTGTGAGCGGGGCCCCGAGCGCCGGGGGCGGCCTGGAGCCGGGCACAGACCCAGATCCGCACCCGGGCTGGGCGGCGCGGACGGCGAGCCGGCCGCCGGGGCGCCCCGGGGAGGGCGCAGGCGGGCGGCTGCCGGTGACTCCCGGCCCAGCGGCACTTGGCAGCCGCCCGCTGGCAGGGCCGGGAAGCCGGCGCGGTAGGGGAGGGCTGCTGGGTGGCGGAGGAGGAGGAGGAGGGGAGCGGAGGCGGGGACCAGCCGGCCCCAGCCCAGCCCAGCGCCTTGCCCCGGCCGGACACGGCGCCCGGGGCGGAGATGGCGGACGAGCCCCAGAAGAAGCCGCACTTGTCGGCCTTGGTGGGACACACCAACGGGCTCACCAAGCCCGCCTCGTTGGCCGCCGCCACCCGCGCCGGAGGAGGAGGTGGAGGAGGGGGAGGCGCGGCCGCCTCCTCCAAGAAACTCGTGATCAAGAACTTCAGAGGTGGGTGCGGGGCGGGCCGGGCCCTCGGCCCCAGCAGGTGCGCCCTGCCCTGCCCCGCCGCCCGGCCCTCTCCCGACCTTTGTTTACCGCCGGCCCGGCCGCTCCCCGCCCCTTCCCCGCGGTAGGCAGCCAGCGCCGGGGCCGGGCCGGCGGCAGGGGGGCCCCGCCGCCGTCACCCGCCCCGCCGCCTTATCTGGGCGAGGGGAGGCTGCCGCCGGGCTGATAACCCTCCCCGCTGCCGTCACCATCCCGCTTTAAGGGCTTACGGGGACACGCGTGGGGCTCCGTGCGTGGGGAGCAGCGGGAGGAGCAGCGCAGCGACGATTTGCGCTCCGTAGGAAGCGGGCAGAAAGCCACCTCGGTGTCAAAACTAATTAAAGGAAGGCGAGGGCTGCCTTGCTACAAGTAACACGGCGGTAAAAAAACCGCCACAGCCCGGCGGCTGGAGCGGCCCCGAGGCCGGCGGCGGGGCGGCGGGGCCGGCGCTGCCCGGGCCGGGCAGGGTCCGCGCTCCGGCCCCGGGCGCCCCAGCGTGTGCGGGGTCAGACGCACCGCGCAAAGGCTTCGTCGCCTTGGGAGGGGTCGGTAACCCCCTCCTTGTGCACAACTTAAAGATGAAGCACGACATGGCTTGGCAGAACTTAATGAAGCAGGGTGAGAAGGGTTGGTACGGACTCCCGTTTTCGAGTACCTGTGTCTTCCTTCACAGAAAGACCCAAATTACCAGATAATTATACTCAGGACACCTGGCAAAAACTTCATGAAGCGGTGGGAGCGATACAGAGTAGCATTTCTATTAAGTACAACCTTGAAGAACTCTACCAGGTAAGGCGTGTAGGACTTTTTCATTTTAACAGAGGAAAATTAATTACTTTGGGACTTCCACATATACATATTTACCATAATGCATTTTGATTTATTAAAAGCTGGTTATATTTTCTGAACTGTTTGCTCCATGCCTTGTTTCTAGTTAGTTTGCAGTTTTATATAGCAGTTCCTTGGAGAGTTACCAGGATCAGGGCCCATGGAAAAAGCAGTTCATGTTGGGAGGCATGAAAAGCTGTGCCTGAGCAGGGTTGAGATTTAAGTCTCAATCTCTTCAATACGGTGCCTACCCAAGATGACAAAGAGAGGATGTTACTCTCACTGAGTTATGCAGATACATATTTTATGATGATTTATCTTTCGTACGTGCTTTGGTCTCTTGTGAATAATTATGTTGGAATATTTGTTGTTATTAGATAATAG
Organism: Caloenas nicobarica; assembly: GCF_036013445.1. Taxonomy (NCBI): domain Eukaryota; kingdom Metazoa; phylum Chordata; class Aves; order Columbiformes; family Columbidae; genus Caloenas; species Caloenas nicobarica. The sequence goes on along the minus strand of NC_088245.1, from coordinate 152,177,129 downwards.
CAATTAGACTTCAGCATCAGTACCATTTGGGGAATTAAAAAAAGAATCTTGGTTGAGCGGGCAACAAACTTTCAGTTTACCTGTGGTTGCATTTTCGTAACAATTAGGATCTTACCTTTTTATTAAAATGGTGAAAAAGTATTTCTGGAACATCTGGACTACTGGAGCAGGGGCTAGGGAGGGTAAAAGAGAGAAATAACTCATAAACTGTTTCTTACTTTCTACTTTCTCTATTTATATATGGTTTAGTTTTATGTTATTTTAAATGTGTGTGCTTTGAGATATTTAACTGAAGTAATTTTTTACAGTGATCATGTTATAAAAACTACTGATGCACTAAATTGTGCTACATAGCTTAAGTTCTGAGTTTTCTGTGGGTGCAGGTGTTTGATCTGCATATGTGGATCTCATTGCTAGATCAGGACTTAAGACATTATTATGTTCACCTAAATTATTCTAAATGTTTAGTTGAGGTGGGTTTGATGTCATCCGCGAAGTGCAGACTGTGAGAGAGGAGAAAGCCAGCAGTCCATATTGGGTCCATGCTCAAGAAAAACAGGATGAACTTGAGACCTGACTATACTTGTCTCTAAAATTAGTTAGGGTATATAATGTATGGGTCTAAAATGGCTGATTATGTAAATGCATATTGACTTAATATAATTTATTCCTTTTAAATAGGTAAAGTGACTGTGATATGTTCATTTATTAATACTTGCAGGTTTGCAGAGTTTGAATTATGTAATACATTTTATGGTTTTAAACTCAGCATTTGAAAAATCATGCTTTTTCATGCCTGGCTAAAAACAAAACAAAACCCAACACAGATGCTTTCAGCGTTACTGAACTTGTTTTCAGAGGTTCAGAAATGAGATTATAGTAATATGGGTATGAAATTGCCAGGGTACAGACTTGAGTTTTGGCAGAAGAGGAGAGAGAGTTCAGATAAACTCTGAAGGGAGAACTGTATAGTTCTTGGGGTTTTTTTCTGTTTGCCTGCTTATTTGTAAAAACTGCAAGGCCAGCCCAATAATCTGTAAGGCAGTGGTGCAAATCAGCAAGATTTCTGCCCAGTGGGTGGTGGCGGTCAGAATGCCAATGCATGGATAGGTACCTACTCTCCTGCCAAAGGAATAAAAGATGAAGTTCAGCATCCATTGGAAACCGGATCTGTACTTACAGATCATTATAACTGCCTGTTGGTGAGCACCAAGTCATCCACAAGGGAAAATGTCACTCTGTGCATCAGTTCTTTTTATCAGGGCTTTTTTTTTCTTTTTTTTCTTCGTCTATATGTGACATTGTGGGAGGAAGTGAGAGGTCCACTGGAGTTCAGTGTGGTGAGTGGGCTGGTGTACCAGTCTGCCTTGGAGATTTCTGATTTATTTATTTTATTTGGCATGGTGGCTGAGGAAAAACTGAGGAACAACAACAAGGCTTTGTGGGAAGCCCAAAGGATACTCCTTTCCAGGCATTAGAGGCAGTGTGGGATCAGGCATGAAGGTGCTTGGCAGAGATGTAGTCAGTGAGCAATGGGAGGGTGGCAGCCAATTTTTTGTGACTAAAATAGAAATGATGGCTGGAATTGGTGGTAGATTGCATAGATTTTTGATAGAAGTAGCTTATACTTGATGGAATAGAGAAAGTGGGGCAGTGCAAAAAATTGCCAAGTGAAGAGTGAATGATAAAAATAATGGAAAAAGAAAATTCCCTTTGCAGCGAGGTCCTAAATAACCTGAAATGGGGCAGCACTGCCCTTCTGGAGGACATTGAGTAGGACGGTGTAGTAGTGAAGGGAAAAAAAGAATGATGGGAGTCCTGACCAGGCTTTTATTTGGATGGATAGGAAGGGCTATGTCTTAGGAAACATAACACTACCTGCAAAATGATTATGCGTGAATACCATTTTTTGCACATGTCATTTTACCTACTTGTTTTAAGACCAGATGAAAACCACAACACAGGCACTGTGTGATAGTTTTGTTTGTTTTCTTTCTTCAATATTGTATCAAAATTAAGGAAGCCATAGCTGATATGCATTTAAATAAAATGGCATCAGATAGGTTCAAATTACCCCATGGGGAGATCTCTGGAAGCAGATTCAAGATTCACTTTATGTTTTGTAAGACAAACTCTTCAAGATGTTAGAACCTATACAGGAAATAATACAAGAAGTAGCAATAATTTGCATGCTAAATGTTAAAACAGAAGGCTCTGGTCAAAACAAACTATTAAAAGGTTGATTTGAAACAGTACTTTTACTAGATTTGTGTAGGCGAAGAGTCTAAAAGTGTTGTCTTTCTCATATCCTTGTAGATGTGATAAGTACTGTAGCTTTTTTCCAGACTAATTGTGTGTAAGATGAATAAAAGTCAAATCAAGTTTCTTCAGAGAGGCAGCAAAAACTCTGAATGAAAAAAAAAAAAAAGGTGAAGAAGGAAATGACTGGATTTCATGCCCCATCCCCCCAATTAAAAAAAAAAAAAAAAAAAAAAGCAGAAACAGGTAATAGAAGCTGCACTGAGGTGATGTGGACTGCAGTTTGAAATACCCCTTAAGCCAGCATGGTTGCCCGGGGAAGCAGCCCCGCTTTCCCCCTCGCCTCTCTCTCAGTCCATGGACTTGCCCATGTGTTTGGGTGGTCTTCAGCTGAAACAGAGTGAAGAACATTTACTAATGCTTTGACAAAGAGTTACATGCTGGCATTAAGCACTGTAACATTTCATATTACAAAGAAATAAGACCAAAAAAAGCTAACGTTTGGGAAAAACTGAGTAAAGGCCAAGAACTGGGAAAGTACTGAAACCTTGTCCAAGTTCATTGATACTATCAGAAAATTCATCAACAGAATGTGAGACTGCAAACCCCCTGAGCAAAGGAAAAGGTTCTTGGTTCAGTTTCAGTTGCCCAGGTGAAATAGTGCTTTAAATCTTTGGCAGTGTTCTCTGCAGTAATCACCTCAGTGTAAAGGCAGTTGAGGTGAAGTTAAAGGAAGAGACAGCTGGATTTTTAGTTCTGAAAATTGTGTCCAACTTCTTTGGATAATTTTGTATGAAGCACTGAATTGCCAAAAATACTTACTGTAAACTTTACAGTTCTCACAGAACATTTGGCTGTCTTCATTGTGATTCATTTCAGATGCTATGGTCTATTAATAAAATAATTTATTGAAATACAGCACGCAAGTTAAAATAAAGTGTGCCTGGAAAAAAGTCTAAATATAGGCAATGGTATCAAGCAAGGCTACGTTTTCTCTTTGGCATTCTCATTGAGCTTCTTGTGAGGAAAAAATGTGACTGTAAGACAACGTGATTACTGAATAGCTGAACAGCAGTATGCTAGAGATGTCCAGAGCTGTCTCAGTGTAGTCTGGGTCAGCTGTGTAGCAACTCAATTTACATTAATGTAGTGACCAGAAGAATGTGCATTCTTTGATATTTATTTATTTTCCTTCTTAGTCAGCTATGGATAAATAGTCAACCCATGAGGTCCCAATACATCAGGTCAAGTCTTTATGTAACTTTTAGTGTGGGTTCTTTTGTTTTTCCTTATTCCACCCCCCCCCCCCCAGTTTATGTACCTTAGCACAAATGTGTGGTGGATCAGTGGAAATATTTAGAAATAAATAAGTTAATAAAATGACAGGAAAACAGCTTGTCCTGGTTATGGCTGGGATAGGGTTAGTTTTCTTTCTAGTAGTTGGTATAGTGCTGTGTTTTGGATTTAATATGAGAAGAATGTTGATAATAAATACACTGATGGTTTGGTTGTTGCTGGGCAGTCAAGGACTTTTTCAGCTTCCAACACTCTGCCAGGTGCACAAGAAGCTGGGAAGGAGCAAAGCCAGGACAGCCAACCCAGGCTGGCCAAAGGGGTGTTCCTTACCATATCACATCACACTCAGTATATAAATTGGAGTTGGCTGGGGGGACAGATACCTCTGCTTGGGAATGAATGGGCTATTGGGTCACAGGTGGTAAGCAATTGCATTGTGCATCACTTGTTTTATATATTCTATTATTTATTATTATTGTTATTCTTATATTTTCTTGCTTTGTTGTCCTATTAAACTGTTCTTATCTCAAGCTGTGATTTTTTTTTTCCTTTACAATTCTTTCCCACATCCCACTTTGGAGTGTGGGGGTGGGCAGTGAATGAGCAGCTGTGTGGTCCTATTTGCCGGTTGAGGTTAAACCACAAGACAGCTGTATTAATTTACCATTTAGAGAGAGTGGTTGAAATGTCTACCTTAAAGTTATTAAGAAAGGAAAATATTTGGTATGATTGTGTTCCCCCCCCCAGAAGGTGTGTCTGTGCATGTGCTGGAGGATACACAAAATGGACTTATAAGTAGAGTTTTCCTGCTGAGCAGTATTCATGGGGGGAAAATTCTTGTAATGTTTAACAGCACATATGAAATATGACCCAGATGGTGATGGTGGACCTTGTTTGTACATGAAATTTGACAGTATAAGAAGGGACCAAAATCAGAAAGGAATCAGAAGTCTGAAGTTTTCTGTGTATTTTGATAATTTCATTTTGATATTTTGGTTTCGTGCATAGCTTGGACAGATAATGCTAAATTTTTTTCCCTCTTTGTTGTTGGCCTTGATTACACAGGCACAAAAACTTCAATTTTTTAAATATCATTTGTAATTTTTTTTTTTTAGGCTGTTGAAAATCTCTGTTCTTACAAAGTCTCTGCTACACTGTACAAACAGCTGCGACAAGTCTGTGAAGATCATGTAAAAGCACAAATCCTTCAGTTTAGAGAATATCCTTCTTCCATGCACAGAAATGGTTAGAATGGTTAGTTTAAGTCGTTATTTTTTAAAACAACACTGTGTAAAAATTACACCAGTAATTGTCAATATGTTAAAGATGTTCTTTGTTGACCGCTTACATATTTTCAAATCAGGCATAAACAACTTTAGTCATCTGGGTGAATATTTTTTGTGTGGAAATAAGTAGCATGCTAATAACAATTTATTTATCATTTTAATAGGAATGCAAATTTTACACCCGATCTTGAAAATTTCAGTAGCACTTCCAGATTTGATACCAGGTATGGATTGTTATGGTGAGGGACTAGTGGAGATGCTTACTGGAGCAATGGTTTAAAAAAGGGAAAAAAAAAAAAATCACCACAGTAGTTTTCAACAACAGTGTTGTCTTTAAAAGAATTTTCAAACATAAAGTACACCTGTTTGACCAGTAGTAACTACTGGCCAGCCGCGACATGTCACGGAGGCATTTAGCAAGCCCTTCAGGTGTCTCATGTGTGCCTTGGGAACTTTAAGTTCAGATCATCACTTGGCTGTCTTGGGGCGCACAGTAACCTGAAGTTTTATGGCAAATTTCCCCGTAGTTTTCTCAAGTTACATTGCTGGAGTTTTCTTCTGGCTGAACTGGTTGCAGAAGCCCCTGTAGATCTTCTCTGGACACTTGGGTGTAGCCAGCCGTTTTCTGAAACCCATTGTGCTTTTCATGCTGAAACCGATCTTTATGTGATCATTGCCTTCTGTGCAATAGCCGTGGGGCAGCACTTGCTCAGGCAGTAGGATAAATAGAGTCTATGCCCACCTGGCTCTCCCCGTGTTCCTGGAGAGTGCCTTTGCAAACAGATGCTGCAGAGTGCCATACTGAACAGATACTACAGTACTTTGGGTGCTAGCAGTGTTTCCTAGGTCTCTATGTATTTCATTTGCAGCAAATGATAGCTTAAAATAAAGATGCAAGGGAGTGGGACCCAGAAAGAACCCTCTTTCCAGGTGAATGCCTTAAATGTGCTTTGGATTTAGACTCTCAGTTTCTCAGTTCGCTGCATTCCCCAGGTAAGTGCCTACACTCATTAAAAAAGATCCTTTTTCCCCATTATCTAGCTAAGTCCCAACATGGTTTTGGTTTGTTGTTTTGGGTACTAGCTAAGGAGTCTGGCTTGTACATAGCATATAAGAAACACTGGTACACAAATGAGTGTTGTGAATTCACTTTCTATATATCGCAGCTGAATTTTCATTACATTTACTTTGATATATTTAAAATCACATCTAACTAAAAAGTACATTAGTCAGTACAGTAATCTCTTAAACATAACTGATCTCTAAGAACCAAATTTTATCGTTTGCTTTAAATCAGTATAGTCAACCAATGTTTGCGTCCCTGTCTTTTCAGACTTCAGATGATTTTTCTAAAGAGATGTTTTAAAACAGCTTTCTCCCCACCTCTGACAGAACAAGTGGTGTGGAGAGTTGAGAATTTCATATTTTACAAGTATACCACTTTATATCCCAAGGGCATGAGATCAAATAAATCAGATTTGGACAGAGGGAATTGGAGATGATACTGTGCAGGAAAGGAAGGTAAAGCCATGTCTGGATTTCCTCATATGATACGTTAGAATTCTGTTATTCATAAACAACAGTCGGATCTGTTGGGTAATGAGGAAAACTATATAATTTACTTAGGAAGACCTGGAGATGTATATTAAAAGAGCGGTATTTGGATTTGTTGAGGATTATTTAGAACTGTAACTGCTTTTAGGAGATTAGGGTCACTCCTGTTGTGCACAGCATGAACTCATTAAACAAACCAAATAAACCTTCTATCCCTCTCACCTCAGTTAGTGACAAGGTTGTTTTTGACACTGGTGGGATTTCTTGTTTAAATCTGTATCAAATTACACAGTACAGCCGCTAGATGGTATTACTGAAGAGCAGTGAGAGTTTTTCCTTGAAAACAGGGAGGCCTTTTGGAGAGCTGCCAGCCCCCCTCTGCTGGGCAGCAGCTCTGCGATTAACCATTTAGGCCTGGGCAGTCCCAGCCACATCGGAATATCCATGGAGCAGCTTTGCTGGCAAAGATCATCTCCAGAATCTGGTCTCAAAAGATACCGGCAAATGAGTTTTCCTTAATAAGCGCTGTACAGATTCTCTGGATAGTCTTTTATTTTTAAAGAAGATAAATAAATGCTGGCAAGATCATTGCAGACAAATGGTAAGTTGAATGTTTTTTTCAGAATACGTATCCTTGAGGTGTGAAATCTGGCAAAAAGGAGTTTGTCATGGTTTTAACTTGGGACTGTGGTGCACCTCCTCCTCCAAGTTTCGACATTGCTTTTCACTTTCCCCTTTGCTTGCTGGAGGCAGATTTGTTGTAGAAAACTTATGTTCTGCTGTGTTGACTCTGACTTCCATAGGTTTCATATGAAGTTGGAATATGACTCAGAAATATATTGTTGTTTCTATGGGTGGAACGGAAAACTAACCAGGCTGTGCTGAAATAGTTTGCTGTTTGTAATTTTAAGTAATTGGAGAATTCATAATCTTTGCTTTTAGATAGTTCTAAGAACTAGGTTAATTTCTGACATTTTTTTCCCTTTTTAAATTTTTTTTTTAAAATTTTTTTCCCCCCAAAGCAGAGATGATTATCCTGACTATAGGGCTAAGAAACAGGCAGATTAAATAACTGAAACTCTCTCTCTTTCTGCCCTTCTTCTTGTCCTCTACCTCCACAATGAACTATGTTACAGAAAAAAATCGTCTCTCAAAGACACTCTGTGTGAATTGTGCCTTTTAAGAATGCATCATTATAATTCTAAACCAGCATTTTACAATGACTTTTCATTGCATTGTCACTTAGTTTTGGCAACAGATGTGCAAAGTGGTTGAATTTCTATTTTTATTCCTCAAATGCACCTCTCTCCCCTCCCCCATGGCGGATGGGCAGAGGTATGTGATGTTTATCTGAAATAAAAATGAAAATCATTATGGAAACTATTCAAAACAAATTCAACAGTCTGATGAAGCAGAGTTGAAGTTTATTGCCTTAAACATGTAATTAAATTAGACCTCTGTTTTTATAAAAAGGCTTTTACTATGAACTCTGTTCACTTTAATTACTTCTGAGAGTATAATTTCTTTATTTTTTTTCTCCTCAAAGCAACAACGTGTAGCCAAGTGGCTTTCTCACCCATGTGCTGAGTTAGCACTTCAGTTATTTAAGACGAAAGAATCAGCCTCGCTGCTATTTTACTTGAATATGCTTGGCTAGAAACAGTGTCAGTTTGAGAATTGCTTCAGAAGCAATGAAACCTTTTAGGGGACGAGTAGGTAGACAGCTGGGAATAGAAATCTCTGTAGCTGGCCTGGGGATGAGTTAGTTACTGACATTCTGAATTATGCTAAACTGAAAAGCTGGGCAGCCTTTTATGAGTCAAGTTAAAAATGGATTTTGAATGTGAAAAAGTAATAAGCTAAAAAACCCACCTCCTTCTCCCACTTTTAAAATAAAAATTATATATATTTATACCTTCTTTCCCCTGTTAGAATTAATGTATGTCTATTTTTTTCATTAATTTTGGCAGATAGCTTTTATTACAAAAAGATCTGTTGCACAGCTTATTACTGTCTCTGCTTAGAGCTTCTTTCTTTAAAAAGCAAAAACCATGGCAGCATGCTATTTCAGGCTGTTTGCTGAATGTCTTGGTCATAATGCTTGAATGGCTTTTGTATCTCAGTAGCACTAAAACTCATAAGAGACTAATAAAACTATTTAGTTAATGGTTACAAATTTGAAAACTGTCTTGAAGGTACTTGGCAATACCGCTTAGTAATAGTATTAACATCAATAAATTACATACCACTGGCTGTAGAAGTCACCACAAAAGTTGAAAATACATGCATCAGCAGTTAAGGTGCATGTCTATGTGATGTGGTTTTTCAGAAGTTACGTTATAATTTTCAATGCCACATGATGGCAAAGAGAAACATTTTCTTTATATATTTTCAGATCATGATCAGAAGCATCTTCTTGTTTTTGGATCGCACATACGTACTTCAGAATTCAATGCTTCCTTCTATATGGTAGGTATCCATGTAAGTATTCCTCAAATCTTTAGAGTTTGAACATGCTATTATATTTCTATAGGTTGAAAATCATTTTTTCACTTTATATTTGATCTGTGTAATAGATATCTGAAATTTTGTGTTAATTTATGGGAATACATGTGTCAGTGTGTGCATGTGTCATTTCCTCCTTTCCCAGGAATATTCATGTTAAAGTGAGGGTAAAGGAAGAAAAAGGTCTGTGAACATATGATTAAAAGTCAAGGCATCTATATAGCTGTAGTTGTCCCAGCCAGGTGAGGCTGGCTCTATGGGAAACCTCCTTGAAGCTGATGCCTCTGCACCTTGACCCTGAGCCAAGTATTACTTTAGGTGCTCCCGGTTTTGACAAAATTCACTGCTGAACTTCTTGCCTGGTTGTTTTTTGAATGAGATATACTGACAAGGTGCAGATCACCTTTCCAGCACTGGCCTCTTGAGAGCTGAGACCCATGGCTCAGAGCATTGAGATGAAAGCCAGTTCCCCCAGATGCTGCTGTGCTTTCAGCACACCACAGTCACATCTTTGGCGTTCTGTTTTTCAACATCCCTCCTGAGGGGCATTTTATATCATCTGAGCAAACAAATGTAGGCTTTGCCAAGAATTTCTGGTATCGGTTTTCCATCTAAAGCAAGAAAAGATGTAGATAAAGTGCTGAAGTGAGAGCGTGCCTTTTCTCTGCCTGGCTGGCCTCTGTGCTCTCAGGAGTTCCTCAGGCAGACTGAGAAACCTGGCATCCTTCTCCCACCCTTTGTTTGTCCTGAGGATGTCTTTCTTCCCAACCTCTGCAGTAGTTGTCCTCCACCTCCTTGTGCTAGGCTTCCTTTTACTGAGTGTCGTTGAAGGGATCTGTTCATACTTTGTGTCTTTCTCCATCATGATGGGAAAATTTCCCTTATTGAATTGCTGATGCATGTGAGGACATTGGAGAAAACAAGTTTTACCTAAGATTCCTCTGTTTTCCTTGACCAAGACAATGTTTAATAATTGGCTTCTTCATGGCATACAGGCACCATTCCTCATCCTCTTAGAATGAAACAAGAAAATGATACAGGTGATCATAAGGTCCTAAATATACAGAGAATTCGTGCTTAAAAAAAACTTATATATTACACATCGATTGACTGATCCAGGGAACCTTATGTTAAGGTCTGTGTTCAGATTCTTTTATTATTTTTATAATAGTAGTTTTTTCAATAAACAGAGAATGTTATAGTCTATTATGTGAAATACAGTCAGGCTGGCCACAGTTCTTAGCTGAAGTGGATGAATCTGGTAGCATGTGGCCTGGTATTATATTTCTTGTTATACTTTTCTTAGTGGACAGCACCAAAAGAATATACAGGCCATTAATACAGTATCTTTCTGTATAATATATATACACTATATATATTTTATATGTATTTATTTTTCTCAAACTGACATACAGATTTTTGGAAAGAATCAACAGTGTGATTTATTAATTTTCAATATTCACACAGGGATATGGGGCTAGAGTTGTTTAGAAATCACGTCATTAGTGACAAGCAAGTTCAAAACAAGACTATTGATGGAATCCTCCTGCTGATCGAACGAGAACGGAATGGTGAAGCTGTGGACAGAAGTTTGCTGCGGAGCTTGTTGAGCATGCTCTCTGATCTGCAGGTGAGTACAGCAAACTTCACGAATAATGCCTTCGTTTAGAAACAGAGTTTGGACTATTCTAATTTGTGTATTGTACTGAAATAATTTTATTCTTCTAGTAAATGTGCTTCAGAATCTAGCTATTAGACTGATAAGGTTGCCTTTTCTTTACTTGATGCACAGTCTTTTATTCTTTGTGAAAGAGACCTCTTTGCCTGTTTTTCTTAGCTGACATAGTGGCCTACAGACTCTTAAATAATAGGTTTCCAAGTCTTTTAGAATGTGTAATATTTCATCTGTTTTAATCACCGGTTTTCTAATCCTAGTGCTGGTTAAATGTAGCAATGAAAAAAGACCACCTCCGTCACTGTAAAAAGGCCTTTTGGTGTCAAGATCCTAGGTCTGTATCACAAAAACATCATTGCATTGAGAACTTCTTAGCAGAGGTGCCAAGGAGAGAAGGAGATGTAAAGTTGACAACATTTTCAAATAGATAAGGTTAATTTGTAACTTATTGGAACTTTATATTAGCATAGATACTAAGTAACCAAATAGAATATAAAATGTATCCGGCATATGTTGTTCTCTGGTCGACACTGCAGCTTTGTGGGGTGTGCAGTAAAACTTAGGAGCTGTCTCTCATTCTATCAAACTGTTGAGGTTGCTTTGTTCCCAGGTGGTGTACAGTGTTACAACACTGGCTGAAGGTTTTAAAAAGGGTTCGAAGAGAAAGACGGCATAGAAGACTATTAAATAGTCCTTTTTGGTCAGGCAGCTTACCTGTTTTTTTGCCTTAAATGTTAACCCTCCTGACTTTCATCCATAACTGTCTCTAGTGTACCAGCAAAAATTAATTACTCTGTTCAACAGAAAAGGCAAATTTCTCTCAGTGATTTTTCAGATCACATGACCTGAAGGTATGGATGTGATTTGTGCATTTTTTCCCACTTTTTTTTCCCCCCCATTGTTATTTGCCTTCTCTAAGTGGATCAGATTCTTGTAGGTGTTTACCTTTTAACATTGTTTTTTTAGCAGTGTACACTGCTAAAGAGAAACATTCCCCTTTATTGAATCCTTCTTACAAAACTGGATTTAGTTGTGCATTCTGATTCGGCTCAGAAGTGTAGTTTTCTTTTTTCACTAGGGAAACTAATCTAATCTGGTTTTTTTACAGTGTCTGTCACTTCATTGAGATAGAGATGTGCTTACAATCCTGTAATTTTACTCCGGGATCTCTGCTTCTCCCTCTTTCAACAGAAGTTAGCTTCTGGAGAAAGATTAATTAATAAAGCAAATCTTATATTTAATTTGAAAACAATTAAGCTCCTACTTGTTCCTGATTTTTAGGCAATTATGCAAATGAGAACCAGCTGCTGAAAGTTGATTCCTCCTTGCATAAATCCTATTCCATAGCCCTTTCTTATTGCAGAGCTTTACACACGTTTTGTGCAGAAAATAGTTCCATATACTGTTATGTTGTTTTTCCAGTTATCCTGAAGGCAAGGAAGGTAAGAAGTGAAATCTAGTACTTGATCCTGTTGAACTCGTAGCTAGTGTAACAAGAAGGCTGGAGCAATGACTTGATTTCTACATGTGATGCTGAATTAGTGAATTATCATGCTCTGAATGCTTGTTGAGCCAGAGGTTTCACATTTTAAGTTTGCATTGGAAAAAAAGAAAACTCTTAAAAGTCCATAAGAAAAAAATAAAACTGGTCAGAATACAATAATGAGTTTTACAGAGCTGCTATATTTTTTTGGAAGAAGTATTTCCTTCTATTCTTCCATGACAGTCAAAGTATCTTTCTTTTTTCTTTTCACTAGCTGTCTTGCTGTTTACATGTTATTCTCTATGTACCTTCTCCAGATTGTTTTAACTATTTTATATAGTTGTCCTTTCTATATTAAACTGCTAATTGTTATTCAGAAATTTGTTTATGCCTATGATTGGTTTTGGTGCCCTTTTTAACACATCACCTTGTTCCTTCCCTGGAGGAAGAGTGTTCACCTTGTTTTTCCTGCTTTTGGGGCACTGAGATAAGCCTGGCAGATACGAAGAAGCGCCACTGAGCATTTTATTATTTTACTGATGACAATTACCTGTTTTGTGCCAATGTTTCACTAGCTGGAAGTATCTTATTGGTTTTTTCCACAGAAATATCAGTGGGAATCTTGAGCTCGGGTGGACTGGATGTCATTGCTGTGCTTATGTTGGATGCTGGGGTTGGTCTGTGTACCTTAAACAGAAGCCTGTCAGTTTAGACAATTTGAGTACTGATGACTGAAACGCGCTATTGCTGCACTGGGAAGTCAGCTCTGGTCTCAGTCTTTCTAAAAACAGTGGGCAGAGAACTTCTGTGTTGATGTTAACATTACTCTGATGCTTCTCATAACTGTGTGTATTCTTGAGATTGTACTTGTCCTCTATGCTTGACAGCCAAAATGTGCTACCCTTACTGGCAGCTTAATGTGAGTAACTAAATTAATTTCTTGAGCAGGTTTACAAGGAATCCTTTGAACAGAGGTTTCTGGAAGAGACAAATTGTTTATATGCTGCAGAGGGCCAAAGATTAATGCAAGAAAGAGAGGTAGGTACATGCTGAAGGTGACTGCTTTTCTGCTAGTTTTATCTGCTAGTGAGAACTTCTGGTAGTGCCATGATGTATTAATGATCAACGAAAGTCACTGGTGCCCAGGTACGCAAGCACACCTTCACAGATTTTGATGAGGACCAAAATACTGTGTCAAGTATCCAGATTGCCGTGGTGTTTGAAATGCATAATTAAGGGTGGAAACCCAGTGGCATTTTGTGTAGCTAAAGTCACACTACCAGAAAGTCGTTTCTTCATAAAGCTTAAAGGTGTGCTACCAGTATTATTTTTGCCCAAGAGCTGTGAAATATCCACTGGCGTAATACTGCTATGTGCTTAATACCTAAGTAAACTGTTTACATTTTTTACTCTGTTGTTGTATTTATTTCATTGTTTTGTTCGTTTTCCTTATTAGTTAAATAGACTTAAGACATTTTTGGTTTCTGTCCTCTTGAAATAAAATTATTCACATGCTGCCCACCGCAGAGCATGTGGTTATCTCTGAAAATGTATATCAAAAGCTGAGTTTTGTGGTGGTTGAAAATACAGAAGACTAGCTTTATTAATTCTATTTTAACACTGAGTCACTACACTACAGACATTTTGACAATGCCTGTTTACATTGCACTGAGGTGAATCCTTGTGTCTAATCCTGCTCAGTTCACCTCATTGTCTCACATTCCACTGGGACCTAAGGTGAAGCACTTTGAAACAGATTTTGAGACCAAGAGTCTTACTGCTTTTGTATGCCTGGTAGAAAACTGTGGGAAAACAAAAGTAGTAATGCCCTAATTTATACAGTGTATACATGTACATATGTATACCTGTGTACACAGTACATCCACCTATATGCATTTACATGCATATGTACATGCACGTGTGTGTGTGCATACATGTACATGTGTGGACATATGCATAACTGTTTTGATCATTTGAAGCCTGAGTTTCATGCCTGTGTTGTAATATGTGCTAAACATGTTAATGCTCCATAGGAACAGATATTCCACTGGAGAAACTGCCACTGAAGCAATAACTATATGGTTCACGCCAACTGAAAATCTGCTCCAGTCTAGCTTAGTTCAGAAGGGTTTTGAAAAAAGATTAACTTCCTCTGAAAAATTCTCGGATTTCTGTTTTTCTTTGTCTTTTAGTCAAGTGCAGTTACAAGATTTCTGATATAAAGTAGCATTGATTAATAAAAATAGCAATTATGTAGTACATAACAACATTCTGGTGGAACAGTCGTTTCCAATTTGTATTCTCTTTAAATTTGTAGTTTAAAATAATTGTTATGGAGCAAGATTATCTGTCTTTCATAGTTTCGTAGTTAAACTTGACATTGTCTTATCTTGCTAGGTCCCAGAATATCTTCACCATGTTAGTAAACGTTTGGAAGAAGAAGGAGACAGGGTAATAACATATTTAGACCACAGCACACAGTGAGTACAAATTTTATCATTCTTAGTGTAAGTCAAGCATCCATCATAAGACAGTGTGATTATCTGTGGTTGGAGAAAGATGGAGATTATTTCTGCATTATCTTGCAGGTATTATCTTGTTGACAGTGCTTGTGATACAGCTTGCTTTTTTTAAGACTTTATCAAAGCTGTTTTCCCTAAAATCAAAATATACCTTGAATAACAGGGGAGAAGTTTGCCCTGGAAGATTTATCAGTGTATACTGAAGTCAACAAAATATTATATAAGAACTCAAATTTACATTATCAAAGTAGCAGCTGACTTTAGCTATTCATGTACTGATAAAATTAACCACAAATGTCTTGAGAGAAAGAAAGAATCATTAGGCAAAAAAAAAAGACTAAATTATGTCATAGGATAGAGGACATGAACATCACTCATGAGCAGTCCAGGATGTGAACTTAGAGTAGATCAGCTTTGGTGCAGCTGCTGCCAATGTATTGTGCGAGGCAGCTTGTCCTTTTTTCACTCAGGTGTTGAGTAATAGTGTGTGTTTTGCTGGGGTAAGAATGTGCATGCAAGTAGTACTGCAGAGTCACTGACATGCTATAAATCCATATCTAATTTGTCCTGCAGTAAGCTGTTGCTTTTAAAATAAAGAACATAACATTTTATTGTTTGGTTTTCTGTATGATGTATTGGCATTTCATTGAATGTTTAAAGGATAACTGAATACATTTTTTTTTCACTTATTTTCTTCAAACATGTTTTATATATAATATATACTCACACACACATGCATTGTGTGTCATGGTACATATTTGAACCTGAATCTTCTTTCTGTAAATGTTGATTGCAGTGTGACTAGCTTTTTCTGGCAAAATCAGTCACGTTAAATTATATGGAACTATTTCTGTGCACAAAATTGAAGCATGTATATATTTATTTACTGTTTAAGTTAAAAAATAGGTTCATATCATTATATTTTTGGTCTAGATATACATCAAGTCCTTGTTTTGAATCTTGTCCTTAGTTAAAGGCTTAGAAACCTACTTTCAGAAGGCTTTGCACTAGTTTTCTTTCTTTGCATTAAGAAACAGCAGTTCTTAACATATGTGCTGTTGAGTTGTCCTCAGGTCATACTGTCTCTCCAAGTGTGCATGAAAAGAGCAGAAAGGACGTTCACTTTAGTTACCAGGTTTGATCTTAAGGTGGAAATGATACTTCCAGGAGAAAACCCTCATGGGAAGCACCATTCAGAATACTTCAAACCAGATTTGTGCAACACTTGGAGAGTGTGTTGTTGCAGCCCCTGAAGGGATTTATTCAGCCCATCAGTATGTGCTTCCTTCTGGAGAGCTGACCAGAATAAGCGTGTCCCCTGGGCAGTCAGTAGATGACCGAGGTCAATGACTTTTCAGGCCATACAGAAGGTACCTTCAGGCTCATTCATCAGCTAGCAGTCAAGATAAACGCTCGTTCTGTCTGTCCGCTTGTTAGGAAATACTGCTCTGCCTCTGTCTCCAGCAGACGAATTGTCCTGACTTCCCCTGTAGGCAAAATAGGTCTGCTGGGATAAAAGATGGTATTTTATACAACCTTGACTTCTCCTTCTGTTGGAGACAGTCAGCAGCTCTAGATAGCAGTAGTTGGAAATGTCAGGGAATTTGGAAGTGACCATAAAAATGGTTGTATGCGTTATGACCAAGTGTGTGTCTAACTGGTATTTCATGTTCACTTATGACCACTGAGGGGAAAAAATAGAAAAAAATATATGTGGTGTCTCGTTCCTCTCCTTGGATCTGTCTGTTTTCAGCTCAGGGTATTTTCTCAATGCAGTTGTGGTTTGGTTTGTTTGGATCTCTTTCAAATATTTGCACTGTCTCACTGGGATTCACTTCAGTTTTTCCATCTGTCCCAGCCTTTGGCAAAGCGTTCCACTGGTGCACTAGCCACAAGATAAATTGCCTCCTTTTGTTGTCGGTCTGGCTCCCAGTACCATCAATGATGACCCCAATTCTTGTATTGGAAGGGAAAGTGGTCAATTCCCTTCCACCTTTTCCCTGCCTGCCAATGCGCTGTACCCCTGCTAAGTCATCTCTTGCCCACAAAGAAGAGTCCTAACTCGTGCAGTTGTTTCTGTTTTAGCTGCTGCTTACTTATATCGTCTCTGTTCCCTTCTCTGAACCTTTTCAAATTGTAATTTAATCCTTTTGAGATTAAGGGACTGAAATTGTGTATTGTATGGAAGGTAAGGCAAATCCTTGGTATGGCGTTTCAGGAGAGGTCATGTTTTAGCAAAGGTAGGAACGTAAAGTGGATGCTGCTATGTAAAAGGCTTCCATCAATAGAAATCAAGCACTTCTGCTCTAGAATATATAAATTAAGGGTCTGAGAACCAGTTTTATAAAATTTATAAATAAATAGTTGGTCTTTTGTTGTCATATTGTAAGCAGCAGTAGAATTTTAAACGTAACTAATTATCCCTTTGCACTTCAGACATTTATTTTTCCTTTCTATAAAGCATAGAAAGGAAAACTTGCCATTATTTTTCAGTCCTGTCTAAAGTGAATGTATTAAATTTTTTTTTTTCATTAATAGTAAAAAGCAGGGAAGATTCAAGCACAAATTTAAAATGTTTTGCAAATTTGAGTCTTGTGGGTCTAGCTCAATTGACGCCTATATAGGTGCATAACACAGCTGAGAGTTTTGAACATAACCAGCATGTGTTGTATTGTTTTGGAGTTCAAACTCTTGGAGGTTTTTGTTTTGCTTTGTGGTTTTGTTTGCTTGTTTGTTTCCAAGAAAACATCAATTTGACTTTTTACAGAAACATTTTTGTATTGATTTTTGGTATCTAAGCTTCTCTCTTCTACAGTGTAAGAACTTGCTTTTTAGTATTCAAACTTGAATTTCATTTTTAGTTACATACATGGTTTATTGCTTGCTTTCTTATATCACATGCAACATTTTGGTCCTAATTTGTAGCCACTGTTTTAAGTAGAAAATTTTTGACTTTTTTTTTGTATTACAGCGTTATTCACAAATATACTGTGACAGGAGGCAAAATCCCCTTATACTCTAATACTTCTAATATACTTTTCTTCCTTTATTTAGGAAACCACTGATTGCTTGTGTGGAGAAGCAGCTACTAGGAGAACACTTATCAGCTATTTTGCAAAAAGGTATTTTTTAATTAATGTAATCTCTGATAAGCAACAGATTCTTCTACTCTACAATAGCCATGAACTCCACAGCTTTTATTTGGGGAGGTATGTTAGCCGTTGGAAAAACTTCCACAGACACAGAAAGCCAACCAAATGACCATTACACAGTGACGAGTGAATTTTGTATGTGGCAACAAATATCTAAGATATAATTCCATATTTGTAAAGGTTGCTAAACCCCCAAAATCTTCTTTGACTTGCAACAGTGGGCTTAGGAATTATAGCTTTGGAACTGCATATTTCCTAGAATTATATCAACTTCTAAATGAGAGCTGCAGTTACTGTCATAGCTTCTTTTATGTGATAATCAGGTTATTTCACTGTTTTTAATAATTTATAAAAATAAGCCTGATCACTCCATCTTAGCTCTTCTTAAGCTTAGAATAAGCAGAAGGTAAGAATTAATTTTTTGTTGATATGTGTCAATTTTGCTTGCTCTTTCATTCAAGTGTTATTTTTAAGTAAATTATCCAGTGACACATTTGTTTATCAGTAGGCTTAACCAGAAAGTTTGTGATCTTGTTTCAATCTGAACTTTTTCTTGGTTTATAATGTGTATGTACAATCCATGTAAATATGGAGAGATTTGTACATTTTTCTAGTTGCTACGTTGTAGGGCTTGTAGTATTGTTGGATCAGCTTTTGCATTCTATGATTGCACTTAAAACCAACACCAATGGAAAAAGGAAAAAAAAAAAGTGATGGACTCACAGCATCACTTGATGTGCGTAACTTTCTGCATTCATTTAATCGGGGCACATTGTTATTTGCTTATGACATCCTAGTATTCCATGCAAGTAGAAGATGATACTGCCTTTTGTAGGTTTTGTTCCTTAGGAGAAGGCATGTGATGTAGTCAGGGGGTAAAAAAAGCTTAAAAATGCAGAGTATGTATAACAAACTTTTTTTCTTGTATTATTACAACTGCCATTGACTAGATATTGATGGGTTTTTTTCATTGTGAGTACAAAAATTTTTCCAGGGCTGTGGCAGTGCTTTCTGGAAGTTGTATGAAGCCTTGTCTCAGAGGACTGTCCTATATATCTTTTTCATTTTTCAGAGGAAGAGGGAAGGTTAAATTTTATAATTCAAGTTATAATAAAGCAGTTAGTGTATTTGTGTCTTTAAACGAATAGGCAGTGATGGTCGGATGTGAAGGAATGGGCATTTCTGAATTCCCTGCTCAATGTCAAAAGAACACCAGTCACATGTATTCAAGACTTTGTAACCTGTTGTGTTGCATACTTTTAAGGAATGTCCATTCCTCTGATATCTTAAAAGTTTAGACATGTCTCAAAATATCACCCAAAAGTTTACCTGACATAATTCTTGAACATTGGTTGCCTTTCTGAACGTGTAAGTAGTTGTAATATACAGCGACAGTATTTTTAAGATGAAGAATATAGTAGAAAATGAGATAATTCAGTAGTGATTGAACATTCTTTGTAATCTAATACCGTTTAAAAATTGGAATTAAGGAAGTATGTTTTGTGAATTAGGACAGTTGTACAAAGTCAGCTATACTGATGATGTGAATTGTCAATCTGTGTAGAGTCAAGCTTTCTGGATTTTAAAAACTGCCATAAATCTTTGATGCTACTCTCCCATATTACTAAAGCACCTGTCACCAACACCAGACAATGTATCTCTGATTACACTCAGACTATGTTCATCATATTCTCAAATATAAAAATGTGTATGTAGCTGTTATGTTTCATGTTTTGCTTTGAGCTTTGCTTCTCCATTCATTAGCCCAAGGCCTAGTTTCATGTTGGATGAATCGATAAAGGCAGAAGTTGCTTGGAAGGAATTTGTAGTCTTGTGTTATTCCATAAGTATGAGCATAGACAATTCATAGTACATTCCTAATCTAAAAAGATGGCTCACCCCACTCCACAGAAAAAAATCTTCCAAAGTATCTTTACTTAGCTTACTGCTTTCTGACATTCTTTAGAAGTTCTATGAGATCTCTTGATAAAACTGTACTCTTCAAATCAAGTACTGTTCATATACTTTCTGTAAAAGGCTTACAGTCAACAACTTGTTGGCAAAGTACTTCAGTTGAAGTAGTTTTAAAATATGATACCATAAATCATTTCAGCCAGTTTAAACAAGGGGACATGTTAAGCCTGAACATACCACTTGCTTTCAGAAGCTTAGTCTTTAAAAGTTCATGCTTTTTAAACACACTGGAGGGTCTTGTCTTTTGGTGTATTTCATAGAGATTTTTCTAATCTATTTCTAACTGTATTTATGCAACTGTATTCAAATTTGCTCTTTCTTCTAATTTCTTTTTTTTAGGACTTGATAACCTGCTCGATGAAAATAGAATATCAGATTTGACCCAGACGTACCAACTGTTCAGCCGGGTAAAAGGTGGGCAGCAGATCCTTTTGCAACATTGGAGTGAATACATCAAGGTATTTCAAAGATCTCTTATTAATATCAAATATTATGCTGTTATCATAGATTTCTTCTATTAAAACCTAGAATAATATGTAGATGTATGCGTCGAAATTCTGTTTTAAGCAAATACGAGGAAGGATGTTAATGCTTTCCCTCCAATAACAGTCACATGCTGAGAAACAGCAACACCTAAGTTTTGGTTTTATATTTCTACTTGGAAATTGCCTTCCTCATAGATTTGAATGTTATACAAGAAGTTATCCTGATTTGTTTTGCCTTTAAATAGAGCAACGTGCATATATGTTTAGAATATGCTGGATTGTATGAGGTGTTGTGTTTTGCCACAAATATACTCAATTGTTTACATATTTGCAAAATCAGTGGAACATCAGAATGTAGCTATTCTACTGCAGGCTAGCAGTGCTAGATGTAACCAACCTACAGCCATGCTGATGGATGTTTAAGCTATTTTGAACAGAATACTCCTCTTAAGAGTAATCCATCATCAAAGTCATATTTAGGTGCTTCAGGTTTGTTTTGCTAGGCACAATATGCATGTAGTACACTGCCCCAGAGAACTTGCACTTGCAAGATGAAAGCAGCAAAGCTTCAGAGAAGGTATTTCTCTCTGGAGATGGTAATTCCCAATGTGGTAATTCTGTTGTGAATTGCCCCTGCGTTCATCAGCCTTCAGGACTAAGTGCACAATATCAGTTCATTTCAGAGGTGCCTTTCCTACACATCCATGTCTGGAGTTCTGCATGGTGCACCAGCGCCCAGCCCACACATGTGGGACATTGTGTCCTCCAGTGTCCCCAAATGCAGTCCGCGGATCCATAGGCAGCTGGGCCAATTGAACAGTTTGCTGTAGCTGAGAAGGAATATCTTCCTTCTTTGTTGCTCTCAGATCATGCTCCTGACATAACCCTTGTGCTGCCTGCCACTCCATAGATTCTTTTGTGATCCGTTTTAACACGGTATCTGGGCAAGGTCAGTTTTATGCCAATTTAGTGAGCTAAAGAGGCTCAGAGAAAAGTCCTGGTGCTGGCCCAAGGAAAGAAGCAGGAGTTTGGGACAGGCAGGAAAATTAGGGAGGGAAGACCAAAACCTCTCCTTTCATAGCAGCAAGTTTTTAAGTTGCCTTATCATACCTTATGGCTTTGTTTTTGAGAAATTACAGACTCAAAAAGCTGAGAATCCATTTTCTATAGTGTCGGTAAATCTCCTTTCAAACATTTGTATGACTGGATGCATTAAAGTGAGGCTTCTAGAACTAAACTTTTATCTTGTGAGCCAGTCTAAGAAAAAGCACAGCGAGCATGCCAAATTACTGGGGTGAAGGTCTCTGCTCTACTGTAGTCACCTTTTTATGATTTCAGAGGTGCCACTTAGCTTTCTGTATCTCCGTTTGCCATTTGTAGAATGGGGGAATGCCTGCAGTTTATGAATGTAACCGATAGAGACTGTGAGATGTCCAAATGCTGTGTTAATGAAGGGGAAATTGTGTTAAGTGTAAGATATGATAGACCAGATGATATTTGGAGGTCCCTTCCAACCCAAACCATTCTCTGATTCTGTGATATACATATTGAATCTAAGGACCTTGGGCAGCCTTGAGTTTGTCTTTGCTTCACTCTGAAATGTTACTTGGCAAAGATCTCATGAAGGATCACAGTGGATAATTAGATATTGAAGTGGAAATTCTGAGGTTTGGGAGGGATTTCCCCATCTGTCTTTCACTGTTGTTGTGGCTAACATACTTTAGTTGATGAAAACACACCAGTTGAATATTGTTCTGCTTTTACTGTGCACGTGTTCCCTTTTTTCTCACCTTGGAAAACTGGTCATTCTGTCTAGGGTGCTGATCAGTGTTCCTAAGCCATTGTAAATTGTCCAATAAGTTAAAATCCTCCCTTGCAGGATATTTTACTTCACTAGATAACTGGTATTGTATTTTTGACTTTAAGATAATAAATGTAGGCACAAGAAAAGAAAGTCAGGTCTGTGGCTGCTTCTTGTCAATGGAAAAGTTTTGTTTTACTGCAAGTCAGCTAGGGTTTTTTTGTTTTTAAGGCCTTGCTGAGAGAGAAATCGTGCAGTGATGAGCAGCTGTTGAATTTTTGCCACCTGTTTTATCAATAGAGCTCTCTAGTGGATTTAAAGAAAGCAGTGCAAAGTTTTGCATTATGCTTAACATTTCTGAGGCAGTTTCCATATAATTTCTTTCGCATGAATCATGTAGTTCTGCATCTAACTGTAAACTTGCACATCATACAGTCATGCCTACTGTAGTTCGTTTTTTGGTTTTTTTGTTGTTTTTTTGTTTTTTTAGCTTTTGTCTTAAATGTGTATAATCTTTCAATCAAACGCTACTATTTGAAATCCATTAATGTGTGTCTGGGTTTTTATTTTAAATTTCAATGCATCTCATTTTTTGAAAATTTGAATTCACCTAAGTAGTCCTGTAAAAACAATTATTCTTTCTAATGATAAATTTTATAAGGGTGAATGTGTCTGTTGGGGGAGATAGGTAGCACTCAAAAGTATTTTATTATCAAAAGTGTTTGTTTTACAGAACTTTGGGACAACAATAGTGGTTAATCCTGAAAAGGACAAGGATATGGTGCAAGAGCTACTAGATTTTAAGGATAAAGTGGACCATATCATAGAAGTGTGCTTTCAGAAAAATGAAAAATTTATAAACTTGATGAAGGAGTCCTTTGAAACATTTATCAACAAGAGACCAAATAAGCCTGCAGAATTGATAGGTACACAAATATTTTTCTGTAAAATATTTCAAACAAATCTATAGAAAGCATGATAAGATAACGCTGCTCAGTGTGCTAGTGCAGTACGCTTTCCGCTGTAGGAGACTTGGTTTTGGGATATGAGGCAAAAAAGAACCTGGGAGCGTGTCGGGTCCGAAAAGCTTGGGGTGTGCTGTTCGCAGCGTCCTGCCGGAGCATGCCAACCTCTGCTGTCCCTGCCCCGCTGCCTGCACGCTGCCTGGCGCTAACAGCTGCTCCCACAGCGTCGTGCTGATGCCGCCAGTGGGGCGAGTGGTTAGGGGGGGAGAGTAGCTGTGGCAAAAAGAAAGGGGATTGGTTTTAATTGTGGTAGTAGAGGAGTTCATTGTCAGAAAGGACAAAATACAGCCCATCTGTCTGACTTGAAGGCTGAAGTTGGGAGAACAATTTTAAAGCCTTCAGATATAAGGAGTTTTAATAGAGAAAAAAAGAATCTTGTTACCTTGAAAGGGGAACTAGTGCTCATTAAGGAGAAGAATAATAAAACCATCTTAAAAGTACTACTACGGGGTTTATCCCTGTTCTGACTGTTTTGCCTGCAGCAAAACTGGAGCTGTGGCATTTTACACTGGGAGAGGATCTCACTCCTTGGTGGTTTGTTTTTCCTCTGTATGTTCTTTTGCCTTTATTCTGTTTATTTTGTAGCTTCCCTCCAAAACCAGCTGTATGTAGAGAGAAATTTCACAACCTAGTGATACAGGTTGAAGCCATGATATGGGCTGCTGTTATTTCTGGATTGTGGTGTTTCAGCTTCTGCAAAGGTTTCCTTCTTGTGCAGAAGGTTGTATAAGGATACTAATGTGACTTAATAAATACTTAGCTAAACTCATGGCTTAACCTTATTTCTGGCATTCTGAAGCTGCTAACTTGCTTCTGTTTAAATTTCGGTGTGTTCCTACCAAAGAGCTTGAGAGATGTGTTAAAGGTCTACAAAATATAGTCCTCTGTGTTGTTTTGTTTCTGTTTCTCATAAAATACATCCATGTGCATTGTACGCCTCCAAACCATTGTCTTTCAACAAGTAATGTGCTTGCTATGGCTATAATATAAAATATGGGAACTTTGAATGCATTAATTTTAATGATTTTACTGTGTTCTCTTTTTTTCTTGGATAGTTCCTTCTTGTGATATTTTTCCGTTATGGCAGTAGTACAATAGGGCTCTGTCATTCCACTGAACACAGGGATGGGAAACAGAAAATAGAAATATTAGCACTTATCCTATATTTTAATATGTAGTAATATTTCAAGTGGGAGGCATTTAAGTTGATGATTTTAGAAATTTTTTTAAGCTATTAAACTGTTTTATTTATTTGTAGCAAAATATGTGGATTCCAAGTTAAGAGCTGGTAATAAAGAAGCAACAGATGAGGAGCTGGAAAGAATCCTTGACAAAATCATGATCATATTTAGGTTTATTCATGGTAAGAAATATCTGTTGATGGTTGATGCAATTTAAAATGTTTTCCTTGCTACTCACAGAACTGTATTCCTCTGAATGTAAGAGATCTTTTTTTAGCTAAGTTTCTGCTAAACGTGGTCTTATGTTCAGGTTGTCTTACATCTAAAGGAGCACAATGAATATACCACAGAGGACAAACTTGTCCTATGGAAATTGGCAGGTTCCAGAGTTTTTACAATCTGTGAGAAGAAACTTGAGAGTTAGAAATGTTGGGGGAAGTTTGTTGTTTGTTTGTTTTTCCACATAAATTAGCCATATCTGTTACCAAAACCTCTCCTCTAATGTTTCAGAAAGGTTTCTACAGATTTTGTCTTCCTTGCCCACCTGGTGGTCGTAGGTGCAAAGTACATGAAAACCCAGCAACTAATGAGTTGTCTCATCATGCCTGAGAATGAACACAGAGGAGGGCTCAGAATGATGGGAGAAAATGCTGTTGCTGTGTTTTACTGCTTTTGAAATGCACTTCCCTAATGTATGTCCTTATCTGAGCAAAAACTTTGAATGTGTTAGAAGAATTTTTTTTTTGCTAGGTTGAATATTAGAAAAAAATATGTGGTTGTGTCCAATAGAGATGCACAGTCAATGTTTTGAGGGAAGTGGGGCATGTGTGCTGGGCTGGGGTGGAACAGGCAGAAACTACCCAATTCTGTATTAGTTTGTCCTGAGAGCTGTGGGATTCTTTTCTCATAAAATCCAAACCAGGTACAATATAATGGGAAAGCAGACAAGAAATCAGTCACAAGGCAGTATCATTTGCATCATGATTTTTGTCAAATGCAAAGGCTAGTGGATGGAGATTGTGAATGAAAACATTGTCACTGGCAATTTGTCAGCCTAAGAGATTAATCTCTGTTAAATCTGAAACTTCAAGCGACTTCTTTTCTCTTAGTTTTTTTGTAGTACTGAGCTGAGAGTTCAAATTTATTTTGAGCTATCGAGTGCATAAAAGTCCTTTTCAAGAGCAGATGGTAATTAGTGGTTAGTTTTTGGGCATTTGACTTTTTGATAGCATCTTGATGCTGTTTCATAAAACAACACTTTACCAGAGGGCAGGATGGAGAAGTGTGAAGGAAGTTTATTTACTATAGCTTTCCCATAGCAGAGACACAGACGTGGATTCCAGAAATTCTTCTAAAATAATTTATTTGCAAGGTACAATGCAGAGCAGATCAAGCTGGGTGCCACCTGAAGAGGGATCCTCAGCAGAAAAACACTTGGACAATTATACCCCCACAGTCCAAGTCCCCATCCCCTGGACGTCATTCCAAGCCAATTGCAAAATGAGAGTCTGGGATCTCCCCTTTCTTCATTGGATCTCTACATTTTCATCAGACAGGCTGTCAGTTAAAGTTCTGACCTTCAGTTGCTATTTTGCACCTGCAGCTGGAGAATATAAATTCTTGGTAACTGCCAAAACATTCTTCTGTTAGGCACCGTTCTGTTCCTTTACTTATCTCCAGGGACACAGCTCCCCTTATCTTCAAGCTCGAAGACTCTGAGGCCTTTTTCACTTATACAGCTTGCAGAAGTTATGCTAAGCAAACTTAACTTATGCTAGGTGAATTCTATATAAGCAGTTTCTAACCAAGTTCTGTAAGAAGCAGTATACTCAGTAATTCAATATGCTAAGGCAATCTGTTCCCTAGCAAGAAGGAAGAGTCTCAGAGGAATCGCTGCATTGGAAGGTGTTTGCAAGGAATTAAGAGGGGCTACTGTAGCAGCACAAATAGTGCCTTGAGTTACACTGAATTTCTTCCTCTTAAAAGTGAAACAACTTGCTGGTATCTTTGCACTCTCAGTAGAAAAGATTTGTGGAAGTTGTGGTTTAAGGTGTGAAATTCTGTGGGTGCCTGTATGACTTAATTATTTCAAAAGGCTATTGGCAAAACAAGACGACTTGTGACTTTTTTTTTCACCTTGGGCTTTTGAAGATGATTTCTTTAATACATAGGAACCCTTTTTCTTTTTTCTTTTTTTCTCTTTCTTTTTTTTTTTTTTTTTTAATAACTCAGACCACCAGAAGGAAAATGTTCTTCTGGATCTCAGAATGATTTCACGTGATTTGCAGCTGTTCCAATGGGAAATACAAGGCAGCCCATGATTCTGGGGGAGGGAGAAAAAAAAAAAGTTAAAAATTTTCAAAATATGTTAGTAAAATATTAAATGAACAAGCTGTCTACATCTTTTTCAAGAAAGGCTTCTTTCAGAAACCTGAAGTGCAATTATGCAAAATAGAATGTATGATTTCAGTTGTATTTTATTTTTGTCTCAATTTCCATACAGGTAAAGATGTTTTTGAGGCGTTTTATAAGAAAGACTTGGCCAAAAGACTCTTGGTTGGGAAAAGCGCATCAGTAGATGCTGAGAAGTCCATGTTGTCGAAGCTTAAACATGGTAGGCGTCTTCAGAAGTGTTAAATTTTTATTTATTGTGATTTGGAATCTTTATTTTCTTATGCTTTAAGAAGTGACAAGCCAGATTTTAAGTAACAGCTGAGCATATCACAATTTTCATTGTGCTCAGTGAGAACTATTGGGCTGACCTCTGAGATACATGACTGGTTTCTTTAATGTACCTACAGAGGAGCAAAATCCTTAAAACATGTACCTAGTTGCAGGTGCTCTGGACCCCGGCAAACCTGACTCGGCTGTCTCGGGTTAAACCTTTATTGCTTGTTCTGTAATTGTGGGATCTTTGCTTTAATTTGTGTGACAGAATGTGGCGCTGCTTTTACCAGCAAACTGGAGGGCATGTTCAAGGACATGGAACTGTCAAAAGATGTCATGGTTCAGTTTAAGCAGGTACTTCTAGCTTGTGTTTGTGCTAAACTTTCAGTAGGGATGGGGAAGCACTTAATGGTGTTATACCTTGGATTAAGCTAAAATAAAATTAAACAGCTTTTGAGCAGGTCCTGGTCATAGTAACAAGAGTCTATTTATAGTTCTATTTGCAGAACGTAATTTATTTACTGTTTATCTATTCAGAGATAGACTTATTTTACAGTTTTATTTCTTTCCTTTTTAAGTAAATTAGAGTCTAAATACCACATAGTGATTTAGTTGTCTAACATACTTCAAAGTCCATATCCCTTCATTCTGTAAACTGTTGCTGCTCTGAATTCTCTGTGAGTGACCCACACCAGAGACACTCCCTGGAGCTTGCCAAGTGCACAGAAGCCATGTATGTCTCAGCCCCAAAGCTTCCAAACTGCCAGTGATGAAGGGAACGCTTGGAGGAAATACTGTATATGCTCTCCCTGTTGTTGCACTTCTCACTGGGTACCTGTTTTGGGGCATTATTTATGACAGGATACTGGGGTAGAGATCTGATCCAGGACACTTGCTCCTGTAATGAAGTACTCTAGTGACTTTTCTGTCACAGACTTTGCAGCCCTGGCTTGACTGATGCTCTGCTTAAGTTTTATGAAAATGTGTTTTCTAGCAGACATCTGGAAGTCCCAGGGGATCCTTTTGGTCTTACGGTTCTCACCCTGGCTTCTGATCAAAAGCTTTTCTTTTGCTTTATTTGCGTGTGATTGAAGTTCTTTGACCTTAATATCCTGTAAATGCAGTGGTCTAGGATACTTGGAGGCACGTTGTTCTTTTTTTTTTTTACTTCCAAACACTTGCTGTGATTTGAAACTGGGGAGAGGGGTATTAAATAGTCATTCAAAATCCTAGTAGAGCATGTCTAACCAAGGATGTGGCCTGTAGAAATTTTTCTTTATTATCCTAATTTAAATTTTTTAACTTAAATATATGTATTTTCTAATTTAGCATGCAGACGGTATACCTAAATGATGTTTGTCTCTTGTATTTTAGTATATGCAGAACCAAAGCGATCCAGGAAATATAGACCTGACAGTAAATATATTAACTATGGGATATTGGCCAACTTATACACCTATGGAAGTCCACTTAAATTCAGAGGTTAGTGTTTGAATTCTTCTAAAAGCACTTTATGGAGTGGAATCATAATCACTATCATATAGGGTGAACTAATGCCCTTGATGTAATGTTTTTCTGCTAGATATTTAAAGGGTTTAAATATTCCAAAATTGCAAAAAATGTAGTGGATAAAATCCACTTATGTTTTTTAGATGATTGTTTCACTTAGTGTGTTCTTTACCTTTTTAATAATAATAACAATAATATCAAATTAGTATTAAAATAAAAGCAGTGTCCTACTTAACACTGCAGTCAATCACTTAAAACTGGACAGTTCGCCTTAATTTAGTTAATTTAATTTAACTACATCAGTTAGGCATTTTGATCTAGCCAATAGTTATGTTACTGCGCATTCTTTTTTTTCTGTAAGTGATGAAACACTGGCCCAGGTTGCCCAGAGACGTGGTGGATGCCCCATCCCTGGAGACATTCCAGGCCAGGCTGGACGGGGCTCTGAGCAACCTGATCTAGTTGCAGATGTCCCTGCTCACTGCAGGGGGGTTGGACTAGATGACCTTGGAAGGTCCCTTCCAACCCAAACTATTCTATGATTCTATGATCCTTCCTCCGTTCCTTGCATTGTGTCTCACAGAACTAGCCCCTGCATTTAAATGGCATTTGCCTGAAAAAGGATTGCCTCAAAGTTGAGAGATTTTTGCAAAGCTCCTACCCTAGTGATCGATGTTGAAATACGTATTTGCAGTCCTATTTCCTGCAATACTTGGCTACATCTGAAATGTGGGAAGCACTGCAGAGGCCAGAGGTGGTACCAACGTTCCCATTCAGTTCAGAAGCTGTGAAAGCTTTTGTGCTTTTGCTTCCCTGGCATCATTTCCTCAGTAGGCTACTTTGGAAGGATCCAACCTAAGCAAAACATCATGAAAATGGAGGGGTAAAAAGCCCTTACTTGGCATATAAGAGGATATAAAGTACTGGAATCATACTTGACTCTATATAGGACAAACTAAAGGAAGAGCTTGGGAGTAGATGGTAATAGTGTATAGATGTAAGATGTATGCTTTTTGTCCTGTGGTTCCCTGGTCAGATTAAAAGTTCAGGACAAAACTGGTATGTATTTTTGAGGTTTAAAACCCTTTACTGGGAGGTTATGTTACTTTTATTTAAAACAGACAGACAAAACCAACAACAATTGAGACTTTGATTTGTGCATAATAGCATGCGAGTACTTGAGAGCAGAAGTTTGCTCTTTGTATTTAGTTTTTCACATGAAAACACCTACTATGAAACATTGTTGAGGAGAACTAAAGAAATTAGTAGCCTCATCTAGATATTCCTGCTCCGGCAGGGGGTTTGGACTAGATGATCTTTCGAGGTCCCTTCCAATCCCTAACATTCTGTGATTCTGTGAATTACATGTGTGAAATCGTCTGGCATCACTGTACTAGTCTAACATAAACAAATTTTTCTGTCTCTTTGCTTTACAGATGATAAAGCTTCAAGAGGTATTTAAAACCTTTTACCTGGGAAAACACAGTGGTCGAAAGCTTCAGTGGCAGACCACTCTAGGGCATGCTGTCCTGAAGGCAGAATTTAAGGAAGTAAGTTTGCTTGTTTAATGCTTAGCCTGTTGGGATAAAATTTAAGCCAATAGTTTGGAGTCCAGTCATGTATTGCATGTTTTATAAAGGTAGTAACACTTTTCTGGAGGAACAATTGCAATTCAATACTGTTATTTTGTATAGAACGTAGGCTTTTTATAGTTAAACTGAAATACTACCTAGCTAATGGAAGAGAATGATGTGATATTTCTTGTTAACATTTGTGTTTGTTTGATAGGAGCTGTTGCTCATTCAAATAAAGAAGGTTATAATAAAGCAGGAAATTGATTTTTAAAAAAAAGCGGCATATTTTTATTTTAATATGGAATTGTTTTGATCATAGAAATACTGGTGACACTTGTAGGATGCTTCATTGATACAAAAAGGGATTGAAGGGCATGTAGTGATGTAATGACTGTGGTTAAAATTTAAATGCTTGTTGAATTATTTAAGTCTTAAATAACCACATTGTTTCTTAATGTGGTTTTGTTTCATCTCATGGAATGTCTTGCCTTGCTAATACTGCAGCTTAATTGAGCCAGGGCAAAGACAAAAAAAACTTGAATTCCTTTACTAACTCATTGTGAAAATGAAACTTAGAGGTTTAGACACTATGTAACAGTTGGATAGGCTTGTAGTTGTGGATTGACAGAAGCATTTACATCTGTCTGAGGGGTTTGATTTATGTCCTTTTTCATTGCCTGTTTGCACAGACATTGTGCTACTGATAATACTGTCACTCTGTATCATAGTAAACCAAATTATATTTTGGTTTTTTTCATATTTGATCCAACTCCAAGATTTCTTTTGCATTAATTTGCTCATCTCTATAAAATGAAACTTGAGTGAAATATGAAGAGATTCGCTGTTGATGGTGGCAAAGCCAGAATTTCACATGTTGTGATTAAAACTAAGTAAATTATGTGAAGTAAATATAAGGCCATTCTAATGAGCTTCTACTGTGTGCTGTATTGCTACTGTTAGAGGAGCAAAAAAAGAGGTTTTTAAAAATATCCTGTTTCCTCAATACTGCATTCAGGCAGATTCTTTTGTGTGCTAGGCATTCTCAAATGCACATCTTCTAGATATAGAAAAAAAGAATGTATAGCTTCTGTAACTTGTCAGATTTGGGAGATAGAACAGTAAATGCTCTGAATATTACTTCTAATTATTTGATATTTCTTTTTTAGGGAAAGAAAGAATTTCAAGTATCGCTCTTTCAGACATTAGTGTTGCTTATGTTTAATGAAGGAGATGAATTCAGTTTTGAAGAAATTAAAATGGCCACTGGTGTAGGTAGGAAGAATACTTTTTGATTCTTAAATTTATTACTTGAGTGATTGCCAATTATGATTCGGTATGTTAAGGCCTAACTTTAAGAAATTTGCCATGATTATTAGGACAAACTTTATGAGCCAATGGTATATAGACACCAAAAGACATGAGGAAAAGACACTGCAGGTACTTCCTAGTGTGGATAAAATAGATGCATCACAAAATTAATAGTAAGAGCTATGTAGCACATGGTACTACTAACAGTCTTTTAGATTTACAAAACATAGCATTGCAGTTATTAAAATTCAAGAAGCGTTAAAGGCTGTGCGTACAGATTATTTTTGTTCTATTACAGTTTCAAATATTATATTTTGAAAACTATGTGTTGTAGAATGCTGTCATTTGGGGGTGATTCAAGGCAGTATTTTCAATGGAGCTGTACAGAGAGCTTGCCCAGCTGTTTTTCCATTACTGCTGCAGGAGTACCCCATTTACATTAGAACTGGTTTGTTAAGAAGAGCAGTGCCCTGTAGGGTGTCAAAAGTCACACTCATTAATTTTCTTTGTGCCAAGTAGAACAGTACCGCACGGGCGATAACCACATTGCTGAAAAAACTACCACCAAAAACCTACCACAAAACAAAGAAAGAAAAAACCACACACAAAAAAACCACCACAACCAACAACAAATCAAACAAAACATCGCGTGGATTTCTGCCCCTTTAGGATATTGCTGTCTTCATCTGCATTAACTGGCCATATTTGGAACTTGTGTTTTCCAGTCACTGTTACAATAAATCACCAACAGTTTCTTTAAAGAGATGAGCTTGTCCCTGGTACAGTTAGAAAATGCATAAACTGTCACTCAGAGAAAGAATGGTTGCCTTCTCTTTAGTAACTGTGCTTCTTTGAGATGTGTTGTCCAAATATACTCCATGGTTTTACCTGCCTTACTCATTATCAATAAAGCCTCTAGGAGCTGTAGTTTTTGCATTTATTTCAGTGGTTGATAGGTAATTGCAGATTCCTTCCCTCTGGCATACTGTGACCTGTGGCTTAGCATGCAGGGCAGAAGCAAAGCTCCAAAGTATACCAAGAGTTTTTAACATCATTCTTTGTTTGGGCAAAACCACAACTCAACATCATAAATGCCTGTTTAGTCAATGTGGTTTAAAGGGGTTTTTTGTCATCATAAAACAGATGGAAGTTTTAAAAAAGGAAGAGATCGCTCGGTGTGAAAGTTAAAGTATTTTAGAAATAGTAAGTGTTAGTCTTTTACTTAGCTACACTGTACTTCAGCACTAGATCACAAAACCTTTCTTTCAATTTTTAGACTAAAACTCTGTTCAGGAGATCCAACACATTCGGTGATAATTTTATATTGTAGAATACTTTCCTTCACAGACTGCAGAGGCTGTTGTAATGCAAAATCTTGATACAAGACTTCACAATATCATTATTAGAATGTTTTAGACTTCATTTTATCTACTCATCCAAATGCTTTTAGCTTTAAATCATACTAGATAAAATTTTCCTCACCCACTTGTTTCTACTACTTTCCTGTTGTGGGGGAAGTTTGTGTCCATAATAGCTGTCAGCTCTGCCTTGTCACAAAGCATCTTATCAATTTAGACTTCTGGTTTTTTATTTTATAATATATTATCTGTTGTGTGTTAAAAATAGTGATGAAATCATAAAATGGGTGGCTTGAGCTTCTTGCCATCAACTGATTTTTTTTCTTCTAAAGTCCTGTTACTACCAAACAAAACTAAAGCAATAAAACCAGGCTCACATGAATGTGAAATCTTTTCTGAAACTACTTATGGATAGAAAGCTCACTGAGATGAGCCTGAGTCTGTCTTCCTGACATGTATAATTCTCTGCGTGCTCTCAGCACTTACCTGTGAAAGATGTGAGACCAAGCTCCAAGGCTGTAAGTTGTTACCTAATTGGAACTTAGCTGGAAGAAGGTATTAACATAAAACCAGTAACTTTCCAATTGTCTTTCTAGATTAATCACATAACGCTCTTCATGCTGATGTTTTGTTCTGCTTTCTCCTGTACTTTGAACTTCTTCACAGAGGACAGTGAATTAAGAAGAACTTTGCAGTCTTTAGCTTGTGGAAAAGCACGAGTATTGATTAAAAATCCAAAGGGCAAGGATGTAGAAGATGGAGATAAATTCATCTTTAATGGTGATTTCAAGCACAAGTTGTTTAGAATAAAGATCAACCAAATCCAAATGAAGGAAACAGTATGTATTTATTTTTTGCATTCATTCTCTTTATGTTAACTATTTATCCACATTTCTCACATGGAGAGACAGAATCTCTGCATTTCTTCTCACAGTTTTTGCATATGGAGAAAGGAAGCAGATATTTAATGGTTTTAGTAGTCAGGATGACTCGCAGAGGCACTAAAGATTTTAAAACTCACTGAAAATGACACAAATTAGGTTTCTTCCCATGCTTGCAAATTCAGATGCCTAAAATTGATAAGACCTTGTAGATTTTTCAGTCCATCTTAGTTTTGGTAGTATGGCTGAAGTGTGGGTACTGTACTGAACTCATGAATCAAATGTCACCACGTCACTTCTTTATTTAGTGGTTAAGAGACTTATTAAAGTCAAGTTTGTCTCTGTTTTTGCAGTGGATGTCTTTATTGTACTTGAATCCCAATTCTTGACACAAGGTGACTTGTTCTAATTAACACTGAGGTGTTTCTTTTTTGCCTTTGCATATTGAAATCCCTAGAAGTCAAATTGGAGTTGATCAGTTTGTTACAAAAGACTACTGTATTTGGGCTGTCAAACTATTAAGTGTTCTCCCAAAAATCTGAAGTGAGTTTTTAAGATAAATTTATCAAATAGATTTAAAATAAGATGTACTTTTTTTTTCTTTTTATATTATCCTTAATTTTATCTTTGGCTTGCTTTATCCACTTAGTTCTTAGCATGCGGTAATGCATGTGCCTGTCTCGAAGATGAATAAGAATACATAAGCTTCATTTCATTGTAAAGGTTAACTATAGAAATGTAATTGATGAAAGATAGCAATAAAGGGTGATATGATTTGTGGTGTTGTATTGTTCTTCAGGTTGAGGAACAGGTCAGCACAACTGAAAGAGTATTTCAAGACAGGCAATATCAGATTGATGCTGCTATTGTACGAATAATGAAGATGAGAAAGACTCTTGGTCATAATCTCCTTGTTTCTGAATTGTATAATCAACTGAAATTTCCCGTAAAGGTAACTGATTTTGTTTCTCCAACCATCCTAAAAATATGTAATATATTTTTCCATTGAGATTGCCCGTAAAAGTAAGAAATGTGAAATATGTCTGAATCAAATCCAAATATTAAGGTATTAAAATGAGTGTGTGAAGAGAAATAAGCTAGAGTATCAGTAGGAAATTATATTTAGATATTTATTATGGCACATTTTCTTATGTAGCTGTTAGCACTCCTATTCTTTAAAAATAAAATATATTTGCATTTATATTACTGTTATACTAATCTCATCTTTTCTTGTAGCCTGGAGACTTGAAAAAGAGGATTGAATCTCTCATTGACAGAGACTATATGGAGAGAGACAAAGACAACCCCAATCAGTACCACTATGTTGCATAATGGAGAAGAAATACTTTTATTTAAAACAAATAAAAAACCCAAAAAATAAAAACCAAAATCATTCACATGTATCTTCAGGACACCAAATACCTATGCTGTTCCAGACTTTCCTGTTCGCAGATTTCAGGTTGATGTAGTATATTATTCAACCAGCTGCATGCACTGCTGTGGAAGAGAAGCAAAATGACACGTTAATTGATCATCCTTGTCAAGACTCCTTACTAATTTTCAATGTCATGTTTTTATTTCTTTTACTCTTTTTTTCTTTCAAGTTCTTCAAAATTTAGTTTTACAGTTTTGTTTAACAATGTCATTGAAGTCAGATGGAAAAGTAAAATCACCTGTGTGAGAAATACTTCTGTGTTGGATGCAAGTCTCGTTTCTTCATTTCTGTGTTCCTAACTGCATCCATAAAGACCCTATATGCTGCATTCTTTAGCTACAGTGACAACTTGGGTAACTTTTAAAAAACCCTTGATTGATGAACACTTATTTACAAGCAGTGTTGTTGAAATACACTGAATTTTTGAAATTATGCACCATGAAAACCCTTAAACTTGTGTTCAATTAATTTTCTTTCAAATGATTTTAAGCTTCATTCTGGTTTGGATAAATCAGGTTTTGAAGTGAGACCCTTGAAGTGCCAAGAGGACAACTGCGTTCATGTGTGTAGTGAGTTGTTGGGTTATTTAGCTAAGATATGGATTATTATTTTATTACTACTTCTGCTGGTATGGGTGGCAAAGATTAGATCTGAGTCAAAGAGGCCCTACCTCATTTTAGGGCAACTGGTGTTTATCACTGTTCATGTAATTGCCGTAACATTTAGTTTTGCCTTGAAAATAACATACAGGGAAACTACTGTACAGTGTGCTCCACTTTAAAAAACAAAATCTTTTCTTAAAGATGACTTTTATGGTCTCGATATTGTGAAAGCATAGTTTTTTGTCTTGAAAGATTGAGGATTTTGTGAGTACTTTGTTACATATTGTATATATGCAAGTTGATTTGAATTAAAGAATGAAAGACACTGTAGATCTGCTAGATGATAATTGTGACTATAAGGAAGGCACCTTTTGTTCTAATACTTACGAGACTCTGTTTACTTTCTGGATCTGCATACTAGTGTGATTCATTCTGAAAAAGAGCTACCAAAGGAGTTTTGATCATGGCATAAATGAGAATTTAACTGAGCAATATTTTCTTGAGAGATACCTAGCTAAGTTTATGTAACATGGGGTTTGTGCATCGATTAAAAAGCCACCACCTCTTCTTAAACATTGCTAAGAGTTGACATCTTGTGGATTTACAGATTAAAGTCCTTGTTCTGTCATCTGGTATCATTAATTGTATTGCATTCTTCTGAATTATTTTTGTTCCCTTTGTGTTTACAAACTAAACACATTTAGTTTATTGTATTTAAAATATATTTAATATTGTAATTTAATGTAGACTTATTTTAATATTTG
This sequence comes from Caloenas nicobarica, assembly GCF_036013445.1. Classification (NCBI taxonomy): domain Eukaryota; kingdom Metazoa; phylum Chordata; class Aves; order Columbiformes; family Columbidae; genus Caloenas; species Caloenas nicobarica. The sequence continues at coordinate 152,140,833 of NC_088245.1, read as the reverse complement.
AATCTTCAGTTAATGCAAATAAAATCTTTGATGCATATTAAATATTAATTTCTTAGCCTTTGTGAGAATGTGGCACTTCCGTTTATTTGTGCAGTTTGTTCTTAAGCATTTATTATACCATTCACTGAGTAATTAACTCTCCATCTTACTGGACTTTTAAAACAAAAAGAAGTATGTGTCTCACAGAAGTGTAATGGCCAGAGGCTTTATCCACACAGAAAGCTGGCAGCAGTACGCAGTAATTGATGTCAAGCAGTGAACATTGATGCCTCTCCTTTCTGAACCCTGACTGCCTGGTTCAACAGTTTTAAACAATCTATTAAAAGCAGTGGTGTTATCCTGAAGATGACCAAAATGGTTCTGCCTTACAAAGCAATGTTAATTGATTGAAAGTGCTGAGATGTGTAGTTTTTCTTAATTGCCATAGACTAGAACTCTGTGGCCAAATGACTCTGGTATGGCAATTAAAAATGAGTTGTTCCACGACCAGTGGAAATAATGAAGCCTGTCTTTCTGTGATGTATACTCTTTGTCCCCTACTCTATCAGTGCCCCCAAATAACCTCAAGCAGCAGCACTGCAGAGGTTTTTTCTGCTTAGCTCTGCCTTTCTGCTTGTGGGAGCACTGGTTTTGTTCTCCTTTATCCAGCTGCTGCTATCTCCCCATCCCCTGACCCCCCAAACCTACAGAGAATGTATCCATCTCTGAAGATTTGTACTCTTCCAAATGGGTCTGAAAGTGGCTTCAGGAGGATCCAAAGCTATGGGAGAGATTGATAGGCCAGGTGATAGTGACTCTCTTTTTCTCTGGTCCTCATTTTTAATTTCATTTTCTCAAATTTCTGTTCCTGAGATTTTTTGTATGTGCTGAACCAAAGAGGTAAGCAGTTAGTCTATTAGCATGGTAATTGCTTCTTCATAGCAAAATAGCTGCATTTTATTGCTTTTTTGATAGCCGGTGACAGAATTTGGATGAGCATCCAGGCTCAGCCAGGCGTTGGTCTAATGCCAGCTGTTTGGTACACATCACCTCCTGAGTGTATTTTTGCCCACAGGGCAGAGGTTGCTAAACATCTCTTCCTGGAAGATCACCCAGTGTTGAAGACATTGGGCTGTAGCAAAGGAACAGATTTCCTCTGTAGAGCATCCATGTTCAGAAGGTGTCTTGAACACCTGGATTTTGGCAATTCAGCATCCTTGAACAAATTGTATAGCAGCTCTGTGGAATGACGGAAGTAATAGCAGGAATCTGGGATACAGGTAGGGATCCTCCAATCTTACCAAAACCTTCCCATTCAATTCAGTTTAACTTAAAACATTCAGATACCTCATCCAGACATATATGTATTTATAAAGCAATTTGCCTAAATGTGAGACCCTGTCATCTAGCCCAACATTTTTTGAGGGCAAGCAAGTGTGAGAATAAAGGCTGCTGGCGGACCTGCAGGTGCTTCCCAAGTCCAGCAGCTCCCCTTACCAGCCACCAACAGCCTCCTTCCTGCCCGCTCCCTGTGTCCTGTTTTCTCAGTTCTGTATTTCAGCTTCCCCTTTATTCCTTTATCTGAATGTGGGTTTATCATTTAACTCCCTTGCTCTGCTGCAGCTTCTTTCTTCCTTTCTTTGTGCTATACATCATTGGAAAAAAAAAACAAACGAAAAAAGTCACACACCTTTCAGGCAGATTTAGTGCATTGATTTGTTATGCAGATAGACCTGTTTGTACGTTTAGCATCTTTGGCAGGTGTGTTAGGGAGAGTGGACTCTGTACTATAACCTTGGTTATCTAATTCTAGCAAGTCTCTTCAGAAAGAAAATAACCCAGCGAAGTCAGGGAATAGTCAGCAAAAGTCTAGAGCAAAAACGAAGTCATGTTTCATGGGAAGTCTTTTCTGGTAAAAATTCCCAGCCTGTACTCTGTCTTCCATGGTAGTACTCTGCCTCGACTTTGCAGAAGTTTGTATTGTAGTAACAGCTTCAAGATGTTGTGGGTATTTCCCATGTTCTTCCCCGTAAGCAGCCACTCTGCATCCATGGCTCTCCAGGGCCAGGAGGTGTCCCATGGTTCATCTGGAACCGTGTGCATGTTGGTTGGACAGCAGCTCTGTCAAACAAAATGAGTAGGGGTTGGGTATGGACTACATTTCCCTCAGTGATTGCACAAATTTGGGCCTCCGGGCTGTCTATATATCAGCTTTTACAGAAGCTGTAACTTACTTTGTTTATGTCTTAACCTGCTATCAAGTTTGATTGACGTTGGCCAAGAAGTTATTGAGCAGTGAGGCTGATGGCCAACATGGTTGCGTAAGATTTGTTTCATTAGGAAAACAGGCTAACACACACATACCTGGTAATATTTCTGCTGACAATGACATACAGATTGGGGTTTGTGCAGTCTCTACACCACTATAAAAGGCTTAGGAAGGTGATGATCCACAGCATGTAAGATCAACATCCTTCTCGATTGATAGCCTTATGTTCTTTACTTACTTTCTTGCCACCATATTGTTGCTTGATGCAAGTTATGTATCAATATTAATTGGTAGTTATCCAAGCATATGTCAGTTTTCAACTTACAGACATGAATTTTCCAGAAGAGGGGCAGACTACTGCAAGGCAAGCTTAAACCTGACATTGGGCCTCTCTCTCTACTTCATTTTCTGTCAGACTGCAAGTAGTTCGCAGACCTTCCTCCCCTCCCAGTGCAGGTTCCGAAAACAGTGATCAAAAACTGAGAACAGCTGATGTCCTGCCGCCATTAACTCCAATTCCTCTGCAGATGACTCATTCAAACACTTGACCAGAGCTGTTTCTTATGTCCTTTTTCAAGCTGACTAACTTCTGCTTTTGGCAACACATGGCAAGAATGAAGATTGCTAGAAGTGCTGCAGGGAAAAGCAAACAAAAATAAAACATTTCTGTCTCTAAAAATGCACAGATAGAAACACAGTATTAAGAAATTAATGTCTGTTTATAGTAATAGCACTATGAAAGCCAACCTGAAGAGCAAATGAACTTTGCTAGGATGTTTTGGGGAAAGAGGAATTGTGAGTGAAATGAGACAAATATCAGGGAACAGTCATCAACTTTTGGAGTAGCCGGACTTGACTTTAGCAGCTGGTAGTAGCTAAACTGCATTTCAAATTGGTTCTAAGTAAAAATGTTTGAAGGTAGCCTGGTAGCCTAAAGGATTCCATCTCAGCACTGATTAATCTGGAGCACTCTAATGAGGAGAGGGATGACATGGCAGTCATTTTGAGAAAGCAGAAGCACCCTGCTGTTGGCACACTTTCCAGTCGTACTAGAAAGAGGATTTTGGTAGCAAAATAAGTACTTCTGAGGTTTTAGATGAAGAAAGCGTATCCTTAACAGCTTAGAGAAGAACATTGAATTACAAAGTGATCAAATGGCCTAGGTGCCCTATCTCTGTTACTATGCTAACATCTAAGAATGTCAATAGATGAACTTCACCTTTTCACCAGTTTTCTCAAAAAAAAAAAAGGATTTCTTAAAACTCTTGCTTATAGAAACATCAAACAACATCAGAAACTATGTGAAAGCACAATTAATTTTACCCATGCACCCACAAGTCATTAGCAGTCCCTGTGCTGGCTTGGAACAGATACATGGATTATATGTACACATCAGTATACGAAGATGTATCATTTCAGAGCTAACACACTATTAACTTCCAGTGCTTTGATACAGCTGGGACTGGATTAATTCTGGGCCAGATAATTGCATTCACCTTAGTCTGCCTTTAAAGTCAGTGGCAAGGAACATATTCTGGAGGCAATACAGAATTTAGGTGGGTTAATTGCTCACCAAAGCCATTTCTCACACTGCTCTATCACCTCGTGCTGCATTCCCCACTGGAAACCACAGTGGGTGTGGTTCACAGCTGGTGAGGCTGCCCTAGGCCCTCATCACAGGATGTTCCATGTTGGAATGGACCCACAAGGATTATCGAGTCCCAAGTCCTGTCCCTGCATATGACAACCCCACAGTTCACACCATGTGTCTGAGGGCTTGTCCAGTCTTTTCTTGAACACTGTCAGGCTTGGGGCCGTGACACCTCCCTGAGGAGCCTGTTCCAGTGTCCAGCATCCTCTGGGTGAAGAACCTCACCTCTGGATGATGTTCCTCACAGCTTTCATCAGATATGAGCTACAGGGATAACACTATGGCAGTTTGGAGAAAGACCCTAAACCTCCTAAGCTGTTACCCAACACCCGTGCCGCAGGTGAGGGTGGGGCAGATGGCCTGTGCCAAGGCAGCAGTGCCTCAGGGCCAAGCCGCGGCTGCCTTCAGCCCACGGCGGGGGAGAGCCCTGAGAATCATACAACCATTTTGGTTGGAAGAGAACCTTAAGACCATCAAGTTCAACCATAACCTAACTCTAGCACTAAACCACGTCCCCAAGAACCTTATCTATGTGTCTTTTAAACACCTCCAGGGGTGGTGACTCCACCACTTCCCTGGGCAGCCTGTTCCAATGCCTGACAACCCTTTCCATGAAGAAATTTTTCATAATATCCAACCTAGAGGCCTAGGCCCACGGGTTATGGCCGGCGCCAAGAGCTGGGGCTGAACCCCAGCAGCTCGTGTCAGCGACGCAACGGACACACCCCTGCACGCGGCCACACGCGCTGAGCACGCACCCGCCGCCCCTCGGCCGTGCGCGGGAGGGACACCGGGCGCGACACGGACGCCCGCGCCGAGGGACGGTCCCGCGCCTCCGCACGCGCGACAACCACCCACCCGCGCTCACGCACGAACGCGCTCGCACCGGTAGCTGCGCGTGAACGCGCGCGTAGCCTCCGCACACACGCTTGCCCGCTCCCGCCAGGGGGCGGCACCGCAGCCCCGCCCCCGGGCCCGCCCGCCTCAGGGGCGGCCGTTGGAGCGCGAGGGGAGGAGCCCCGCCTTTCGCCCCGCCCCCTGCCCTCGAGCGATCCCTCCCACCTCCCTCGCCTGGGCGGCCGCCGCTGTGCTGAGCGCCTGCGTCACGTGACGGCGCCCCGGGCGGGGCGGGTGACGTCAGAGGTCATATGACCGGCCGGGGCCGTCGCCACTCTCCCGAGCGCGGTCCGCTGCCGCCGCCCCCCGCCGCCGCTGCTGCTGGTGCCGCCGCCGCCGCCCTCGTTCCCTTCTCCGCGCTCCCGCCGGTGCCGCCTCGCCCTGTCCCCTGCCCCCGCCATGGCTCGCGCCCAGGGCGCGCGGGGGCTGCTCGCGGCGGCCGCGCTGCTCGGTAAGGAGAGGAGAGGAGAGGGGCGGGGCGGCCGCGGCCTCTAGCGCCCGGCGGGGCGGCGGGGGGGTCGCTGCGGCCTGAGGCGGCCCCGGGGCCGGCGGCGCTGGACGCGGCACCTGCGCGGCCGCTGTAACTGGAAACCCGCCCGCGGGCTCCCACCTGCCGTTGCCATTCCGGGGCGGTAACTCTGACCTGGGGGCTCCCGGGCCTCCGGGGGGTGGTGGCGCGGCACCCAGCTGGGCTACGGCCCGGCCAGGGGCAGGTCCGCCCGCGGAGGTCCTCGGCAGTAGCGCCTTTGGAGAGGTCATTCCCCTACTCCCTGCACCGGGCCCCTGCGGAGCCCGGGAACCTGTGACAGCTGCGGGAGGTACGAGGGGAAGGATGCACGGAAGGCGGCGGCTGCTGCTGTCGCTGCTGTGCTCGGTGGGAGAGCCGTGCAGCGCCCAGGAACGCTCGTCTCGGCATCTGCTCTGAATCCAGGGGCAGCGCACCGGGAACAACCTGAAAATGTGTCTTTAGCTCTCCGGAGGCGTGGAAGCGCATGAATTACTGATGTCATTGCTAGGAAGTAGCTCCTTTCTTTAGAGCCTGTAATGCTCCCTTAATGGCTTTCATCCTGCTGTATCTTGAGTGAAATCTGAAATGTCGCTGGAATAGATAGATTTTACTGTCTTCATGAGAGGGGTTGCTGGTGCAGCAAGACAGGTTTATGAGGAAGTGTGTCTGGCTTGTTTACCGATAACTACCTTGCTTTAGGTTTCTTGCCTTGGAAGCCACATCACACAACATTATCAGGTTTCTGAAATGTGGCTTTGGCAGCAAAGCAAACTTCAGCAGCAGCTAGCAAGAATATTTCCTGAATAATGCAGCAGTTGAGAATGGTTGTGTGCCATGATTTTGGAGATTATGACAGCCTTTGAAACTCTTCTAATATTTCTCTGGTAGTAAACATCTTTGTCATTGTTGATGGTACTTCAGTTTAGCCTGAAAGATGTCACAAGGGGCACTGAGCAGTTCAAATATCCAGTTCTTCCGAGCACAGTGTGTACAGTGCTATCAGACTTGCTTTTTAGGTTTGGCAACTTAAGTGGCATTGAGCTGGTGTTATAATGGAATTCTTTGTATATCTTATATAGTCATGGCTTAAATGAAGAATTGTTTCTGTTTGTCTCCTAATCAGCCCTTGTAGTTTTTAAGTGGTAACAGAGAATATTATCTGGGACTGAAGTAGTCTTCGTCTGCTTAATTAGCAGTTACAAACATAATTCAGTGCATTTAGCTTTGTCACTTTCTGGCGTGTAAAATGTGTTAGGTTGCTGCAGCCGAGGCAACAGACTAGTTTGTTTTACTAGAGAGTAACTATTTACTGACAAATAGGGCTTTGTACCAGTGTCTGGTAGCTGAGTGTTTCTATGTAACTTTATCCTACAATCTTGGGGGAAAACTTCATGATGCAAATAGAGACCCCTTTGAGTACAGATAGCCTCCACCATCTTCTGCCGGAGTGTGGGGCTTGGGTGGTGGTGAGCAGAGAATAATATGAGATGTAAGATAAGAAGAAGATACAAACTGAATTCCGTAGGCATTTTCAGCTCATTTGAAGCCTTGTAGTCATCTGAGTGAACACTGATGAGGATAAGATAATGATCACAGGAGGCTGAAGAATTAGCATGGGTGGGTCAGATGTGAAAGCTTGTTTGGCAATGCCTTGACTTGGGGACAATAGATTTTTTTTTTTTTTCCCCCTCTAGAATATCTCACCACACCTCACTTTTTCAGTTTTCCATTCACATGGAGCAGCAAGCACAAAGCTGAATATTTCATACATCAACATTGAGTATTTTGTGATTAATTCCCTCACAAATATCAAACGTGCATCAGGAATGAAAAAGAGATTTAGGTAATACAGTGATAAATACAGGGAAAGGGGGCTGTGGGAAATGAAGTACCTCCCCTCAAACTTAGCTGTTGCTTTTGGAAATATGAGGGAAGATGGTGCCTGTCTGCTCTTGGGCACGATAGGTCAATTGGATTGTGTGCCAAGCCCAACGGAGCTACTTGTGTTGTTTGAGTCCTAGAGCGCCTGTAGTTTTTTTCATTGCTGAAACATAGACACATCTGAGAAAATATTTCTGAAAATCTAAGTTTAGAGTCAGACATGGATTCAGTGAGTAAGTCATGAAGTGTCTGAGATTTGGGGAAGGAAAAATGAGTTTGAAAAATAGTGTGATGCCATTTCAGAGTTAATGGTGCCTAGTCCACGTGTTTCTATTGCACAACTCTAGTCTGAAGGGGAATTTCAAACATTGCTACCAATGTAGGCATATTTGAGAGAAACATGGATAATAAATTCCAGCCAGTGAGTAATTTGGTGTTGTATTGTTTTCCTCAGTTTTGGCATTGCTAGCTGTAGGGAACTGAGAGGGTGTATAAAATAGTTTTCATGAAATACGACCACTTCTACATTGTGTGACTTTCGAAACATTGTTTTACCAAGTGCTGCCCTTAACATAGTGTTTGCTTGGTAGCTTCTTTAAGTGTGTTGACACAGTCTCTGTGGACCTGAATTTGTGTGCTAGTCCCAAGCCCTGTCGTCATGTGATAGATTACTTGGCTTTGACTTCAGCAGCTTTTCTGACTTGTAAAATAACTTTTTACTTGCCGAGTAAGAACTCCACAGGCTCCCTGACGCGCCACTTTTGAGATGTGCTCCTGAGGTTCCTGTTCAGGCTGACTTAGAAGTTTCATTTTTGATGTATCCTGCTTCTAGATTGTTTTGTAGTGAATAGGATGATTTCTAAACAGTAGCAGATGATAAACTGAAGAATTACCTCTAGGCACAGAGGAACCCTAACCAAAGAAAAGATGGATATTTTATTGCCTCCAGAACTGAGAAGTTAACTACTGTTATCTCTGTTAAGCCTTTCTGTGTCTTACAAGATAACTTATTTCTAGCACTAAAAAGGCATACCTCAGCTTTGCTTGTTGCAGCTTAACTGCAACAATTTGTCTTTTCTCTCAAGTCACACATGACTGTTTGGAAATTCGTTGAGAAAGCTTGGCGCCATAATGGATTTCTTGGTATTTATTCTCCTAGGCTTGGTAGGAGACCCTTTTGGGTATGTGAGTGGTAGCAGTTACAACAGTTATTTGAACACTTCCTTGAATTATCTTACTTTTAAAAACAGTAGACCTATAATTTACAATTATCTTACGTTTTAGTAAATCAGGCTTCCATTTTTTTGTGCATCTTGACTTCAAGGTGGACTGGTATCCCTTTCAGTCTAAGGGCAACAGTTTCTTGACCATCTCTATCACCTTACAGCACCACTGTACTATTTTTTCTACTGTAATTCAAAGTGTGACAGTGTTAGTAGTACCCTGACAGTAGAGTACAGAATTTCAAATGTAGTTCAGCTTTTTGCAGTGAGCACTTGTTTCCTCTCCAGAATTCAGGCTTAAGCACAGTAGTCTACACTTGATACATTTGGCTTTCTTGTTTTAAACTTCAGTGGCTTCTGATTTCTTAACAAGGCAGAGTTCAGTCTGTGTGATACAAGAACACCAGTATGTCTTTACTTTCCTTGACAGGGATGAGATCTACTCTTGACAGGACTAGGAGACTGGCTACTTAGGCAGTTGGTTTATTACTTTTTTTTCCAATATCCTCTCCTCTGGGGAGGCTTTCTTTTTAAATTGTCAATACAACGCTCCTTCAAAACATTGTTTGGGGCCGCCAGCTACTTTGAAGGATGTGTGTTACTTGTGTGGTGTGATACAGCAGGACTAACCAGAGCAAGTGCAAAATGAACTTGTGTGAACACTGAAAAGGATCCAGCCATGGGAGTTCAGACCTCCGTGTGGACTCATCTAATCAGCTGCTGTAGAGCTATCCCAGGACTTCCTTCCTCTAGATAGGAAACCATAAAGAAGATTCATGTGACTAAACTTGATGCAATTCTCTGGCCAAATGACAAGTGTACAGCTGCTAAATAGCCAACTGTAGAATGGTTTGGGTTGGAAGGGACCTTAAAGATCTGGTTCCAACCCCCTGCTCTGGGCAGGGACACCTTCCACTAGACCAGGTTGCTCAAAGCCACATCCATCCTGGACCTGAACACTTCCAGAGATGGAGCATCCACAGCTTCTCTGGGCAGCCTGTTCCAGTGCCTCATCATTATCATGGTGAAGAATTTCCTTACATCTAATCTAAATCTGCCCTCTTTCAGTTTGAAGCCATTACCCCTTGTCCTATCACTACATGTCCTTGTAAAAAGTCCCTCTCCAGCTTTCTTGTAGGTCTCTAGGTACTGGAAGGCTGCTATAAGGTCTCCCTGGAGCCTTCTCTTCTCCAGGCTGAACAACCCAAACTCTCTCAGCCGAGGTGCTCCAGCCCTCTGATTATTTTCATGGCCCTCCTCTGGACTCGCTCCAACAGGTCCACGTCCTTTTGTTTATAATGCTTTTGTACATTTATAAATTTGTTTTTAAAAGACAGAGGTTATTAATCTGCAAACTTGAATTGAGAAACAAGAGGTTTACTGCCCTAATGGAAATCAACAATACCAAAAACATAATCTGAGACTGCATGAAATTTGTCCCTGACAGTTGTCAAGGATACATCTTCTAGGGTTGAATCAGGAACTTGATATAATCAGGTGTTGCACCTGCACAAGTGCATCTGATTCTCTTCTCCCCCAAAGTACTCTCATCTGTCCTTGAATTAAGGTCTGTTTCCCCCGTCTGCCACTGTTTGTGTTCAAGTGTGTCCAACAGCAGTTGAAGAGGATCCAGCCTTGTCTTTTCTTGGTATGCTTTCCAGATAGATACTGTTTAGTCTTCTAAGTCCATTGCTGATAGGTAAGTATAACTCATAATTTTATGAAGACTGTCTTGTCTCACGCAAAGTGGTTCATACATCAAGTCTGTCAAGGGATTTTCCTGCTTTCAAATGTTCCCCAGAAATGTTAGGGTTAGTAATAGTGTGATCTTTCAACAAATACTTTAATTTTTAAATTTTTGTTTGTTTTGTTGGCTTTTTGTTTGTTTGTTTGGGGGGGTTCTGTTTGTTCTTGTTTTGTTTTGGTTTTTTCTCTACTATCCCAAGGTAGTATAGATTCTGGATCCTAAGCAAGTGATCTTGACTTACTCTTGAGAAAGGACTTGAGCCAGATGTCCCTCTGGGAGTGGTGCTTACATTAGAAGACAAGTGATTAGAGGAGAGCGTAACTCCTCAGGGATTTTTCCATTCTCTCCTCTAGCATAGGCTTAGGAGTCTAAAGTGGTGATTAAGGTCACAAAATGGCACTGAGAAGACAAGATCCTTCGGAACCATCAGAATGAGTAAATTACTGGGCATTTCTGTTTACATGTATGATAGGAAATAAACCTTTAGATAAGAACCAGTATTTCTTATCTCCATGGATTCATGCCCTGTAGATAGGAGCGTTCACTGTATATACCCTAAGAACATCTGGGCAAAGGTGCAGGACAACACAGCAGCGCTGTAGCGCAGGTACACAGTGACTATGTAGTGCTGGCATCAGTCAGCAAGTGTCCCTCGCCTTCAGAGCGCTGCCACACAGTAATTACAGGGTAGGCTGTAGCCGAGGAGAGTCTCTGCTGCATATGACTAGGCCGTGGGGTGATTCTCCGAACCACTGTTGGGGTGGTTTGCTGGGCTATGCTGCAACCCTGGTTTTCCTCCCTAATGCCGCAGTCACTCAGCGTTAACTGCAGTCCCACCCACTCGATATCTGTATCACTTAAACTGCTGGTGATGTGGGTGGGGTATGTGCCCAGGTGGATTGGGGTGGCTTGCTGTCCTTTCTGCCAAGAGGGAGGAAGAAAAATACTAAAGAGGGTTTTACATATGCAGGCAACATGAACATAGTGCAAATTATCTAAAAGTAGCTTTTGTTTTTGAGATCCTTCTTGTCAGTGTTTCATGTGTCTAATAAGAATTGGAGACAAAGTAAATAATTAACTATGGTAACTCAAGTCCTCTTTGCAAGCAGACAGTGTAAACAATTGCCATTAATATATGCTTGCTTTTTTTAGAGCACAACAACCATTAACCTTTCTCCCTTAGCAGTTTTCCATTATATGGGAGAGTAACCTAAGGGCAGCTGTGCTTGGCTAACAGGATTTCAGTTACAGAAAGGTTGAAACCTGAAAGCATCTTTGTGTGGTCAAGAGATGGAGAATCCTGCCGTTCTTAAGAGCCATATTCAAAAGGACTCAGATTTAGATTGTTTAAATGAGCTAGATTGTTTTGTCAGCTTTCTAGTTTTCAGTTTAAGCAGTTTAAAACAAACTTACCTTGTTGAGGTAGAATTCTTTAAGATAAATTGTTGTATCACTGGGGAAGTCTAAATTTGGTTGACTTTTTTATTGTATCTCAGACTGTTAATACATTCTGCTTCGTTTTTTGGTGTAGGTATGTTAGATAAGGAAGAATGCTGGATTTAATTCAAGTGACATATCTAACTGTTGCTTCAGTTTTTACCTACAATCCTTTATTGCATGAGACTAATTTCAGAAATGAGGTATAAAAGGAGAGATGATACTATCATTTTCAATTGAAAATATGCATCTAGAATAAATATGTAAGCAGCTCTTTTTCAGAACCTCTTGGAGTACAAAGGAAGCATCTGAACTAAGTGAAATTTCTTCAATGCTAGTATATTTTTGTTGATTCCTCTATTAGATATCCTTAATGTAGGATTTCCAGCCAAGTGAATAATGAACTTCATAAAACTTTTTGCTATTGAAAAGTCTAGGAGCTCTTCAGCTGTGTAAATCTGAAGTACTGCTCTTGCTCTAGCACAGATAGTTGTCAGATAGGGTGCTGCAGTTTATTAAGAAGAGCACGTAAAGTCTGAAGTTAAGAAACTGGAGGCTGTATCAGTTTTTGTGTTAAATAGCAAAGAATTATATTGTTATGAGAAGCACAAGCAATATTCTCAACTTGTAGATATGCCATGATAAAATTAAGCAATACTTTATGTAACTTAATTAGAAATATTCCCAAGAGAGATTGATTCAGCATCAGTTTGCTCTTCTATATTCTTGACATTTTGACTGTAGGCTCTTGCTATTTGTGGGCTGGTGATGATTCATGCATTAATCACTAGCTGACACTGAAAATGCCTTCACAAACTCAACAGCTGCTTTCCTGCCAACCCAGCGAGCTGTTCCTCTGCCTTAAACTGGCTGGAGCGAAGAGTATGCAGGACCTTCTTTCCTTCAGTGTTTTGATTTGTTCTTCAGTGTTTTTTTTGCTGTTTTTCCTTTGTCCCTGCGTTCTTTGTTTTACTCAGTTTCATCTGCATTCCTCCAAGACCATGGGAGCAGATGATGCTGCAGCACAGTGGTCTCTCTGATTGCCATCCTTGTGCATGTTAATGTGGTTGCAGTGAAACAGCCCTCTTGCCACTTCATGTAGGACAGCTCGGTGCCTCGTGCTGAATGCATCCGTCTCATCACTGACACTGCAAATCCAGCAGCTGCTGAACATTTCTTGAGAAGGAATGGGGTTTTGTAGCGTCTGTTCCACACTAACAAAGTCAGGATTCGTATCATGGTGTGAACTTTAACCTTGCAAAAATCTAGCAGTTGGTATTTTTTACTGTTTGTTCACATCTCTCATTCTCCATTACTTAGACTTGCTGAAGAATGATTTGTCAGCTCTTCATTCGCAGAATCTGTCTTCCATTTGGTGCTTTCTGGTACCTCTGCTTTGTCTTTTGTTGTTCTCTGAATCATCTGTAATGGGCAGGTCTGTCACATTTTCCTTTAGGTCAGCAACATTTTTCTTAATTGTTTTTCAGTCTTTCCCCTGCATTTCTTTTTAAAACTGACTTTTTTTTCTTCTTTCATTCTTTCACTAACTGTTTATTTTTAGCTCTGAAATTGTCCCGATTTTTAATAGCTATCAAACAAAAGAGTCAACATGTACACAGAAGGTTTTCATTCTAGTACGCCTTCCGTTGGTAGTGTTATTTCAAGTAGCCATGGACTCTCTTTCCCTGCCTCTACACTGTTTTCTGTGCTGTGCTTGAAATGATCAAGAAAGTGTAGCAGCTCTGCTCTTGAGAAGACAAGTGCTTGATTAAAATGTAAACAAGCTCCAGATGTAAAACCAAACTGAAGGAAACTTTGCAAATTGAAACTTCCATGTGGAGGAGCACTGACTATTTCTAGTACTGCTCTGAACTGCAATAATAACATTTTATTTGTGAATATATGTTCCTTAATGAACACTGAGCTGGACATAAAGTAAAAGGTAGGACAATTTTGCTTTGAAGTATCAGCTTGCTACGCTATCCATTCTTAAGCAATTTCTACTGTCTATCTGTGGTTTCAAGTCTAGACTCTTTAAACAGCTGGGTAAAGTATATTAATTCCAGTTCAAGTTTTGTTCCCGTTTGATACTGGGGGAGGGTATATTGTTCCTAAGGGGAAGGCAACAGGGGAAAATGCTGAGTGCCAGAGAAATTGTTTCCCATTTGTTCCTACAACTGAAGGGCCTTCTACCAAAGTCCAGCTGACAAAAGTCCAGTTTTTCCTAATAACTGTCTTAATACTATTGTAGGCACCATCGCTTTGTAGCAAAAAGTTTTGAAGTTGAGATTTGCTTTTTAAGAACTTCTGGGGGGGGGGCGGGGTGCAGCTCACTAATGGATAATCCCTGAGTTGGATCTTTTTGCTATATCAGCAGTTGAATGGATTAGCATGTTTGACTCTTTAAAGATTATTTGCTTGAGATAAATGGAGTGGTTTATGTCTTGCAGCTGCTTTTTTTTGGTCAGGTTTTCTGCAAGATTTAAGTTGTTGCAAATGCAAGTGGATAAGGTGCTATCAGTAAAGCGTTTTTGCAGTGAGGTTTGCTTCAGAGGTGTGTGTGGTGACAAATCAAAAAATCAGAAAAATAAAATGCTGTACAACAAAGAACTTGGAGCACCTTGGTGTGATCTGAGATGCAGGAGCACTGTCTAGTTAGCCCTTACTGCAAACATAAGATGAGATAACCAGCTTTCTGGCTCTATCCAACCTGCCTGAATGTGTCCCTTGGGTGAAGCTTTGCTGGCAGTGGACACTGGCCTGAGTCCATGCTGAGATTGGAAGGGATGAGTCCATACTGCAAGTCAGTACTAGTGTGATCAGTTGTGCTAGTGCACTGAGCACTGGGGCTGGAGAGGGGTGAATGGGGGAAAACCCTGAGTTTCTGTCAGCAGCTCAGTCTGAGGTTAGCTTAAACCGGTCAGAAAAACGTAACCTCGGTCTGTGTCAAGGTCTTGGCCCCCATCCTCCTCTCAAGTGCAGAGAGCGAGATGACAGTAAAGAGAAGTTCTCCTGGCAAGGGTGGCACACTCCAGCACCCTATTTTTGGCAGTCCCTCCAAAACATCTGCAGTCAATCCAAGCTTTCAAAATGCTGCATTCAGTGCACGTACAGCTGAGTGTCCTGGTACAGCGGGAATGAAGGCTGTGGGGGGGAGGCTGAGCGCTACAGGCGTGTGGGATCAAATATGCCAAGTCAGTTGTGGCTGAAACTTGCGAAATAGTTGCTGTGTAGGGTGAACACTGTGTAGCTGCCTTGAACCATGTGACTGGTGTTTGTTGCAATTTTTTCTTACCCTCTGAGGACCCAGCACGTGAACAGTTTCGGTTCGAGTGGCTTTGTCTTTTTATAAATGGGCTGTTAAATTGGTCCTCTGTGTGTTAGTGATGTTGAAGCTGGTACAGAGACTGTTAATACCCAAGTTTCCAAATCCAACTACTGTTTAGGATGTATTCCCAAAATGTACAGTTGTACCTACTTGTCTCTTAGGGATCAAAAATAAAAACTTAAATGACACCAAGTTAACCTTTTATCATTCTTAACAGGCTTTTTACAGGCTTGCTCTTCATTTGAGGTGAAAGATCCAAGCGGTAAGGTCTGCATAATTGCCAATCTGACAGTAGCCTTCTCAGTGGAATACAAAAGCGGTGGGCAAAAAGAGGTAAGGGGGTTATCTCACTGCTTGTCTCTAACTTGTGTTTATAAAATGTGTGGTATTGCTGCATGTGCACAGTGTTCAAAATTTGAACAAATATTTAAGCATGAAAAACTGCTTCAGCAAAGATTTCCACCCTCCTAGTCAAGTTGCTTCAATTTTTCTTTATTACTGATGCTTTTTCTAATTAAACAACAGGGTTAAGGCTGCCTGAAACCACCACAAGCAATACATGTGTGAAATTACTCTTGTGACTGAAATTCCACACTAGCCCTATTGGTAGCTAAAACTTGAAACTCTAAAGGCAAAAATGCTGCCAGTGGTCTTTTGGTGAACTTGGTCATCACAGTTGCTTACATGGACTAAACCTGAATTGAAATGGCTGTTGGCATACAGCTTTTAAACTTCCCTGAAATCTATGACCTCACTTATACTGAAATCTAGAGATTTGCTATCTACAGACCAGTGCAGGGCTTACAAGTTGTCCCACATTAACAGCAAAAGCCTGTTAATGGAAAGTTAAGAATTTTTATTCACAAATACTCTGCTCTTCAGTTTCCTTTTTTGGTGTCTTTACTACTGAACAGGAATTGTGGATTATTTATAATCTCATAGCGACGGCATGTTTTGAGGCGCTCTTGTTGAAGTTGTTTTTTTCCTAGCCATCAGTGTAATGTGAGATTTAAAAAAAAAAAAATCTGCTTTGCTGGTGGTGTGCTTGCTATCTGTGATTTGAGCAGAGTTATATTGCATAGTCTACTTTTTCAGTGGTGCTGTTGGAATGAAATCCTGCCGATACTGGTATACAGGTTTGCATTTGGAGGTGACTGCTTTCACGACATGCTTCTGGCTGTTTTTTCTTGTAAACTGAAAACTTTCCAGTAAACACTGTATTGTTCTTCAGGTACCAAGTTACTTCTCAATATGTAATAAACTTAAAGTATTATAGCTAAACTATGTAGGCTGTACCACTTGCTTTTGTTCTTTCTCAACTGTACTACAGTCGTGGTCAATGGAGCGGAGTCTGGTTGGAGGCCTGTATCTAGTGGAGTGCCTCAAGGGTCAGTTCTGGGACCAATACTGTTCAATATATTCATCAACGACTTGGATGAGGGAAGTGAGTGTACTATCAGCAAGTTTGCTGATGACACCAAACTGGGAGGAGTGGCTGACATGCCAAGAAGGCTGTGCTGCCATCCAGCGAGATCTGGACAGGCTAGAGAGTTGGGCGGGGAAAAATTTAATGAAATATAACAAGGGAAAATGTAGAGTCTTGCATCTGGGCAGGAACAACCCCAGGTTCCAGTATAGGTTGGGGAATGACCTATGAGAGAGCAGTGTAGGGGAAAGGGACCTGGGGGTCCTGGTGGACAGCAGGATGACCATGAGCCAGCACTGTGCCCTTGTGGCCAAGAAGGCCAATGGCATCCTGGGGTGTATTAGAAGGGGGGTGGTTAGTAGGTCGAGAGAGGTTCTCCTTCCCCTCTACTCTGCCCTGGTGAGACCTCATCTGGAATATTGTGTCCAGTTCTGGGCCCCTCAGTTCAAGAAGGACAGGGAACTGCTGGAGAGAGTCCAGCGCAGGGCCACAAAGATGATGAAGGGAGTGGAGCATCTCCCTTATGAGGAAAGGCTGAGGGAGTTGGGTCTCTTTAGCTTGGAAAAGAGGAGACTGAGGGGTGACCTCATTAATGTTTATAAATATATAAAGGGTGGGTGTCACAAGGATGGAGCCAGGCTCTTCTTGGTGACAACCAACAGTAAGACAAGGGGTAATGGGTTCAAGCTGGAACACAAGAGGTTCCACTTAAATTTGAGAAGAAACTTCTTCTCAGTGAGGGTGACGGAACACTGGAACAGGCTGCCCAGGGAGGTTGTGGATTCTCCTTCTCTGGAGACATTCAAAGCCCGCCTGGACGCCTTCCTGTGTAACCTCACCTAGGTGTTCCTGCCCTGGCAGGGGGATTGGACTAGATAATCTTTTGAGGTCCCTTCCAATCCCTAACATTCTGTGATTCTGTGATACAAGAAGCAAAGCTGAAATCCTCCAATTTTTCACATTTCCCAAGTTTGCCAGATTTGATTCACATAGTATAGAAGTACCTGTAAATTCATAGTGCTAGTTTGGGGGGGAGGCTGGAATGGGACAGGGGATGGGGATGGCGCGGATTGTCTAAGAGGTGGTGTATGTACTGTTTTGTCCTCAAACTTCAGAGAACAGTATTCTTAGAAATGCAAGTGCCAGTAACATGCTAGTTGCTGTATACACGTATATAAGTAGACATACCATATGTGAATGTCAGCTGTATGTTTTATAAGGGTTTCATGGGATATTTAAAAAGCAGTAAGGAAGGGCTGCTACATCATCCAATTTACCTATGTTTTGTTTTCTGCCCCACAGTTTGTACACTTCTTTCTTCCACAAAATGCAATAGTAGAGTCACAGAGCTCATGTGGTACAGGTAACACATCCCATCCACTTCTGGTGTTGGGTTTTGGAGCAGGACATTCGTTAAGCCTGAATTTCTCAGAAGCTGCAGACACGTACCAAGCTGAAGAGCTAGTTTTCTCCTACAATCTGTCAGATGCAACTTTATTCCATAATTCAACTGCAGGTAAAATGAAAACTTCCTGTTCCCATTGCGTAACCCTTCCAGATGTAATACTGATTTGTTTCTCTAAATACTATTACATACTAATGCAATGTAATCTTTTTACAGCAGGAATGAAGAGAGTATCACATAAAACTATTTTCCAGGCACATATGGGCACAAAATACAGATGCGTCAACTCCAAGCAAGTCAATATGAAGAATGTGAATGTTACTTTTAGCAATGTTACTTTGGAAGCCTATCTCACGAATGGCACTTTCAGTATGAACAGTAGGTATCTTGTAGCAGAAAATGTACTTGGTGAGCTAATATTTCCAATAACAGGCTGTTTCTTCTAAAGTCCTAACTAGTCATATTTAGGCAGGTACAAACTGGATTTAAAGCTCTGATAGCAGCATCTTTTGAAATGAGTAGACCTGGTTCAGGTTTTCTCTGTAGGGGTGTCAGCATCCATGACTAGAAGATAGTGCACTGTTTTCCAGTGGGTTTTGTACAGGTATTAGGGAACATTCCTTCTGTTCATGAGTATTTACGAATGTAAACACGTGCTGCAGTAGGTGGACTGGGCATATGGCCAAAATCCTAGATTAAGAAGTATCTGATACCTTCTAAGTATCATGCCTCTACAAAAGTAGTTTGAACTAGTTACTGTGTTCTCTGGGGGAAATCAGTGCTGTAATGGCAGACAATAGAGAACTGGTCTGGAGGGAGCAGATATGTACATCTTCCAACAGGAGACTTTATATAAGCTCCGACAGTGATGTTCTTTGTCAGGCTCAATCACAGAATGACTTTTTGTCCTGATTGCTTGCATTGAAAAGCATTTTGGAATTTCACTGCTCTAATGATTAGACAAAAAACTACTTCATGGTGTGTTTCTGTCTGTTGCTTTTGTGGCAACACACCTCAAATGTGAAGGGCCATGTAAACTGATCATCCATGCTGTCTCAAGGAGCAATAATTCTTTGCCTTGCTTTTGGGGCAAGTAAGGTGTCTTCATCTTCTCTGGGAAATGCAGAACTTTTCTTATGATGTTAATCCCATTTGTGCATCTGCTAAGTTGAAATTAATCTTACAAACTAGGGTGGTCAGTGCTCACATGGGATGGATACACTGAACAAGTGCCTTTTACAGGACTATCTCTGTCTTCTTCCATATCTCTGAAAAATACCTTGTCTGATGCATAACGCTGGCATTGACTTATTTTATGGCTGCCTCACATAACTGGCTCAAATTTCAGCATGTATCATTCTCTTAATCAGTTTTCTTTCATTCAGCGAATTAGTTTGCAGCAAAGATGTGGATCTACATTTGTCGTTTTAAAAAAATCTTATTTCTATTCAGTCTTCAGAACTATCTTAAGTTTTTAAATATCTCTTGATGCAGTTATCATACTGGATGAGTATGATAACTGATCAGGTGTCAGCAGGCTTGAACATAAGCCATGATATTGGGAAAAGCTGGATTTTAACTTCTACAAAACTTTGATAAAATCTGGTCACTTTTGTGACCATTATCTGTTCTTAAATAGTCCTTTGGTTAAAAAAATTCAATATTGCATTATTTCTGGAGGGTGTTCCTTATGCAACACAAGTTCTTCAGCATTTGTTTTATTTCAATTCTGCTTCCTTCTCTTCTACTTTAGATTAATATAAATGCTTTAATTTTCCATGATCACTTCACCAAAGTTGCTTTTCTCTGTCCTGTGGTATCACTGTCTTGATGAAACTATTAATCCTCAGAAGAAATATGTGATTTCCTATGATCCTGGGACAGACACTGATCTGAGTTCAAGCTTTTTGGTTTGTTTTTGTTTGCACATTCCTGTTACCCATACTGCTATATGCAGGTTTTTTCTTTAAATTATCATCATACCTAAGTTTTTATTACTGTCTGGGGACTGCACCCAGATATTTTTTCCATTTCTACTGCACGATGAGCTCTGTCCTCCTTGTGTGGTTTGTTTTGTTTATTTGGTTGGAGGGGGCATGGAGGAAGGGCTGGTTTTGTTATTTTTTTGTTTTGTTCTTTTTAATTATTCAAATGGTTCAAGAATTATCTTTTTTTTTTTTTTAATCTTCTTGACACTGAAATCACGTTGTTCTTTCCAGATCAGTTCCTTCTTTCTGTTCTTGTAGGTGTGAGCCTTCCTCTCTCCTTTTGGCAGCTAGTTATTGAAAAACTTTCGATCTGGAATTCTCCCTTAACTTTTTTCCTTGCAACTCTTTCATTAGAGGATATTTCTGCTGGTGATCTGGGCAAGGCTCACTGAAGGGAAGAAGAGTCTGTATTCAGTACATCTGCGCATCACTGGCGATGGAAACTTCTGTCAGTGTATTTAGAAGTTGGTGACTGAGGTTACGGTAGTGATTATCTGTAGCTCTGAAGAACAAGAGGCTTTCACTTTATCTGTTGGTAGTTTTGTCAGCTGCTTTCCTGTAGCTGTCAGAAAAAACCGTAAGAATTTGTCTCGTCTTCAAATCTGTCTTGAAGAGTTACTAGGAGCTGTGCTGTAAATCAGTTCAGTAAAAATGCTATATCAAGACACCACCTAGGACAAATTTCCACTTGAAGTGATTTGGTTCTTCCATCTCAGCCAACTTGAATAAGGGACTGTATGTGTTGGGGTCTTGCGGATGGAGGGAAATTCTCTGTTGAAGTACCCAGTAAAGCTGCTGTCTGGTTTATTTGTTAGGAAATTACCACATTTGGGGACCAGTATCTATTAGTTCTACAAAACATAGGGTAATTCCTCCATTCATCAAACTTCCCTCTGCTCTTCAACCTTCCAGAAATGGACGAGAAAAAGTGTGCTCTGTTGGTGTCTGAGTTCAGAAGGTGTGATCAGAGTTCCTCTTTCTGAGCCAGAAAGTTAAGTTGCTGTTTAAGGTCAGAGGCTATTTATTAGATATCTAGTATCTGCAAGATACCTATGGAGTAAATTTTAGAAGTAGGCCCTTTGAGTTCAGAATTGGCTGCTGCTGCAGTTGCTGTTGTCCTTATGAAGTTGCAAGCTGTTATCCCTGGCACGTAGAGATGACCTTGGCTTGGAGCATGGAAGCCTCTACTACAGTAATGTCTTTGCTATGACCTTTGGTTTTGGCTTAGATGTTCAATGCAGGAACCTTCTTGGCTCCCAGATCATGTTAAGATCTTGCTGCCAGGTGTTTCTGAGTACTCTGGCAAATAAATCAGAGTCACTGTTCTCTCTCTGTCTCTCCTTTTGCTTTGGAAGTTGCTGCTGAACTGGATGAAAAAAGAAGGCAGTCTTACACATCTTCACTCAGCCTTGTGCCCCCAGTGGTGGGTGGCACTTGTACAGGACTAAAGGGAAAGACGGATGCGAGATCCGAAGGGAGAGGATATAGAACAGTCATAAAATGTCCTGAGTTGGAAGGGACCCACAAGCATAATCGAGTCCGCCTCCTGTCCCTGCATATGACAACCCCACAGTTCACACCATGTGTCTGAGGACAAATATATATGTAGCAAAATGTTTGCCTTCAGAAGTGGTGTCTTAGAATCTCTTTGTTGTTAGAAGAGCCATGGCACTGCTTGAGAGGGCCAGTAGTATTTTAATGCTGCTGTGGGTATTGCCAAAGTCATGACATAGGGTCATCACAACCTAGTAGTGTGACTGAGGGAGGTGAAGGGGAAAACACATCTCCTGGGACACCACCTTTAACAGCAGCTGGGAGAAGTATTCCTCTGCTTCTAGCAAGAGTCCCCAGACTGTCTGAGGGGTGATCATCTCAGCCTGGCTGGCAACATACAGCAGGGATGCTGGCTCTGTCAGCACAGCAGCATCTTTGCAACAAGAGTTTAGGTAATGCTTTACCATTGCGTTTCTCGACTTTTACTATCCTCTGTTAGGAAAAGCTGCTTGAAATTGTGTGTTCCTTTCCCTTGAGGATTAAAAAGGTAGAGCATCCCACAGCTTCATCTTGTTTGGTAATGACTGTTTTCCTTTCTCTCCAGAGACAGAATGTGCTGAAGACATGGTCTCTACTACTGCTGTAGTGCCTACTGCTCATAAACAGACTACTAGCCGTGTTCCAACTACTAGCCATGTTCCAACGACTGGCCCAGCACCAACTGCAACACCCTCAAGTCCTGCAGTTGGTAAATACAATGTGTCTGGTGCAAATGGAACCTGTATACTTGCCTACATGGGGTTACAGCTTAATATCACCTATGAAAAAAAAGATGGAAAGGTATATATTTTTTTTTCTTCAAAGCCTTCAGATTTCTTCTTTGGGGAAAACTTGGTAAATTATTATAGGCTAACTTTTTTCTTAAAAACAAAACAGTTCTTTGAAGTATTCGTCCATTATTATCCTCTATTTGAATTGCTTAACTTTGACTAGACTGGTGATTCAAACAGTTCTCTTCTACTGAAAGTGGTTGTTCACAATTTTTCCATTCAGTAAGATCACTAAACTTGTCTGTCAGATCCAGTAAGTGTATATGACCATTCCACAGAAGCAGTAAAAATTATCAAGAAATGAGCAGGGGGAATCCTATTATCAAAGATGCCATCTAAACAAGACTTTTAAGCTGCTAATTAAAATACAGGAATTTGACCTGAGGCACCTGAATGAAAACAGTGAATGACTATTAGAAGGGAAAATTATTACTGCTGTGAAACTTGTGACTTAGTTAACTTCCAGCCAGAATCAAAGATGCTTGGGTTTGACTTTAAAGCTTAGTGCCAGATTTCAACAGCAAACATGCTACATGGTTTATATAAGATCTAGCCCTGGCACAGGTTCTTTCCCTCCATTGTTAATGCAAAGCCCAGCTTGCCAACCCCATGGACAAAGCTGTTACCCACTAACTGGTAAGGCAAAGCTATGAGGAGTAATCCCAAAGGGACTGCTGAAGGCCCTCAAGAGGAAACAATAACCAAGGATCGGCAAACCTTTGTGTCCAGTAAAGCTTTGTTATAAGGACCTTTGATCACAAGCTACTTTTTCTTATCCTGTGGCTTAATCTGGGGTAACAAGGACAAGTGCAGGCAAACATATTATGGCTGCTTTTGTGTAATTTAAGTTGCATCCCAGTGAAAAAGGACCTGGTGTGGGGAGAGTGGTATCTCTATAGGATTTAGTTGCTTGATGCTGTATGTGGTGGTGCAAAGGAATCTATTGCATTTATTTATGGTGATGATGACTGAGAGGTAAAATAATGAGCAGTGATAGCTGGCATGTGGCTGGACAGTAGCTAGTTATGATGGACTGTGTTTTAGCCACCTTAATTCTGTGAAATACCCTAAGCTGTGTCTTGTAGTGTGGCATTGTAGCTCTGCTGGAACAGCTGGTTTCTAGTGTAATGACCAGGGAGGAATTAAGTTTTCCAAAGTCACATGAGGGTCAACTAGGAGCTACTG
The DNA here is from genome assembly GCF_036013445.1 of Caloenas nicobarica. Lineage (NCBI taxonomy): Eukaryota > Metazoa > Chordata > Aves > Columbiformes > Columbidae > Caloenas > Caloenas nicobarica. The sequence continues at coordinate 152,117,585 of NC_088245.1, read as the reverse complement.
AAGGTTTCCATTGGATTGTTCAGCAAGTGCATTTAACCCCCAGCCTTCTGCAGATGCAGGACAGTATAAAATCATGTACCATGGGCAAAGCTAATGCATTTTGAACTGAAGTGACGTGCAAGATGATCGTGCTTACAGGCAGTTCCCGTGATTATGTCAAAGCAGTATTTCACAGCTTGTTGCCCCCTGAGGTGGTGGTCGCTAATGTTTTTCATTATGCTCTTAGGACCAAAGTAGTTTAGTGTGAAGCAAGCAGCACGTTATTGGCTTCAGAAAGCTTCGTTAGGCATGTGAAAAAGCACTTTGTTTTCTGTACCAGCCTGGTAGCTCAGGTGCAGTTTACACCAGCCTGTAACTTGCACGTGTATCTGCCTAGTTGTCTATAAAATGCGTGGCCAAACACAGTATTGTATGTGTGCATGTGAGTACAAGCAAGCTAGAAGTCAACTGAACGTATGGTGACGTCTTAGTCTCTTCAAATGTCATAACTGATCTTCTCTCATAGACGGGATTGGATTTGCTGAATTTCATGCCACCTAATACGACTTCTTCTGGGACGTGCAACAAAACATCTGCCTTCTTGTTTCTAACCTACAACAACGCAAAGGTTATCTTCCACTTTGCATTGGTAAGAGTCTCTGCACAAAGGGTGTAGGGTCTGCAGGGTTTCTCATGTGGGAAAACTAATTGGGGCAAGTACAAGAGAAAAAAGATGCAACTACAGGAAAGGGAGTAAATAATTCCTTTGTTTTTAATACTAGGATTTAGATGGTTTAATACTTGGTAACTGTTGCGAGGAAAGGATATATACCTGTATGTATAGACAGACATCTATTTTGTTTGGAGTGGGAATTTCTTTTAAGATTATATTGCCCACTCTCTAAAGCTTCTCGCCCAAACTGGGAACAGTTCTGCTATAGCAGAGGAATAGCCTGTGACAAATAGGCATCTCATCTCATTGTACAAGTCTGGAACTGGATTTAAGTCCTCATTAATATTCTTTGTGCAGCCCAAGAGCCATTTATGCTTGTCTTATGGACTCCTGTGATGGTTGGAAATCCTCTTTCCCACAGTCCTGCCCCAGTGCTGTACTGGAGCTGTGTACCTTTGAGGGAGGAATCCTCTGTGTTTGTCAGCTTCGTGCTGCTTTTAATATGTGATGATCTAGACCTGTTCTGTTACATGATTCTCCACATCTCTGTGGGGTACCAAGCTGCTTCAAAGCTGTATCTGTAGCCCAGGTGAGATCATTGTACTAGCCTGGTTAAGGTATAGGTAGGACTATACCTTTAGTTTGGAGGTCAAGTGAGCAGTCTGAGGGGCAGCGGTCCCCCCTTTCTCTGCCTCCCTTCCCCAAAGTAACTTTCCCTAAGATGCAGACTTTTGGCAGCTTTTTTCTCTAGAAGTGCAACTTAGCTCTTCCTTTGGATGCTAATCCCAACTGTGGACTACCTTTTGAAAATGTTTCTCAAAATGCATGCAGAATTGAATTGGAATGTTAACAGTTTATGTTGTACATCATTAGCTTAAATGGTTTGTTTGGTTTTTTTTAAAGAATACAACTGCTGAAAAATTCTTCCTGCAAGGTGTGAATATAAGCACAGTTCTGCCTTCTGAAGCAAAAGGTAGGGACTTTTAAGAAGTTTAATTTCAGTGACTACTACTATAAATTTTAACAGTTGCCTGTGTTAAATAACGCATTAGAAATGTTGGGGATGAACACATTGAATTTAAGGTTTGAGCTTACAGCTCTTGCTCTTCAGGATTCTGTAATAAGACTTTCTCTTAAACAGTTCTCACATTTGAAGCGTGGAACAACAGCATGAGTGAACTGAGAGCGACAGTGGGGAACTCATACAAGTGCAGCGCAGAGGAGAATCTGCGGGTCATGGACAACGCCTTTGTCAATGTATTTAATGTTCAGCTCCAGGTTTTCAAGATTGATGGAGGCAAATTCGGGGCAGGTAAGAGGTTTGCATTTGTGCAGAGGGAACCTAAGATTTGTAAAGTGCACTTTGATATAAACATATAATATGTAGTCAAATGTCAGCTTGTGGGTGCTGTGCTTAGTCTCTGCATGCCCTGTTACAGATGTTGTGGCGGCTGCTGTGAGAAGTGTGTAAAAAGCTTTGAAATAGCTAGGACTTCTTCCTTGTGGTCCAGAGAAGAATTAAGAAAGAGTGTTAACTTTCTCTCCTAACTGTGTGCAGACAGTTGTACAAAAGGTGCAACGTTCTGGGAGGTTCCTGCCTTTTTTAATTAATGCTGTCCTTTGTGACTGTAGTTAAAGCAAAACAGCTGGAGGAGGAGTTGCATGGATATATTTATGATGGCTAAGCTTGTGCTTAACAGTAACAGCTATTGAGAAGGAAACAATTATTATACATCTCTATGTTGTGTGTACAACTAGTCCTAGAAAGATTTCATCCTGAATGATCATAGTTAGTGGACCTGGCTTTCTTTGGTTGTTGGCAAACTAATCTAGATCAACTTAATTTAGCTAGTTAACTTAAGCTGGTTTTATCTACATGCTGAGAGTAGAAGCTTGAGTTCTGGCTATGGCCATCTGTTGCTGCACTGGTGCCTAACATGCATTTTTCTTCTCTCTCTTCAGTGGAAGAATGTCAACTGGATGAAAATAACATGCTGATACCTATAATAGTTGGTGCAGCTCTTGCTGGTCTTGTTCTAATTGTCTTGATTGCTTACTTGATTGGCAGAAAGAGGAGTCATGCTGGATATCAAACAATTTAATGACTTGCACTAAAAGCCAGTGTAGATGAAAAGCAATTGCAAGAGGCTGGGAAAACAAACCCCACACATTTCCCCTGAGCTAAGATTGATATTGTAAGGGAACACATTTTCTTGCAAATTGCTGCTTCTTTAAAGTCTGCTTTATTAAATGTGAAATCATCTTGCAGCATTTAACTATGCACAAAAATAACTTCTGAAAATTCTGGCATTTAATTTTGCTAACTAGTTTAAATATTTACCCACTTAGAAACAAGCTAAAAGTTTTTAAGGGTGCTTTTTTGGAATTGGCATAAGGTCGTGTCAGCTAAAGATTCCAGAGAGGGATGTTGCTAATTCACACTGACTCAGTTTCAGAACTCTTAACAAAGGGAAAAGGTTCATTCTTTGTACTGCTGCCATCCAGTGATGATGATAATTATACTGATGATGCATTTAAAAAAAAAAATCTAGTAACAACTGACAAAAAGGAAATTTAAAATCTGAACTCCACCTTGTCTCTTAGGTGTGTATTTTTTACTAAGCTTTAAACTCGATGCCTGGCACATGCAGGGTGTGAACGACGCAATACTCAAACCTTACAGGAACTCTTTATGATTGGACAACTCCCCTGTTTGATATTTTTGATGCTATGCCAGCTTGTTAGCAGCTGGTACTTTTTTAAAATGGGTGTTATTTTTATTTACGTTTTTTTGTAAAGTGATTTCAGTCTATTCTGTTGGAAGGTCCAGAGAGATCCTGTTACTGCACATGTGTACAATATAGATCTCAATCTGCTGATTCTCTTGCTTTAAACTTGGCTGGGGGGTTGTACACTTTAAGGATCAGTTCTTATGTATGCATTGCCTGTAACAATGCTAATAAAGACACTCTTTTTCTGTATATCTTAGTCTTGCTGATCACTCTTAAAAACATTTGACCATTTGGTAAGTGCTAAAGTCTTGGTTTGCCTTTACTTGGGAAGCTTTAAACAATCCTTAGTGTGGAGTTATGTTAAACAAGTGTGATGCAAAGGCAAGGCTTAACTGTGTGTCTTCAGAACCATGACTTGTTTTGGACTTTGTGCTTGGAAACTGGAAAAGCTTCTGCGTATCAGTAACCTGAGATCTGGAGAAGTTAACTCTTCCATTAAATTGCCACTTGCTGAGAAATGCCACTAAATTGGTCTGGTTTGCTAAGCATCGCTTTCTGAAAGTGATGCTAAGATATGCAGTATAAGGACTGTGTAAATGATACTTTATGTTTTATTTTGAAGTTGGATTCTTATCATAGAGTAGGAAACACATGTCTTCTGAGGTCTGTGTATGGTGTCATGTACTGGAAATGAACCTGTGTGTTTAAAGCTTCCCTGACTCCCTCCTGCAGCAGCATTTTGGTCTTATCAGTTCTGGCTACACAGGGCAGGAACCAAGGCACATGGAAACATGCCACAGAGCACTAGCCTTCTGATGAGGAGACCCCAACATGTGGCAGTAAGGCTGGGATACTTTGGACCTTGAAGGTACCTGGAAACTGTGGATTTTGCCAGTGGTGAATAATATTTCCTAAAACCTGCTGATGTACTAGAAGTATGATACTGCTAATGTCTTTATAACTTGGTACTCAAGGAAAAAGGGGTCTGTCTGATTACATAAAGGGCAGGAAAGCTTGGAATCATACTGATGAGCAGCTGTTCTTACTTATCTAGAAAAGCACTCATCTACTTCCTCTGAAAAGTGCCTTTTTTTTTCCTTCACTGCTGAGGAATGAAAGAAACTCAATCTGCTGGGGGAAGAAAAAAAAAATAAGCCTTCCATGACAAGGAATGAGGATAGCTTTGAGTAGAGTCTGAAAAGCAGTGTGGTGTTAAAAGCTGAGGCTTTCCACACTAGTTGTTCAATAGGGAGAATAAAAAGCACAAATTGTTGGTGTCTTTTCAGGCCTCTTTGTGGTTTCCTCAGCAGGAAGGAGAGGGGATGGATTTGGCCACGAGAGGGCTCTGGAAGGACAAGGAAGGAAGTCCCAGGGCTGCAAGGGCCAAATGCCAGGGGCAGGGCTGCTGCCCTGCATGTTTCTGCCCAGGGGCAGACTTAAGGTACAGCTTTGGAACTGCCTGATGCCTCACCCTGTCATGGAAGAAGTCTGTGGCTGGCTTTGCAAGTGTTTCTCCCCAAATTTTGGGAGATGTAAGTATATGAGAAAACAGCACCTGTAGTGCAACCCCAGTGCACCAGCACAAAGTAGAAGTACAGCATCTACATTCAGCATCCCTTACAATAACGTGAAAAATGCTATTTCCAGATTTGAGTCAAAGTTTGTTGCCTGCTGTGCTAGAGCTAGAAAACCCTGAACGAGCGTATAAAATATTAAGAGTGGTTATTGAGGAATTTTTGCTGCTGCTTTCTGGAGTGTGGATGTGCACATGTTCCCTGGTGCCTTTACCTGAAGAGCTGTTACACACTGCACAGAGTAACTGCTAGTGAAGATCATGATCACCTTCCTCATTGCTGTCTTGCCCTGCACTTTGCCGTGTTTATTGAGTTCCTTATGTGATAGCAGCAAGGAAAAAGGAAGATGCTTGTATTCTAGCCCACTAATGGCAGTCAGGAAAGAAATCAGATATTTTACTCTCTTCATGCCAATAAAAGGGTTCTGACAAATTAAATTAATTTATTTTGTAAAAATGATAGCAGTGTCACAGTTAATACAGTAGGAAGGATATATAATTTTATACACCTGTTTTAACATTACAAAATGCCCTGAAAAGACAAATATGGTGACTGGTTTTTTTTTAAAAGGAGTGTCCTGACACTGATCACATTCTACTCTGAACACACTTTAATCCTTTAAAAAAAAATATGATGAACAAATAGAACCACCAGTTCCAGTTTTCAAGTCTGACATACAGTACAAAATGTTAACAACACTTACTTGAAAGGCAGGAAAAAATTGGTCAAGTGTCAGTTAACTCATGGAAAGCTTAAAGTGTGCTTTAGTCAGTGCAAATAGAGGAATGTGTCAATTGCTGTAGTATCTGACCACCTGGTCAAATCCGGTGAGTTATCCCTGAGAAAGCAACTTCTCTCTGCAAGTCTCTCGGAGTTTGTTGATTGTTGCCATAGACAAACTTCCAGGGTCTGTGAATATTTTCTGGGGGCAAAAGGAGGAAAACTCTTAGTTAAAATATTGGCTTTGGACAACATGCTGGAGGTCTCATGTAATTCTATGAAGTCTGAAATCCTTGCTTTGAGATCCATACTGTGAAAATGTATTACTGGCCTCCTTGTAACAGGATAGCATCTTCATCTGTGCTACTGTAAAGATGTAGTAACCTGCAGCTCATCACAAGCGCTGGAAGTTATGCAAAAGTGACAATACAAAATCTAGTTTGAATATAAGTGTCCAGTTAAATTATTTTAGAAGGCATTTGTGTTGCTGAATGGCAGGCAGATTTAGAACATATTAAGCCCTCCTGAGTAACGCTACAAAGCCCCAGTGAGTTTCTTGTGGGGTACTAGCACAGGTCATTCAGGCTCTGGAACAGATACATGCACACAACAGTATGTGCCTACTGCAAAAAATCAATCTTAATCCCTCACTATACTGCCTTTGTTGTTCTTCTCTACCAGGCTTTCCAGGATAGTAATGTAAACAGATGTAAGAATTTGAGGCATTTCAAATGCTGTCACACTTCTGTAAGTTTGGGTTTGGTTTTGGTGTTGTGGGGTGGTGTTTTTTTTGTTTTTGTTTGTTTCGTTTTGTTGCTCAAGAAAAATACATTTGTTTCCACTACTTCATCTACAACTTCTACTGAACAAAATTATGAAGCAAACTGCAAGTTTATGCACTTTCATCTACAGTTAAGATGTGTGGGTCCCTCAGTTCTCTGTAGTTGTAACTGACAACTCTGGAAAAATGAGCCAGTTCTGAACAGCATTCTGGTAAAACAGCCTGCATTGCATTAAACTAAAAACTAAGATAAGGCATAATAGACTCAACTGTCACCACCTCTGCTGGTACTAGTATCTGTACTGCTGAAAAAAAAAAAAAGCAGCCAAACCCAAAAGCAGGTGTTTCAAATTTACATAAGAACCTAACCTAAACTGTTTATTTAATTGCCTTTGAAGCCTCCTCACTACAGTAACCAACACAGTTAAAACAAACTGTTTTATCCAGAGTAACTGCAAGAAAAAGTTAATTTTTCTAAAAACAGCTGCTGTAAAATTTAATGTAATTAGGGGGGGGAGGACGAGAAGAAATCCTTCAAGGGCAAATGTTTGTATCGGCCTCTGATCTGGTATTCTCATGGCAGTTAACATTAAACAAAACACTTATTCTAAACACTCTCAAACATCTCCCTTTTAAATTAAAGCTGTACCTGCAATCTATTTTCCTTTTGCTCCTTTGATTAAAGAACACACAAACACTAGTAAATTAAGCTTATTTTTCTTCTGTATGAGCAAAAATGAAATGTAACATAAATTACATCCTCCTATGGCAGACCTATGCACAGAGTTCTGACAGGAGCGTGAAACTCTTGAGGCTAAAACTCACCTATTGGGACGTAGTTTTGTGCATGCTTAGTAAATGACAGTGGAGTTGGCCAAGTGATTTATGGCAGATGTGCTCCTGTTATTTTTTTGCAGCTAATAACTTTTACATTTCTGTCAACTGAGTTAAGCTCTGAAGCTAGTGTTCTATATGGATTTGGCATCTACTCTATTAATAAGAATAATTCTTAGCTTGCAGATTGTCATAAGACTTCAGCACTCTATGGGTTTTTTTGTCTGGAAATAAGAACTTGGCACTGCCTTTTTGTTGTGAAGAGAATACTTTATATTGTGGCCCTATGAAGATTTATCAATGCAAGTTTAAAATTCACTTTGTGTCTGTTCTACCATGCTCTATTACAATTCATCTGAAAAAAGCACAGGAACTCAATCCATAATTTACTGAAAGAATGCACCAAAGTTATTTTCTCCTCAGACTTCCTGCCTTAACTGGTAAAAAGAACAAAAAGGATTTTTTTCCTTGTACAAAAGATAACGTGAATGGATTGTTATATATGGATTTGGATAATAATTTTTTTTTAAAAAAAATCTTAGAAAAGGTTTGAGTTTATGTAAAAACTTTCTTAATCCTTCTGGCATTTCCCACAGATACTTTTGTCCCAACTGTATCCATCTTTTTGACTGAGCAAAACATTTCTAAGTCAATCTTGGTTTTTAATTTGTAACAACTGAAAGCTGCTGAGAATTTACCTGCATGAAGCTGTGACACTCTGTTACAAATGCTCCTTTGGTGATCTGCTTAAATTTCTCACAAATGTCAGGAAAATTTGTGGCTTCCAAAATAAAAGCTTGGTGTTGATGAATTAATGTTAAGGCCACACGGAAGATGATCTTTGACCCTTCATAGAATAAACAATCCCATATTCGGAGCACAGTCTGCAGGAAAGGAGAGAATTCAGATGACAGCTTCTTGGTTTGCAGTAGGTAAGTGTTACTAAAGCAGTACAAATGAAATAACGATTATGAGTGTATATTAAGAGAGCTTTATGTTACCAATTACCTCCACTGGAAGAATGTCAATGAACAAGCAAATAAACCAGCGTGACACCACCAGGGTCCACATGACTCCATGTCTTTCCATCAGCTCTGCCACAGCTGGGATTTTCATTTTCACAAGTTCTCCAAGGACTTCCTGATCAGTTTTCAGGCCCAGCATCGCAGGACTGTAATAATCTTGGAGAGAAGAAACCAAAATTCAGGATTCTGCAGACATGATCTTTCCACAGAATTGAAGAGAATGCCCCGTGCAGCTGAGTATATAAAGGCACATTGAGCCCATGAATCCCAAGCTGAAGTAAATGAAACCACGTAAGGAAGATGTCTGCACTATGGTCATATGGCACTTCTCTTCCAGCCAAAGCTGCTCCCTCTGCACAAACACTTCATTCATGCCTACAAAAGCATCTTCTTTCTCTCTGATGTTTTTTGGCAATTCATTCTTCCTTCCCAAGGAAGGATAATCGAGGTAGTTTTAACTGCTAGCTTAAATGACGAAAGTCTTACTAATATTTAAACAGTTCCATGTAACCATCACCTCCTTCCTACGTGTGGGGGCTGCACACCTCCTAGGCCACACAATAGCCAGACAAGTGGCAAACACCAAAACAACCCGTAGCCTTTAAACTGGGTCCAGTCACAAACTGGAAATGCAAATTTCTGAGAGTGACAGCTGTGCAGGAGTGCTGGAGGCCAGATATCACTTCTCCTAGGGTATGACCTAGCCATTAAAAGTTTTTCTTTTTTTCTTTTTTTTTTTTTTTTTTCTCTGAGCCAAGGAAATCCCACTTTTCACAGAATAATGCCAAAAACAAGTGAATGACAGGTCCCTGAGGCAACATATCTTCCTACTTAATTTATCTCCAAGATGGGTTGAAATTAGACCTACATCTCCTACACTTCTGGTCCCTACATTAAACCATTAAATCCAAAATTAAGAAAAATGGAGCACACTACGACTGTTATTCCACAGCTCTTTCAACAGGGTAAGCATGTTCATTACCAAGGTGCAGGCTCAATAACAAGCATCTCACTTCTACAAATAAGTAGCTGTGGTTGTACTTAATGGAAGAAAAATATTATTTTAGTTCATAAGAGTTCAGATGGCCCAGCAAAGGACAAGAATTGCACAGATGTTTAACAACTTCATATTTTGGGTTTAGATGTTTTCAGAAACATTTAAGCTGGATGTGCTGGCTCCAGCCCTGGGAAGCAGTCCTTGATGGTTCACTTGTGCTTTGCTGACAATACCTACCTTATTAACATTATTTACTGAAATAACTGGTACCACAAGCACCTTTCTATGTGTTTCTTTCCTTCACTGATTCTGGAACACTCTAATTCAGGTTTCTCTCAGCTGGGTTCTGCCAAGGTTCCCAGATATACACAGCATTGGCCAATGGTTTAAGTGAAGATGAAAGAACCAGCCAAAGAACCCTTTGGCTGAAATAATTTTAATGAAACCTCCCAATGCCACAAATAAGTTTAAGATGATGTCTAAATCGTGTAGTACATTTATAACCACTTTAATTTCTCTAACGAAATCACACGAGCAGTTTAACATTCCACTCTTTCCTGTGTCAATAGTTTTCTTGAACAGAATTTCCAACCCAGGAGCCATGTGCTCTACATTCATCCTGTCCAAACAGCAGAACATCTACAGGAGCTTTTATGGGACTAAGGAGCATCGCATTCAACCTTTAGGAATGTAGCTTTTTGTCTGTGACCCTTCTTTTATTTGTTTCCGTTGAAGAATGATAGGAAAAACTCCACTACAGACATAAGAGTCACCGCCACTATATACATTCCTTTAACTATTTGCCTTCCAGTTGCCTGTAGGGAAAGGGCTGAGAGCTAAAGCACAAGTAATCCCATGAAAAAGTGTACTAAAAACAAAGGGAGTCACACCATGACCTCAAAGCCAACACAAAACCTTTTCTTCCTGCATATTTTGTGTTAGTGTCGTGCTCATGTGTGAATGGGAATGCAGGTAAAGGAATGTTAACTGGCTAAGTAAACCTTTTCTGAAAATGTTACTTTAATGTAAGTAAAAAATGAATCACATTTTAAAGAACAGAGCAAGTCTTCTTCCCTTTCCTACCCTTCCTCCTCCTCTCATACATCCACCAACCAATTTTTTATTATTTTGTACTCCTGAGACATGTGGGTACTCAAAACTTACTCAAGTTACCCCTGGTAAGTGTCCTCAGGAGGAAGAGCAGCAGCCCACACGCTCTCTGCTCTGCTGCAATCATCCGATATGCTGAAATCAACAGCAGCTGCTATTTTTAATTTGCACAGCAAAGTAAATGTCAGGATCTCAGCGAGAATGCAACCAGACACCCACCCAGCTTTTTGAGAGCTGGCAAGTAAAAAGTTAACAGCCAGGCGACTTGGGTACTTCACCCCTTGAATTACTGAAGCAGCAAGCAGCTGGGAAGCCTTGGTGTAAATTAAAATTTCGTTCAGGTTTGCTAGATCGTACTGCTGGACAGAAAGGAAGAAGGGACTATTCATCTATCTGGGGCAGCCTCCTGCCATTCCTCGTGGAGCAGGAGCGGCTCCCGCATGCCCTGAGACACAGCACTGCAGCCTCAGCCCCGCACCACTGCAAAACGAGCAGGAGGAGCGATAACGATTTTACGCCAACAACTGAGTAGCAGATTTTTCTCCAGGACATGAGCCGCCAGCTCACAACAGAAAGAAGTTACATTAAAAGAATCTGCGCCCAAGACATTTTAATACATAATTACTGGACATTAATTATGGTTACCGTGGGTATTAATTATAACTATTACACATAATTAATGTGTTATTATAATTTAATATATATAATTTTACTATATATATACTTTTATACATAAATGTACTTACATAAAATTAGCTCCTCAAATTAGGAAAGCCGCATTTCTAGTCCTCCAGAAACACTTGTGCAGGACCTTGTATTTGTGCAAAAGTTGCCCACGGATCACTTACAAGGATGGTAACAGGACTGCAGTAGCCCAGGGAACAGCACAGAACTGACCTGAGGGCAGCGTTACCCCCCAAGGGGAGCCAGGCTGTGGGAGCACAGTGTTCCCGGAGCAGAGCCAGCAGTGCCCACCCCTGCGCTCTGCCCAAGGGACCCGCACTGACTCAACTAAAGGGGAGTGTAAACATTTTTTTACACTGATGGTGGTGAGACACTGGCCCAGGTTGCCCAGAGAGGTGGTCGATGCCCCATCCCTGGAGACATTCCAGGCCAGGCTGGATGGGGCTCTGAGCAATCTGATCTAGTTGAAGGTGTCCCTGCTCATTGCAGGGGGGTTGGACTAGATGGCCTTTGAAGGCCCCTTCCAACCCAAACTATTCTATGAGGGCTCTGCACGGATGGCCAGAACTATACTGGTGAGTCAGAAGAGGATCCAGCATCAGCTCAAGCCACCTTTCATGGCCTGTGTCTGGCCTCACTAGTGACATTGATTTTGTAACTTGGTTCGGTGCCCAAGTGTTTGGTAACATTTAACCCAGGACTGCATGAATGTAACTATTTCTACATTTACACAGTCCTAAAATTACATTCGGCCCTTTGAAGGCAACCGTGAGGCTGATGCGGCCCCCTGTCAAAATGAGTTTAAATACCCCCGATTTAACCTATATGGGTCTTTTGTTCTTATTTGCTAGGGATACCCAGTCCCTAAGGCTTCTGGAAATGTCCCCTCAGCAAAAATCCTGCAGCTCTCAGTTGCTGCAAATGTTTCACTGCATGCCCTATTTTCCTAATCTTGTGTAACGGGCTGCTCTGCCCAGAATCTCTCCCTAAAGTCAAGATATCCTTGTTTATGAACAAGTCTACGCAAGCCTAACCCTCCCCCACACCACAAAACTGTTTTTCACAAGATACTGTGCAGCAAATTATTTTTACTCACCTATCATCAAAATACATTAGGTTTACGTTCCTTCCATTTCGTATCTTACAAATTTCTAGATTTGCATGATCCATATTTAATTAGCATATTGATTATTTTTCCCTTCTCAATAATCCAGCAAAATACTGAGCAGCTGGTGACCCAGAGCAGACCCAAGTCAGTAACTGCTCCCAATCTGCCACTTCCTAATAAAAAAAAAAAAAAAAAAAAAAAAAAAGTGGGCTAATTACATTGTGTAGCTGTTGATCTAGTTTGGTTTATAGGAATGTCCTCTGACAATATATCATCCCCCTGAAATAAACACATAGTCCGATCGCTTCCTTTGAGTCCTCAAATTATCAAATGGAAGTGATACTGTTAACATTTAGGTGATCACACACTACATTACTTTTCATCACATCCTCTTCTGGAAGGCAACACACCAAATATTGTATAATAAATTATTATATTCTATTATTAAATTATTATTAAATTCCAGAAGTGTATCTAGATGAAAATTAAGTTTCCCAATATGAAACTCCACTTTTCCAAGCTCTTTCGTAAGCTGGTCCTAAGCTTTCCTTCCTTTCCTCTCAGCTTTCCCGTGGCTGTTGCTTACCCACATGCACCTGCTTTGCCTGGTCTGTCGGTCCTGGTGCCCGCCCTATGGATTTTGGATGCCTCGCTAAGTTTAGGCATCCCCAGAGTGCAGCAGAGGGCAATGCAGGCAGCACCCTACGTGGAATTTGCCCCACCGAGTGCCCCTTCCTCACCAAAATCCTGACCCCCGACAGCAGCACAGCCCCATGGCTCTGGTGGGATCGGCAGCTTCTCTTCCTCTCGGAGTCAGGCAGCAAAGAGGAAAAATCTACTTCACCACTGCCAGATGCTTTATTGCTCCTGTACAACACAGGTGACCCCATGAAAGGACTTTTTTCCTTGTTCAAAGGGCTTTTTGTTACTAACGCTGTGCTCATGGAGCTTGAAACCTGTCTGGCAAAGAGAGATTCCTTAAACCGTCTCCCTATCTCAAGAATTAGCATCTCTCTGAATCCCACCAGGATGGCCGAGACTAAGATAGAACTGTCTGCTTGTGCTCCAGAGCAGTAATGAGATTTGCAGGAAGTGAGAATAAAGCTTGTAGGGACTGTGTGACCTTGCTCTCCGTTACAAATAGATTAAGAGGTTCCATAAATAAAAGTTTAAGAAGCAGTACTCTTTATAGCCTTAAAATACCTCTACAAGTCAGAGCTGCAGAAGGTAAAAAAGAATCTTTTAAGTCTGTTGTGCATATGTCAGGTTAAATATAAATACTCCCACTGGAACTAACGTGATATGAATGCTTAGTGTTATAGAAATACCCAAGGCAAGACCTCAGCTCTGCTGCTTATCTTCCAGCATTTCAAGAGTCTAAATAACCCAGCCTGGAACAAACTGAGTGATTTGTCTTGGTGATGCAATGTATTTAACTAAACTGAACAATTAAAAATTAGCTGGTTTAACTTTTCAGCCATCATAAGCAATGTATTTTATTCACAAGATCATGTTTATAATGTCCATGAGAGCCATGGTGGGGAGGGAAATTAATGTTCTCTCTCATCCTCCAAACAAGTAAAAATGGTTCATTTTTATACCAACACAGAACATTCAAAAATGTCTCCTTGCTGTAGAAGCATGTCACCATTTGCTACGGGACTTCACTGGAATCCAGACGAGGCAAATGGAACAGGCCTCAGTGCTGGCAGGGAAAAGCAGAGGTTGCCATGGACGGAATTGTCCAACTTTGTGAAAAGCCCTCAATTCTGCATTTTAAGTCAAAACAGAAACAGACTCCGCCACATGCCTTTGTGGGGAAAAAAAAGCCTTTTCCAGTAAGCCTTCTGTATAAAACTTCATCTTTTTGCATGTTACTGAACACAGGGGTTATCTTAAACAACCTTGGCAGTGCAAAGCTTCCCTCTCCGAAAAGATGCGCTATCCTGGCTGAGTTTACGAACTTCACGCAACACACGTGGAATGAGTTTCATCACTTCAATTAAACAGAGGTCAGACTAGGTTATGATTAGCAGTCTCTTCTCACCTCCAGAGCATCTAGATGCCATTTATGCTATTCCTACACAAGTTATGAACTCACTCATTCTCCCTGCTGGCAACTCTCAGGCTGCTTTGTCCAACAAGGCAGGACAATGTTCTGGTGTTTTATTTCTACCATGGGATAGTCCCAGAAGGTACAATAGGTCTTCTAGAAATTTACATCATGGCATAAAAAGCTGGACAACCTACGTTTGGGAGGAAATCAGAAAGTCACAACAGGAAAAGGAAGAAAAGAGTACTGCCAATTCTTTTTGCAATATCAGACCAAAGTGACCCCCTGCAGATGTCCTGGCCAAAGTGATATCCTGCAGATATGTGGTTAAATGTCAAGCTGAACTCTTAGCTATGTTATTTTTAAAACATAAATTCCTAATCCTCCAGGGAACTGAAGACAAAAAAAATGAACCAACCAATCAACCCAAAACAGGCCCAAGCCATTCTTATTTTTCCTTCACCAAACCAAACTGAACCAGAACTTCTGTCCTGAAGTACTGAACTCACACCAGAGCCAGCTGTAGCTGTATCATTCACAGCTGAACATTACCTTTAAAAAAAAAAAAAAAAAAAGAGCAAGCCCAATTCATTTTGGATGGCAGAACCACCTCAAAAAAGAAAAAGAGGATGCAAGCATTTTATGGATGCTTATTGGTTGTGATACTGAGATTACACAAAATTTAGAACAACAGTATTTTTGGAAATGATTTACTATTAACAACTTTTCAGCAAGGACAAAGAAGCAGTGCTTTATTGTTTCTGCATAATCCCATCTGCCTATATTCATCTCTTGCTTCTGATCCTGAACTTGGAAAATGGATCCGGTGGAGCAGAAAGAGCCCTTTGGTTTCTGATTTGCGTTTCACGCAGCACAGCAGGATTCTGAGGGGATGTAGTAGCTACCATTTGGAGACTGAAGAAAGATGCTTGTTAATTATAAAGACAATAGTAAGAAAGGCAAAGATGATATCCTTCTAGACACTACAGAAGGCAGAGATGAATTGGAAAGACTTGACGTGTAACCTCTCAGAGAAACAAAGTGAAGTTAGCGGCATGTTGGAAAGTGCAAACGCATCTTTCAGACATTCTAGTTATTGAGAATGAAACCGGCTAGTTGTTTTGGTTTAGTTTTAATACTAACTCTATGTGCTGCTTAGTAGAGACATTTGCATCATTAAAAACTAGTCCAGATTAAAGTTATAGCTACCAAAGCACTCTCATACAGATTAGATATAACTCTGTGCAAAATGCTGTCGCCCAATTCTCCTTTCTTCCTTCTCCCCTGTCTTCAAATCCAATACCCCTGGAGTTGCTCCTTTTGTGGCCAGTGTTTTTTTTCATAGCACCAGTGAGCTGACCAATCCCAGTGCACACGGGTTATTGCCCACGCGGCTGTTTCCAAGTGCCCTGGCCTCTCTCCAGTCCCTGCACCCCGTGATGTTCCAGCCTGAAGAGCTGCACACTTTGGAGAAGGCTGCAGCTCGCTGGGTTGACGATGGTCCCAGGAGCCAAGGCTTTTAATTCACAAAATACTTTAACAGACTTTTAACACACATTTCCTCAAACGGAGGGGAAATTCATGAACAGGCATGAAGATGACTATAGCTGCTTATCATGCTTGTAAAGGAAACAAACTTTTTTTTTTAAATGAGTTTACAATTGTACAGTGTGTCTTAATGACTGATGACTTCAGCTGAACAAGGATTCCTGTATCTGTGGCTTTTTTAATTCCTCTGTGGGATTAGGAAGAATAGCTATTTAATCAGTTCACCGCACTGACAGGATTATTCTTAACACCTCAGCACAAAACACAGCATTTATATTCTCTCACACTTAAGAAAAACCTTGGTGTTACATTTTTCTTCAGCTGTTCACAAGAACCCTACAGTCATGCCATGGGAAATACTGAGAACGCTACTTAAAAGACTGGGACAGGCTTAAGGCTTCCAAGAGAAAGCTGGACAGACACATACAGTTCTAGCCTGATATTTAGAGTGGGAAACCAATCCAGCCCTTCAGCCTGAATCACGGAATCACAGAATGGTTGGGGTTGGAAGGGACCTCTGGAGATCATCTAGTCCAACCCACCTGCTAAAGCAGGTTCACCCAGAGCAGATCACACAGGAATGTGTCCAGGCGGGTTTTGAATGTCTCCAGAGAAGGAGACTCCACAGCCTCTCTGAGCAGCCTGTTCCAGTGCTCTGGAACCCTCAGAGTAAAGAAGTTTCTCCTCACGTTTAGATGGAACCTCCTGTGCTTCAGTCTGTGCCTGTTGCCCCTCATCCTATCTTTGGGCACCACTGAAAGGAGTCTGGTCCCATTCTCTTGACATCCACTCTGAAGATATTCATAAGCATTGATAAGATCCTCTGTCAGCCTTCTCTTCTCCAGGCTGAACAGACCCAGGTGTCTCAGTCTCTCCTCATAAGAAAGGTGCTCTAGGCCCCTAATCATCTCCATAGCCCAGCACTGGACTCCCTCCAGTAATTCCTTGTCCTTCTTGAACTGAGGAGCTCAGAACTGGACACAGTGCTCCAGATGCAGCCTCACCAGGGCAGAGTAGAGGGGGAGGAGAACCTCCCTCGACCTGCTGGTCACACTCTTCCTAATGCACCCCAGGACACCATTGGCCCTCTTGGCTGCAAGGACACATTGTTGACTCACAGTCAACCGTTGTCGACCAGAACTCTGAGGTCCTTCTCTGCAGAGCTGCTTTCCAGCAGGTCCATCCCTAACCTGTACTGCTCCCTGGGGTTATTCCTCCCCAGGTTCAGGACCCTATCCTTGCCCGTGTTGAACTTCATGAGGTCCTTCTCTGCCCAATCCTCCAGCCTGTCCAGATATCGCTGAATGGCAGCACAGCCTTCGGGGTGTGTCAGCCCTTCCTCCCAGTTTGGTATCATCAGCAAACTTGCTGAGAGTGCACTCGGTCTCTTCACCCAGGTCACTGATGAACAGGTTGAACAGGACTGGACCTAACACTGACCCCTGGGAAATCTCACTAACTACACGTCTCCAGCTAGACTCTGCACCATTGATCACAACCCTCTGAGCTCTGCCATCCAGACAGTTCATGATCCATCTCACTGTGCATTCATCCAGCCTGCACTTTCTGAGCTTGCCTATGAGGAGGTTGTGAGAGATGGTGCCAAAAGCCGTGCTGAAGTCAAGGTAGACAACGTCTACTGCTCTTCCTTCATCTACCCAGCCAGTCATACCATCATTGAAGGCTATCAGGCTGGTCAAATATGATTTCCCTTTGGTGAACCCATGCTGACTACTCCTGATAACCTTGTTTTCCTCCACATGCTTGGAAGTGACATCCAGAATAACTTGTTCCATCACCTTTCCAGGGATGGAGGTGAGGCTGACTGGCCTGTATTTTCCTAGGTTGACTTTCTTGCCCTTTTTGAAGACTGGAGTGACATTGGCTTTCTTCCAATCCTCAGGCACATCTCCTGTTCTCCAAGACCTTTCAAAGATGATGGAGAGTGGCTTAGAAATAACACCTGCCAACTCTCTCAGCACTTATGGGTGCATCCCATCAGGGCCCCATCCCAGCAGGGGCCATGAAAGCCACAATCCTCTTACTTCAAGCTTGAAGAAGGTAATGAGAATTAATTTCAATCTTGAAGCAAGAGGTTTTAAAACTATAAGAGCAACAAATGAGACTTCTCCAGTAGCCATAAATTGAAATCTTAGTAAAGCATTCAAGTTTTCTGAACATAAAACACATGAATCAACCAAAGCTGTATTGCCCAAGCATCTCTCTGAAACTAAATAGTCACTTGTACGTTTATGTAGAAAAAAGTTACCACTGTGCACTGCACATGATTTTCTACATATAATTTCCTTCACTCTCAAAGCATGTCTCCTTCTACAAACACAATCTTCATGTGGCCACCTTTGCTGCATATGCATTATACTATATTTTGAAGCAATATCAAAGCAAGCCTGCTGTCAGTGCTTCTTCACACTATGCCAAATTAAACCCATACAAACCCATGCAACTCGACAACACAGTCGAGCAATTTAAAATAAACAATTTTGCAGTATCTTAAGTTGCAAATACGATAAATCCAGAGTAAGCATGACTTAGGTCAGAAAAAGCCAGAGTAATCCTTGGATATATTCACTACTGAAGGAGAGAATATGTCATCTCTGAATTAGCAAATCTGAGGTTAGAAAACTGCATCCAGCTCTGGTATTCACATTGAAGGCAGGAAGCTGCAGAACTGCAAAGGATGTGAAAGAAAGGGCTATAAACACTGCTTACAGAAATTAAGCTCTGTATGGAACATGTCTATTTGTAGAAATTATGCAAGGAAAATGAAAGGAAACTTCAACACTTCATAGAAAAAACACACCAGGAATTATGGGCTTTTCAATATAGCAAGAGTCTGAAAAAGAAGCAATAGCTATAAGTTCGGGCAAGGCAAATTCTGATAAAAAGTATAGCAAACATTTTTAACAAGAGTAATCTTTCGAATGCACTGCTAGGAGCGGTGGTAGGGTCTTTCTTTGAGATCAAGTTTGGGACCTTTCACAGAGACAAGCTCCAGCCAAACGTGTCTCCTGCAGAGAGAGTGGGAGGAACTGCTGCCGTTTCCTCATCTGGCTTCTGGTACAGCTAATTCAGTTAAATTTCCAGTTTTATGAGTCTTGGTGTTTAACACATGGATTACTTCAAGCATAAGAATATATCTTATGGGGATTTACAAGTTAAAATACAAAACTGTATATTAGTATCTACGTTGAGCATCTATAAAGGCATTATACATTTATCAGCAATTATATTATGCTTCTTGCTGTCAAGGTGACATATTCAGGAAGGCTGCATTATTAAAATTGCAATCGAACATGCAGAGCCCTGGTGGACCATTAGAAGGTCCAAAAAAAAAAAAATGCTATAAAGAATGAAATAAGCTTCTCACTTTGGCTTTATGCCTCTGCTGCTTTAATTATACAGTTAAAACAGCACAATTCCTTTAAGATGGAGACAGCTCTGTCAAAACTGTAGTTTCAATACCACCTGTGCACATTAGTGCTTTTACAACTAAAGCCATTAGCTAAAACTAAAAAAAAAAAAACAAAACAAACACAAAACCGAAACAAAACCAAAAAAATTACACAACATCACATGTCCAAAAAAAAAAAAAAAAAAAAGGGAGGTCTTCCCCCAAACCCACACCTCTGTGTTTCCACCACTCTGCCTATTCTCTTCCTTTGTACTCAGCCAGGGGATTCTACTTTTGATTAGTCCTAACTGAACTAAGATTTCACTTGGAAAGCTTCTTTTGCTGGTGGCTTTTGAAAGGGATGAAACTTTGATTTATGGGGAAGATAAATGGGCAAATACCATTGCCTGCACAGACAGCAAAAGGTTGCAGTCCCATCCATAGTACCACAGAAGGCCTACTGAAGATACCTAGAGTTCAACATAAAGAAATTACATTAATACAAGGCTCACCTGCCAGGAGGAAGGAGGCATACTTGACTTTTGTTGGGTGGAATAAACCATTTAGTTCCTGTTTCCAGTGTAAATAAAGCCATAACAAGGAACAGAATATTCTTCAGCATTTTTAAACACTATCTGTTGCGTAGCTGAAACTTAGCACATTTCTTCACAAAAGTAAAGCTGACGACATGTATATTCTTGTCATATACAGGAAAACTCTGTTTTAGACAAAACTCTACGATTTCCACCCAACTACCTAAAGCACACCTACTAAATAATGAGATTGCTCTTTTATTGATGAGTCCTGTGATTTGGGGTACATACAGGAAACAAATTATTCCAAAAGTATAAATATATGTATAATTTTAAAGAAGAAAAACAACAGTTACTCACTTCCTGCTAGCTCAAGTCTCCCAAATCCCCTAGCTCAGGGGAGTCAAACTCTTTCTCACTGGGGGCCACATCAGCCTCACAGTTGCCTTCGAAGGGTCAAATGTAATTTTAGAACTGTGTAAATGTAACTACTCCTACATTTATACAGTCCTAAAATTACATTCGGCCCTTTGAAGGCAACCGCGAGGCTGATGTGGCCCCGGGTGAAAATGAGTTGGACACTCGTGCCATAGCTGTTCAGATTTGTAAGTAATAAGCATTTCAAGCTTATAATGTTTTCTAAATACAGCCACACAATGACTCCTACGTTCCACCTTCAGCTTAATAGGACACCGCATGCTTAATTCCTAGGTAAATACAACTGACCTCTAATGTTCAAGACTAATGCCTTCACCGTGGGTGGTGGTGAACAGTAAAACACGTTGGAGTCCCACATTTCAAAACTCCTAATTATTCAGCCTCCTAGCCAAGCGTTCCTCTCTCCTTGTGCCAAAGGGGATGTTGTACCCCAGAGGTGCGGCGGTTCCACATGCGAGTGCAGAGGAGCTCACGGAGGACGAGCGAGAACTCCGCCAGCTCACGGCCCTGGAGCTGGGCGCTGCCAGAGCGGGGAGACAGGCAAACAGCCCAGAACTGATCAATCTGCTGAAATTTTCTGGGTTGTTGGTGCTAATAATAATAATAAAAGCTCGGTTATCAAAAACTACTTTGCAAACATGAGGTCGTGCACAATACGCATCGCCTCGCAAGGTGTTTTCCACACCAAAGGCACATGCCTGTGGTGCTCTAGAATTTTACGCGAAAAAAAACACACTTGTCATCATGCCAGCCTGCTTCACGGGCTGCAAATTCAGCTCAACATTACTACTATTCAGGTCTAGCAGTGTCTCTTTTGTCTGCGCTGTTGAATAACATGCTTCGACTGAAACAAAGTTCCACTTTCCATTCCAGCAGGTCTTAAAAGATGCAGCTGCAGAGCCAGTTCTGTATTCAGAGGTTCTGTGACAATACCTAATCAGGGTATTAAAACGAATTCAGCCACAAGAAAAAAATAAATAGAGGCTTAACTGCAAATAAAAGCAAGCAGTCTAAATAAATATATTGTCAAGGTAGTACAGCATTCTGCATTTCTCAAATGGTCCTTCCCTTCAAATCTGCAAGTCTGTGTGCTGGGACTTTACGGAATGTTGTAACATTAATCACTGGAAAGAGTTTGAGGCATAACTACGTTATTATTCAGTCCAAATACTCATGTCTCTTACTGTACCTAATCTCTCTTGCAACAGTAGCTGCCAGTCCATGGCTGACACAATTGAGAACCACAGAGAGCTCGAAACAGAAATGTGTTGGATCTCTCTTATCTCAACGTGCAAACATTTCCCTCAACCCGCAGTCGCTGAGCTACTCGCTGAAGTCGTATCTTGCATCGCGCCTTGTGTCCTTGCAGATAATGCCAGTTAGTTCAGTGCAGTCTACTACTTTTGTGACTATTTCACCATGCAAAACTCTGCTCTTATTTTTAACTATTGATAAACAACCAGGCAGCACATGTGGGTAAAAAAAAAAATTAAAAGAAAAGGTTTAAAAGTCCCAGGCTGAAGGAAGGTTGTTAGACTGATCCTTGAAGAATGCTTCTAGGCTATACCTAATGTAAGATTTTTATTAACAAAGTTGGAGAAAAAGAAAAAGCTGGTATTTGCTAACAATCCTAAACTGAGGGATACTGTCCCATGTCAATAAACGCGGCACAGGAGAGTAATATAGTGAAAAGACTGGAGTAAGAGATGATGATATTTAAAATGACAAGAGTGTTCAAATAAAGTTCAGCAAAGAGAGTTATGAATTCCTATAAGCTGTGGAAAAAACATCTGTTGACAATGAGAGAGGAGCAACAGCACAGGCATTATTGCTGAGATCATAAATCAAACCCACAGTGCCACAAGGGGAAACAGACAAGGGAGATCCTACAGGTTTTCTCTCTCAAACAAAACACTTCCAGCTGTGAAAGGAGAGAAATAATGCCACTGCAACAGCAAATTTTCCGCTAAAGGAAAAAAAAAAAAGTGCCATTGTGATCACATTTTAAAAAAAAAAAAAAAAAAAAAATCAAACTGGAGCAAGCACACAAAATAATTATTAGGTTAAAACAGGAATGGAGAAGAGTTTCATACAAGAAAAGAGTTTGACTGACGCGGCTTAGTAATACAAAAGAACCATAAAATGAATTGAGTGTTTCCTATAAATACATGAAAGGTAAGCACAAGAGAAAGGGGCACTTTTTTTACCCCCAAAAGTCAGCATTGGCACAAGAATAAAAGAATATAAAATTGGCCATGAACAGGCTAGTGCAGAAATCATAAGACCTCTATTAACCATTGGAGGAGAATTCTACAACTGGTTTTCAGTAAGAGTAAATAACTCCAGCATAGGAGTCCAGGAGACTAATTAGAGTTTAGCCTGATGAACATTGCTGCTTTCAGACTGAGAACTACTGAAGTGAGGGGAAAAAAAGATGCCTTGCTATATATAAGCATAACTGTCATGCTAAAGTGAGTCCAAATTGCCAAGTTTTTATTCTCTAAAACTCAACATTTAATCACAAATATGTAAAACATGAAATATGCTTCTTAAGTTATGTACCAAAGTACCACAGCTACAAGTTCCCACCTACTCGATGCTTTCTAAAGCAACCTCCCCAATATTTCCTCAACAGAACAAAAAAATTTCTCAGCAAGAACCAGAGTGATGAACAGAACAGAAACACCTAGAGCTACACTGAATATAAATTGCAGACACATCCACTCTGAGCTCGAATTGAATCCATACAGCTTCGTGTGGGCAATACTGTCTGCTCCAGCCATCTGTTTTGAATGAACCTGGGAATAAAAGATCTTGGTAACACCCAAAACTTCAGTTAAACAAATAATTCTCTTCCCCCTTGCTGTGTTTCAATGAGATATGCTCCTAATCCCTCCAAATCCCTGGTTGAGCAGCTGACAGATGGAACAGGCAGTAGATGATGGGCTTGCCTTCAGCAGCAGCAGGATCATCTGGCCTCTTCCAGCAGTGCTACGTTCAGCAGATGAACGCTGTGGACACAACTCCACACACCAACCAACCAAACAGGAATTTTTTGCTGGCGCTCTTCCACCTGTGCTAACTCTGTTTGGGTGTAACAGAACAATTCAGCCAGAAAACTTCTACTGATGGGGTCCTGTTCCCAAATTTTCCCCCTTCTGTCAGTGGGTGGAGCAGTCACACCTTCATCCTATTCTATGGTTTGTACCTCCACCCAGACCTAAAAACCAGCACAAGTGGGGAGGTGAGCTGTAGCTTTGGGAGCCCTTCTCCATCACTTCTCTGGAAATCTGCCACTAATGCTCCCATCTGTCACATTTTACATTTTTCAATCAATGACATCAATCTGTGGCTGGCTTAGCTCATCTGCTGACCAAAAAAAAAATCTCACTGTCAGCATCAAGGTACTGGAGTGGCTCTTTAATGTAATTAAATGTGTGTGGGCAGGGGGAAGGAAGTGTTCACAGGAACATCGCAAAAGGCAGAGAAGGGATTTCTAAATTGTCCTAAATCACCACTGACTTAACTGGCAGCAACAGGATACACTCAAAAATGAGGACAGGACCTGGAGGCATCTTTGATGCAATGAAAGGAGGAAAACATGAAGATTATAATGCAAACAGATCAAGAAAAGAGCATCAGCAACAGAAGTAAAGGAAAAATGTTGGCTAATCAAACTGTTAGCATCCAATAACAACAACAAAACCACAAACAACCAACACCACAACTGCTAATTTTCCCTCTGAAGATCTGGAGAATACAACACGTTTCTCTGCATCCCCAACAAATAATTGTAGGGCTTTAAACTGAAATGTGCTGTACCTTGCACTATTACCAGAAGGGTAGAGATTACTTACCTGAGTAAGTTTCTTTATGGTTACCATCTGTCTGATTCTCTCTCTCACATACACGCACAATATTTCACTGAAATTATGCCAATGATTTTCTCTGTCATGCTTTGAATTCTACAAATGTACAATTTGAGCATGACAGAGAAGGGTAGTGGGAATAAAAGGGAAAAAAGACATTTAAAAATATTTTTTTGGAAAAAAATAGCATCAGCAACAAATTCTCTGACCATAAAGCCTTGTATTACTCAATACAGATAGTTTTACTACATAAAAGATTCATACTACCTCACTTGGGCTCTCTTTGAGGCATCCAAATTGGAAGGAGCACCTCAAGCTCTCTTAAAACTGACTGCGGAGGGGAAAGGGGCACATTCAGATCACAATTCTGATCAGATACCCCTTTCCCCACTGACTATCAAAGAACCATAAGCACGTGCGTTTCTACCTTCAGCAGGTCTGATGATGCCTGCATTGGACATGCTGAACCCAGGCCAAAGTCTGTAGCAAGACTCTTGTTACAGGGTAGTAGAAATATATCTATAAATATAACTTCAGTAAATGTACACCTCCTTTATAAACGGTAATTGTCTTTTATGTTATGAGTTTCTTCTCATCACCAATGCTACTGGCATGAGATAAATACAACAACTAAGAGGGAAAAAAAAAAATGAGCAACTTTTGCCATTTAGGTATCAGCAAAGCTTAGAAGAAGAATATACAAGAAGAACTAAATGGTTTATGACAAACTGAAGTAAGTTCCCTACCAAAAACAATGACTAAAAACTACCGAATCTACTCCCTTGCCCCAAATAAAAACATATGCTTTGTCCCTCACGCTGTGATATCGATGGAAAGACATCAGTGGCAGGTCCCGTAGCAGACAGCAGCCCTGTCTCCTACCTGTTTGCACAGCTTATAGCTCTCAAGGCTGAACAAAAGCAACAGACAGTGGATCTCTTTCAACCATTTTTATAGCTTGAAAGTAAACTTCAAGCCTGCAAAACCTCAAATATTTGCAGATTGATTCAACAAGTCACGGTGCTCCCTGCCTGTCTCTACTCTTTCAATCTGCAAACAAAGTCCAACTGCCCTCCTCGTATGCAAGGAAAACCTGAGCTCCTACACAGTGTATTCAGCATAAAAGATCATTTCTTACAGTCATTCAAAAACATGAAGACGCTCTCGCCACTCTTTTTCCTTCTTTCTCTGAGTCTTTCCTTTTTATTCAATAAGGAACAAAAAATTACATACTTTTTTTTTTCCCTCCCCTAAATCTTAAACAAGAAATAAGCAGAAATGAAAGTATCAGCCTTGGAGTCCTTGACCAGCACTGAGTTGACACTGTAATACTGAATTCAGCCTCCAACCATTTGGGGTAAAGATCTATTCAAAATCAAAACTGGGCCAGTAGGGAATTTCAAAGCCTCTTTATAAAAAATTAGTCTTCTATTTTGAATATGGCTTTACATTACGGGTGTAGCTGTAGTCAGTCCTGTGCAATGGTAATGCTAATTCACAATGAAACTGTTCTCCCTCTAGAATTAATCCCCAAAAAGAACATTCCCAAATGTCTTTCATAGGAGTATAAAACATAGGTGTGCCTGATGTCTGCTTGTGATTTTAAACTACTTCACATGTGCAGTGAAATTTAGCTTATACATGGGGCAAAATTCATTGTGTGAACACATCTTGCAAACCCAGAGTTCCAGGCAAGGGAACCTAGAGAGTTTCTGAGCTGACCAGACGTAGATATTGTCTACAGCTTAGGGTGTGCTGAATTTCCCTCTGGATTCTGCTGACCAGCCTGGCTAGATCACCACTGATTGTAACAGAGTTTTGACAAAAACTTCCCGTGCAAAATCACAATGTGTAAAGCACCCAAGGTATCCCCGCTCAGAAGTGGGGGACACAGCAGAAACAACCACGGCCTTGCCAAATGTCTCTGCAGAAGGCTCACGCTGCCTCCTGTCAAGCCACTGGGAAGTCCTACCTCAGGCTCAGTGCTCAAACTCTGCACATCTCCCATCTTTGCTCTGCCACCACTGCTTCATCTGCATCTCATACCATATTCCTACAACCAGAAGTGCCAAATCCCAGACACCTTCACGAGTCTTGTTCCCCAGCATCATACAGATATAGGAAGACATCTATCTAACAGGTGTAATTAGGGAGTGAGAAGTAAGACTACAAATTAACATACACATAAACCACTGCATCAAGACTACAATCTCACTATAAACCAGACAAGTTTTGCCTGTGTGCTGCATCTTTGTCCTGTGTTTCCAGGACCCCAGAAACTCTTCAGTCTGTGCAAGTCCATTTTAACATCTAAAACCTCTAAAAACAGAGAAGGCAGCAAAGATAAAATAAAAGCCAAGCTCCAAAATACGAATACAGCTACACATGTTTGTAGCATACCGGGCAATATTCTTCCAATAAGAGCATCTAGCAACCAAAAGGACTCCTCTTCATTCTTTGTAATAAGAATCAGGTATCCAGCTATGAAGTTCATGCCCTGAAACAGAACGAAGGATTTTAAGATGCATATACTTATCTTGACAGTTTCCAGTTTATTTCTTTTGATTAAGGGCTAAATGACTAAGGTTCTACAAAGTGGGCATATTAAGTAAATTCTAGTAATAAAGGCCACTGATTGTGCAAGCTGTTAAACCTGCACAACAACAGCTAACAGGAATTATTAACAAAGATCAAGGAGAGGAAAATTAAAAGAAAAAGCTTAGTAGTCTATAGTTTACCTTCAATTTTTAAATTTAATTTTATAAACCCCGAAGTCCTGTCCCAATGTAATTGAAGACTGCTTTGTCCAGAACCAAAACACAGCTGTATCAGATGTGCAGTACAAACACAACACACCTGCAGGTAGACAGCGTGGCTGCAGAAGGAGACTGCTTGACCCAAACACTCTTTACTGAAAAAGTTGCAGCTCCAGCAGCTTTTACAAGCTCTTGCTGCTTAACTCAAATGACTGTACACAAACCATTTGCTTCCATAATACCTCCAGTACTCCCCATTCTAGTCAATGACTGGCCACTATAGCTCCAGGAGGTAAACACTGAGGGGTGGGGGAATTGGAAGAGCTACCAGAAATTTTGTGAAAAGTAGTCATGACTGGCCAAATTCCAGCTGTGCCATTTTTGTAACCGTTACTGCCACTCTCTGGAGAAATGACATACAAAACACACAAGTCATGGACTGGCATTCCCTGTAAACACATTGCCTCCGTCTCAGGCACTCTTTTTCTTGTATCCACCACAACACTGCTAAGTTATGGCAATATTACTCATTTACATGCTTAAGAGAGTGAACTACTGTGCATTTTTGAGTACATCTTTTCCACTGTAAACAAGTTAACAGCTGTAATAACACAGCATGTCAAAAGACAACATACCAAAGCCACCTCTGAGGTATAAGCCCTCCCCAAAGTCTTCCTAAGCTAACAGAAAACTACCTATAAATATTTACAGGCTATGAAGGCCAGTGATGGCTACACTGCTTTCTTTGGTTTCATCCCATGTTTTGGCCTTCTCCCTGTTCTCTCTCCCTGCAAGCTGGACTTCTCCAGCACACCTGTCACCACAGGTAGCACCGCTGTTTCTCGGCATCCTGCAGCAGCCCCTGCAAGCTACAATGCCCTCCCCAAACTGAGATCTCCTTTCTTCTATTTAACAGATTTGAGTCACTTGTTCCACCTCAGAAGGCCTCGCAACATTCCCAGAACACGGAAATATTAGGACATTGCATCTTCTCCCATGTTTCATTTTCAAGCTTTGAGTCACCACAGCAGTTGTTACACAAGTGGCCTGGACAGACCTTGCATGGCCCTAAATGGTGCTTGGCCTTCTAGCTGGGAAGGCAACTATTTGTTCCCATGCTGACAATTAGCTTAGTAATTGCATCTATGGCGACAAGAGACTGATTGCCATTTACCAGGGCACGCACAAAAACCTGCTCTGGAGCACATGTTCACAGGACACTGAATTTTGCTGGTTATATTGGCGTGGGCAGCACTGTGCCACTGTCACAGCATGACAGTGCAAAGCCCAATACCCTGCCAGGTGGGAGACTTAAATGCCAGTAAGGACCACAAACACACCAGCATCCTGAAAACATCCCCTAAGGAGCCTTCAGTCAGTACAAGCTCTGCAAAACTTTTTTTTTTTTTTTCTTTTTTCAAAATCTATTTTTCACTCTGAAATTTGTAGTGTTTACAGGGTCTCTCCTATCATGCAGTGAGTATCACTATATCTATCTTGATGAAGTCTGCTGCTTCTCTAGCAGAAAAGGTGATTTCCTGAAACTTTGCTTGATTTATGACTTGCCTCAGAAAGCAGACGTTGACCTTTGGTTTACGTTCTAATTACTTAGCCAGAAAAGATAACATTTGTCATGTGAGGAGACCAGAGGTGCAAAGAAATCTCATAAGGCTTTTAAAGTCATCTTCTTTCATCTCCAGTGTTCATAATGCCAAGTTAAAATGAAAATATTAGCCCGCTGATTAAATCATTAATGTACCAAAAGTTTTTAGAAACAATTTGGCATATATTTTGGGTAGAAGCTAGCTTGGTTTAGAAGTTGTGTGTTTGTGAGTGTAATGACCTCTACATAGGAGTCTGACACTTGCAAAAAGAGAGTATTCATAATTCTACACCTTCTGTTATTCTCAAAATATTAAAAATATATTTTAATAAATACATAATGCTGAAAATAATGAAAGTAATTAATCTTCTACTCTCATTCTTCAAATAATTTCTGTACTTAAACTGGTTAGGATACACAAAAATAATTTTTTTTAGTGGCTTCGGTCTAGCTTTAAGTCCGTCTAAGTCTTCTCCTCTCCAGATTTCAGTATTCTTTTAACTTTGAAACAGTTGTATTTACATTTTTCTTAAATAACATAAGGTACAGATTAGTATGCACATCCTTGGTGAGGAGGAGAGGGAGGAGAAAGGAGAGGACTTAATAAGTGAGCTGAAAACACATTTTACTCGTGATAGGTTCTGCTTCTTTATGATCCTTAAAGATGGCTGCTTTTTTCTTGGCTGTCACGAGCCAACTTTTATCTTCTTTGAGTCCCGCAGGAAACTCTACAGTCTTGGCAGTGACAACAGGAGCTTTTTTGAGCTGTCATATAAGCAGTATCAGGTTGAATTTCAAACAAATTTTCTTCCTACTTGCCTGTCTATACTGGGAGATGGCACCAAATAAATGATATCACCCCCAATTATGTGATGTCACATGAACGTTAGTCTTCCTGTATTTTGAAAAACATGACAGTTAAAGCAAAGGAAATTGAGACCTCATCATGCCTCATGCATACCAAGGACTGTTTTGGGAAAGATGGCAGGAGGGAGGAAGAGAGAAAGCCAAGCTCGATTGCTCTTCGTCTCCAGAGCTACTAATCTTGATGCAACCATAATCTTGATGCAACCATGTGTGATAAAACATTTATTTTGCAGCTAACAAATGGAAGCAAATGTGATCAAGTAAGCTGCAAAAATGACCACGGACAAACTCACAAGGACATTTGAACTTCCCTGAAGCGATTCATTTCCCACCCGCAACAGGCCATTTTAAAAACAGAAATAGTTTGTGGATCTGCTTCTAAAAACACACATTCAAATGGACAACAACAACTACCATTGGTGAAATGCAGCACTGTTTAAAAGAAAGAGAGATTACATACCTGACAATATCCTACTGCTTTATTATGATGCCCATATGCTACCAATATGTTGTAGAGTGCATGTTGCAAACAGGGATCAGCAGTTTTGCGGAATTTTACATTATCTGGAAATGTTCTGTTCATGTCTAGACAAAAGAGAAAAAGACGACAATTAGGAGCCATTCCCTTTTTCACTTTCCAAACAAAGTTTTACAGCTTTTCTGAAGTACAAGTGAAAGTTCACTATGCTTCACTAAACCGTAGTATTGGTGGATGACTTTCAAGAAACTATTTTACCTCCATTTTGGCTAAAAGGCTGCCTGCATTCAAGGATAATCTATTCCTAGAAAGATTAATCATATTAGTGTAAAGAAATCAGTTTCAAGTAGGACTAAAGAAAGTCTCCCGCAGATTGGACTCTCTCAATGCCTGACTGCAAAGGCCTAAATGAAAGCAAACCAGACATTTAGATTGACAGAAACAACATATGCCAAATTTATCTAGACAAGTGGCATGAAATGAGCTGCACCTCTAGGAAAGCAGATTCTCCTAACAAATTAGATGAACTTGCAATTGATTTATTTGGTGAACTTCTACCAAACAGTCCCAAACAGCTAAAAAAAAAATAAATTAAAAAAACCCAAAAAAAAGTCCTGTTCCTGCAGTTGGTGACTTCCACTTAAAATCACAGTGTTTTTAAAGTTTAAGTTTCACCATAGTGTGATCATAAGAAAAGCTGCTGCTCATTGGTGCAAGTTCACCAAGGAGAGTGATTTTCCATATCCAAGCACATCTCACATGCTTCCAGTTCAATCCTAAACCAGGTAAGGACTATGCAATTACTGACATTTCAAAACATTTATTTCTTCCAGATCAAACATGCACAGTATGACTCATGTCTCCTTACAAAAGCCTGAAAATTAGACATGCAAGTTTGAGCTAGTCACCCAAACTTCTTTTAGTTGTTGGAAAGAAACAGGCAGAGTTAATTTTTCGCCTGCTTCAGTCCATAAAGAGGGAACCCAAGGTCATTAGTCCAGAGTTGTGTATCTGATTTTCAGAAGTTTAAATCGGGGAGAAAAATCCTGTTTGAAGAATTTCAAAATCCAAGACTTATTAATAAAATACAAACAGTTGTTTTGGTTATATTTAAAAATAACAACCACCACCACCGCCACCGGCTAAACTTAAAAAAAAACCAATTGTAACAGCCCTACTGCACAGCTATTTATATGCTAAGAGTTATCAATTCTTATCGCCTTTTGCTGCATAAAGGAAGAAGTTTGTTACGGCTTTGACACAAAGTTGAACAGGAAGCAACCAAAGGAAGAAAGCCCCCCAAAATCATGATTAGTGTAATGGAAGTCACAAGCATTAAAAAGTTATCGCACTAATCGCTATTTCTTCCTTTTAAAAGTGAACAAATCATTTACAGAAATTGGAGAGCAGGAAAATGTTTCACTTGACATCTTGCGACTGAAAAGAAAAACACGAGGAAAAAGGCAATTTTTAAAAGGACTTGAGCAACAGCCTGACAGTTATGGGATAAATAGACTTGTTTTGTTTCTTCTCGGTAGGAAGAGCAGCATAGTATTTGCATAATCAGAATTTGTTGTTTATTAAAGTATATGCTGGATGTTAGAGACTAGATGAATGCTGACATTTCAGTTATGGCTCTTCCTCTCAGCTGTGCAGGACAAGGGTGAAGGGGCAGTAGGAAAAGTCCACCACATGCAGAGCAGACAGTACTCAAACCAAACTCATCTTTAATTTCACAACCTGAGTTAGGCTTGCAGTTGAAAGAATCGGCTCCAATTTTCTTTCTAATTGCAAAAACCGTGTTTTTCCCACAAGGAGTGGGGAAGCCTTCCCTAATTGTATGAAGGATTCAAAACTTTTCTTTAGTAACTGTATTGGGGGAGGGGGGAGAAAAAACAAACAAAACCAAAAAAACCACCACAGGCAGAAGAACTGCATGTCAGACAGCAGTTCACACTGAAACAGTCCTCAGCTAAAGCCCACTATAAAATTTGTACAGTCAACAGAAGCATTAATTTTATTAAACATGAAATTTCTATTCACCGTAAGTACTTTGCTCCTTCTATCCCTCATATGTTCACATTGTTTCTTCCTTTCTGAAGGGAAATTTATCACTCTGAAGTCCGAGGTCCTCTTTTATTTTTTTTTTCCTCCAATAAAACCCCCCAACCTGCTTTTCTTTATCCCTTCCCTCACTTGCTCCTTATTAGTTTTCTGCAGTTTCTCGATTGATGCAGCAGCTCTTCTAAAACTTTATTTCCTCCATCATTTCTGGCTAGTATTCATATTCATAGATAACACTTTTGGCAAGTCTTCATATTCACAGGAACATGAAAGTTTATGCTTCAAAATACCTTACTAAGGCGTGTAGTCCCAAAAGCCCACAGTGCTGCTGTGGGGAGAGGCAGAGGAGAAACTCAGTATAAACCAAAAACTGTTCAGGTGATTATCCAACTCGAGTAAAAATCTTTAAAGCCCCAACTTTAACCATCTGGCTTTTTCAAGATGAAAAAGATGACAACTGCACCTGCCACTCTAACAAAACAACCTCGGCATTGTGCTTGTCCAGAGCACAGCCCAACCTATCGACTCATTATTTGGGCAATACAGCCAATACCAGCTTCTCCACAAAAGCTCTGCTACAGCAAGTTGAAAAGTTTCAGGACAAACACCAGTTAGATCAAACTTCTATGGCATGTCCTCCCCTACTGCCTCTTCTAAACACTCAGCAGGCCAGTTTAAGGTGTGGTTGCCCTAATACCCCGTCATCAGTATTGGGCACTGAACAATGTTCACAGACAGCACACATGAAGCTGGACCAGTAAAGGAGGGGTATGTCTCCTCCTACACTTCCCTTCTTTCAGGGATTTACATTTAGTGTTTAGGATTTCATGCATCGGGTAGATTTCCCCGCCACTCAGTTCATCAAATTCCTTTTTAAACCAGTTCATACTTCTGGCCTCAGCAGCACCCTCCAGTAACAAGAGCCACAGTTCAGTGATACGCTCTTCTAAACCCGCAGCACCGCAAATTTCATTCAGTATCCTTGGTTCTTATGTTACAAAAAACAAATAACAATTGCTCCCCATTCACCCTCTCTACACCATTTATAATTCATAGCTCTATCAGCAGCTTTTTCTCAGCAGTCTTTTTCCTCAAGCTGAAATCCCAGCACACTCCTGCCTCATACAGACACTGTACCACATTTTCAACCATCCCTGCTGCTCCTCCAGTAACCTATTGGGACAGAAATAAGGAGAAAGAGGCCCAAAGGCAGGTCTCATGGTACAAAGTTAACACTCTTCAATCACTTAGGAAGCGACATAATAGTGTTGTCTAGTTCATTCTCTGCTCCTTCCCAAATAATTTCTAATCTTCCTTAATGCTTTTGACCACATGATGAGCACAGAAAGATCTGTGCTGTTAAAGAGCTTATAGCTAATCTAATTTACATGTCAATTCAGCACTTAAACCACTACTACAGATATGTAAATTTTCCATGACATAACTTGATCTCTAACATTTAAGGACATAGGACAGATAAACACTGTTATCAGAGCAATAACCTGTTTTGATTGCTTCAACCAGCTTGTCATTCTTCTCTCCTTCAAGCAGTCTGTGGTAATATCCAGGATTTTCTTCCATGTTGGTTTGGGCCCCACTCACAATCATCCAAATCAATGCACGGTGTTCATTGGGGATGCCTTTCCTGATATACCTCTTCACTGCAAAACAATAAGTTTATCAGGGTTAAATTAAATAAGTAAATAAATCCAGCTGTATTTTTCTTTTGGAAATGAGCAACAAAAAGTTAAGAAGTCATAGGAAAACTCTTGACGAGATTATTTTGCTTTCTCTCCTTTGGTATCATTTGGGATAAGCATTTCCTTCTCAGCTACATAGTATATTTTAAATCCACTCCTAACTTCTTGCCACTCAGATTCCCCACACAGATCTCCAGACCAGCACTTTCCTCTCTTCTCAATTCCTCAATCAGGATTTTGAATCCTTTCCTCTTCTTCCCTCCTTTCTGGATAGAGATATTAACTGCGCTGTTTCCCCTTGATCTTTATACTCTTCCATTCAGACAAGCACTGATGTTTTCTTTCCCTGCATTACTAATGGCCTCTGACACGACAGCCCTTCCAATTTTCTTGGTTATGCTCTAACATAAATGGCTATGTTAATATAACTGTAGGATTTCAGCTTAGCACCTAACCACTGAAATCACAGCAGAAACCAAGACGTATGCACTATGTGGCTACTGTCTAAGTGAGCCTCTGAAAGAACTGGACATGTAAGTGATCAGCAGATGATTTTTCCTAGAATAACTGGAGAAGTGTTTTCAAATCTAAAGTAGCTCTTATCTCCTGCATCATATTCATCATCAGGGTGTGCTTTGAGGTTTTTTTTTTTTAAGCAGATGATTCAGCATAAATAACTAGGATACAAGATTGCAGGAAGAAGCATCAGGCTAATGACAGTCAAAGCAGCTTCTTCCTGGGAATGGTATGAAAAAATATTAATAAGGAGCCAGTGCTGCTCATTGGCACATAATCCTAAATCAGCATTACCCCTCCTGACCCCAAAAGACAGCCAAATGTTTGAGATCCTTCTGCTTCTTCCAAGGAGAAGAAACTGACAAAGGAAACAGATGTTTCTTACTAAATGAAGGAGACTGTATCAATCAGAGTATCAACTTCTTGCCCCTAAATTCAAATAAGAGTGGAGATTCTTATTCTGCCCACGTACACGCACAATATCATTACCTAATCTGGTTTTATCCAGTCACGAAGATCTGTAACTCAAGATAAACTCTGCCCGAATTCAAGGTGTTAAAAACAGCAGACTGAAATATGGTTTTACAACTCAGCCACCTTCTAAATACATTCTACCTAATGGTAGCTGCATATCCTTTGGGAGCCAAAGCCGCTTTCCCAGTGTCAACAGAGAGATCTGTGCATCTCTAATGGGCATTTCACCCACCTAAAATCTGGTACTTTCTCTCAAAAAACACACTCCTACCCTTAACATTTGCAATAAACACCCGGTCTTCAGGGAGCAGTGTTTGTTTAGCTTTTAGACTGACTGCAAATAAATTCTGTGTTTCCATGGTGGTTTAATAATCCCGACTTCATCTTTTTTATTTTTTTTCCCCCTCCAAGATTCTAAACTTTAATGGTCAAGAAATCCTACAGATGAACATAGCAAATGCAGGAATGAGTATAAGGAACCAGTGCCATTTAGGTCAACAAGAAGAGACATTTTGATGAGTCTGCAAATGTCTCTAGAAGCAAACTTACTGGCTAAATTACTGGATTATCATATTCTAACATATCATTCCAAAGCTTTTTATTTTTTTTAGAACAACTGTCAATTCTGAAAGCATAGGCAACATCCACACCCGACAATACACATTAAATTCAAGAGAAGCAGGGACAAGCCTTTGTCATTGGCACAAGGGGAAAGCAGCCCTGCAGCACAGCATACACTCATTATTCCTCAGTGTCATCGTTCTCATGGTAATGGACAGCTGGAGGCTTGTGTCGCCCCAAGTGACTACCTACCCTCGCTTCCCCACTCCCCACGGAATGGAAAAGGCCTTTACATGGTGCTTTTCTTCCTCACACCATTATCACACTTGCCAGGATCTGCAAACTGACATACGGACGCAGCAAAGTAGTTTTGCAAACAAGGACAGTTGCAATTTAATGTTTTCTATATACGTAAGTTATTTATATCTGTAATATTCTAGACAGAAAACTGTACTGTTTTATTCAAATATGTATTTATCTTGTTTTCTATAGGCCCTCTACCACATTACCCTCAGGAACTAAAAAGCCCACAAGCACAGTCCACACCATAGAATATCCTCCCACAATAACATTTAAGAAGCTTTCACAGATGAAGCTGGATTATGCATGTGTCTCTAGTTACACATTTGACCCCAACTGTAAACCAAGGGCTTGATCTCAGAAGTAGCACCGCTGAATACTACCAAGCCCTGAGTATCCACACACAGAATCACTCCCAGGACAACCACAGTGTACACAATGCAGCCTAAGATTTAAAACACGTAAAGAAATATCTGTATGTGAAATTTTTTGCCTCTGTTCATTAACAAAATACAAAACGTCAATTTCTAAGCAAACAAAAATAATCTTAATAATTCCATTACCTCTGACACCCAGTGCCAGTTTCTGTAGGTTAGGAGTCACACTTTATTATTAATGTTTTTATTGCTACAAGACAAAACAGCTACATGATAGGGAGGTAGTCTGGAAATGCTAATAAATACCCACAGTAACTTCAAGAGAAAAATATGCAGGAAAGAACATTTTACAATACTCTGCACTGCTTATAATAACAAGATTTAAAAATAAGTAAATCACTTTAGGCCTGCCTGTCCTTGTTAATGGTAGAATATGAGAATGATGGAGGTTTTTGCTTCACATAAAGTTGTAAATAAAGATTAACACTGTTTCACTCTATACCATAGACTAAGTTCATGTAGGAAAACAACATTTTAAAACAAAAATTATCTCATCTAAAATATTAGAAGAGTGTGATTTTGAGAAGCATCTGCACTTTAAGTTACTTTTCTCTGTTACTAACAATTAGTGCTGAATGCTGAGGAAATTAACTTGGATCCTAGAGAAAAAAAAAATCTACAAAAGAGCTGAAAACAGCATACAACAAGGAATTGAGGGTTTTATTTTAGGAGTACATCACAGAAGAAACAAAGCAGATCTGTGTTCTAAATGTTCGAGTTACAGTCATACACAAAAACTGACTTTCTATGATGCTGCTTCCTACCTCCAACCCTTGGGCTGGAACAGAAATGCTCCTGTTACAACCACTGTTTGGTACCATCGCTTTTACCTTTCACTGTATTTCGTCAGCCTCAAAGATCTACTGGTCAACTTTGACTAATCCACTGAAAGTGAAATTCTTTTACATAGTACCTTTTGGTCAGAATTAAGCTACTTCAGGTAATTATGTCAGACAGCTTGTTGCCCACCTGCACAGAAGCCAGAGCAGAGAGCTGCCTTTTGGTCCCATAAAGATAGTAGCTTGATGGAGAAAAGCAACAATTAAGAGGATCTCTGTAGCATCAGAGAGGGAAGAGGCAAGTGACTGAACACTGACAGAAAATTCACACATGCAGAGGAGACAATGCAGATAAAGTTAAAGGGGGAAACAACATACCAGAAAACACTAAAAGAAAGAGACTGGAGAGGTACCAAAAGGAACTGTCAGCCAAAATTCCCATGACCCGCCCTGCCAGAAGGCTGTAATCCAGAACAACAGGATACACTGCTTAATTACCGTTGTTAAAATGTAGTCTAATTATTTTTCTTTACACTAGAACAGAATTACTTACATACATACATACATACCACCCTGGCAGTGAGGCAAACAGAGCAGCATGTGAACATGCTACATTTCCGAAGTGGAAGATTAACACAAGTCATCACTTCTTCCTGTACACCCGGACAGGAATTATGAGCTTCTCTATGTGTAAACACACATGGGTGTGGAGCTACTGAGATACCACACATCCAATACCCATCTTACGTCTACGCACAGCAGGATGCATTTTTAAAAGGCCCCAGTAGAACTCAAAATAAGGCTATGGGCCTTTGTGGCTAGGGCCACAAAGATGATGAAGGGAGTGGAGCATCTCCCTTATGAGGAAAGGCTGAGGGAGCTGGGTCTCCTTAGCTTGGAGAAGAAGAGACTGAGGGGTGACCTCATCAATGTTTATAAATATATAAAGGGTGGGTGTCACGAGGATGGAGCCAGGCTCTTCTCGGTGACAACCAACAGTAAGACAAGGGGTAATGGGTTCAAGCTGGAACAAAAGGTTCCACTTAAATTTGAGAAGAAACTTCTCAGTGAGGGTGACGGAGCACTGGAACAGGCTGCCCAGGGAGGTTGTGGATTCTCCTTCTCTGGAGACATTCAAAACCCGCCTGGACGCCTTCCTGTGTAACCTCACCTAGGTGTTCCTGCCCTGGCAGGAGGATTGGACTAGATGATCTTTCGAGGTCCCTTCCAATCCCTAACATTCTGTGATTCTGTGATGGGTTTGCAGATACAGCTATTGCGTTCAGGGGAGGAAAGTGGCAAATTAAATATTCTTCTCGGTTCTAGCTTACAGCCAACTTGCAGCAGAGGGGAAGATAATCAGAACCAGCAGCTCCTGAGCAATGAAGTCAGGTGCTGGAGGAGGGAAATTCAGTGCATCACCAGGCAGTCCTTCTGCTCTCCAACTGCCTGCAAGGAAATCACTGCAAGATCATCTTGCAAGATAAAGCACACACCTAAACAACTGCTTAAGTAATTCTAAGTGCATATACCACAGACTTCAATCTTAATACTGATGCTGAACAGAAGTATTTAAAAATCAGTAATTTTACAGGTTAACCTGTTGCACTCCTCTTCTGAGGTTCAGTTGAGGATAATGAGGGAGACTTATTGCAACGACGTTGAATTTACATGCAGACTACATTTCCTTAACATTATTTATCCCAGTCACTCTCCTTAGAATAACATATTACATATGTATGCAAGAATGCATAGTCTACAAATTCAAGTATCTTTAGCAAAATGTAGTAACATCAAAGATGATGCATCAGCCTGCAAGGGCTTGCTACGGTGAAGAGCCATTGCCTGTGACCACTCAGTGGATTTATGGTATCCCATTTGTCACAAACAATAGTCTGTTAGGGACGATTAAAACCACATTAATGGCTATTGCAATTACACGGCTAGTAGGGCAGAAGATACTGAAGCCTGGTAGACAAGTTGAGAGATTCAGTCAAAGTTTGAGCTCCGAAATAAGACCAGAAGCATTCAGACCGTATCACAGTAGCATTCTGTGTCTACAATGCTGTAACAGGCTACACAAGTGAAGAGAAATGTAACATGTAACACACTCACAGGAATTGCTAAAAGTTGATGCTGTCATAGTTCACACATTTTGATAGAAGGAGATGAATTAAAGCCTGAGATTATTTTTCCACGACAACTAGAAGACCAAGTTCTGCAGAATCTCAAAATCCTCCCTAATTCAAAATACCACACAGTTATTGTTATATTCAAACTTGACACTCTAAACAAAAGCTTCCTTACATTTGGAAGAAAATGAGAGTAGAAGTAGCTACTTTCTAGTTAGCAGCATATGATCTAGCAGCTACAGCTTAAACCTACATTTTCTGGGATTCCTCAGCCTTAAACTGGGACATTCGTACACTAAATACACTGCTACACTTAAAACATCTCACCAGTTACCATCCCACTCTTTGTGCCAAGGAAAAAAAACCAAACCAAACGAACAAACACCGCAAAAGAACAAACCCACCAGAATTAGCAGTCGAAGTCTGCAACTGAAGCACAGCTCTAAATATTCAGCTATGTTACAGTCAGCACATGATGAACTTTTGCTTAGTTTTACTCACTTTTTCTTTAACATATTACAGAGAACTGTGTCCAATTCCAAAAGACTCCCAAGAGGAAGCAAGCTGAATATCATCATTAGGAGTAAAGAGGAAAATTTAAATGCTTGTATGAAAAAATAACAGAGAGAAAGACTGGGAGGAAAAACCCCCACCCCTTAGTCTCACAGGATTCCCTGCCACCTTCTGACTCCCTCCATTCATTTCTCCCATCTCTCTTGCAGTATAAAACATTACTAGGGGTCTTCTTGCTTTTTGAAGCAGCCATTAACAGCTCCATCAGCATTTTATCCAATATTGCATCGGCTCTTGCATTAATTTTATTTTCCTGACTTCATAAGGTACTTAGCATCAGTGCTTAGCACATATCTTTTTAGCTGTGAGGTGAATGTCATTTTAGAAAAGGAGGGTAAGCTAGAAAATCTCAGCAACCTAAAAAACTGATAAAGAGTCAGCAACTGAGAGCTCAAACATCCCAATCCCGGGGGTTCAAGACAGTGTCTTCTAGCTAACCTCATGTCTTTTTAAAGAGTGCACAGAGCACAATATAACAAACAGCATCTTGAAATGCTAGTGGCCATAATCTCTGGGTTGCAGATGTCCTAAAATATTATAGCATATGCCAAAGAAGAATTATTCCTTTGAAAGCTTTAAATCAAATCAACTGTCCCTCCAACAACAGCATATTTGTGTATGTATTATTACTGTTTATACTACTGTTTTTCATTTGAAGACAAAAATCGTATTTAATATTCAAAAAAGCAAAACAACTTTATACAATTTATATTGGTTCCAACATAATGCACTTTTGCCTATAAATACATATGCAGCTCACCTTTTAAACTCTTCTGTACACTGTTATTCCCCTTTAGGAGCTTGGACCATTTTATTGCTCTTCTTGTGAGCACCACTAGATATCTGGAAAAGAATGCTTCATACGATGCATAATCAAAGTCATCTGGCCTTTCAAACCCATATGGATCAACCCTACAAAATAAAGAAGAATTCTTGTTCAAATGTTTCTGCATACCTACAGCTGAAAAAAAAAATATGCAAGCATGCTTTAAATAACTTCCAGTTGCTATTTCTAAAAGCAGCTCAAAACTCCCTTCTCCCAACAAAAACCTACTTTACACAAACTGTTACACTCCATTTAGCATATCAAAGCTGTTTAAGTAAATGAATTTAAACATGCACTTTTCAGTCAGTTTTACAGCTTTCCCTACGTTTCAGAGTGTGCAAAATTGACCCAAATTATGACCACATAGAAGTCTGGGAGGTATTTTTATCCACAATACAAACAGTTGAAAAGTATGAAGGTACTGCATAACAGCTCAAATATGGCCTGAACTCACTTTCCACGCAGTTCTGCACAGAAAAATGACAACAAAAAGTAAAAGTGTAACAACTTACAAAGATTATTTTTTAAAGGGGTAATTTCTGAAATTATCTTCATGAAAGTATATGGCTTGGGAAAAAACACAAATCCTTGTGCCAATCCACCTTCTTCGTAGGTAATATCAAACATGCTTATTTTATTATTTTTAACAATTTGTCAGTTTTGCATCACATTATCTCGGGTAGCAAGGCACTGATGGAGTTTCAGAACTGCAAGTCTAATTCTGTTCTAGCTTGATATATCAAGTCACCTTGCTAAACCAAGATTTTTGGCAATTTCCCGGGGTGCTTTATACCTGCCGATTATCACCTGAGTACAGAACACTCATAGGCTTCATGGAAGTTAAACAGGCAGAGG
Source organism: Caloenas nicobarica (assembly GCF_036013445.1). Classification (NCBI taxonomy): domain Eukaryota; kingdom Metazoa; phylum Chordata; class Aves; order Columbiformes; family Columbidae; genus Caloenas; species Caloenas nicobarica. Next base: position 152,076,594 of record NC_088245.1, on the reverse strand, counting down.
GGTCTGTCCGTGCAGAACAGTTTGCAAGACAGATATTAAGGCTTCACTCCCACAACCACTGCCCATTTCATTCATGGAGCAGGAATTTGCCCATGGAGCGGCACCGGAACAGCCTTGGGTAAACTCTGGCTCACGCGATCATCACGGGTAGTAAACCATGAATCACAAGAAGAACATTTCAATATTCAGACCTCAAACTGGTATTATCTAATTGGCAGTCAGTAGAGTCACCTTGGTGTTCATGTACTCAAATTTGACACAAAAAACACAGGTGTAAAACCCACGAAAACCCCGGACGCAGGTTTCTCTGAAGACACAGAACATGAGAACGCTCAAAAAAATCCCGGGATCTCCACCAAAAGACATCTCCTATTTATGACTGTGACTGCCTAGGCAGTAAGTGCAGATTATTATAATTTCATGCTCAACTCCATTCCTGAGGCAGAAGGGGAAAATAAATGAGCCAGGAAGTACTCTTTTAAGAAAGTTACCTTCCCCAACCTGCCTCCGGGCACTGAAGGTGACTATTACGCCTCGGTGCCCCTGACGTTCGCGGGTGTGTCCCGGTGCTCTCCCCTCGGCAGGAGGAGGCCACTCCACTCCCCGGAGCCCCCTCGGCCCTTTCCCGCCGGCCTCCCGCCGCCCCCCGGCCGCTACCTGCCGCCGCCACCCCACCGCCCCCAGCGCTCCGGGAGGAACAACTCGCTCTCCCCGGCTCCAAGTTCACCCTCCACCACGGCTCCTCTCCGTCTCGGCCCGTCGCGCTTCCCGGAGCGGTACCAGCCGGGGGAACGGCTATTTTAAGGGACCCACCAAAAAAAACCCCACGAACTCCCCGCAAGGCACCGCTCCTGCTCCCGGCTCGCTCCCCAACTCAGAGCGCTGCAGATTCACAGGGAAGTTGTAAAAGCGGCATTTTTAAAAGTGTCCCCCCCCACCGCGAGAGCCCAGGTGTGAGCGGGCAGGCGGCCGGTCCCGGCAGGGGGGACCCTCCGGGGGCCGCTGCCAGACACCCGTCTCCGAGCCGGCCGGGCACCGGCGAAGCGCCGCCGCCAGCAGCCTTACCTGTACGCCCAGTCCCGCCCGTCCTCTTGCCTCTCCATCGGCCGATCCGCCCGCGGCGGGGAGCGCGGCGCCTCGGCCGCGGGCTGCGCTCTGTCCTCAGGCCGAGCGGCGCCGCGGATCCATGCGGAGCGGCTCCCAAGTTCAACTCTCCTGCCGCCCTCCCAGGGGCGGGGGCGGCCGCCGGGTCCCGCCTCCCATGCCAGGGGCCGGGCAGGGCAGCTCCGCGCCCCGCGGAGCCGGGAGGCGCTGGGGCGGCGTCCCAACACCCTCCGGCTCCGCCTGACCTGCGCGGCCCCCGCTCCGCTCCGCGCCGCCAGGCGGGGGCTCGGTGGGGGCCGGGCATCTCGGGGGCAAACGGGTGTTGATCTGTTCTGATGCTGCTTTAGATTTGTGTGTTTCACATTTCTGCCACATCTTGGAAAAAAAAAAATACCAAATTTTTTAGAGGGAGGGAAATGTCTCAGTAACATAGAGTGAGAATGGCTTTAGATATGGCCCTTCAAACCAAAGGAATTTCCCCATAACCAACGAGAAGTGGTTATATTACATTAGCATTTAAGTTCACTTGGTTGGTCTGGGCTTTTTTCCTCCCCACATCCTCACACTCTTCCATTTAATTTCCCCAAACGATTCATTAAAGTCAACGCTTTGTTACACTTAAATATTACCAACTTAACTTCTGCTGACTCCATTTCCACCATAAACTAACAATCATTTAAATACAATTTGAATACTAAATGATGAGTTGTCAAAAATATGGAGTAATAATACCCAAAATAATACCCAGAAAGACTTCCCCATTTCCAGAACCTGTCTCTAACATTAGCACCGGCTCTTCATCTTCAGAGGTGTCGAACAAACACGGAAACCCACACAGACTCTGCCCTACCTGGCTGCCAGCAGCCTAATTCATAACACACTGTGTAACAGAAGAGAGACAGCAAAATTACATCCCTGCTCGTCCTTTTTGAATCAAGTTCTGACTTCGCATCCAGCAAAGCACTTGGAAAATTACAGCTACTGCTGGAGAAACATTATCTCGTTCAGCCAGTGAGTAAGAGCTGCTGGAGACAACAGATGGGATTTCACAAGGGAGATCAACAGTTGTTCCCTCCCAGCACACTCTTCTAGAAAGCTACCTCCTCCCTGTGGGATCAGAGGCAATCACCCACACAAATGTGGAAGTAGTTCAGCTCCAAGGGCAGGGAAACAACACAGAGATTTGTACTTGGTTTAAGGGCCATCACAGCGTAGTAAAAGTTCTTGATTCTTCATCAAAACGTAATGTTTTCGGGGGGTTTTTTTGTGGGAAAATCCTGTGCTTCAGCAGGTGCAGTGCTGCTCTTGCAGCAGGGTGGTCCCGCTCGAATTACTGTGCGGCGTCACGAACGCGCTCGGCTACTGGCAGGACTGGAACCAGATTACAAACCAAGCCCGGGGAGAGCCGGCCGGTGCCCATGCCAAGCCTGTGCTTTGACATCCCGCCAGCGTTGCCTTGGCAGAGCGTAGGCAGAGGCACGCTCTGCAAACAGCTCTGCAAACAGCTCTGCAAACCCAGTGACTTGGCCAAAGTCGCACAGAAAATCCTTGGCAGAGCTGTGAATAGGAGGCGATGCTGTCCCACGGAAGAGAAGAAGGAAGCCTCGGTTAGGCAGAGTACTCCCTTCTCCCCCAAATCTGGAAGTCACCGGCTTGTTTGGTGACAGGGTTATACTTCTCCTGACAAGGTCGGGCTCTTTGGTGCACATTCCTTTTAAAATGGATCTGTCAAAAGTGTCCTGCAAACAGCAGGTTGTTTCTGTGATTAATTAAGGGTGCATCTGCAGTGCATCAAGGGTAGCCTTGTGTGTACAGCGGTGCATTTTTACTGTCAGTAAACTTTAAATGCAATCTACAGTTTCTCTTGCTCTAATACAAGCATTATAATTTTGTGTTTCACACAAATATATGCCTGTTTCACACAAAGGCTCCTATTAAGAAACTTGATGTAACTCCTGTTAAGGAAGCTACATAATCGATTAATAGAAATAATTCCTACATTTCAGTGCTAATTTGTAACAATAGTTGCATCCACACGTTGTGGCTGATGATATGAACCAGCCTAGCGTCTGGCAATAGATAATACCTTGGCTGTCCTTCACAGGGTATCAATGCTGCTCTCTTCTGGGCAGATCACATCGTGCTGCTTTTAAAGGCATTCGAAGAAACCAATGCATATACCCACGAATCTGGAAAGTGCATGTGCTTGGTGTCGTGATCAGCAGAAAAGGATACTATTTGCCTTTGATCCTTTACTTCCAAAGGAGTTGGTGGCAGTGGCAGAGTGCAAGCGGGCAGATTTAGGTGACGTTCAGACCGATGAAGCTCACAGCCTTCCTACTGGCCACCTGGCACAAAGGAAATGTACTTTATGTAACCTTTTTTTTTTTAAAACTGAACCTTATGCCTGAAGTTTTTACATTATGGTGAATGTGTTTAGTAGAAATTCTCATCTTGCTGCTGCCAGAGTAAGTCCTTAAAATAGTGACTTCCCTTTAAGGGTAGGCATTTAGATGTGTTCCCTGCAAAGGCAGATGAAGACAGCAGACAAGTGTTTCACAGGCTGAGGCATTTAAAGCTCTGCCTGTCTTATACCCTGTATTTTACTGAGGAAAGCTTCCCTACTTGTGTTTGCAGAGTAGCTATTAAATAACAACAGCAGCAAGATTTTCAGCCTTATCAGGAATTAGTCTGGGATCCCTTTATGCTTTCCAGAGCTCTGAGTATGTGCTATACCACGTGTGTTTGGTGTATCAACAGCACAGAAACACAGTCTGGCTCCTTACAGACCACCCCGGGCCTGTTGTTACTTTTAGGCCAGAAAAAAAAACAAACCCAAGCCTATGGTAATATTTGTGTCTGACAGTATTTCCTCGTCTGCCTGTGGAGGCCATAGGGATTCTTTATCCATCTGAGAATAGAAGAAGTATCTTTATTATTTTGTGTATCATAAAAGTGTCAGCTTTCTTGCCTGGGGTTCTTTCCACTGACTGCAGGGAGGTCAAAGAAGATAAATTGTTAGGGGGAAGCAAAGTGCAATAGGACCAAGGAAGGGATAAGTTGTGTGTGGATACAGGTGTGTGTGGATATAGTGTGCCTACTACCTTTAAGAAATACCTGTGAGAAACACCATTCCCAGCAGAGCTGGCAGCTCTGCTTTTCCAGAGCCAGACGGTAAGTTTTAAAAAAAACCCTAACTGCTCACAAAATGGTTAATGGTCCCTGTCTAAAAAATGTGCATGCAGCAGCATTCGAGAAGAGATAAAAAGATAATTCTTGCAAGTGACTGGTTGTTGTAGCATCCCAAGTAAGCGATGAAATTCCCACAGCATAGGTGTCTTCCCTACCTTATGTGGTTTGTCATACAGCCACTCATCTTTGTGTCCGTAGTTAGTAAACCACTCCATGCAAGTGTACCCTGCTTTGTTGGAGTTCTTCTCTGCATCTCTGTGGCCTGAGCTGCTTTTCTATGACCAGAAAAAAAATCTGCTACTCCATTCCTGGGGAAAACGATGTAGATTAAGCAGATTTGGCAGTATAGAAATATCCAGTACGATGGAAACACACATGTATATATAAAAATCACTGCAATTGTGTACTGTAACCTAGGCACAATGTACTCCAGGACTAGACAAATTATCCAGCTAATGAGGTGAAGGAGTGACACCATCCCATCCAGGTGCCTTAGATTCCTGTAACAACCAGCTACTTACCACGTTCAGCCAACCTTCAGCCTACATATGGACTGAGGCTCCTGATAGGTAATGAAATGCTGAACTTGCTCCACATTTTTGTCCCAGAAAATTGCGTCATGCTTACATAATCATAGTCTGTGGGCCTGATTAAACCTGTTCATGTGAATGGTTCCAACAGCAGTCACTGAACTTTAGAACAGACTACACAGGAAGGACAGAAACATATTTAAAAATATTAATTTCCTCCATTCCCTGAAGGCTTCACATCTGTGAAGGTTACTGGCTGGTAGGACAAGTTACAAACCAATGTGTAGTATTGGAAGTGCCAGTATTTTGATTACACTCAGTATGACTGTGGCCCCAGGAGTCAAAGCATAGTGATATGAGCAACTATAAAAAGGAGCTCTAAAGCTTGCTGCTTACCACTGCACCCGCCTGGAGTATCAGCATAACCCATGGAAATCTCTGCAGAAAGATTTTTGCAGCTGCATCAGAAAAGAAGGCTCAAGGCTATAAGTGACAATGCTGGAAACAGCAGGGAAAGAGAAATGATATGGTAGCACTCTCGGTGTGAAAAACACGGCAAAATTAGATGTCAGAAGTCATATGGAAAAAATACTTGAACATTATTAACAGGAAGAGTTCCTAAGACAGGGACAGGGATGTCCTTAGGAAAAGGTCAGTAGCTATCACAGACCAGTAATCCAATGGTATGGAAATGAGTAAACCGAATGAGACGGTCATCGTGGGTAATTACTTGATGAATCTAGCTTAGGTCAGGCTGCAACTTTATAAAACGTGTTTATTATTTCAACTGACAAAATGAAGTATCTTCTAAATGGCTTCGTTTTGTTTGTTTTGTTTTTCTTTATGCACTTGAATGATCACGAGGGCTATGCTGAAAGCACTTTTAAATTCATGCCGATGATGTTTACTTTCCTGACTGCAAGAGTGCAAGGCTTATAACTGAACTTTGAAATTTTGCAGGAAGAGATGACAGACAAGATCGGAGATGATTAACTCCTTCTTACTTCTCTCATCCTCTTTTTCTTTCTTGTCCTCATCTGTGAATGTATCATGTGTAGCAAACCCAGCAGCTCCAAGATCTACTGATTAGGGATGGTGTTTAACCTGGATGTTCTGTGGCTGTCTACTATGATTTTACATTTGGTCCTAGTTGGGAAATGTAAAGGTAAACCTCTTGGCCTTCAGTTGCCTCTGCGTTAGGACTCCTTGCTAGGACTCTCATTTCAATCATCTCAAGCCGTGTCTTATTCCATAAGAAAGAGGCAGAGTTATCATTACAGGGATTTAAATACAATCATTGCATGTAAATACATAGTGTTATCTGTGAATAACATTATCTATTTCACTTAATTGTCTCTGTGTAGTTAAGAGTTTCTCTAAAAATCACACATTAAGGAAAAAAATCCTTAAAGTAATGAAACAGTTTGTTGTAAGAAGAAATTACAGCCATCCATTCAGGAGGAGACATACATTCCTTATGTGGAATAAGGCAGGAGTTTTCCAGGAGCACAGATGATCTTAGGTTTGCTGTAATTAAATACTGTTTCATAATGCATAGGTACACGGGCACTAAGTTTAGCTCAGATCAGCAGACTCCCTTTGGAGTGTTGAGCTCCGCAAAGATAACATGCTCCCAGGGAGGTTGTTCTTCACTGTAGCTTTTTGCATGTTCATTCCTCACACATTTTCAAACTCACAGGCTGAAAGAAAGATAAGGTTTGTGAAAACTCAGACTTGAGTTTGACAGCAAGAGCAGTTGAACCTTATTTGAACTGCAGGGTTATAGCAACAACCATCTGTACAGGTATGCATCAATATTTACATGTAATCCAGGTATTGGTTGAAGTATCATGTTATTTTTTAATTCCTTTGTAAGGTAAACTTTGATTGCAACATCTAGGATCAAATTGTGACTTCTCTCTGGCTTACTTTGTCAGGTTACAGATTATATCACACGACTAATACTGGAGGAAAAAATCAGTTCTCATTTTGTGTTAATTCACAGATAAGTGTTCCCCAAACACTAATGTTATCAGTAGCTGATCCACTGTCAAAACCGACATTATTTATTTATTTATTTTAATATATTTCAGTTATTAGAATTTGACCTTAAACCATTACACCTTCGCCTGCTGTGGATGTGCCTTGTAGAGGCCCTGATACTCTATCCCACTCAGTTACAATTTAGCCCATGATATCTACATGTGATGAACCCATTTAGCATTCCAAATAACAAGTTTATAAGTAATTCCAGCTGCAATTCTCTTAGCTATGCTGCTCTGGATACATCTCTCAGACATAGTTTTTTGCATTTCCATGGCAGTGCAAATGCCTTGTATAAAATTTGCAGAGAATTACAGACTTTTGAGTATTTAATAGTTCTTCATATGAGTGCAACAGGTTTATTTGTGTAAATAAAAGAGCGTTCAGCAAAGGAAGTTCAGATTCAATTGCACAGAAGTCACCAGGGTGGGGAGGAAGGGGCTGAAAGTTCATCGGGCCCCTCTTAATCCTTTTCAGTTCTTTGTTTCAGCCTATTCCAGGCTCTGTGGCAGTGCGGGACCAGAGAGCATGTGAATTAATTACTCAACGAGATGAGATGTTTCTCCTCCAGTACGAAAAACTCTCACTCAGGACTTCACCTGAGGAAAAAAAAGGTGAATTCTCTCTCCGGCTCCAGTGCCCAGCTTTGAAGCCCGCCCAAGGCTTGGAGCACCCCAAGGCTCAATGTGGGGTTGCTGAGATGGAAGGAATGCCACTGGGAAGCTTTAGCACTCCTTCTAGTCAGAAATATCCAATCCCTGCCTGAAGGAACCAGCTGGCTGTCACAAAATATATTACTCGTGGCCATTCTTTCACATGGCATTTCTTTGCTTGTGTTACCAAAAAGAAATAGAGGCTGGCAGCTATATGTTAAAACAGGCCAGATCTTAAGTGTGAAGGTACAGCCACAATTTTACTTCACATTTGAGTAATCAGGTAAAGCAACCATGAAGGAGCTGCAAGTAGAGAGGAAGCGAGTTCAGCCTTCCGTCCAGTAAAGAAAATGTTGGTGCATTGGATATTGTGCAGAACACTGTGGAGTATTTCTCCTCCACATCCCAGGATCAAATATAGCTCACAGAAAAGTTGCAAGTCAAGCAGCTATATGTAAGCTGAGAATCAAATGGTTAGATACTGGGAAGATGGACAACTGCCTGAGAACTTCCTCAGACCCACCCAGTGCTTCAGAAAAGAAGATAATAAAAACATGTTTCCACAAAGAGGGCCCTTGGAAGTCATCTTCTAGGGAGGACTCAGCCTTTCAAAGTGCACCATCAGTATTTGACAGCACGACTGAAGAGTGGCTGGGGGAGCTGGGGCTGTTCAGCCTGGAGAAAAGGAGGCTGAGGGGAGACCTGATCGCTCTCTGCAACCACCTGAAAGGAGGTTGTAGCATGGAGGGGGTTGGTCTCTTCTCCCAAGTAACAAGTGATAGGACGAGAGGAAATGGCCTCAAATTGCATCAGGGTGATTTAGACTAGATATTAGGAAAAATTTCTTCATGGAAAGGGCTGTCAGGCATTGGAACAGGCTGCCCAGGGAAGTAGTTGAGTCACCATCCCTGGGGTGTTTCAAAGATGCATAGATGAGGTTCTTAGGGACATTGTTTAATGATGGACTTGGCAGTGCTAGGTTAATGCTTGGACTCAATGATCTCAAGCATCTTTTCCAACCTAAATGATTCTATTATTATACTCTAGCCTGTGTAGAAAAACACTGGTGGCTATTTCAATTGCAGTGGCTGCATTTTAGAGTACAGAGGTGTGGTTACAACAAGAAGTGGTTAGTGTTCACGGTGTTCTAGTATGAAACAAATACCAGATTAGCAGGTTGTTGTATTTCCCACAGCAATGATAGTGTGTCTCTGGCAATACCATTCATATTGCCAGGGGAGAAAGCTAACACTGATCCTTGCAGTCAAGCTTATGTGGTGATAATAAACAGCACTCAAAAACCTCACAGTTGCTGTCAAGGGTCCTCACAAAGGGGACACTTGTAATGAATCAAGAGACATCTCTGACGGACTGTTTTCTGGGAAGAAATAATGACTAGGTAACACTTATGTAAGAATGAATGACTGGTTTTAGCTTTTCAATGGTCTATTTTTCTGCTTGATCACCCTTCAGCATCTTCTGTAAACACATCCTCCTGTGTGTAACTGGCTTTTGCAGCTTGCACTTCCCTGACCCACAGAGCTGTCTTCAGATGTTTGGGTCCGGACTGCATTTAATGTTTTTTTTGCTAAATGCTTTTGAAAACCAGTGGAGTAGCCTAAAATAATATTTGAGAAATTAGCATCAGATGATTGCAAAGACCAAAGCTGCAAATGCTGAAATGTTGATAAAAAGGACATGGAGATGCATATCTTCCCAGTTCTGTTTTAGCACTTACCTTTAATTAAACTAAAAACCTATGCTGACCAAAGGCATTTGGATTCTCCTGCCTGAACATAGGTACCTCAATGCAATAATTGAGTTGATGTTCTGTACTATTAAAGGTGGGCAAAAATAGTTTAGAAGAAGGCGAGGCAAAATTTGTCTTTGATGAATGTGAGAAGAGACGAGGCAAGACACTACAGAGAATCATTGCGTCAGGGTTTTTGCAGCTCTAATTTGAACACAGCTATTTTTAGAGGACCTGTTGTACATATCAACAACACTAATGATTGCCAGCAGAGACAACCACGTTCCTAGAGCCAGCAACATCGTGTGTGACTCTCAGGATTTAGCTAAAGCATGTTTATGCCAAGTAGGCGTTAAGTAATTAATTCTTTTTTTTTTTTTGTAAAATTGAATTATGCTTCATTTTTACCTCTCTTTCCCTTTGGGTTGCCATTTTTTAAAAATAAAACTGTGTGGAACAAAAGACTAAGTATGGCCTGAGAGGTATCCACAAGCAAAACTAGCCTAAGATAAATGAGTGCTGTGGAGCCAAACCAAGAGTGAGCGTGTTTGGAGCACAAGGGGAAGGGTGGCTCAGGGTGCATTAGGCAGGGCCAGTTCAACTGAGTACAAGATCCAGCTGTCCAGAATGGGTGAGAAATTACAACTATTAAAATGTTTAAATCTGATAGAAGAGGGTAAGAATGTGTATCACAAAGAGAAAAGTAAGAGCACTGCTTCCCCATGAGTATTTCCTACTGAAATTGGACATTAGGAAACATTTCTTCACAGAAAGGGTTGTCAGGCATTGGAACAGGCTGCCCAGGGAAGTGGTGGAGTCACCATCCCTGGCGGTGTTTAAAAGACATGTAGATGAGGTTCTTAGGGACATGATTTAGTGCTAGATTTAGGTTATGGTTGGACTCAATGATCTTAAGGGTCTCTTCCAACCCAAATGATTCTGTGATTCTATGAATATTCAGTGGCAGTCCTGGGTGACAAGTTTGTGCTCTGAAGTGTGAAATGAAAACAGTTTCATTACCTGAATTCTGATCAGTTACCTTTTACCTCCATAATTTTACAGCATTTTGTTCTCACTGTTTAATGGAGTAAACAGCTACAAAACTCTGTGGGTTCTTTATGTAATGGATGGTTACAATGTTTGCCTTTTGCCTTCTTTTCATTGCTGTTCTGTGATGCTTCTAACATTTCGGGAAGCAAGAAAATCCCTACTGAGAAACTTGTCTCCCTCATTAGAACAAGACTCCTATAATCCCTAGCAGGGGACACACAAACACATTTGCCGTATAAACCCACATTTGGCTGTTAGAGAGGTGTCCTGAGCTGGCCCAGAACAAGGGAACAGTCATAGGGCAATATTCCTTCTGCTTTTGCCATGGGTGGGTTTCTTATCACCATTTACTATTAGTAAGCTGTTTGCTCACAGATTTACCTGCAGTTCTGTATGATGATATTCATAAGTGATAAAGCAGCCTCATTAAAAAAGCTTCCAACTAGCTGTGGTGGCTGGGGAATGTAAGTTGAATGGCAAGTGGTGGCGAGGTCGGAGAGAGCACTCTGATGAAAAACAGCCAAAGAAATCATTGTGCAGACACTATCCGGGAATGTCAAAAGGGCCTTGAAGCAAATAGTGGAGGATTTGATTGTTGTCTCAGCAAAACACCCTCTAGACCTTTTCAAGTCTGGAAAATGGAAAAAAAGAACTAGACCCTGCAAAGGAGCTGCTTCATTGTTGGTTTGTGCTCAGTGCACTGAGTCTGCTTCAGACATGGCATCAAACCGCTTTGCTCTGAAGTGCCAGGACTTGGCCGAGATCTTAGTGGGGGCCCTCCAAAATCATTTGTGTGGGGTGCAGGGAGCTGGTGCTCTCACTGGAGAGGGTTTGCCAGGGATGCAGTCTTCCTCTCAGGCCTGCACCAGCACATCGTCTCAGTGACACCAAACCTTGGGATTATTTTTGTTGGCAGTAATCTGAGGCAGCAGTTGAATGATTTCCATCCTGTAAGATATAAATGTACACTCTGTGCCAAGCCGTAACAGGGCTTTAAGACCCCAGTGCTCCGGTACTCCTAAAATCCTGTAATAACTTCACTCTCAGCTGAGCCTGGAAGCTCTGTGTGCATTGGGAAAGGCAGAGGTAATGGCATACAGTCTTGCAGCATGGCAAGGAGGTTTAGTCAGCCAAAAATGTTGTGCATGCAAAGGGAATGCCCCAGGCTGGTGAAACATGCAAGAGAGGTGCTGCCTCTGCTCCCCTTAGCTCTGCCCACGTGGTCCACAAACTGCTGTGGGGTCAAGGTTAAGATACTAAGACCTAGAAAGGAAGTAGGGTCTCTGGGCTGCTGGAGGAATGAGGTACTAAGTGCCGCTCTTTGCCAGCAACATGCTCTTCTGAGCATAAATCAAGAAGTTTTCCTCTTTATTACCACTCAGCCTTTGCTGTGCATTTGTCCTCTCGTGGTACTGCAGGAAATCTCCACGATCTTTTGCACTCCACAGCCGCTTGCTGGCCCAGAGGACATCCCTGCAGCAGCACCGAAACAGCTCCAGTCATGGCAGCAGCCCCGCAGCACTGGGGGTTGGGTGTGCAGAGGAAAAGTCACTGGCAAATGCACACACATGCGCGTCCAGGTCCTTGCAAAACCCACCCTGTGGGTGAGTGGGGGACAGTGGTGGTGGTGGCAGAGCCAGGGCAGGCTGATGTTTACATGAGGTCTCGAATCAGTGCTGCATTACAGCATGCAGATCATCTGGTCTTGCAGCTTGCAGGGACCAACGTGATGGCAGAGATCAGCCCTGGTGCAAATATTACAGGCTTGGCTTGTTTGCTGTGCATTTATGGTCTGATCATTGAGATAGCATCCTCCTGCAGGGCTGGAAATGTCAGAGGGGGTGCTGCTACCTGCTCTGTAGCAATACTGGCAGCAGCAGCAGCTGCCTGTCCCTTGTGCTGTTCAGGACTCCAAGATGCAGAGGATGTTGCCTTCCTCCCCCCAGGACTCCTCCTGCAGCTGGGGTGATAGCAGAGGGAAAGTCCTGGGCTGTCCAGGGGGGAGTAGGTACCATACTGGAGAACAGGAGGGGTGGAAAAATCCGCCCCCTTCCCAACGTTTTAGTTATTTGGGTTCTAAATTGTCACTAAATTTGAGATTTACAGCCAGAATGTAGTATGTGTGTGTATTTGTGTAGCTGATCAAAATAGTGCATTGAATTTTTTTTTTGAATGGCTGCGAGTGCTTTCTTTAACAAAATAGCTGTGAAGCTTCAGAATGGGAAGATTACTATGTTACTGAAAATTCTGTTTGTTTCAGGGGTTTTCCCAGGAATTAATGAGCAGCTGCATGTTGGAAAGACATTCCTACTCATGTGGCTCTCAGGAGGGCTCAGAAATCTTTATTGAAAAATAAATGGAAAATTTGACCCAGAGAGCAAGTACTCTATGTTTCTTGGAAATACATGATTCACATTCCAACCTCATTTTGTAGCACTTGGACAGGACAGAAATGTAAGAGGAAAGGCAGGAAAGTGGAAAGGAAGAGAGGGAAGCCAGCAATAGGAAATGCATGTGTCACAGGATGAGCTTAGTGGAGTTTCCATGTGGGCAGTCAGGGAAAAACATGTGTTCTTTTGTCTCTTAAAAGTACTCTTTTCAACTTCATAGTTTTATTTTTTTGAAGTATTCATATTTCTGCTTTGTGAATTGGTGAAGAAGTCCAGATGAGTTTAAAACACAGACATGGATTTTGAAAAACAGATACGGAAAACATATTTTCCTAAAAGTATGTATTGCTTCAGTGGGGCCCAGACTCAAAATTTTTGGCTTCCTGGGGGAATTTGGCTCGTGGAGGTGCAGAGGTCAGTAACACTGCAAGTCGTCGCCTGAGTCTTAGTCTTGGATCTTGCTGTGGGACCTTCGGAGTCAATCAGTCAGTATGGGTATCTCTTAATTCATGTCCACATCTTACTAAAGACTGTTGGGGAGATGAGAAAATGATAGCATGACCATCATATGCCTTTACTTTGCCTCCTGGGAGAGCAGTCTTCATCATTTTGTGCTGTGGACTGTGGCTGCTGTTCAAGAGGGTGGTGAAGTTCCCTGTTTCCACTGCAAATAATGTTTCATGTTCAGCCAAAGTTCTGATATTACCATCTTCAGGGTGATATCCTCATACCTAGTAAATAGCTGGTTATGCACACAAAACTAAATATTATGAGAGAGGTGTTAGGAAGGGTGAAGAGTTTTGAGCCTTTGATACTGTCTCTCACAGTGTTCTCCTGGACAAGATGTCCAGCATCCAGCTGGGTAAACACACAATGCAGTGGGTGAGAAATTGGCTGACGGGGCAGGCTCAAAGGGTTCTAGTAAATGGGGTTACATTGGGCTGGTGACCAGTCACTAGTGGGGTTCCGCAGGGATCCATCTTAGGGCCTGCACTCTTCAATGTCTTTATAAACGACTTGGACTCAGGACTTGAGAGATTATTTACTAAGTTTGCTGATGACACAAAATTGGGAGGAGCTGTTGACACTCTCAAGGGCAGAGAGGCCCTGCAGAGGGATCTGGACAAGCTGGAGAACTGGGCAGTCACCAGCTGCATCAAGTTCGACAAGTACAACTGCTAGATTTTGTACCTGGGACACGGCAACCCTGGCTGTACACACAGATTGGGGGACGAGATGCTGGAAAGCAGCTCTGTGGAGAGAGATCTGGGGGTTCTGGTCCATGGCAAGTTGAACACGAGCCAGCAGTGTGCCCTGGCAGCCAAGAGGGCCACCCGTGTCCTGGGTGCATCCAGCCCAGCATGGCCAGCCGGGCAGGGAGGGGATTGTCCCGCTCTGCTCTGCACTGGTGCGGCCTCACCTGGAGCACCGTGTGCAGTTCTGGGTGCCACAGGATTAAAAGGGCATAAAGCTACTGGAGGGTGTCCAGAACAGGGACACAAAGTTGGTGAAGGGTTTGGAGAGGAAGCCATATGAGGAGCAGCTGAAGTCACTTGGTTTTTTCAGCCTGGAGGAGACTGAGGGGAGACCTCATGGCAGCTACAGCTGCCTCACAAGGGGAGGAGGAGGGACAGGTGCCGATCTCTTCTCTTTAGTGACTAATTACAGAACCTGAGGGAATGACAGGAAGATGTGCCAGAGGAGGTTTAGGTTGGACATTAGGAAAAGATTCTTCCCCCAGAGGGTGCTGGACACTGGAACAGGCTCCCCAGGGAGGTGTCACGGCCCCAAGCCTGACAGTGTTCAAGCAGAGACTGGACAAGCCCTCAGACACATGGTGTGACCTGTGGGGTTGTCCTGTGCAGGGACAGGAGTTGGACTCGATGATCCTTGTGAGTCCCTTCCAGCTCAGGACATTCTATGATGCTAAGAGTTAACCCTTAGCTATCATCTTCACACGATATTTGTTTTTCAGATTCCCTTAAGGAGGCAGAGCTTTTCCCCCTCTCCAAATGGCAAGCTCGCCATCTACAGGCAGGAAGATCACCCACAAGGACCAGGGAACAAAACAGCTGTTTCCAGTTCAGGTGATTTTAGGATTTCCTCTTCTATGCGCCAATTACCAAAAGGCAATTTCTCTTTGGGTGTCAACCCAAAGAAGCTTAGAGTATCTGCCTCTGGAACTTAATCCTAACCCAGTGGATTGTTTAAAAAAATACACTTGGTGTTCTTCTGCAACAGTCTCCTTCTGCTCTCACTACTGGTCTCCTCACACCTGGTCCCAGCTGCAAGGAGGGAGCAGCTGCAGGGCTCTCCAGGTCCTAACACTCTCCCCCCAGTATGAGAAATCAGCACCGGTTTCCCTCTGAAACATGGTTTTGATTGGAACATACTGATTCTTAAGCATATTTTTTTCCATGAGAACGTGTTTTATTTTGGAAAGATACTAAAACGCAGTGTTTCAGGAAGTTTGAGCTTTCTCAGGCCAGAGGAACATTGTTGGAATGTCTTTTTTCTACTTGGAATAATTTTTAAGGAGAAAAGTTACCTTATTTCAGTGGCTGTCTTGTTGTAGTGATCACAAATCACAGTTGCATCCAATTAGCAGTAAAAAGTCAATACCAAAAGAAAATGTTTCATTTTTATAATATGGTTTCCATCCAGCCCTTAAAAAAAAAAAATTAAAAAGGAGGAAACTGAGGCAACCTCAGCTTCACCCCATTTTGAATAAAAGCTATCTCAAAACTGCTGAAAGGAAAACACACACAGTCCAGCTCCCCCAGCAAGAGAAGGATTTGTAAGCACCACAGAGGAACCAGAGAATCTGCAGCCCTGCCTTTGCCAGCCCTGTAAGCCACATACCATCGTGTAGCACACTAATGAGAAACAGCAGAGCCTTGTTACTGCTGAGCCTCCTGCCCATAATTCACCGCCTGTTTGGCCCTACCGATCCTAGAAACTGTGAGCAAGACCCAAGCTGGTCTACCGTGACTTCTTCTGGCTCTTCTCAGACGTTTGGTGGTGGTCTTGCCCCACCTGGAACTTCTGCCAGGGAGGGTTACAAGGAAGGCAGCCACCAGGCAAGGGGCTGCCCAGAGAACCTGTCAAAGCTTTGGAGTCCTGTCACTGCTAGTTGTCTTAATATGTTTTTGCAATCCTTCATCAGTCACAGAGCACTCAAAGAGGAATTTTGTTGATCTTCACGGAGGCTGCTGTGATCTCACAGCCTTCAGAAGTGGAAGCTGAACTGTTCTTCAGCCCCTGGAAAGTGGACAATTATCTCATTGTAGTTTAGCCTCTAAGATTTGCAAAGAGCTGTTTTTTTCATATAAACCTGGGTTTCTGAAGGAAAAAGCACAAAGACCTGATTTTGCATTTTTGTTTGCCTAGAATTGGGTACTAGTGGTGTACATTGGAGAGCAGATATTTTAAATAGTCAGTAAAACAATTTTTTTAATAGAAAACTAAGCCTCGGTGTTAGCTTGTTTGAAAGGGAGCACCCAGAGGTAGCACCTGTGCCACAGTTCTGTGGCTTCCAGGCGAATTCTGAAAATGAGAGACTGACGTTAATAGAAAATAATAAATTTAATCTTCAGTCTGAGTTTTGACATTGCCTCGAAACTTCAGGTGAGCTCTTGGTGCAATCAGATGATATATCTACATACATACACTTGTTGCAGACTTTCATAGCTCAAAGAACTTATCACATATAAAAAGACAGGCGCCGAGGTGAAAGGAAAAACAATTAGTTCCCATTACACAGATGGAGAAGGCATAGAAAGAAGCTGATTCTTTTAATGTCAAAAAGACTTGAGGAGGGGTGGGGCAATCAAGACTTACCTGTATTTTCATTATATTTTCTTTGGAACAGCTTATGCTTAAGTACTTGCTTCCATGTGGTACTTGTACAAGTCTGTTTCTTCTAATTCTTAGTGATGTTCAGCCTCATACTTGCTTCTGCCAGGAATTGCACTCCCATGTACTTTACAGGCACCATTTGTGCCTTTTTGAAATATGCATTTTGTGAGCCGGGGAAGAGAAACAGCAGATGAACACCAGAAGTCCCCACACGACTGCTAGCATTGGTTGGAGCAGCAACAAGGGAGTTGCAACTCAACTAAATATACAGCTGAAAAAGCACTGCCTGTGTATGAGATTGCTCTGACAACCCGCATGCTCGTGTGGGTTGTCTCCCACCACAGCTCTGCCCGCTTTCCACTCCACTTCTCCTGCTCAGTGGCCATCTCACCTACACATGTCCCCTGGAGAGTTAACACTGAAAAACCCAAAGGGGAGGTGCGAATCAGTGGTGATGGTTTTGGAAGAGGAGTCAGACGCACAGGACAATGCCAAATGTGGGTGGACAGCCTGTGTCCTGGGTTCCCCATGCATCCTGTGTCCAGGTGGTGGGTCCAGGCTAGGTCCCGGCTGGACCCTGGCCACAGCTGGCACCCCAGCTCCCCAGTGCCTGCCAAGCATGTTCTCTCTTTTGCAGGTGGGACATGCAGACGCATAAAGTGCCAAAAATTGCACAGGCAGTTTGTGATGTGGAGGAGCAGAACTGAGTCTGGCTCCTCTAAAACATCTTCAGATGGAGCAGGGTGGCCCTCAGCAAGATTGCTCTCTTCCCTTCACCGGTGTCTGTGGGAGCAGAAGAAAGGCCCATCTCAGGCAAGGGCAAGGGGTCTCCCTAGGGTTTGCTCCTCACAGGCCAGCCCCAGGTTTGCCTGACTGCTCCAGCCGAGCAGCAGGTAGGGCTGGAGTTCTTGGAGGTCACCCTGGACCACTCTGTGTATAACTGTATTTCCATACTTGAGGGTTCAGTTTTGCCCCAGTTTTGTGTTCAAGAGGGGACAGCATGCAGCAATCTCAACAGTAAATGCTGTTTTGTTTAAAGGTTATATATGAAGAAGTAGGTGCCTGAGGCCTTT
Source organism: Caloenas nicobarica (assembly GCF_036013445.1). NCBI lineage: Eukaryota > Metazoa > Chordata > Aves > Columbiformes > Columbidae > Caloenas > Caloenas nicobarica. The sequence continues at coordinate 152,058,951 of NC_088245.1, read as the reverse complement.
CTGCAGCTTTAATGCACTAATGTGGTCACCACATTACTGGCTTCTCCTGCCAGCCTTGGATCACAGATAGCCAAACCTGATCCAGCCCTGATGCAGAGCCAGGTTCATTTCGTGTGTGTATTTAATCGCTCCCATCAACAAGCAAAAACAAGATAGGAAGTCACACCAGGTCATGCAGCTTTGATTGGCCACCCCCACTCTATGGGCAGCACAGGAGGAGGAGGCTGGTCCCACAAACCTACTCCTTAGCCCATCACTTCTATTTCGGTGGCTGGAGTTGCCTCCCTGGCACACAGCCTGCTCTTTGCCAGGGTTTGAGGAGCCAGAGGGGACAGGGCAGCAAGGAGTGAGCTGAACAAAATGTAGCTTGTCACGCTCTTTAAAAGCCAAGACATTTGCATAATTAACGCTCTGCATTTTCTACCTATTTCCAGCTGTCCCATGAAACTCAGCATGTATCAGCTCTCTCGGGCATAAGGAAAACAGTTTGCATACTGATGAGATACTTACAGGAGCTGTTTGTCTTTGTTTCTCATACTCCTTCCTTGATAATGACAAAATGATTACAAGATCATTATTTTGTATGCTTTTATTATTTTCATCTCTTCAACACACAAGTAAGATCCAGTTGTACAAATAAGTCACCCGTCTAAGAAGGAAAACGGTTTTATTAAGAAATCCGTATGGTATGACAATGGTACAGACTTTCTTGTTACATGATAGGTATAATTTAAATGAGTTAATAAAGAAGATGTCTTTTGGGGATTTATGTTCTTCTGCGTTAAGTTCCCTGGAGCCTGGAGATAGTTAGAGCTGAGATACATTTGGTGGGACCTTGTTGGGATGCTTGGATCACCACTGCCCACGCTGTTCCCATTCTTCAGAAGAATGAAAGATCTCAGTAACCAGGACTGGCAATCCAGAGCTGCCTTTGGGTAGTCCATCATATTGATACCAATTGCAAGTGAAACAACCATTTCCCTCTGACGGTGTAACTCGATTAAACACGTTTTTTTCTTGGTAAGGATGGACTGGCTCTGCAGTGTCCAAGAGCTTTCTTTCTTTCTTTTATTCCTTCCAGAAGCCTTGAGGAGCACAGCGATGGGAAGGACTTCTTTATAGGCTGCATCTCAACCATACAAAAACTCTCTCACCTCCTTGCAAGGGCCAGAGTGACTGGCTTGTCATCTGCTGTGGTGCAGGCCAAAAAGGTGTGTGGTCTGCAGAAAGTGGTTGCAATTCCTTCTGGTAAAAGCAATCTGCCCTGGCTGCATTCACCCACAGGGCTGCGATGAGCTGGCCAGTCCTGGCACGTCAATTATTTTTGTTCATAGCCTTTTTTTGTAGATACAGAGGCAAGGAAGTGCCTGTGAAACCCTCCTGTATTTCAAAAATTTGGATTTTCTTTTTTTTTTTTTTTTCAGGAGGGACTTGGGTTGCCTAACATGAGGCATCTTATGAAAGAAGCATGACTTTCAGAGAGCAAGTCCTGACCACTTCCCACCAAAATCATATCCTTTGATAAGTGTCCCTTGTTGGATATTCGGAGTCTCTAGCCATTTTTTAAAATATAGACTCTAACAGCTATTTGGTGGCTTTTTGGGGATAACTAGTTCAGAGCATTATACATTTTTATGGCTTGATTATCTCAGGAAATATTCCCCCAGACAGTACATTTCTGCTGTTGCATGACAGCATCATTATAAGTCTGCTGCAGTGCTTGCTTGCCAAGTGAAAATCCCACCATTTTATGAAGTTGTTCTTGCACCTGCAGCTCAGTGAAATACAAGCAACTGAAGGCACATTAAGGACAAACCAAGTATCTTAACAGGAGGTGTCTAGCAATTCCCAAAACTGTTTTAGGTTCTTCAGGTCATAAGAGGTGAAATACTGACCTGCTGCTGTTTTGGCTTTTCAGTACACAAAGTCTTTTCATCGGCAGGAAAGCGGCGGATACCCAGCAAGTTTTTTGTTTGGTTGGTTGGTTGGTTTGGTTTGGTTTGGTTTTTTTTTCCTGTGTTGAAAGTTCTCATCAAGGAGTGAAAAATGTTTCCTTCTATAAAAAGAAATGCTCATGGAAATGAAAATAGAAATAAAGCTTGGAGGACATAATGCATTTTGGAAACCAAATAGTGAGGTGAGTAGAGTAGAGTAGAGTAGAGTAGATTAAATTATTTCTGCTGATAGCTGATAATATACTTGGGCTTTTTTCTCAGGTAACGGAGATTTCCTTCAGTGTTCCAGAGCAATCCCCCACCCCAAAATCCATAAGAATCCTCACTCATAAGGTTACTCAGGTCACACAGACAAGCTCCTTTTAGATGACGTCCAGTCCTTACCAGCACACGAATAAAATAAGAAAAGGTTCCCTAAATTTCCCTACTATTCCTACCAATATTCCCACTTCTATTCTGCCTTCATCACTGCTTGCTTGCAACCTGCTTTACAAATTTAGCCATTAGGTGGAGCGTTTTTACTGTCAGCAGCCTAGAGATTCCATCTGAGGCATCTCGGGGCTGGGAGAGATGCTTTACCCAAGTGCTGAATAATCCCCGTGTGCTGGGATCTACTGGCTGCAGGTGGAAATGAAAAAAGCGAAAATTAGGGGGGAAAGTTGCATTTTAATATGAGGCCTTTTCTATTCTCATCAGTGCTTTCTTCTATTACCAGCCCCAATGACATCCCAAAAAGTACAACGGGGAAAACCTGAGACAAAGCGTACCACTTAAAGTCTTGGTCTCTGTCTTTTTTGTCATGTGCAACTTGTTAAAGGCTGTCCGAGAAAAAACTTTAGAAAATGCTGATAAATTACTAAGTTATTTCACAATTCAGAGTCAGAAGCGCGCATTCATCAAATTTTTTGTTGCATTTGAACAATCTGAAATCAGGCAACACTACTGGGACAACTGTTCCTTTCCATTTTGGAGGTCTGGACAAAAGTAGTGATGAATTTCCTAATTTTGATGTGGACCAGTTGTGCCTCGTGGAAATAAAAATAAGAACTCAGCAAGCAGGAGCTCATTACAGTTTGATGGAGAGAACGCTCATCCAGCACAGCTCAGTACTCCTTTCTGAGCTGGGGTGGTAGAGGGAGCCCTCAGCCCTTCCCCTGGTCCCTCTGAGCTCTCTTGGCACCTGAAGCCCCCAAAAGACGGGCATCACATTCCCTTCATGAAGCTTTTGGAGAAAGTTATGGTTTCTTTACAAAGCTGGAACTCTGAGGCCTGGGTTTGTGCCACTCAGCTTCAGGCATCTCAGTTGAGGGCTGCGTTGCTGTAGGAGATGGAGGGAGAGTGAGGCACGTCCACAGCGCAGTTGACCTAGTGCCGAGTTTGGGGACCTGAGGCAGAGGTTTGCCCTTTTGTCAGAAGTGCAGGAGGATGAACAGGGCTGCCGGAGATGATGGCCATGTTTCAACTGTGGGAAGGGGACCATACTACCACATCCATGTGCAGTTATTTTTCAGGTCCATGCTTGGCTTTTGTGAATCCTGTATTACTAAAGCCATCTGTGAGGTGTCCTGCTGATGTGAAGGGCTAGGGGAGATTTCACTATGGCCTAATTAAAGAGGACATAAAAATTCTGAAAGACTTTTCTGATGGCTGCTACTGGGAGTCTGCCTGGCTTCTCTGCTTGCCCAGCTTCTCTGCATGCCCCAACCTCTACACCACCACTTACCACCAAACCCCCCTTAGACCTCCTTCTTCAACTGGCATCCTTCAGGTGCCCAGGTCCAGCTTGGAGTCGGGGCTCCCCTTAAACACCTCCTTTATTCAGGCTTTCAAAAACTCCTGGAAAGATACACTTTGGAGAATCCAAAGCAATGAACTATGCCTGGGGAAATGACATTGACATTCATTTTACCCAGTCCCCTTAAAAAAAGTCTCTATGAGAGGCTAATTCCATGAGAATCTGAAATTTCAAACTATATCACCACAGAGGGGTAACCTTGAAAAATCTTTCCTACCTGGGCTTTGTTTTTTCTTTATTTTCCCTGTGCCTTGCCTGGTTTTGATTGTCTGTCTGTATCTATAGCTAAGCCAGGGCTTTAAGGAAGCATTACTAAAACTGGCAAAAAAAAATCCTGCTACATTTAGTGAGGGATAAGGACCTAATGCCTTCAGTGACCTTGAGAGATGCTTTCCTTGAGAGCTGCATTTTAGTAAAGCACAGGGCTGTAGTATGGTGAAGGACCAGGACTATACAGAATTACACCCATCATGCAAAACTATAGAAGCCAAGAGATATGCTGTCAGAAACATCAAAAAAATCTGCTACCTGGTCAGACAAAGTAAAATAGCAGCCCGGGAAGGCTCCCTTCCCTGCCTCTCCTGTGGCAAGATGGGAGATGTGCTGAAAGGAAAGCAGAAGCACAGGATCTCTCCTCCCAGGGGAAAAGGAGGCCAGGAAGGATTCCTGGGCACTGGGAATGAAACTTTATTTCTGTTGTGTATCTCCCTTGGGCAAGGGTGCCAGCAGGGTTTGAGCCGTGCCATTTGCACACCTTCTTGCACAGCAGACATAGATGAATATATCCCTCCTTGAACTCCTCTTCTTTCTGAAATACCCATTTATGACATTTCTTTGCCTATCACCAATGACAGATTTCCTGCCAGCATGGTCTGGAGTGGCTTGTTTTGGGCTGTTGAGTGCAAGATACACCAGTCCTCTACTGCTCTTCTAGCCATCACCACTGGAATTAGTATGGCCTCACTCTCTCCTTTCTTACAGCTCCTGAAACAAAACTTGGTGATTTGCTTATGTGAGGCATTAGCCTTAGGGATGCATTTAATGCAAATCTCTTGTCATGTTTTAAGTGCACTTCAGGGAGGAACAGTCAATTGACTTGCATGGATGATTTATTGTCCTACTAGCAAGAGATTAAGGCATGAAGCAAACTAAAAGTTAACCCCTACAAGGTGACTCTGCCTGATTTGTCCTGAACATAGGGTGCTTAATCTCCTAGTGCTGTATCTCTGTTGAGAAAAATAAACATTGCAGGCGTAAATTAGAAGAGCTGAGGGCCTCCTAGTATGCACTGACTACCTCTCCTGGATGTTACCTGCTCAATATCTGGCAAACAGAAGTCCTTTAACTTGTGACAGGGTAGTGATCTTTCCAGCTGTGAATAAGAGGAAAAACAAACCCTCCCCCTCCCACCAAAAAAAACCTAAACCAAAACAAAACCCACAAAAAACCCAAAAAAACAAAAAGAATAAAACCAACCAACCAAAACCAAACCAAAACCAACCAACCAAACAAACCCAACCAAATAAAAAAACCCACAACAAAACAACACTTTAAATTTATTTTAAAAGATTAGAAAAAGAAAAAGCAAAGTTCTCCTGTGCTGGCAGGAGAAGCCAGCTAATAGAGAATTTACTATTCAAGTCTGGTGCAAATGCTTTATGTTGTAAGAACTTTTCTCAAATGGGAAATGAAATAATGGACAATAAAATGTAAATTATGGTTTAGGTTTAATACAAAGTGGCCTTTATGGCTGCCAGCTCATAAAAGCTTGGTGGGTGAAACACACCTCTGTGCAGAAGGGCAGTCTCGTACCACTAATAATTTCCATTTAGCCTCTGTTTTGAGGACCAGTGTGATATACATATGTGACTTTCATTTTGTGAGCCTCTGGATGCCAGAAAACCCAATTCTTGGTATATAGTGAAGGAAAAAAATCAAAGTGTAAACCTCTTCAGCAGCCACGGGACACAATGTTCATGTCCCCTCTTCCTCCCAGCAAGCGTCCCCGGCCAGGCCAGCCCAGTTGTTGTGTATGTGACTCATGTGCATTGTGCTGGCAAAGGGGTTTGGTCTCAGCTCACTGCCAGCCTGCTCTTGTCCTCGTTCCCTCGCTGGCAGAGGTTCGGGGCGCTCTGCCAACCTGGGCTGGAGGAACAGCCAGCCCCTGACTGCACAGAGGGCGGTCGTGGAGAGCATCTTAAAAAGCGAAGGGAAGTCACTGCCACTGGGGAGCAGGACCTCACTTGAGTAAACCCTTTTTCTTTCTGGATAGCTCTGCAATTTTCTGAAGGCTCCTTATGATGTGCCTTTAGGGTTCCTCCATAGTCAGTGTTAGCCTGAACGTGTGGTTACAAGGCTAAGCTAAAACGGTGGATGTGAGAATGGTGCTGTAAGATTTCTCTGTCTGTCACAGCTTTGCTATGACACCCAAGGCAGCAACCCTGCCCTCACTTCTCCAAAACAATGCTTGTCACAGGCAAACTTTGCACAGAAGCTCCTATTACTGTAAACACACAAAAAATCATATCTCATTAGTAGGATTCAGTGACACTGGTTGCTTCTCAGTGCTCTGTTTCACATTGCATTGTAAAATAAACACTTCCTAAGACTTTCAACGTGAGCTGTGGTGCCTGCCTCATGTCTATGCACCCCAAGATTTAAAGTGGGACAGATGTCCCATGAAGAGCTGAATAGCCCTGGCAAGGTGTTGAGTCTCTCCAGCTTACATTGTCCTCAGGGCCCTTCAGTGTTGAGCTTTTCTGAGCTCTAACACTTGTTGCATGTTCGTCTGCAGTAATTAAGAATCCCTTGAAATGGCGTGTCTTTACAATAATAATGCATACAGTGTATGGCCAAAGTGCAAATAGCTTCAAAGGAGGTTAAATCACTATTTTCCCAGTATTAATATTAATGAAGCTGAACATTTGCATTCACAGTAAATCAATGTCCTTTGAGGATTTTTCTGCAGATAAATGAAGCATCCCCCTCCTTCCATCACTACTTTTGCTAACAGCATCACTCAGTACAGCAATAGATCAACAGTTCCTGTTAGTCTGTGAAAAGGCAGAGCTTAGAACAAGTGCTTTTTGACATAATTAAAGCTGACACGGCTTACCACCATTCCTGGAAGAAGTACTAGTGGACTTTCATTAGAATAAGTAAATACAAATAGAGTCCACCCTGAACAGTTGTCTTTGTTACAAACAAAACCCATTAGTTAGCAAGGAGAGTCTGAAGCAGGGCTGAATTCACACTGATCTCAAAGACCTCATATTTAATTTATAAACTGATGATTAATTCAGTGATTAGCTAATTCACTTGCAGTGATTAATTTAATTCATTTCTTCAGGCTAATGTTTAAGAAAGGAAAAAAGCCCAGCTCAGATAAATGCACACCAATGTCCTTGTGATTAAAAAATGATAATATAATGCCCTGGAGAGTAAAGGAAAAAAGAAAGATCGAGAGAATCGGTGACATGATCAGTTGTAAGTTCTTGGCTAAGCTGCAGCCATAATTTTTAGCTGTGATGTTTAAATGTGTCACTTACTCTAATGATCAATGGCTTGAAAGATGAATCTAAGGAGCTTTCACTGTAGCTTTCCACTGTGTATTTTGAGAATGTTGCTGCTTTAGAGCAGTCCTCCAGTTCTGCTTTTCTGTCACTTGTTTTGCCAGCTGCCTGCCAGCTCCCCTCCCTTCCAACGACATCTTTCTCATGCCTCACCAAGTTCTTCGATGAGAGCACTTGGTACTTCTTAAATCCAGGCTGGTTTTTCCTGTTTCCATCAGGATTTTCCTCATCTTTTGATGCAGCATGAAATGAGGACGATTTAGGGGAGTTCTCTGTATTAGACAAATTGTTGTCTTCAGGGACAATATTGCTTTTACAATTTACGCCACCACTTGGCAATGGAGCTTGACAGCTCTTGAAGTCGCCCACGGGGCCTTGCTTTCCTGAGCCACCATTGCCATGTTTCTCTGATCGAGCTGAAGAGCATTGCTGTTTTTTCTCTCTTCTCTCAGGTCCACTCTTTTTCTCTGGACTACCAGTTTTATATGTTGTTTTTTCATCAGGTGGTGGTGGTGATGATTGCCTCTTTTTGGCTGTGGTGTTCTCTTCTTGAGGCTTCACCAGCAAATTCGAAGGTGGGGACTGGCACATCCCAGAACCTGGATCTTTGCTTTTATCTTTTATAGCACTTGCATCAGGCTTTGTAAAACTTTCAGATACAGTTTCTTGGTTTTCTCCTCCTGGAGTATTTTTCTCAGACTTAGCTGATTTACTTGAAGGAGGTAACTGATATTTCCCAGAATGCTTGTGTTTATTGACTTCTTTTACAGTCTTTACTTCAGGTGACCTGATGTCCTCTGCTCCTGGTGTCTTTTGCTTTCTATCTCCTGAAACATTTTTTTCTTGGGACTTCACCACTTCCTTTGAAGAGGGTGACTTCTCAGAGTCTGGATGTCCACCTTTTACAGCATTAGTACCAGTCTTCTTAAAACCTGAAGAAGCTGATTTTTGTTGCTTTTGTTCTGGAGTATCTTTTCCTTGAGGCCTAACCAATGTTTCTGATGATACTGATCGGTACTTCCTGAAACCTGGAAATTTGTTCTTCTCTTTTGCAGCATTCATATCTGGCAACATAATATCTTCACATCTTACTTTCTGCTTTTCTCCTCCTGGAGTGTTTTCCTCATGCTTTGCTGATTTTTTTGAAGGAGGTAGCTGGTACTCCCCAGAATGCTGGTGCTCATTATCCTCTTTTACAGCCTTTGTTTCAGGTGACCTGGTGTCCTCCGCTGCTGGTGTCTTTTGCTTCCTTTGTCCTGAAGAGCTTCTTTCTTGAGGCCTCAGCACTTTGTTTGAAGAAGGCATCTGGGGCTTCTCAGAGGTATGTTTAGTCTTTTTTTCAGCTGACTTAGTTTCAGGCTCTACAAAGTCATCTGGTGACTTATGTTTCTGTGTCTCTAGAGAAGATGATTTCTTGTCTTGCTTCATCAGTGGATTTGATAACGGTATCTGATTTTTAGGATCACACAAAGTATTCCTCTCTCCTTCACAACTCTTTTTGTGTTTCACTGGTTCATTTTTGAAATTATGAGGGGTATTCTCGTCTTCATTGATCTTATTGTCTTGCTTTGATGTATTTCTTGGTGGCATCGAATAATTCTTGAAGTTTGACTTGATGTTTTTTTCCCCTGCACTGTCACTTGCACATTTCATTGATTCATTTGATGAGGACAGGTGATGTTTCCCATTATCACAGCAGATGTTTTCATCTACTGTCATATCATGTTCATGTTTCACAAAATCTCTTGAAGGTGTTAGATGCTTCAGACTCTGTCCTGTATTTTCCACTCCTTGAACGTTGGTATCATGCTCCAAGGAAGGTAACTGGGATGTTTGAGGCCTATGAGCATTATTGTCATTTGAAGAGTTATTATCATGATCCACTGTATCACTTGGTATGAATACTTGTTCCTCCTCAGATTTATGCAAGACATTACTCTCTTCGCTCTCCTCTGTCTCCATGCTATTACTCTCATGCTTCATGTCATCATCTGATGATAGGAGTGTATCCTTTGTACGTTTGGAGACCTTATTTGTACCTTTTGCATGCTTATTTTGGTCTGAGACCAGTTCAATTGATGAAGGAAATGGGTTCTCTTCCAGCATATCACTTCCTTGCTTCGTGGTATAATCTGAAGTTGCTGATTGTTTCTTCTCCAAGGATAATAGTGGCTTTCTTGCTAGCATGGTTTTATTTTCATGTTTTCTTTGCTTCTTGGTTGAAAGTGAAAGACAGTTCTCAAATCTCTGATGTGTATTTGTCTCTTCAGCTGTAGAGTTTTCATTTTCTGTATCATGATTTGGGGGCAGCATTTGGTTCTTAAAATCATATGCAGTTTTTTTCTCTACCATTATATCATTCCCATGGTTTGTCAGCTCATCTGAAGAGGGTGGTGGATGCTTCCCCCAGCCATGGCTGGCATGCTCATCTCCCACACCACCAGCTGCCTGTCTCACCGGATCAGGAGATGGAAGGGCTGGGGGATTTTGAAGAGCGTGATGGATTTTCTGTCCTGCAATCCCACTCATTGGTGTTGATAAAGGGGTTGATGAGGGCGGCTGCTGTGCCTCAGAGTCAGGCCATGGCATCTCATCTGCAGTGGCCTCTTCACGCTCAATGCAAGATTTGTATTGATTGTGACAGGTCTCCAGGTCAGTCAAGGTACTCCTGCCCAGGGCTCGATTATTTGCATCATTCATCATTTCATTTGATGAAGATAATTTGACCTTCCCAAAATCTTCTTCTGCGATGTAGAAGCTGTGCTTCACAAGGTCACCTGGCAAAGGGCTTTGTCTCTTTTCCAGATGAGAAAAGATGTGCTCTTCTTCTGCAGCACCAGGCTTCTGCTCCTGTCTCTCATTTGAGGACAGTGTGGGTTTGGTCTGATTTACATCTGGATTTGAAATGTCAGCACTGGAACTACCGAAGTTATTTTGTGGGCTGGGCATTTGAGGAGGCTGTGGCTGCTTCATTTTTGATTCATTTCGCATTTGGCTGGTGGGCACTTTATTCTCCTCTTCCTTTTTAGCTGGGACATCACTATCAGTTTTGCTAGACTTGGAGGAAATTTTGTCTTCACTGTGGTATTTTTCTCCTTCTTTGTCTTCCTCAGAACATCTGCCTCTTAAACCTGGTGCCTCTTTTTGGACTATGGGTGGCCTTTTGCCAGAAGCTTGTGTTAGGAGAGTTATCTGTCGATCTTCCATGGGAGGCTCAATTTCACAAGATACTTGAACTCCTGGAGAGTGAGATGGCAGAATGTCTTCCAGTGCTTTCAGCTCTGGAAAACACTTTTGACCTGCAAAGAAATGATCCTTTTCCGGCTGCATGAGCTCTGTGTCAGCTTCCTCTGAACTGTATACGTACATAGTTATTTTAGGAATCTCACTTGTTCTAGTGTCCTGAGGACCTTTTTCATGGGATCCTCCAGCTGTGCTAGAGTAAGGTGAGTTAGAAGGTGGACTGTCTTCCTTAACATGTTGCACAGCATTGGGAATCCCCAATAGTGAAGACGTATCAGGCCCAGCCAGCATGTTATTCCTGTTGCAGTCTAGACTAGGTTCAGACAAGGCAGGAATACAGTCTGCAAGAACTTTGTTTTTACAGGTAGTAGAAGAGCTATCTAGATTAGTCTTAAAGTTGGGTCCTTGTTTTGTGGAATCTGTTTTAGCCTCAGCATGATCCTTTGCATCGGACATGGCCTCAGGTGCCACCGGTAACTCTTCTTTGTCCTCCCTGTCCCGTGCTGCATTTCCTGGTGGTTTGTTTTCCCCATGTTCTGTGTCAGCCCCCCACTTTTTCTTCGGTGGTGTGTCGTGACTGAAAGACTGCTTCGCAGCATTATTTTTCGCCCAGCTCCAAGGATGGTTCATTTTGGTAGCAATGCTGAGTCTGGGCACCGGGACTGTGGAACACACTAAATATTGGGACTCTGGATTGTTTATACCTGTGGCTGTCATTGCTGCTGTGCGTAGCACTCTGACCTCTGGCTTGCGAATAGTTTTTCTGCTTGGGAAGTTTTTCGTCTTTTTCTCACCTTTGCGCAAGAGCGATGCTTTCACCTCTGTGGCTGAGCAGAGAGCACTTTGTTCAAACTGCTCCTTCAGCTTGGACAGGACCGAACTCCTGTTGACTATTTTTGGCAAACCACTGTTTGGCCCTTTCTTTGTCCAGCTGGGAGGCTTCTCCTTGGCTTCCTTTTCTTCAGCAGCTAAAAATTTCTTCAGGATGTTCTTCACTGTGTTTTTCCCACTCGTGTTGCTCCACTTGGCCCTCTCACTGGGCGCTGTGTCTGCATCCTCCTCTGCTGCTTTTCCATCTCCTTTCCTGTCCCTGCTTCTGTCCAGCTTGTTACCAGCCCTGCTCACCCAAAACTTCTCTTTAATGACCAGTTTGCCGACTTCTCTTCTTTTCTTGGTGTATGGCTCCCGATTGGTGTTTAGAAATCTGGACCGCAAGAGCTGAAATCGGGTTGGATGCTGGCCCCTGTTTGGATCTGGACATGGCTGATTAGAACTCACCTTATTTTCTTTACCTTCTGCCCATTTTGTCCTCTTGCTCCTGAGCTGTGGATCGCCGGCTGCAAGCTCCATGACGTACTGCAGCAGGCTGCTGAGAACAGCAAAGGCCCCTTGCTCTGTTGCCATCCTATTGAGCTTCTTCTTCAGCACCAAAGGGTCTACCAGGCTCTTATCATCTCCAGAAAAGTGTGTGCTTTTGGTGCTGCGCAAGAGAAAACACGAATGTTCTTTTCAAGTCATCAACATTGCCACTACTTCCTTATTTTGCCTTAATGGCATGCTGCTGCACAGAAAATGGAAAAAAAACCCTTTCATTTAGAACTTCTTAAGAGAGTTGCAGTTAGTGGCTTGTTAAAAAGCGTGCAAAGTGCTTTACAAGCTTCATGAGACATGGTGCAGCAGGAGCGTGCAGTGCTTCACATCGTCCCACATGGCACTGTCAGCTCTTTCTTCTGTGGTTTGTGGCCAGTGGAAGCACTTAAGGGAGCAAGCAGTGCTAGTTGAGCTGGTCCCATCTCCTCTGTTCCACTCCTTATTCATTTAGTATTACTGTGTCCTAATATGAGGGCAACATCGAAGGTGTTTTCCTCTCCTGCTAGCTAAAGTGTAGGCAAAGAAAAATATGATGAAAATGTGGTTAGCAGGAAAACATGGTTCTGCCTCTGTATTGCAAACCCAGACTCAAACCATTAAAACAAAATATCAAGGCTGAGGAGCACAAATATGCCACTGAGAGTCTTTGCTGTTGGTACAGGTTAGAAGTCAGTAGGGACCTCGCCAGAATTTAAAAAAAAAACCAAAACAAAACCAAACCCAAACCCACACGATTTGCACAACTTGTTTTTTGACAGCAAATCAAATCCTGCATCAGAACTATGGTCTTAAATCTCCTTTGTGAAGCATAGCAACACCATAACAACCCTGGCAATGCCCCTTGACTACAACCCCCTTTATAATCTGGAGCAAGAAGGCTGGTATGTTGGACCTACGCTTGAGTTTGAAGAATCAGACCCTTGGACAGCTGAGGATTTAGACAATGCTTTAATTGGTGTGGATCAGTTACTAAATAAAATACTGAACTCAGCACAAAAGCCGGAGTGTGAAGTCAATAACAATAGATGGGGCTAGGAGGGAAAAAAACTAAGAGGTGTCAGCTTTCTGACACCATGAAAAGCTGGAAAGTTACTTCACCGTGCAGTGAAATAGCTTCATGCACAGAATGCAGCCTGCATACTGGGAAGGGATTAATTTTTATGAGCAGAAGTGGAATAAGAAATTCTTTAAATTAAGCCCACATGTAGAAGATGAAGAAAGGCTGCAAAGAGGCCCATCCTTCAGGAAGTATAAGCCTCAAAAGGCCCAGCTATTCCCCAGAAGCTGGTACTCCATGGACTCTGAAAGAAATTGGACCCAGCCCCCCACTCCAATATTATGGAGGCTGTTTGCAAAGTGGGGGGCCGGTCCTTGTCCAGTCGGGTCATGACATTTGGATTCCACTTGGCTGCATTTCAAGTGCACATATTGAAAATTACATCCCTCACAAGTGGGATGAGGTTGCCATCTTGAATGGAAGAAGGTCTATTTATAAAGACTTTGTAGATATTTATAAAGGCCAACAAAAGAAAAAAGCATGACAACTGGCACATGTCTAATGTGACAAACAATACTTTGTAGGTTTTGATTTGGAACAACCACATTTCAGCACAGCACAGGTGCAGGCTCCCATGTGCACAACGTGGTAACGTCCACCCTTTCCCTTGCTTGATTTGACCACAGCCAACGAAGCAAGACTCCTGTCTTACACCAAGATCCTAGTTTGTCATGACTATGGAAATTTTCAGAATAAAGAAAAGAACAGAACTCAGGGCGTAATTGAGGCTAAAAATATCCTGGTTCATTCTCACTCCTACAGCTAGTCTACCGGTATTTTGACTGAAGCCTTGCCATGGCAGAAGACCACTCCTCTCCTCCCTAAGAAGTACCTGGTATATTCAGAAACACACGTGGGGCCATCAACCAGTGTGATTTAGGGTCATCCGTGATCTCTCAGAACAGCAGCGGGAACAGATACCTTGTTTACCTCTCCCTTCCAGACTACTTTGGATACAATAAATGGCCATACTAAAATATGGACTAGTCCTGCTTTCAGTGAAGTCAACATAGCCAAACTACTATTGATTGCGAAGGAAAGAAGATCAGACCCTCTCTGCAAGGAATATTCACAGTAATTAATCACTTATGAGCTATAAAATTTGAACATCTTCATTAAAATATATTACTAGTGAGCTCTGTTTAGAGTTTTCCTTTTGTGTTGTTGGCAAAATGTATGCCAGAGTGTTCTTATAGGATGCTGTCTGACAGGTAGCATTTGTGGGAATACTGCATTGTCTTAAGTGCAAAGACATGTTGCAAGGGTTGAGTATTTGATACATTTTTGGGGTTTTTTTTTGTGACTTCTCAATGAAATATAGTCACCTCTATATCAACTACAGATAGTCAACTTTAGTCCCATCTGTGGCTGAGAGGAACTGGGAAAGTACCCCCAGGTACAGGGAAACTCCACACCAGAAGTCACTTCTCAGTGGTGTGAGTTACGCCAGATGACAAGGCAGATGCTTGGGCTCCTTCCTGGTGCTATGAAATGTCCCGGTATGGACTTCAGCCTCCTCACCCTTCTCCTCCCCCGGAGACACTGTTTTCCACCGTTTTTAATGTGTGTGGTGCTACCTCGGTGTGCTTCTGGTTTCTGGAAATGCTGCTGCGTGGTTTTCAGTGTCTGTAGGACAGACTGCTTGGACCTCCAGAGGAGGCAAGGCCACCTTCAAACATTTCCTCTCTTCTTGGCCCACGAATAATTAAGATGCGTAAGACAGGTAGTTTCCGTTTTTATTTATAGGTTCTTTGGTGACACTTATCATGGCAGCATCTGAGTGGCAACAGCATGATATGCTATCGGGTGATGGTGCAACCCTATCCTGCTGGCTGGCCTGTCGCAGGGAAACCTCAGCAGCAGATATCACTCTGTCCCAGAGTGGAGGAGAACTGATGTGCTATGGCAGAGGGAAAAGAGACCATGTTCTCCCCCAGCCCTGCCTGCACCCTCCTGCACCAACATGCTCCTGCCTTTCCATTCTGTTAGGGCTCTGGAGGCTGCTGAGTAGCGGGAGGTGGTGGCATCCCGTGGTGTTTGCTAAAATCATATGGCTGAAGGAATTTCTGGTTTACTGTCTCTGGTGTGGAGAAGAAGAGAGGAGAGGAGAGGAGAGGAGAGGAGAGGAGAGGAGAGGAGAGGAGAGGAGAGGAGAGGAGAGGAGAGGAGAGGAGAGGAGAGGAGAGGAGAGGAGAGGAGAAGAGAAGAGAAGAGAAGAGAAGAGAAGAGAAGAGAAGAGAAGAGAAGAGAAGAGAAGAGAAGAGAAGAGAAGAGAAGAGAAGAGAAGAGAAGAGAAGAGAAGAGAAGAGAAGAGAAGAGAAGAGAAGAGAAGGCCCTGTCTCTTGACCCGGAATTACATGTTAAATATCCAACCACCATTTTGCACAGCTTGGCAACCTGAAGGACTAGCTGCTGTGTGGGGAGTGCTCAGGACAGGCCGGGGGCAGGAGGAGGCAGCACAACAGAGACTTCATCAAAAGACAGGAAAAAAATTGGAAAACACTGTCCAACTTGCAGAAGCTGCCAGAGATTGATAGGTTGCTCTGACTCCCTGTCAGTTGGCTCTGGGGATATGGCCATGAGCTGGAGGACACAAGATGCTGCATCCTGTAGGTCCCCTCGTCCTCAGGCATCCGTGTTGCTGGCCGGCTCTGCATGGTGTTCAGTTCAAAGAGGTGCCCGTAGCTAAGGAAGGCAACTGGGAGCAGCTCTGCCTACTTAGGCCAGTGCATAGCCCTTTCTAGTGTTGTCACTGAAATGATGACCAACACACCACTCACCTAAAAAACTGCAGAAATGGTGCTTTACAAGTTCAGTCTTTGGGAACTGCCTTTTAAGTTAGATTATCTTATTTATCTCTGAATCACAGAATCATAGAATAGTTTGGGTTGGAAGGAACATTCAAAGGTCATCTAGTCCAACCCCCTGCAATGAGCAGGGGCATCTGCAACTAGATCAGGTTGCTCAGAGCCCCGTCCAGCCTGGCCTGGAATGTCTCCAGGGATGGAGCATCAACCACCTCTCTGGGCAACCTGGGCCAGTGTTTCACCACCCTCAGTGTAAAAAATTTCTTCCTCATGTCCAGCCTGAATCTCCCCTCCTTTAGTTTAAAACCATTACCCCTTGTCCTGTCGTAGCAGGCCCTGCTAAAAAGTCTGTCCCCATCTTTCTTACAGACCCCTTTTAAGTACTGAAAGGCCGCAATAAGGTCTCCCCAGAGCCTTCTCTTCTCCAGGCTGAACAACCCCAACTCTCTCAGCCTGTCCTCACAGCAGAGCTGTTCCAGCCCTCTGACCATTTCTGTGGCCTCCCCTGGCCCCTCTCCAACAGGTCCATGTCTTTCCTGTTCTGAGGGCTCCAGAGCTGGACGCAGGACTCCAGGTGGGGTCTCACCAGAGCAGAGCAGAGGGGCAGAATCACCTCCCTCGACACCCCTCAACCTTGATAGAAGGTGAAGAGGGAACGGTTATGAATACTCTTCATTTTTTGTGTGTGCGATTTTTTTTTTCCTAAGGGAAGAGGAAAAGCCAAAGTACTGGAGAAAATCCTACCTTATGCAGGATATGTTCTTCTGTCTTCTCTATTGCTAAATTTATTACAGGTATGCTAAAGGCATCCTAAACTAGAAGGAAGGTTTTTAGAAAGTCTAGGTATTCTCTTAAATCAAAAGCTACTGACACAAATGCTCCTTTTGGTTTAATGTATCTCCAAAGCAAACGAGAAAGCACCTTGCGAAGCTGCAGAGACAACATGCTCAAACAGTGTTTGAAGTAGCTCATAGTATGGAAAATCTTTTCATACGGATATTGTCATGCAGGCTACTATTCATAACGACGGGGATCACCTGCTCCTCTTTCTGCCACATAGCGTCCCACTGACGATTCCAGCAATTGCTTACATGGAAAAAGGGGTAGGAAAGTACTTATATATTTTTAGCTATAATATCTTTTAAAAATGCAGTTCAGCAGCTGGAGAAAGATAGGAGAAACCAACACCACATAGGAAATAATTCACGGTGGAAATTAGAAAGTGCTACATAGATCTCAGTTTCTGAAGTTCTGAGTTAAAATATAAGGTTAAACACCAGGGACAAATTTCATGCTCACTTCTTCCGTGTCATTTCATTGAAGATTCCAGATTTGTGCCTGTGCTGCTGCAGGTGCATCAGAATCTCCTTCACCAATATATACTGTTTACTTTGTCTGCTGTATGCAACTTTTAACTGAATCATAGTTTGTTGGTTTTCTTGAAAAATAAAACAAAAAAATTTTTGAAAAAGAAAATAAAAAGAAAAAGGGGAAAAAAAAACTAAGAAAAAGGGAAAAAAAGAAGTTGAAGAAGTTGAACAGGTGGGGCGAGGCAAAGAAAGGCAAGACAAGGAGAAAAAGGAAAAAAGGGTAAAGGAAAACAAGGTAAAAGGAAAGATGAACAAGGAGAAAGGTAAAGCAGTTGTAACCGTTTTCTTCCTGGGGTTTTTGTGGTGCTCAGACTTGTGAAATGTATCACAGCCTGACTGTTGACCTATTACAACTGCTTGAATACCTCAGCCAAAAATTCTGATACTGATACAGCAACATACAATCTGCTCAATCTAAAAATAAATAAGGATGGTTAGAAAATAGTGTAAGATTAATTCATTTACAAATATTTCAGCCAGTTCTATTAACAAAAACCAACAAAACCTCAAACAAAAACCAGCAACTTTTGTTATAAAGAATGATAGAAGCATAATTCAGAAATTTTAGATGCACTGATGCTTTGCTGTTCCTTGGGGCTATTTTTAGTGTTGGCTTTTCCTTTTCTGGAAGCTTCTAATGTAACAATACCTTGTGCCACAGTGCTGATGTGGGGATCAGTGGTTCATTACAAGCTAATCTGTGAGACATTAGGTTTACAAGTGTCACAGACACATTAGATTTGAGAACAAGGAGGAACAGCAGTGGTGAAAGGATTGTCAAATATACAGAGACTATCCCAATAAGTGAGTACTACCATTAGTTTTGCAGGAAAGCATTAGTTCTGAAAAACAATTTTGTATTTGTAATTACTGGTCATAGCTGTTTAGAATGTGGTATTATAGCAAGTTAGACTGAAATCAATCAAAAGATGTTTTATTTTTTTTTTTCCACTCGAGATTATCTGACTAGTTTAAGCAGCACTCTGTATTCAGAAATCTCTACATCTGTAAAAAAAACCACAAAGACCGCAAATATCTAATCACTCTTGAATAATTCAGCTGTCTTCACTTGCACATGATCTACATACAGCTTTTCAGACTAACTCTCAGCTAATTCCTTCGCTATGGACGTCAGTCAGTTATCTACAGAGTTTGATATAGTCTTTATAGAAAGAGAAAATGGCAGAAGCCTCTTTACTTTTCCTCCATGGATAGTCGGTAAAGATTCTCGCCCAGGTATTCGAGCCTCTCCCGTTGTTCCAGGTCCTGGTACAAGCCTTTGGGGACCTTGCTTAGGCCGTAAACCAAGCCGTACAGGCAGCCAGCGATAGACCCAGTAGCTGCGCTTTCTCCTGCAAGTTTGAGCACAATTGCAATGGTCTCTTAGAGTCACCTGCACACACACAAACCAAAACCCGCTCTGCACAGAGGAGGAAATATTACACTGCCGATGGAGTGAGGTGGAGGAATGTTGGGTCAGTCCCAAATCTTGCACAACCCCATGCCCTGCCTCTGGAGGTGCCAGGTGAGGATGACTAGGGAGGAGACTGACGCCAAGGCAAGGATGCAGTGACACCTCTGCAGCATGCACTCCTGAGCTAGAAACTTATTGGGTTTGGGGAAAATCCACTCCAACACAACAGCTCTTGCAAGCAGCTAGCCATTACCAGGAAAAAAGGAGGGAAAGGTGGTTGCAGCAGTCCCTGTTACATGGCAAATGTCCTGGATTGGAGTGTGTACCTTCCTTCCTCACAACACAGCATGGCGTGGCACATGCTTTAAACCATCTAGCCACAGTGAGTAACATCGGTGCCCTGTGCAGTGCTCGTGGGTTTGTGACTGCCACAGTCTGCGGCAAGGGCTTGTGAGCTGGCCCGGTTTCACTATGTGCAGTTGGAAGGTTGCACTGCCAAAGGCACTGGCATTTTGGCTGGGGAAGATCCCAGCCCTTTACTAAGTCATGCTGAATTTTCTTTTCATGCACGTCTCAAAGCTGTGAGACTTACACGGAGCAACATTTGAAAAGCAGCATGAACGGCTTGTGTGCCGCCTGCTGCCACAGGAAGGGGGTTCAGGGGTAAAACCAGGGGTGCGGACATAAGGGGCAGCGTGGCAGATTGGCCAACAGAGGCAGCCACCAGCTGGGAGGGCTCTCTCGGGGGGTGGGAGGCGCAGGGGTCCCTCACCTCCGTGGAACATGGAGCGGTTGCAAAGCTCCGTCCAGTCTCCGCCGCAGCCCAGCAAGGCGTCGTAGGCGATCATGGGGGCGTCGTGGCCTCGCCTTCCCCCCCGGCCTTCCGAGCTCCACCTCCTGTAAGTCTGCGGGAGAGACGGCGGCATCAGGGCAGGGCACTGGAATTGGGGACGTGGGGACCGTGGCCGCACCAGAGTGGCTTCTCCCCTGTGAGGTGGGAATGGTTCACCTCGCAGGGAAAGGGCTGCAGGCAGCTGTGTTGCCTGCACCACTGCCTGCACCATCGCCCGCACCATTGCCTACACCACTGCCTGCACTGCTGCCTGTGGCGCGGGATGAGCTACCCCAGCCTAGGTGATGCTTGAGGTGCAGGGATAAGCCTGCACCCCAGCTTAACACACCACATACTTGTCAGGCCAAGAACGTGGCTTGATTTAAGCAAGCCAAGAATGCCAAAAAAGTAGATCAAGATAGATTTCAAGTTGACGCTCCAGAAATTCTTTACTATTTAAAAAATCTGGCTTGGTAAGGACTTACTTTGTCAGTCCTCTTCCTGCCTCTAGGAAATATTCTCAACTCTCCTTGGCATACATTTGCAAATGTCTCAATTAGTCAAGTTTTACATGGGGGCTGAAGAAGTTCTAATTCAGTAATTTCTGTAGGGGTTCAATTTCAGACAATGTAAATTCGAGGCCCCCTCTCTGACTTTTTCTTGCCAAACCCTTTCTCTCCTCTTCCACAAGCGTTTATTGAACAAGAGGGAAAATAATTTGCAAATCTAAGAAACATTTCTTCCCCAGGAGAAGAAAGAAGAAAAAACTCCAAAGCCCATGTCTAGATTTGCAAAGGAAAACTGGATTTCCTCTAGAGGAGATACTTCCAGAACTCATGTTTTCCTACCCAAAATCCCCAAACGAATTGAACAGTGATAAATTTATAGTAAAAAACCCCCTTCTTTTAAAGGAAATGGGCAGCCTTATTTCCTGAAGTTTAAGTTACATTGAATTGTTGCTGCTTGGCTTGTTCTTGGCTTCTACAACATATATAAAGGGTTTGCATTTCTGTCTACTCACTTTCACGTCAGCCCTTGCCTACTTGGTTTTAGTTTAACTGCATATACATAAAACAAGGCAGAGTTGGACTACAGCTTCACTCTGCTGCTTTCTTTTTTTTTCTTTTTCCAATCTAGAGAGTGTATTTGTGTCTTTATGCTATCCTTGGACACATACAAGCTTTCCAGCCTTATTGCTGCATTTTGGATGCTGTGGAGCAGTACTGACACACGCGTAGTACTACAAAAGGCGAGAGGACTAAGCACAGAGGTGCTATTCTGGGTACGCAGGCAGACGGCTCAAGTGTCGCTCCATTTAGCCCTTAAGATCGCTGGTGCTCTGCACACATCTGATGTCATCTTGCCTTGATGAAACCACTTTACACTAGGGTTTTCTGTCCTTGGGACCAAGCCTGGAAGGACTTAACTGCACCAAGGCAGCGTCTCTCAAACTTTTCAAAAGTGCAGCCTCCTTTTGACTCTTCTGCCTTGGTGCAGCCCCGTGATCTGGCACCAGCCCAGCCTCCCTGGGGCGTGAGGGTGGCGAGGACAGGGAGCACCGAGTGCATGTACAGGGGTGACAACATGCACTCCCTTCTGCTGAAGGCACTGAGCTGCTGCCAAGCCCTGGAGGTAATTCACACGTCTTCTCCTTGCTGTAAACCACTGCAGTCAGTAGTTACAGCTGCCTCTGACTTCCTCACCCTCCAGGAGCTGACCTGCTGCTAGCTAGCACTCCTTTTCTGTCCATTTTTTTCCTCTTTCTGGGTCCTTTCACAGTGCTGGTTTAAGCAACTCCATCTTAAGGGGACAAGCTCCTCAGAGTCAAATTGGCCTGGATGACTTGCTGATCCTGAGTGTGGACCAATATCTGCCTATTCACTGTCTATCTAAAATATTCCAAATGCATATCACTGAAAAATGATTTATTCTAAATTGGCCCTTCTTGTGTTTATGTATTCAAGAAGGGATAATCTGTCTTTCACCCCACATTTAAATTTAAGCTCTACACCCGTTTATATAGAAAGCAGTATTTGCTACTTAGCATTTTGAGAAGTAATTTCTTTTAGAGAGGGAAATCGCCTTTGCAATGTACTGAGATCAATCCAAGCCACATTTTGGGGGCTTCACTTTCATGTCTCCTGCAGCTGGTACATGCCTGCAGAAAGGTGCAGCTGGTAAATAAGAACATGCATCCAGTGACCTGTTGGCAAGAGTGGTGCCAGATATTTTTGCTTTATTAATTGCCTGTAGAAAGTCAATTGGCTGTCCCTCCAGACACAAGTGGCCAGTTAGTTTGGAGGGAGTGCAAAGGAAAACAGCCCTGGGAAAAAGGTAGGCAGGATGGCTAACTTCTCCTCATTTATTCTTTCCATGGTTATAAGCATGCTCGGCTTATAAGCAAATTAAGTCGCTCATCTTCTGTCAGGCTGTGGTCTCTGGCTGGTGGTGGAGCTTGAACGTCAAACAACATTTTCCTTTCTTGTGCATCAAAATAAATAGCTCAATAGGTCAAACTAGTTGGTCTGGGCACTGAAGGTAAATTTTGTTTCAGCATTAGGAATTCATGCAGTTCTCTCTTGAAATGATCTCGGGGAAATACTGTTGACTTTGATCTCTCATGAGCCTCTGCTAAGACTTCAGTAGAACTGGAAAGAACAAAAAGCCAGCAACAAATTCATGGCACTGAATTAGTAAAATAAAACTGGAAGGAGATCTTCATGCTTAGAGTGAGCAATTTCTTATTATCCACAGTCAATCTATCTTCCATTGGCACCTTTCACTGCATAGATGAGCACCTAAAAATATACCAAGTGACTTCTCAGAATAGAAGTGTGCTTTAATAGTCTGGAAAAAAGGGACTGATTTATGGCAAAAGGTGACAAGAACCACATACTTATTGCTTAGCTGCTAAGTGGAGAGCATTGAGAGGTGCCAGCACATCTCAGAAAGCCATAAACACCAGGGAAGAAGAGACATTATTTCTCTGGAGTTAAGAAGATATAACCAGAAGTCATGAGGCAAAGGAAAGATCATGTACGCTATAAAATAGTATCCCATGGGACGTGGTGAAACATCATCTCTTGAGACACTTAAAACTAGCCTGAGCACAGACTGCATTGGCAGAGAATTGCTTAGGATGGCTGTCATCTGTTTGAAGGACCATAACCAAGTCCACCTCCTAGTGCACAGGGGGATTTCTGTGGGAGTCAGGCCACAGCTCCATTAGGCTTCAATGAGAGCCTCTGGAGAGACATTTGCCTTTTCCATCCTCAAATAGCTGTGGTTTATGCTTTGTACCTGCTCTGACCATCAGATCCACCACTCTGCATCATTTCCTCCCATTGCAGCAACCCCAGGGGTGGTGGAAAATGCATTTTTACTCTAACACATACCAAGCCAAGGATGGGAGCTGTTTTTTCTTTCTTGATTTTTTTTTTTTTAAAAAAACAAAAGACTTCTTGACTGCTCTGACACTGGAAACAGTTAAAAAATACTGGTGTGTCATTCTGAAAATACACCTCTCAGTTCAGAGCCTTTCTGAGCATTTTCTGAAGCTGCAGTTACCTTTTCTCTCTCCTCTGCGTCGTAGTTGTCTGGAAAGACAGGTTTATTCTGATTTTCCTCATTGATTTCTCTCTCTTCCAAATAAAACTGCCACTTGGCTTCAAAGTAAAACCAGTGCTCCTGATATTCTGAACGCAAAAGAAATTAAAGATGTAGTATTTCATCTCTGCAACATTTTCAGTTCTACTTAAATAAATATAAAAGAAAACTACAGCATTGACTGCCTTGAAAAAACAGGTATTTTACAGTAACATACATTAAACTGGCATATGCACTAAGCATGCATTTTAACATGAAGTGGGACATCTATATGGAAACAAGACATGAAAAAGAAGAAAATATTTTCAGAATCTTGTGCTATTTTATAATACATTCAAATTGCATTAAAATACATCAAAATGAGTTTTTTAGAGAACTTACTGAGGAACACTCCAAGGAAAAGATGAGCGATAGGAATCAACAAAAAGAAAAAAAAAATCAACTATATACCAATTTTTATATTCCTTCATTCTGATTAAAGAATATCTAAAAATGCTTGCATGTCCTACATACAAATTGCCTCCTGCCTCAGTTACCAGTTTTTATTCACATAATTTCTCCAGCGTTTCTGTTCTCACAGCATTTCTGGGTGATTTTTCAGGAAAAGGCAGATAGAAAAGACCAAGATTTCCATTTGCTTGTAATACATACCAAGTGTAGTAAAAGGGATGAATAACATACACATCTGCTATCTGTGCATGTGCAAATAAGCCTTTTTAATACCCATGGGTCTTTCTCCTTTTTCTGCCACTTTAGGAAGAGCATCCATAATCATCTTTAACTTTGCACATGTCCACAGTCTTTTTAAATATAGTTTATTTTTAAGCCAATGCTCTGGTTCAACCTTTTTATAAAGGCTTAAAAAGGCACATAAGTCATTACTGGCCTGTTAAACACACACGTGCACCCATCTGCAGAACTGAGGCCTGAGCAAAATCTCTGGGAAGCTGATGGGGTGAGGAGTCAGAAATCAGTGAGATGGGAAAGACCTCTAAGTATGCCACAGCGAACTAGCAATTCAATACAAGACTACCGGTGTACAGTTTAAAATAAAATTAAGCACTTTTTCCCTGTCTCCATCCTGCTTGGTCGCTCAGTTGTATGCTGCAAGTGGCTGAGGAGCAAGAACACAACCAAACTGTTTCTCTGAAGGACGTGATCTGATTTTGCTTCTTTGCCTAAAGTGCCATACGGGTGACCGTCTTTGGCAATTAAGATCATTAAAGCAGTTCAAATCCATGTAAAAAAAATTCCAAGCTGCCCTGTAGGATCTGATACTTCCACAAGGTTGCTGGTTCCCCACCCCCAGGCAGGGATGAGCTGTCCATCATCTGGCCCTCTACACCTGGGAATACCCAGCTGCCTTTTTCCTGAGTCCATGCCCTGGTTTTGACCTATTAGAAGGAAGGCATTAGTTAGAACCCTAAAAAGGGGGCAGTATTTAGAAAAACAGAGTGAAAGTGCGCTAACGGCCGTCAGGCCAAGGAGAACATCTTGAGGAAATAAAGTCACACAAAGAAATTATTGTTGTTTTAAGTGAATTACCAACGCCCACTTCATCAGCTGTTTCCAATACTACCTTTAAAACTGCAGGTGACCTGACAAGTTTCTTTCTTTGTGTTTTTTTTTCCTATATCCCCCATAACTATAGAACAAGAACGCCTCAAAAATGAATGTTTTCTATGTAGCAACTCAACAAGAAAGGAAGTGTGACTATTCCAATGCACAGGCTCGAAAACAAAGAGATCAAGTTACAGTTGCAGGAGATTTTGGTTGCATAGATGACCTGTAGCATGGTCAGAAATCCCACGCTGCCAGCCCTAGCGAGGCTTTGCCCCATCCCTTAAGCTCAACCTGAGATGATGGTCGCATTCAGGTCCATGGGACTAACCAGCAAGTAATTTCCAGAATATCAGAGACGGGTGCTGTGTCGACCCCTCTGTGATTGAACACTGTGTTCGTTATCCATGGGGAATAATGCAGCTAAAAAAGAGTTTTCTATAACTGGAGGACTCTGTTTGGCAGGATTTCTTTGCAGTGCATCTCACCAGCCAAGGAGTTTAACTTTAATGCAAGAGACTTTTCCCACTACCAAAATAGGACAAAACTCAACAATACGGGCAGTAGCTGGAGAGCGTTCCTCAGAAGTCCAACACGCCGCATACCTCCACGCCGAGGGGTCTTGCTGGGGTGGAGTGACAGGGACCTGCTGCAAAGCCACTCCAAGAGGAGCTCGCTCACGCTAATCCTGCACCTGCTCCTCATAGGTCTTGGCTAAAAAAATCCTGGCGTGCAATGAGGCGCAGATGAAAATGTGGGGTCTTTCAGAAAGGCTCCCCAGTGCTCCTTTCACGTTTTAAAGCAGCAGGTTTACTTCCCGGGTGAATCTCCATTTCTGTGCACTCTCGAATAAAGATTTCCATTTAATTCAATCTTTCTCAACAGCTGTCTCTTGAGATTAACAGAAAAACATCTTTCCTTGATGTTTTAATATAAGGATACTCATCTGTCCATGGCAGATCTCATCATTACAAATGCATCACTCCCTGCAAGATATCTTTGCTCTGAAGATCACATACATTAGTAAAGTAGCAATGTCCAGTTCAGTAGTTGTGTTATGTTCAGTTGTCTTGAAACAAGGATACAACAAATTGTATCTTAAATATTTGTTCAGAAAAGCAACAAGTCAAATCTGAATTTGTGGTCAAAAGCTAACTCTTGGCCAGGAGGCATCTGCAGGTGAACTTTTCCTTGCAAAATTAGTGATGTCAGTGGGTTTTCTTATGGAAAATATTGGACTGTGCCAATTGATGGAAGGGAGCTGAATAATTCATATCTCAGCAGTCAGTTTGCCTAATAACCTGCTAAATATCATTTCCTCCCTCTGCTCCCCACCCAGCAATCTTTGAAGCCTTCCTAAAAATGAAACTGTGCAGCAGAGTATTATCATTGCTATTTCTTTGTATTTTTGCCACCAATATACCAGGCAACTAACAGATGGTAGAAGAACGGGACACCACCTGCAAAGAGCTGACAGTCTGAGCAGAGAAAGGAGGAAGACAGCCTGTGGAGGTGGGAGAGGGGAAGGAAGCAGCAAAATGGAGAGGCTGGGGAGTGACATTTCTTCAGTGTCTTTCTAGCTGAAGAGATTTTTAAGAAAATAACTCTTGATTCAGACACGTTACCTGCCATGTGGCGAATGGTCTTCTTGCAGTATTCTTCAGCCATCGGCACAACCTTCATCATCTCTCTTCCCCACTGCGCAAGGGGTTTCCCTTGTATTGCATATGCCACAAAGAGAGCTGTGCACAGGGACCCCAGAAAGCCTGAAATTCACAGATAGCAATGATTACCAATGTGCAGGCTGCGCTTGTACCTTCCTTGTCATGTCCCTCGTAAAATCATTAGTGGAATGCCTCATGGTTGTCAGGTAGATTAATGAATGCACATAACCTACCTCTGCCTATATGCAGGCTGGCTCACGACATGTTGATATTTTTGTCTAATGCACGGTGCCCATTGGTTTACGACTTATTTTTACATAGAAGGAAGCTTCTGTTCTCAGTGGTGTAACATGAGAGAAATTGAGGTAGGGGTCAAAAATAAGCAAAATCCACCAATGTGATACTGAAAATCTAACTGAAGTCACATGAAATATTTGACTTGTGCAAAGTGATTCAATTACAAGCTGTATCACCTTGCCTACCGAGTCATCCAGCCCAGGGGCTGTGCTTCTTAGATCTAACAATATTAATGGCTCATTTTACTGTAAGGGGACAAGCCCATGCCTCGCTTGGACAATTGCTTCTCTCCTCTAAGGGAAAAAGCCCATGTCCCCTTGCAGGAAAGAAGCAACTGTCCAAGTAAGATGTGGTGTCTGCCTGCCTATCTAGGTATTCCACTTTGGATATGAATATCCTTCAGATGAACTTTCTGTTAACAGGCACTCGATGCTTCCATGACGTCAGGAACAGAGGGACTCCTTTCTCATATTGGCTTGTGCTCTTGGCATTCTGTCAAAGGTAACAAGACCAACCCAGCGTAACATGCAAAAGAAGGTTAAGAAAACAACTCAGTCATTTTAAATAGGCCCTGGGTGAATAAAGCATTGATGCGTGTGCTTCTCTTGGTGCATGGGTTCAAAAGTGTTCACTCATGCATAGAGGTATGCATGAAATTTGTGTGTGTTGCTGAAGGTGACACCAAATTACTTCAGCAGGTTACAAGGCCAGATGAGACAATTACTCATTCTCTCTGCCATAAGACCTGCGATACTGAGTCAGGCCAAAGGCACCTCTAACCCAAGACCCAACAGATACTTTCAGAAAGAATAAAACACCACATAGGCCCAGCTCAAACGGTCTCACTCAGACAGCATCTAACCTGGTTGCCATAAAGATCCTTGAGTGTCACATTCAGCATGAATGTTTAGCAGGTGAAGCCAAGAGCTAGCAAGGGGAAGCAGGTGTTGAAGAGGGTGTTAGAAGCTGCGAGGTGCCCAAAAGTTTTTAGGGGGGCTGGCAGTCTCTTCCTACCTGCTTTCGAGGTAGCTCCCTCCCCCTGCTGCTATTGCCTTGCTCCCAGTAGCCCTCACGTAGCCCCCTGCCTCTCACCGGGGCAGAAAGCAAGCCCCAGCTGGGGTTTCTGGCTCTGCAAATAACGCCAGTACAGAGTGAGCCTAATTGGTTTGGCTTCTCCGCTCGCCAGAGCTTCTGGACTAGCTTAGGGGCAATTTTAATTACTCAGCTTGATTGCTTTTAACAGTGACAGGCCTTCTCGTCCGCTTGCCTGATCCCTTTTGAACCCAGGCGTATCCATGGACTTTGCAGCTGCCTGTAGCAGTGAAGTCTATGGTTTAACTATGCACAACCAGGGAAAGCATTTCCTTTGTCTGTTTGTTTCAGTCCTGACTGACATGTCAGTTGTGTTTTCTCCATCTTTGATTTATAAGAATCACAAGTGACGTTTCCCTGGCACTTTTCAGGCTGGTAGTGAGGTCCATGGTGGCCCTTCCACCCCTCTTCTCCCCACCTCCCTGCGATACCACTTCTCTCTTTTCCCAGCTGAAAACTCCTTCTGGATGTAGTCTCTCCTTGTATGGAAGGCGTTTCATGTCTTGGATGCTCCTTGCGGCCATTTTCTGGCTCTAGTAAGTCCTTTCTGAGGTGGGAGACCCAGAACTAAAAGCAGTCTTATTGCTGCTAACGCACCAGGGACTTTATGTATTGTCTTAATGATATTTTCTGGTTTGCTTTGAATTCTTTTCCTCTAATTTTATGCAATCCTGATGGCTTTTCTGCCTGCTTCAGAGCACTGTGTGTGTTGAACATGTCACCATTCATTATTGTTTTATTTATTGCTGTTTAAAGCAGACAGAATGAACACATACTTACATAGCATAAAACTATCAGAATGACAGACCTGAATATTCAAAACATTAAAACTACTTACTTATGTTTCGTTTAGAGAATGTTTCAGATTGTGTCCTAAAATATGTGGAGTTAGATTTTTTGGCATTTTACCTTTACCTACAGTGATTGGATATAACAGAAACTGTCAAGAGAAAAATGTTATTATCCCCTGAACCATAAACCTGCATGATAATGGTGAGTCATCTAGATGTGAATCCTAAAATTTCATCAGGACAAGTGACATGAACATGCTTTGGACAAGACAGGTTGTGTTTAGTTATTGGGATTTTAGGAGGGAAAACTCCTGTGCCTGCAGTTGCTGTTTGCAACCTCATATAAGTAATTTACACGTATATATACTATCCAAGCAAAATTCAAACCAAGGCCTTGGAATCTGCAAAGCAGAAGCAGTTTAACCAAGTGAATTCCCAGGAGCCGCGTTAGTCCCCACAGAAGTGAAAAGCAGCCTTGGGCACTTCAGGGTGCCAATACACCAGTTACCTGTAGGATGGTTGTGAGTCATTCGCCCGCACTCAATGCTCACTTCAATCAGCGACTCCAGCCTTTCCGGCTTCCAGTATCGCATCCCTAAACACATGGCTTTCGTGGCTGCTCCAAATCCAGAACCTGAAGTAAAAAGATAATGCCAAGCATTTAAAAGGAGACAAATGATACACAAATATGTTGGTAAAATGTGAAACAAGCACATTTTATTAATTCAACTCATGCGTGGGAACTCCTCAGAGAATGGGAAATTAGCATGCAAAGCGAGTTACAAGTTTTGAAAGTTTCTTGCAAGGAATTTTGGTTCTATACAGTCATTCTGGTTTTGCGGGGATGTTCCAATATTCTCAAGTGCTACAAAGGGCATAGTGGGTTCAGAAAGCAGCGTGCTCTTTTGTTCACAGCACTTGTTTGATTCAAGCTCTCGTGCCATCTTTACTCATTCTTGGTTGACACTGTTGTTTTGCTTGCTCCAGGTGCCAGCACTAGAAACAGAAGTTTGAGAAACAGATATACTTTTACTATGCTCTTATTTTAGTAGTCTTCATGCTGAAAGTACACAATTAAAACACCTTATATGAACATGACAGTTGATCTTATGATTTTAATGCATGTTTCATCCTAGAGATCCCTGCAGGTCGTTCACAAAACTGTTTCTGCTACATACAAAAATAATGTGTCCAAAAAGAAACTGAAGGATACAGAGCCAAATCCACCAAAGTTAAGCAATGTAAGAACTGAGGTTTTCTGTGCAACATGAAATTAGTTCTTGTGTGCACAGCCTGCACTTACTGAGCTTGGTCTTGGAAATTTCTGCCTCGTGCAGCATGGAATTTATTTCTTGAATAGCTAATTCAGTATTTCTTTTAATCCTCACCATTGCATGCATGATCCCAGGTGTTCAACTTTTAAACACTTCATTGAATGGAGAGTTAAATTTACTAATGAGTTTCTCTGTGGTACTTATCACAGTAATATCAGGATCCCACAGAAGTTTTAATGAGCTTATCTTCACAAGGCACCAGTGAGGTGATTATCTCCTCCTTGCAGCTGGTGAACCAATGCCCAAAAAAAGCATTAACTCATTGCAGGCACCCATCCTTACAAGGATAGGGTTTGATTTTTCAAAGTACTTGGCATTTTTCATCACTGTCTTTGCTCAATCACACTTCCCAGTGACCTTGGGTTTAGCTGAGAGCAATCAGCATTTCCCTACTTTGTCCCTGGAAGATAAGGGACATATTTATGCCACCTAATTTTAGCATCTGTGGAACCTGCATTAGGAGCACAGTCCCCCTGTCTTTCCCAGATAGAGGATGGAGAAGGGCTATGTCTCCATTAGCCTGTACGATGGCATAGTAGGAGTAATTCATAGGCCAAAGTGAATTGGAGCAGCAGATGCCAAGGTCTTTTAGTTACTTACCTTCAGAGGAGCCCTCTGCGGCTCCCCTGAACTGTGTCCCTGTGCCTGCAGGCACCAGGGGCTCTCCTGGAGCACTGGTTGCCACTTAGTGTCATCCCAGGTGGCTCCAGCTCAGGTGTCTTAAGATCATGCGTGTGATCAAAGTGTGTGTGTGTGGAGTGAGAAGAAGATTTGCTTCAAACGTACTTGCCTGAGCCAAAATATAACACTAACATAAGCCACCCATTGGCATCTCCAGGTGTAATACAGGCCAATCTGGATTTTTCTCCTGAGAGAGAAGCTTTTCATCCCCCTGGAGAGCAGCTATCCTGAGTGAGCACCCTGGTTAAGTGGTCTAATTAGGTGAGCTGAAGACATTTCTTCCCTTCCTCCTCAAAGGCCAATGTGCACATTCTGCATGTAATAACTCTTCCAGTGGTTTTAACCACCAAGGGCAGTCTAAAAAAGGCCAAACATCTGATAAATGTGACATGAAAGGCTTTGCAAAATACCATTTTATTCCTTGCAAGCTCAGAGCTTGCTTCCTCCTTGCTAGTCTTCTTGATACCAGTGAAAGAGACCCTCTCCAGGACACTTTTGGCCGCTGCTCCTGATGAAAAGGCAAGACACTTGTCCTACAAATGTTGCATTTGCTCCTGTACCTCATTTATGCTGCAGATGTAGTGTCTGGTTATTAAAGAGCCTGGGGTAGATAAAACTGTCTCTCTATCCCACAAATCACATAGAAACCACAAGAAAGAGTCAGTCTTCCAGAGCACCAGTCAGCTTAACTGGGAGAACGTATCTTCTCCTGCTTGCAAGACCAGACTCATCATTAAACCATCTGCTGCAGTAGAGCAGCAGATGACAGTCTTCTTCACTCTGCAGTCCTGGTTCTTCCAAAGGACACAATCCATGCTGGTTACCCAAGAGGGAAGAATATTGTGCTACACAGAGCTGTTAATTATATCTTAATATATCCACAGTGGAGGATGCAATACAATGATCTGATTGCTGGTCTGAAAGTGCTTGTCTTTGCAAATTCATTGTGTCCCCCCAGTCTAGGAAGTTATATTAAAATCTTCTGCAGAATTAGACAAGCAAACTCAGTAACAAAAAGTCCATCACATGGAGTAACATTAAGCTTAGACAGGGCTTCAGGTAGTTCGCAGCTGTTAGCTCCCGTGTCTTAGGATCTACCATTTGAATCAATGAAAGAACAGCAAGACCAGTCCAAGTAAGGGTGAGACATGTGTAAGAACATAACGACTGTCCTTCACGATCAAACCAAAGGTGAACCTAACTTACCATGTCTGACAGTGGCCAATGGAGAGGATACTTAAGAAAGAGTAAAAGAAAGGTATGATGACGCTACCGCTTTGTACTAGCTAAGCTGCTGACAATTCATCTCCTCGATCCAGGAGGCACCTGGCTATTCATCTTTCTGCTTAATAATCCTTGAAGGATTTCCCTTAATTGAATTTGCCCAGCTATTATTTGAATTCACGTGAACCACAGCATTTGCGAACTGGCATTGGAAAATATAATAGCTGTGCAGCTTAATTAGGTGTTGTGTGAAGAAGTCCTTCCTTTTGTTCGCTTTGAACTCGCGACCTGACGGTTTCATTTGAAGTCCCTAGTTCCTGTGCTGGAGGAGACAGTTTTCTCTGTCCCTATTCATGTTCCCCAAGCTATCTATGACTTCACAGTTCTCTGTTGTGCTGTCTCAGACATCACAGCCTATGGAAGCAGTTTTTTTACTAATTCAACCATCCTTCCTCATATTCTTTCTAGTTCTCTTACACCCTTTTAGGGGGAGGAAGGGACCAGGTTATATACAGTAATCAAGAAACAGCAGCTAGGGATTTATACAGTGATGCAAACACATTTTGTGTTCTGTTCTCTGTTCCTTTCCTGGTCATTTCCGATAGTTTATTTACTTTCTGGCTCTTACTGAGCACTGATGTGATACCCTTGTAGAAATAGTACAGCTCCATAATCACTTGCCTGAATGGTAACAGAATCAGCAATGGCAACTATGTATACGAAATTTTTTCCTCCCCTGCATATGACTTTTCATTTATCTGCATTGCTTTTGGTTCTGCTACTGTGCCACACAGTTATTCATTATTGTGAGCATCTTCCATAACTCGGCACCATATGATCTTTGCTGACCCACTATGCACTTGCATTTCCAGATAGTTTGTGGATGTGTTGACCAACAGAGGTCCAACATAGGTACCTACTTCTCTATGGAGAAGACAGACTGCAATCTCCTGCTCTTCATTTTCTGTCTTTTAACCAGTTATCTATCCTCAGGAAAACTTTTCCATCCTGTAGCAACCGAGTGCCTCATCACTTAGTGTGTTTGGTGAGAGACCTTGGGTGTCTTTTGGAAATCCTAACAGACCATCTTCACAGTGTGTCCTTTTTCCTCCCATGTCTTGGCTACTTAGTGAGCTTTCTAATAGATTTCTGAGGTGACTTCTCTTCACAAAAGCTGTGTTGACAGTTTCTTATTGCATTTTTTTTCATCCATGCACTGCATTATTCTCTTTTAGTATGTAATACCTCAGTGTGCTTTTTTAAACTCTATATCTGTAGAATAATGAAGATCAG
Source organism: Caloenas nicobarica (assembly GCF_036013445.1). Taxonomy (NCBI): domain Eukaryota; kingdom Metazoa; phylum Chordata; class Aves; order Columbiformes; family Columbidae; genus Caloenas; species Caloenas nicobarica. The sequence continues at coordinate 152,025,993 of NC_088245.1, read as the reverse complement.
CTTAAAAGCTACTAAGCCCTGAAGAGGATGTGTCTTTTGTGACTACAAACTGTTCCACATGAGTACTTAGACCCTGGCCTCTTTACCTCCCATCCTTCTGCAGCTTATCCTTCTCTTCATTTTTGCTCCCCAGCTTTCTGCATTTAACTCATACTTTTCCCCCATCCTCCACTACCGATGCCACCAGCAGAAAGACACTGTTCTCCAGTGCTACCAGGAAGCCCAGCAGCTGCTTCAGTAGCTGCAAATAAAGACCTGCTTGGATGCTGCATCCTCAGCCTGAAATACATGAGATGTAGGTAGAGCCACACTGCCATTTGACTGAACTTTCGCAATGGCTCCAAAGGCACATCTCTGGTCCAAGGGGTACCACCTTACTCACATTTTGGTTCCAGCTCTCAAACATCAGCGACTCTCATCTGAACAGTTTGAGTTTTTGTCAATGGAACAAAACACTCTTACCGCATCTCAGAAACAATGGACTCATCTGCATCAAAACTTTAAACAAATGCTGGCAGACAAGCAGAGGCAAACATTCAATGGTGAAAACTTCAGCCTCGATCTTATCAATGTCATAAGTTGGAAATGAGCTCTTAAAATGGAAGGTGTTAGACACTCTTGGGTAGGTCTTCTGGCAGTCACAGGAATCTCACCAGACTAACATAATCCGGGTATCTCTGCAATGAGTGTGGCAATGAGCATGACACAAGGTGGCAAAGAGACACACAGGGCACTTTGGCTTAAGAACTCAGTGTTCTGACTGCACCCATAAGAATTTGAGCAGAGGAGTATCATACAAGCAACACAAAAGTACCTAATCTTTCACTCGTCCATGAAGGCTGGTACATGAATTATTGCTGGAAGTGAGATAAGATAGAACAAGCGCATGAAAACAGCATTTTGGTTCCTCCCACGGATGGCTGAACATCTCCACCTCGGGTCACTGGTTCTTTTGCTCTCAGGGTGAAAAAAAGTCTTCTTGAGATGTTCAGAATTATATTTGTCAGACCAGATAGAGAAGGTGGGCTTTAGCTTCTAGGTCTCAGGGCAGAAATTCATTTTAGATCCTTCTGGCCCAGAGTATCCCAAAAGCAAATAGTTCATTATGGAAAGCTGAAGAGGAGGAAGGCCAAAAGAATAGATGTAGCTCCAACAACATTGGGCCAGGGAACAGCCATGCTCCACTGCAGGAGGTGTTGAGAGCTGCTCAGGGCCAGCAGCAACTCCTACAATTACTTTGACCAAATTTTACTCACTGTCAGTCAGAAAATATACGACAACTTGCAAAGGGGCACTTTCTCAGATCTGCTTGGCGGGGTGAGCAAAATAAATGGGGAGGGGATCCTTTTCTCTCCCAGCAGCTGTTGTGAGGAGCAAGGGGCCGAGTGAGGGATGCTTTTTGTGTCAGAGAGAGCTGCCTGCAGAGACCCAGAAATAGCCATGGCTTTGTGCCACCAGCTCTTTGCCACGACGTTGCATCCAGATGCAATGCTGTTGAGCAGTGCCGATACATACTGCAGTGGTAGAGCATCACACCGACGCAGTGCAACGCCTGTGTGAGCTGCCATCCTCTTGTGGCTGTCTAGGTCTGCCTCCCTGATGATGCGGTGTCTCTACAGGCTTTCAAGATTAAGTGCACTGTATGGGTATGGGTTTAAGTGTATGTGTGTGCACATAGCTGCACACATGCTATCTAACTTGAAGTAGAAATTCAGTTCACCATGAAATGAAATGAAATGATCATAAAGAGAGAGGGTCATGGGTAGGTATACAGGGCTATGAATATTAGGGATTATTGGAAAAACACTCATAGTTGTTAGCAGGGCATTCACCTGGGGAAAAGTCTCTGCTTTCCCTCCAGTGAATACAGCAGTGTATAGAGCATTTCACAGGCTCAGCTTTTTGTTTCAGATCTGCCATTGCTGAAAAGACCCAAGACTACAAATGTCTAAATGAGAAACAGCAGAAAATATTTCTTAAAATAACTGTTAAATTCAAGGACAAAGATCTGGACCCAGAGGCACAGAGCCAAGGACAAAGTCTCTTTAAATAGATGTTAAATAGGGAAGGTTCTTTTACGAGAGGACATAGTGGCCTACAGAAGGAATTCCTGGCAGATATCTTGCCATCCTCATGCAGACAGGGAAATGTTTCAGGGATAGTAGCCTTTGATGTCAGGGGGGGGAAAGGAAACAATTTCTATATAGCCACAAATGCTGAAAGCATGCATTATTCAAGCCAGGATCTATACACAGAAACTGGTACTGTACCCTTTTCATTGAATGGTGTGTGCCAAGCAAGAAGGTAGTTGTCGGGTTTTAACTCCCTGCAGCCTTCGATGGTAGCGGGGTCTGGCCGCCTCCCCGGGAGCTTGTCAATAGCATCCACGTAGCGTTTTACCAGCTCCCGGTACAGGTCTTCTAAACACCAGTAATCTGCTCAGGGGAGAGAGGAGAATGATGCTGTGTGAAGGCAGAAGAGCAAGAGAGCACTGGAAACAAGCAAACAAGCTCACTATGCATTTAAGAAATGTTCCTATTTCCACTTCCAATACTTTGGACATTTCCACTTCCGAGTCGTGTTTCTGGTGCCACTGTCAACATGTTTTTATGCACCATGAGAGCGGGCTGCAGGGAAAACAGTCTCTTCGCTCTGTTCTCATCTTTTCCCGCTTTCCTTTCCGCTTTTAATTACTTTAATCAAAAAGATGAAGGCATTCTGTTCTACAACACTAACTGCTCAGGTGAGTTATTTAGGATCTATGATGTGAAGTATTTGCAGAGGTGTCGAACTGGAAGGTGAGTGTGTTGCTGCCGGGGCACGGGGTGTGCGCACAAAGCCAGCTGTGCCTGGCTCAGCCTGTGCCTTTGCCGTCATTTGCAGACATGAATAAAAATTAAAACTGAAAGCCTGTTTTTTTTCAAATTACCACTGGGTCATTAAATGGACATGTGCATGATTAAAGACAAAAAAAAATTAGTGACCTTTTAATCTGCATTTTATATTTATTTTGTCTACAATTTTTAGGTCTTTCATGCAGGGATCCCAATATCTTACGTCAGTACCGCAACTAGAACACTGAGCTTTTATAAAAATGATTATAAAGATCACTGAGCATAGTAAAGCCCTACAGTCTGTAGAATTTCCATCAGATAAATTTTGTTCTGGAATAAGTTCACTGACAACATCTGTTTATTGATTATTTTTACCAAGACCTACAGTCTTGCCTGAGGAGGAACCTTCCCCTGTTACACATATACTGATTCTTCAGTATAGCTGCTCCTCTTGGCCGTTGTGGCATGTTGTTGGGTTTGAAGAGCCTTGTCTTTCGCTCTTGCTGAGGAAAAGCTTCCTCTGGCTTCTATTACAGTTGTGTAATCAGTGGGAACTGAGGAGGCCATTGGGATTTGTACATTTATTTCTTTTCTATGTACCTAGAGAAACCAAATTTAATATTTGGTTAGATGCACAGTTTGAATGACAGGGCAGGGGAGGTTCTAAAAATATGTTAATTTTGTCAAATATGGTGATTTCTGGAAATCCACAGAAGAGGTTTAATTTAAGATGAAGTTTGGAGCCTGGCAAGCCAGAGCCACTCAAAAGGTGATGCAGACAGGCAAATAAAGAAGATGCAGGTTAAAACAAAGATTCCCCTTCTTTCACACTATCAGTTACACTGGCCATCCCACATACAAACCTAATGGAACAAGATACTTTCAAGCTGCCAACTCTTTCCAGATTTAGGAATCAGGTGTCAGTTTACCTGGATGGGAGCCAGGAACAGAATTTACTCCCTGGCATCTTCTGCAGAAGCCCCGTCCCCGGAGCCCTGTGGTCCATCATCTACGGCCCGCCTGAGCCCACCACAGTTCCCACACCTGGAGCCAGGCTGCCATCTCACCCATCAAGTCAGTAGGACAGGTTCCTGAACCATTACTTTTTTTTTTTGAAGCCAGAGAGGAAAGGCTTTCCTCGTTGCAGGGACAGTTCCACTGCTTTTGGTAATGTTGTTTTCATTCCTCCCTTATGGGACAGATTCCTGCTGGAAGCAGACTTTTCATGTCTCCTTTGTCGGATCCACGTTTCAGTCTGTGCACATGGTGGATTTAGGGAGTGTCAGCTCAGTCCACAGCAGTGCCCACAGCCTCTGCTGCTTCTGGCCATGGCCCTGCTGGGGTGTACTCCACGCAGCCAGCAAAGCATTGGCCAAAATCATCTTCCCGGGTGAGAACTGTCTTCATCCTTAACACAGGCCTCCAACTCATGCTTAGCTACTGTCACAGCCTCAGGCTGGCCAGTGATGTGACTTCATGGCGAGCCTAAGTCCTGGCCATGTCCAACCCAGCCTGCAAGCATCCCACAGGTACCTGCAGGTACACGCCTTGGGGATGCTGCCTGCAGCCAGCGGGCTGCCAGCCAGGTAAGCAGGACACATTGGGAGTGGGGCGGTGAAGGACAGGAATATTTGTATTGCTTATTCATCCTCCTTCTAATTTTGGGGTTTTTGGTGGGCGCTGGTAATGTTCCAGACACCCAATATGTTCTTCAAAATCTCAGCCCTATGGCAGCGAGGGCTCCCGGTTGCACAAGAAATGTAGGTCCCCAGGGCTGGTGGCAGCTGCCTTCAGCCTCATAGACCCACGTTCAGGTTCTTTAGCTTTGCTCTGTTGATTTGGGTGATTTGACAGGCAGGCTGGGCCATGAGCAAGCCCAGTGGCTTCTTTGCATCCTCCTTGCCAAGAGGAGAAACTGCTGTGGGCAGGAGCAGTTCTGTTTCCCTTATGGGAAGCGGACAAGAGGACTCGCTTTCCCCCATTCACCAGCATTACTATGAAATGAAGATTTCTTGCTAAAATTCCCCACACCAGCTTGTTGCTTTCTCACCATCCTATAAAAGCAACTTTTTAAAGAGCTTATCTGATCAGGCCAAAGGAATGAGAGTGTAGGATAAACACAGCTGATGGGAATTATAGCTCAGAATTTTTTTCTTTAAAGCCACACTACTCCTGCTATATTTAAGAAATAAGATTTATTATTTTTCTGTTAGTCTATCTGGTTTGATTAAGTTATGGTTTTAGAGAGTTCAATTAGCAAGTAACATATGATACGTATTTAATCATAGCCTATATTCAGAAATATGTTAGTCATCTTTTTTCTTGATAGGTTGATATCTTGCCCTTATCTTTAGTGTATTAGCTACCCCTTAAACCATTGGTTAGCTAATAGCCAAGCATGAAGTGTCTAACACACTCTTCAGCTGATCTCTGCATACTAAATTTAGAGCAGATTGGAGGCAGGCAGATAAAGTGGTGAAACAGAAACACAAGTGAAATTTCATTGACGTGAAGGATACTTAGCTACATTGTGAGCTTCTGATACTGTTAGTTATTCAGTGTTATGTGTTTTAAGAAAAATCAGGAATATTTTTACAGAGATTAAAAAAAGCCCGATTTATTCTAAAGAGGCAAAATATTGCTGAATGGTCACTGTCTTCCGGTGTAGTTTTGATGACAATCTTGACAGTCTCAGAAAGCTCTAGTTCGATGGGTACGGTGTCGCTACAAATATTGTCACCTCTTACAAAAGGCTATTCCTACCTCAAGAAAAAATGAATGTTCCTTCTCAAACCATTGTGATTTTAAAAGACATATATTAATAACTTCCACTATTCTGATAGACTTGACTACAAACACAGTAGGTTAGAATATTTTTTGGACTAAAGACACAGAGTTTTCCTTGTAAAGCAAATTGTTCCTTTTCTGACTGTGTAGGTACAACCCTTTGCTCAAGGGGCAGTGAAGAGGAGGTGATTTTAGCCTGAAGGAGGTATTACGGTGACTCTGCTCCAGCCTGAACTTCTAAATACAAACATGTTAGAAATGTGCTTAAAAGAGCTCTTGTCTTTTACAGAAGAATTTCTAGTGGCTATATTATTCTCTGAGGTATTCCAGCATACTTAGCGATTATTTTTGTTACACTGGACATGCGGTATTTTAGTCTTCAAGCTTTAACCACCTGTATAAACTTATGGAAAATATAGAGAGAACCCCTCCATACTCAAGAAATCAAAACTCAGTTCATGTGATGGTTGCAAGGCTATGCTCATGGAGAAGACGACCCAATGCACATTATCATTCACATAAGCAGCTTTTCTGACACGTTCTCTCATGACTTCCCCAGCACTCAAGCTTATTTTAAGAAAGGCAGCAGCTCAACAGTTTTGCTCCTTTCCAGACTTCATTCGCTAGTCCCGTCGTACCTACCTGTGATGACAGCCTCTGCTGTAGCCATGTGCATGAGCGTGTTGTCACTTACTGGCCACTTGTCAGGGGACAGCACCAGGTTCTCAAGCCCTCCAATCTCCTTCAGCTCCTGCTGGATTTTTGCACCTAAAGCATTGTTTTCTCGGGAGAAATTACGATAACCGAGAGCATCTCCTACCCCAGCCAGCACAAGTGCAGCCTTAAATTTATCCATCCCCGAGACACCTTCTGCTTTCCTTTTGTCCAAGACAGCCACCAAATCTTGATCTTCCTTTGTTCCTTTGCCTTGGGCTCAGCTCCCCCGACACTTTATATCAGCCATTGTGTCACACCAAGAGCGCTCTCTATAAGGCAAGGGTTTCCTTTTCTGGCTCTGCAGATGCCATCTCTTGTCCGGGACCCGACGGAGAGGAAATATTTCATAACCCAGGGATTTTGCAGGGGCTTTGTTCAATGAAACCACATGAGCAGACCCACAAAGCGAAGTGCAAAAGCCTCGTTTCTGCAACCCAGCGTAAAGCAAGCCAGGAAATCCTTAGCCCTACCCAGTGTAAGTAACTCTACACCCAGAAAAACAGATGCCTCCACAGGAGTGTTTATTTATTTAATCACCTGTAATTAATATATTTTCCTGTCTTTTTCTGGTACGCTGAACTCAGACTCCCTTTCAGAGACCACTCAGGAAGAAAGTCTGTGATAAAAGGATTTTCCAGACTCCGTAAACACTAAAATGATGGGTTAGGCAGTAAGATACCTAGTCAAATGCAGATAACCTCTTCCATTTCTAATTACACCCTATGGCAATATTTTGTCAACAAATTTCATACTCTGTTCCACGTATTACAAGAATATTTTGTTAATTCACTGCAGCCCTGGATAAACACCAAACAAAATCAATCCCACACCTCTTACTCCCTGGCAAAGACTGACTTTTTCCTAGGGCTGAGCTCAGGTGCAGCCTGCCTTTGGACTCTGGAAGGAAACTAGTTTGAAAGATGCATTTAAATGGCATCCTGTGAGTCTAAGAAAATTCGCCTATGAAGAAATCTCAGTAAGAACTGAGCTTTATTAATACCATCCTTTCAAACTTGATACTTGTGCAATTATGTGCTTCTTTCTCATACTGTGTTTTTTTCTGTGCTTCTGCCATGCAGTACAAGAAGGGGCTCTGTAGTCTCACAGCTTTTTAAAGTTATTTTGCCCACAAACTCTTCTCTGTGTAGGCTCAACCACTTCCTTCAAGAAATCTGCTGAGACTGACCCAGGTTGTGGTTCCAAGTCACCATCCATGCTGTCCTAAATTACTACTACTTTACAGATAGAAATACAAATGTGCATATAAACTTAGGTAGGTAAACAGAAAACTTTGATTAGCTTGACCGTAATTTTGATAAGGGATATCTGGGGAAAGATCTTTGTTTTTCTTTGATTTTTTTTTTTTTTCAGAAAGCAATACTGATTCCTGTTTGGATGGAAAAAGCCAGCAGTGTCCTCATATCACCCAGATCAATAAGCAGATAAGCAGTTAATCATGGACTGAGTTACTGAGATGTGTAGAAATATTGCAGCACTTCACAAGAAACCTTAATGCAGTTTGAGAACACAGATCTCTTTTGTACATTATAAGAAATAAGGTGACAAAACAGTGAGAGTATCCTCAGTTAGTAGACTGTTGCTTTAAAGATTAGGACTTGGGTAACAGAAGTGTTGAGTGTTGAGAAGAGGACACCGAGAGCGTGTCTTCTTTGCTAGGAAGAAACAACTCTGGACCAAATAAAACAAAATAAAAAGGGCAATTGTGCCTTAGGATTATGTAGGGGCCAGAGGAAATGCAAGACCAAGTGTTCCACAGTGGGGCCATGGCCAGCCAGTTGTAGGGGTGGCTCACCAGGAGCAGTGAGGACGCCAGCCACTCTGCCCTGTGTGGCTGTGGGAACAGGCATCACCTCCCACAACCAGGGCATTTTGGCAACCTAGGAGTAATCCTAGGAGTAATCTTGCAGTCACCCCTGCCCTGTCAGAGTCACCTCAGGTTCTGCGTGTCCCAAAGCGACCACTCAAAATGGAAAACGAAGGCCGGTGCAGTTTGAAGAAAACACACCAGGCAGAAGCAATGATGTTGATGTCTCCGCTACAGGTCCATGCACCTTTCTGCTGCACCCACACCTTGCCTGTTCCCACAGAGCATTATGATTTGGAAGCATGTGGAAATTTGAGCTCACAAAACAAGGATGGGAGAAACCACCTGCTGAGGCACTGTGGAGAGCTGGTAAGGGCCTCATCGGATGGAAGGTTCCTTCCTGAAAACAGACAAAGCTATTCTTAGTTTTCCATTTATCTCCTTCTGAATGTGGCTGGCAGTTGCGCTGCCCTTTTGCCTCCTGTGGACTTTACCCTATTGCGTGCACACTTGGCTGCTCGGAGCATAGCCCAAATTAGGAAATAAATCTTTGGCTATAATGAAAACACAGAGAAAATTTCAGAGCAGTTCTTTTATTCAACTCTGCAGAACAGAATATGTGACAAAGAATTTAGCTTTTATTTAATTTGTTAATTGTACATTATCTCCTTTTCATGTGGTACTTTTGGCTACTAGGAGTTTTCTGGGCAAAGGTAGGTTAGGCACACTGATATCTACCTGTACGCTTCCAAAAGAGACAATTATTTGTAAAATATCACACACACATCACACACAAAAATACAGTAACTCCATTAAGATGGATAAGTATTCACTTGCCATACACATTCACAATAGGAAAAAAAAAAGCAGAGCTGGCAGAAGAATGTTTGGTAAATGTTAAATGAGATAAAAATGCAGCTTTGGTGTCCTCTCGTCAGTGTACATATGACCACTTTCATATGGGGAGAATCCAGAAAAAAAGCAAGGGGAAGGCAGGACAGAGAAAAGACTTATTTGTGTTGGCAACACGCTGTTTTTTTCAGCTCAACCACATTTGAAGCCCTATGTGAGAACATGAAAGCATGCCTTCAACAAACGTGGCTCCACGTGCCGCCTCCACCTGAGGGGATGTGAATCAATGATCTCCACAGTGCCGGAGTTCTTGGGCTGTACAGGCACTCTTGTCTTTTATGAATAAATGATCCAGCAAATGGAGCATTGGCTGAGATTGCTCTGTCACCACAAGCCCTTCGGCATTTTACATTGAAAGAAGAATCACAGAATTCCAGGTTGTAAGGGACCACAAGGATCGTGTGCTCCAACCTTTCTTGGCAAAAGTACAGTCTGGACAAGGTAGCCCAGCACCTTGCCCAGCTGCATCTTCAAAGTGTCCGATGTTGGGGAATCCACCACTTCCCTGGGGAGATTATTCCAATGGCTGATTGTTCCCATCGTGAAAAAATTCTCTCGTGTCCAATTGGAATTTCCCCAGGAGGAACTTGTACCCATTGTCCCATGTCTTCTCCATGTGACTCCTTGTAAAAAGAGAATCTCCATCTTCTTTGTAGTCACCTGGGATGTGGTGATAAGGTCTCCCCTAAACCTTCTCTTCTCAGGGCTGAACAAGCCCTGTTCTCTCAGCCTTTTCTCATACGGCAGCCTCCCAGTCTTTGGTCATCTTTGTGGCTCTTCCCTGGACCCTCTCCAGCCTGTCCACATGTTTTTGTAGAGCAGGGACCAAGAAGACTACAACCTGGTTACTTCAGCTGTGAGTGAGTGATGCTTCTGCCGTTCAAAGACACTCAGCAGAGAAATGCTCTTGATTCCAAGTTCACCCATCCAAAGGATGCAGAGCCATATCCTGGAAAATTAGGGTTGATAGCAGATGGGTGTCAGACTTCCATCAGAGCTGCATCTTTGCAACTACTGAAGTGAAGGGTTTCACTTTGGCAACAGGATTATTCCTTTAGGAATGATACTAGTTATAGAACACTTTCATTGAGATCCAGGAAAAAATACACTGGTTTTATTCAATTCTTTAATACTGGCGATGAATCACTTTCATACCGCTTTACACCACTGCCTTGAAGGAAAAATATTCCTTTAACACAACAGCGTGGACTTGTTTCTTCTTACCCTCTTGACAGAAAGCCTGTGTTATGACACGAAGCCTATAGGGCTTGCCTAACCACAAAGAGAGTATTGCACTGCTTGTAAAAAAGGCACAAGAAAAGGCACATGGGAATTTGTCAAGCATATGCATCAACGTGAGGAAGTATCCCAATAATTATACTTAATCAAAATTTGAATGCCCTTAAGGTTCCCCAGGCCTTTCTCATTAAGACGAGAACCTTGTACCCATGTGCCTGAAATACAGAAATGTTCTGCCTGCGGTTGTAGAGGCAGCTGCAGTTGCAGACCTGTCAGCAGTTTGTAACAAAAAGGCCTATTTTAGAGGTGTGTCATCCTCCCCTAGTTGTACCCAGCGCACTGTACATAATGCAAAGCTCAGAAAACATGTTTTGCTGAATATTTTCTTTAAAAAGTTCTCATGATTGTAGAACATTACACTTTTTCCCTTTCAGAAGGGCTGTGCCTTTTGGTGTGCCAGATGCTGGTTGGCACCAGCCGAGGGAAGGTACTGGTGCCAACACTTAGAAGGAAAAGACCTTCTCGTGGTCCAAGTATCAGCATCAGCAGTTTTGCTGTTTTAGGAGAAGGAAGAGGGACTCGTGTGATATTAAAGCAGCCAGTGGCTGGTGAAACCACTGGAGAGTGATGCCAGCTGGGAGAGGGGACAAGAAAACGTGTTTGATTTAAACTTTCAGAGGAGAATTGAGGACAGTTGAATACATCCCTCTGAAGGTCTCTGCACAGACTTCTGAGCGTGCTGCTTCTCCTGCAGAGCTCAGAGCCTCGCGCTGAGCAGGACTTGCCCTGCAATTACACCTCTCATTGCCAGGACAGATTAACGGCACAAATTGTAGGGAGTTTGGTCACTAGCAAAACAAATAACCAAAACAAAACCCCCAAACAACAACAAAAAAACCAACAAAAAACTAACCAAAAAACCCCACAAACAAAAAAACCCAAAAGAAAGAAAAAAAACACACACAAAACCCCAACAAACAAACACAAAACCCAACCAAAGCACCCAGCCTTTGCAAGGCAGAAAGCTGACAAAAATCATACAGATATCTCACAAAACTGACTTCAATCCTTTTTGTTGACCGTCCATTTATTCCTTTTTCCATTGCCACAAAATTTACACACGTACAACTTAGCAGCAAATCTCCCAGGTGCACTGAATGAGCAGATGCCTGCAGGTTTGCTCTCCTTGGCATGACATACATGATAAATTACATTTAAATTTAGAATTGGCAAGTACAAATCCTGTGGCTCAGTTTCAAACACTCCAGGACGTAAAACCAAACAACTTGGCACCAAGTTTAAAAATACATACAGCGTATCTAGGAATGAATACTGTATGCACGGAACAACTTGAAGACATCTGTACCATTTCTGATTATAAACTGATCAGCCTACATATTTCCACTGTACCAGCTCACCTAAAAAGCAAATCAGAGCACTCTGTAAAGCGGAACCATTGACACTAGCGAGTTATTAAAATACATAAGGAAGTCATCACTTGGAAGAAGTTTATTTGCATTTATTTTTATGATTGTCCAAGTGTGAACAATTCAGTATGCTATTACTTGTGGGAAGGTAAAACGCGTATAGGTGGCTTCAAATGGGTAGAAGAGTAGGAAGGAAAAAAGAAAAAGTGTACTACGCCTAGGAAGGTGGCTGATAAGGAGCAACTCCTATCTTGGGAGTATTTTGCCCAGTCTTCCTTTGTTGGAAGTAGTGTAAGGAGTAAGTGGATAAGCATGTATATATAGAAACTGAATACTGTGCTAAGCACCTTCCTTCTTCCTCAGATTAACAAGGCAAAAAACCTCAACCCACATGCATTTTTTTATGCTTTATTTATTTTAAAGGGTGAAAGGTTCATGAGGTTGATTTGAGGGAGTTCTCAGTGTGAACAAATGTTTCACAAGCTCTAGCGCTATGAAAACTATTGAGTTACATCACACACCAATAGATTAAACTACTTCTGGTCAGTTATATTATAGCTATATATTTTAAGTGGCGATCATGTGAATAACAAGCATTCCACCGCTTTTGGCTGGATAAATGCACTTGACGTTATGACATGTTACACATTCTCCAAAGCCTACAGGACAGATAGAGAAGCAGCTTGTTTTGGCAAGGAAAAGTAGGTAAATCAGATTAATTTAAAAGAGCATAATACCATTTTTAAATCTCTGCTGACTTCTGTAGCATACCTGGACTTATGTACACAAATGCCCTTCTAAAAAGATGTAGTCAGAAAGCAATAATTTGGCTTAATATTACTCCTGAAGGCTGCAGAAAGGAGAGGGGCAGCGGGCAGCCGGGGCACTGACATCTAGTGGCTGCCAGGCAAGGGCCAATGTCGACAAATGCTGCTGGGGGTAAAAACACTTATAAAGCACTCACAGGACATTTGTAACTTGGCTGCTATATCCTTATTAAGAGGAAATTTGCTCATTTGTTCCTGCTTTTTAAACATCATGCACAGCTGGAATTCTCTCAAGCAGCAGAATGAAGGTAATCCTTCTGTACGTAGCACGTACACTTGTTCTTGTAGGCTGCACTGACGTACGTGAAAGCTGACTGCTTATATGAAACTCTAAATATTAGAGTTTAAGAGCAAATGGTAAGCCTTTATACCTTCACGACTATGAAATAAGATAATATGCTGTCATGCAATACTTAAATGATCTGATGCGATCCAAAGAGATATAAATTATATAGCTTAATGCACTATTTTATCCAAAATTCTTGCATCTATTCAGTTCTGATTACCTATATTAATCATAGCTGTACATAGTCTTCAGCAAATCTTTAACAAACTTTTACAGTAGCTATGACAAACCCATTTTGATGAGGTAGCATTTAAGAGAGCCCTGTGTGAGGATGTCGAATAGTTCCTGGTAAAGCCTTTTTATGCTTAGGCATTGGAAGACACTGTTGAGAAAGAGGAGACTGACCTCTGTACACTTTACAATTGATATCTGGAGAAAGGGGAGAAACAAATGACTGAAAAAACCTAAGATTTGGTGAAAGCTAGTCCATTGGCCTCAAGATCAATGATATTGCGTTAATTTACTCTTTTCCCTTAGGCAAATGTTACTGAATGCACAATACATCCAGAGGCACAAATGCTTATCATCATTAATGTAAAGTCTTCTTACCCCTAACTATTTCTCCCAAGTGGAAACCAACTAGCTAAGCCTCTGGGCTTATTCACATTTCTTTTCTGTGAAACTTGCTAGGAATTGCATTTATAACTATGTTGCATTTGGCTAGAATTTACAATATGTTTCAGGCTACAAATAAAACGAGTTACATTTCGCCAGTTCATTATTTAAAATAAATAAAACACATAACTGAAGACTAATTGAATTGCGATCAAACATGAATTGCAAAAGCATCTTTGGTTGTTTAATGTCTACTTCTTTAAATGGTTAATAAAAAAGCTGCAGTTGCAACATCGCATAGAACAGCAGCCCTTCTTCAGCAATGCTACTGCTACATGTCCAAGCACTTCCAGAAGAATTATGAGGAAGCTGATCTCACTGGGAGAAAACAAAAGGCTGGATGTAATCAATCCATACATTTAGGGCTTTAAAATATAAATTTAAAATTTTGGCACCAAGTAAAAGGAAGCATGATTTTTTTTTTGTTTTCTTACAATTCTAGACAGATCCACACAACTAACTTTTACAAAAATACAACATACTGCATCAGTTTTATTTAGGGATTTAATTTATATACCACAAATACTGCTTTTAATATAAGTACAATATAATACAGTTTTATTTATGTAACTGCTGGTGTTCACCTTGGATCATGAACTGAATTGCATGCTGTGCTGTCAAAACTGTAATCAAATGGCCTCTAGTTAAACTTCTCCAAAGTATAAAATCATGCAAAATCTACATCCTATATGATACAACCAGTACAATAATTGAAGCCAGTAGCCTACAAACGGCCCGGACTATCTTCTGAGTTTGTTCTTCAAGTGCCCACGTGTCAGCCATCATTTTCTTTAGGCAGAAAGGAAGAATTTCAGTTTTGTCTGCAGAACGTCATCACGACCACTGAGACCAGCAACAACGTGCACAGGTATCAGTCAACAAATCTTCATTACTTAATGCAGTTCAGAGTGCACGTTTAGTCCATACTGACAAGTCTGGCGTTAGGAAGTTTTACGTTTTCCTCCTGTGACGACTGGTCGTGCATATTCCACAAAATCATCTATAAGAACAGGCCACGCTCCTAAAGAGAAGTCAAGCAATTCAGAAATTAATGTATCTTTATTAGCAACAAATTGGTGTAGTCCCTAAATAGAAAAGATCAAAAGCTCACTTTGACATTTCTGGCCTAGTCTGGCTTTAACATGCATGACATGATAAAACACTTGAAAAAAGCACCTAACTAATAAATGAAACATCTGAATCTCTTCCTGCAGCAATAGCTTTTAGTGCAAACAAAATGTATTTAAAGCATAATCCACACTGCGAACTTTATAAGCGTTAGCTGATAGCAAAAACATGGCATTCCTATCAGAGCCATTCATAACTTTGGAAATATTTCTGTGCACAGTCATTCCAAAATAGGATTTGCAGGATTAGTAACAGTGTAAATTGCTTTCAGGTCAGTAAAAAAAAAAAGTTCACGTAGATGTTCTTGCAAGTAGAAAAATTATGTATTTCCTTGCAGTTAGAAGCAATTTTGTAAAAAAAAAAAAAAAAAAAAAAGTTTCACTGAGACTCTTGTAGCATAACAGGTTTAAACAGCACATGATATATCATGGTGTGGCAGTATCTTCTATTTAGATGTTACAGCAGACTGGTTAGCCTTCTTATCATTACTATTTTGGCAACAAGTACGACAGTGTATTTGCAGCTAAACCTCTAAGGGTAAACAAATTAAGATAGAAGGTAGCAGCATGTCCTGTTGTTTGTTTACAGCAATATTTTAATTATGCTGTACCCATTTTGGAAGATATTCAAGTACTGCTTACCTTCTTCATCATAGTTGGACATATCATCTGCAATCATATTTCCAAAGTCTAACAAAAGATTCCAAGTATCTTTTGGAATTGATCTTTTATGATGTTCCTGTAAAATGGGAAAAATGATACTGTTCAATCCAAACTATTTTCAAACAGCACAGTAGTATTTTATATTGACACATACAGAAACACACATTTTACAAGTATTTCTTCTCTTTTTTTTTTTTTTTTTTTAAACTGAAGCTCTGAGCTTCCAAAGAAAACTACAAAGTAAATTGCAATTAAAGAAGGCAAAAAACCTGCAAGAAATCTTTGACGGTTGTTTTATTTCTTTCATTCTGCTTTCAGAATATGTGTTCCTAACTTGTTACGGAAAGGAATAAACCAAATGTACTTTTTATTTCTACTTAATGGCATCCACTCCAGGCTCAGAAACTGTGCAGCCATGGATCAGCATTCTGCCATGTCAACTTGAGCCCTTTATTCCTTACCCCTTTTTACTTATGCTTACCCAGTTTCTCTTTCAACTTTTTGGTTACAGTTGTACCTACACTCTTCTCCCTTACGGACTTCTGGATCCACCATGATAGGACAATAAATCTGGTGAGGGTTCTGGAGCACAAGTGTGATGAGGAGCGGCTGAGGGAACTGGGGCTGTTCAGCCTGGAGAAAAGGAGGCTGAGGGGAGACCTGATCGCTCTCTGCAACCACCTGAAAGGAGGTTGTAGCATGGAGGGGGTTGGTCTCTTCTCCCAAGTAGCAAGCGATAGGACAAGAAGAAATGGCCTCACGTTGTGCCAGGGGAGGTTCAGATTAGATATTAGGAAAAGTTCTTCCTGGAAAGGGTTGTCAGGCATTGGAACAGGCTGCCCAGGGAAGTGGTGGAGTCACCACCCCTGGAGGTATTTAAAGGATGTTCTTAGGGATGAGGTTCTTAGGGACATGGTTTAGTGCCCGAGTTAGATTATGGTTGGACTTGATGATCTTGAGGGTCTCTTCCAACCAAAATGACCCTATGATTCTCTCTCAGCCTCATCAGACATTCTGTCCTTCACCATAATGCACTACCTGCATTTGCCCCACTTCTGACCAGCCTCCTCTTTCCCCACCTGTCCTACTCTCCACTACCACCTACTTGTCTGACTTGACGTATACTCTTTCCACACCACCCCATTCACAAATACTAGTTGCCACCCTGGCCAGTTTGAGCAGCTGTCCATAAAACTGCAGTCCCAGTCAGTGTCCTCTCAGCTTTTAATGTCAGCACTCCCAAGAAGAGAGTGTGTGGGAGGGAAACACAACTACTAAGCAGTTGTGAGCTGTAGGATCAGGTCAGACCATTCACATCTCCCTTCACCTCTCGATACTGCTGCATTACCTGAAGATAGCGGGGGGATTAATAGAAAATTAAATTTCAACACCGAGTTCTGGTTTGCAGCAAAAAGTTGCAACTGCGTAAAAAGACTTGCTCTGCAAAGGGTGGGTTTTTTGGTGTGTTTTTGGTTTTGTGTTGTGCTGTGGCCTTTTTGTTTGGTTGCAGTTTTTGTTTTTGTTTTTTTTTTTTAAGGAGTAGCACTCTAAAGTATCAAGAAGAAAAAACTGCATTTAACCTATCTGGAACTTGATCAAAATGAAATTGATGTCCAACACAACAGCAAATGTGTCCTCTCAATCAAGCCAAATGTCATATCTTGACTGCAAAAAATATGACAAGCAAACATATCTTCTGGAAAAGGTTCCTTAGAACAAACAAAACACACACAGAAACAAATGAACAAAAATCCTGAAGAGTCCTAACTTGCTTATTTTATTAGGTTGATATTTTTTTTTAAATCTAAATATTTCTTCTAAAGTAAACATTCAGGTTGAATATTTGTAGCAAAGTAAGATGCTTTATACCAGATCATCTAGACTGCTTTAGGTAGAGATCTGCAGAACTGTCTGTTGTAGCAAACTTGTTTACATAGCTAAGGGGGAAAAAAACATTAGGACTTTTCTTGAGTTATATCTATGGTTTTGAATATGGATATGTTAAGCATATTAAAGCAGTTAAAATGTGAAATGTTTTCACATGTTTTCTTGGTGAAACTGGTACACTGAGTGAATAAAATATACCGTCCAAAAAATTAGAAAAATCTTCAGAAAGTATTGCATAAAGTACATACTTTATCTATTAAGCATCGGTGATTATGAGGAAAAATACAGGAAGACTTCTTAATTCTCCTGAACTACGGATAAAAAGATAAATTGGAAAAAAACCAAAACAAACCCCACAAGGTAAATTATACAGTAGGTAATATTATATGAGGTATTTTTTTGCAAGTACCTAGAAATGCAAATGTAGCAACATGGATAAATCAATCCGACCTTTAATAAGAATATTTTGTGATTTCCAAAGTTTAATTTATGTATATTTACTCCACTGCGCACAGAATTGCGCTGGTAACAGAAAACTGTCAAGATCAGTTCACAACTATTACCTAAAAAATGAGTCAAAATAATTACGCAGATGAACTTTTGCTTAAAAAGAAGTCTCTCAAGTCAGTCATAACAGAACTGACATTTAAGAAAGACTGCAACACGCAGAGCATGGCAAAATACATGGTTGACAATGATTAGAGCTGTCTTGAGAATAAAGACAACACAGGTTCAATCTACAATCATGGCTTCATTTAATGCAGAAGCTTTGTTTCATAAGTAGGTAGATACAGGACCAGGCAAGCAGAAAGCTCTATTGCTTTGCTACATCTTTCTGCATTCTTCTCAATTAGAAAATTATATAGAGAAGGTTTATTTTAAGCTTGATTTAAGACTATTTAGATTAGTTTTCGGAAAGGAAAAAGTTCAAAGGAACAATGCAGACATCCTGTTTTTTTCTTTATTGTAAGCACACAGCCTACATGCCAGGCTACCGTGGCCTGCGATTGTCAGGGAGGAATACAGTATATACTTACCAACAAAAATTTGTTCCAAAGATCTAGAAATTTAAACCTTCCTGACAAGACTAAATTCCAATATGCAATTGCCATTTCTAGATCTGCAAGAGACAAAGCAACTCATAAATATTATGGCATATTACATACAATAAAACTCTTATGGTTAAACAATTAATGCTACATCCAGTATATTATGATACAATTCAAAAACATTCTTTTAAAATCACTACAAAAGTTATAAGGAACTGTTTTCTACTCTCGCTGAACCCAAAAGGCAGAACACAAGCAGCAATGGCATGAATTACATACTGAACATCAGTCATAAAGACTAAGATATTTTTGTCACCATCCAGCAGTGCTGGATTAAAGCTACTTTCAATATACAGCAACAGAACAAAATAGTTATCAATAACTGTCTGCAAATTTAAAAAAAAAAAATATATATATATACACACAAACACAACAAATACTGATAGAAATCCAAACACTTAAGTCTGCATGTGTCAATTCCTGTTAATTTATTGCATTTTAGACACACTTGAGGGGAATTTGAGGACACGAGGCAATTAAAAAAAAAAAAAAAAAAGTCTGGGCCATGATGATAATTCTACAGCACCCCTTAGAGCAAGAATTCTTTTCTTCTGGAATCATTGAACAGACAAACACCCACACCCAATACTGAAAATATAAGTCACAGAGCGCAGCCCTTATTCTGTGCTGTGACCATTGACCTGAGAGCAGAGTTCAGCTCGCGTGTGCCAAGAGGAGGATGCAGCATTGCCACACATCCCAGAGGAACAGCAGGAGCAATATCAGATGCAGCATTGGGGTAGAAAGGGTGTTTTCTTGAAGGCCTGTTTTCATTCTCAGCAACTCACAACACCTAATGGCTTCTGTGCTTAGTGCCGCAGGTAACAGCAGTAAATGTAAGCATACTGCTGGGCAGCCACAAAATAAAGCATGGCCTTTCTTAAACCACAAAAAGATGTCAGTTTGTGCTTTCAGTGTATAGTGGTTATAAACAAAATATGCAACTTAATGGGACGTATTATCACAGCAGGTAAGATGGAAGCTTGAACTTTACCTACAAGAACATGGTATTTTAAATTGTACATAAACACATTACAAGCCAAACGACACTCTGTCACCTGAAATCCTGTTTCAAGTCTGAAAGAGGTGTTCCAGATTTTAACAGAGCCAGTTCCCTAGAGTCTGTATCACAGAGGGCTGGGGCTTAAAGTGCATTAAGATGTATAGAAACGCAGTATGCCTATACCTAGCTATATAGAGACAGGGCTGCTGGTGTTTGTTCTACTATGTTCAGAGTGCTTTTCAATACAGAACTTGCTTTATGCTCTAATAAACTTTCAGCCCTTCCTGTATTTGCCACCATACTCACTTCCACTGAAAAGAAGCAGAAGAGAATAGTTAATAGCATTTACTTGCTGTTTAGATATGCAGATTAATTATACCTATTATCCCAGATGAAAAGCAAAAGAAATGGGAGAGGAGAAACTTGAATAACCTTAAGGGTTTCTAAACTTCGCTGTGAAGTGATTGGCTTTGATCCCATTCACTAAGGCTTCATTATGAAGACTCAATGTTTCCAAGTGAGTCTTGCAAATCTATCCCGTGACAATATTAAGTAAAATGCACTTTGAAGAATAAAACACTTTGATATCAGAAGAGTTTCTGTATTACTGATAAAATGCTCCTTGGAAAAAAGGAAGAAGGTACAGGCAAGGAAACAAAGATAGTTAAAAGTACCACAAAAAAGTTAAAAGCGAAAGAAAAGGCCAGAGTTCCTTGGTTTATTTGAGTATGTGTCAAATTCAGTATTATGTTAAGGTGAACTTATCTATTGCAAACTTGTTTTTAACAAACTGCATGTGAAATACTATCTTAATTAATTTGATACTTAAGGGATACATTACATGTGTGTGCAAATTTATTTTCCTGCACAAAAACACAGAAATTATTTGCTATAAAGTACAACAAAAGCATATCCTGCTGAGAATGCTGCTCTGTAGTGGCTGAAACTGGTCCATGCTGGAGCTGCTCTCCCCAACAACTCCTTCACACAGAGTGAAGTCCTGCTCTTGGTTAAAATTAGCTCAAAGGAAAAAAAAAATACAAAAGTAAATCTTCCTCATCTGGTTCACTGTAATCACACAAGCTCACGAACTACCACAAGAGATGTTTCGACAAAAGGACAAGATGGGACTATCGCTTTTGGTAGTGGTGCCGGTTTATGCAGTCTTAAAGTATTTGAGAAAACCAGGCCTTTACGTGTGCTATGTTCTCAAGGGATGGCTACACTTTTATTTGAAGATGATTCCCCACCGAGGTTGAAGAACTTTGCACTGAAGAACAGAAGACTTTTCTGCTTTAAAGACCTAGTTACACAGAGTTCCAGTCCCACATTAGGATGCTGATAGCAACATCAATAAACAGTGATGCTGTGGAGCTTTGTGTACCTGCTACAACTAGTGCAGCACTAAAAGATGTTTTTGCAAGGCCTGGATTTCTTAGGCAGTCTTAGGAATACCTATCTCAATACTGCACAGATATGAAGGCAGCATTACCAATAAAATAAAACAAAACTACAATTATAAAAACACACTGGTTTTGTACTAAAAAATAGACTTCCCACATTGTACACTAATAATGCAAGTTTTATAAACGGAAAAGACAGATGCATGAATCTCTGGAAACTAATCCCTAAGCAAGGACCAGTTTAGAAGACACTTCATTGCAAACATCCGTGTTCATATGCAAAACATAAAATTAATAAACAGTTAATGTTTAAAGAACATCATAAAAATACCACATCATATACTGTACATTATACAACACTTGGAGATTTCCCTTTACCTCAAAATATTTTCAGTGTCAATATCTAGCAAGCTTTGTATGTCATGCAGCCCCTTCTGTATAATGGCTTTATAGTCCAAAGTTTTTGCGTATACTGAAACAAAGCTTCAATCTCTAGATATTCAGCTTTCAGGATATCTGGTCTAGTTGTGGCTACATACAGCATCTATAAAGCTTTCCGTAGTAAAACCCTAAGAACTCAGTCACCTAAAAGTGATACCAATTACCATTACACAATTATTAAAACTAAAATTACTGAAAAAAATTTTAAAAACATATACAATACCTAAGTAAAACAAGTTCAAGACAGAGAAAAAGGTTAGTAAAATATTTTAATTGTTTCAAACATTATTCTGCTAAATAACTTTTATTATAGTAAACATGTGTTAGTATGTTTTAAAAGTTCGTTACACTCTTGAATTATTTAAACAACCAGGTTTTCACTATCAGAAGTAAAGCATTTTGTATGCAGTATGATCTATTCTGAGACATTAAAGCCTCAATCTAAAGTTGTTTTCTAAAACCCCTCAGCCTCTTCTATCCTGATTGAACAGAAAGCTTGAAGTAATAACAAATTAGCACAATTAATGCAGAAGAAACACATTATCAGCTAGACAGCCTGTGTCTACTTTCAAGATTTGATCAAATGCTTATCTGGTTAACAACAACAACCAACAAAATCATTATTAGATTCTTGCATGAATAAAAAAAAAATAAATCAAATCAAGGTCCTCATCCTTTTGCTATGATTTTGGACAAGGACAATGAAGTCATTGCACACAAGTAATCAAGGAAGTGAGAAAACAGAAAGATAAATCAACAGATAGCAAAGAATTGGCTGGAGAGCAGGATTTATGAGGAGCACGAAATGAAGTTCATTTAGACCTGCTGTGCCAAAACAGTGATCTGGGACTGCAGCACTCCCTCGTCATCCTCTGCCAAATAGTTTTCCATCTCTCAGAGTGCCCTACAAACAGGGCTGTTCCTGCGGTCATGTTGGAAGCTGTCAGAATATGAAAACTAATTCACCTAAATTACTGATATAACTTCAAGGGGAAAAAAAAAAGCTAAAGGCGTTACATTGGCTTCCTCTTAAAATCTTGATGTTATTTATAAGAATACTTTAATATTAGCCACTGCTGCCCTCATAATCCCTAGTTAGCATATTAACTAGATTCTGTAAATTATGATGGTAGTCGTTCATGTTTTAGGGCTTAGAAGCAAATAGTTTCTTTTAATTTCATCTTTTGAGATTAACTGATTGTCCCAGTATTGCCTTTTTCTTCCTTTACTGATGTTTAATCTTCTTCTCAATATTGTCAAGCTCTGCTACTTTATATGTCATCCCTATGAGAGACTCTGGGCAGCTTGTTACAAGCATCAGTGCTCAGCAAAGAGTTTTATTTAAAGTACTCTCTCAAACTACACGGGCAGCATTTTTTTTTTAAAATAACGGAATGCATCAGCCTTACTCAGTCCATCTACATGCACAAACCAACAAATTAGTGAAGAATGTACCAAAGCTTGTAGGAGGAAAAATTACTAGGGGTTTGGAAATTAAATTTCAGAGCCAAAGCCCCTTTGTTTAAGGCTTTCTCTCCCCAGTGCTTTAACCAAAACTTACTCTATAGCTTTGAAAACAAGAGTAGCCAAACAACTCTCTTGTTCCAAACACTGCGTAAAAAACTAATCTGGACAGGTGCAAGACACATAATTTATAATTCAATCGCCTTGTAAAAATATATGTAGCCTCTGTAAGAGACTGAACTTCAGATGCTCTCTTTAGAGTCATAACATTTTCCTTAAAGTATAATTTGGTTGAATTCTTTGATCTCTTTCCTCTTGTTTTCTCACTGTGATCACGGACAAATATCATACTTCTATAAAGCTAAAGCAAAAACTACATTGCACAAAACTATTTCATTGCAATAAACTTCCTGACACCGTGCCAAAACTGATGTAGATGTGGGAACAGTGGAAACTGGTGTCAGTTTATCTCAACAATTTGACTATCACACTACCTGACCAACAAATATCAAATGAATACTTGCAAGATTCAGTGAGTTACTTGATTCCTTGTTTCCTCATCTCTGAATGATTTTAAGAGTCTTCTTTGGCCTCCAAATTACTAAGAACATGGACACAAGAATTAGTTTCTTTCCTGATCAGAATATTTTCTTCTTCTACAAACAAATAAAATCCACACAGCAAAATAACAAGAAAATACCAACAGTATTCAACCTAAAAACACTTCACCAAATTGGCAAAATTTTAGAGCAAAATAGCCCTTATCTGCAATTAGGAGCTCCTAAGGAAGAGAGAAGGGGAAAAACAGACAAAGGGGTACAAAACAAATACTCTAAGTGGCTAAATTCAGGATCCAGCTGAGTTGGATCCCTTCATCTCTGCAAAGCTGTAAGCGAAGAGCTTCCCGGTGCTCCACATCAGGGGACGTACAACGCACAGTGTTGAAGCTCAGTCCCCGCGGTGGACGGGTAGGAGAAGGAGAAGCACAGCATGCGGATTTCAGAAGAGCTCTGCAGGAATCGGGCAGGGTCTGACCGTCTACCTCACCATCGGCCATGCCAAAGCAGGCTGATTCCATGCAGAACCTGTCATGTTTATCATCTTGAGCATCAGCAGCACAAAAGCAGACGAACTGCTTCTGAATGCGAGCAAGGCTTAGAATAAGATCACTATCTAAACATTGGTTTGAGTGTAGCCTAATGAACCTGGTTGTAGCCAGTTTCAAAATCCTTCTGTCTTTGCAAAGCTCTCCATGTACAACTCAGATAAACTGCAACAGGTGACAAAGTTGACTGGATATACATTTCCCAAATAAGAGCCAAGGACGAGTAAAAGAATCAATGAGGCTTTACTAGAACTGGCAGTTAGGCCGTGCTTCTGCTGCTACTATTGGCCTTTTTTGATCACAGCATCCTATTCAACGCTAAGCTTCTCTAAAATTGCTGGCATTTTCAGAAAGAAAAATGTGAACAAAAATAAAGCAAGGATGTACACACAGACCAAGGCCATTGAAACACCTAAACTACAGCATTCACAGACCTCTTCAAAAGTAAACATGAAATCCATTTGTTGAACTCCCTCAACTTCTTCCATTCACTCACTCCTACAAACACCCTACAAATGGATCAATCTCATTCTTCATTATAAGCGGAGGAAATCTTGATAACTAGTTGGGGAGAGGAGGGGGAAATATCCTTCCCTAATGTCTAAGTGTCTCTTCAAAGAATCTTGAGATATTGCTATGATGAAAGCCAAAGGTGACGTTGCTTCAATTAAAAAGAGCACATTATACTCATCTGCTCATAGAAGATGCAACCTCCTTGAAGTCCACATACCGGATGCAAAGATAGTCATTCTTCTGGTCTTGAGGTAATATTTGATTCAAGTCTGAATGCCCTCCTCATGTATCATCTCTTGCTTGATCCCAGGAAACTGGCAGAGAGAAGGAAGCAGAAGCTTTTGAGCCAGCAGCAGGCGAAGGGACCACAAAGGAATGATGAAGGACCAAATCTGCTTTTTGTTTCCATGTTGAAAGTCGAAGACCATGAAAAAATGCATTAAGTTCCTCCATGGTGCTGAAACAAACTGTAGTAAACTGCTGAGCATGAGGAATCTCCTGAACCTGTCTTGTTGGGGCTCAAAGGGAGACCCATTAAGAGACTCTCAGTAAGCATCAGGCTCAGGGAAGGGAAGAAAAAAAAAAAAAAAAAAAAGAAAAAGATGGAGCTAAGGCCTTGTTCTGAGCTTGAACAGTGTCCTTAGAAATCTGAACTGCACTGTATACAACATGACAAAAGATCTATAATCCTATTCTTTAGTGCACTTATCGATCAAGAGCTAGGATGCAAAATCTCACTCAGCCTGCAGTAGAAAAAATTAAAACTTGGGAGTAGGTGAGATAAATCTCTCCAAATCTGCACCATGCAAAACTTAAAAGATTTACTGTACTAAATACAGTAGCGAGAACATGAGAGAGCAGATTAAACAGACAGAATCAGAATTATCCATAATAATTCTTTGTAAAAGTCTCCTGACAAACCAGACCTTCATAAATTGCACCTTTTACATTCTCTCAAAATATATACAAAACACTTAGACAAAATTAAATATATCTAAATATTATGCCTGACAGGTCCCATACACAGCCATTGAGATGGCACTGCTGTGTTGAAATCTTGCTATCTTTTTTTCCTGAATTCTGTCCACTGCATAGAGAACATTAGTCTTAATGGTTACACGCATTCATCTTTTTCTAAGGTAACAATCGAATCTATTCAGATGTATTTGAAAGACACAGTTAGGTCCCAAGTAACATTAAACAGAACATAATTTCCTGCTTAAAGAAAATCCTGGTAGATCTTATGCAATATGCTTTTGCCTCCTGCATCTCACCACTTACATGACCTACCACCTAGGGGGACTGGTACTACTTCTGCTTCTTTAAACAGCACGTGTCCAGACTGAAACCTACTATTATATTTTACAATGTTAAGCTAAAAAAAGTAAATGGAAACATTTGGGCTGGATGAGACTATGGAGACAGGAGTCCTGCAGATATAAAGAGAAATAAAAATTCCCTAGTGTGACCACGCGAACTCTGGAAAAGAGACTCCTATAAAAGGCAGTTCTATTTCTAGGAATGAGTATCGGTGTACTGAACCCTGTGCCTATTTTGGGGAATGACAGAATAGATGTAACTTAATTTATTGGAGAGGCTTCTTCTCATCTAATTACATAAAGGCATAATTTCTTGCGTTGGTTTTGAGGAGAACTGTAGAATAAGAAGAAATTAAAAAGCAATGAAAGACAGGCTATTCTAAAAGTAAATAAAACACAAAACTGTGCACACACACACACACACACCTTGCCCCAGACTGCTTTCCTGGGGCAAAAACCACTGCATCGTGAAGATTACTGTGTTAGGTATCACCAAAAACCTTCTAAGAAGAGCTTCTATACCTTCCCACTCTCTTACAAATGGCAACTGGTGTAATAAAAGATACTACGTGTCCTGCTGGTATTTCCCGAAAGAAGAATGTTTGGGACACACTGAGATTTTTTTTTTTCCAAGACATGCTCCAGGCGAAAAGGTTCAATGAAAACTGACAGTAATCTCAGAAACAACTTTTAGAAATTCAGTCTGAAAGTGCTAGTGCCCAAAGTAAAGCCAGACATGGTAAAATTCATGTCAGGATGCTGAAACAACCTCAAACTGCCACCTTCCATCTTTGAGACTTCAGCGAGGTCAAAGACGGTTCTAGAAGAACCTCAGTGGTTCTTTACCAAACTGGGAGTAACTTGTCCATAGGGATCAGTCCTGTATCTAACACCGCTTAACACTTAAGTAACTCGGATGTTACAACAAAGAAAACTTTCACAAAATCTGTAACTTATACGAATACTGAAAAAAGTGTAGCATGGTAGAGAACAGGACTACAATTCAAAATTATTTGGACAAATTGGAAAACCACTTGGAAGTAAATAAGAAATATTTAATTAAAGGGAAGTGCAAAGTAATACAGCTAGTGGGAATAAGTGACTGCAGAAATACAAGATCGTAATTAACAGGGTGCATTGCAGTTCTGCAGAAACCAAATAAAACCACAGATCACAAACTGCAGACAGTATCTGTGCTATAAATCACAGAAACTTAATAATGGGATGGAAAACAAGGAGCAAAATATCTAAGGCACATGGAAGATATCTATCTTGTTTGGGTACTACAAGACAAGAGAAAGATGAATTGGATTGCAAAGGACAAGAGAGTAGGAAGATACAATTCCAATACCAGAGATTTGGAAGATAAAATTTATAAGGATAGTTGGTTTTGCTCAGTCTAAAGACTAAGGGAAGACACATACATAGTTCCCAAATATGTAAAAAGTTGTTACTAATTCTAAGGAAATGTATTCTGCATGTTTACTCTGGAGGGGTACGTATTGAACTGAAGAAGCTAGGAACAAAGATTTAAGTTATATGCTAGAAGAAGAAAAAAATATCTTACAACAGGTTTGAGTGAGCATGGACATAGACGACATAGATATGAGAGACCTGCCATCGGAAATTTATGATTATATTATGTGAAGGCAGTGGCTCCCAAACTTTTTCAGCCAGGAGACCACTGCCAATCACATCTCAAATCTTGCTTATAACTACTGAAGCTGAAAAGGCAAGTGAGTACATGTTACTAGCATACCACTGAACATTTGGTTAGAAAAACATCTGCGAGGAATGGTTTTGGTAGACACTGATCCTGTCTGGCACAAGGGAACACATTACATAAGTGTTTCTCTGTCTTTTAAATTTAAAGACCACCTGGCATATTAAAAAGGAACCCATGAATCACTGTATTTCCTGATATTCTTCGGGGAGATGGCGCAAAAAATAAAGTAATAACTGCTGCTTTTTTAAAAAACCACTAATCTGTAACATATTAAAATACTGATAGACCAATGAACATGACTCATAACCAAAGCATTGCTGTTTGGACATTTTAGAGGTATTTCAGTAATTTCTTCTAGTTTCAATATGTTAAGACAATAAACATGAAAAATAACTGTATAAATGAGTCTTCTTTGCCTATCACATACACTTTTCTGGTGAGCTCTATTCTCAAGAGTTATTTCTGTTAAAAAAAAATGTGTTAGCACTTAGCCTGAAGGATCCAACAGAAGGACCATTTTAATTATAAATCTTTTAGAAAAAGTTTTTATTAACAATCTGCTAAGAATAAAAATTTCCCATTTGTCACTTGCACTATGTAAAGTTTGTTTAGTTTTCCAATAGGCATATTCATAAGTCATGTGTATACCTGAGAATCAAGCAATATTCTTTCAGCCTACAGACCACTCCCCTAAACAGTGAGTGCCACAACTACCAGAGTTGGCGATTTAAGCTCTGAGTGTAATAAGCAGCATTGGATACCCACATCCCAGAAAAAAAATCACACTATCATATTCTGTGAGTTAGGAAATAATTCCTTTGATTATTTCCACTTCATTAATTAAAACCATTCACTTTTATCCCTACTTGACATAAACTTACCTCTTAGCCTTCAAGTCATAATTCAGATGTGAATGTATGGGAATGAGTAGGCAAGCACTATCACGGGAGCATGTCACCAGAAACATTTTACGGCGAGCAGCTAGAGCAGTAGCTTAGCAGCATCCTATACTTAGGTAGCACTGCATGTCACTACCAGAAGGTAGTGGTCAATGGTTCAATGTCTGGATGGACATCAGTGACAAGTGGTGTCCCTCAGGGGTCTGTGTTGGGACCAGTAATATACTGTCTTTGTCAATGACATAGACAGTGGGGTCCAGTGCACCTTCACAAGGTTTGTGGATGACACCAAGCTGAGTGGTGCAGTTGACACTCCTGAGGGACAGGATGCCACCCAGAGGGACCTGGACAAGCTCAAGACATGGGCCCATATGAACCTCATGAGGTTCAACAAGGCCAAGTGCGAGGTCCTGCACCTGGGTTCGAACAACCCCCGGTATCAATACAGGCTGGGGGATGAAGGAATTGAGAGCAGCCCTGCGGAGAAGGACTTGGGGGTACTGGTGGATGAAAGATTGGACGTGAGCCGGCAACATGCGCTTGCAGCCCAGAAAGCCAATTGTATCTTGGGCTGTATCAAAAGCAGCATGGCCAGCAGGTCGAGGGAGGTGATTCTGCCCCTCTGCTCTGCTCTGGTGAGACCCCACCTGGAGTCCTGTGTCCAGCTCTGGAGCCCTCAAAACAGGAAAGACATGGACCTGTTGGAGAGGAGCCAGAGGAGGCCACAAAAATGATCAGAGGGCTGGAACAGCTCTGCTGTGAGGACAGGCTGAGAGAGGTGGGGTTGTTTGGCCTGGAGAAGAGAAGGCTCGGGAGAGACCTTATTGTGGCCTTTCAGTACCTAAAAGGGGCCTATAAGAAAGATGGGGACAGACTTCTTAGCAGGGTCTGTTGCGATAGGAGAAGGGGTAATGGTTTTAAACTAACGGAGGGGAGATTCGGGTTATGCGTGAGGAATAAATTTTTTACGCTGAGGGTGGTGAAACACTGGCCCAGGTTGCCCAGAGGGGTGGTAGATGCCCCATCCCTGGAGACATTCCAGGCCAGGCTGGACGGGGCTCTGAGCAACCTGATCTAGTTGCAGATGTCCCTGCTCATTGCAGGGCGTTGGACTAGATGAGCTTTGAAGGTCCCTTCCAACACAAACTATTCCACAATTTTATCTAATGTGCACGTGTGGAAGAAGGAGAGGTCAACATCTTAAGATGATCTAGGCAGAGATTTACAGCAGCTCATTTGGTAACAAATCTAATTACAGACTCTGTTTAACTACTTGGACTGAATTCATAAAAGTATCCTGAGCCAAGGCTCCAAACTTAGTAAGAAAGAAAGAGACTTTGTACATAGATGAGATAAATTCCCACACCTCCTTGACGATAGGGCACACTTGACATTGGGACACAAATGCCAAAGAGCTTTATATTAGTTGTGCAGAGAGGGGAAGGGAAGACAGACAATTTGTCATTCTAGTAGACAATACATAGTGTATACGGAGAAGAAGATGCAAAATAAAAAAGCACCTAAGCCTATATTAAATGTAGCTGAAGCAACTAGAATTCTCAGCTCATACGGACACTCCTGTAACATAACTATATTTTTTTTTCCCTGCTGAACACCTTTTTGCTGAAAGAGAGCAAAGGTTACTTAGAATAATAGCAGCAGAAATCAGTACATTGTAAATGTTAACCTGTAAACTTTTTTTCCTCCACCTGTCTGCTTTACTGAATAGAAGAGCATTTCCAGAAAAGATTCCAACTCCAAACCTATGTAGAGCTAATTTTTATTTGGATAAGCTATCACTGACCTAAAACACTCAAAAATGTCATATTAGTCAATATGCTTGCTCAGCACTCTCTTTCTACTTGACCTACAGTGATCCAAGTTCACACCAGACAGAAATATGGCCTGTCTCCACTGAAATAAGTGGAGTGGCATCTGCTTTTATTTATTTAATATCTAGAATCATCTTTGCAAAAGCAGAAAAAGTCTGATGAAAAATGTCATCAAAATACTGCCATGTAAGAACTAAGTACTACTCGAAACTAAGACACAGTATGTATTACCAGAATTATTAAAACTCCTGAAAACTGAAATCAGCAACAGTTCTAATCAACTCTTTCTACAGTTTATTTTAAGCTTAACTTTAATTTTTGTACTTCTTACTTTCTCCCACTGATACTTCAGCTCTTAGTGCAAGATGATACTTGGGTGTCTTATTGCCAGAAAGTACTATTCCTACATGACAGAGAAGACAGACTTACAAAATGAAAGGGCCTCCATACCAAATAAACAGAAGTAATGGAAAACAAGTTTCCTTTTTCCTCCTCAAGTCAAGTAAAGAGTACATTCAGTTCCATAATCTGGGCTAGGCTGCCTTCCCTCCTCCTTTCTTTGTAGAGGCTTAGGTGAAAATCTTGTGAGACATATTTCCCCAAGTACATGAGTTTCATGTTGGAACTGATCCAATTTAAACAGGAAGCGATTTGTAATATTTCTTTAGGTATCCCATAAAAATTCCAACCTCAGCTGTAACTGACTTACCTTTTCCGCAATCTGAAAGTATTAGGCTTTTTAAGGAAGAGCGCCATGGAAAAGAACAACTACTAAGGGACTTGAATTCCAACCAGCCTCACAGAACCACTATAAGACTATTTCATTTTCATGTCTGGAAAGGTGCCGTGTGACCCATGAAAAAGGGAAACATGTAATGAAAAATGAAATTGTTGCCAAAAAAATCAAGAAAAATGGAAACGGGCTAAAAGTTGCCCACAGTTTTTTTAAGAAAAAAAGACACTGGGAAAGACAGGAGATATTACTGAAAGCAATTCCCAAGAAAGAATGTGGAACAGATGCCTCTGGTTGAGAAGGTCTAAATCAATATTCTGCTCCTCTACCTCACTACTCTTCCAGTAATTTTTGAGAAAAAGTATTTACTAATGTGCTTCCCAAGTAACGTAGATGCAGAGTTAAAGTGGCTATGTTAAAAACGCCCTGCTTCCTCTTACCCACAGCACAAAGAGAACAGTGATGACGGCATGGTGCTGTTCCACACAAAACCCAGTTCAATTCCGTCCTACACAGTGTGTTTTGAAAGTGGATGTAAATTTAAAAGGATGTCTGATTTCATATTACATTTTTTTTCATCTGTTCATAAACTAAAGATATTTTTGATTTGAAGAGAATAAAACATTGGAATTTAAATAACATATCCATTTTACTCCAGCAATACAAGGCATGGATTGGGACAAATCTCAAAATTTATAAAGAATAATAATTTAACACTTTATAAACTGGATACCTATTTCTATTCAGTAGCTTTGACTCAAGTACAGAATACTTTTTTTCTAAACTTTACATAAAACTGTGAGCTAAAACTATAAATTCTTCAAAGAACAATAACTTTTGCCCACAGTTTTCTCCCTCTTTTTAAGCCAAAATGGGCATCTTGTTTCAGTTGTTCTGAACAAAATGGAAATCACAAGGAGCTCACTACCTCAGCCTTTTTTTTTTTTTTTTTTAATCTGACAGGTCTCTAAGAACTGCAGGAACTTCCTTTGACAAGAGGACAGAGAATACCAATACTAGCAGAAAACTCCATAAACTCTGTACCAAGCAGGCATTAAAGAAGAGATTAATTGAAAGAAAATAGGAAAGAGGCAAAGTCAGTGAAATAAATCAATAATGAATTTGCTATGCAATTATCAATGAGTATTGGAAGTATCTGGAATTCACTGTCTGTAGATATTTTCTCAATTTTTTTCTACTTACCTAGACCTTTTTGTCCAGGGTTTTTAGCAAAGTTAAAAGTAAACTGATAAAAGTCTTTGAACTTTGTTGGATCCTTTAGCTCTTGTTCCAGTCTTGGCAATAACGCTTTTAGTTTTTCTGTGGTGTCACACCTGTTCAAAAGACGTTACATTATTTGTAAATATTTAAGATTTCTTTTTACTCTTCTTTTTTCTTCTTTTTTTTTTTTAATTTTTAAGGTCTAGTTTTAGAGCAAAATACAAGTCAAAAACAGAGTATCTTTCTGGATAGCATTCTTAAAAATATAAACACTTATATGTCTTTACTAAACGATTGTAAGTGGAACATTATACACAGGCATCCATTAAGTTCACAACTCAAACAGGATTCAGTGGCCTACCTTCTTTTCTCAGTCTCTTGATGCATTTATGAACTCAAACAACAGATGTTATTCTGTTCTTAAAGAACATATAAACCTCATTGCAATCTGCTATCCTTTCCGCTTTTATAGCTGTGGTAACACAAGGGTGTAGGTTTTTGCTTTCATCTAGATAGTCATTACTTATTCCCTGCTCTATGTAAAAGAAGAGCTGCACGCTACACTTACATTTAAACTTAACATGAGAGGACTTTCCAACAAAATTAACTATTATTTGCAGTCATCCTCTCCCCACCACAGAACACTTGTGGATAAAACTTAGGAAAAAAAAAAATGAGCCTTTGACAAAAACTCAACGGGTGATAAACTGTTTAAGAGCCTGGTGCAGGTAAGCTAAGATACAATCAAGTTACTGAGATTCTAATAGAAACACATCCCTTAATAACACAAGACTGGAGCATTGTTCAGTGAAAGAACCTGAGCTGACAAGGTGCAATTTTTCAACAAAAAGGGTCTCCCTCATGCCATGGAATCAAATGAATATTCAAGGTTTATAGGATATTACCGATATTTTGAATTGTACCTAGAAACTCAAAGTGAAGGAAATAGGTTTCAAAGAAGCAGCTATCATAACAAACATCTTGCATTTGAAAGTTCTCAGTAGCTAAAGTTTTGCACTTATTCTAAAGATTCAAGAATAATTTTATTAAAGGATGGATAACCATAGCAAAATCCATAAAATGCAGATTCAGTTTTAACTGTATTACACGGTACAGACAAAAATAACCTGGTGGCGAAAAGATAAAGAATTCTGCCAATAGTCTTTCTCCGAGAACTTAAGTTTCATGGAAACTTGATCCAGTTAACAACAGGGGCAAAAACAAAATGTAAGCCAGAAGCCACAGGTGGTTTAACAAAACCTTTTAAATCAGTTATATCAAATAATGTTGGCAGCCTTTCATATAACAGCATGAGCACTTCATTGCTGTCCATGGCTAGAAAATCATAATTATTCTTACAATCTCTACCTAAAGGGACAAAATGAAACAGTGCAGTTCAGATGATACCAAATGTTATTTCATCTCAATACCCTTATGTAAAAAGGAACGTTTAGAAAGAAGTCAATAACCGATGAGGTCAGTAACAAACAGACTGCTAGGAGCCCTTGCTCAAGAAAGAACCATTCCATTTGCAAAAAGCTGGTCTACTGTAGAAAGGTATTGATAAGATGCCATTCTAAGGTCAAATGAAATTATTTAGCTAAAAAAAATACGCACAAGTAATAAACTGTAATTCTCCACCTACCTAATGCAATCTGTTCAAAAAAATAAAAATCATTTTGACACCTGTCTATATTACTGCATCTATTCCAAGGAAAAGATATATAGAAAATAATATAGAAAAAAATATTTATGGTGATAAATGCTTGACTTTATTGCTAAACAGAGGCAATGTGGTTTAACTACCCGGAACAGCTCCATAATCCAGGAAGGAAAAAAAATTTAACGGTTACATCGCAGTGAGACTAAACAATCTTTTCTACTACCAATGCCACCATTTTTATTTCAATTTCTTATAGATATTCTGTACAAATGAAGTATCTAGTATACAAAGTAGTAAGAGAAAACTATGGTTTGTAAAACTGGAAAAAAGAAAAAAGTTGTGTTTGGTGGTGATAAGGTGAAGAACTGAACGTTCTTTTCTGCTTTCTTATTTCTTTTCTGCTTCAACAGTGACTGAACATTTTTTTTTCCTTCATACATCTCCAGTGACTTTGAGCTTTTAACACAGTCCAACCAAAAACCTTTACATAGCCATGCACCTGTTTGTATGAATTACATTAAAAGATCAGTGTATCTGTCTGTTTTCCTTGCTGTACAGATAAGAATTATTTTGCTTCACCCTTACTGTGGTCATTGCTAAAGACTTTGTAGTAAAGCATCAACTTAAGGAAGACGGGACACTACAGGCATTTTTGAAGCTTCACGCTTAATTCAATTAAAAATGTTTTAAATGTAAACCAAGCTCAGGCCTTACATTTCAAACTATGCAGAAATGGATACTTACCCCAACTCTGTCATACCATCAACAAATTCCTTTTTACTGAATTCACATTGAGTAGCTGCCCTGAACTTCCATGCTACAACCAGAACACTGATACTGGCTGGGTCCAGGCTTAAGTCATCACAGAACTGTTGAATCCCATCAATGCCAATTTTATTTTCATCTTGTGGGTCTGCAGTTCAAAATACAGAGAGGAGAATTGTAATTATTTACAAAAAATATTTACAAATAATCATCTGCACAGCTTTCATTTTTTCATAAGCTTCTCAAATGTCTTCACTTGAAATCTAGTTAATTTTAGAAATACCTTGAAAAGTATCTGTAAATAGATTACATTTCCTGCAAACTTACCTAGAAACTGGTTTGCAACTTTTTCCTAAATTCATCAGCTAACATCAATGAAATAGTTTTGTCTTTTCTCCACAGTGCTCTATGAAAGATCTGAATTAACTGTGAAGATACCTGACTATATCTAAAACCAGTAAGGCTGATAAACACATCAAAATGTACAATATATTTGTTGGTTAACATGTATTAAGCCTTAAAAGAAAACCAAAACAAAATAACCCAAATAAAACCACACCTACCAAGTGAGTCCACAGACTTTTTCCTGATAGGGATATATGATAATTTACCATAATTGTTTAAAGACCACAACTAACTCAGACATCTCTGGTTTTTAATTATAAGTCAGGGAAACCACCAAAACATTGCTCAAAAAACGCCTTAGCATAACAGGTCTTAACCTACACAATACAACCTAGGAAACACTATGTTTCAGTAATACTAAGTTTACTACCTTATTGGATGTCAGAACCACACTTGGTAACTACCTACATGTCACTGTAACAATTCTGTAACAAAATTCTCTCTCTCAAAAAAAAAAAAAAAAAAGGAAAAAAGAAAACCAAACTAAACCACCTGCATGTAAACTTAAAAATTGGAGGGAAAAAACCAAAACAAACCACAAAATAACACTTTTGGTTTTCAAAGCTTGACAGTTTACACACTACAAAACTGTCTTTCTCAGCTTTTGATAGAAAAATATTTCAGTATTGTAAGATTGGGCTATGTAGAAAAGTATCCCTCAGGTAAATTTAAGATTAACTCCTTAACCTGGTATGATTTTCAATCATGCTATTTTTTGAGTCCTTATCCAATGAGTTCATTAAAAAAAAAAAAAAAATTTCAAGTCTAAAGAAAACTTTTTTTTTTATGAGGAGGAGGGGCGTTAAGCCAAGGTCTCTTTTCCAGACAACATAGTGGAAGAAATGCAGAGAGGAAGTTAATTTAGCAAAGTTTTACATCCATTAAAGAATTACACTCATGGTATAATTCAGTGACCTTTGCACAGGAATAACAAGTAAACATGTCTATTATACTATATGCCAGATCTAATTCTAAGACATGTAAAATGCATTTCTTGTATATTTGGAGAGCAATCAAAGAACTGAAGGCAAAGAGTGTTGAAAAATTCTGATAGATTTCAACAAAGACTGTTTCATCCTTATCATCACCTTTCACATCATCCAGGTAACTTGGAACAAAAACGAAACTGTTGTTTTGATAGAGTTGCTGGATAAACAGATAAGAAAAGTTACACAAAGCACATAAAATGAAAGAGCTCTCATCTCGGATTTCAAATACGTATGTAGTATTCTATAGGCCCTGTAGGACAAAGGAATTCCTTGTTGTGAGGCAAATGATTCGGGTATAAGCTACAGATGAAAAAAGGAAAGGTGTTTAACCAAGACTTCCATTGTTTTCTCTCAAATCTTGCGAAGGTTTTGCTCAAGTTTACAACTTTATTTAAGTGTTAAAGTGCTAGAAGTGCAAAGGTGTGCTGCTAATCAAAACATGGACATAAAGCTGACTAGACTTTCTTTCATAAAAGCCAAGTGGTGCAGTTTGCCTTTGCTAGAAAATGAGGAGCGATAAATAACCTTTGCTATTTTTTTCATTTTAGATATTCTTAGTAGCATTTACGATTTTGTATATATTTTTTGACTCAGCAGTCTCCAAGACTGACATACAAGGAGCAAGAAAACATATAGATATGTATATATCTTATATATATAGTAAAATAAAAAAAGTGATTATCTGACTAAGATTTTTTTTCCACATAGGAAATGCTAGTGGTGCTGATTCTTTGACCCTACACAATTCCTTATCATACAATAATGAAACATTGAAGAATGTCTATAGTTAAAATAGAACACATCATCTAAAGAGTAAAAAAGTGGAAACAATATCCTAAGAACAGCATAAAGTGTATACAAAGCATGCCATATACTGCAACTAGAAAAGCACATAAAATCATAGTTGAATAATTTTTAAGAGTTCATTTTTTAAAACACAAGATGTATGGATCTCAGCAATGGCTGGTAATGGTTGCAGCCCACTCTGCTCTGACACGTAAAGAACAATGCACACATTCATGTCAGACAGCCACATTTCAGAAAGCAGTTACCTGAATTGCGTACATTCTTATATTTACATGACTATATTTTCCTTTTATTTTTTGTTCTTTTTTGAACAATGGTGTAAAATAAAAAACAATGGAAAAGAAACAGCTCTGCCTTCAATCCACTCCCCTGCAGTTTTTTCAGCTTCTCTGAATAAGCACATCACTTTTGCTGGAATACACCATCACAAAAAATAAAACAAAGATGGAGTTTCCACGACTAGTATTTTAAGTTTTCTTATTTGACTGTTTTGTCAGACTCCTAGCTGTAACGTTATCTGAAACATTTTATTGTAATGTATAGAAATACAACTATATTTGCGCAAAATTAACTCCTCCAAATATTAGTATAAGAATCATATGTATTATTCTGCCACACAAAGTGCATTCTACATATATTTAATAGCAGCCACTGCCAATAAATCAAATAAGTTGCATAATAAGCTTTGCTCTCCTTTCCATCATATGTAGCTGATGCCATTTCCCCATGATAGGTTTAATTTCCTACTGTGAATTTACTTTAAACTCTACAAAAATACCTACAGAAGTTATGTTCTGAGCATTAAGGCCACCTAAAACCTTTTTCATTCTTATCTCACTATTGAAAAAAGAGTGAGAATCGAAAGCTGGCAATCTTTCCTTGGAAGTCCTTAAGAATGGCAGAGGGAAAAGCAGAAATACCACCCAAACAAAATAATTAGGAAAACAACAACAAAAAACAACAAAAACCCAAGCCTTACCTTTGTATCTATTATACAGTTGTTCTAATTTCTTCCTGTCTACTGAATTTTTCATGGATTCTTTGTAGTACAAGTCTGGATTCTGGAAGTAGTTGTCTGTTGCCACTTCTAGTTTCCACTCATTCTGCATCAAGCAGTATATAGCAGTCCTTTCACCAGCCTGGGTAAATGCCATAAACTGGCGGACCTTGTCCTTCTGAGACGATTTAAGTTTATGCTTTGGGATGCAAAAGAAGCAGGAAAGGCAATGAAGCTAATCCAGAAGTTTGTTTCAGCATTCTACTACTAACATCTATCTTTAAAAGGTTTTAGTTTTCTTGTTGATGACAACTTTCAGTTCAGAGTTACAGGAAGACAAAGCCTTGTTCTTATGCAGTTAAAAAGATAGCATTTTCTTCTGAAAATTGAAATCACAGCATCTATATATACATTTTTAGCAGCACATATTCTAGCAGTAATAAATTTGTATTTCTGCTTCATTGCTCACATATGCTTAAGTTTTTCTGTTCTGTAACAGCAGTAAACACAAGTTTTATCATATAACAATACGGTTATCTTCTGAAAAATATGCCTAGTGGTTACACAAACAAGAAATTACAAAGGCACAACTTATTCCCAGATTCTGTATAAGTCCTTCATACACACAGAAAAGCTGCTCAGCAGTTTTCCTAATATTTTCCTATCAACAAAGAATAACACAGTTTAATCATTTAAAGAAAAATCTCCTGAAAAAGGCAGAAGCATTTTTCACATTTTTGTTAGAAAACATCGCCAGCAGA
The DNA here is from genome assembly GCF_036013445.1 of Caloenas nicobarica. NCBI lineage: Eukaryota > Metazoa > Chordata > Aves > Columbiformes > Columbidae > Caloenas > Caloenas nicobarica. The sequence goes on along the minus strand of NC_088245.1, from coordinate 151,987,632 downwards.
AGACATAAGACAAAAAGAAAACAGATAAAGCAGACATCAGAGATTTGCTGAATGTTACAATGAGACTATAAAGTTGCTGTAAATGTGATCTAAAACTTTAACTCTGAAAAAGATGTTTATACTATTAACAATGTTAAACAGCAAAACTGCTTATTACAGTGGCATAGAGGAACCAATAAGATGTTCCTCTTAATGGCAGTTAATTGCAGCAACTATATCTACACAACATCCCTAAACTCGTGGAAAACCCAGGATGCTGGAACAGGGATTTTATAGGGATCAAATTTGCTATTAACATAGGTCAACATTATTCTTTATGTGAAACTGGAAGAAGGAGACAGCTTAAATCAAACTCTTTTTTTTAAATTATATTCTGACAACTTTCCAATTTTGTTAAATCACACTCTAACACATGCTCTGTGTCAACAATTAAGCTGAAAAATTTGTCTTAAGTTCCTCACTACCAGTTAAATCATCAGGTATAACAGCAAATTTACTGGTCTCCTAAAATATCAGGAGGAAAAACTGAATCCTGATTCAGTGAGCAGCAAACATAGGACCATCTTTCAGTTTACTTGTTATCTCTTGCACGCATATGGATGGTGACATCTTGACTGAAGATGGTCCTGAGACAAGAAATACGTCATGTAAACAAGATAAGGACCTTGGACTTTCCTACAAGATTTTTTCAATTTTATATAAGAAGAAACATGCAAAGTTTATTTTTATGCAAGAAGAAACATGTAAAGTTGGAAAAGAGCTGCAAAAATAACTAACTTATTTTGACAAGAAAATACACAATAATCCTTTGACTGCAAGCTCTGTGTACCTCCCCCCACCCTAGTTTTCATTAAGGTCTAACTATGAGAGTCTCTCTGCACTAAGATCTCCCTCAGTTATATAAACTTCTTTTCAGCAACAAACTTAGTGATGACCACTTCAGAATAGAGGCCTCTGACAACATTTCCAAAGTAAAAACCGTGTCTTCTTATATGTCTACTTACGCCAGGCATTTCAGGATTTTTTTTTCTAGGTTCAAAATGAAACACCGAGTTATTTGAAGAAATCAGAGATAAGAAACACATTGGACTATGCAATCTAACTACTCTGCCATGTAGGGTAGTTTCAATGTCTTGCATAGCAGGCAGTGGTACCGGTACAGTCGCCACCGAGCAGGGGGGAAGGTCTGGCAGCCGTGTTTCTAGCAGGGCTTCTCGCTAAAGAAACCCAGCCAAGGAGCTGCACTTCGCATCAAGACACGACTAAGTCACGGTTTAGGAGCCCTCTCTAAAATCTTAATGACATCCCATCGCAAATCCCGAGGAAGCGCCGAAGCTGCAGAACGCGCGGGCTGCGGCGGCCCCGTGCGCGCCCCTTCCCGGGACAGCGCGGCCGCCGCCCGCGCCGCCCGTCCCGCCGCCGCCTCCCCGCTCCCCTGCGCACCCTCCCCTCAGCCCCTTGCCCCGGGAAGGAAATTTGCACCGCACCTTTCCCGCTGCCGCCGCTGCACCTGCCGCGTCCCGGGGCGGAGATGGGGGGGGGGAAGCCGGCGGGATGGACCCTCCCGTGGCGGAAGGCGGGGCGGCGGGAGCGAGGGACACGGGGCTCCCGACAACCTGCCCCGCCGGCCCGAAGCCCAAAAAAGGGAAAGGTACGCGCCGCGCCGGCTGCCGGCGCTCGAAATACCCGCGGCGCCGCCCGCCCCGCCCGGCCCCCGTCCTCCTCCCGGTGACCTTCCCCGCTCCCGGCCCCGGCGGGAGGGCGACTCCGCACAGTGTGTGTCCCCCGCTCCGCGCTCGCCCGGCCGCTCGTCCCTCCTCACCCCCAGCCCCCCCGCCTGGCGCCGTCCCCCCGGGCAGGGGAGCGGGAGCTGAGCGGCGGGAAAACGCGGGGGGTGTGTGTGGGGGGTGCTCGGCTCGCCGGCCCACTTAGTTGAGGGTTGTTGGGCGTTGTTTGGGGTTCCCCCCGCTCCTCAGTTTCTCTGCCTCCCCGCCCCCGCTCCAACAACCTACCATGTTATCACCGGCGCTTTGACCAACTTCACCGCCCGGCGCCGCCTCCCGCGCAGGCGCGCACCGGCCCGCCTTGGCCGCCTATCGCCGGCCGCGCTCCAGGGACAAGGCGCAAAGGCGGAGCGCGGGGTCGAGGTTCGCGCCCGCCGCGCCGCCGGAGCCCGCGGCCCTCCCGGCACCGCCGCCCGCGGGGACAGGCGATGTCCGGGGGGGCCCAGGAGCGCCAGAGCGGGGACTACGCCTCCCGGCGTGCGCCGCGCCGGAGAGCGGCCGGAGAAGGGGGGTGCGGGGAATGGGCGGAGGGAAGAGTCCACTGTTACGTTTCCCATCCCACGCCGCGAGGAGGCGCTCGGACTACAGCTCCCGTCCGACTTTGCGCTTAAAGGTGCCGCACGGGCGCGCGGTGACCGGCGCAGGGTGAGCGGGGCGGCCGTTGCGCGGGCGGGAGAGGCCGTTACCAAGGACGGGGCTCCGCGGCGCCTCACGTCAGCGGCCGCCGCCCCTTGCCATCCCGGCCTTGCCGCGCTCCCCTGAGCGCTGCCGGCCTCCCTCCCTTCCTCAGGTGAGCGGGGCGGAGGGAGGAAGCAGCGCCCGGCGCCGGCCGCTGTCTCCGTCTCCTTCCCCTGGGCGGCCGGGCCGGGCGCCGCTCTGAGGTGGGCGGTTGGCAGAGGGGGAGTGGGGACCGTGCGGTGGCGGCGGGTTTGGATCTACTGCCGCGGGGCCGGAAAGTTGAGTTACCGCTGCGGAGAGCGCCGGCCGGGTGGGCTGCGCGGGGGCCGCCTCCTTCCCTCCATCCCTCCGCCGCCATGAGGGGGCGGGAAGGGGCTGTTCGCTCCTGATCTTCCTCCGTTCTCCCCCTTCTTTCCCCCTCCCGGCCTTCCCCAGGGAGAGGTACCGGCAGGCGCCGCCCGGAAGCCGGCCCGTGAGGAGAGGAGAGGCGGCGGCGCAGGGAGTCGCTCCCCGGCTGCCATCGCCCTCAGGTGGGTGCGTGGCGGGGCAGAGGCGCCCCCGCCTCGGCTGCCGTGCGGGGCCCAGGAAGGAGCTCGGGCTGAGAAAACCGGTGGGTGGCGGCGAACCGGCAGGTGTGGGAGGACCCGCAAAGCGTTTTGGAAGAGAGGATCAGGGCTCGTATTGGAGGCAGGGTCTAATACCGGCTGGATGAAATCCGGTACTGCTGTATCGTGTTCAGGAAGGAAAAATCGGGAACATGAGCTGCAATCCATCAGAAAATAAACGGTACTTAAAAAGGACTCCAAAGCACAGAAGTTTCCTCTGATTTGATAATTACTGGTGTGTGGAGAGGAGCGTTAATTTTTTTTTTTCCTTTCTCCTTGCACTCTGAAAGACGTTTATTTTTATATGTGAGGTCATTAGTCCCTTAAGAGCTTTTGAGCGCTACCCCAGGTGACACTTTTCCAAATAGTTTTTGTTGGCCAAGTGAAAAACACTGTTACTGAAACAAAAGTGTACTGTGCCTGAACCACGGTGGTAGGTTTACGCAGTGCAACAGTGGACAAGCTTACTAGTATAAATCTCTGCTCAGAATTTAGTTATGTGCTTTGATATGCTGTGTAAGACGTGCAGTAGAGTGTTTTACCTCTCTGCAAATGGAAGCTTGAATATGCACGAGGCATTTTCTTCCCCCTGTTTCTTGCAGGAATAGCTTGTAATATAGTCAGCAAAATCTCTCCCCCAAACATGTTAAACAGGGAGAGTATTACTTTGTATACATGAGGAAATATTTCCTTAAATATCTCTGCAGAATTTTGTCAGGTGGTGAGGATTGTTACTTTTTCCTGTTTTTCTTCAAAACAGTAATCCTTTTAAAGTTGTAAAATATTTCAACTTAATTATTTTATTCACATTAGAGTAATGTAGACATACTTCTGCTTCTTCAATTACACTTTCAGTGCTTCATTTAGAATGTTTTAGCTCTTTTTGTTGTTAAACCCTAGCCCATAGTCACCTATTGATACTTAAATACTTAGGCTTGTATTTCATGCATTGAAAATAAATAAACCAACCCACAGACAGGTTTTCTCAGTTCTCTCTGAAAGAGAGATGGGACGGAATTTTGAAAACCCAGGTAGCACGTGGCTGTGCTTGCCATCTTCCCTTCCCTTTTGATATGCTGGCGATTGCTAGCTTGGATACTTGCGATTACAGCTGCTACTGCATTGTAGGGCAAGAAGATTCCTTCTTAGGGAGACTGCTTCCAGATGAATATGTCCATATGGTGGTTCTTAAGACTCTTGGCCCAGAGATCAAGATTGCAGCTAAAGTTTTAGGCAAATACCTGCTCTGTTTATCTACTAACACATAGTATGTGTTGTGCATTTTTAGAATGCCATGCTTCAGCGATGAATGTATGTTTTGTACATACATTTACACATTGTTATATGTAGATTTGTGGTGTGCATGGTTTCGTGTTTATTTGTTTTAAAGAAAATATAACTTTGTTATTTTACAATAATGTCAGTATTTTCCTGTAGGATCTGGGGTAGGGAAACTGGTTCTTATTTTTGAAGTTATATCCTGGTTGTTGTTAAAAGTAAATATAGCAGTTTAAATATAGATCTTCAAGTAGCTTCTGGGAAATGAAGTTATGAATGAAATGATTTTACTTTTAGTGTTCTCATGACACTATTTTAAAATCATGAGGATCAATAACTAGCTTTGAAGTGAAATTCCTCAAGGCCATGTAGCTTGTCAGGTGAATGTCTTTGATCCAAACTAGTAGTGCTCAGAAGTCCAGGAAGTTTCGCTGTTATTTCTTTACTGTAGAAATGTTTCTTTCACAAGAATGATTTATAATGTAATCTGTTTCAGTTATGCTTTTTTCATTATGTTTTGTATAGTTGAGTGTGCTAATGCTTCTGGGGCTGTATAAGTAACAAATGACTACGGTGCTTTTTTTTTAGGATAGGGTTGAAAAAAATACAAGAGGCTTACTCATAGATAAGAAGGATGAGTTCTGGTGCTAGGTTGAAGTACAGCCCATGGATTGCTTTTCTCTCATCTAAGAAGAAGTGCAGATGACTACCATGTGATATGACTAAACTTTCCATTCAGTGTTTTTAAAACAAGATGATCTTTAGAAAATAGTCAAGGGGAAAACAAAAATCTATCAATAACCTTGGGCTGTTTCTTGGTTTGACAGCTGTTGACTGAGGGAGACCATATACATTCTGTTGAAGATCATAGTGTAGGATGCAGTCTTAGGTTTGTTTTCTACATTTGTTTGATATAATGGCCCAACATTATCACGTTTAATAACTGATTGGTACTCTTTTGCAGCATGGTATGCGTACTGGAGAAACCATGTAGCAGAAAGCTTTAAGTAGTTGTGGATTATCAGTCTCTCCCAACAGCAATAAAAAGTGAAGAATGAAGGCGACTGGATTTATTTCCCTATGGACGCTGGTTTCACTGCCTTGTGGCCACTTAACAAATCCTGCAGAACATGAAGATGTAGTAAAGCATGCAATAAAGCTGCACCGTGGGAAAGGAGCTGTTATCACTCAGAGAAAGCAGTGGGTGTTGGAGAGCTGCAGAAAACTGTCTGGTCTTCTTCGCCAAAAGAATGTTGTTCTCAACAAACTAAAAAGTGCTATAAGAGCAGTTGAGAAGGATGCAGGACTGTCAGATGAAGAGAAACTTTTCCAGGTGCATACCTTTGAAATTTTCCAAAAGGAGCTAAATGAAAGTGAAAACTCAGTCTTTCAAGCCATCCATGGCCTCCAGAGAGCTCTACAGGGTGATTACAAAGATGTTGTAAATATGAAAGAAAGTAGTAGACAGCGACTGGAAGCCTTGAGAGAAGCTGCAATTAAGGTTAGTTCCCCCATGTTTACTACCAAGGTATTAATATTCTACTTGGTTTTAATTTTATTATGGCACGGTTTCAGTCTGTTTTGATAAAAAAGAGGATCTACATAAAGCTTGCAATGTTTACTGTTTAAAATGGATTTTGAATGAAGTATTTGTTCTCATTAGTAAAATTACAAGTAATTCTGCTGTAGAGCTTAAGAATTATTAACTACTAGTAAGTTTTATTGCAAAGCATAATCATAAGACCTATGGCAAATAATTTAAAGGGAAAGGAATATAAGAAGTGAGTCAGTGCACGTAGCACAATTGCACTAGACAAGCCAGTGGGATTATCAGAGTGGAAATAATGCCATAAATTGGCGAAGTACTAACTGGGTTTTTTTCCATTTTAAATGAGCATTGCTCAACCGAACTATACAATTTAAACAGAATGACTTCTTGCGTTTAATTTCCGTATTCGTATAGATGTGGGTAAAATGGACATGCAAAATATGAGATGACTAGATTTTTAATCTCAGTACAGCACTCCTAGCCTAAGTAGTAGCGATTTGAAAAATAGTGCTTCCAAGAAAGAGCTGGCTGAGATAACTTTACCAAGAAAAGCATAGATGAGTAACAGCTGAGCACAAGTACTTCATGGAAAGTTTGAGTTCCCATGTCACTGCAGGGCTATTAGGGTGTGCACAATCTGCCAGTGTCTACTGGACTTGGTAGTGCTCAGACTGTACTGAAAGTCTCCCATTGAGAGAAAATGTCATGTAATTGATTTGGTATTTAAATTCCTCTTTTTTAAAATTTTTTGCTCTACCCCTCAATTACTGGAGGAATATATTAAGAATTTTATTTTCAGTCTTCTAAAAGAAGAGGCTGCCCTTGCACAAGGCAGTAAGAGAAGGAAAAAATGTAATCGGGATACAGCATCTAAAGGGCATTTTTGTGAGAGGTGTGCAGATCTTAATAGGTGAAGATGGCAAGAGATTCTGTGTTAGAAAGATGTGTGGTGAATTGTGGCAGAAGAGGCTGGTGGCAGTAGAAGTTAAGATGCAGACTTGAGAGACTGGAGTGGTCTCTGTGATGAAAACAGAGACTGGATTACAACAAATTTGGATAGGAAGTGCTTGATGTGACTTTGATATTGGCACTTAATGGTAGTGCCAGCCTCTGCTGCATAGAAATGGTAGCAACAGTCATGAAAATTACTTTTTTTTTTTCCTCAGAGCTCTTAAAATAGCAGCAATGAAGCTGTCCAGAATCTTCTTTTTCATTTACCTAATTCTTGGCAATGTTACTGTAAAATACTCAAACAATCTAATCCTTGAACCTGAGAAGTGTGCTTCTTCATTTTTCTCATAAAAGATGGCCTGTGTGTATAATGATGTATTTTAGATGTGTGTGCCATCGTTCTGCTGAGGTGAATTGTGTAGGCTTTTTTTGTGTTATCATATCAAGGTATTTACTTGAACAAGTAATCTTTTACACCCTTCCTTCTGTCATGCACATAATTATTTAAACAGAATATTTGTTGTTCTAACCTTACAATGGTTATATAAAGTGAGTCAATGCATAGTGGGGAAATGCATGCCAAAAAGATGAAAATTACATGAGATGATACTTTTTTTTTTTACTTGTTCTTACTTCAGAAGACTAACATTGGGCCAGTTTTGTTGCAGTTTCATTTTACTGTAACAAGTAATTTTTTTATGTTACTCACAAGACATCCTATCGATTTTTCAACAGTGATTGAATGGAAGATGCAAATTACTGTACAGGGTGCTGGACTCTTCCCTTAATTTTATTTCTGTTGCACTGAAGTATTTGGAAGTCTTTAATATTGGGATAGGTATATGTCTGCTGCATTTCTTGCTGGTTCTGCTGCTGGGAAAAGGTGTAGTGGAGCCATTCATGGTGGGGTGAGAAGAAGGAACAAGTACTGAGGATAGCTTCTGCCTTCCCTTGTTCCACGAACATGTGTATAGGTTCAGGAAAATGCAACAATATCTTACGTACTTCTTATCAGCTTCTAATTTTTTGAGTGCTTACTACTCAGCCAATAATGGTAGGAATACTTCGCAAATAGTGCGAAGATGTATCCTTCTCTGAATATGCTTTATTTCATCTGTGATTAAACAGTAGAGAGCAACAGCAACACTGTGGTGTTAACCAGCATTGCCCCAGTCTTCCTTAATCTTACTTCATTTTGCTCATGTTCTTCTAGGTATTCCAGTCTCCTGTTTAGTGCACAATCCTTGACTGTATTACCTTGCTTTAAAGATTCATTCATATGTACCTTGTGATCAGATGTCTCTAATCCCAGTGTGAGCTGTGGAACAGCATTTGTACTGTGATGCATTTCTGCTTAACATGTAGCAGGCTGTTTGAGATGGCTTGTCCTTTTCATGGACACCATTCTCTGTGATTGTCCCATCCTACTGCCGTGACACTGGTCTGTGAGTGAAAACAGAGATGCTATTTTAATAGACTACAAAAGCCTTTGTCTTCATTAATTAAAGGAATTTACAGTTAAGCTGAGATTTTTCAAAGCTCTTTTGCCTTACTATTCAGAGAAAGAACTTACTGAAAATTAGAGCCTTATTTATTTTGCTACAGTTTACCTCTAACTGTTCAGCCAGTTTGTCTCAGCTGGCAGAAAGGACTGATCAGCTCCCTCTGCCCAAAACCTGTTCTATTTTTGAGGGGAAAGAATCTAACTCTTTTCAGTTCCATCTCGTGTTCTAAGATGTTGCTGACTGAGTAAAGAATCTGCAGCTCATACGGGGACTGGTTTTCTACATCTTTCAAGCAATGTCTACTAGCAGAGAACAACAAATAGGAAATGTTTTTGCTTGAGGCTGTATGAGAGTGACTATGTCTTTTGCTTATGTGTTGCATAAGAACTAAAGCAGTTGACATTGGGCCAAGCACATTAATAGTTACATTTTTCTGAACTCCAGTTATTTTGGGAACTGGGTAATTTTCATCATGCTGGTGTAACTACTGTTATTCTAAACAACATCAGACAAGAGCCAGCAATTCTGTTGTTTCATCACGACCAGAAGTATTCATCTGACTATCAGGATTTTAAAAGGGTTAAACCACAGTTATAGGCTGTACTGAACATACTCTTGTCTTGGCATCAAGGAATTGATTAAATTATGTGCATCTTCTTGCAGGTTTCAAGGGAAAAATATCCATCCACAAACGTGTGGAGGAGGGGACACTCCAGCTATTTAAGCATAGGAGTTTAGGACCATTTTAGATGCCTAAGGGAGACCTATGTTCTGATTTCTAACTGGGTATGGCAGGACATCTAACTCAGAGGCAAACTTGTGTTTTCAGGGAATTCAGTCTGACCTAGAGGTTGCTTGTATTTTTGCCTGGTCTTTTTTTTCCCTTTGGTAATAACATTGACTCTCTTAAAGAACAGATGTAGAGTGTCTCTTATCTAAATACTCTCAGCATCCTGAATCTAATTGAAAGGAAGAAACCTGCCATTGCCTGTGTTTCTTCATTCATAGTTGTTCTCTCTCTCTCTCAGCCAGTGCATTTTAAAATAATGTAGTCATGTAAAGTGAAGTATTGTATCTTTTTTCAAAAAGTCCTCGAATTATACTCTATCAATACACAAAGTATTATATTTTGTTATTGTCTTGGTTACCATGTAGAAGGGGCAATATTACGTCCAGACTTGATCAGTAAATAAAACTTCTTTTCTTTCTCTTTTCGAACCTGAAACATCACAGCTTTAATCAGGGAAGCTACTGAAATATTTTTACATCATGTCAAACCACATCAGCATTTTTTCTTAATTCTGAAACCTAGAAATGGTTTTCAGAAGTCATTAGTGCAAGTTTATAAAAGATTCAAACTGTAAAGATGGACAAAGTCAAGTATTGTACTTCTGATAGGGAAAACACTTCTTGGGAAACATGAGCAGGAACCTCAGCTAGAGTACTTGACTGCTCATCTGTACTTTCTCTCAACTGCTTTTTTTTGTAGCTATTTCCACAGTTATTGTAATTTTTGAAAACTGTAAACAGACCTCTTCCCATGTTTATAGAATGGCTTATAAAAGTAAGATTCATTGTGTTTTCCTTCCAATTTGTTTACTGTAGCTAGTAAAGCTATGCTTTCAAGTTTATATGTTGTTTCCCTTCTAAAGCACTGAGTTCTAAACTTGGCCCCGAAACGTTTCTTAGAGTTCCTCAAAGTAATTCCTTTCTTGTATTTTCTGGGTTGTAACCTTGGGGCAGCTCTATTGCTTAATGCTTTAGAAAAGGCAATTGGTGCATATTTTGTTGTTTGTTTTTTCTTGCCCGTTTCCACCAATAAAAATTGGTACAAGGGAAAACAATCTTCAAATACCATCATAAAGTCTACATTGCTTTGGCAATTCCACTTAAGATATTTTGTGTCAAAAGAAGTGTACATTTATGTCAAATGTTTTCCTGCTCTGTGGCCTGGCCAGCACTTTATCTTTGTCTTGTAAAATTCAACAGGAAGAAATGGAATATGTTGAACTCTTAGCAGCAGAAAAACATCAGGTTGAAGCCCTTAAGAATATGCAGCATCAAAACAAAAGCCTGTCAATCCTTGATGAAATTCTAGAAGATGTCAGGAAGGCAGCTGATAGATTGGAAGAGGAAATAGAAGAGCATGCCTTTGACGACAACAAATCTGTAAGTGATGCTTTAGACTCAATCTTTTAATTTGTGTGCATTTATTTTTGTAGTTGATATTTGCACCATAGGCATTTCTGTTGTGTTAAATAGTTGTTAGGATTGTAGTGACTATTAAAAAAAAAAAAAAAAAAGAAAAGAAAAAAAAACCAAAACCAACGAAACCAAATACTTTTGGCTCTATGTTTCTTTTTGCTTCCCTTTAAAAAGAAGAAAGTATTTAGTGATTGAATGATTGCTTGTTAGGAGTGAGCAAACAGGAATAATTACTCCTTTTTACTAGTGATTTCTGTAGTTTTGATTTGAAGGTCCTTCCTGCAGCTGCCACTTCAACAGTGACAAGTGTGGTTCATCTCACTGACACAGCCCATGAGAGTTATGACATCTCAGTGGTTGGGGACAGAGAGGGATAACTGTGATATTTAGTATTTAGACTTTGCAGGATATGGAGTTACTATGTTAAGCGTAGTCTCCACTTTTTTTTTTTTTTTTTTCATTTTGTTGAGAAAGTTATGGGAGAACAAGAATACCTGCAGTTAGTTTTCACAGTCTGGGAAAAGATAATTGTTCAAGGTAAGGGCTTGAAATGTGTTTGTGGTGTTGCTTCCCTCTGCTTCTGACTTCCTCTGCTTTTCATACCTTGGCCTATTTGCATTGTTCGTTGTTTCTATGTTGCATGATAAACAGTATCCCTCAGGTAAGTCTGTGTGTATTTGGAGCTGGGAGTCCATCAGTTTATTCTAGTGTTCCATTGTGCTGTCTTGGGAGGCTGACTCTCTAAATTGGTCCTGTTTACGTAAATATGGGTTGCAATTTCACTTGACTTTTACCCTTGAAAGGTTTTTTGTTGATTTGCACGTTGACTTCTGAGGCAAGCACAGCTCTTGAATTCTGCTGATGAGGAAAAGCAGTTGTTCTGTCATAGAGAACCAGGCCATTTTTTAAAATTATACTCAACTGAGAGAAAGTGAAAGCAGCTTTTTGTTTTGTATGTACCAGATCGCAGCAGTTGTACCTAGTGGGAATCCTTCCTAGCAGGACCAACAGCTGGAAGGGGTGAGCTAGCTGGAGTGCCCTCTTCTGTCCTGCTGGGGTATAACGGCACGTTTGAAAGAGAGCAGGAATTCGATTTCTTCGGCAACACCTGTTCATTGGCAAAATGCCAACACATCATTCTTTGTCAGTCTCTCTCTTTGGTTTTCCACTTGTATCTCTGTTCATGAAAGAAAAGGAATAATGAAATGCAACCTGGAGGACTATCTACATCTCCGTCTTGGCAAGAAACATCTAGCATGTTTTCTCTTAAGGTGGAACACTCGGACGTTAGAACAAAGAAGCTCTAATAGAATCATCAGTAATCTGATAAAGATACAAAAACTTCTGTTAGAACATAATTGAATTGAGAAGTGTAGTGGGTAAAAAATAAAAAAAAACCCCAAAGAATCTGAGCTAACCCACTTGATGGAAGACAAAGAGTATTTGCACATCATATTCTGTTTATACAACCTGCTTTCAGGAATTGCTGTTTCAGGAAATCCTGAAAATAACTATTTTCTCTCATTATGTCCTCCAAGTTGTTAATATTTAAAAGTTCATCTCGGCTTGTGCCATCTACTCTTGCTCTTCTATCATAGTCTGTCTTTTGTCAGTTCCGTCTTTTGTAAAAGTAAAAATGCACCATAATGTCCACACAATGTATGCTTTATGTATATATTACACAAAAAAAAACCAGATTGTTTTTCATAATTGTCTTAATCTTATAGACATCTTCCCTTTTTTCCTAGTATTGTTTCTGACCTAGATTGTGAACTCTACTAGATGAGAAAGGTACTTATCCAATTGCGTTGCTTTTGTATGATCTCTGATACATTTTTAGTTGTGATGCAGAGAAGTTTGGTTAGGTTCCAGCCACACAAGCTACCAAGTGCAAAGGAACATATAACAAACTCTATATTAACTTGGATTTCCAGAAATTGAAAGTATATGCTTCACTGCTGATGTATTTCATAAGATAATTTTACTTAATGAACACTATTGCTGATGTCATAACATTAAATTCCCAAGAAGACACTAGAACTGATGTTGGCTTATTATTAGCATTTTGGTTTTTAGTTAGAATAATAGTTGTCTGCAAGATGGGGACACTGCATGGAGCAGTGAAATAATTCCAATGTGCAAGTCAGCGTAAAGTATGTTTTAAATGCAGAACCAACATTTAACAGTAAGCTCTAAGCTCTGTTTTGGTATCCCTGGAGTAGCAGTGAGGTTGTGGGAGAGGTCAGGAGCAAAGATGACAGAAAACCAGTAGGACTGGGCACTTATTGTGTATTCTGATTAGAAACAGTTTTTCATATTTGCTGACTGTAGGGAAGCCTTTCTTCTTTGCTCCAATACTGTGAGAATAGTTTGCACGTATGTGGCATGCAGCAGCTCCTGATTTCTCTGAAAACATGAAAATGTGGTTTGGTCTCTTAGACTTAGCAATGGACACTTCATTCTGGAATGCAAAATAGCCTGGTAAGTGGAGAGCTAGGGGAAGTAAAAGCAAAATACATATTAAAAAAAAAAAAAAAGAAAAAGTTTTGGGCAAAAAAGGGTGAAAAGACAACTTTGATAATACATAAAAATAAAATGGTAATCAGCCTCTCACTCCAACAGCTAAAAATGCTGACATTTGAAGCAGCTATTTTATGCTTCTAAATAAATCTGAAAACTTCATAATTTGCTTCAAATTCCCTTTTTTTCCCCCCTCTGATTCTTAGTGACTTCCAGTTCTTTAGAGGCCTAGCATATTGCATAATGTACAAAAACAGGGGAAGAGGTCATTCCTACAATAAGAGTTTTTATTTAATTATACACACACGCAAATGTAAGGAATGGAAGAAAAGGATAAAAATTGCAGGTTAAATATTGATAATGCAATATTTATCTGAACAATTTGGGGAAATGTGCTGAGGAATCAGCAAAGAAAAATAGGAGTCTGTGTTATAGATGGTGTACGTGAATGCATTTCTTCATTAAATTGGGAGGTTTTTTGGGGCAAAATACAGCAATCCAGAAGAGCTGAGTATTTTGTAATCAGTCATTGGAATAGCAATAGCCTACTCTCTTTACTGAAGTCTAAAAGAATTAACAACCTTAACTGTTTCAGAATATTGGTAAAATCTATATTATTTACGATACAGTGATTAATGAAATCATCCTAGTGTCTTTGTAATTACAAGCACTGATGACAGAGCTAGGTAGAAACAGTTCTTACCCTCTCTCCTTTGAATTTACAGGACAGGGACTTTTTCTTGACTTGGAATGCAGTTATTATCTCAGATTTTTGTGAACTGAATACCACTTTGTAATCTCTAATTGTTTTTGTTCAATGGAATAAAATGTTACATTTCAGTCTGAGCTTTTGTGTTTTAAATATGATAAAGCTTTTTTTTAAAAAAAAATCCAATTAGATGGAATTGAAAATACTGAATTGGAATTCTACATCTTTGAAGCCCTGTCTCTATTTTTTGGTTGGACAACTTGGCTAGAGAAGTCTGAAAAATCCCTCATTTTTAAAATACAAAGCTAATTACAGCCTTTTCAGTTATGGACATCAAGTTTGATAAAGAGACTGAAAGACTTCTCTAAGAAGAAACTGCAGTATATTTAGTCAGTGTCAACAAATTCTGCAGCAACTTTAAGCACAACTAATAGTCTGTCCCTTTTTATTGAATGCTTCCTTGACCTGGTTTTTTGTTTCTATGTTATTTGCTTTTTTTTTTTTTTTTTTTTTTTTTTTTTTTACAGGTGAGAGGTGTTAACTTTGAAGCCGTTTTAAGGGTGGAAGAAGATGAAGCCAACTCCAAAAGAAATGCTTCAAAAAGAGAAGTAGAGGATGACTTAGGTCTTAGTATGCTTATTGATTCTCAGAACAATCAGTATATCCTTACCAAGCCTAGAGATTCCACCATTCCTCGTGCTGATCATCATTTCATAAAGGTAATAATTTTAGAGACATTCTTGTTATTCGTTTTGGTAATATTTAGTCCCACTAGTCTGCATGTCAGTACTGCTTGATTGGATTGAATATAATTTCAGCATCTGTCCCTCTAAAGTTACCCCAGCATCTGCGATTCCCTCGTCTACTGTTGATTAGGCCAGTGTGTTCCCTACTCTTAATATAGTCTTCACAAGACTGATGATAATGATGCTGCATGAGTCCTCTCTGGTTTTATTGGATATAGCTTCTTGCACCTTTGGGGCAGCATCCTTTCTCTTGGACTGCACAGTGTTAAAGCAAGCTACTGCTGTGCCTGAGAAACCATTTGCATTTTGTCACTAGAGAGAATTCGTCATGTTTATGTCTTGTGATGAAAAAAGGGATGCTGGAATGCGGCAATGAGGAACGACACACACCGGGACGAAGACGCACACACAGGCAGAGGTCATGTTCAGGAGGGAGTGCAGAGCCAGGCAAAGCAGAGAGCTGAGCCAGACTGAGGCCCTCTTTATTAACCGTTCACAATTTATAGGTTTATGGATAGGACCTGGACTAAGAGGTTAGACAGGATGTTTTTTCAATAATTGTTATTCCAGACACACCACACTCATGTTGTGTCTGTTTCAGTCACGTTCCCACTCATTCACAGACCAGGCCCAACAACATTCACATGTCACGTGTACTTGGGGGCGGTTTTCCGGCCCAAGATACCGTTCTCATGAGCCTCGACTATCACTCCTTACGATTATGAAAAACATACTTCAGTACAACCTGTCCAAGGCCCTTTATATTTTGAGTAATTGCTGTGATTTAATTATGTTAGTATTATTTCTTCTTTGACCGTCTGGATGGTCAGGTTAGTATTGATCTTCCTTTATCATCCAGGTGGCTGGAACCGCACATCTTGCCATTGCCACACTGGAAAATACATAGACATGTTTTTTGATTGTATTTGTTCTTCATGAAGAATAACTACATTGAGATTTAAAAACCAACAAACAAACAAAACCCCAAAAGACACAAAAGTGGAATGGATGTTTCACCATTTTGTGATAAAGCAAAGTGTCATTTCCCCCACAATTGCCCAGGAAACCATCTATTTCCTATAATGTACTGAAAATATTTAATAGACTGATCAAAAGTCCCCAAAGGTACCAATTACTTACCTCATCTGCTTCATTCTCAAAACTGCAGTACTTACCCCTACAACAAAATGTTCAGGTTAGTTTACTGAAGTGGTGTTTTCTTTTCACAGGCAGTGTTCTACTTTTAATTTTACAGTGCTCTTTATGTTTTGAAAGATAGTAGTCTTCAATTTCATCACAAGTTTGTGTGTCCTTTATATTAACACATTTGTAAATCTTATATATTTAGGATATTGTGACAATAGGAATGTTGTCCTTGCCATGTGGCTGGCTGTGCACAACAATAGGATTGCCAACCATGTTTGGGTATATCATCTGTGGAGTACTCTTAGGACCATCAGGGCTAAACAGTATCAAAGTAAGTGTGCAAGTTGCTTCTTGACTGATTTCATTTGTTGAAAACTTCAGAAGTAGTTTTTAAAGAGTATGTATTTTAAAAAATAATCCCCAAACCTGGACCTTTGCAAACTGAGCCCTTTAAAATTTTATGTATTTGAATCAACTTTGTTTTTATTTTTTTTCTCCTCTGTAATCATGATATAAGGAATTGTTGAAAATGAAAGCTGAAGGTTGTGTGGTGTGTTCGTTTGTTTTTCTATATGTCTTTAATCATAAAGCCTCACATTCGAGAGCCAAATTATTTAAGTGACATCAAATATTCAGAAACTTGCAAAAAGTCAATGTTGGCA
Organism: Caloenas nicobarica; assembly: GCF_036013445.1. NCBI lineage: Eukaryota > Metazoa > Chordata > Aves > Columbiformes > Columbidae > Caloenas > Caloenas nicobarica. Next base: position 151,971,294 of record NC_088245.1, on the reverse strand, counting down.
GTGGAGGAAATGTTTAAAACAAGCAATCCCCTGAGTGGCATAGCTTGGCTTCCTGGAGAGTTATTTTTCGTCTCTGTAGCTCTTTTATCCATCTTAGTCACCCTAGTTCTTTTCCAGTCTCCTGCCCACATTCCTGAAGTCTCTTGAACCTTTTTAGCTCCATCACGTGTACCCAGATTACGAGCTCAGGGCGAAACCGTGGGCTGTGGTTCGCCAGATATTGCACGGGTTTTGATGGGTGGTCTGGTGTGCGTTAACAGATGGTTTAGCCAGCAGGCAGAACAGGCATACATTAAGGTTGCATGGTAATGTCCGGTTAAGTTGCATGTGTCTATTACATTGATATCCACATTGCTGCTTGGAACTTAACTGTCTTTGCAACCACTGTTCTTATGTGGACTTTTGTTGAAAATGACTGTTGGGCTAAAAAGTAAGTAGGGATAAGTAGAAATTGTAGGATTTTTGTCACTCTCTTGTTGGAAGAGAAGGCTACAAATACTACACTTCCAAAATTTCATATTCTAAAATTGAGATGAATTAATAACCTTTGTGTCGTACATAACTTCTGGGTAGAGAAGGTCTGGGAAGCTTGACCACTTAGACTGAGAAGCAAGTTTGTAAGCTCGGCATTGAAAGAGATTCAACGATGGATTTTCAGAGTCCTAAACTGAGGAAGACGATGTGGTCAGAACAGACATAAGAGAGGTTTCTTTAGACCATTTCTTAATGAGCTGCCTGTTTCTTGTGGAGTTGTGATTGAACATTATTCATCTGGATAACGCTTATGTTGACTGGATCTCTGGTGTGTACTTTCTACTTCTGTCTCTTCTGTATTTCATTAAAAAGTTGAATGTTGGAGGAATTGAGGAGGCAGGCAGATTCTAATCTAGCAGGGAAGATAGTTTCCATCTCCACTTCTCTGTGACTGATGATGGACCCTGTCCTCTTCTGGACTGTAAATACATAGGAAAGAAATGTTAGTATTTTCTGTTGGGACAAGGAAGACAACCACTTTTCTTGGTGTTGCTCCCTTCTCACTAAAGCGGAAAGACTGGTAGTCGTACTGGTCTGAGAGATCAATGCATGGAGTCTACAGGATGGAGAGCTGAACAGCAACTACAGTCTAGCAGAATGATTATACCAATAGACAAAATAACTAGCCAGAAGTAACTTACTTAACCTATTTATTTCCAACAACCAAGCAGGCTTACCTAGATCAATGCACATTTTGGGTGACCAGGCCTATCCAACCAAATTATTTAGTAGCAGCCAGGTGATGGGGAAAAATATTTGAACCCTAAAGATGCCAAGGGAACTTCTGAAGTCGTATGACCAGCAAGTGAACTACCTGTGGCAACATAAGGAGAAACAATTTGTTTTGCAAGTGGGCTTGTAATTTGTATTATAAATAGACTGCTGTGTTGATTTTTATTTTTTTTTCCTTCCCCCAAGTCTATTGTACAGGTGGAGACGTTAGGAGAGTTTGGTGTATTCTTCACTCTCTTCCTAGTTGGTCTGGAATTTTCTCCTGAAAGATTAAGAAAGGTATTTTTATATAATACCAGTACATAACATGATTTAATTGCCGACATTCAAGGTATCAGTTATTTTTCAGATTTTTTACATTTTCCCTGATAATATACTGGTGTAACTTCGTACTTTTTGAAAAGACAAATATGAATACTGCATGATATGGCCATCAGAATTCAGCAAAAATGTACAAGTTTCTTTTGGTCTTAATTAAAAAAAAGTTATATTACAAACCAGCTAGGATTTTAGTAGTGGAAAATACTGCTGCAAAATATGTAAGAACTGTATGTATGTAAAGAGTTGCATTGTGTGATTTGTTTCTAAACTGATAGTTTTGAGTTCAGGAGACTGTAAAAGCTTTAATTGAAATGTGTTAAAATTTTAGAGCATTCAGCTTAATATGCTATTTCTAGTCTGTCTAAAGTCAAAGATAAAAATCAGTAATTCAAGGGTTCCGAAATGGTAGCGTGTAAATTGTTACTGCAGAATTTTTTGTACACTAATGTGGAGCGGGCTGCTTGCATTAATGATGGTCTTTACCAATCCTGTTTGTTGTGGGTTTTTTTGGTGTGTTGTGCTTCCCGCCCCCCCCCCGGAATCACATCAAATTACTCATTTTCCATTTGGTTGTAATATATTTCAACCCATACTGGACCTTTGGCCCTTAACTTGTCTGTAAGATCTGGGAAATTTACCTAATTCCTGATACTGAGCCTTCTGGCTTAGAATATTATCTACTGAGCATAATAACTTGAGAGTTTTAGGATGCATAGGATGGCACTCCGTTACTTCTGTGGCTCAGCACTGCAGAACCAAATAATGCATCTTCAACTGTTTATTTGTGCTGAAAATCATTATAACTTATCAGTGAGAAAAGTGTTACCAGACTTTATCACAAGAACTTGTTTTCTTCCTGAGGTATGGAAAATATCTGTGCAAGGACCCTGCTACATGACGGTTCTGATGATTGCCTTTGGTTTACTATGGGGACACTTGCTCCAAATCAGACCAACACAAAGTGTCTTCATTTCCACTTGTTTGTCTTTATCAAGCACGCCATTGGTGTCAAGATTTCTTGCAGGTAGTGTTCGAGGAGATAAAGAAGGTAAGCGTGATTTTAAGTATGGACTACTGTAGTATCTACAATAAAATTTGAAAGTAGTTGACTTTGTAATATTAGGAGAGAAACTAGTTAAAACAAAACACACTCTTAGGTCTGGTTTACAGGTGGTCATCCATCCTCCTTTAACACTGGCCAGTGTTGCGTATATTCTTGTTATGAGGTGTACCTGTTATTTACATAGCCAGTCCTCTTTGGAGAAAGTATAGCCTAATCAGTACTCTCCATGTTAAGAATTGACTTTACTGAGGGTCTGGAATCCTTCTGCTTTTTAAGAGATTGCCAGGTTAGACTATTACTACCAGTCTGTCGTCAGGGCAGAAAGGATAACTTAAATAATTCACATCCTTCCTCAGCAAACCAAGACCAGCTCAGACAGTCTTTCATAGCCAATAGCTCTTCAGATAAGTACCTTCAAGTCCCATATTGCTAGCTTCTCAAAGACTTCTAAAGGTTTCCTTTCAAAAGTTTCGCCATCCTGCTTTCTTCCATTTAAACCTCCCTCGTTACATACTGCATTAAAGTTCTCTCCACCTCCTAGAATGTTCATGTTCTAATGCCTAAATTCAAAGTGTATATTTTACACATGCTGGCTCTTACATGTGTCTGCTACTCTAAAGACTGTATGTTTTCAGTAAAGGAGTTCCAGTAAATGCATATCTAGTTCTTAACTGCTAAGCAAAGTCTATATTTTTATTGTGTAACAGAAGCTTCATATGCATATTTTATTTCTATTTTTATGTATATTTTATTTATATGTATTTTAATTTATTTACTGGTGGGGGGGGAAAAACCAAAACAGAATGCTTTGAATGACCTCACCCCATTAAAAACTATATGTAGCCTCCATTTGATGACGACATTTCTAGATTTCTGAGCACTGCAATCATTCATAGATTCTGATGAATGTTTCCACGACTGCTTTCTTGGTGTACAGGGGATATTGACTACAGTAGCGTACTACTTGGCATGTTGGTGATGCAGGATGTGCAGCTTGGTTTATTTATAGCTGTCATGCCTACACTTATTCAAGCAGGAGCGAGCACATATTCCAGGTAAAAAAAAAAATAGTTTATGTATCTTTCACCCCCTTCCGATTAATATGTAGATTGCAAATATGAATATGAGAGCACTACAGTTAATGTCAATTCTGTGGAAAAATACACACTCTGTTCTGCGAGTTCCCTTTACTATTTCTTCTTGTCATATTGTATGAGGATATTCTTTCTGCTCTAGCTACCTTAGTCCTGTGCAGTACTTAAAATTTGTAGTGTAAAGTTTTTTACTGTAAAAAATAAGTAAATTTCTTCAGTTACTTTATTCCCTCGAGACATATTTTTGTCAGACTATGTGATGGTAAGCCATCAGGCTCAATAATACTATGAAGATCAATCAACAAAAATCTTTTTGAATCAACGTGGAAGTAAATTCTAGGCTGTAAAAGAAATTGCTGGGCACTCAGCAGATTTAGTATTCAGCTTGTTTACTAATGTATCTAAACATCTTACTGTAGCTACTCAGTTTTGAACATCCATGGAATTAGACCTTTTCACTTAATGGGAACTGACTGGGAGGCATGAGAACACTTGAAAGAAATGTTTTGTTTGTTCTTCTCTTGCAGCATTTTGAAGGAAATACTGAGAATACTGATACTGATTGGCCAAATTCTCTTTTCTCTGGCTGCTGTTTTTCTTATATGTCTTGTTATAAAGACTTATCTCATAGGACCGTATTATCGCAAGTTGCATGCAGAAAGCAAAGGGAATAAAGAAATCCTCATTCTAGGAATAACTGCATTCATCTTCCTTATGTTAACGGTAATATTTTAAATTAATAAAACATTGTGATACATGTGGTAGTTTATTGCATCAGTATCACAAAAGCCATCACACTTATTGCATATCCGTGTACCCCTGTAGTGAATTGTTTGGTTTTGAAATGTTTTAAAACAAACCCCAAATGGACAGATGATTCATGCATTACAGAACAGATGAGTAAGAAGAGAAGAAACGTGCATGTCAATGAGCTTAACTTCTGCTGGTAACTTCTAATACAGCCAGTTAAAGAATCTTTATTCCAGTTTTAATTTGGGGCTACTTCATGCATTTGAAAATAATTTAGGATGGATTTTGAGATACTGATAATAGCTGATTGTGACATTTGCTCACAGGTTTCTTTTCAATAGCAAATTCTCAACATGGTTTTTATTATAAAATACTTTTATTTTTCTGTGAGAGAGAAACAGTTTGGGATGAAGTTGAGAAAGTAGAGAAATGGCTTAAAGTTCATAGGTTTTGATATTGCTTTTGGGTTTAGTTCATTTTTCTTTGAATCTTCTTCTACTTGTTTCTATTTCACATTTCAGCCCTCTGAAAAACTATTCTGCTGGAGAACAGAATGTGACAATTGCTGATAATGTTGTGGCTTTGAAACTCATTATCCCAGAAGTGCCATTTGTTATGTCCTCTGAGAATTTCTGACAAAAATTATCCCAAAAAGTGCCTGTGCATGTGCCTTTTTTTCTAGGGCTATTTGCTTAATTATTACAGGTCCAACAGAGAAAGCTGACCTCCTGCAGGAAGAAGGTCAAGAAAGAAGTTAGCGAGAGGATAGCTTTACAGTTTGATTTCTATTATATGGGTTAAAAATGCCATACCTCTAAACAGCTATTCACATTCCAGACAGAAGTGCCATCTCATAAGGGAAGGAACAAAACTACTTTCTCCTTTTTACTTTCTAACAAGCAGACATAACATTTGTAGAACAATTTCAATGAAAAACAACCACAAACCACAAAAGTTGCATAAAATATTATGGTATCTAGATACAGTTCTACTTTCATTAAAAATATGGCCTACATAGACTGATCTGATTGAATTGGCTGTATTGTGCCCAAATCATGTATCAAATGCATAAGGAATTTGTCTATGTGACTTCACATGATATATGTGTGTACACAAACCTGAGGGAGAGTACATTTGACTGTGGTGGATTCGTACTGCAAAACCAGAAAGCTTCTTCTGCATGGGAAGCATTCGTGAAGGAGCAAATATTTTGTGTACTTTAAAAACATGGTTTTTTCCACTTAAGGTTGATAAATAATGTATGCAAGGTAACAGTACAAAGGATACTGCATGTCATCTCAGTAAGCCAGTTGAGATGCTTGATATTCTCTGACACTGATACATTCATTATAGTAATGCTACAAGTTGTGGTTTGAGCACAGGCTTAAAAAATCAATAATGAAAAACAGAACAAAAAAAGTATTTGATTGTCCAGTTGAACAGCTCAAGAAACCTTCTGGAAAACCAATCTTAATTGGTATAGATGCCCTATTATGTCAGGAATAAAAATACAGGATGGAGGATGGCAGTCTAATTAGAAAAATACTGCATGTATTCAGAAAGGATAAATTAAGGGGTTTGAGTTTCAGGTAGGAAAACAATTAAACTGTCGTGATTCCTGCAAAGATATTTCTCCTTGGAAAACCAAGCCTAAATATTGACAGAGTTTGTATAATTATCTGCAAATGCAGAATTTTCTATACTGGTGTAATTCTAAAAAACCTTTTGAATTTGTAGAAGCAGGAATAAGAGAATGCATATTTTAGTAGCCTTAACCAAAGATGACTCTCTGGCTTCATTTAGAAAACTTGACATTTTTAAACAAAATATTTAGCTCTCTGTCTAGCATGTGAGTTGTTCTGCAGACCACATCCTTTCCAATATATGGCAAAGGAGGTGGGAATGATATGGTGTTCCTGCTTCATGTATACGGTTACTTGGTACATGCTTCAGTGTTGACTGGATTTCTGGGGTCCACCTAAGTTTGTCCTGTGTTGGGGTTCATTTTTAACACTAGCACGTTATGCACATTATATATAAACTTAATTTATGCTACTTGTTTCCTGTGCTTGAACATCTCAGATGACTAATTAAACAAGAAATGCCATTTCTCTACCAATAAGGGCAAATTCTATATGGGAAAACAAGAGGGAGGATAGGACAGAAGAGATTCTGTATTGCAGTGTGAGTAAGCGATTTTGATGTAAGGATTATCCTGTCAGGTGAGGAACTTTCTGTATGGAAGTGACTTTTGAGCATTTCTGAACTGCTTGGCTCACTTGGATAACATTGCAAATCATTAAATCTGAAACAGGATCTTAAATACACCTCCTCTTGATAAACTATCTTAAGAGATGCAACAAATCTCAAATATGAGATAATGTACTGAGATTCAGAGCTGAAGAGGTCTTTGATAGTCTCAGAAGTAACTGAAATTCCCTCTCCCTTTTTTCCCTCAACTGGTTATGCAGATCAGGGCAGGGATTGTGTCAAGTGCCGATCCTATCAAAGTCTAGTTGACTTTGAGGCACAGTTGTGCATCTTTCAGTCATGTACCTTGTCATCAGTAACAAAGGTTCAGTACATCATTATTGTGCTTTCTGCAACTCCTTTTCAAGCTTTGAGTTATGCAGAAACTGGTTTTGTCTTGTGTGGGTGTGGTTTGGTTTTGTTTTGGTTTTGTTTTTTAGAGTGGGAAACTGTTCTCCTGAATCTGGACATAAAGAGCAGATTAGCTTATGGTTTTAAACGTGACTGTTTAGTATTGATGGCCAAACTGGTACTTTTAGGTTGAGATATGTAACACAATGAGCTAAAGAACATGTTAGATGTCAGCCAGAGTGTTCACTGGTGTAGTGTTGCTTTTTTTCATCTTCTGTATGTACAGAAACATTTCAAGGAAAATAATTTTAAATGCTATCCTGATAATGAATTGCTGTATTAGGTCTCTGCAGGACAGTGGCTGGGCTTTTTTATGTTTTAAAACTGAGCTGCTGAATGTTACTAAGGAATTGGAAAAAAAAATAAAACCAGACCTGACAAGAAAGGTAACAGTCACGTTTACATGTTTATAGGACTGTGTGTCCATATGAGGGGGGAGAAGTGGCTTCCAGTTTGACTGTGTTATGGTTGACCTGGAGTGATTGCAGCAAATGGAGGGAAATTGCGAGCTTGCTTTACATGCCAAAAAGACAAAAAGAAAATATAGCTATATGATTGCGGTACTTTATATGAAAACGTACATACATTTCCCTGCAATGTATTAGGAATGTCATTTCTTGTTTGCTTGGAGTGCTCTTCAATGTCTCCTAACCTGCTTACGAACTCTTTTCTGTCAATTAAAAGGAGATTAAAGAAGAACTGTAATCTCAAATATTCTGGTTAACTATTTAATAAAATACAGTTGAGGTGATCTTTTTACAAGGCTCACTAAAAATTGTTTCCATTTCTATTAAGGCTTCACTTCAAATGCAAGCTTAGAATTCACCTCTTTACTCTTGGGCAGGTTTAAGTTATTAAAGCTTGGAATTCTAATTCATTTATTTCCATCATGAATGTCTTTAATTTTACTGGCTTACCCCACTCATTAAGCTTTTATGATGATTAAAGAGTAGCAATAAGATGCACATTATTAGAGAATATAGGCAAGACAACTGCTGAACAAATGGTTGAAATTCATCTGGAACATGTTATAGCAGTAATGTTTATTTTATTTATTGCTGTGGTAGAACATTTGAACATAAATACCCAATATTCTAGAGAAAGCAGAGAAATCCTCTCTGAATTAGAATAAAATGGGATCTTTGAAAACAACGGAAAACTAAATTGTACTGGAAAAACCATGTAAATTGATAGAACTTTTCATTTCATTTTGACCGAAACATAGGAATTGAGAAAAAGACAGTACAGAGCCCAGGGATTATTGTTACAGCCTCGTTTGGTAAAGGCAAAACATTAAAAATGATGCAAGCGGGGAGGGATACTAAATGCAAAATACTTTCCAAGTTGTGCTTATATAAGAAATTTTTCTGAGAATGCCTTGCTGCCAGTAAAACAAAGTGTGTGTGTGTGCGAGCACACGTTATATATAATAAACCCTGATGCTACAGATTTAATTGAGGGAAATGTATCCACTTATTGGTAATATTACTGGACAACCAGGGACCAGAATGGGAATAGTACAAGAAGTCTGTGGATGAAAGAACAGGCTGGAGAGGGGGATGGGATCAAGAAAATAACCTTTTCTTGCGCTCTCATCCACTTCACACTTTCTGTGTGTAGAGTGACCTGTAGATTTTGATGACCTGAAGTTATGTAGTACCTAGAGAGCAGACAAGTGAAATTTGCCTTTTTATCTACCAGGCCTTTACCTCATACCCAGCTTGTTTTTATGTGGTGGGAGCAAACCAAGATGGACATACAGTTTGCTTCAGACATGTCTGATGCTTTCTGAACAAGCAGGTTTCTTACTTAAATTGCTCCATGCCTGAATAGCGATTCTCATAACAGGACGGTATCATGCAATTCTGATACACAAGATGCTAAATTCCTTCTTACAAGGTAACCTAACCGTGTATGTGGGAATACCTAAAATATTAGCTATAAAAGTTTTGATCTGGAGCCCTGTTATAGCTGAAAACATTTAAGGGGGTGGGGGGATTATAGCTGAATAGTAAAAAATCATTCCAACTATTTGAAGAGACTATATTGGATCTTAATCATACTCAAGAGGCTGTGACTTTTTACAACTAATGTATAATTTAGAAGAACTTAAATTTTTCCTATACATAACTGGTTTCCTTTCCTTCTTCATCTTCTGGTGACTTTAAAACCTTTTATATATATATGTTTCCTTCTTCCCTCTTATAATTTCAAACTGTGGTGAAAAGCACTGAAACTCCTTTTGTTTTAAAATGAAAGTAACATTATAATGTTATTTTGTTGGTTTTGCTTGATCAGCAACTATTTGTATTAGTCGACAGAACCAATCCATTTTCCTAGATGTCTTGCAATAAATTACAAACTGTTAGCACAAATAGAGTTATGTGACAAGCATTCAGACATTGTTACTTCAATACACAGAAGTCTGGTGTTTATTTTTAGGTGGCATGGAGACTCATTTATTGTGTCTTTTGCTCTCCTCCATTAATTTCAAGTCACTTGAGTTTTAGCTTCTTACATTACAGTGTAACACCATTCAAGATACGATGAATGTTGTCCATAAATGTACTATGGTGTACTGTTGTTTTAATCTAAATTAGTATGGAAATAAGTCTTCAGTTTTAAAAGTTCTATTAATATTAATAGCATTGCCCTTTCTTAGTAAGATGATCATCTGCAGCAGAATGGTTTTAAAGTAATTCTTTTAAAGTATACTTTATCCTGACTAGAAGTGCTGCATGCTTTTTTTAATGTTCCAAGCATTGCCTTAAGCAGTTTCTTTGTTTTGAGTTCAGTCGCTTTACATGCTTCATCTCTTCCTTCCAGTACCATATTCAAATAATAAAAAAGAAGGAAGAGCAGCCTGAATTCTTTCAAACAGATATTGTGCTTCATTTCAGCAGTTTACTTCACATGCTTAAATGCATCCCTACTCAGTAAAGCACACAGGCACACTGAAGTCCAATTTACAACAATAAAACGTAATTTATGCTTGGACTTCTGCTAAATTGAGGCTATTCTCCCAAATTAAAAGCTTTGACTTTTACTTTTCCCCCTTGTTTGACAGCCAGAAAACATGCTGTTCTTACTGCTTTATTTCACAGCCTTAAAGTATTATGCCATCCTGCCTCTGAAACGTTATAGTCTTACTTGTTTTTGTGAAATCAGATGCTATCCTTAAGAGTGACACAGAGCATTTACAATGTATATTAAGAAATTTATTTTTGTTTTTGTGGGGAGGGAGGTAACATGGTGGGGAAACTGGTTTTGTCAGTCTTTTGTATAAATACAATACTACAGAACACTTGAATAAATACACTGAATTCATTTGTTGTTGAACTTGTGTAAAGACATAGTAATTAACTGCATTCATTATAATGTACAGTTTTATGATTTCACTGTGAAATAGTATATGAAGTCACTCGGGGCTAGAGAACAGCAATAGATTTTTGTGTTATTCCTTGACAGATCACAGAGCTGTTGGATGTTTCAATGGAGCTGGGATGCTTCTTAGCTGGAGCTCTGATCTCTTCTCAGGGTCACATGGTTACTGAGGAGATTATGTCCTGTATTGAACCAATACGTGACTTTCTTGCCATCATTTTCTTTGCATCTATAGGTAACTTCTAAGAAAACTCGCTTAAAAAATAAGTGTTAACCTACAAATGTGGGGGAGGAGAAAAAAATATGGTGTCTACAAATTGGGGGGAGGAAATAGATTTGGTTTGTTTGTTGAGATCCTAAAATGTTAACTGACCACAGTATTGGTTTGACTTTGCTAATAGTTTCAAATGTAACGTTCATTTTTATAAGCAATTTCCATGTTATACTTTCAATTATTGTTTTAATGTCAGGTTTTCATTGTTAATTCTGAACTTGTCTGGTCTATTTAAAACATGTAACTAAAAATTTTAAGGTAGAAAGATGGTTTTGGTTTGGGTTTTTCGCCTTTTTTTAAAAAAAAATGTCTTCACAGTGGGTATATTTGTACTTTATACTAAAACTGTATTATTATTTTGAGTCAGTTTTAAGGTCCTTATGGCTTGGTTTTCTTTAGAAGCAGAATATGATAATGGATACAGATTTTTTTTTTTTTTAATAGCATTGTGTTTCTTTAGTTAGGAAAATGTGTGTTTTCAATGCAGAAATTAAAAAAAAAAAATAAACAAGATGTATCTCGGAGACTACCCGCATGCCAACTGAAATGTAGCATTGATGCCTGAGACCAGGAAAGGAACCCATCATGTTTGTTATCCAGAGCAAGTTAACTCTGAGAATATTTATGGTCAATTAGTAGCTTCATTTTTGAACTGCTACATTCTCTAGCTGCCTATGCAGGCCCCAATATGCTTTTTTTAAAGGAAAGGGAAACACGTTACTGAAGTGCTTAGGGACAGTGAATGAGGAGACAGGCCCTGTGAGAAAGCACTTGCCCTGCGGATTGTATAGGAGATGCATGTCCTACTTTGTGGGCATTGCAAGGTCTAAAATAGGGGGGTTGAATGTGACCTGTTGCACAAATCCAACCTCCTTCAACACATGCTTACTCAGAAATTCTTGGTTTGGATTGATTGGTTGTGGTTTTGTTTGTGGTTTTGTTTGTTTCCCCTGCCCCCAAAGACCATCCTCAGTTTTTCTTCTGGTTTTATTTTTTCCATTGTTCTTTTTATCTCCATATATTTTATTCAGATAATAGTGAAGTCCTATCATCTAATGCCTTTCTTCATAGACCTGTTTGATGCCCATTGTTTCATAACAGAAACTAAAACTATTTATGGTAGTTATCAAAATAAAAAGGAAATAGTTATATTTGACAGTCTTGATTTTTTGTTTCACCCAGCCCATTATAATAGCTTGTGCTGACCAGTCAGATTGCTTAGTAATAGGTATGTTTATTTGAATAACCTATTTTTTCATAAAAGAAAGTGGTGAGCTATGGTAAAACTCTTGGGCCCGTATGACTGACAAGGTTGGATGAGTAATTACTAAATGCTCACATGTAAGTTGCTTATGTGCTTTAGTAAAGATGGTGATGAAGTAGGTAGTGTTATGAGGGTTACAAAGCATGACAAGTAACTATAAGCCCAAAGTCAGTTTTACAAGGGACTGAACAATACACTATCCTACACTCCTGTGACTGAATAAATTAAGACTAGAGATAAAACTTTGGTACAGTACAAGAAAATAACAATACTTCATTTGGCATGCTGGCAACACTCCATATAGCCTACATTATACTGTAACGAAATTATTTTGGTAGTTCTGTTACAGAATTAAAATATTTTAAACTGTTGTTACAATTATAATTGCAAGAAGGGAGAAAAAATAAAATTGCCTAACAAGTTTGTATGGTTTTACAGAAAATGAGTGTTATTCCTGCCTCAGAAGAAAGTTAGCTAAAAATCAGAAAAATGAGCTATGTTATAGGCTTCTGAAAAACTGTGACAATGCTTGCTTGTAAAAAAAAAAAAACAAAAACAAAAACAAACAAAAAACCAAAAAAACCAAACAACAACAAAAACCCCAAACAAAACAAAAACCAGCCTACACAAAACCAAACACCCTCTCTCCCCTCCCAATAAACATTATTCCACCCTTCCCCATCTACTTTAAATTACTTTAAAATTTTGTGTTAATAGGAAGCCCTGTGGGGTGGTAAGGAGGTAGGTCTTAAAAAGGAGTCATCTGATGTTGCAAGGAAAACCTGACTAGGATAAAAAGTATTCCTTCAACTTTTTACGACAGTCTAGTAGGAAAAGACTTATTGCTTGCTCTCTACTTACGGATGTACGCATGCAAACGATATGTATCTATAAATTATAGAGATTTACTATATGAAATCATGTAAAGACCACAGGGAAGAGTCTTCCCCCCTGCCTTAAAGAGAAGGCCTGTTGCTATATGCAGCAAGCACCCTGTTGTAGAGAGCAGAAACTCGAGATCCTGAGGTGGAATGGTACACCATTGCAGTAGTAGAATTTCTGCTCCTTTTAGAATAAAGAAATAAATATAAAAAATTGACCTAATTGAAAAATTACTATATATGTCATTTGGAATAGTTAGTTCCTGTTTTATTTGTCTTACATGCCTGCTTTTCTGTTCTCACTACAGAAATCCTTTTGGTGCCTGAAAGCTGAGCTGAACAGTACTTGTTCGTGTAATATCTGTAACAGTGGTCCTGCCCTTAGCTTGACCTGTGTAATGCTGCTGCTTTCAAATTTGCGCATGGGTGCATTTGTGGGGAATAATACACCTCTGCAGTTAGGCATTAACAGCTGTACTTTGAGTTACTCTTCATCTGTACATTCATTTAGGTCTGTGTGTGTTCTTCAAGTTTTCTGACTCTCTATGCTTTCCGCTGATGTTAGAGAGTTCCTGTTGGTCTCTGTCCTCACTAATATTTTTGAGAGAGCATCTGGACCAATCCATTAGAGCCACATTTTGAGAACTTTCTTTTTCATTTCTGTTTTGGTACCTACTACTCAGATCCCTCCTTTCCACCTCTGCATCATTTGATTTTATTAGAAAGATGGAAGGCACCTTTGCATAGACTGCTTGACTCTTTTTTTTTTTTTTTTTTGAAGGCTCCAATAGCCCATCTTCTGTCAGTTGACAAGGTGTATGGAGTTCGAAATTGGGCATCAGGACCAATCAGGAGGATGCAGATCACTTCTGCTGACTGACGAAGTTGTGTGTTTTCAATGTGCTGTACAGGTGTACTCATCAGGCACCACATTGTGGAGTGTTGGACCTTGAATGCAAGATGCTGAAAACCCATTAACAGTCTTGTCTTTTTCTTCAGAAGATGGGTGATGCCAACAGTGTCAGTGCTACCGCTGTCCAGAATACCCCCCCACAATATTTCTCTGAGCCTCTCAGCATTTCTGTTGAATTTGACAGAAATCAAAGGAAGATCCCAACTGGAATGCACTAGGTGATATACATCACCTTCACCTTTTCTATCCAGCTCTACTGCGTTGTTGTCCAGCATGGATACAATGAAACTTGGAGCTCTCTGAACTGGCATTAGGATCAGGAGGACTTTCCCCTTTGCAGAAAGTTGGAGATGAACATTCGTTTTCCACTCTGTTGCGTAATGATCTCGCCAGGGCTGTGGCATTTCGCAGCGATGAGGAACGATGCACACCAGGATGCAGACGAAGACGCGCACACAGGCAGAAGTTGTGTTCAGGAGGGAGCGCGGAGCCAGGCAGAGCAGAGAGCTGAGCCAGGCTGAGGCCCTCTTTATTAACCATTCACAATTTATAGGTTAATGGATAGGGCCTGGACTAAGAGGTTAGACAGGATCTTTTTTCAGTAATTGTTATTCCAGACACACCACACTCATGTTGTGTCTGTTTCAGTCATGTTCCCACTCATCCACAGACCAGGCCCAACAACATTCACATGTCACATGTACTTGGGGGTGGTTTTCCAGATGGAGATATCATTCTGATGAGCCTGGGCTATCACTCCTTACGATTATGAAAAACATACTTCAGTACAACCTGTCCAAGGCCCTTTATATTTTGAGTAATTGCTGTGATTTAATTATGTTAGTATTATTTCTTCTTTGACCATCTGGATGGTCAGGTTAGTATTGATCTTCCTTTATCATCCAGGTGGCTGGAACCGCATGTCTTGCTTTTCCCACAGCATTTGTTGCATTTACTAGCTCTGCTCTTAGGTTCATTAAGACTCATAGTAGATACAGCATCCCAATGCTTCATAGTCTTTTTTTTTTTTTTTTCTCTGAGTGATGTCCTGTCCTGAGGATGTGTCAGAATTAATTCTACTGGCTCCAGTTTGACCAACAGAGTTCTGGTTTCTGTGATCTTGTTTGCCATCAAGGATCTCTAAGATTCCTTTTCTTGATGCTGGACCTTCTAGGATGTGGTCATGACTGCATTTGGATCTTCACTTGCTGTTTAGTGGCCATCTAGCAGATTGGTGGAATCTGTCTAATCAGGGGGGTGAGGGAGTTTACTTGTTAAGAAAAAAGTACTTATAAAAAGAATGCGCAAAATCTTGCTTGTAACCATCCATAGAAGAACGCATACCAAGTTACAGGAATGAACTGTGCTTTTTGGCTTGACATGGATGCAAGGTCACCTTCATCCCCAGGCCTCCATTCCAGCTATTCCAGAACACTGCTTAGAATTGAAGTCCAGTGGCTTATGCTCAGCTCTGTGAAAATGTACCTAAGTGACATCCTAGCTATTGGTGACAGGCCAACATGCTACATGCTACCTGATGACGGTGTTGAAGTTCTTGAATTTGATGAAAGTTTCTTCCATTTTAGAGAACAAGTCCATTGTGGCTCCTGAGCTTAGTCAGAAAGTCTGGTTAAAACCACTGAAATAAATGCCATATTCACGCACCTTCTATCTATGAAGTTCATCTTTTGATGGCATTCCTGTTGTCAAGAAGGCTTCATGTGCTTCTATAGCAGTCTGATATGACTTGTGGCCTTATTCCAAATTTGCATCTAGGGCAAGGGTCTGTAATGACCATGAAATCCACTATGGAGGGATTTATTTCCCCTAAAATGTGAGTGGCATGCTGAGATGTTTATTTGTTTGCTTAGAATAGTATGTATAGCAGGTTTAGGTTTGCTTCACCTTACAGACACTTCCACAGGATTAGTACAGAAATCTGTGGTAGTTTGTGCCTCGGGTCTTTTGAATATGGTAATTATCTCAATGTCAGGATGACGTCCAAATGAACTTCAGACTGCCTGTCTGCTCTGGAACAGAAAATGTAGATTCACCAGGCTATGTTTATAGCGTCCATTTGAAATCTTCGGTTTGAGATGTGGTGGGAGTTGGCCTCTTATTAAGCATGACATTGTTACAGGCTAGATTTTTTTAGTTGCTTTTCATGTATGTTTCTGAGACCAGCCTCAACATGAATGAGAAATGTGCACGTGATACACAGCAGAAAAAAAGAGAGAAGCTACTTGCCCCTCCAAGTGCATGTGTGCACACATTTGGGTTTCTTTTTTTGGTGTGGTGGTCTTTCTTCTTCTGCCTCTCTTCCTTTATTCGTAGAATAGTTTGGGCTGGAAGGGACTTTCAAAGGTCATCTAGTCCAACTCCCTGCAATGAACAGGGACATCTGCAACTAGATCAGGTTGCTCAGAGCCCCGTCCAGCCTGGCCTGGAATGTCTCCAGGGATGGGGCATCTACCACCTCTCTGGGCAAGGATAGTCTCTTTTCATTTGTTCTTCAGTAGTTAGAAGGAAATTGAGAAATAAAACAGGGTGTGTGCATACTGACTGGGTAGTACTTGTATAAAAATCTCTGATGTAATTGGAATACGTTTCTATCCACAGCGGAATGTGTGTATGGACAAAACATTTTGCACTTACTGTAACTGCTCTTTGTGCACTCGGAGAAGTTGACTCTTAGTTCTCTACGGTTCTGGCTCTGCAGTGCTATGGGGCAAGGAAAATTATTGAAAACTTGTGTTAAAATAAGAAGTTACAGCATCGATTTACATGCGTTATACTTTAGAAAGATAAACTCTTGTCCTTCACCAGAAATAATTGGGTTGAAGAACTGCCAACTATTACGGATTTATCAGGAACACCACCACTATTTTGGTTCCTCTTTTTAAGAGCTTTTATGAAAAAGCAATGAGCTTCCAAAGACACACAGTTACGTTATGCCTGTACAAGTTCCTCGTACCCTGGGAGGAAAACATGGACTTAGCTATGAGTAAGATTTTTCCTCTGTGATTCCAGGGATTCTCCAACTAATACTTCTTTTCCTGATGTTTAATATTAGGGGGATTTAGTTTCAAATTTCTGTGCTCTTTATGGCTCTTGTTACCTTGCTTCATATAATTGCCTAACAAAAATTACAGAAAAATGGGAAAAAGAAAAAAAATAGACAGCACACCATGCCCCCACCAAGAGGGAAAAAAAAAAAGAGAAAGAAAAAAAAGAAAAACCACAAACCAACCACCATCATAGCAATGTGGTATTATATAATTCTGTTGGTTTTAGGCTTTATGTGATTCCTGTCTAAGTCATTGCTAGTTCAGGTGACTTCCACTGTTCTCATGTGAGGGTCATGGGATCCAAACAGTTAGATTTTCTGTCATAGCTATAGTCTATACAAATACTGAATGTCATGTTGCTCCCACAGTGATAGTTCATTACCACGTCATACAAAAACATTAAACAGCTATTATAGCAAAGTGTATGTTACAATCACTATGCAGCACAATGGAGTTGTTTTCCTGCAGTGTTCTTATAGCTTTTACTAGAAGTGTGTTTCAGTTGAGATTCTGCATTGTTGACTGTTGTGGAAGAGAGAGAACTTTATTAATGAAAGTGCTCACGTGTCAGTTGTATATGATTTAACTCAGTTTGGAATATTGTTTATGCTAAACCCCTCCAAAGGAAAAATAGTTGGATAATGCAGGAAGTTCTTTAGTGATTAAGTAAGTAGTGTTGGTAGTTATGTTAGGCCTTTTTGGTTATTTGTTTTTGCAAATACAGTCTTGCAATTAAATCTGTTATTAACTCAGAAAATTATCATAGTAAGATATTTGCCTTAAACACTGACATATTGTTTTCTTTCCTCCTAGGACTTCATGTTTTCCCCACATTTGTAATATATGAACTCACAGTCTTACTATTCCTTACATTGTCTGTGGTCATAATGAAGGTATTTTCTTTTTTTAAATTTTTTTAATAGTCAGAATAATCTTTGTGTTGCATGCCTTAATGAAAATTCTGTGCAAGAACTGAACATCTGATATAACAGAATGTTACGTATTTGCTGTAAATCTATATTTGGAGTAATCTTATTGACTAGAATACAGTTTCATACAACATTCTTAGGCTATTGAAAAAATATTTTATTTAATTTTTAAAGTAAGTTATGCATGGGGAAATGTCTGTCTAGCTTGAGATTTGCAACAAAGTTATCAAGTGTTTTTATTATAGTAAACAAGATATTAGTTTTTACTGTGCAGCATACATTTGTCTCTTGACATTACTGCAGAAGGCGCCTTTAGAATTCCACTAGTTTATTTTATGTCCAGAATTATTGTATTCGATGCTATGTGTCTTACAAATATTCTACTATTTCATCTATTGCACTTTTTAATTTTAAAAAGAAAAAAAAGTATAACAACAACAACAAAACCCACAATGTTTTCAAAGTTTGTCTTGGCAGTCCTTGTGCTTTCTCTGATTCTTCCGAAGACCAGCCAGTACATCAAGTGGATTGTCTCAGCAGGACTGGCACAAGTCAGTGAATTCTCTTTTGTTCTGGGAAGCAGAGCACGCAGAGCAGGGATCATATCTCGGGAGGTGAGCTCTTCTGTAGTTACCAACTTCATTTTTTGCACCTGCATAACTTACTGGGGTTGTGTATTACAGTGTATTTGAAATACCAATACACTCCAATTTTGTGGCATCCCTCAACTTTTAACAAGTAGAATCAATCCATATAGATGGAGACACCCCCTGACAGGGTTCTTAGTTCCATTTTTTACTTGTTTCGTATTGCACTTTATTATTTTAAATAGCAGGTTTTACTTCTAAATAGCTTAATTATAAATGCTTTGCCTTAACTGCTCTCACAACTTCTTTATTAACTGTGCAGTGAGCTGTAGATAGCACCCAAGTCACTAAGACTGAGAAGCCTTTGCTTCTAAGATCCTGATGTAGCTATAGAAAGAGGTAACTGAGGGTCTATAGGAGATGTGTGAAACTCATTTTCACCAGGGACCACACCAGGCTTCAAAGGGCCGAATGCAATTTTAGGACTGCATAAATGTAACTACTTTTACATTTATGCAGTCCTAGAATTGCATTCGGCCCTTTGAAGGCAACCGTGAGGCTGATGTGCCCCCGGTAAAAATGAGTTTGACACCCTTGTTCTATAGAATTTGACTGTGGAGATGTCAGTAAGAACCAGAGAGCAGATATGGTGAAGTGGAAATTGCCTTAATATTTAAACAAGCAAACAAACTTGTAATCTTTACCTGCAAAGCTTGTTAATTTTAAATCCTCTGCAGAAAAAACAACCAGCTTTTTTAGTAGTCATAGAAAAAATCCCCTAGGAAAGAAACCTCCAGCTTAGTTTTATACTGAAGCAGTGGAAATACTTAATTTCACAAAGCAGACTTCATCTTGAAAAAATAGCAAATTATGGCTATAGAGACAGAACAACTGACCTTTCTAGTGCTAGCTGCTTTCTCTTCTGTATCTCTGCTCACAAAAATACTCTGGTGTCGCTCTGAGCTTTTCATTGTGTGAGCAAGAGAGCTGTATAATGCTGGAACCAATTCCAAATAAAGCGTGTGTGAAAAACTTACGCGATGCTGTTCATTTGTATAGGTAAAGGTGAATCATTTTCATGTTCACTTCTGCATATAATTAGAAGTTATAAATATTGTATGTTTGTATAGAGTTTCAAGGTATCCATATGTGATCACAGAACCAGTTTAGGGGCCCACCCACTGCACTTGGAGGCCTTTAGGCTTTCATTTTTTTTCGGTGGCAGCTCTCTCACATGGTTGTCTACTCCATAAGTTTACACAGCTCTGAAATTTTCAACAGTCATTGTTCTGTTTGAGACCTCAAAACTATTTCCCACTGCCATTTTGCAAGACTCTTTCAGAATATGTAGTTAAGATCTTATTTCAGGAGGTGTGCAGTACAAATTAAAGGGATTTTTGTTGGCTTTTTTGTGTCTAAAACAGTAGTGCACTTTGCCATTGTATCATTAAGCCAGAATACTTTTGGCTTTTAAAAATAAAGTGGTATTTGGCCTTTGACCTTTTAGCAGACCTTGATCTTTCAAAACTGACCTCTTAACTATACGTGTAAATAATTGTTTTCTGTAAGTTCATAATGTTTGGTTTGTACTTGTATCTTCCAACCAGGTAAACAGAAAAATAGATTATTTGTGCATACACTTGTTTGTAAAAAACATATTATGTAAAAATATGCATAGTTGGCTGGGGAGACAGGTGAAGTCTCCTGAAAATGTTGTCCAGAAAAATCTGATCTCCTCAGACTTCTAGGCACTTTTTAGTTTACCATATAATTAGGAGAAGTAATAGCTTTTCTTTCCAACTTTCAGGTCTATCTTCTTATTCTGAGCGTGACAACTCTAAGCCTTTTACTTGCTCCTGCCCTGTGGAAAGCTGCGATTATGAAATGTGTTCCGAGACCTGAAAGACGCTCAAGTACTTGATTAAAACTTGCACATGTACAAGAATACGTCTTCTTGCAAGGAATATCTTCATTGCTCACTGGATTTCTATGCATTCAGAAAGCAAGAGGTTTTGAGTAGTCAGTCCTCTTAACATGCACTTGGTCATAAGCCTTATACTGACCTTAAAACAGAACAAAACTCAACATTAAAAAGGAATTATGTAATTTGAATTGCACACCTTTTACAAAATTTATGTTCTCTCTGACAGATTAGAATCTGACGGAATATTTGTTTCTGATCCAATCAATTATTCAGAGCATAAATTTTTTTTTAAATATAGCATCATGCAAACTGTGTTGATTTTTTTATTTTTTTTTTTTTTTTTTTTTGCCTGAATGTGCCTTTTAATTTTCTTCCTATTTTGTTACTGCTGGTTCATCACCAGATTTTGTTTAAAAAGAAAAAATATATATATTATGGTGCCTATGGTATCTTCTTTCACTAAATGACTTGAGTCATTTTCACATTTAGGAGTTTTCTAGTATAAAATTAATCACAAGACACATTTCTAACGCTGAGTAAAAGTGTAGTCCTCTACACAATGAAAAGGTTTAACTGTTTAGCATCAAACTGCTTTAAGCAGTCAAGAACATATTCCAAATGATGCAGCCAATATTGTATGGTATTTTATTCCAAATTACAGCATATAATGTATTTTCCTACAGTGGTAACTTTTATTTGTGTTAGTTCTTGTATTTATTTACATATTTGACTAAAAGCTGATGGTAAGAAAGGGCATAACTTAAGTTATATTTGAAGACTGACAGTTGTCACCCATTCTTGTTGCTAACTGCTGTTATGGTAATTGTTTACAGGGGTTTTTTTTCTTTGTTTTAAATCAAAAAGAAATTTAGTAAAACTGGGAAGTCTAATTTCAAGCAGATGTGAAAAACACCAGTACTGTAACTTTGAAGGTTGGATGTTATTTGATACTACACTAGATTTCAAAATTAAGTAAATTAATTTGCGCACAACAAGAAATGGCAGACTGGATGTGTATTTGGACCTCCACAACTTTGTATGTTGCGTTTACGTTGAATAAATTGTTAATCTCTTTAAAACATCATGATATTTTTTAAAAAAAAGTGTTTTGAATGTGATCTTAAATGTGTTTTGTTCTTTAAAACGTTATATGTAGTGGGACAAGCCTTGTAAAAGCCCATTCCTTAAGTGTTACACAGAAAGCTAACTTAGAATGTAGTCTACTCTGACAAACAATTCAAAAATCATCTTGAGGTTTATCTGCTAAAGACAATACTATTAACAGATATATTAACACCTTAGGTCTGTATTATACTGTCATCTGAAATAACTTTGATACCTACACACTGATTAGAAAAATGCATGTTATGTAGGTTTAAATTGCCAATTAAAATGAAAGCTGTCCTCCAAGTAGCAAACCAAAGCTTTGGATGGATTCATGTGCTTTATACCTCCTTCTTCTACCATAGTAGCCTCAGTTTCCTCCTGTGTTTTCTCTGACATCTGCTGGGCTTGTCAAAATGCAGCCTGGACTAGTCTGGAGCATGTACATACTGTTAGGACAGGGTAAGGTTCATCATATTTCAGTTCTTGCTCACTGGATTTGAGGCTTTCTCTCCAGGCACTGATGCTTCACAAAAGTTGCAGGAATGCATGGCAATTCCACCTCTCCTTGAATGGTTTCAGGAGTTATCAAGGAACAGTGACAAATACAGAGGAAAAAGCTGCCCTATAAATAAAATAGTTTGATTATAAAAGGAGTCTGTAACAGAAAATAAATTTGAAACTGATTTGTTGGTGTATTTCAATATTTTATTCAAAGTATATAAATAAATGGTACCATAAAAATTTTTAATTAACAATCTACCAGCTCAAACCTTTCACTCTTTTTCAGGTGTCTCACTAAAATAATTTAACTTCATTTCTTAACTGTACTAGGGAGAGAAATCTTACTCTACCCACTGACCTAGCTCATAGTTTCTACTTGAAATACAAGCTTCTCTCCTGAATGCCTCTGTTTGGTTTTGAAAAATGCTTATTTCACATCTGGTTTACCACCTGTATTTCAGGGGGGGGAAAAAAATATGACAGATAGAGACCTCTGTCTGGTTTCCATTATGTCTGTTAGTTATCCCTTGAAACTATTATACAAAGTATTACAAGTATTACAGCTGTGATGAGTAAACCTTTTGTCCAAATAAATTGCTGTGGCTAGCTGGGCTTCTCTGGAAAATTCCAGTGAAGAGAGGAGGAAATACTGATGGTTTGTGTCTCTTAAGAGAAGAAAAAAAAAAAAAAAAATCCTGATTATCTTTTAAAGGAGTTGGGTGGAGAGTCCTTTTGGTACCATGTCCAAAATACAAAGCAAGTATCTAGCTAGATTACTGGTTGCTTCATTTCTGTCTCTCCTTTCCCGATTTTGACTCGGTCACAACTTGGCCAGCCTTTCTGGGAGCTGGGGAAACAAGAGCCTCATCCAAGTATCAATGTTCTGTGCCTCTTTGTTGACATAGACTTGGATTGCCCGATTGAGCATTAGATGTAAGTTCAAATTACTAATCTTATATGATAAGCTTGTTTACAATCAGATGTTTAAGTTTTTCTCATAGAAATCTGGAGGTATATTGAGATATTATAAATATTTCCTGAAATGCAAATAATGGCTCCGTGCATAATTCTGTGTCAAAATATGTCTCATGATACAATCTTAAGATGGAAACAACAGACCTTATTCCTCAATGATCAGTCATCCTTGTATGGAAAATGGGGACAATATTTCACAATTGGCCTCCTTAGATATTATTGCAGCTTTTCAGGAACCTTGTACTCTGGAATATTCTCCTTCTGCGTCAAGCAGAGATCTGGAAACCCTGAAATTATTTGTTGAAGGTTTGTGGAAGAACAGGTGATATTTTTTCTGGAAACTTTTGTTTCAGCTTGTTGGATAGTGGTTCTATCTCATTCATTTATCTAATGATCAGCATCATTTGAATACCGAAAAGCTGATACAGGGCAGAAACTTGGTAAGTGATGAGAGGATATTTCTGTGGTGAAACCAAACTTCTGGGAGTGGAAAGAAAGGGTCTGCTCTGTGCTTGAGTAGCATCTCATTCAGCATACCTGGTTTGTTTGGGGTTTTTTTAGGGTTGGTTTGTTTGGGAGGTGGGTGTAACTGGTTGCTTGTTTTGCATGGCACTTTCTCTGAAAACTGGAATTCTTGCATGTTACCCTTAATTACTACCTTTTCATGATCGCTCCCTCTTGAGGGTGAAGGAACCAAAACAGTTTAAAAGCTTTTAGTGTGGGCTGTGCTTATCCTTTGTGAGTCTTTTCCCTGTTCCCAGGGTCAGATTGGTATATATGGACCCATAACCAGCCTACTTAGGGCTCATCCCACATAGAGCAGGCTGTGCTTCAGTTCCTCAGCAGGAAGGTGTCTGGTGGGAGCTGGGAGGTAGGCTCTTGCAGTTGTGACTGACACAGGTCTAGGATAGCTCAAGGAATGCTGTCATCATCTAGTCCATGGGGCTACATAGCTTTTTAAAAGCTGTAAAAATTCATATATCCTATAATCCTCAAAGATGAGGAGAAAGCAGCCTCACGTACCTCATGTTACTTGTTTTATGATTGCTTTGTTGCCAGAGAGGCGTTGGGGGGTGCCCAGCGTGATGGAACAGTGCTGCACGACGATGCTTGATGGAGGGTGTGAGAAACCTGGCATAGTCTTGCTGCCTGCTGGAGTGAACCCAGGAACAATCTAACCACAAAAGCACTCCTGGGGTTTGTCTGGGGAAGGAATCTGTAGTTCCACTCCATAAGCAATCCTGGCGGTGCTCCAGCACATGGGCAACGCCAAAGGTGGAGGAAACCAGATCCCTGCCTGACAGGAGGCAAGCCACCCTAACATCTATATGGGAAATACCAAAAGCTTGTAAGGAGCAGCAAGTACCAGACATGCATTATTAAGGTGACTTGACAACAAGAGAGCTAACAAAACTAGTGAAGCAAGAAGGAAGAGCAGCAAGATGTCCTGAGGGCTGGGAGATGTGTGGCCCACCCCACCCTAAAGGAGACAAAAGGCAGAAGAGAAAGACATGCCTCTACCAGCTTCACCACCAGCCCAGGAGGCGTGCTGCTTGGGTTCTCCCGCTGCCTCTGTTGAGTAATTACCAGTGCCGGCTGGGAGAAATGTACTGACAGTGAGTCACTGAGGGAGACTAAGATCTACTGGTTGCTGGAGACAAAGAACAAACTGGACAATGGTGTGACCAGAGTGGCTCAGGGTCAGCTGATCCTGTCTTGGGGGACAAAATCTAGATCAGGGAATGGCAAGCTGTATTTTTTATTTCTTAAAATAGAGCGGAAATTTGAGAATTGGGAGATGCTACTTCCCAACGAGGCCAGATACTGACAAACTTGTCAGCTGGTATCACTAGGTCTTCATTTCAGCCAGGGACTCAGAGGTCCCTCTCTTAAGATGGCATGGCTTCCAGTTCTGAATCAAGGAGGTCAAACTGTGTCATGTGCATGTCCTCTGGCATCTGTGATAGGTTTCTGTCTATAGACTAGATGACTGGAAGGAATTCAGAAAGGGGCAACGAAGCTGGTGAGGGGTCTGGAGCACAAGTCTGATGAGGAGCGGCTGAGGGAACTGGGGCTGTTCAGCCTGGAGAAAAGGAGGCTGAGGGGAGACCTGATCGCTCTCTGCAACCACCTGAAAGGAAGTTGTAGCATGAGGGGGGTTGGTCTTTTCTCCCAAGTAGCAAGCGATAGGATGAGAGAAAACGGCCTCAAGTTATGCCAGGGGAGGTTCAGATTGGATATTAGGAAAAAATTCTTTACGGAAAGGGTTGTCAGGCATTGGAACAGGCTGCCCAGGGAACTGGTGGAGTCACCATCCCTGGAGGTGGTTGAAAGACATGCAAATGAGGTTCTTAGGGGCATGGTTTAGAGGTGGACTTGGCAGTGTTAGGCTAACAGTTGGACTCAAAGATCTTAAAGGTCTTTTCCAACCATTATGACTTTGCAATTCTTTGACCTCTTAAAAGAGCCTCCTTGTGTCTGTCGCAGAGTTCTGCCATGCTGATGCTGTTTGAAGTTGTGATCTGTTCTCCTTTCAAGCACATTTAAAAGGGGGGATCAGGCCACAGAAAACAGTTCTTAAAGCCTTAAAAATGCCTGAGAAAGGTGAGCTCAGAGATAGGCTTAAGTTTTTTTCCATAGGTACAAATCCTTCAAATCAGTTGTGAACAACCCTCTGCTAAAGAAACCCAAACCAACGCCTGAGAGTGGGTATGCTTGGACAATTAACAATGTGTCAAAATAAACACTAGCAAACCAGGACATCCCTTCTCATATGTGCTTGTTCAGGTGTCTCGCAGGAAGGTTGGGGCAAAGAGAGGGTCACAGGGAAGCACGAGCAGCACAGCAAGATTAGGGGACAAGTATAACTAGAAGAATTAGAGTCATTAAAAAGGTGGTCTTCATCACTGTTTCTTTACTGCCTAGAATGAAAAAGCATCAGCTGATGTTTGCAGAGCAGCTGTATAGTTTTCAAAAGGAGGTAGCGGTGTAAGGTTCATATTCTGTCCTTTGACACTGATCCTCCCTTCTGAAAGCTAGTGTAGTTATCCTAGTCCCTACACATCACAGTTGCTAATGAATTATTTTCTATTTTTTTATTCATAAGTTTCTGCCAATTTTGATTTGTAATAGAGAAGGTAGGTGGTTTCCCTTCAACCTGAGACTTTTTCAAAATGGCACTAGGACCATTTTGAAAAAACAGAAGAGGCAATGCTTTGTGTCTGAGTGCAGTCATGCAATTCTACCTGTTTTCCTTTTCTGTAGTCCCTTCTTCGCCCTGGGACAGAAATACCCTTTGAGGGTGCATCTCTGGAAGCTGCAGGAGCTTGGGGTAGGTGGGATAGTGCAACAGTTCTTACTACAAGAATTAACATAAAAGGGGGGGGTGCAGGCAAGGACTTGAGATACAGAGACTGTTTAAATCCACAAGCAGTGTATATATGACTCGCAAGGTAGAGAGCAGCAGCATCAACTACAGGAGATAATGTATTTTAGGAAGCATTTTTTCTGCAGCTGGCTTGGGGTGCTTAATGCTTTTCGTGTGTGAAAGTTCTTGCCTCTTTCTGAAAAGTTATAAGCAGCCGTAAACATATTTTCATTAACATCTTCTTTCTTTGATGTCCACTGCCATCAAGCTTAGTTGCGAAGAACTGAAGCAATGGGGTAATAATAGTTGTTATCAGAACAGGCTACTGCACCAGCAGCTATGGAACCCCAGAGCAGCAAGCGGGAGGTTACTGTGAATGAAAAACTTCAAATATTGCTATTTATAAAGAAAATGAGGGTAGCTAGTGCTTCCTCATTATTATAAACAACTCCCTCGATGTCTTAACAAAAAAAAAAAAAGGATAAAAGTGACTAAATGTGAGGCTACTCAGCTTACGCCCTGCATCTTTTCCAGCATGTGTGCTAGATTGTTCTGCTCTGCTGCTGTATAGTGGCTGTGCTGATTGTGCGTTCTGTTCCCAAGCAGCCTTCTTTCCCAGGCATGATCAGGAAGCAGCGCGGTTTTAGAGGAAGAATAAACCTTTGACTTCCTGCTCCCCTCTCTATGGTGTTATGAGCAGCCTTGCACCACACAGGCTTGGTATCGTGTGCAGAAGTGTCTGCAGCCCCCCCCCCCCATCAACTAAGTCTTACATCTACTGCTGCAAGAAATTCAGCTTTTGAGGTATAAGCCTTTGACTTTGTGCTGCAGTTTCCACCACTGTAGCTCAGCCTGTATAGCCCCACTACCGGGTGCTGAAAGGTTTTTGCCAAGAATTACATCATTCTTGTATAATTACATCACACAGCCCTAGCTAACACACACCATTTGGGTGGCTGCTGTATGCAGCTAGCGTATGCACAGGTTTCACAGACGGGAGGTGTCACAAACCGTTGAGTGCCGAATTTTTGAGTGCAGGTCTGGCCTAATTCAAGCTTCAGAGCAGCAGCCGCCTAGCAGAAAACTTTCACTTGGATTACTAAAAAATCCTAGTTTTAGCACGGATCACTGCAAGCGAGCTTGCTCAAGTAACGGCTGGACAAAACGTGAGGAGGAAGCACCGGCAGGATGTTGTGGCAACGAACCGCACCGCCCTGCCCCGCCAGCACCCGCGCCCCCAGAAGCCCCGCTCAGCGGCAAGGGCACCAACGGCTCGGGCTCGCTCCTCTGCCGCAAGGCGGGCCGGCCGGCGGCGAGGCCGAGCAGGGCGGCGCTCCCCGCGGCGGCGAGGCCGAGGCGCGGGCCCGTGTCCCGCAGCCACCAGGGCGCGGAGGATCCCGGCGCCTTCCCGCCCTCTCACGCCGCTGCGCGGGAAGCGGCTCGCGCCCGCGCGCCGCCGACCACGTGCTCGGCGGCGGCAGCCGGGGGCCGAAGAGCAATCTCGCGCCGAAGCTTCCCGCGCGCTCGCCGCCAGCGCCGCAGGGCGGGGAGTCGGAAGGCGCGAAAATCCCGCGCATGCTCCCTCCGCCCATGGAGCGGCGGGCGGTTGGCTTAGCCCGCTCCGCGTGTGCCCGTGCAAGGCACGCTACACCCCCGTGACGTCAGCGCGCAGCGTCACGCCGGTGGGACGCACAAAAGTGTAAGTTTCAATTTTTTTTTTTTTCCCTGCCAACGGGGGAGGAAAAAAAAAAAAAAAAAAGAGGAAAGAGCGGCGGGGTCGCGCGCGCGCGGGGCCCGCGTAGGGGCCGCTGCCCGCGCGCCCGCCCGCCCCCCGCCGCCTCTTCACACCCCCCGTCCCCCGGCGCGGGCCCCTCGGTCGGGGCGCGGGCCGGGGCAGCGGCGGCGGGCAGGTGTGCGGGGCCGCGGGCGGGCGGGCAAGGCCGGGCGGCCAGCGAGGGCGGCTGGGCGGGAGCCCGCCAGGCTGGCGACCGGCGGGCGCAGAGGCGGGCTGGGAAGTGACAGCCCGCCGGGCGAGCCCCCTTCCCCCCGCACCCTCCGCCCCGGAGCGCGGGGAGGGGGGCGGTCCCTGACGGCCCCTTCCCCTCCCCCCACCCCGCCCGAGCTGCCGTTGGGGCCGTTGCTCTCCCGCCGCCTCCCCCCGCGCCGGCTCCCTCCTCCCCTGCCCCCTCCCGCCGGGCTCGCCAGGCCCGCGCGCGCCGCCGCACATGTGCAGTCGGGCGCCTCCGCAGCAGCGCGGCGGCGGGCGGGGGGTGCTCCCGCTCCGCGCTCCGGGTCCCTGTCTGGGGGCGGCGGCGGGGGATGGAGCCGGCTCTCTTTGCCTTCGGCCGCTCAGGTGCGGGCAGCCCGGGCCGGCCTGCGGTGGGAGGAGGATGGGGAGCGGCGGGAGGGATAGGATGGAGGAAGGCGGGGGGGGTGGGAGTGCGCCGCGGGGCGCTGCTGCCGCCGGCGGGGCGAGGGGGCTGGGGCCGGGGTGGACCCGCTTCCCCCGCCGCCACTTCCCCCTGATCGCCGGCGGTGCCGCCTGACGCGCGGGCGCGTCCCCCCCTTCGTCGTGCCCCCGCCGCCTCTGAGGCGATTAGCGTGGCCCCTCGCTGCCGAGGGGAGGCGGCGCGGGGCTTAGGGCTTTCCCCGGGCGGTGAGGCCCTGGTCGGGGGGCGGGTGGGCGCTGGGTGCCCGAGGCGCGGTGGCGACTGCCAGTCTGTGCCTCTCGGTGCAACCGAGGCCCGCCCGCCTGCGAGGAGGAGAAGGGGGGGGGGGGTTGCAAGGCCCCGGTGGGGAGCTGGTCCCCGAGGCCTACTTGTGCCAGCTGCTGGAAATGGGGGTGGGGAGGAGGAGGCCAAGGGAGGGATCTCTTCCCTCGCCGCTTCTCCCCGCGCCCTGCTCTGCGGTGTTGCAAGGGGCGCAGCTGGACAGGGACCGGCCCGGCGTGGGCTGCCCGCTGCCCCGCCGCGATCGGGGACGGGCTGGGGGAAGGGCGCTCCCGCCAAGGGAGAGCTCACGGCCCTGAGCGGGTGGGGCGGGGGGGAAGGGGGATTAGGGCCTGAATTGGTGATGACAGAAAACTTTTTAAACCGCTTTTTTTAAAAAAAAGTAAATTGCATTTTGTGGTATTGAATAACTCCAGTTGTAACAACTTTCCCTCTTTTCATTTTTATAGCTGATGATGTCTTTGCTTGCTTTCTAGAAAATAGCGTCGTTGTCTCTGTGTCCTGCAGCCGTCAAGATTTTAAGAGGACCGATTTCTAGTCTTTGGTAACATGGCAAAAGATGTAAGTATGTTTGTAGCACACTGTGTGTGGAAGCATAGCTCATAGAATATTTTTGGTTTTGTTAACAAAAGCAAACCAGGTCATGCTTTATAATAGCTGTCATTAATGAATATGTGAAACTTACTATATCTACATTGTACATCAAGCCTAGGCTATGTCTCCCTGTGGATGTAACAGCATAAAACAGCTTCAGATCTGCAGCCATTTTTTCAGAGTAATTAATCTTAAGAATTCACCATGCTTATAAAAGCACTTGGGCCATTGGCATTATGCATATTCACGCTGAAAACTAAACCAGCTTGGCTTTGAATTGAATTTAAAAAACCCCAGCAAATACTGTTCAGATGACAGGGTTGTCATTGACTAACGTTGTCAACTGGCATTGCCTTTCTTGTGTTCAAGGAGGTAGCATATATTCAAAGAAGTGAAGATGGTTCAGTGTCCATATTTGTTCGTTTTTTTGTCTCTTGGCTACCAAAAGATGCTAGTTAGTGTCTGTAAAAACAGGCTTTGGGGACTTTCATCATAGACTTCCATTACCATTGATGTTAAGGTTAGTGGTTTTGAGTCTGTGGCCTACCTCTTGAATCGTGTTTGCTCTTTACCTATTCCAGTACTTTAAAAAAACAAAATTTCAATCATTCTGCATTGAAGATGTAATTCACTGTTAATACCTAATATAATTGGGCTTTCACATTCCCTTATTGAAAACAGGACAAGATACCACTCTGTATTCAAATTAGAGCCCCCCAAAACAACAGCATGCAAGCTAAAGAAAAGAGATACAATTCAAATTTGTAAACAGCAGGTTGCAATCTAGTATGGGCTGTTGTAGTTTTTAAATAGTGAGAATTTCCATGAAATAGTGATTGGCTTAACAAATTAATACTGTAGAGAGTTTCAGTAATTTGGCAGCAAGTGAAAAACATAATGTGTGGAGAAGCAACCAGAAATACGTAGTCACTTAAAGCTTGCCTGGAAGAGATAAGGGTGGCCAAGTATGTTACAGATAGCAGAGTTCAGGGAATGAAAGGCCATATAAGCGGGAAGAAAATGAAAGAGAAATGTTAGACTAGGAGATGAAGCAGTTTGAAGTAATTGAGATACTAAAGTGTGTTTAATATTAGATTTTGGGAGATCAACTAAGTGAAGAAATGCTAGCACCTGGAAATACAGATGAATATCCTAGAAGATCTAAAGGAGCAGAATGAGAATAAAACATTTCAGAAAGAACCTAATTTTTGAAAGACCTAGCTTATTCTAGAAAAGACAGTGGTTAAGGGGGGAATAACATACATGATAATAAATTTCAGAAATGGTAGAAGGTGCTACAGATAGAAAAATAAATTGTTTTCAGTATCTTTGTTACAAGAATTAGTAAGCTATGTTTGGAAAAATGAAAATCTAAGTCAGGTTTTAGGTACAATTTTAAGTGTACTTGAGCACCGGAACAGGGTAGCTAGAAAAGGTATAAAATCCTAATTGAAGGATTGTCTAACCTGTTCTTAAAAACCTCTACACATACTTAATCCTGCCTCAGGGAAGAAAGATGAACTGCTTACCTTTTTGCAGACTCTTACATATCCACCATTACACGATGTCTAAAATGTGTAGGGAATGCTGGGAAATTTTAAATTTCCAACTCTGATTATGGATCCTACTAGGTTTGATTTAATGTTAGAAAATACAGATGCTAGTTGGTGAAAACCTTTTTGATTTTCAGAAGGGAAGAGAATGATTTGCACATTTTTTGTCCAAATTCCAAGTTATTTTTTGTAGTGAAACAGTGGAATTAATCGTGACAGAGACAGTATTGCCAAGTTTCTGAGCATTGAATCTTTGAAGGCCTGTAATGCTGTAGATTTAAACATTCTGACATGGAAATATTGCTGTGATTAATGGCTTGTGGTTCTGCCATGTCACCTATGAAATGCAGTAACTGCCTGTGAGATGTAGTGGTGAAGAAGATGGCATAGCTGATGAGTGCTCCCACCCCTTCCTTCCCTTTTTCTCAGCAGAGCTGAGATGGCTAAACTGTGGTAAGGTCTTGTGCTGCTACCATGCTGAGTCTGGGCTGCTGGTGGCATTTACGTGGCCAAGAGTGCGTCAGTGTGCTCCATCCAGCCTGGGAACGCGGGCTCGCTGGGCGTCCTGTCCTGCTTGCTGCTGCTGGGGCCAGCACTGGCTCTGGTGACAGGGAAGCCGCAGCCCTGGGCCAGGGCGCCACAAGATAACATGCTCCTACTTAACCCCTCCTCCCACCTGCTGCAGGAGGGCGCTTCTCTTTTCCTTCTGTTGCTCACTTCCAGCTCTTCTTCTGATACCTCTTTATAAAAAATATAGTTTGAAAAGACCTGTTTGGAAAGTCAAATACTTGTATAACTTTGCAGACAGAGACTCTACTGGATAATTGAACAAGTAGGGAGCACAATGGAGAATACTGGCAAACTCAAATGTTTTTTATAAAGGATTAAATAATTACAAAAGTACTGATCAGGTAAGCTGGCAAGATAATGCTTATGAGCTATTAGACACAAGCCTAAATTCTGTTAAATATTACTTCAAAATGTATCGCTCTAATGCTTTTCAGAGTGTACAAGAAGGAGAAAATAAGTAACAATGCATTGATTTTTTTGTTTTGTTTTTGTTTTTACAAAATAATTTCATTTCACTGGCAGCGGTCAGCAATTAGGACACATTAATGTGTAGCACCTTAATTAAGAACTTGCAGGTGGACTTAAAGAGCATAATCACAAGTACTGTTATAGCTGGGTAAGCTGCAAAATAATAATGGAAAAAGAGAATTACTAGCTTGTGAAGGCTGAAGTATCTGTAGATATATCAGTTTATTTTTTTGAAAGCTATTATATAAAGGGTATAGGATCTGGAATGCCATAAATATAAAGGGGAAGGAAGGAGCAAACTCGTTTTCCAGTGTGATCTGGTAATAGTAATGAGCATAGCCAGTTTTGGTTTTATGTAAGTGAGCATTGTGCAGAGCTGATAAGCAATTCTAACAGGATCAGGCAGATTGGCCGTGGAATATCACATTCAGTTCAGAAGATCTTAGTTACTAGACTTTACTTTTTGTGTAATTTAAAGAAACAATTGAAAAAACGTTTGGATGAGAGAACGCCAGTTGCAGGATCTCAAGTACTTGTGTACCTTGGGAGCTTGTCAGAGGCTGAATGACAAGTTGAGATCAGTACAGCTGGATACAGTTTGACACGTATGTTCGTGCCATATGGGAAGTTTCTTGGTCTGAGACACAGATAGTCATCGCATGCAGAGAACCTCCAGAAACTCCAGCATAGCCAGTATTCCTCTTTCTGTTTAATCAGTGTTGTCCTCTAAGACTTTGCTGAGTCTACTGTAAACTCTTCCACTTACAGATGTGGCACCTTCCAGGCAGGAGTTGGAGGAGCCAAACATATGCACCAAGGTCCTCGGCTGACTTGTGCTGCTCACTGCCTTCATGGGATTAATGGTTTAGTGGGGCCAGTTCCCTAAGTGAAATGATGACCTGTCCTTCCTTGGCATGCTTAAAACTAGGCAGCATGCAGCATACAAAGAGTGCCAATTACTGTAGCAAGAAAGTAAATTTCTTAATTTTTTTGTCTTCCAATTCCCAGTATAAGAATGAGGACTACTTGCTGGCCACTTCTATGTTTAGCTATATATTAGAATGATCTGTAAATTAAGCCGATAAATACTTTTTAGTAATAATGGTTAATATACTTTCCTTGTCTAAATTAGCGGTTTCTATAGTGCAGCTGAAGATCCAACTTGTGATATGACCCTGGTTCTCCTCTCATTTCTGTTGGAAATGAACTTCCGAGGCCCCTCAGACAGCCGTAAAGAAAAGAGAAGCTTGCGGCTCTTTAAGACAGTCTATAAACAGAAGAGAAGCAGCAGGAGTCACTTGCAGGAGCTGGGTCTAGTAGAGGGAATAGTCCAGTGCATGGTGTTACAGCGAGTACTGAGGAGAAAGGGAACTAGACAAAAGGAATGAGTAAGATTCCTTCTGATTTCAAAAATTACATATATTGAAATATGCTAAATACATAAATGAAATACTCTAGATAGTAGCCGTTGCTTATTGTTTCAGTTGTTCACCATTGCATGGACTGTTTTAAGACATTTAAAAAAATAATTGTTCTTGAAGAACGTGCAGTAGAAAACGGATCTGGTGTTCCACAAACATTTTAAACTGACACAACACTGCTAGCCTTCAGAATTTTTCACAGACTAAAATATCTTGAGAGCTCTTTGTCTGGAAAGCTCATGCATTTTACTGTTTCATATGTTGCTGACAGTGGCATTTGCTTTAGAACCACTGGTTCTAAAGTTAGATTTTTTAAATTTTTTTTTTTTTGGTCTACTGTTGTCTTTTGCTTGAATTACTTTATGAGGGATTTTTCTCTTGATCTTTAGTTTACATAAAACTTACCGTATCTCTTCCATATTTCATGGTGCTTTTATTAATCTCATTCAGTAGTAGCTGTGGCCCATGTATCTAACTTTGCAAAGGAAGCTTTGTGCACATGTGTAAATCTGAGGACACCATGTAAGAAGTTCTTCCTGCACAAAGTTCAACACCTGATCTGACAATACTGTCTAAGAGATCTAGAGATGGAGGAATTAAGTTTGATATTTCATTTTAATTGAGTATTCAGGATACATTCAGGTATGTAGTTTAATTCAATGAATTTATTTCATAGTATTACTTAATAAATATTTTGATCAAAGGATAATTTGAAAAAAAAATACCACACAGCAAACTAGTTTCTTACAACAACTTTATTGGATAGGTCAATAGGTCTGCTAGATTTGGGGAAAGAAGTAGATCTGTGCATATGTATAGTAATTTTGCCAGAACACCACAAAAGTTGTACTTTTTAATAGCTTTCATGTGGTGCTTCTACATCAATCTTGAGCAAGTCTTTGTGGTCTGAAAAAGTTACGTTTGGGATGGAATGAAAAAAAAAAGAGCCTAATGGTAGTAGGAAGAAGGTGTATTTTGGATCTTTTTTTACATGATGCACTTTCAATGTCTAGAAAGTATTGAAAAGCCTTCAAAACATTTTTTAGACTTTAAAAAAAATATCAGCATGTGTTTCTCCTTTTATGTTTATTTTTGGTTATGTACTGGGAATTTTAGTGAGACAGACTACGGAAGTGAAGTCTTTGGTAGATCTCAAGTGGTTCATGCACCTTTTTTGATAGCATCTTAGTTCAGTGACTTCTCAATAGCTTGATCTATTTCTGTTTGCCTTTAGTGAGTTCTAATGTGTTCAGAAGTTTGCAAGCTGAAGATCAAATAATATGAAATTAGGTCTTCTAAAAAGGCATCTCAGTCTGGGATTTCGAGTGGTGTTAACATTTTTTTAAATATGCTTTTTAGAAGAAGGCAGAAGGAAATTGATCTTTAAGCTCTTCTTTTTCCATGACAAATACACAATAAGAGTTTCCTTTTTTTTGTATATTGGTTTGTATTTATAGGGCAGAAAATAGCAGCTCAGAAGTTGCCTGTCACCTTGCCAATTTATTTGTGTAACTAAAGCATTTTCCTGTAGCTTTCGAGTGTTAAACTTCTTTATTAATTGTGTGTCTCATTTAATGGTAGTGGCTTTATATAGATACATATTTGTAGTATTACTGAGTAAATACAGTGCACTGACAACATGCTAAACAAAAATACAGCTTTTATAAGTTAAGTTACACTAGGGACCGCTCATTTTAGTGTTTGCGTTTGCTTGCATGGATATCACTTAATGGAGATTTATTGTGGCTAATAAGAAGTGGGAAGAAAAATGGACCAATCTCTGATAAACATTCTCTATGCTGAAGTGGTTCTTAGATAGCAGACAACTTGATTTTAAAGATTGACAGTGGTCCATATCCCCAAAAATGCTGCTGGCTACTTGTGTTGCGTTACATCAATGTTTGCTAAGCATCCCACTATTACATTAATAGTTACACAGACTAGCCTGAAAATTATGTTATGGGCTGCTGTAGCCTTACAATACACTGATAAGGAGGCTTGTGAGACAAATGGTTTTGGAAGGAGTCCTGTTTAACATTACTTGTTGATTTCTGCCATGGTTAAGATGCTGTTGAACAAACTGCTCTAAAGATTTGATTTGGCTAGAAAAACAAAAGCCTATTTAGGTCAAATCTAGAATGGCACCAGGAGCTAGTTGTGGAAGTGGCTGCTGCTTGTACCTCTCTGTGTATGAGTATTTAGTCTAGGAGGACACAAACAATGATTCTATTTTCCAATTTAGTCCATGGGGTCCAAGTGGCAAACCAGTGCTTCGGTCCTACTCAGCCTAGGAATCTTGAAATCAGTTTTGCTTCATTCTTACAGCTTCACAGTTAGTTTTGGGGAATATCAGCTTTAAATTTTGCCGAGATTGTATCACTTGGGCAATTGAATTATTGTAAGAAACATCCCAGTATAATTTAAACTCCTGTGGTATTTTTTGTCTGTGTGACTCCTTAGACTGGACCACTATTTGACTCATTCTTCATCTATGATTCAGTTTTTGCTGAATTTTAGATGCGTTGTTCTATTTAGAAGAAACATCCAAGAAAGCAAATGGTCTTGACATTCAGCAATAAGACCACCTCAGATGACATTCTGTATATACGCAGCATCCAATATGTGTGCAGTGTCAGTGGAGCCTACATTCAGGCCAAAGATGAACAATGCTTAACTGAGCGACTAATCTGTATTTAGTTTTTATCTTCACAATTCTGTGTGATCCAGGTCTTTAATATCTAGTGCTTTGACTATGCCTTGCTAGTTAAGGTGTTAATAATTCAATGTACTTTTTGGAAAGCTCATTTCTATGGTATAGCTCATTGCTGAGTGATTGACAAACACATTGATCTTGAAGATGCTGCCATGAACTGAAGATGTGGTATGGTATCTTTCAGAAGAAATTAAAATAACCCATCTGAGAATTTTGCAGGATCAGACTCCTGTAGCCTGGCTTTAAAAGTTCTTTTCTGTTTATACAGCAAGGAATAGTTCTTACTGACTTCATTTGCAAAATGAAATTCAAGTGTTTTAAATTTAAGAGCTTTCTTTTCTTTCCTGCAATTCTCTACTTCTTATCTTAATTGTGTTTTCATTTCTGTGAAAAATGAATTGGATGTCCTGTAAAAATACCATCCTATATTAACATGATGATTCATTCCCAGAGCATGTTTGCTCTGGTCCCTGAATGAACTGAGTCCAATGGGAAAAATCATGTATTATGATCTTGTTACAAATTACATTTGCGTATGGATAGGGGTGAAAGAAGAATTAAGGTTGTTTAAGTAGCGTTGTTTCTGGTTATAAGCTTTTATCCACTTTGTAGCTATGCTAATTTTCTGTTGTGTGTGTTTGCTGCTTACTGATATTAAAATAAGGCAAACAAAATAACCCTACATTGTCAGTGAAGTGGGGCATAGTAAAATCGCATGGCATAGGGCCTTTACATTTATTGCCTACTCTTAAGCAGTAAAATGACTAGGGGATTGTCATGCTGTGTGGATCAAGTTAGGTGCAGTTTGCACAAGATATGTGGCTCTTTGCTAGCAGGCTTTGCAAATGCCCCTCGACAACAGAGGCATCCTCCCGGCCGTTGACAAGCTCTGGGAGGGAATAAATGTACTCTAACGGGAATACTTTTCCTTCCCAATTTCTCCATTTTCTGGTCCCGTCTTTACTACTACTTACCAGATTTGTTTTGGATTTCTCAGTCTGAGTCCCAGTTTATTTACCTTCAATCATAGTTTAGACTAGATTGTATTTACTTTCGCAGTTCCTTTTTTCTTCTCCTCACAGGATCCAATCTCCTTGTCCTGTTAAGGCTCTTTTAGGTTTTCATCAGTTCTGTTGCCCGTACTTTTCCAGTGACTCCCAGTTTCTCGACCTCAACTCTTAATCTGCCGTCTTCCATCTGATATTCTAGCTCACTTTTTCCCAGCCAGTCCCGAAATTGTCTGCTTGTTTTTCTACATGTCCCATGCCAACTCCTGTTCTTTAACCAGTGTTGTATATTTTGCATCCCTTTCTCTTGTTTCAGGCGCAGCTCTGTGCCTCAATCTAAGGGACTTAATCCACTATTAGCAATTGAAAATTTCTATTCTGAGAAATACCTTTTAACAAATACCTCTGTTTTCATTTATCTCTACCCTTTTTGCTGTTCTTTCAGCTCTTTTTCAGGGAGTATATTTAAAATGGGCTCATTACGTAAAAGCAAGATAGAAGAGATATTGCTGTGGCACGAAAACACTCTTGTGTTCCCTGTGTTTACTTATCTTGGAGTGTTGGAGGGACCTTACTTTCCGGTTAAAGCTGACAGACATAGCATGTGTACTTGTTCAGTCTCGTTTTAGTCAAACTTCTTGGTTGTGCTTTTATAGGTTCCTTGTACTGCAGTACAAATTCAGCCTGAATATTTTCTGTTTAGTTTAAAGGTTTAGTGAATAGTTTTATGCCAATTTTTATTAAGAAATTGAGTTGCAAATCTGGAAAGCTGTGGAAGAAATAGTACTTTTATTGTAAGGGTGATGAGTTTCTAGTGCATAATGTCAGAGACCACAAATATTAACTTGTTATATACAAAATTATTCGTTAATAGTCTGCACTAAGAGATTTTTTTTTAATAAGTGAAATTCACTGCATTTTTAACAAATTTTGTTTCATATTAACTTTAGTCCTGACAAAAAGATATTTCCCAATTTACTGATTTTTCAGGCTGAGGGCACTTAAAAGTGCTTTTCAGCTTTTACTTGTAAAGAAAACAAAAATAGACTTCCCAGTCCTTATGATTGATGGTTATCTCATAGCAGGCCAATGCTAACTTCAGTTGAATTTTTGATATGTTTAGCCTGTCACTTGATTTCTTAAGCATTCCGAATGATATGATAAGACAAAGCCTTGATTATGGTTGGAGTCTCTACTCCAGTATAACTTCCACAGTTAAAATTACCAGATTTACTAATTTGTCCAGTGGTTTTTAACCTTCCTCTGATCTGTGAAAAGGAGATCTTAGTTTCTGACATTTTAGATGCTATGTTGAGTGTCACAAGGTGTTTTTTTAAATCATCGTTGATTTTGTTGAAATGTGTAAAGTATAAAGGGTGTATCTGTTGCCTGTTTAGGACACTAGGAGTTTATGTAGCCATAGAGAAGAATACATAGCCAAAATGTCTCTTTGAAGAGGAAAGCAATGCTAAATTGTGAAATTGCACAAACTTATAAAGCTTTCAGAATAGAATATTAAGAGCATGATATTATTTCAAGCAGCCCTGGTATTATCATCGAAGGAAGTAATGAACTTGAAATTCGAGAATCAAGATAAGAAAATGCGGAATATGAAAAAATTACAT
Organism: Caloenas nicobarica; assembly: GCF_036013445.1. Taxonomy (NCBI): domain Eukaryota; kingdom Metazoa; phylum Chordata; class Aves; order Columbiformes; family Columbidae; genus Caloenas; species Caloenas nicobarica. The sequence continues at coordinate 151,932,285 of NC_088245.1, read as the reverse complement.
TATCAGCTGGAAAAAAAAAATTAAAATACCTTGTTACAAGTAGCTTGATAAGGCCTGAAAACTATATGTATTTTCCCATCAGAAAATAGAATTTCCTTGATATCTAAACCTTCCTTGGCAGATGGTTAGTTTTCCATTGAGAAAATTCAGGTACTTGCTGTTCTGCTTTTCTCTTTCTGTTGATGTGGTGTTGCTTTTTGTTTGTTTGTTTGTTCATTGTGAATGTGTAACTATGATATACCTAAAGGAAGCTATGGTCACATTTTCCTCTGTTTCTTTTGGGCCCTGCACTGTGCTAGATAGGTTATGGAGAAGTAATCCTGGTCCCTCCTCCAAAATAATCTGGCTTGACAAAGAGTTACAATTTCTTTGAAATGCATACTGAGAGATTTTTTTGCCTAGTATTTCCCTTTTAGAACAAAGACACCAGAATTTTGTATGAGATGGAAGTTTTGCTTTTCAGTTCTGTTTTGCCAAAAGCTCATATGTGTGACTTTGAGGAGACTCAAAACTAGTGATAAATTTTGATAACTTTAGAATTAAATAGTGTATCTAGAAGCATGAAGAGCATACTGAGGCTGGAGTCACAGAATTTTCTCTAGAAATCAGTTTTCATGATGAGTAATAGCAGCTGGAGGTGCTGTTTTCTGTGAGATTTGGTAGTATTCTTTCCAGGTAGTTTTCTTGGAGTATTTCCTAGGCATGCTCTTATGAATGAGTTGAATGTTTACCAGTCATTTTAACTACTAGAGCTGAGCCTTCAGTAAGACACTGGAATGGGAAGGTGGTGCAACTGCTGTACTCCTTGTCGGTGTCGTGGTTCCTGAGGGGATTCTTCTTGTTCAGTAGTTGCCATTCTCTGAGTTTTCCCAAATTTTTGATTAAATGCAGTGTTTTTCCCAAATGTTCTTCATCTTAGTGATTTGTGTAATTTTAGTCACACAAAAGCATGGACCAGGGCATGTAGCACTAACTTGATGCTTTGTAATGCTAGATTAGATTGCGATTTTTGGAGTTGCCTGTTAGTTATATTAATATTCTTCACTGTGTAGTTTAATTATATAGAAGAAAACTTGAATATAATGAGATTATTTGATGCTAAGATAAGGTGGTTGATTGAATACTTAAGGATAAGATGAATTAATAGAAATGGTTGTATTGCAGACCATTCTGGTTTAAAAAAATAGGAAGAGACCAATAAGTAATTGATTACTGAGTTGTCTAACTTGCTAATTTCTGAAATAATGTTTGCATTTAATACTTCAATTTGTTGATTATCACAGCTTAAATATTTGGGTTTGGATTATGACTGTTACTGATGTGAACTCGATGCAAGTTTGCTTTTGCATATTAAACTGATGTATGGATTGAATAAAAATTATTAAATTCCCATGCTGTAAAATGAAAGGCATTACAGATTAAACCAGACATTTTCTTGGCAGTCCACTAATCAATATATTAAATGTCTTCCTAGTCTCATTGGTATTTATTTGATTCTCATAGAAAAGAGAATTTGCAGGAAGCCTTAAGTATGAACCCCTTCTTTCTACTGTTGAATAGGAAATGAAGTAGTGCATTTAAAGAAATTATGAGAATGAGACTGCACTTTCTGTGTGGTTTAACACTCCTGTTGTGAAATTGAGGTGGAATGGGAGTATAATGTAACACTTACCTAAAAATTCATCTTTGTATAACACGTAGGGTTCCAGTGTTCTGGAATGTCATATTGCCATAGAATGTAGCTCTGGTAACATCTTTGTAGCTCTAAGAATATCTTTGTACATGATACTGATTTCATGTTGATAAGTATACCTTACCTGATATAGTGTGTTGCCCTTTTGAATTATGCAGTAAGTGTGATGAAGAGTTAGGCTTATAAGAAGCTCTGGTGTCTGGGAATAGGGCAGTACAGCTGTCATTTGTGCAAGTGGAACTTTGAATCCCTACTGTGGGCAAGATGAAGAACAGGCAGCATTTGTATTCTGGTAAGTTGATGCAGTCTCCCTAAAACAATGCTATTTTATTACTTTTGGGGTGAAAATTAGGAGAATGGAGGACAGAACTACCCCAGGCTCTTCATTCTACCCATCAGTTCCATTGTTCCCTCATTTAAGCTTTCTTTGTGTCACCAGGTCCTCATTGCTGCCATACTATTACAGGCCACTGCTCTTTATGCTTCCCATAGCAAAATTTCTCTTCTGCTTACTCGCCAGCCTGTCCCCAGTGCTCGGTCATCTTCTTTTCTCCCCTCCCCTTTCACTGAGGAGAGAAAGTCTCCCGTTTTTTCAAGTTCCCTGTCTGTCTTAGGAAATCATTGCTGTCATACACCTGTATAGTAAAAGCACCACAGCATCCTCTAGTGGCTCGGTTTGCTGAACTTCTGGCACATCATATGTAGGGCTCTTCAGGTAGGTTTCTCAAGGAAAAGCTTTGCTGCTGGCTGAAAGCAAACCACTTCATCGTCTCTTGAAGATTTGCAGTAGCCTGCAAATACTGGCTATGCACAAAATGCAGCGAGGGACTTTTCAGCCTCTCTGACACCACATGCTAAATTATGGTTAAGTACAAGTGTTGACTTTCTTGCTGTTCCTTCTAAATGGAAACAGTCTTTGTGTCCCGTGTTTGGTTTTTTTTTCAGAACTGTTTTGTCTGGAGATACCAAGGAATTACTGCATGGAGTGTTTTCTATCCAAAAATTAATAGTATTTAAAAAAAAAAAAAAACCAACTTATACTGTGAGCTTTCTCAAAGGATGGTGATTATAAACTTGTATATAATCCTATAGCTCTTTCACTTTAGACCTTTATATTCTTATCTTTAAAAATACTTAATTGAAAAGCTCAAGGTGTTTCTTCTTAATGCCTTTTTGTCGGATTAAAATGGCTCAAGGCACTCTACCACTTATGCTTTTTTTGCTATAATGTTAACTTCTGTGGTGGGTAAAGAGTATCTACACAGAGAAAGGTGTAGTCGAAAGTGTCAGTGGTTTTAACTAGAAGGCTATTGAGCTGTCTGTTAAAACAGTACATGTATACTGTAAGAGCTTAGGACACAAAATAGCAAGGCGGTTGTAAACTTTTTCTGCTTGTGTTTTAAGAATATGTTAGTTGTTAAATCAAGAATTTAATGTTTGGCAAATACTATGCCACAAACAGTGCCATTACATAGTGGCAGGTTTGTGACAAAATGTGAGCAGTAGCAGCAGAGACTTCTGGTATGATTTCTGTCATCTTTAACAATAAAAGTCTGTCTGTCTTTGTAAATTTAATAAAAGTTGCTTTCTTTAACAGGCTGGACTAATTGAAGCCAATGGAGAGCTTAAGGTGTTCATAGACCAAAACCTAAGTCCTGGAAAAGGTAAGAACACAATTTTTAGTAAGACTCTCCATTTCTTCGTTTTTAGTTATGCTTATTACTGGCTTTAACCTGCTTTCTTAGCATAGTTTTTTTGTAAAGCTTTTCTTAAATTATATCTTATATAATCAGCAAGCAAACTGGAGATTTTCTGTGGTTTATCATTGTCTCTAAATGGCATGCGAAGTTCAGTGATGGTTTGTCATCCCATATGTGATCTTCTCTTAGTATAGCTTGTTTTTAAGTATAAAGGCCAGGATGGTCTAAAACATCTTTTGGGGCCCTGTATTTTACCAAATGGGGAAAATGCAGGAGTGTAGCACTTTAAAATGGGTTACGACAGTTTTTATGATAGTGCATCCACACTAGTGCAAGCCTATCTGAAATAATATTTTGAGCATAACTGTTTGGGACTTGCAAATAATGGCTGTGCATGTATGATAGTGCAATGTAATCAAGCAATTTAATAAAACACAGGCTATAAGCTTGAATTCAATATATAAGCTCAAAACCTGAGAATATCTAAACATCTGGGGAGTTGTGTGCTGTACTTTACAATAGCATAGTTGGGGAGAAAAAACAGGAGCACCACTAAGTTCCAGTCGCCTGCAGTTCCAGACAGCTATATGATATAACCTGTTCTGTAAACTGGTTTTGCTGTATGTGAAAATTAGATTCATGTTCCCTGTATTCTTAGGGGAAGGCTGTTTCCATAGTGAGAATGTAGAACTACTCTCTGACTTTCAGTTAAGCGTATTTTGCCAGTTCATGCATTTTGCTGGTGGCAGTGTTATTTTTCAGCCTAATAGTTTTCTCCAGTGTGTTTACCTACTCTTTATAAATAACAATTGTGTATCTTTAACAATCTTTAGTTTGACAGGCCAACTGGCTATTGTTTCCTAGATTCCTCATCAGATGAGCTCTTTGTCCTCTGGATTTTCCTTAGGGTCGTTCTTTGAGCCTGTTTGATTGCTTTCATCAACTTTAATGAACAGTGACCAAAAGTAGTATATATGACTTCAAGTGAAGCATCAGTGGTATTTGTATGGAGCTATCAGTAATTTTTCTGTGCAAGGTCACATTTCGTTCACAGCCGTCTCACAACAGATTTTGGTGAAATGGCCCTTTTCCTTTATTGCTTCCAAATGAGGATGGTCTGGTTTATTCCTGTGTGTGACAGATGGTGTGCTTTGATAGGCTATACTAAGTAGGGTGAAATTTATTAGGTCAGAGTCACCTACTTGTCTGATGTTCTTGTAAACCTCACTGTTGACAAATCTATGGTCTTTATGCATTGTTGGATTACACTAGTGCTCCCAGATTAACCTGTAGTCCAGTTCAGGTGAACTCCATTAGTATTCTTGCTCTAGTCTTTTATATACCATTTCAGGAAACCCCTGCAAGAATTTATTTTCGCAACTTGCAGAACTTCTAATTTCTGTCACCATCAATTTAACTAACAATTTTTCTAGGTACATCAAGTATTTCAATGGAATCTCAATAGCCTCTCTCTTTGACCTTCTTTTGTCTAAAAATATACATTGCTTTACAAAAGGGGGCTGTCTGATTAATCTGCCATAATGTACTTGATGGAGAAGGCACTAAGAGTTGAATAACTGATCCACTTATTAACTGATCCATGTGTCACACGCTCCTGGACAAAAAAAGTGTGCGGGTAGATTACCTGATCCTTAAGAGCTATAGCATTTTCCCTACCCTCTGTGGGCAATAAAACAGATGTTTTTGTCTGGGACATTTTACACCCACGTAGCATCTGTGTCTAGACCTTGTTACAGTCAGTGGTGAACTAGTCAAAACAGCGCAGTCTAGACAGCAAGAATTGGAAATGTGAATCTTCCATTATTATGTAGCTCTTAAAGTAGAACTGGGCAAAACAGAGGCCATTTCATTGCTTGTAGAATTTCTCAAATAAATTCAAGTGATTAAATAGTTTATTGTAGGCTTGCAACTCCTCCGGTTTTATTCTCTATGAATACCACCATGAATAAAACATGCAAACTAAGCTATCCTCAGTTAATTTTTGCACCTTACTGCTGTTAAGGGAGTTTTGTAAAGTTAATGGACTGCAGCTAATTCTTAATATTGAGAAGAAACTGTTTCTCTTGTCTCGATTGTTTTACATTTCTTGCCTCTAACTTGTTTGTGTTTTATATGCGGGCTCTGTTGTCTTAATCAGAGCTTAAAATAACATATTTTGTCACTAAAATATTCAGATATGCATCAGAATTAATTCACTAAAGTAGTACTTATTTTCTTTTGCCACTTTTTAATAATGTTTAGGTGTTTGTCCAGACTTTAAATGTTGCAATTTTAGATGTGACTACTCCATACAAAAGTACTAGGTGCTTTCAAAAAGTAGCTGTCTGCTTTACATACCATTGTATCTGTGGTGATGAGGAACAATGCATACACAGACAGAGACGCACAGACACAGAGTTCTTGTTAGCAGCGAGAGCAGAGCCAGGCAGAGCTGAGCTGACTTTTGTTAACAGTTCTCAATTTACAGGTTTACAGATACAGGCCTGGACCAAGAGGTTAGACAGGATGTTTTTTCAAAAAAATATTATTCCAAACATACTACACTCACGTTGTGACTGTTTTCAGTCATGTTCCCATGCATATCTTGTGGGCGGCATTCTGACCCACTCATGCACACGCCCAGGCCCAACATTCACACATCATACATATGGGGGCAGTTTTCTGACCCGAGGTATCATTCTCACTGTCCTGGGCTATCACGCCTTACACTCATTAAAAACATACTTCTGTATAACCTGTCCAAGGTCCTTTTACTGGAACCGCACATCCTGCCATTCTCATGATATCAAAAAGTCTAGTCCTCTGATGTCTTGCTAGATTTGTGCTAAATTTCTCGTTATTTCAAAATGAAGAGGATTCAGTCCATAGCAATAGATAAAAACACAGAGTCAGTTTTCTACAGGGTAGCAGTTTATCCGGTGTACTTCTTAGGATGAATTGAAGGATGTCAGGAAAGAATGTTTCTATTCTTCTCTCGTGGTCATCATTAAAAGTGGTTTTTTACTCCCCCCGATCCCTCCTTCAAATTTGTGTTTCTTAAAAGGAAGAAGTCTTTTCTGGAAATTGCGAGGCAATCAAACTAAAAGTTTGAGAATACGTTGCATTATTGATATGGGATCAAATCTCCTTACTGTGTCAGTTGAGTGGTTTGCTTAGCCCAATCTGCTAATGCAAGAATCTGACTACTTGTTGAAGTTCATTCCCTTTACAGTTTCACAGCACTCGAGGTCATTGGATTAATAATATTGGAGGGTGCATTCCAGCAACTTTGAGAGATATAGCAAATTAAGAATGCCACCTCAACAACGAAGTTGGGAGAACTTGCTTCATTTTCCACATGTTGCCAGCTAGGTGTGAAAGGAGGCATCAGAGAAGTAAAGGTATTACGGGAGTAGTAGAGGACAAAAAATTACTTATCAGCTGGGTTATAAGAACATGCGTGCAAAAACGTGATTTGGGAGAAAGAGAGCAGAATATTTTTCTTAAAAGGGTTCTGTAACGTGTCACCAAAGGTCTATAAGGTGAGTACGGGACTAAGTAGTAAGTATATGAATCAACTATGAAAGATAAGCAAAGGTTGATCCTTCTGGCCAAAACAAGTTATTATGCAACAGCTCTTACAGCCTGAACAGCTTCTGCTGCACAGAATAGCCTGTGAATGGACTTCTGTAAATTTTCAGTCTGGACTGGCAGAAGTCTGGGAACCGCGAATAGGTCATTTTTAGACTGAGTTTTGTTAGGGTATGTAGCTGTTGTTTCTTAGATAAATAATGAAAAGGGGGTATCAATCGTCTTGTGATGTTGAAGTTATGTTGCACATAATCTTGCTCAAAAAGTCCTAAAGCTGTAGAATCTGGGAGAGAGAGGATGTGTTAGGGAATTATCTCTATATGCAAGTCCTGTCCTTACATGTATTTCCTGATTATCCGCTAATATGAACTGCCAGAAACAGATTGCCAACCTAGACAGATTTTTTACTTCAGTCTAATTCAGTTTGGAGAGACTGGTCTCAACCATGAACTCCAGATTAGGATTTTTGTTTTTAAACAGAGAGTGACTTTATTTAAGAAAATAGTAAAAAAAAAAAAAAAAAAGTTTATAATTTGTAATGCATGTAATTTTGACTAAATTGGTCACGGACATAAAAAATACCATTCTAGAAAATGCTCTAAAAAAGTCTTTCTTCAAAAACATCTTTAGTGTGGAATAAGAGGGTAACAGTCTTTATATGTGGTTTAAATGAGCTGGAAGGTTGTACTTCCTCCAGTGTTCGTGCAACCGCCAAAATAGGTTGAGTGTAAATTCACCTGTTGTTCTCTGATACCCCTGTGCATTTCCATTAGTGGAGTGTAACAGCGTATTTAGCCCTGAAGAAACAGTGTTCCATGGGGCTGCTCGAGCAAGATGCAGGTATTCCCTTATATTAAGTTGATGCCATTAGCACTGCTCACCAGAGAAGTATCTTCTCTCTGCCTGCTTTTGTTACATCAATACAGAGAATTTAGTCTAGAATGCTAATTCTTACAGCTGAATCTTGGGAAAGCATCAGTGAAGCAACACACCATTTCTATCAACCCATTTGATATAAGGCTGTATTAATTCCTAGATCTTACAAACATTTCAGGAAAAAATACTATCTAGTTAGCTTTTCTTCTTGATGCAAATATGTATGTTTGAGATAAATTTGTTTCCTGTTTGAGTATGTGCCAGTCCTTACATGAGGAAACTTAGGTAATGCAGATTTTCAGTGTGTTTGGCTCTGAGGTGGTGCTGCTGAAAAGCTCTAACTTCTGAAAGGACATGGGGTATGACATTTACATCTTAGTGCAGCTTTCCTGTTAAGTGCAATGTCTGCTGAGTCTGTAGTCTGGTAGGGTTTAAGTGGCATAAATGCCCAGATTTGGTCTAGAGTGGTTTGGTACAAGTCTGACTGTGGAAGGTTTGGTGTACTTGGTAACCAGGAAGATGATTTTCTGATACAGCTGTACAGGACAGAAGTAGCAATGTAATGTGCAGAGAGTGAGAAGCGAGGATTTTTGTTTCAGGAGATCCTGAGCAATGCCAGATGGTTTTAAAATGTAGCTTTGTGAGTCAGTTAGCATGCACAGCAAAAGGTAGCTGTATATCCAGGTGTCCTCTCACTGATGAAATCTCATGAAGCTGCTTGGTTTTAATATCTGCCACATGCCCTGCGCCGTTGTATTTACTGTCAGCTTCAATTGTGACATTGTGGAGGAATGCTAAATCCCATTGGAAGCAGTTGTGAGTTTCCTTGGCTTGTTCCAAAAAATCCAGTTGCAGTTTTTCCCTAGTGCCTCAGTTGCTGAGAACATCACTACACAGGGCCCTTTCTTTTGCTTGTTACCCTAGATTCAGTAATGTGTTTTGTAGAAATTGTGCCTAAATCGATCCTAGTAAACCCTCAAATTTTAATCAGAAGGAACATTTATAAAAATTTCAAAGGTCAAGTGGTGAAAGAATGTAAGGGCACCCAAATTGTGATTTATAACTCTATTGCTTTTCTGGCAATCATAAAAAGAAAACATTGCTTTATCAAAGGCAGAGTAAGGGAGCAGTTTAATTGTGGAGTAAAATTCCAAGTTGATGGTAATTGTTTACTTCTTGCATACCTTGGTTACGAGGGAAGGATAATCTCATTTGGATAGTTTACCTCTTGTTTTAGTTTCTTTCCATTCTGGGATTAAAAAAAAATAAAATGTGTTGATTCCTAGCGTTGTTTTGGTGTATCCACTAGCTAACAGCTTAAACGTGAAATTGCTAAAATTCACTCTGAAGATGGACTTTGAGTGATAATTATAATGAGAATTAATTTTGAGGATTAGAAAATACGTGTGGGTTGGAGGGATGGAAAGAATTTTGAATAGTCACTGAACCAGGAAAACTTCCTTATGAGTTTGTGTCTTCTAATAGTTACTAGGCAATGAATTTTAGAGACTTACAAGTTTGCTGTTCAGGGAGGTTGCATTTTGAAGAAAACTGCCACTTTCTGGTCCCTTGTTATAGTCAAATTAGTGTTGATGTATAAGTGTTAGATAGAACACCGTTGAATAAGAAATTATCTGTTTCAGATGAGTGCAAGGGAAAAGATAACTGATGATATTTAATATTGTATTGATATTGTATTGAAATTAAAGCTCTTAAATTAATTTTAAAATTACTGAGAAAGAAAATTTGGATCTTCTGTCATGCCAGTAGATGGCACTATTGGTGTGTGACCAGAAAATATTTGTTAGAAGATGTCTTTAGCTCCTTTCATCTCTTACACTTTAAACTATGGTTTCACATTTTATGGACATAAAGAACTTCAGTTTTGTTTTTATTTCAGATTTGGTAATAGAAAAAAATTGAGGTCAAATATGTACATTTTTACGGTGTATTGAGACTCTAACATTTCAACAATGCCTAACTGTAAGATTATCTTGTTCTTTTTATTTATGTGACAAGAAACTTCTGCAGTGTAATGTTATTGTTAATTCTATTTGCAAAATCAAACTCTTCCTGATTTTTGGCAGTGAGTGGAATTGTTCCTCTGGAACAGAAGTAGAGATCTATTTCAAAGCCCATGATTCATACTTCAGCAAACAGATGTCTGTACATCGGTTATGAAATGCTTGTGTATTATTGCAGGTGAGGTAATTCCAAGCAATTATTATTATTATCTAAAGTCAAGCTCAAGAAGTAAAACTGTTGCAAATAGGAATGGTATTTGGAAAAGTCTAAAAAGACTTCTTAAAATTCTAAAGGCACACTACACAATTTACTAGTCATATCTAAGGATGATAAGAATCATAACTTTTATACATATTCTTTGTTTATACATACTCTTATACATATGCTTTTATACATATTCTGCATATTTATGTAATCTGATAATCTAATCAAATTGATGCTGTTGTGGTAAAGAGTGATTCTTCTCCTAGGTGATGTGGCCTGGATAAAAGGCACTTTAAATGGCACCTTTAAACTAATGTTTTGATCTTAGCTATGTCTTCAAGGCTCCTCTTATATGTGGAAGAAAGCAAGGGTTCAAGCTTAGTGATTTAGGGTTGGTTTTGTAAAGCAAAATGCACTGAAAACACTGTTAACAGTTTTGAGGGAATTGCTTGGCATTTGATTTCCTATTAGCTGTGGAAGTTTCTGTGGTAGCAGAGAAGCCGTGTGAAAGTGGGCAACTGAAACTTTCAAGTGCGTGGGATAAAATGCTCTGAGGCATATTGCTGTCAGCTTTATTGACAGAAACCCAAAAAATGGATAGAATGGTAATTATGATTAATGACAGATGGTTTAGATGTAGCTCATCTTGTAAGTCTTGCATTTTGTATATGTATATTTTTTTCATACTGGAAACAAATGTATTGCCTTGAACAGAATTTTAAAAAAAAGAAGTTGGAAAGCTTCTATAAACCTCCAGTTCTGAATTATTTCTAACTATAGTTTACCTTTCTGTTTGCAGGAGATGCAGATGCTTTGCTCTTAATTTACTAGGGAGGAAGGTACTGCTAATAGCATACTGAGCTCTCAGCTGCACTTAAAGACTAGTTTTAGTTTGCATTTTGTTATTCAGGGTTTTGTCTATTGTAAGCAGTTGGTTTGATGGACAGGTTTGGAGCTGGAATTAGCTTTGTCTGTATTTGCTTTACAAAATGGTGACAGTATGGAATTTTGCTAGTGGTGTTGGTGTAGAATTCCCTATTCTTCTCCTGCTATCTCTTTAGACAACAACAACAACAAAAATCCACATATGGAAGACTGCCAAAACTGAATCTACAACATTTTCCAGATAATTGTAATTTTCATGTGATCATATATCAGTCATTTGCATCTCAAGCAGTACAGGTACTCTGACTTTGTATAAATTCTATTCCTATGAACTTGTTTTTTTAAATTCCCAAAATAAGGATTGCAGTATTCCAGATGGCACTGGGCCTTCTCAGAGTGACAATCGCAGTGGAATCTTCTGTCTGTGTCACTTCATTAAATCTTGTTCATGGAAGGTTTCACTGGTCTTTTTCAGTCTCCTGAAACAGACCCATTGGGCTCTTCAACTGATACCCTCTTAGTTATGAGTTTATCAGGTTGTTGATAGCACTGATATCTTTTTGAGAGCCTAAGTCATATTTGAACTGTATTCAGACTGGCTTAATAATATTGCTGCCTTCGAGTTATATAGCTTTTGTTAAGCTATATACCAACTGCTCTGTTAAAACCATCAATTTCAAAGCTTATGTAATTAAGAGAAAATGTTTGTAGAGTTCGTAAGAGTGGTTATAAGCAGTTGTACTGCAAAATGTCATCTGCAAGGTTAGTTTTCTTTAGGCTTTTCTTAAAATAACCCTTTGCTCAACTGCTAACCTTTGATCACGTATTTACTTACAAACTGGTCTGCTGGATGGAGGTTGGTTGAGATTGTTGTAGGAGAGGGTAGGAGTTACTTCACATTCTGACAAACCACTCTCTTCTCATTGTGCATATTCTTTTGGGGGTCGTAATAATCAAGAAGGTGCTTGCAAAATGAACTTTTTACCAAATCCAGTTCCACCATATACAATATTGCTTCTATGCTAGAAGACAGACTGATGAGTCTCTGTTTGAAACTGTGTTATCAGGAAACTGACTTGTTTTTCTGTTTCCTGTTGTTGTTGTGTCACTTCTGTTGGTCTTTCTGGCAAGTAAAGAAAACATATATACAGATTACACCAGAAGATGAATGAGATTTCTGCTCCTGAGGCAAGGAGTACCTCAGCCCAACCTCTTTGATTTGAAATACAAAAGTCACTACTGTTTCATGAACTGGAGCAGTCAACTTTTAGAGAGATCTACTGCTTTGTCTGCAGGGGGTGCTCCTTTCCCTAATTTTAGATGTACTGTGTGTTTTGCTGTGACATCTCAAGTCATTTAAGATGTTCATAATGGGCTGTATTGCTAGTCTGTCTTAGTGCTAAAATTCTGCAAGAGAATCTTTCCTTTTGGCAAAACTCTTTTGAGTTTGTTTTCATATGTAAGCAAAGGCCCAGTTAAAGAGTTCTCCCCTAAATGCAATCAATAACCAAAGAAGGCTATTTACCACATACTCTGAATTAAGAGAGCGCTTACCTGAAACTGTTCGTAGGCAGATAAATAATAGATTTTGTTAAAAGGTGCTGCTGGTCTTGCTGGGCAAGTTTTATACAGCATTACTGCTTGATCGCATCTGTATCATTATCTTCTGTTTGGAGGCATTCCGGAATTTCATGGTGATGAAGTTCCACTTCCCTTTAGGTTTAATGATTGCTTATAAGTTGCTAAGACTAGTCTCCCAAACTAGTGTTTGGGAGACTGAGAATTGAAGCAGAAGTTATGTATTTCTGTATATTTTTTTCCTGCTTTACATGGCCTTTTCCCATGATTTTTTGAAATCTTTAGGAGAAGAAGAAAAAAAAGAAGTGTCAGGAACTAGCAGTATTAATAATGTGTTTGTTTTGAAAAGGAAGAAGAGCTGGTGCCAGGGAAGTTGTTTGCAAACTTGTGGTTTAATTTTTGCATGCTACTATGCACACCATATGTTGGCCACAAAGTACAGGATTATTTGGATTGCAGTGATTGCTGTAAGAATAACAGTAATTAACAAATTATTAGTAAAATTCCTTTGAGAAACTGAGCTGTCAGTCACTTGCAAAGCTAAGTTAATAGAATTACTTCTGCTTGTATGCTTAAAAAACAAACAGAAAATGCACATGCACTATGAAACCAGAGCACTATGAGCCTTTGATGAAAAATGCAGGTGGATATGAAAAAAATGTTTGCAGAACAGATAAATGAGAAAACAGGAGGATGCACATGGGCAGAGACAAATTGAAAATACCCTTTCTTAAACAAAATACCTCCCTTATTTATTTCTTTTTTTTTCCTACTGTTGAGCAGTTATGCTCTTTCCTGTTTAGTATGATGTCTTTTATAGATTGACTTTGCTTCGAACTGTGAAGTGTATGTTGCTGTTCTCAGTTACATTTGCATTTCCTTGCCCATCCGTTTGTTCTATAGAGACAGACACACCTTGCAGATCCTGTATAGAGCCAAGTTGGTTCCGTTGTATGAATTAACTGTGGCACATCACTACAAGCAGTGTTAATGTAATTAAAAACTTTAAATGGTATGTACTCTTCACACAGATGTTTTAGCTGCAAGATACCTATTTGTATTCATAGAATTGAATTAATAATATACAGATGCTGGAGGCCATCTAATCTAACCTTACAAACAAAGCAGAGCCAGCTTCAAAGCACAAAACCTTCAGTAGTTGAATTTTTCTGTGTATCTCCAGGGAACCTCCTACACAACCTGTTGCTGCGCTTTATCTTACTGTGATTTTTTTATTTCCTCATGTCTGGTTGGAATTTGCTGTGCAGCAACTTGTGACTGTTGCCTCTTTTCCTTTTTTGTGTCCTCTGTCATCTCTATAACTCTCCGTTTGATAGTTGAAGGCAGCGGTAAGATTTCCACAAATAATAACACTTGCTCCACATTAATCTTCTCTTCCGGAGGCTGCACACACCAGCTTCTCCTTATACATCATATGCTTTAGTACCCTGGCAATATTAGTGTCTTTCTGCTGGACTCTCTCCTGTTCATTAATGCTTTTCTTGCACTCTGAGCCCCAAAACTGAAGAGAATAATCAAGGTACAGGTTTAAGAATGTTGGAGTAAAGGGAAATAATAATTGATTGCCATACTGTTCCAAATGCAGCCCAGGATGTGGTTAAGTCTTCCTGAGCCTAGGGGTGTACTTCTGGATCACATTCAACTTGTTGTCTACCTGGATCCCTGGGTCCTTTTCTGCACGTCTGCTTCCTAACCACTCAAACCCTGGCTGACCTCTGCTGTTGCCTGAAGTTACACTATCACAAGTGCAAGATTTTTGCATTTGTCTTTGACTGCGTAAAAGTTTTAAAGAAACTATACAATCACATAAAAAGTTCTTTTTAAACATACCAGAAGAATGAAGTCTCTGAGTACATCTGAAGAGTAGATACATGATCACGATGATTAGGGAAAGTTTTACGGCAATACTGTTCTTTATTAAGTTGTCCTATTGAAGTATTGCTAGCAGTTGTGGTCTTGGGAAAAAATTGATAACGTGAAAGGTTAGAAGTCATTGTGGCCAGAGAATTATCTACCTGTGAATTCTTAAAGGACCTAGCAATAGTATTTGTGTCCTACTAACTCAGTGTATGTATAATTCATATAGTACCGGAAGGATAGAAAGCAACATGCCCTGCACCAATTTTTGAATGACTTGGATAACTGCAGATGAGTAAGTCAGACTTGTGTTGGGCAAATCAGTTGACTGCATAACAAAGAAGTAGTAGACATATGGATAAATGTGATAATGGGCAGAAGTTAACAAGGTATTTCTAGAGGGAGGGGAAAAAGGGAAGTTATGAAGTTATGTCTTTTCAAAGTCATGCTTTGAAAGAGTCAACAACCACGTGGATAAGGGTTATCTAATCAGCATGATGTCCTTGGATTTCTTAAAAGTAACAACAAAAAACCTTGATTATCAAGGTCCTTAATCAGCCTGTTAAAGAAACTATGGTCTCATAGAATGGGACGGTCCTCCCATGAGTTAATAATTGATGAAAACCAAACGAGATACAATAAGGACCCCAAATGAGCTATTAGCACTCCAGAAAGATCTTGAAGTCACTGTAGGTTGTATTACAAAAATGTGGTATTGATATTTGGTAGGGAACAAGCAGACTGAATTTTGATAATTATTTGGAAAAGAACAGGTAATAAAATAGAAAATGTGCTATGGAGTTATACAAGAACATTGCATTCCTTGTCATGAATAATGTGTCCATCCCTGTCCCCTGCAAAAATAAAGGGTGAGAGGATAAAAACCATGTGAAGTAAGGAAAGGTGGTCAAATAGATGAAGCTACTTAACCTTGGAAAGTGGTTACAACTCTTATTTTATATTGGAAACATAATCTTCATATTGCTTTGCTGTTTTCCAATCATGGAGGAGGAGGTCAAAAAAGACCTGTTGACCTCCAGGAAGCTGTGAAGAAGATACACAAGCACTTATAACCAGGGTAGTTTAGGTCACTTTACTGAATTCTGTGGAGAGGAAGCACACACATAAACAGGCTGTGATAGTGGTAGGTGTACCTGAAGGAACAGTAAGGCATAACAGACTTATGTTATGGACTAAATAGCTACTGACTTTCAGAAAGAGCACTGGAAAGTTGGTTAATAGTGGAAGAATGACAGGCTACTGCATCCAGTTCGGTGGGCTGAGGAAGGGTTCTCGTGTGAAGCTATCAGTTTGATGTGGTGTAGTAATAGCAGCTAGGAGATACAGGCCTTTTGGAAAGCAAGGGCTTAAACAAGATTTGAATTGTTCCAAACTTTATCTGTAGACTACCTGAATGCATAAGAGGAGTGGTAGGCCATTAGGGCCATTCCTGATACAACCATTGAACAAATGCTTTCTTATTGCTTCTGTATTGGATAATGGGAGAAAGGAAGAGGAATAGGAGTAATGCCAAGTCCTTCTACCCCCTTTGGCTCCTTTAAAAGTGAGCTGAAAGAATGAACTGTTACACCTTTTAACTAACAACCAGTTGACAACTGTTTCAGCAAAATACATGTCTCTGGTATTTAAAGACTTGTTTGTTCCATTATTCTTTTTCTGTAGTCCGTCTTTGTTTCTTTGTTGCTTCTTTTCTGGTTTTGTTTTGGTTTGGTTTTTTTGGTTTTTTGGGGGTTTTTTTTAAGCTATGGCATGGAGCATGAAATTGCTGGAGGATATCTGGCTTGAATATTTTTGTAGTTGAAGTTTTGTTTTATGTGGCTTAAGACTTGCTTACCTATCAGTGGTGATTGTGAATGGCTCATGAACATTGAGAGAGCAGCTTTCCCTGCAGGGTTGGACTACTGTGTTCATGTATTTTGCTTGGCTATTGGATTCTTGAAGACTTGTTCCTTAATTTCCTGCCTTCAGCTGGGAGGGGGCACTTAGAGCAAAGCTGGAAATATTCTCTTGGAAAAGCCTGTGCTAATCAAATTTTATCTCCTGTAGACCAGCATGCTTCAAAAGGGTATGTCATATGCTGGAGTGTTGCGTATGTTTTTCAGGGGGTGTGGGAAAATATTTCAGTAATCACAAAGGATAAGGATAGGAGGGGATTATACTTTCTGTCTGTTACCTCTAAAACCCTGTTTTGAGAGAAAAATTGGGAGTACAAGGAATTAAAACAAGTTCGTACTAGACAATTGGCCTATAAGGTTAAACAGGACAAAGTTTGAGAGAACATAATTTAATTTTAGTTTCTTTTTTAGCTTCAAATGTGTAAATGATACATTTATATTGATTCTCTGTGCAGTTCAGAGCTAGTTTCTGTTAATACACGTTGGTAGTATAGATGAAACTGGAATTGCTAAAATAATACAACGTGGCTGACCTGAAGCTATCTACTTCTATTTGTTTTAGGAGTTGTTTCTCTACTGGCTGTTCATCCTTCTACAGTAAATACCCTTGGAAAACAGCTCCTGCCAAAAACATTCGGACAGTCTAATGTCAACATTGCACAACAAGTGGTAAGGAGACTTTGTGGGTTTTTTATTGCTTTTACTATTGTGTACACATACTGTAAAGTCTGACTTGTAGCTTGATAGTCTGTATCACTTGTCATGGGCAGATAATCTAAGCTTCTTTCTAATTTTAATAGACTTATGTTAAAACAGATGTTCTTTTGCTTAAAGAAATGCAAAGATGACTGTCAAATCAACATGCAGATACCGGAATATTCAGGTGGCTTTTTCTTCTGCTAGTCTTGCCACTTAAAAACACTGTCTCTTTCAGGTTCTGCTTTGAAATCTGGCATAGGGAAAAGTAAATGAAGTCCATTAGCACTTTTTTGTTGAGATTGAAGTTAGGTGAAACAAAATTGAAAACAGGGCTACATTTCTTAGTGGTTAATTTAGATATCCTTTTGCATAAACACTTACTGTGATCTTGAAATTAGAGGTTTCAAAGAGTCTAGTGCAATGGATAATACATAGTTTGCAAGAAGTCACATTTATAGTGATCAAAATGAAAATTTGGTGATCTGAGAAGAGTTGGTCTCAATTAATCTTCTGGAAAAGCAACCGAAATGGCATATCTAATATTTGGGTTTCTTGATAGGAAAGCAGTTTCCATCTGCGTTTCCCAACTCTAAGATCTAAGGAGTGTTTTATAACTGTGGCTACCTGGAATCTGTAAACCATACCACTTTAACTGCACAAAGATTGTGACGGTCTAGTCCCTCTGTAGTAGACGCTATATCTGTATGACTGCTTCTTAGCTCTATTTCGACACTGTTACCATGCTCAGATAGCTGCTCTGGTATAGCTGTCAGTTTGAAGAGGGAAACAAAGACAACAAAAATCTGCAAACCTCCTCCTCTCTTCTTAATTGAATTGCAGATCCAGTATCACTATGTCTAAGTCTTGAGCTTCACATAGTTTGAAGAGACTGAGACAGACTGAAGATTATTGAATAATGAAATGTCTGTATAATTGCAGATCATTCACTCTGCTTTATTTCCAGCAGTGGTGGTGAATTAACTACTTCCAGCAGCCACTTTGAAGTTAGAGTGTAGCAAAATGAGTTTAACTGAGTGAAATTACTCCTTCATTAGGCAGTGTTCTATCAATACATTTCCAAACAAGGAAATTCAGACAATTTAGGCGTTCTTTTAATTTAAAAAGAGTAACCAGCAGTAGGAGGAGAATGTTTTAACTATAGATCATAGGCCATAATGGCATAGAGGGGCGGGTCCCTTCTGGGAATTATTTTGAGACTGTGTACATGCTTGAGTTTAATATTGAAAATGAAATATTCCTCCAGGTAACCTGCAAAATCTTTAAGTACCAAAACCACACAATAATAATTAAATTACAGATTATCTGATGATGCCTTTTTAGACTTTCAACAATGTTTATGTACATATAAATTATTGTGCCTGCCGTTACAAGTTTAAATTGATGAGTCCTCATCTATATACTCTATGATTAATTTTACATGGTAATGTTATTTGAATATGAGCCAGCAGCATGCTCAGGTGGCCAAAAAGGCCAACAGCATGTGGAGAAATAGTGTGGCCAGCAGGACTAGAGAAGTGATCGTCCCCCTGTACTCGGTGCTGATGAGGATGCACCTCGAAGTCTGTGTTGTTCAGTTTTGGGCCCTTCACTATAGAAAAGACACTGAGGTGCTGGAGTGAGTTCAGAGAAGGGCAACAAAGCTGGTGAGGGGTCTGGAGCACAAGTCTGATGAGGAGCAGCTGAGGGAACTGGGGCTGTTCAGCCTGGAGAAAAGGAGGCTGAGGGGGAGACCTTATCACTCTCTGCAGCCACCTGAAAGGAGGTTGTAGCATGGAGGGAGTTGGTCTCTTCTCCCAGTGACAGGACAAGAAGAAATGGCCTCAAGTTGTGCCAGGGGAGGTTGGATATTAGGAAAATTTTCTTCCTGGAAAGTGTTGTCAGGCATTGGAACAGGCTGCCCAGGGAAGTGGTGGAGTCACCATCCCTGCAGGTGTCACTTAGAGACATGGTTTGGCAGTGTTAGGCTAACAGTTGCATTTGATGATCTTAAAGGTCTTTTCTAAACTAAACAATTCTTTCATTTTAAATATGATTCTGAAATAATAGCTACTCTTAATGGTGGTTTTGTTAGTATGATTACTGTGAGAAATTCAAGTTTGCAGTCATTATTTTTTTAGCACTTTTAGGTTTTATTCTTAACATTTTAGCAATGATTTATTTGTGAAATAAAGGGCATGTCTCAGAATATTTGTATTGGCCATTATTAGTACAAAATCAGATGCTTAGTTGTATGTAACTAAAGGGATGGAGGTTTTATTTTGTGTAAATATAGAGAGAAAATTTGGGTAAATTTCGGTTGACATTAGAATTCTGAAGGATAGCAATAACTATATTAAAAAAACCCTCTAGAACCTTGAAAATTAAGAGGATATGAATTTTCTGCCAGTGAGCAAATTACTCTTGGGGGGAGCAGAGTTGAGGAGCTGACTTGTGACCCTGCTCAACTTTCTAACCTTTGAGTGGTAAAACAAGTTTTTTAATACTGAAGTACCTAATTTTCTGAGCTGGTGTGCTTTGCTCGGGTAGTCTGATTTCTGAATACTGTCCCTATATAAGTTTTTCTGTGGAGTACAGTGGGGTGGACTCTGTGGATTGTCTTGCTGTTCTTCTCTGTTGTCCTGATCTTACTCTTAAGGAGCTAACTGTAATCTTGTTTCGCTTCTGCAATGAGGAAAATTTAGAGAAACAACAGACGCTTCTTTTTCTGTTTTTGCTCCTCCCTCTTCCCCTTCACCATTCCCTCTGTTTTTGCTAAAACCATCCTCTAATTCTATCTGTAAGGTTTTGTTTTAGGATGTTCCTGGTGACTTGATACTGGTTAACTATTTATATTAATGCCCTTTTCATTCAAAGTCAGGGTTGTTTATGAACTTGTAAGTAAAAGTTATGGGCATTAACATTTCTATTAAAGAGCAAATAATACTAAGTAATTCCTTAGAAAATTCTTCTAGACCTTAAGGTCTTCCTTAATAGTGATGCATTAAAGCATGTAGTTCTGGCTAGTTTGCAGACTTTTGTGAGTTAGAATGGGAACACAGAGCAGGTTTTGAATGTATTAAACAGACTTCACGTTTCCGCTCTAGAACCGAGCCTGTGAATTTGTACAACTTTCCATTTATTCCTTTGTACGGTTGAGTATTTCAGGACACAACTGAGTGCAGTACATGTCCAGGGCTTAGTGCTGCCAAATGGTTTTTCTCCCAGCTTTAATTCCACCCCCTCTCCTGTACTGGCTTGGCTTTCATTTTACTACACAGTCATACAGATTCTAAATGTGGCAGCAGAGTGATGGTGGGGCTGTTTGTGGAGTTGGGAAGCTAGAGAACAGAGTAGGACCCTCTAATTTTAGCCTCTGCAAGCAAGATGTTGAATCATCTCTTCAGTCCTCTGTAGCTGCATCCTAGAGAATAAAAACTGGCAAACAGCTTTCCTCTGTCCTCTGTATTGTCTACATTACTTGAATAGCAAACGCGTGGTTTTTGCAGTCTTTTGAGACCAGTCAATAGCAGAACTGATAGTATTTTTTTTCATTAGGAAAAAGTGAGCTGGTTCACATACGTCCTGTGCTTGTTTGGCATCCCTTATCCTCATTCTGTTTCCCACAATCAAAATTTTTGGTTATGGGAAGTAGTAGGGGAGATCAATTGACTTTACATAAGAATCAGAAACATTTTGAGTATGGAAGTAAGCTACTGCGAAGGGGAGGAGGACCTAAGATTTTCCAGCTGTCAGGAGTGGATGTAACAGACTTGTATGTTAACTACTCAGAAAGGTGGCATCATATAAAAAGACAGTATTTGCAAAGAAATATAGCTGTTGATTTCAGCTGCCTGGAAGGACAAACAAACATCTAATAGTCACTAGACTGCCTCTTGCATTCTACATGTAAGGGTTATGCGAATTTTAGCTCATTTTAACTTTCATACATAAAATGGTTCATTTTGGGTTTTCATTTTTTTTCTTTTATTCTTGTTGAGACAAAATTATTGAAGCTAGCCTGAGGAAGAAACTTAGCCTTTCGTTGGTGAGGCATAATGTGGCTGCAGGAAAATATAGGAAGCTTGTAGGTCATTATGAGTGTAGGTTGATTTGATGTTTGTTTCACTTACCTGATGTCAGGGATGCAACCTACTGTTTTCTGGTGGGAAGTACATGTACCCTCAAAAAGTAGGCATATCTTTCTGCAAAACAAACCTGTACAGTATCATTTTGTTTTCCTAAATACTCATTCTCTAGAAAGTTGCATTTATAACATTTCAGAGGTTAAAAAAAGTCATCTATAAAAGTGGGAGTTCTGCTTCAGCTGGTTTCACAGATCAGGAGAGCATGGCTCTGTGTATGAATCAGCGTGTGTATTACTTACAATCAAATTAGCACATCTTCAGGACTACTTACCTGTAAGCTGGAACACCGTGTTCAGCTGAATGTGTGCTCCTAACATGTTTCAAATGGGATAGTTCTGCCTAAATTGGTCTCACTGCAGTGATAAAGAAAGTTGACCCTTACTCTTCCTCACCTCTAACATACTTGTATTTTCGTTTTGACTGTGCAGTAATAGAGACTAACTGCAGGAAAGAATTTGGCCTTTTTATTTACTCTTTTTTTTCTTTTTTTTCTTTTTTGGAGGGTAGGTATGTATGCGCTTTGATCTTGTCTAAGTTAGTGTAGGACAGTACTAAGAAATCCAGCAAGCATGAAAAGCTCACTTAAGAAGAATAAATATAAATGCTTATTACTTAGGTAGTGCTCTTAACTACATAGTATGTTATCTGAAGGTTTTTATGCTAGTGTGTATAAAATTAATGCATCTAATAAAGTAGGTAGACAAGCATTATCCATGTCTGGGTAATGCATAATTTGAATAATGCAGCATCTAGATATCTTTGAATACTCATAGTCATTTTCTAAATAATTTTATCTTTATTGTAGGTTATTGGTACACCTCAGAGACCTTCAGCGCCAAATACTATCCTGGTAGGAAGTCCACATACACCTAACACACATTTTGTATCACAGAACCAGACTGCAGATTCTTCGCCGTGGTCTGCTGGGTGAGCAAAATAAAAGTTGCAAAGGATTAATTGTTTTAAGTGTTCGTTGTGATAGTGTATGTACTCTTCAGGCTAGCAGTGTGAGAGACACGGTCTATTTACCTTTCCATCAAGAACACGTCAACATGAAAGTATACTGTACTAAAACCAGGCATAGTCACACAAGAATGAATGCGCCCTCATTTGTCATAAAAACAACTAGAATATTTCCTGTAAACACTGATGGATAATCTCACGTTACTTACCGTTAGAGAATTTAGCTTCTAAAATACACAGGAATTCATCTGACTTGATTTAGGTTTTAATTTGGCATTTCTGGTTTTTTTGATATATTTCCAAAAAATAAAGAACATTTCAGATTGAACAAATGTATCCCGAAGTATCATTTGAAATAAGAATGTAGTTCTTACTGGAAAAAAGTATTAGATGCAATTAATGCATTTTTTTTGTTTCTTTTCTCATGCAAGCTTTTTTTTAAGGGTCCCTTGTTAAATGTAGTTGCTTTAAAACGAAATTTATCATCAGTATCTTGTTAACATAAATAGATTTCTACCTTGGAATTATACAGTGAAATGAGATGTAGAGAATTGAGAGGTTCCATCATTGATACTAATTTTGTTCATACTTACATTTTTCCTCAAGTTACAGGGAACTTTTTATTTGAAAGATAAGCAGAAAACTACTATACTTGTATCTGTTAAAACTTTGTTACAACTTCACATACTGTATAACTGCAAATCGGTGTTTTAGTAGTAGTGTAAAGTTTAATGCGTTTAACCAGTATAAGACTCTGTTCAGTGATTATTGAATTTAAGTGAAACAGTGCTTAATGAATCTGATTTTTTGTGGTCAAACTAGATGGGCAATTTAAATAAAACAAACACAACAAAAATCTCCAAAAACATTATTTTCTGTAATTCACTTTTCATAGTTTGGTATCTAACCCCCCATACCTCTTGTCTTGAAGACTGGAAGGTTTTATATACTGACTTCTTCAAGGAATATCCCTATTGTTAACTTATTATCTGCTAGTGGAGCTAGCAGAGTTGCCAAAAAGATGCATTTGTACTGTGTTTCAGCATCAAGATGTTAGAATTGTTAATTATGGGGAAAATTACAGGGGAAAGGGGAGAGATGCAGAACAAAAGGGAAGGCTTGGTTTTTGCAGCAGTGTGCTTGTATTTGAAAAAGAGACATTAAATATTCCAGAGTTCAAATCTTCTTAAAATATATATTATACGTATATTTAGGAAGCGGAACAAAAAAGGAGAGAAGAATGGCAAGGGTTTACGTCATTTCTCTATGAAGGTTTGTGAGAAGGTACAAAGAAAAGGAACCACCTCATACAATGAGGTGGCAGACGAGTTGGTTGCAGAATTCAGTACCACTGATAATCACATTTCACCAAATGAATCAGTAAGTATATGGGAGGTCAATGACATGTGAACTGAATGGGGGAAGAGAAATTTCTTTTGAGACTCTTGTATTTCTTTCCTACTGCTAAATGAAACAGTTCAGACACTACCTGAGTTTAGCCATTTACTGTAATATGTTTATTTTCAAATATTTTTGTCACAGGTATGTTTTTGATTAATGCACTATGTCTACAGCAGGCCTATGACCAGAAGAACATTAGACGACGTGTCTATGATGCCTTAAATGTCCTTATGGCCATGAACATTATCTCTAAGGAGAAGAAGGAAATCAAATGGATTGGTCTACCTACTAACTCGGCTCAGGAATGTCAGAATTTAGAGGTATATGTATTAGGAAACTCACAATGGCTTTGTGTTTGAGTAAATGTTGATAGCTTTTATATGTTCTGATCCAACATGGGCATGTGGTCTGAGAGAGCAAGGTAGAATAGCGTAATCCCTTTTGAGTTTTTTGAAATTTTATTTGTATTTACAGAACACACATTTAAACTTCCAGATTGCTTGAATATATGAATTCTTCTGTGTAAAAAATACAGCTCTGCCACAGCTTTTAGAGTCCACATGAAATGGTTCTGTTCTGAGTGGAAGTCAATCAGACTGAAGATGAATGAATATTTCCAACATTGCAATAGTGGTGCTTCAAGAGTCAGGAAGATGGTTTTCTCTAAATGCCAAATACATCTGTGATGATAGATGCTGCATGTAGATCAGCATATATATGCAGCACTCCTTCTTTGTTGCTGTAGGTCATATGTATTTTTGACATTTGTCTTACATGAACACATCAAGCTTTTTTACTGCATGGCTTAGGTAAGAAGTAAAATGTTTTATACTGAAAGGCATTAATGAGTTCTGGACAGCTTTTTTTTTTTTAATGAGAATCCTGAGATTTGCAGGATAAAAAAAGTTACCGAGGTTTACTCAAGTCAATTCACTTTACCAGAATAGAATGAGACTTTGTATTTGTTATTAATAAGTCTACATTCCCTTCAGCAGCACTGAAAAAATAAGTGTAGAACGTGACAAATTGGAAAGAAAAAAAAAATTGGAATCTTATCTACAAAGAGCTAATTCTGTGGAGATTTTTGTTTGATAGTGATAATTGATTTTTCAGTTAGTACTGTAATTGCCATCTAAATGAAGAAAATATAGAGCAGCGAATCAATATGATTTCTAATGAATTATTTATCATCCTGAGTGAAATTTATTAGTTAAGGTAAGAGGGGTAAGTGGGGCACAAATAATAGGATGAGTATAGAGGGTGAAGTTGACAGTGCTGTGTGCTCAACCAGCTAGCTGGGGGGCTTTTGAAAGCAGATCTCTTTGGATCTGCCTCACAAAGTGTGGTATTGCCAGTAATGTTGGAGCAAGAGAAAAAGAAGCGTGGCTCATTCAGCTGGGTTTGATGCCATGACTGATAATAACTGAAGTAAAAAAAGCAACTTAAAATGTAATAATGCACAGTGAAGGTTCATGTGTTTAAGATGGGAACAATGGGAACTTCTGATGTCAAAGTGCAAACTTGTTGACTGGATGTCACAAGAGGAGGAAAGAGTTCTGTTAACCATTGAATAATTGAGCCACAAGTGTGATATAATGATGAAAATAGCAAAAATCCTAGCATGTGTTGAGCTTGCTTGAAGAAATTGCAGGATCCCTCTTTTTCCCCATTATTGCTTCATGAGTATTCTACCTCCTATTTCCGCAAGCTCTATTGGCATTTAAATTTTTAGTGACATTCCTTGACAAGTTTTGCAATAAGATTCTTTTTAATGAGTTTGTGGAGGCTAATGTTTAATTTGTGAAATTGTCAAGTGTAATAAACTTTTTACTATTCCATTTAATATTGCGTAGCTTTGCACTTAAGCTGTTGAAAAATCAAGCCAAATAATTTATAAGGGAACATAGGAGTTTGAGGTGTTCACCATCAAGTATTTAGTATTTTAAGTCTTTTTTTAAACTTGTACTTTGTGTGTAAATTAGAATATTAGATTTGGTAAAGTATGTCCCGATAATGCAAAAAAAAGAGTGTGGGGCAATTAATAAGGTCTATATCTTGAAGTAATAGAGAAAGCAACATGGTTTACGTGTATGTGATAGGAAAATATCTTATTTGAGTCATGTCAAGTTTTTTGTGGGAGATGGTTATTTGACTTAGTTTCTAATGCTAACTTATAAGAACAGGTTCTACCTTTTTTTTAATATGATATAACATCACATCTTTCAGCAGCTTTTTCAACTATGTACACCTCTGGGTTTCTTTCACGGAAAACAAATAGAAAACTGCATTCACGTGAATTTCTAATTCCAGTCGTTTTCTTGTTAGTTGCATATTTTTAGGACCTAAGAGCAAAAGTTGATGTTCAGACTAGCAGTCTTTCTATCCAGTATCTTGCCTGACAGTAGGAGTTACCTAGGAAGGATTCTAAGATTAGAGAAGGTATTTAGTGTTGTTTTCTCCTGGAACTAGTGGTTCAGGCGTAACCTGAGACAGATACAGTATCCTTCTGTTTAATAGCCCTCAATTAATTTTTCTTCCACAAATATTTACTTCATACAAAGTTTGTTTGTAACGTTGAGTCTTTTGTGACAGCGAGTTTCAGGTGCATGATGAACTTCTCATGAAATACCTTTCATTTGTTTTTGAACATACTGTATTTAGTTGATAACCTCAGATTTTTTTTCTAATTGGAATTGATAGCGACCTGCTTATTCCTTCCTGACTTTCTCTTATTCATGATTTTACAGATATCTCCCATGTTGTCTCTGATTAGTTCATTCTCCTTTCTGTAGGGTCCATACAAGTGAATAATGAATAAAATAGGAATCTGCTCTGTACCATTGATTATCCTGATTGCTCTTTTATGTGGTCTTTTTGAAATAGGAACACCAGCCCTACAGAATTCAAGGTGTAAACGTTCTGGATTCATATACTGATGTAGTGATAATTTCTGTTTTGTTCTCTGTTCCTTGCCTAATAATTCTTTTTTTTTTTTGCTGCTGCTGTGTTGTGCTGAGCTGATGGTTTTTGTAGATACTGTAATTTAAGATCTCTACTAAATGTAATTTCCTTTCTAAAATTTGCATGAATGGCATTATGTTTTCTCACACATACTACATCACCTTTACCAAAATTAATTGTGATGATGTCATCACTCAATGTTACAAGACACTTCTAGTGTGCTTTGTGGTGAGCTCTGTTTTTACTATGCTAGATAACCCAGCATTTTCAGCAGATTCCGTCACCTTGCTGTTCATTCCATTATTCTAATTCTCTATAATTTGAATAATAGTATGTATTTAATACTATGGGGACTTAACCTTTGGCTCCATAGCAGCTTCATTTCTTTAAGCATCTTTGGTGGATCTTCTCCAATACTTCCAGTATCAATACACTACATCAAGTGGATCCCTGTGGTCCACATGCTCTTGCCTCCTTGAGACAACTTGGATAATTCTTTGAGATGTAACTTGTTTGCAAAGATGTTTTTACACTCTCCCCAATATATTATACTTTATTCCCCAGTGTTCTAATTCTGCTCTTTGTTAGAGTAGTAGTAGTACTGATGTGAGACTTGGTCGTTAGATCTCTAAATTATCTGCAGAAACCTTAATGATTGACGTCATACTTCCTACCTCCAGTTCTCTGGTATTGAAATGATTTTAAGGGGAGAAAATACTGATACAAAATGGTATTTAAAACCAACAAACTAACCAATCCTTTTTCTGTCTTAAGGTGGAGAAACAGAGAAGACTTGAAAGAATAAAGCAAAAACAGTCTCAACTACAAGAACTCATTCTACAGGTACAGTCAAGGTACTCTTGTCTATAGGGCAAGGTAACTTATATCTGTATTCCTGTTGATTTATCCCAGTAAGTGATGGGAAACTTCTAAGACTCGAGGTGAATTTCCGGATGTGTATACAGTTTTAATTTAGCACTGTAGTTGAGCTGTTACTGTGCTGTTGGCCATTGCTATTTGGGAAGCCAGCAACATTCCATGAGTTATGATTAATTCTTTTGTAATTTCAAGTGTGTTTAAATAGGATTTATGCTGACAGAAGCTGTAATTCACACCATACCCTCTGAATTGTCCAATCCAGTTCTTGTATCTAGAAAGTTTTTCTATGTTAGAGTCCACAGATAAAATTATGTGACTGTGGAAGTCATCTCATAATGCTCTGTGTCTTGCCTTTCTTGGACATTGTTGTCCCTGCTGTCTAGGTGACTTAACTGCTGTGAAACAGTCACTGAACTCCTTCCCTGATGACCCCTAGCACACTGGGAGAAGCAGCAGTGTATCCCCTAAGTCACTGTGCTGCTGGTTCACCGGAATGTGTCCCTTAGTAGTTGCATTACCTATGCAGGAGGGATGAGAATCTCAGGGAGAGTATGCAGACAGAAAGTACAGCTGTGGGACAGCAATCTCAACAGCTCCCTGATTTTCATTATCCTCTATGTTGGCTCTGGATTTGATTCTATGAGAAGAAGAATACTCTTTCTTAGTTTGATGGCTTACTGTAAGATTTATAACTTGAGTTTTTATAGTTAGCTTGAGTTTTTAGTTCTTACACTAGCTAATCTTTAAACTATGAATATTTCATTCCGAAAAGCAGTTTTCATAACATGAGAGTATCTAAGTCACTAATCTTAGCTGAGTAATTCAGGTACCTAATTTCAGACATTAACTGGTTTTTAGCACATAATTTCAGCAAAAATACAGTATTAATTATTCGTCTGTTCTTGTGGAGTGCAGTAGCTAGCAGGGGATAGTAAAGAGAGTGGAAGAAGGATACTATAAGAACATTATTTTTCCAATCGTTGTTATCTCTTCCTTATGTCAAAGACCTGTATAAGGAACTGTCCTGATGTAGTTATTAGAATGGGCATTTTTTTTTCTCAGTTAAGTTTTACTGTATTGTATTTTTCAATACCACCATTTGTGTCTGTTCTTGCATCTTAACATGCAGGAATATGGTGAACACTCTCTCTCGTTTTCTGCGTTTACTTGCCACGACCATTGCTGATATTCTTTATCTGAGGGATTTTTTTGTTTACAGGATTTTTAAAGGTTTAATTAATGCTTTCATATCACTGTTGCTTTTTCTAGCAAATTGCCTTCAAGAACCTCGTTCAGCGAAACCGTCAGGCAGAACAACAGGCAAATCGACCGCCACCTTCCAACTCTGTCATCCATTTGCCATTTATCATTGTGAACACCAGCAAGAAGACAGTGATTGACTGCAGTATTTCAAATGACAAGTGAGTTAACAGAGTTTTCTGTTTGTTGTTTAGTACAGCTATGAGTTTTACATCCATGCCGATGCGTTCATCTAGATTTGTTAAAAGGAAATACAAGTAAGTTTATTTGTGCCTTTTGTAGATTGAGAATATGCATTTCAGACAGGTAAAACTTAGTCATGTTGAATAGAAACACAGTTTTGTAGAGCTTTTTAATAAATAGAATAATTGTGTTCACATTTAATAACTTATATAAGACTTACTGACTAGAGATGTTAAAAGCAACATAAGGCAGCTCTGCTGAAATTTTGTGTTGTACTTCAGGAAGCACTGTTTTCCTTTGGCTTTGACATGATGAAATGCAGCCAGCAGAATTGAAAATGGTTTTGCTTTCAGAACTGCTGTTCTGTACTTTTGGTTCAAAAAGCTAGGGTTTTCATCTGTGAAGTAAACGCTGAATTTAGTAGTGGTTGCTACTTGCACTATTGGCTTACTAATAAAAGTTTAAAAACGTTTTTAAAAATTACACAGTAGACAGAGGAGTGGGATTAAAGAAATGATTAGCAAACATGCAACACGTTTAATTAAAAATCTGTATCTGTTAAATCTGTTAATGACTTACATAGTGTGTATAATTGCAGTTTTAGTTGCTTGCTATCAAATACATACATTTTGAAAAATTTGATTGCTTAATGTGATATGTCACTAGCACTTTGTATCAAGCTTTTGAAATGCTGTGATTCCTGAAACTGGAAAAGTAGTTGAAGTGATTGAAGCTAATTGAGATGCTTTTCCTCTCCAGGTTTGAATATCTATTTAATTTTGACAATACTTTTGAAATTCATGATGATATAGAAGTACTAAAACGAATGGGAATGGCTTGTGGGCTAGAATCTGGAAGCTGTTCAGCAGAGGACCTAAAAATTGCAAGAAGTTTGGTTCCCAAAGCTCTGGAACCATATGTGACAGGTTAGTTACTCCAAGTAGAGTTGTTTTATTTTCCTGCTTAATACGGGACTAAGGAAAAAGATGAAAATATCTAAGATCAGTTAATTTCCCCTGGTTTGCGGTGAATATTTCTAACAGATTCTCAAATAGATGGGATTTTTAGTCTAGCTTAGGGAACAAATAACAGAGATTCATAGAGGATGGGCTGTTGCTCTTCCCAGAACCACATTTTGCGTTAGCCCATACAAGTAGATACTTGCAGTGTGTAATTTTTTTAAGAGGACAGCATTTATAGTTGATCCACCTGCAAAGGCAAACAGTAGGAAACGCAAACACGGTCATGGCTTCATTTTATGTTGGTTTATAATTTTCATTATATGAGAATACTGAAGACATCAAAATAAAATGTTTTTTTAATGTGCTTTGAAGTTTTTGCTGTTATGCTAGCTTCTTGGGTTTTAGTTACTCTGTTTTGGATATAGTACATCAATATGTTTTGTTGTTTTGGTAGCAAGACTCCTTTTCTGGGTTTTAAAAGGATTCAGCGTTTCCACTTAATTAGATGAGCGTGTTTTGAAGTATTCTTGAAATAAGTCTTGTTTGTTTTACAGAAATGGCTCAGGGATCAATCAGCAGTGTATATGTCACATCTTCGTCAGGTTCTGCATCAAATGGCACAAGATTTTCAGCCAGGTGAGATGAAATTATCCATTAGTTTTTAAAATCTGATCATCAAAGAAATTTAATCAGAGACTGAATACTTCATGAAACAAGTTCTGTTCTGATTAAATGGGGTGTGGATATGTGTTTAAGTTTATCCTCAGACATCGCTTTTACTTGAGTACTGCTGGTTCTTGCTGGTGTCATTAAAAAATATTTTTCTGTATAGTGGAAAAGAAATAGATCAGACTAGTGTTAATCTTGACTGTATTATTTTTGTTCAGTTTTGAATTTGTGACAAGAAAACAGATACTTCCCCAAAGATGAAATGGGGGCAAGATTCTCTCTTGGTCATTAGTGTCTAACTTAAAACCAGATTTTGGTCTTTGGGTTTTAAACAGCATCAGAAGCTGGTAGAGCGATAAACCCTAACTTTCATTGAACGTTGTGTGTGGACAGTGTAATTTCTGAACTTAACTACTATTTTTGTCTTGCTATACAGGACAGTTTTCCTTGTGTAGTCACTACTTGCTAGCTTTTTGCTGGTGTGTTAATCAACAAGATGTCCTTCTGTGAGCTCTCCTAAGCTGTGAAATGAGTCAAATATCATTGAAATATTTAACATTGTTAACAAATATTCAAGTGGAGCAAGCTGATAGCTGAACAAATTATCTGCAAAAGTGTGCGTTTTCTACCAGTTGTTTTTGTTGTGTCCAGACACTTAGCCTTATCTGAAAAGTCAGTAAAATTTCTGTTGTACATGTCACACAACTAAGCCAATCTGGGCAATTTTAGAATCACAGCATGGTTTAGGTTGGAAGGGATCTTCAAAGATCATCTAGTCTACCCTGCCTGCCATGGGCAGGGACATCTTTTACTAGATCAGGTTGCTCAAGGCTCCATCCAACCTGACCTTGATCACTTTGGTGATGGGGCATCCACAGCTTCTCTGGGTAACCTGTTCCAGTGTCCCACCACCCTCATTGTAAACCATTTCTTCCTTATATCCAGTCTAAACCTACTCTCTGTTTAAAACTAGATGATCTTTGAAGGTCCCTTCCAACTGAAACTATTTTATGATTCTAAGTCCTAATTTTTAGGACATTTCTTAAGACATTTGTGTTTAAAGGCAAAATTCCTATATTGATGGGATTTTTTTCAGATCAGGAAATACAGCTTTATTCTTTTTCTCTGAAGATAGTCTTTGAGTAGATTCTTCTCACCCATCTTTCTTCCATCAGAGCTGGAAGGATGTCCTTTTAAAGATACAGTGTCTAGCTTACTTTAAAAGGCTAATGCAATTACATTTTTAAAGCTTTTAAAAAAATACACCCTTTTTGTAGACTATAGGTTTATTTTAATGGAAAGGGGAAAAAACAGAGAGCTTGCAAGGGCAACAGTTAAGCTCAGGCATGTGTGTGACTAGCAGTGGTGAGGAGCATGTTTTTTGCTCCAGCCCGTTCCTGCTGCCCAGAAATGTGTGGGGAATTCTGCCTGTTTTGTGCTGGGGAACCAAAGCTTGAGTGAGAATACTGCCAAAATATTTTTAGAGAAGTACTACTTACACGATACGTAAAATCCTATGTTTTCACTAAGGTTCCTTCTGTGATAAGGTGGTAGTGGAAAAGAGCACATATATTTTTAAGACTGAAATTTGAACAGGCCACTGCCAGCCTCAGGCCAGTAGAACACCAGAGACTGACTGTGGTTCATTATCTTAGTGAGAAGCACAAGAGCTCTTGCCACTTTTGTTTCTTATGAGGTTGGAAAAAGAGAGTGACAAATTGTTTAGTTACACTACATATACAAATACTCATGGCAATAGGAAACTACAAGATGTGTAGCTTTTCTGGTACCAAAAATTGCTGCCAAGGCACATGAGAGCTGTAAATTTATTTAGCAAGCTCTCTAAAGTCTGCGGAAGACTTAAGATGCTGCTACCAATGCATTCATCCCAGTTTCTTTGTCTTACTAGAATACTCAAGTTATGAATTCAGTTCCATTTTTATCAAAAAGAGGGGAGAAAGGTTTTTGGGCTTGTACTTTCAAAGTTCACGGGAACACAAGGATAATCATATTTTTGCCCCCCCACACTCTGTTTTTGAAACTGCTTCTGCAGATAATTATGGAGAATCTGTTATAAGTCGTATAATTACAGTTAGACAGATAAGATATCTTCTTTTTGAATAAGTGTACAGAATAGCAGAAACTCTTCCAAGTGTCATAGTGGGTATGTTTTCCTTGTGAGCTTCTAGAGTGTGCCCCTGCAGTTTCCTTCTGTGTAATGATAGACTTCCAAACCATTGAATTAGCTCCGTACAACAATAGTGTGCATGATTGATTATGTGCATTAGCTGGATTAAAAAATGACTAGCTAACATATTTTCGAAACCAATTTTTAAATGCTGAATGTCTTTCAAGTTGGAGATACTATTTCTGTGATTTTTAGGAAAACAATTTGTCAAGAATTTGTGACCAAGCTTAATAGTTTATTGAACTATGAGAAAGTAAACAATAGAAAAAATTGGCAAAATAGCACACAGTGATGGAGGCAGCAGCGTTCTGGCTCAATTAGAATAAAATACTTCTTGATAGAGTTAATTCATCTAGGAACAAGACATTTCAGACCGTGTCCACAACACGTGTGGTTTTTTTGGTGGAAAAAGAACACATTCAAGTAAGAAAGTGGATACTCTCTAAATCTACTTGCTGATCCAGGAGGTGGATTTTCAGTGTAGGGATAGTCTCACAGAGGGAAAAATATGAGATGCCGAAGAGGTTTTTTGGGTTGTTTTGGTTTTTTTTAAACTAGAAAAGAAGAGCATAATGGGAAGAAAACAATTTCAAGTTACAAATACAACACATGTAGCAATGATAGTTTGCCATGTAATAACAAGGAATTAAGGAGAAGCTCTTAATTCCTCAGTTTTCCAGGTCTTTGAATCAGATCAGTGCTTCTGAAAAACATTACTCACTTCTGATGAAAGTGTCCAGTGCTACATAAAAATATTAAAGGGCTTAGATAGTTGTGTAGCCATAACCCTAAATGTACTTTAGAAGAAGCCTGGAAGGGATACTGCTAAGGTGCCTGTGAAAGGATTTCATCTTTATATTAAACATAAAGAAATCTAATAAGAACCATTTCAAAATTACTTCAACTGTTTCTGCTTTTGAGAAACAACGTAGACATGTATTAAAGACAATTTATAAAGTAGCAGTGGCAGATTCATTAAAGGAATGGAATAAATATATGTTTATATTTAAGAGCACAGCAAACTGGGAAAAATCATTAGGCAATGCCAACTGGCCTCTTGTTTTTTGGTGATTGTTTTTTTTTTTTTTAGTGACTTTTCTAATGGTGGAGACGGGATGTTGGCTACAAGTTCCAATGGATCTCAGTACAGTGGCTCCAGAGTTGAAACACCAGTTTCTTATGTTGGGGATGACGATGATGACGATGACGATTTTAATGAAAACGATGATGACGACTGATGCCCTTTGCTTGTAGACTATTTTTTGTTAAAATTCAGCAAGCTTCAGGAATAAATTGTTCTAGGGAGAAGTGTCTCAAATACCTTGCCCCATCCCTCAAGGAGAATATCGGTAAGCAGTTCTGAGTTTAGAAATTGCACCTCTAATAAGCAAACAAGGATTGTTTTATGTAGGATATTTTTAAATGTGGTGTGGATGTGTGTTTTTGATACCAGTGTGTTAATGCAGAGCCTTTATTTACTCTTGTTTTAGGGGTTTTTGGTTTGTTGGTTGTTTTTTTGTTTGGGTTTGTTTTTTTTTTTACTTGAAGGAAAATGGATTTTGCCCCAAATGTTCTTGCAAAGTTTGCTAAAGAAAATGTAGACACATCATTGAGAAATAAAAAGCTATCCTTCTTTGGAAAATGAATACACTGAATGGCAATTTATTTGGAGTGTATTTGATTATGCCACTTTTTGAGGGATAGTGAGCTAGTAGTAGTGGTTTTTGTTAATCACGCAGTGTCCAAAGAACCAAACAAGAAAGATACGTCCTACTTTTTTACATGTTAAATTCCAGAAATGTTGTTGTGAACTTATTTTCCCTTAAATTATATCTACCATTGTGATTCCATCAAGTTTATATACTTTTCACTGTATGTTGGGACATATGAATTTGAAAGTTTTTGGCAAATGTTTACTGCCAGTTGGTGCAGCTATATAAAATGTCTTGAAGGTTTGGAATGATTTATTGCTTATGGTAAAATTTGCCTGATTTCTTACAGGCAGACTTTGGAATCTTTTTATTATATAGTTGTTTACATACTTATAAGTCTATCATATAAAGACATGTACGGAAACAAATGTTTGTATTTGTTTCATAAGCATCTTCCTGTAATCTATTATAAAGTTGAAATTAAATATAGAGAATGTTTTAAGTTTTTTAACTCAAAATTTGTCAATCATTTTTAATAGTTCATTTTTATAAAAGGAATTTCAGGGCAGGTGGTAGTCTTTTTAAATTTATTCACAAACAATTAACTGCACAAATACTGTCAGCTGCCTATTCTAAGACAGTAGTCTTTTTATTGAAACACAAATAAACTTTTCTGTAATATTTTATGGAATATAAAGAGACTATAATTGTTTGACATGTTTAACCTTGGCACTGTTAGTTTTTAATTAATAAAACGCGCATGGGCATTTTTAACAAGCTCTGTGGTTTTTCTAATTTTAGGGTTATTTTAGACCATTTCACTTCCTCTCGTCGCAAGACCTAGAATTAACCATCTCAGCATATTGCGTCTGCACTACAGAAGGCCCAGATTTTTTTTGCTTGATTTAGTAATTTGTCCTTATAGCTCTCGGTAACTTACGATGCAAAAAGCAATGTCTTACACTGTATGCTGTCTTCTTTCATGTCTCCTGATGCTCCTCAGAGTGTCAGGCCCATCTTAGTGCTCCAGTCCAGCTTCTCTGTTTAAAATCCCACGCTTACTGTCCTAACTCTTCTTTCCATATTCCTCAATCCTGGTTTTCCATCATATATTGATTCCCATGTCCTCCAAACATGTCTTGTCATCTGTTTTCTGTGTACTTCCCCCTTAAACTGTTTTGTTCAATCACCTCCTCTGCTGTCACCTGAAGGCACAGGTTACTGAACAGGTGCAGTCCCTCTGCAGGCTACTGCCAGAGTCGGGATTTGTTGTTGCCCTAAACTCCAGGCAGTCGCTGCAAAGACAACTTACAGTCTAATAACTGATCTGTCTGTGCTAAGGGCTCCTGGATCCACTTAAACGCCATGGTAAATATGAAGTGTGTTACGTGTTCGTTTGGTTTTCTTTGTTTTTTGTCTGAGGGAATTATGCCTTGACAAATCTTGGCTGCTCATGGCTTGGATGGTTGGGCCCAACGAGCTGCGGTGAATGGAGCTAAATCCAGTTGGTGGCCGGTCACGAGTGGTGTTCCCCAGGGCTCAGTATTTGGGCCAGTTCTGTTTAGTAACTTGATCAATGATCTGGACGAGTGCGCGCTCAGTAAGTTTGCAGATGACACCATGTTGGGTGGGAGTGTTGATCTGCTGGAGGGTAGGAAGGCTCTACAGAGTTGATCTGGACCAGCTGGATTGATGGGCCGAGGCCAGTTGTGTGAAGTTCAACAAGGCCAAGTGCTGGGTCCTGCACTTGGGTCACAACAACCCCAGGCAGCACTACAGGCTCGGGGAAGAGTGGCTGGAAAGATGCTTTGTGGAAATGGACCTGGGGTGTTGATTGACAGCTGGCTGAACATGAGCCAGCAGTGTGCCCATGTGGCCAAGAAGGCCAACAGCATCCTGGCTTGTATCAGAAATAGTGTGGCCAGCAGGACTGGGGAAGTGTTTGTGCCACTGTGCTCGGCACTGGTGAGGCTGCACCTCGAATTCTGTGTTCAGTTTTGGGCCCCTCACTACAAGAAAGACACTGAGGTGCTGGAGCGAGTTCAGAGAAGGGCAACAAAGCTGGTGAGGGGTCTGGAGCACAAGTCTGATGAGGAGCGGCTGAGGGAGCTGGGGCTGTTCAGCCTGGAGAAAAGGAGGCTGAGGGGAGACCTGATCGCTGTCTGCAACCACCTGAAAGGAGGTTGTGGCATGGAGGGGGTTGGTCTCTTCTCCCAAGTAGCAAGTGACAGGATGAGAGGAAATGGCCTCAAGTTGTGCCAGGGGAGGTTTAGATTGGATATTAGGAAAAAATTCTTTACAGAAAGCGTTGTCAAGCACTGTAAGAGGCTGTCCAGGGAAGTGGTGGAGGCACCATCCCTGGAGGTGTTTAAAAGACACGCAGATGAGATTCTTAGGAACATGGTTTAGTGACAGTGTTAGGTTAATGGTTGGACTCGATGATCTTGAGAGTCTCTTCCAACCAAAATGATTCTTTGATTCTGTGTTAAGACGTTGTAGGTGCTTATTACAGAGCTGTTCATATGCTATGAATGTTTTCTAATTGTATCAAACCTTGTAATGTAAGTGAACCATGCAAATTGCTTTATAGGCCTAGGAAAACCATTTGGGGGGCGCTAATTGCTTCTCACTGGAGATGTCATTCTTTGCAGTGCTAGAAGCAAGGCCCTTGTTGCAGTTGAGTCAGCAGATACAAATTATCTTTGCTGTTGAATGGCAGTTTCATCTGCAGAGCCCAACAAGAGTTGTCAAGGACTTTTTGACAGTCCAAGGGTATTATTCCTGTTTTATTTTCTAAATCTCAAGTGTACGATCCAAGATTTACCTGCAAAGAGTGAGTACAGGGATGTTAGGTAAGGAAAGCTGAAAGCATCTGCCAGTTTCCTTTTGGTTCTTATCAGTGTAATAGACCTTAGATGAGACAAGGTCAAGGTGGGAGTGGAAGTGTGGCAAAACATAGATTTCAAAAGATGTTACTGTGTGTTCTTTTGGTTTCTGATGAATCTCTCAAATGGAATTTGAGAGTTTAAAACAAGCAGAATTTGAGTGGTTTGAGGGAATTAATCTATATTATCTCTGTTTCAGGAGAGCTTTCTAGTAAAGGCAACAATCAATAACAAGAGAAAGTCTATTGACTTTTCAATTACTTGCTAGTTTTCAGGCAGTTACCTGGTCATAGTCTTTAGGGGAAGGAGGAGAAAAAAAGAGAACAGATTGAAATTTAGGGTATTTAAAGAGGGGCATAAAAAGACAAGAAGGTCTAAGGTGGGAAGAAAGTAGTAAGAAAATGAGGACTAGTTAAAAACCACGGAAAAAGAGTAGTGGTAGAAACTTAATTGGAAAAAAAAAAGGACAGAAAAATGCATAGAACAGATGTCATAATCTTAGGCCTGACGTGAAAGGAACTGGAAAGTGGCAGATAATTTAAAACTATATGGTTCTGATCTGTGAAAAGGGTGGCACCACATCTACAGTTAGAAAGGAAGATCAAAAGCAGGAACAGAATGTAAGAGGAAATAATGGTCAGGAAATTGTTGAGGAAATCTGTGGAAGCAGAAAATACTGTAAGGAGATAGAAACTAGGATTCCATTTAAGAAGGATTAAAGTATGGTAAAGGTAATAAGAATGGTAATAAAGGGCTCATTTTGGGGAAAAATTGACAGGGAAGGGGTGTGCTGTTACTTCTTTAACTTGTCAGCACTTTTTTGTGATCTGAAGAGGAAAAGTTGCAAAGTGTGTGTGTGTGTATACATAAATATATATATTTATCTCTATATGAAACGGTACTGCAGATAAAGCCTGTGAATAGTGTGCATCTTTGACTGATTTTTCTAAATTGATGCTGAGCTTTGAAAGGCTTTCTCTCTGTATTGATGTGTAACAAGTTAAGAAGGATTTCTTGAATTGTTTGTTTCAAAAGAAAACTGTTTTGCTTGTCCTGTAGGAATTTGCTTGTCTTAAAGAAAAGCAATTATGACTTTGGAAACTTTTAAAAATCTTCCTTCAATGTAAGGCAACTGTTGCAGAGAAGAAAAAATAAATGAGGGTGAAGATGGCAGTTTGCTAAATTGTTCATGGAAGGAGGTAATTGTCACAAGATAAATATCTTTATTTCTTTATCGGCAAATACGCGAGTTGTGCAATCTTCACATTAATGGGAAATCTGAAAATAGGATGGTAATATAAAAAGAGTGAAAAAAAAAATGTATTACTAGTGGAATGATCATCAGTAGAAAGGAGAGTGTAATAAACTGTTTTTCCCAGCTAGTCCATACAGGTAATGCTGAGAGCAGACTGAAGAAGGGCAACAGCTGACATGCACAAGTGATTCCTGCTTCCAACATTTGGTTACGCTGGCAATCCTCATCTGCCCTGATGGTGGTTGTCACTCAGCTGCGTCTGCCTCTCGCTCACAAGTGGAGAGTTGCTGACCCCAGAGAGACTTTAAAAGTACATGAGCCCTAACAAGTGAAACATTAACCAGAGAAAAATCATCATTATTGATCCACAACTTTGCTGTGATAAAGGCAGAATGTACTGATGCGGGTGTTAATCAAAAATCACCAATGTAATATCTTTACAAGTGCTTTTCTTTGTTCTGTGGACACCTCTTTAGTTTCTTAAATTTTTGGATGTTTTGAACAGGTTGAAATCCAAACCTAGGCTCAAAGATTTTATCTTTTAAAACGTCACTGCATACACATTGCAATATTTACAGTGATGTACCACAATGATACCAGCCCATACCTATCAGGAGGGCAGAATGGAAAGTTATTGCATTGTAGCATGCTAAAAGACAGCAAAGTTGTAGACTTCGGGCAAGGTTTGTGTTCTTTTTTTGTGTAAACTTGAGAGAATTTGCAGAACATTTAGCATATACTTAAAGCTTAACTCTCTTAAAACAGGTGATCCAGGTACTATACTGCGTCTCTACATTTCTGATGTGATTTTTAGTGAACCTTAAAATCATGAATAAATTCTTGTAAGCTAAGATAATGCTAGAGTGCCAGTTTTCGAAGTGATATGAGGAAGTAGTGTCTAAACATAGTCTAGACAGCCTGAGATCAGCCCTGAACCTCACATTAGAAAAAGTGTTGAAGGAAACAGCTAAACGACAAGTGAAAACCTGGAAGGTGAATTATAAAATTAATGATAAAGTACAGAATAGGTCTTATCAGATGAGTATGGTAGCACATTGCAACTTTTTATCTGATTAAGGAAAGTTGGATATATTTCAGCCTTTTGTGTTTCATTGCATTCCGGTTTTCAAATACATTTTTTACTATGTCAGTACGTATGTTAAAGATTTATGAACTGTTTACTGCTGAATCAAAAATAGGTTTTGTGGCATTACCACTGAGTGAAGAGCTGCATCAGATAAGGTACTACTTCTTTTTAACGTTTTCTTTAAGCCAGAAGAAAATAAAATTAAAAATATTAAGTGCTGGTTAGAAAAGAAGTAAACACTGAAAAGGACGGATTAATGTGGATTGCTTTGGTGAGCAGGGCATGTCTGAAAAATGTTATGGTTAAACTACACATTTTGAAGAAAGCATTGAAGCTACACTTATAGGAGGTAAGACTATGTGCTGAAAATGTGTGATCCTAAAAATGATCTGGGTGTCGAGGTGGACAAGAACTACATGTAAGTCACCTACTTGGTGTTTTAAGGCACTGGCTAAGCTGATTTTGGATGTTTAGGTAAAACTAATGGATTGGAAAGTGGTTTTCCATCTGAATACATACAGTGAGACCAATAGTTTGCAGCTACGTATTTTTTAGCATCGTCATTTAAAAAGAGTATTGGAAAATTGGGAAATACTCAGAAAGAAAGCCCTTCCCCCAGTTACTCAATACCTAATGTCAAGATCTTTTGGTTAGAGATTTAAGGAACTCCGTTTTGGTTTATAAGAAAGAAATAAGATGAAGTACTGGATTTATGCTGGATCACACAAAAAGAGAGAATTTTAGAAGGCTTATCAGTATAGGAGAGAAAAGCGACATGAGATTCAAGGACTAGAACTTGCAATGAGAATAATTAAAATTAGTGATGTAGTTGATAAAGATGCTGATAAACTTCTGGAAAATATTTTGGTTGAAATGGTAGAATTCCCACATTGACACCAGTAGGCTACATGTAAGTACACGCATTCATGATGGAGCACTTTATTCCAAGTGTCTCTCCAGAATTCAGTTCTTAATTTAATGCAAGTGAGAGAGATGTAGTGGCAGCCTAAAAAGGGAAATTTTCAGCCAAATTTCTGCTTTTTAACTTAATGAGAAATGCTGTGTGTCCATTGTTATCACTCTGGTACCAAGAAAAAGAAATTGAAAGAGAAGTGGACAGTCTGTGTTCCCAGTGAGAGTTTTTCAGATTAAATTGAGGAAAAGGAAAGGATACCTGTTCTTCCATGTGCATTTTTATTTTATGTTAAACAAGATAATCTTGTTTGAGCTTGAATTTTTGTAGCTAAAAGAAATTAAGCTTGTGAAAGGAATATATATTCAAGGCATAAAATACTTTCTGCAGGCATTATTGATGTAGCTGTTATTCTCCATCCAATTATGGAAAGTAGCACATGGTTAGACAGCTTTATTTGCTGCAGAATCGATTGCTGCCTGACTTGTATTACAGGTAAGAGATTAAAACCAGTTATATGAAATGATGAGAGGAATTCCCAAGTGCAGTAGCAATTACATCATGGGAGACCATAAAGCAAAGACTTAATATATAGTACTTAGCAATTTTGAAAGGGAGAGGGCAAGCATTTTGAACTTGCTGTAGTTTATATTCTGCGCTTTGTTAATTTTTTCTTTATCAGTTTTATTAGTAGACACTAGGACTTTACACTTTAACTGCTGGCTTTACCAGTCATATGAATATTCATAAGAGTAGATGGAGGTATTGAGAGGAGTATACATCTCAAAGCAGCTGCTGTGTTCTCTCTGCACTGATCTTAAAGACTTCTATTTAACATCATTAAGGGACAAGCCTGGAAACAATTAATTGGATATAAAAAATCATGGAGTTGATGGTGGTTTTGTGGCATGTTGTTATCTTCCCTTTGCTTCCTGGCTGACCTCTCCCTTGCACAGCTGATGGGGAAAACGGCAGATGGTCTGGCACTGACCACCACTCTGTCCTCTTCTCTGGTAACGCCTGTCTGTCCCCTCCGCTGTTCCAGGGACACAGCCGACTGCCTTTTCGATCAGATGGCTGGGCTGATCAACATCTCGTTAAACTCAGGAATCCGTTTTTACTCATATTTAGTTCTTAAATAATGTTGCTTCAGTTTCCTAACCAAAAGCCCATGTAGCCTGACAGGTTTTTCCCAGTTATATTGTTTGGTCTAAAACATCTCAGATGTTGGAACCAAATTTACCTATATTATATATATTTTCTGGTGTGTGAAAGTATCACTCTCTTCTCCCTAGCGACAAGCGACAGGATGAGAGGAAATGGCCTCAAGTTGTGCCAGAGAATGTTTAGACTGGATATTCGGAAAAATTTGTTCACAGAAGGGGTTGTCAGGCATTGGAACAGGCTGCCCAGGGAAGTGGTTGAGTCACCATCCCTGGAGGGGTTTAAAAGATGTGTAGATGAGGTTCTTAGGGACGTGGTTTAGAGGAGGACTTGGCAGTGCTAGGTTAATGGTTGGACCTGATGATCTTAAAGGTCTTTTCCAACCATGACAGTTCTATGATGTCTCTCTCAAGGAACTGGAGACTTGCAATGAGAGTTTAAAAGACTGACAAATGAGGCCAATTTTTAACTTGAAACCCAAACTATTAGATTCATTCACAACACACTTTGTGCTAGTGGTTAGTTCTTGCATGTTATCAGTCATTACTTCTTCTATAAAACTGGTCTGTAACACTTTACACTCAATCAGCTGTGGCTGTACAATAGCATGGAGCTGCTGGCCCTGATGGCCGAGGTTCTCTTTAGTCTCCAAGGTCAAGGTGATCAGGCTGGAGAGCTCTTCCCCCAGAGGAGGTGTCTGTCTTCATTTCTTCCCTGCCACTGTTGGTGTTTTATATGTCTTGTCCCCCGCTCCCTCGCCTAAAGGGGGATTTCAGCTGCTCCTTCATTTAGTTTTGCCAGTCACCCCTCTTGTGCCTTGGGCAGGATGTCCTGCCCCTTTTCCTTCCTGGGCTTATTTTGATCTTTATCTTGTAACTTCTGTCACTTGGGTGTCTCCAAAGTGTGACTGCACAAGCCTGGCTTCACTGCTTTGATGGGGACATTGCTCAGTGCATGAAATGTGTGTACATGGTGTTGGGCTGTGCCATTGCACTATTACAAAGTAATTGCATGCTGGTCATTCTGCTGTTTAAGTGTGCTTATATTTGGGTTCCAGGCAAGATAATATTAATTGTACCCAGAGTAATACTCTTAAGAGCTTTCACAGGGCTTTCTTACTTCGGCTACACTAGCCACAAACCATACTCTGTGTTGTTATTACTATTATTTTTAACTCCAGTAAAGAAAGACAATCATGTCAGATGGCTGAAAGTTAAAGAGAGATCTAAATTTAGACTGACAATCTTTGTACTCAAAGAACCAGATCCAGTGGACCTGCATACCCTTTTTTTTAACCTTAGAAAGCATCATCCTTTGGTCAGTGCGTCAGTCTTTCCTTTCAATGTATTTATCCCATCAAAGGTCTTTCTGTGAAGTCAGTCTGGGCTGTCAATCTGAAGATGAGGCTGTGCAGACACCCAGCCCATGGGAAATTTCAGCATCTTCCTGTGTTGTGCTGGAGTGCTAATGAAGATGTGAGTTTGTCATACTGCATCGCCCCATTCAAACATACAAATTGTAGATGCTCAATGAAATACAGTCAAGCAGACAATCTTCTGATGTTGGAGACACCAAAGGAAGAGTTCTCAGCTTTCTTGGCAATCACAGAATGTTAGGGATTGGAAGGGACCTCAAAAGATCATCCAGTCCAATCCCACTGCCGGAGCAGGAACACCCAGATGAGGTTACACGGGAATGTGTCCAGGCAGGTGTTGAATGTCTCCAGAAAAGGAGACTCCACAACCTCCCTGGGCAGCCTGTTCCAGTGTTCTGTCACCCTCACTGAGAAGAAGTTTCTTCTCATATTTAAGTGGAATGTCCTGTGTTCCAGTTTGTACCCATTGCCCCTTGTCCAATCATTGGTTGTCACTGAGAAGAGCTTGGCTGCATCCTTGTGACACCCTTTACATATTTATAAACATTAATGAGGTCACCCCTCAGTCTCCTCCAAGCTAAAGAGACCCAGCTCCCTCAGCCTTTTCTCATAAGGGAGATGCTCCACTCCCTTCATGATCTTCGTGGCTCTGTGCTGGACTCTCTCCAGCAGTTCCCTGTCCTTCTTGAACTGAGAGGCCCAGAACTGGTCACAATATTCCAGATGAGGTCTCACCAGGGCAGAGTAGGGGGGGGGGAGAACCTCTCTCGACCTACTAACCACCCCACTTCTAATACACCCCAGGATGCCATTGGCCTTGGCCACAAGGGCACAGTGCTGGCTCATGGTCATCCTGCTGTCCACCAGGACTCCCAGCTCCCTTTCCCCTACACTGCTCTCTAATAGGTCATTCCCCAACCTGTACTGGAACCTGGGGTTGTTCCTGCCCAGATGCAAGACTCTACACTTGCCCTTGTTATATTTCATTACATTTTTCC
Organism: Caloenas nicobarica; assembly: GCF_036013445.1. Lineage (NCBI taxonomy): Eukaryota > Metazoa > Chordata > Aves > Columbiformes > Columbidae > Caloenas > Caloenas nicobarica. Next base: position 151,888,300 of record NC_088245.1, on the reverse strand, counting down.
CCGCTCAACTCTCCAGCCTGTCCAGATCTCGCTGGATGGCAGCACAGCCCTCTGGCGTGTCAGCCACTCCTCCCAGTTTGGTGTCATCAGCAAACTTGCTGACAGTGCACTCTAGTCCCTCATCCAAGTCGTTGATGAATATATTGAACAGTATTGGTCCCAGAACTGACCCTTGAGGCACTCCACTAGATACAGGCCTCCAACCAGACTCTGCCTCATTGACCACGACTCTCTGGCTTCTCTCCTTCAGCCAGTTTGCAGTCCACCTCACTACCCGATCGTCCAGTCCACACTTCCTCAGTTTAGCTGTGAGGATGCTGTGGGAAATGGTGTCAAATGCTTTACGGAAGTCAAGGTAGACCACATCCACCGCTCTGCCATAATCTATCCGCCTGGTTATGTCCTCATAAAAGGCTATGAGGTTGGTCAAGCACGACTTCCCCTTGGCGAAGCCATGTTGACTGCCCCTGATGACCCTCTTATCCTTGATATGTCTTGAGTTGTTCCATCACTTTCCCAGGGATGGAGGTGAGGCTGACCGGTCTATAGTTACCTGGGTCCTCCTTCTTGCTCTTTTTGAAGACCAGAGTGACATTTGCTTTCCTCCAGTCCTCAGGCACCCGTTCTGTTTCCCACGACTTAGCAAAGATCATGGAGAGTGGCCTAGTAATGACTTCAGCCAGCTCCCTCAGCACCTGCGGGTGCATCCCATCTGGACTCATGGATTTATGGATGTCCAGATTGCTTAACTGGTCCCTATCCCAGTCCTCATCAACTGAGGCAGACTCCTCCATTGCCCTGCCTTCCCCTGGGGCCTCAGGGGTACGGGGCTCCTCAGGACAGCCTCCGGCAGAGTAGACAGAGACAAAGAAGGCATTCAGTAACTCTGCCTTCTTCTGTCACCAGGGCACCCACCCCATTCATCAGTGGGCCTACATTGCCTCTGGTGTTAGTTTTATGTGCCATGTATTTGAAGAAGCTTTTCCTGTTGTCCTTGACCCCTCTTGCCAGGTTTAACTCTAAGGAGGCCTTAGCTTTCCTAGTTGCCTCCCTACATCCTCTGACAACAGCCTTATATTCTTCCCAAGTGGCCAGCCCCTCCTTCCATGATTTGTAAACCCTCCTCTTCCACTTGAGTTTGCCCAGCAGTTCCCTGTTTAACCACGCAGGTCTCCTGGCTCCCTTCCTTGACTTCCTGCGCGTCGGGATGCTCTGATCTTGAGCTTGGTAGAAGCAGTCCCTGAATGTTAACCAACTATCTTGGGCCCCTTTACCTTCAAGCAGCCTTGCCCACGGGATTTCCTCCAGCAACTGTTTGAAAAGGCCAAAGTCAGCCCTGCTGAAGTCCAGGGTTGCAATTCTGCTCGGTATTCTGCTCCCACCACAGGAGATTCTGAACTCCACCATCTCATGGTCACTGCAACCAAGGCAGCCCCCCACCTTTACTGCTTCGACCAGACCCTCCTTGTTAGCGAGGACGAGATCCAGCAGCGCACCTCTCCTAGTCTGCTCCTCCACCATTTGCATCAGAAAGTTATCGTCGATGCACTGGAGGAACCTCCTAGACTGAGGCTGGCTGGCTGAGTAGTCCTTCCAGCAAACATCAGGGTAGTTAAAATCCCCCATAACAACCAGAGCCTGTGACTGTGAGGCCACGCTCAGCTGACTGCAGAAGGCCTCATCAACATCCTCACCCTGATCTGGTGGCCTGTAATAGACTCCCACAACAGTGTCACCCCTGCCAGCCTGCCCCTTAATTCTCACCCACAGACTCTCAACTTGCTCCTCAACCACACCTGGACAGTACTCTATACATCGTAGTTGCTCTCTCACATAAAGAGCAACTCCACCACCACGCTTGGCTGGCCTGTCTTTCCTGAAAAGGACATAGCCATCCATGACCACATTCCAGTCATGTGAGCTGTCCCACCATGTCTCTGTTAATGCCACCAGATCATAATCTCCTGACCGAACGCAGGTTTCTAACTCCTCCTGCTTATTCCCCATGCTGCGCGCATTGGTGTACAGGCACTTCAGGGAGCGAGCCGAGTACACCGATTGCACCTTAGGGCGATGGGAAAATGAACAATATTTAAACTTCATAGGCAACCATGAATTACTTTTGAGCACGAATTACTATATTATCAAAAATATTTTATTATTTCATTGTTTTCCATATTATTTTGAAAAGATGTCCAGGAGGAGACCTGTGTCCCAACAAGGATGTAAAATTGATTTTCATTCAGTCTCTTAAAGGAAAGGCAGAGTCCCACTATAAAAATTGAAACACGAAGAGCCAAGGGGCGGGGAAAAAAATCTTCTATGAGAATGCATTTTCTTATTGTTTCTGAAATGCAGAATGCCCAATTTTTTTAAGAAAGGCTTAAGTGCCATTTGTGGTTTTGAAGGGGAAATGTTGTCCTCCAACTGGATTCTTTCTGCAAACTGGCTATCTGAATGCCACTGTAGTAAATTGGGTTCACCTGTTGTATCTTCCCACTTCCTAAAATGTCCTGGCAGTGAAGGTGTAAAATTTCTTCTTGTGAATATATTTTTTTCTGTGCAATGTTTATCCTGGACTTAATGGAAATAACCCAGAACTCATCATTGTAATACAGGGCTATTCTACTGGAAAAACAAAAAACAAAAAACTCTTAATAGTTAAATGAACACAGTTGACCTGGATGTAACTGGATGTTACAGTCCTACTGGTCATTTTTATTAAGTTATACAGAAGTTGTTAAGTGGTACAATAAAATCTGTAAGCTAGAGGCCAGATTTCAAGTTCACTTCTTTTGTGGTCATTGATTTGTCAAGTGAAAAAAAAAAAATCCGAGTTGGCTGACTAGTACAAAAAAAGCCCCAATGCGTTCAGATACAGATAATTTGAGTATACTTTGTAATTAATACACCGTATACAAAACAAACTGAGAATCTTATATTACTTGCTAGTATTTCAAACTATTGATTTCTATTCTAGGTAATTATTTCTCAATATCCAAGATTTAGTATCATACATCAATTATTTATTATGGTTTTGAAAGTGACCAAAAATGATATTTTGGTTCTATACTTATTTTCTTTGAAGGCATAGCTGTGCAGGTTAGCGAAAAGCTTGTTTTTTACAAATATTTGCACGAAGGCAGCAGAATACCATACCCAGGGAATAGGAAGTTATGTACATTGAGATCATCCTCCTTCACACACTGCAAGTGGTATCTTGATTTCTAGCTATATGGGTCGTCTTTCAGCAGAAAATGTCTCTTTTGCGCTGTAATTTGTGTAGATTTATATGGAGATTATAGAAAATAAATACAGGTGAATGTGATAATAGGTAAGTTCACTCTTCATGTGTGTTTCTCAGTAGTGTCTTGGTTGCTGCTCAGTCTTCTATTTTCAGTTTAAATTCCACTTTTCCTTCATATGGATCGTGAACGTTATCGAAGGTAATTCCAGCTCCAATGATTTTGCACACTATTTTAACTTCTACATTCCTTGTGATGTTGAGAAATTTCACAGCCACCAAAGGATTGCTGTAGCTGGGCTGGGAGCGGAAAGAGAAAAATAGTTTTACACTACCAAAATAAAGTCTTAAAATTATCCTTCTCTCCAGTTCTCGTAAGGTTGCGGCAATGCCGCATACGTTTAATCCTATATGAAGTTGAAGAAAAGTAATATTGAAATTCAGGAGCACCCACCTGTGCCTTTTTCCCGTAGTAGGGGAAGTAGTGCAGGTTGAAGGTGCCGTTCACAGGGTAGTAATCCACCTCCAGCGGGCGAGACTCGTCACCCTGTGCGGCAAGTAAGAAGTTTTTGTTGGCTGGGCAGTAGTAAGCCAGCCCTGGGCAAGTGTTTTACTGCTGCAAAAACCTGTGCAGCCTGTATTAAAATTCAAGTTCAGCTGTCAGTGCAGCACTGCTGTTATTTTTATTTTTCAAATAAAAGTAGAAATCTGCTGTTACTATTGCTAAGAAAAACGCGGGCAAGTGTTCTCTTATAGCAGCTCAGTGAATGGGGACTGCTGAAATGAGCAGAGAGACTGAAGTTGCTGCTCTGATGCGTGTACTTCACTAGTGGGAGCTGGAAGCAAACAGCAAATGTTCTTTTCTGCAACACACAAAACCAAATTTTCAGGTGATTTTAAGTAAAACAAGCATTTTTTCTTTTGTTCTTGGGTGTCTGCTAGTGCAAGAATGGGCACAGAACTGAAAATATTCTCGGTATTTGGCCAGAATGATGCGATTTCCAGAGCCGCAGGGTAGCTTTTCTGATCGCAACTGCACTTCACTTGCTGTAAGATTTGCAGTGCTTCAAATTTTTGAGACTCAGACCTCATACACCTACCACATATGTGCAGTTCACTCTTGGTGCGGTGCCGTTGCCAGGGAGAAATTTGATAATCTGAAATAGAAAACACATTTGGTCATCTCAGAAGTTGTTTGGGGATAAAAGTGAGCAAACAATTGAGCTTCAAAGGATGCTTAATGTGTTTCTGCATAACACACTGGCAAACAGATCAGCTCATCTTACGTACCTGGGTGAAATGCCATGTTGTGGCTGGGTATTTAGAGTCATAGAAGGAGACCTTATTGTGGCTTTTCAGTACTTAAAAGAGTCTATAAGAAGGATAGGGACAGACTTTTTAGCAGGGCCTGTTATGACAGGATAAGGGGTAATGATTTTAAACTAAAAGTAGAGATTCAGGCTAGACATGAAGAAGACATTTTTTACAGTGAGGGTGGTGAAACACTGGCCCAGGTTGCCCAGAGAGGTGGTGGATGCCCCATCCCTGGAGACATTCCAGGCCAGGCTGGACGGGGCTCTGAGCAACCTGATCTAGTTGCAGATGTCCCTGCTCATTGCAGGGGGGGTGGACTAGATGACCTTTGAAGGTCCCTTCCATCCCAAACTATTCTATGATTCTACGATTCTATGTCTTGAAAAAATCAAAGGAAGAATGGAAGGCTCCCTTTTTTGATCTCAAAAAACAAAAGTGTTGATGGTTTTTACTGAAGGAACATCCACCAGGTTTGAATTTTGTTTTTACAGGTTCTGCTAAGGCTTTTCTTTCCAGCCTGGAGAAATAAGATGTGCAAGTATCACCTCTCTGAAAGCTCTTCAGTTACTGTCACATCGTAACACCTCGGCTGAAAGCACAGGATCACAGTATCGCAGAATGACACTGTTTTGTACTAGTTTGTTGGATGAGAGCACTATGGTGATGAAAACAAAACTAAACCAAACCCAAAGCCTTACAGAATCAGTTTCAAGGTCACTTTACCCTGCATTACTTTCCTAGGGATGGTGACCAAGTCTTGCCATTTCTCTGGTAATTCTAGAGGTCTCTCGGGGAAAGCACATGAATTTTTCTTCCCAGTACAAAACAGAGATTAGAGACCATGGCAGCAGATGATACAGCAGCTCCGCAGTGAAGACTCGAGCTATCAGAGGTTTTTTTGGTGAATTCTTTCTTGCTCAGCATCTTGAGTTTGTACTTACCCTGTTCATTTTTATGATAAAACAGGGGTTTCCTTCTGGAAATCCAAAAGTAGCATCTGTGATGCCCGAGCAGTTTTGAAGCATATCTGAGGTAAATTTGCAGGATAGTTTTGTTTTGTTTGGGCCGTCAAAGGTCTCCTGGATGAAGTATGTGTCACTGGTGCAGTTGATGTTCAGATGCTGAGCAGCTGGCGTGTATGCTAGATGTGTGAAGGAAGAAAGAAAAATTCCCCTCTGAAGTTTTCCAGGTATGTTATATATTCCAATATCAGGCTGGAGGTTATACCATGGGAGACTGTACTTCAAGTGAAGTTGGGATTAGATGGAATGAGGAAAGTTTAATATATATATATATTTTTTAATACTCAGGCAAAGCAAGAAAAAAGAGATCAAGTTGAATTAAGACTGGTAATTTGTGTTGATAGTTTCATATAAAGTCAATTTCAAATATAATTTTTTTCAGTGTGTTGTTAGGGAATAGATCCCTAACAATGTGTGTGAGAATCACAGAAATATGCTATTAAGGCTCATAAGGAACATAAATATATTCAGATAAGAACAGGCAAAGGGAGCACCTAACCTACATTGACTGTGCTCTCTGCTGGCACTATGCAATGACTTCACAACACTTACTACATTACTTTGATGTTTGTAGTCATGGACAGTATGAGACTAGTTTTGAAGACCTTTTTTACCCTCTTCCTTCAAGTTTCCTAATAGCCTGCGTTATTAAGGCTGTTCAGGACTTAAAAAAAAATAGTTAAAGCTCTGAAGCAGGGCTCTGCTTTCAATAGACATGTTTACACATGTTTGGTTTATAGATTCATGAAGTGACTTGTTCCTCTCTTTCAGCAGATGCATTTTCCACTCAAAATCTGTGATTTCAGAAGGACAAATAGAAACACTGACTTAATGTCCTCAGACTTACTATGGGAGATGTGACAGCATGTTTCTTCAATATAATGCAGGAAATCTCATTTTTACCTTCCAGAAAAGTTCGAAGAGTTGTCACTAAACCTTCCCAGGTTTTGTTGTCGGATACGTTGTAATAAATTTGTAGTCCTCTGTCCCCATAAACATCGGGTCGTAAAGTTACACCTTTGGGGTGGGAAAAAAAGGGAAGGCAAAGAAGAGGAGAGGTGCCAGGCACAAAATTATTTCTTTAAATTGACAATAGTGATTGTGCTGCATCAAGACTTGTAAGCATAGGAGATCCCCAGGCTTTGCTGGGGAGGATTTAACCACATTTAGAAATTCTCTCAGGCCTCAGTTGTTTAACCAAAACCCTAAAGCCTCCACTGCTGCTTAACTCTTTTCACGTAAGTCTGTGCTGTTATCAGAACGGCTTGCGAAATCATTCCAGCGACCGCACTGGGTTTGCCCAGAACTTGTTAAAAATAACAGTGGTGCTAGTCACGTCAGGTTAAAGAAACAGATTGTACTGCAGTAGGAGAAACAGCTTTTGGAAGAGCCACGTTTAATATTTTAGAGGAAGTATTCTGCTAGCAAACATGAAACTTACTAAATATTGGGAAAAGAAACTTCAAAATCCAGCAACAGGCAAACAGAATAATTTCTAGGGCTATGCTTTATTTTTTTTCCTTCCCATTGTAAAAACAAGCCATTAGGTGCTGAAGTTTTAGCAGTACACACTGATGATCTCTCACTGATATGATCTCATCCCTCCCCGGTCTCACTTCATGTCCTACAAATCGTTATTTCTAATCCCACATGTCTTTGTCTTATTTTTACGTGCTCGGCTGCTGGCACAGCACATCCCACCAGGGAAGGAGTCCTGCTCTCCGAAGGAACTTTCCATGCTGCTGGTAAGTGTGGAAATACCCACCACAGGCTGCTCACCCCACTGCCCTTCGGTCTTGCTGGGCACCCCGAGACCCCTGGGGGGCTGGAGCAGAAACCAGGGTTTCCCCAGGGCCTGACCCCTGCCCATGGGGAGTGGAGGTGTATATTTATACACAAATTATAATATGTATATGATATGCTAATATGTAATACATACAAATATATAAAATATATTAAGATGAATATAAATATATAAAATTAATAGAAATGTATAAAAATGAATCTATGAAATAAATGTGCCAGTTTTATTTATTGATTTTTTTTAAGCCTAAACGTGTTTTCAGGAGGAGGTTAAACTTTGCAGGGATCGTGTGGGGAGAATGGACCTGATTTATTCCACATCTGTCCCCCCCACGCCCGGGCTCTGCCGATGCCCCTCAGCCCTGCCCAGCCCCGTGCAGTGGTGGCAATACCTGGGGATTTCAGCTGGTCTTGGTAATCCGGCTCGTAGGGATTCACTGTCCTCATTAAACAATAAATGGAGAGTGCAAACAGCCCCGACATCACCACGTAGAAAGCCAGGTAGTACAGGCTGATCCACACTGCGGAAAAAAATGAAGGCAAAATCTAATTTTTCAAGCAAGGCAGTGTGGTGATCCCTCCGTGGCTGGGACCGTCCCAGCGGCAGTGGCCATCTCCTTTCTGCCCTTGGCCCCAGGGAGGTTTTCCCTGCAAAGGGACTGGTGTTTTAGATCATCTTTTGTATGCTCAAAAGAATATTCTTCTAGAAAAATTTGGCTGCAGATTTTTCAGTTTTACAAGGATTTTTGAAGTAGTTGGTGCTTGGCTCAGATTTTTTAAAGCTTAAAAGATTGAGTGGCTTCTTGAAGTGACTTCACATATTAAGATCATTTATCTGCTTATTAGATGTGGACTAAGTGACACAGACTAGGTATTTCTTTGAGAAAAACAAGTTGCTCCTTGTCTTCAAGGCCAGTCTGGACGGGGCTCTGAGCAACCTGATCTAGTTGCAGATGTCCCTGCTCATTGCAGGGGGAGTGGACTAGATGGCCTTTGAAGGTCCCTTCCAACCCTAACTATTCTATGATTATTTGGATGACAGATGTCAGTATTTCAGGTGTGTTGATTTTAGACCTGTATCACCTCACTGCCTTTTACGCCTTCAGCAAAATGTGTCATCTCGCTATTTTACTCTGGTGTGAGCTGTAGAGCAGCGCCCTGTTCCTGTCTCTGTGTGAATAACATGTCTTACAGGCGGCTGGTGTCCCACAAGCAGCCCGTGAGTGTTTTGGTGGGGCCACCAGAAACTGCTCCCTGTAATCATCAGCGCCTTGTAGCACCTCCTTCTCTCTAAAGTGGAAAGACTCACATTTTGGTTCAATTTTCTGCAAAATCATGGTTTTAAGAATGGCTAATAAGCACATTCATGAGTTTCACAACAGAAAAAAACTCATCTAGGAACTTGCAGCTACTCTTAATGGTCTGTGGGAAGAGCAGGGACCTTCCTTAAAATGATCAAGGCTGCCCTTCCCAGAATGTAGAACAGAAAATACATCGTTCTGGTAGACACAAGTTTGCGTTAGCACGCGGTGATAAGAGAAGATCTGCTGAGCAGAGAGTAATTTAGAAATGAATTTCACAAAAGCAAAACATGTTCCCAAATAATTGGAAAAAACACTGATTAAGCAAAATTCTCTATGTACCAGAGCCCCTCCGCATCCTGCCTCCCCCATTTTTTAAGCTTACCAGAAGGAAGAGAAGACTCTTGCATATGAACACCTACCCCAGTTAATTAAGGACCTTCCCATAAAGAGCTTTGTTTCTGGATTCCAGACAAAACGACGGAAATTTTCCATCCGTTCACTGCAGGTCTTCTTTTCATTTAAAGTCGCCATTTTCTCACAAAATTTCCCCAAGACGTGTCCTCCTCGGAAACTAAGAAATTCAACTGGTGCCCGAACAGTCCCCAAGAAAAACACTTTGGTTTTTATACCTTCTTCTCTGCTGAAGGTCACTGAGATTACTTCTTATACCAATGAAAGCCCCTGCTCACCATTATCAACCCGCAGCAGATACAATTCTTTATAAAGGGTGTTGATAACACTGGATGTTGAGGCTGGCAAGGAAAAGTTAGTTCCTATCAAATGCCCTTCTCCTTTCTCTTGAATGCCTCAGCAGATCGCCAGAGTTACGCATTTTGCCCAGTGCCTGTAGGGCTCGCGATAGATTTGGTGTGATAGCTGTTATCAGAGCAGATAAAGAGAAGGAGAACTTGTTTCTCCCTGTTTTGTTTTTTTTTTTTTTAAAGTAACCTGCAAATAGTGGATGTAATTCTTCTACTACAACCTGTAGCCATCTGTTGGGTTATAGGTGATCGCAGTGGGAGGGAGTGGGGGAAAAGTGACCATTTCTCTTAGTGTTTGTTGCACAGCTGGGGAAATCAAGATCTATATTTTCCTGCTTTCCTGCGGGGAAAATTTTTAGGTGATCTCTGATGATGCTAACTCGGCTTCAGAAGGTATCCCCGCCTTGCCTGCTGCCTGTCTCTGCCCCCGTTCCAGCACAACACTTGAAAAGCCAGAAGAAAGATGGGGAAGAGCACAAGAAAAAATATTGTATAAGAAAAGTTTTGCCATATAGGTATATGACGAGGCAGAGCGGAGGACATATGGGTGACATTTAACTCCGTTTTGTATCTGCTTTACAGCCAGATGCTGTGGTGTGTTCGGAGGCAGCTGCCCAGCCCCGAGCTCTGTGCACGGAGGGGCAGGATGGAAAAGCGTCCCCAGCAGCTCAGCGTGGGTGGAAAAGCAAAGGGCACGGGGCAAACGGCGGAGCCAACGGGCTTTCGAAACACCCATTTTAAAAAGGGTTCCGAAAAGTTTTCAAAAAGCCCTTCCAGGCACAGTGGTGTCCTTGCTGCTTGTCAAAGTTGTTCGCTACTGCTCTTGCTGTCTTACCGAACACCAGTAGCGCCAAATCTCCAAATTGCCCCGGTGAATTCGGCAGGGCCAGGGTTTCATCCCTTTTAATTAGGGTTGTTGGTGTGTCCTGCCTTTCACTCACTTCACAGGGCACACGGTGGGGGCAAAATCTTTAAAAGTGGCACGTATGGGAAGGTTAACTGAGAGGCTTTGGATTATTTGGACATTGAGACAGCTGAAACGGAACCTGTCAGCTGGAGTAATACGGCAGGGTTATTCGGTCAGCTAAATAATGCTGAGTTTCTGAACTCAGCTATTTATTGAGCTTTTCTGCCTCAGATCAGGCAGCACAATAGTTTGGTGTAACAGCCAACAATTTGGAGTGATTTAGCTTGTTTTCAGGTGATGAAATAGGAGTCAGGCCAAGTAAAGGAAAAGCAAGATTTACAGACATTTGACAAATTTGTAGTTCCCATAGAAAGGAGAGGAGAATGAATGAAAGGTACTTTCAGTCATTACGCCGTGAGTTGACCAATATCCAGGATAAATGTGGAGGTTTCTTTAAAGTTAAAATAAGACAAGGAGTCTGGGAAGTGGCCTGAAAATGATGAACATGAGACAGCTACCCAGAGGTTAAAAGGTTTGTGGAGGTTCACATGTAGGAGTTTCAGAAACGAGAGCAGAGGCATGAAGAGGTTAGAAGGAAAGCAGGGAGGAAAGTAGCAGGGCTCAGCGGGATTTAAACCTTTTCTGTGTTGAACAGGAGCCCTTGTGGCAAACTGGATGGAGGGGAGCAACTGGACTTGGTGAAATGTGGAGTCAGGAGCTTTATGAAGAGAGCATTTTCTGCACCGCTTATAGAAAGGTGATAATTTAACAGTACACAGACTTCAGTAGGTGACTAACTCTAAACAACAAATTAATCACTAATAATGAAATTAAATCCCAAATTTTCTTAAAAAGGAAAATGTTGTTAGTTCTCTTTCCACATGGTGAAGCCGATGTAGAAGTCAGCAGGGTGCAAGTATCTGCACAGGAGGCGAAATGGAGCCTCTCGAAACTTAGGAGTTTGTACTCTAACGAAACTGAGGGTGAGGATCCCATATGCTCTTGTGTCTCACATTATATCCCATCTGTTCCCATCTACCGCTGGCCGGGGAACCTAAAGCTCTGCTGAGTTCAGCGCCACTCGCCCACTGTGGCCACACAGCGCGAAGGAGATGGTAAAACCTGGAGGGCAGAGCCATGTGTGGGAGGGCAAGAAAGACACGAGGTAGTTCAGTGGGAGAGGACCATTGTCGGCTGCTTTCATCCCAACAGGGTTAAATACATTTATCAGGATTTCCATATTACAGGGCAGGCAGGAAAATGGTGGTTGAGGGAAAGGAAAGTCAAATTTCAAATGGAAGGTGAGGGCCTGGCTGCTTTTAATGCTGCCATTGTACATAATCTGCTAACCTAGATTCAACAGTGCCAGCTACATTACGCAAGAGTAAGGAAGCTAAATGATTTAAGTGGATGATTTAAATTAAATTTCCTTATTTCTGAACTAAGATTAGTAAAGTTCAGTGATAACTGAACATGAAAACGCAGCAGGTTAACAACTCAAGCTCTTCTCTGAGGAGCTCAGCAAAAATACAAGAGGCAGTAAACACAAGTAGCAGCAAAGGAATCTCCTGTGGGCTAGAAGGAGAAAGTTTATCTCTATTAGGATGTTCACATGCAGCAATAGGAGCCCTGAGAGGCAGTGCAGCCTCCATTCTTGGAAACACTGAAAACCCAGCTGGGTGCAACTCTGAGCAGCTTGCTGTATCTCTGGAGCTGTGCCTGCGCTGGGAGGAGGTCAGACTGGGTGACCACCAAAGGTCCCTTCCCACACAAACCATCCTGTGCATCTATGCTCCTAGTCTATTTTTAATTAGCAGGATGTGAACCAGAAAAGGACACCTACCGCTGAAAACCTGTGATAGTATGGCAACACTTTGCATTTCTGTATTTGTCACTTTCAGGTCTGTTGCTGGAATTCATGAAAAGAAGTGTACACTGCACCGTCTTCAGTGTCAAGGGAATGACCTGATGTCGGAGGTCATACAGCCCCAGCCAGAAAGGACGGAGAACACCTGCAACAGCCCTGAGCAGGTCTGCTCCTCTCTCCCTGAGAGCTCTTGCATTGCACTAACTGAGCACAGCAGCAGCTGTCAAACCCTCGGTGGCTGCTCTGCATCATGCCCATCGAACCTCAGCCATCACATGCACATCAACGTGATGTAGTTGCAGATGTCCCTGCTCTTTGCAGGGGGAGTTGGACTAGATGGCCCTTGAAGGTCCCTTCCAACCCGAACTACACTATGATTCTATGATCTGTGATCACCACCAGAAACCACACAGGCATTGTTCTTTCCTCCCTGTGCAGAGCTGCCGGAGAAGAATCGGTTTTCCACCTGTGGTTTGTGGCTCTGTGCAAATGTCTTCCGACTGCCACAGGAGAGGCAATTCAAGAAAAACAGACCCTGTGCCCACGAGCATATGTTCTCTGCACAGGCATTTTTTCTGCTGAAAAATGCTTAGAAATGGGGGTTTCCTTGGCAGACACAGCGTAGTCCAGCCAAGGAGCCCAACCCGTGATCCTGGCCATGGCAGTGCTCAGTCCTAAACCCCCTGGTGATTTGGCAGCAAAGGCTAAGCCAGCCTGACACTGAACTGGCCCAAAATTGAACGGTTAAAATTTTAGGAGCTTTTTATTCTTTGGATGTTTTGACATTTCAGCCTCTCCTGTCACATTTGGTTAAAGGCTGCAAACCAGCTCCTGGTCTCCCCATTGCTGCTGCCATGGGAACCACACTCCCCCTTCTGCCCTCCCTCTCCATCTTCTCCATCTTCTTGCCCTGCTCACAGCTCCTCCCACCTCAGCAGGTGGGTTCATTCCTTCTGGAGATGAGCCCATCAGTGTAAATGTACACGTGTCCCCTTGCTTGTGAACGTGCCGGCATGTGACACTCATTTGCAATCACAGCTCTTCTTCTGTACCCACAGTGATTCACCAAATGAGGAGACTCTGGTACAGACTTTGCATGAATTTAAATGTGTCTTGCAGCGTTCTTCTGAAATGAAGCTTCGGCTTGTGTTGCGGGTGAGGGCAAGACTCAAAATTATTTTCAGGCAGCGGTTGCCCCAGTGAAAGGAAACCTGACCTTCCTTCTATGGCAGCTTGACTTCGAAATTGAAAAGTATATATTCTCCAGGTTTATATTTATTAAATAGCTTGCCTAAAAAAAACCCAAAAACCAACCAAACAAAAAACCCCCAAAATCCAAAACAACAGACAGCAGTGTAGGTAATTGACATAATAAAGGTAGAATCGGACAACAGGACTCCAAGGGTGCAACCACTGCTAAAGAAAAACGGCAACAAGCCTGATCACCCACGTGGCTCAGCCCCATCCCTGAGTACTCAATGGATCCCATCTGTTTCACGTCACAAAAAGCCCCACGATAGGCTGCCTGCTGCGCAGCCCTCCCCTCTTCCAAGACCTGGACCCAGAAAGCATGCAAAAATATTGATTATGTCTTTGGCGGGACCAAAGAGGCACCACGAGGGGTCTGGAGAGGACCCAGGGCCATGTGCTGCATGCCATGGATGTGAGCAGCCTGCTCCCAAACCAGGCACGGCCACGTCACCTTCACGGGCTCCTCCCTTGTCCCTCTTCTGCTTAACAGCAGCAGAAAACATGAGAAGAGAAGGGCCATCAAGAGCTGCGCCTTCTTACGTGCCTAAGTGTAGAAATTTCCCATTGGGAACCTGGGGATTTTCCACCTTCCTGCAGACAAACTGACTCAGAACTTGGTGTTTCCCCTAAAAGGCTGGAGGAAAAGTTTGGAATTGAAAGGAGCAAAGATTTGTAATGACAGACTTTTTCCTTTGAGGGTTTTTCTGAACAGTGAGTAAAATCTGGCTGCACAGAGCTGATGAAAGGCCTCGGTACCTTTATTTACCCACCAAATTACACAGGAGGCCAGGGGAACCTCCCTCTTCTCGTCTCCTGCCACTTCAGGTGGACAAAATACTGGAGGTGGGAAGCTGTGAGCAGAGGGCACTGATGCCTGTGTGTGTGAATGCAGCAAATGGACCAAACATGAGAAACCTGCTGGAAGAGAAGGAGGGGAAAGCGTCGGTGCACAGAGCTGAAATCAGAGCTCCCGTCACACGCCGTCTGTGTGGGACAGCTGAGCCGTGAACACTATCCATGTGCAGCTATAAAAAATAGAGGATTCTTTTAGAAAGTTTGTGCGTGTGAGGGAAAACAAGCATTAGGCTGGCTGAAGAGGTTTATCAAGGTAGGATGGAGTTATGTTTACTCTATGGGCTCTGCAGAAGGGCTCCTGGCCACTGCAGTAGTTTGTCGGGACACTCATTAGTGACATCTCATGTATATCTCACAGCCCCACAGGATGGTTGCTGGTCTGAGCACCTTCTTGCTGTAGTCCATCAGGATTCAATCAGTGACCATTTTCCTCACCAAACCGTGCAGGGCTGCCCATCGGTGTCCAGCACTGTCCCTTGCAGGCATTGCAGCCACCCCCCGTCCATTTGCTGTGCTAACCCCTCGTCCCGTAGCCTTTTGTCATGTTGGATGTCCTCAGAGCTGCTCGAACTGTTTGCTTTCCCGGGCTGGTATTTAATGGCTGCATCGTTGACCTTGGGCTGGCCGCTGAAGGGAAGGACGGCCGAGCGGGAAGGTCACACAGGAGCATGTGGATGGCACAAGGCTGGAGGCGAGACCATGGCCCAGCTTCCCCTCTCAGAACTAGCACCAGTTTTGAGGGAAGCCCAGGGCATGCTCTCCCACCCAGTCCAGGCATGGCAGTGGGCAGGGCTGGGCAGGCTCCATTGCATTCTCCCTCTCTTGCTGACCTTGGCGTGAGGAAAGCAAAGCCTGGCCTCAGGGACGCCTGGATTCTCCAAAGAAGTAATGGAGAACGTCTTTGGGACACCCACGCCACTGTAGTCATAACCAGCTGGATTTGTACCTACAAAGAGGGAGGTAAAGCTCTTTCCTCTCACAACTAGCAAGCCTGAAGGCCTCTTCTGGAGCTCCATGCCTCAAAGGTTAGATCCAGCCTGAGATGTTATCCCTCTGAGATGTTTTCCTGAGCAGAACTGGATGATGGCAACGCCTTGGCCAGCTGTCTCTAAGCGTCCTTTACGCAGAGCTCCCTTCAAGCCATACCTGCTGGAGCTGCTCTAGGTTTGCCCAGCACCGAATGGGAGCTCGGTGTCAATGATAATGAAACGTTAACTTCATTCACTCATGATAATGGCAGGTCAGGAGGAAAACCCACCCTGGTGTAGTGGGACATGGGGGGAGGCTCCCGTGGACTCCCTCATCACTGTGCCTGGGGAGCGCTGATGGGGTGTCCACGTTAGGGATGACATTTGGAGGGCACCTCTTGTGGGAAGATTGAGGTTTATGCCTTTCTCTTTGGTTCATGGCTGTTTTCTCTATTAAAAGGTCAGCAGCTGATCAGACGTGCCAGGCTTGTTTTGCCTTTTCATGGGGATGGTAAAGAAAATTTTCTGAAAATTTCTGAAATCTAAAATTTAGGATGTAAGAGAACATAGCAGAAATTATTACAAACACCTTAGACGGTGGAGCATGATGAAGGGATGCTTTCCATGTCCAGGGTTGTATTTGTTTAGGAACTTTTTTTTTTTTTTTTTTTAAATATGGACTGTGTGTTTCACAAGCAATCGCTTCTATTTGCTTCTCTCCCATGTTTTGCGAGTCGACAAGAGAAAATATGTCGGCATTTTTCAGACTTGGGGAGGGCAGTTATTCTGCGTTTGAGAATAAAGACATCATCTCTGCAGCCTGAGCAATTCAGGGGAAGAGAACAGTGAAAACATCTTGGAGTTGAACTGTAGCGATGTTCCTGCTGTTTCCAGTCTCAGGGCAAGCGATAAGAGCAAGGAGGGGGGCTTGGCAAAAGCGCAGTGACAGCACAGCATGACCAGGGCTGTGGAAAAGGCAAAGCAGCCTCTCTTCAGGGCTGACCTAACACTCACCCTGGCTTTCCAGAAGGAGCTTGGCTGGTCTCTGCTTTTCTGTCCTGCTCCTGTTGTCCAAGGGCTGCCGATCCCACCATGAGCCCAGCCAGCTCCCTTCACGCCCCCTCCACCTCCTGAGAAACCAGAGGAAATTATTGCTATGAAAACCTGCTAGACTGAATAAAAAACAAACCCAGCAAAACCCAGCAACGTTCCTTTCAGACATGGTTGAGTGCTTAAGCCTGGTGTCATGGAGGCAAACATGCTACTGCTCACAGTCTCTTTCGGACGACGGTGAGTAACAGAGTCTTTGGGAGCATTAAACAACCCATAAAACATCTCCAGCAGTTCTGGCTTCATCAGCTTTCACTGAAGGGATTTCTCCATCTGCACAGACTATCACAGGCCATAGAGTTTCCTGTGGCATTGCAAGGAAATAAGCTATGTGTCCAGCCAAACACCCATGTGCAGAGCTGCGCCCTGGCTCTTTTTATGCTCAAAGTCTTGTTCATGGACAAAAGGGGTGCTCATCAAGTAAAGCCAAGAATTTATTGCTCGTGTAATTGAAATCTTAAGAGTCTAATCATTATTACTCCAAATCTAGCTGTTGTAGAAAAAATAAATCGTGCAGTTAAAACCACACACACACTTTTTAGCTTCTACCCCCATTCCTGTTATGTTCCACTTTCCCCTGCTCCTTAGGGTCCTGAGGTTGGTGGTGTCCTGCTGGTGGGTCTGGTGGGGCGATGGAGATTCATGAGCACCTGGAGTCCTGCACTGGGAACAAAGGCACATCTATGTTGATGGCTTCTTTGGCCTCTATCAAGGAGTCACGTGGGGTCACTTTCATGTTTGCAAACGTGCTTTTGCACCTTGTCTGCAGCTTCATGTTGCATTAGAATTTGCTGTGCATGGTGTGTACTGTCTATGTTGTTACCGGTTATCCCACCTGTTAGGCCTGGTTTCTCTGCTCTCATCTTGAGCCCTGAAGCCCTTTCTGCCCAGCTCCAGGCTGCATGTCCTCATCTACCCCTCCACGAGCTGTTCACAGCCTGGGGGAGTTTCTATGTGTGAAACTATGGCAATATAATATGAACATAACAAACAACCAAGCAAACATGCCAAGAACATCTGTTCCAATAGAAAAGCTCCTGCTACAACTAAGCCAAGTCAACCAGAGCTACTGGCAGGTTGAGAAAGGCCCAGACTCAGCACCTTGATGGACCTCGCTCCTGAGACTCATTGCCAAGCCCATGGCTGGCCAGTGGTGGTGGCAGCCTTGTACTGGGCACCCCGACACCCCAGGGCAGGCCAGGCACCCCTCGGAAATTGCAGTGCATGGCTGGGGTGGCATAACGGGTAGCAAGGACAGCTGGAGGCATCCCTTAGCTGGAGGGAAATCCTATCACATTTAAGTTATGATGGGCTCAAACTTCAAATCTATCCAGGTGCACTGGGCTGGGCTTAATCCCAGCTCTGACCTTACTCTGGCTATAGTGGTGTGGCCACCTTGTGAGGTGTTGCCTCCCATCAGCTTTCTCTCATTTCCCTATGCCTCCCTGCTTCAAAGACTGTTGAGGTATTGCTTAGCTAATCTATTAATAATTTAATAACTCTTCAATCTTACTTCCTAAGCCAGTTCTCCTATGCTCTGCCACTGCCATTTTCCTCTGAACTTCTCCCAGCTTGCCAGCGTCTTGGGGGTAATAAGGAGCCCCAAATTGAACGCTGTTCAAGATGTGGCCTCAGCAACCACAAACGCACTAAAATCAATGGCGATGTGCCCATTGGCTTAAATTGACTTTGGGATCTGGCCCAGAGAGTGGAACACTGCTTTTCAGCTTGGTAACATCATGTCTCAGCATGAGCCACTCAGAATGACTTAGGACATTTTTTTTTTTTCTAACACAGCCCTGTCAAATTGCAAATTACCACGTACTTGCTATTCAGCAAATACTCCAAACCACTCTGAGTGCTGCTTCTTCTCACAGTCCTTCCTCCCACAAGATTTTAGCAATTTGCCTATCTGGCCCCTGGCTTCATATCTTGTACTTTGCCACACTGAAATCCATGTTCTTTTCTGCC
Source organism: Caloenas nicobarica (assembly GCF_036013445.1). NCBI lineage: Eukaryota > Metazoa > Chordata > Aves > Columbiformes > Columbidae > Caloenas > Caloenas nicobarica. The sequence goes on along the minus strand of NC_088245.1, from coordinate 151,869,923 downwards.
CAAGTTTCTAATCCTGCCAGACCTCCCTGTGCTCTTGCTCCATTTTCGTTGCTGAAGTCCCCTGTAGACAGGCTGTCCCTGTCTCTTGCACCAGTAGCAGACGTGTGCTGATTCTCAGATTAGCTTTTAACTGAGATGAAGAAGTAACAAAACAGACTCAGTGTCTTGATTTTAACGTACCTCACTTAGTTTAGAGGCTTGGACCAACTCTGATCCATTTTTAAATGGACCTCATTTTTAAAGGACACCCAAATCAATTCCTCTGCCTGGTTTTCAGAAATGAACCTGCGCCCATCAGAGTAAAGGCAAGACGCTTCGAAGCATTTTTTTTCACAAGACTCAGCATTTGCTTACATGCTAGGGATGAGATATTGGGGAAACTGCATGTTATGGCACTCAAGTGACACCTGCCACCACACTACTGCGTCACTCCCTTGCTCTGGTGCAGCAGGTCTCCATATTACAAGTGATATTCTTTGAATTCATGAATACACTCTTTATCCAGCCTCTGCTAGATCATTAATGACACTATCCAATAAATCCATCACTAACTCAGCACATTAAGAGTGATGTAAAAGTAAGGAGGTCATGAAGTACCCGTTCTTCACTAAACCTGCAGTGTATTTTGAGGGAGAAAGAGTCCTTCGTTCCAGAATACCCTCCCAGTTTACAGGAAAGCATGGATAAGTACAGACAACTGTTGAAACTTCTCCTTGGGAACAGGTTTTTAAGTGCTTGTGAACTCATCTAGTTGTTATTTCACCCAGATCCCATTGTCAAAGTTTGCTTGGAGAAATTCTATATGAAACGATTTGAAACCTTACTTAAACCAAGATATGCCAAGTTTACCACCTGCCCTCCTAACAAAGTGAGAAATGAGGCTGGTCCAGCATTTTCAGCATGACTGAAACCACCCTATGAACTTACAGGTATTTATAAACTGATTGTGTAATCCCTTTTGTAGCCTCTTCATCTGCATTGAAGTGGGACTGACTTATTTCCACAAATCCCTCTTTTGTGTCTGTTTTTAAATGAAGGTGCTGTATTTACCTGTCTTTGGGCCCCTGAGAAGGAGGCTGGTCCACAGTAAGATTTTCAGAGGTTGCTTTGGCTCATTGCTGAATTGCTCTGCTCTCGACCATCTGGAAAACATTCATTTATCTACATGTTCTTTAACCTGATGTCCCTTTTTTCTGGCCTGCATCTAGTCTTGGATTTGTCTGATACTGGGCTACTGCTGTCTGCTGTTTGCAACACAAATTTCCTCCTGGTTAATGGGTGGGTCAAGGTACGATCTCCCCTTCCCTCCCAGCCAAAACAGATGAAGGATGAATCCTGGTGACAGTGACAGCCAGATTCACCCCGACCATAGCGGGGCCAGGCCCAGGTGACAAGATGACTATTCTTCTTTATACCACATTATCAGAGCCGGGTTCTCAGCAAGCACCGAAAACTACGCCCCTGCCCAACACCACAGAGAGACCGCCTGGGGAAAGGATCAGCCAGCTGCAATTGCCTGGAGGCATCAGGGTTTGTCTGCCCAAGGTGGGTTAATGCAGCCTTTGGGTTTGCTGGTTTGGATGTCAACTCTGTGTCAAACTGGGCAGCAAAAGGTCAGTTCAACCTGGTGAGAAATCAATACCGAGTGGAAAGTGGTGCCTCCAGCTGTGGGTGTTAAAATACCACTGGGATAATCTGCTTTTACAGATGCCTCTTGTACTCACTGAAAATTCCCCTCAAGTATGCATGGCTGATTCCTCCTTAGCCGTCAGTCTGAATGATACCATATTCGTTAAGAGCTAAATTCCCATAGGTCTTATTTCCCCTACTGGTACCAATAATATATATATGAATATATATATATATGAATATATATATATTAATATTTAGATATATCAATAGTTATATATATTTTATATGTGTATATATATTTCTATATAATATATAACTATTTAGATATATCAATAGTTATATATGTACATGAATGTATATACACACATATATAAATATATATATCTAAAAAGTCATTTTTTCCAGGCTGATACAAGGAAATGAGGCCAGGTAGAAAGTGTGGAGTTACCTTCCAGTATAACCACAGTGGCTGTTCAGCGGTTAATGAGCTCACTTTAGCACGCAGACATCCTTATTCACTCCCTGCCCCTCTGGAGCTGCCTTGCTGTCCCCCTGGCCTTGTTATAACAACAGACCGATGCTCTTTTAATTGATGCGGCTCCCAACACTGCATAAAGAGATACTTGTTTGTGTTGAATAAAGTATTCTGAGCTACCGAAAAGCATGATGTAGCAGTGCTTTGCTCTAAGGCAGGGTGTCAAACTCATATTCATGGGGGGCTTCAGAGGGCCGAATGTAATTTTAGGACTGTATAAATGTAGGAGTAGTTACATTTATACAGTCCTAAAATTACATTCGGCCCTTTGGAGGCAGCCGCCAGGCCGATGTGGCCCCCGGTGAATATGAGTTTGACATCCCAGCTCTAAGGGACTCCGAAATCAGGCCAGGTTGGTTTTTGATGAGCCAACTCTCACCTGCAGATGGGGTGCTGGCGGGGTTTTGTTGCTGCCGTCCTGCACCCTTACGCACAGCAGCAGGGTGCTGGCACGGGCAGCAACCACAGCATCCCTCTGGGAATGCCCAAGAGGATGCAGTGCGGGGAGAACAGCTCACTGTGACAAGCTGTGAACGATGGCATGGCTCTGGAAACCACCGCAAATCTCCCTTTGCACATCTGAACTATGCATGTTGAGAAGCATTTTTAAACTGTGCCTAAATGATGGAGGAAACGGCAAAAATAATGCATTCAGTCTTTCTCCAGAGGCAGAAATATCTCTCGTTTCACTAAATGTTGGCAACTGGGAGCAGATTGATGAGACTTTTCCTGATAGTGTGACTGTAAGTGCTACAGAGGGATCCTCAAGAAAACAGGAGGTGAGAGAAATTTGAGGACAAGTGCTGAGCACAAGCAGGTTTTAGTATCAAATGATCTCTGCATGCCTACTTGTGGAGCTATTAGACCATCAGTCTAAGCTGCACTGCCTTGTGACACAATCTTATATTTAGCAAACTGGCATTAGAGAGGTACATGGCTACAGATGAAACAGTTCCACTTTCCGCTGTTTGGCTACAAGACTTAGAAAATTGTGTCTTCAGAGTCACAAGGTGAACAGTTTTAATGGAGATACCATTAATAAAATGCTGGCTGAATCAAAATTTCAAGAGAAGGCCAGACTGAGAAACTGAGTGCTTCACTAAAATGGATTAGGAGCATTTATGGCACTTTTATGTTTAGCTGTCCTCTTGCTGAGATGAGAACATTTCAGAATATGGCTATGCATGAGAATTTAAGTATCAGCGCATTTATATTGATCTGGTCACCTGGGATCAGCATTCATGGTGGATAAGGAAGCTCGTGATCCCGAGTAACCATTATGAAGTCCCGGTATTTGGAATGAACTACTGCTACAAACAGATGTTGTGGAGATACTTGTGAATACCAGGCCTGGCTCTTGAAATATACCCTAGTTGCTGTAAAGAACTTGTTCTGTTCCTAAACTACAAGGCTGGCTGACACAAAGATGTATTAATTACATTTATCAGTTGCCTCATACCTGTAACTAGATTTGTTTCTTCCCAGAAATAAGGATGAGGATTGGCAGACGCGGCAGGATCGATAGCAAAGATCGCTGGCCAGCCTGCAAGACGGTGAACCTGCTTGCAGCATCACCAGAAATCCAAACTTGCAAACCTGAACAATCAAATACGGAGAGAGAAAACAATAGATCTCATTTAGCCTTCGTGATACAGATTTCAATAAAAATTTCCCCCTGCTAGGTAGGGCTCTTCTTGCAGAGGGTCTTCAGTGAAGTGAGCCATGGCGAGCCTGTGGCAAGTTCAGCTTTTTGGCTGCCAGTCGCATTTCAGTGGGTTCCTTTTACTGAAGGAACAACAAATCAAAACACTGATTAAGTAAGGAGGGTTTCATGCCCTTTTTTGTGCTGTTCATAAGGAAATATGCAATAGATTCAGTACCTTCAGAGGGCAGTGCTGGGAAGTTCAATGCGTAGGAGTGTATCTACTGCCAAATCACTGGGGCAATATTTGAGAAGAGTTCTTACCTCTACATTAACCAGTGAGAGATGCCTGAATAATGATAGTCCTCAAAAAACTGCTGCTATCAGAGGTAAAAAGTATAATGGAGAGATACAGGAGGGAAAGTAAGAGACCGCAATATAATTCATTGGCATCTTCTAAATAAAGGAGATAAAGCTGTCTTTTAAAGTAGTTTATACAAATTGCAGATCAATCAGAGGCACATGATGACACAGCCCATACCGTGGTCACAGAGCACCTTTCCGCAAGCTTGGTGTGCTCCGTGCTGTGGGCTGCGGGTGCACCAGCAGCACGGCAGCACCTGATGGGGAGGGACCCGTGCCAGGGTCCCCTGAAGATCAAGCATTTTGGCAACCTGAAGGGGGCAACCTGGGGGTCGGTATTCTTAATGAGTAACAGCACTGCTTCATACGTGGCAACAGAAGCCCACTTACCCAAGACCCTAAAACATTCCCAAAAGGAGGGCCAGCACCCCTACGGCATGCTTACAGGGGAGGACGGGCAGGTGGGGGGCATTCATGACACTTGGCAAAAATATTTTGGACATGACCTTGGTTGATAATTCTAGCCAGGCTTTTTTCAGCCCTGAAGCACATGTGTCCAGATACAGATTTTATCTAGTATTTTTAGTTTCCTCCCTGGCCAGATTTTCAGCTGTGTATGAAAATGGATTTAAAATGTATCTTTCAAGTTTAAAGTTGTAATTTCAGGCCTTCCAATGAAATTGTAAGAGCTTATTTATTTCCTCCGTGAGTGAGAGTGAGCACATAGTTATAACACTTTTTCAAGTTATTCTGTTTACGTGGATATTTGTACTTTATATTCCGGGACACATACAGGATGAGAAAAGGTACAAAACTGTGATGAAGACCTGAGGCTGCAACATGGAGGTGAATCAGATGCTAAAGATGGGGTGATAGGCACTCACAATCTGTACTGAATACTATTTCTTTGTGAAGAAAGGTGAGTAGAAAACATCTTCTGAATAACTGATTTCATCAGTGCTGTAGGTTGTTGTCCAGAGGAGTAATGGCACAGGGTCTTTGGTCTGATCCCCTCAAATCACTGGCATATCTGGCTCTTTGAACTCCAGTTTGCAATCCACCACTGTGAAATTGTTAAAAGCGAATTCTGACTTCACCCTTGAAGCGTAGCTCAGTCATGATTGATCATTTGGAAAGTGTCTCATGTAATAGTGCTCAGCTAAAAACAGAGTGAGTGGAATGATGCACAGCAGAACCAGGGGGAAACAGGTGCAATAAGAGAGGATATAATGGTTAATATCTACAACAGACAAAAAGATACTTTCCAATTAGAAATCCAGGAAATTAGCCAAATAGTTTCTTTCCGTTTAGAAAGATATCGAGGCTTGTCCTAAGGGTGACCATACATACACAGAAAACAAATACCAAAAAAAAAAATCTCTTTACTTCAATCGCTAAAGTGCAGAAACATCCTAATAAGGACACGAGGGGTGTGTGTGCTTTTTCATAACCCTGCTGTAGGGCAGCAGAGAGGATTACGAAATTTCTTCAAGTGCTCCACTGAGAACTGATGGAGAAGAGAGATCAGGGGGTGGCTCCTGGGGAAGTGCTGGTGAGTAGTCAGTAGTCCTTTTTCTTCTCAGTTACATAGGTTATGTCCTTGGCTTTTCTTGCTTGTGCAGTGGATAAACAGACCTCCAAATGTCCTGGCACAGACTCTGCTGTTATTGTGTCTCCTGGTTTTTTGCATCCTGCTCTTGCCCTCAGCTGTGAATATACTTCACAGTGCTCCGGTGAAACTTATGTGCTTAGATATCTTGGGGGATCCTTAGGCATGTAGGCACACATGGCTTGCTGCAAGTGGCTAAAACGTGGATGACCAAGGGAGATGTTCACGCTGCCTGCCTGCTGGCATGGGGACCCAGCACCTCTGTGACCAGTCAGGGCTCCCTGCAGCGTCAGTGAAGAAACAACACCCAATTTAGCTTCTCTGAAGCTGAGTATGAATTACTTATTTGGGATCATTTCTGAATTTCCAAGGCTGGATGGAGATCATCTCGGGTGAATCCTGGTGCTGTTGCTCTGCTGGCGCAGGGTTTGCGGGTGGGGAGGAGAGCTGTATGTAAGCACAGAGTGGCCCCACAATGAATACCAGTGTTACTGTGGTGCCTGGGAGGCAGGTGAGGGGAGATCAGTAGCTTTATTTGTAGGTTTCCTTAGTCAGATTTGGCAGTTTACTAGTTTCTATACTGGGAAGCAAGCCCAGTCTCAACCCAGCTCAGATCAAGGTTAGATCTAGGTGCATTTTCCTTTTGCCTCCCTGTTTGACAGAGCATGAAAACAGCAGTGTGGAGACTAGAGGAGGGAAGCAGTAGCCTTCAGCTGGACCCTGGAGAGGCCAGATACCTCGGGCACACAGCAGTGCCTGCTTTTAACTAAGCAGAAGCAATCTGCAAAATTCAGACCTGGGAGCTCACATACCCTTCAAGCTAAACTTAGGCTTAAATGAAAACCCCTTAAAGTTTGTACCCATCCTTTGTGAAGCCTCATAATGGATTTTATCTGAACTGCTGCCCTACTGCTGTACTCTCAAAATTTGTAGATCCACAAGAAATCCCATTTTCCATTGCCAGGACTCTGCACTGCAGCTATGTATGTGGGTCCCAACACTGTGGCATCTTACCACCTTGCAATACTCTTATGAGGGTGGGAGGGGAGGGTTGTTATAGCCATTTTCAGGTTGGAAATGAAGGCCAAGACAGGCTCAGTGGTTTGCCCAAGGTCGCATAGGTGGCAGAGGAGGAACTTACAAGTCCCTGACTAACCCCTACACGAATGGTTGCTCCAGCTGGTCACATTGCAGTCATGATCTCCGTTACATGTATAGCACGAAAATGTCCTAAAATCCAAGCCCACAGTCTCCTTTCTTCGGCTGTGACAGCAACAGCACCACTTGCTGCAGAAGGACCACAGAGCTGAGCGGGCTGTTCCTTCCCACGGCCCCAGGACAGCAGCACCCTGTTAGCTGGAGATGTAGGGGGCAAAAGGGCTCTCCAGTCGCCTTTGCTTTCTGTCTGCTCTGTGATGCGCCCCTGTAAGCAGCTGCTCTTTCTTGGCTCAGTGGCGTCACTTTAAATGCCAATACTGCAAAATGCCATTATTGATGAATGAATTATTAGTGGGTGGCTCTGAGGACGGGCAACAGGAATCCGGAGGCTTTCAGCGAGAGGCCATAAGACCTGCGCTGAGGCCAAGGTTCTCTCTGGAGGACTTAACACTTTGTGGCCTGTGTGGACGCCTGCTGGGCTCCGAAGCTGGGTGTGGGGTGCAGCTGGGTGGGTACGAAGGCTGATGGATATGTTTGGAAACAGCGACCGGAGCCAGACACAGGCTGGGCCGAGCTGGGGTCCGAAGTTCCCCAATGTTTTGCTGCCCCCCTCCAGTCAGCCAGCACAACTGCATGTGACACCATCTCCCAGCCCTGTTACGTCCCAATGACCCAGTTTACCTCAGTGCCTTGAATTGTAAGTTTTTTTCTAACCTCGGATCATTTCTGGAGATGCGTTCCTGCTGGCAGATTTGGGGGAAACATTATATGGCTATTGTTGAGCCCTGTGGGCCACCGGCATGGCCTGCAGCTTTGCAGGCAGTGATGGGGGCTGTAGGTGCCCTGCAGCCCCGTGCTTTGGCTTTGCCAGCATTTCGTCACCTCCCTTCATCTCTCCCACCTCGTCCTTCAGGTGCTACAGAGCCAAAGCAGCACTTCCCCAGGACCCCTCGCAGCAAGAGCCGCCCTGGTCACAATGAACGCCCACACGGCCCCAAAACTGGGGAAATGTGGGTAATTTCCAGTTCCACCATGACCCACCACCAGAACACACGCATCCTCAGGGACCCAGAGCTCTGCCACTGAGACCTGGATGAAGCTGATGAACTTTGGGAGAGAATGCAAAGCTTTTGATGCAAAGAATGCAGTTTTGCTCCCTGTTGAGGTTGCTCACGCTTTCTCCCTCCTCTGCCTGCTGCCCTTGTTTCTCTCCTGCGTTTCACCACCTGCTTCCTTGCCTCTCCCCTCTGCTTTTCCAGCTGCTCTGAGATCCTGCTGCTCACCTGGTTTCCTCTCCCACCACATGTCCCACCGTTGTTCATCTCCCTCCAACTTAGTCTGTTTTGTGCTGCTGCCTGCGGGACGCTTCTTGGGGAGCACATCGGGCCTTGTTCCTGGACATGGCAGCTGCTTTCACCTCATGGGTTGTACTAGAGCTGCTGGTTTTGGGGGTTTCCACCTCAGTCACATTCACTGCTTGAGGGGCTGTCAGGGTCCAGAGCACAAGGCAAAGTGCATTACCTGTTTGCAGTAGTCAGTATTCTCCATCTGCCAACCAAAAGCCCTGCTTGTGCTCAGCAAGTGGTGCACATAGAACCATAGAATCATTTGGGTTGGAAAAGACCTTTAAGATCATTGGGTCCAACTGTTAACCGAACATTGCCAAGCGCACCTCTAAACCATATCCTTAAGAACCTCATGCTTGTTGGCAAACCGTGCTGAAAAGTGCTGTCTACTGAGGGCCTGGAAAGCGTGGGCTGGTTAAAATTCTGTCCTGTTTAGGAAATAATCTAAAATAATTATTGCAAATGTCCAGAGTGCTCCTAGTTGAATTCCTATTTACATCTCCCCCGGTTCATTGCAGGACTCACTAGTAGACACCAACACTCACACAGAGCTTCCACTCCCCAGGGATACTGGACAGAAATGGGGTAGCTAAGTATAGATATATACCCCCATCACTGACTCGTATGTTGTCTCTTTTCATCGAAACACATAAGGGCTGCTTGTTTGAATCCTATGTTGCTGCTGGTGTGCGAAGGAGACTGCGGATATAGGCTGACAGCACTTCTCCTCTATTTACATCCATGAGGAATGCATGCACATGTCTGCTCCTTCCTAAGCATTTCTGCAAATATATGTATAAATCGATGTAATTTCAGCCAGATGGTCAAGAGGATCAATAATCACTAGCACTCGGTATACTATACAACATTGATCCTCTCTCTTACCTGCACAATATGGAGTAAAAGCTGACCGTGTGTAGCAGCTGTTAAAAGTTACCTTTCAGGCTACACATCTTAAGGATGCGCATGTGTAATTGCACTGATCTGAAGGATTAAGGGCTGATTTGGTGAATATATACCTTCCCCCCAGACACTGAGAATGGATGAGATGGCAGGTTGTAATCTACTGACCCCATGTGTTATCTGGTATTGTATTTCCAGAACAGCATAATGGGTGCAAAGGCTCATTATGAAGAACAGCAGATGCAGAAGCCTGTCACGTCATTTTTTGAACACGGGAATACTAGCTGCTGTGGGATGGCCCTCCAGCAAAGTCAGACCTGCTTCTGAGGGTGAGGACCCACCTGTACAGGTGTCCTCAGCACAGAGCAGGGAGCAGAAAGGCTTTTGGGCAAGGATGTGCTTGACCTTTCATTATTGGTTACCTTGCAGAAAGGGCATGATTAATAGAAAAAGCTTCTAGATTCTAAATGTAAAGTTCTTTTTCCATTGAAGCTGCTTTTACTGCTGTTTAGGGACTTCACTGGCTGAAAACTAGGGAAATTAAGTTTCTCCAGAGCTAGGTGTGAAGTACCGAGTATCAATATTTAATGTGTTCCTCCTTGGAAACTTCATCCACAAGTTTTCAGATCAATTGTAAATAGCTTCTGAAACTGTAAGCTGGAAGATCACTAGGTGATCTGTCAAAGACTAGGTAGAATTTCATGGCACGTGGTGCATAGCGAGAAGCAGGAGCAACCATGAGGTCTTTCTCTGGCCTCCGTCAGCAGTATGAAGCAATGTGGAGAGGATAAGGAAGAGTCTTTCAGGGACATTAATGAAAACACAGCCTCTCAGACAACACGGCAAACATTGCCAAGCATTTTCACCAGCAAGGACATCCGGACAACTTAGGTCTCTATTGCCTGTTATTTCTTAGGTTCTAAGAAATGCAAGTCATGCAGTGTATATGTGGAAGTAAAATGTTTTCAAATTTTCGTTGTTTAAAGTGTACTTTTTAAAATTAAAAATTGATACATTTTCCTTGTTGTCTTCTCTCATTGGTTTAATGGGTTTGCTAAGTTCAGATGGCTAAAGACAACTCAGTTTCATTAACTCAGTTGGGAACTCCCTACATGCTCCACCTCCGTTGACTTTGAGAAGACTTTTACACAAGGAAAAAAGTGACCTTAGCTAATATATTATATACAGAAAATTATTATTTACTTTCCTACAATACATTATTCTTATTTTCCTCCAGTAACAGTAACACAGCTGTTGGCTCTTGCAACAGACATCCAGAAACTCCGGGTTGCAGATGCCGTGTACACCTTTCAGTGCTGCTTTTGCAGTGTCCCTCCCTTTTGGCTCTCACAGCTGGTCTTGTACAGGCTTTTTGATTTGCCACCAAACCAATGGAGTCATTAAATAATGTAAGTCTGACCATCTGAGGAGCAAACTGAGGAGGGCATATAAGGTGTCACCAGCGCACATGCGGGGCGCTGAACAAGCTGAACATGATGGTGTGTGCTCGAGGCCCCAGGAGGATGAGGGCACAGTCTCCCCAGCGCAAACAATTTGCATTCAATTTTTTTTTTTTTTTTTTTTTTCAAATGATTTGCAGGACATCACAGAACAGCTACGATGTGTGTTTTTCCCCAGCCCTGGTGGCTGAGCCCTGTGTGGCCCCTTAGTCTGACACCCACCACATGGGGAACCGCTCCACATCCTGAGACCGCTCTGCCAGCGAGACACAAGAGGCGACCCCTCTGACCTCATCCAGCCCCACCATATGCCATGGGGCCCAAAGCCCTGGAACATCCCCATGCTCAAGCAGCCACCATGGGCCAGGCTGGGGGTGGGAGGCAGCTGTGAGACTCCTGGCAGCCTTTGTCCTGCTGCCTGCCGTCATGTTGGACTGTAAGACACAGACCCAAATGCCCCTGAGGAATAAGGGGATAGAGGGACACTTCTACTGTCAGAACCAGTGGTGATGACTCTCTTCATAACAACTCTAGGTGCTTCCTGAGCACAGGAGACATTTTAGCACGCAAAAGGTCTCTGGCAAGGCAGTCTGCAGATTACTTGCATATTATGTACACAGGTATTTTTCTGTCTTTTAAAACTGCTGCCTGACGGGCTCGCTTGCTGACCTTTGCTTCTTGGATTAGAAGAGACGGCCAGCAACTGTCCCCCACTGGCTTTCTTCCTGCCATTCACGGTCTTACTGATCTCTCTCATGCCGCCCCCATTCAACTTTAAGCAGAAAAGCCCTCCTCTGGTTTCTGATGCATAGGCCACTTGGTACGTTTGATCACCCTCACTGCCAATGCACAGATGCACCCCAATGCATCTCCGCATCGTCTGTAGTTCTGCTGTAGCTTCCTGGATGTGGGCAAAAGCCCATAGTATTCAATTTAAGGAACATCTCCTCCCCCTAAAATCAATGTGTCTGTCCATAGCAATATTGACAGCACCTATCAGTCACAGAGCAGAAAGCAGGATGCATCCAGGAGGGGCAGACAGTTATTCAATCCCATTAAAGCCCAATACATAAATGATAGATTGCCTGGTTGAGCAATCCGGGCTATCAGATGTCCTTTCATAATAAGGAAGTGCAAAGCCTTGTTTCCTGCTGGGAGCAGGTCCCCCCGCAAGCAACACCAACCTGCTGCGGTATTACCAGCTGCTGAATGTCACTTTGCTGGGTTCTGATGGAAAACTTTTCTTTTCCTTTCCTATACCTACAGTCCACCAAAATGTCCTTCAATGGACTTTACAGTTTCGCCAGGACATTGATGGGATATTGTGACACAAATCAGCATATTTGGTTTGCATTCAGGAAACAAGCCAATGTGCCGCCACTTGTGCTGAACATGACTATGCCGTATGGTCTTAATGGAGAAGAAGTGCTGTGCTCTTCTGTATAAAGGCATAGACTATTGGAGAAGCACTTCCCGTGAAAAGAGAGGAAGAAAGCTAGCTTGCTTTTTACCAGACATCCTTTTTCTGTAAGTGGTTTGCTATAAGCACTCAGCAATGGATTCTTGAAGTGCAGAGCACCCGGAATGCCTCCTGAACACTGTTACAGTCATTTGCAAAAGAAGAACAAATCTTATTCTGTAGATAAAATAAAACTGATCTGGACTGAACTAGTCCAGCACACCTCATCTGTTTGTGAATTTATTGGGAGGCTGAAAGACAGAGAAGCAATTCATCTACATGCAAACGTGTTTGATGTTGTCAGTACAAAAGGTCCATCTGGGTTTTTAAAGCTAATGCTCCTCAGACAAGCTGCTCCGTGATGATCAGAGTCAGCAGAGGCCGTTTCCCCTGTTTCTCTCCCTCATGTCACTTCCCTGGTGCCTCTCAATGTGGTTGCTCTTTCCTTGAAACCCTTCTCCAGTGAATGCACTAATTTTCACCCTCTCCCTTCATTGCCTGGTTGCCTCTTTTCCCAGCTGTGTTATCCTCGAGAGGTCCAGCCCCCTGCCAAGTATGATAACATTCAGCCAGTGGGTTAAAATGTTATTACAGGGTATTTATAGGCAGCACAATTGCACAAGTCCCAACTCCAGGGGAAACAAAGATAAAAATCCCCCAGAGAGAGCAAAAAGGAGACAAATAACCTGATTTAAGAAACCTCCAAACATTAATCGGCTGAAATGTGGGTTGAGCAGGACTTCCCCAGGCAATGCTCTTCCTCATAAACAAGTGGAAGAGCATCCCTGCATTGCAGACACAGTCATCACACAAGGCTGGACCTACAGATACTGTATAGATAGATATATTATCTGTACATCAGCTAACCTGTAAAAGAAAAGGGCCTTACAATTATTCATAACATAGATACTGTAAAAAACATGAGGTTTGTGCCTCTGGTATCCATTTTGACATGTGAAAGAATGGTAGATGTCTCACTTTAAGGGGCCTCAAATTGAAAGGGGCCAACCCTATCCCAGGTTTCAACAGGCAAATCAGCTGCACAGGGGATTTTCAGTTGTAGCTGCTCATGCAAACCCCTGGACTTTATTTACCTCATCCAACCCAAGCTTACTGGTCCTTGAACACTGTGCATATGCATGAGTGTGCATGTGTTGGATGTACTGCATATTCTTACATCAGAGATGTACTTTTGCCAGCATTAGCTCTTGTATCATAGGCCTCATCAGGATGTGTGGATTTGCTTTCTCAGTTCAGTCAATTTGCCTCTAGGATCAGGGTCCAAAACACCACAGCATTTCTGTAAGTGAACTCTTTCAACTTCTTGGTGACTGACTTTCTGAGAGGCAGGCATCCTTGTTTTCACCCAGGAAAAAGGACAGAAGATCTCAGATTCCCCCTGACATGGGATGAAAACTCATTTTTCCCATGCAACTGATTATTGCTTTGTGACTTTATTGCCTCTTTCTGCAGTGATGCCCTTTAGAGTGTGTAATGTATTAAACCAAGTCTTTCTAAAGGAATGAGGTATCATGCCGGATAGTCTTAGAGCTCCTAACTGGCAACTTAAGCAACCCAGCATTATTTATAAATGAAAACAAAGTAATCGATAGCAGCAATACAGACTCGGTATTCAGTTTCCCTGTCTGAAATTTCTGGCACTGCTGTACCCAGCACCGCAGCTCAGAGCTGGCTGCTGTTGGGCATTTAGCAAAAATTCAGCCAATATGAGTTTTATTTTCATTCAGTATTTGCTATCTAACTGGGTAGGGTACTTGTGGTACTTAGAGATTTGGGGTCTTTTTACTCCTCTAGAGAAGCCTGGCTCCAGTCAAGCTCTTTCTTGCTTGTTTCCCAACTTACAGACCACCTTCTTACATGCCAGGTTCTTGCCAGTTTTTCCCCTTTCATGATCTGTAATATGAATAGATGGATTTATTATCTCTTTCATTTATTCCTTTCTTCTGCTCCAGCCTCCAAGTGATGGCCTAATCACACTCGTGGCAAGGAGGACTGGCTATCTCCTTGGATTTTAAAAAATAAATATGTTTACTTCAATGGCTTTGATGTAATTCCTGTGGAGAGCTGGTGTGAGGATTTTTAGAAGGCAATGACTGCATGCACAAAACATTTCTTATGAGTGCATTTTGCAACCTGTGCCATGCACTGCTTACATTATGCCAATGCCTCTGGACCACAATGCAAAATCATTGCTTGACCTGACATCTGCGGGCTGGCAGCTGCTGCTACATTTTTTATTTGCCCTGTTGAAGACAGGCAGGGTAGCATGGTACCAAAACTGCGATTCCCATTTTGTAGCTCACGGTACCTCACTCTTGGGCCTTCCAAGCTATTTGAAGACTGTCACCACATGCAGGTTGTGCTGATTCAGGGTCTTCATCCCCCAAGATTGAGTTCAGATGACCAGTGTCTGTAGGAATTGCTCCTGCTCTTCACCAGCATCAGAACCCAAGAACCCAGAGCTTCAGATGGGAGATGAACAGCACTAAGACAAGTGGAGCCGTCAAAATCCCCAAAATAACCTGTTGCATCCAAAGATGATAGGAAATAATTTGGGGCCTCAAGGCAGGTCTGTTGCAATTATAGAGAGACAATGGGAAAGATGAAAAGCAGATGAGGGAAGAGATGGAGCATGATCAGACGCAATGGTTAATAATCAGATAGGATGCACAATTAAGAGCGACTGTTCCGCGATGCCAAGTGGAGGAGGGGAGATAATCCAATTCCAGAAGCGCTGCCAGAGCACCACAGCGCTCTGCCTGCCATCTATTTAGGCAGCAGGAGAGCAAGACCAAATACACGTCATCATTATAGAAAAGAAGCGCTCATTTCTCTCGTGTTCACTGCGCACTTAATTAAAAAGTTATCTTTTATTTTTAAAGTCACCATAAGGTTGGGGTCAATTTCTGTCTTGCTGAAAGCACAGTAACTATTAGAGGAGTTTAAAAGACACAGCATTTATTACCTGTCTCCCTCCTGGCTCTGCCAAAATCCTTCCTCTGGCATTCTCCTTCCTCTGCCGAGGTCTTGCCTTGGCCTCTTGGTCCCCTAAGACCCTCTGTCCCTCATGGCATTTTCATCTGTGCCTGCCTCTGAGCATACACACCCTAAACATCTCAGAGGGTGTCCAGCCACTTGTGAGCTTTGAGCTGAAGTCCAGAGGTGTCTCTTTGGCCAGGGTTCAAAAGTTGTTAGTGAGACACCTCCCAAAAAACACTTGCAGGTAGCATAGCCACTTCAGCCACATTTCCAGAGGAGAAAATCAAACCAAAAGCCTCTTTAGTAAGCAGGACACTGCCAACCTCCAACTCAGTTAAGGTTTTCATGTCTCATTTCCTTTCTTTCCATTTGTTTTTATTCTTAGGTTTAGGCTTTCTAAAGCAGGCACCAGTCCTTCTTTTATCCTCAAATGAGGAGCTGGAACATGCTGGCTGCTTCGTGAAGACAGCAGACTAACTGTGCGTGTTCTCCTAAAGGTGTCCTTAATCAAAATGAAAAGGATAGAAGTTTCCACAAACAACTGTCATAGATGAGGAGGTAATATTATGATTAAAGAGCTGTCGTCCTTTGCTTGGTAGGGAAAATGTAGGATGCTGTACAGCAGGAAATTTTAAACACAATAAGAAAATTGCAGCTTATAAATCAGCAAGTATCTTCTAGTTAAAAAAAAAAAAGGTCTAAGTAAGTAAAAAAAGGAACCAAGTGCTCTGGGAAGGAAATGCTTTGTGCTTATTTATGGTGCACTGCAGCTAAAAGGACAAAAAAGGGTAGGCATTTATGTCCAAAGCAGAGGCGAACACCCACATACATGCCCATGAATGGTTCCCCAATAATTAAAAGTCTCTGAAGGCTGGGTTAGATTAAGCTTTGTTGTCAACAGGTGGCCATAATCTCCAAGACTGATGAAAACAGCTTTGTTCAACCGTGTGGAAGTCCTCTAGATTTATGAGCATTCTGTAGTAATTAAAATTATTAAAAGTTTGTGTTCAGAAAGAACAACCTAAATGCATCAGAATTTAGAATGATGTGTATTTTTATTTGACTGCTTTCAGAAGTTGCCTGCATTATACCAGGAATCTTGGTCTCAGCTCTTGTTTTATTCACATTGTTCATGCTTCTTTATTATAATTTTTCAAAATAAACATCCTTTTTTTCCAGTGAGGTTGAAAGTGGCCTTGTGTTTGTCATGGATAAAAACCATGCAGAAGGGCAAGGCAGGAATCTGATATATATAAAATTTGAACTTAGGTTCAACTCATAGTAAAATGAGTGTTTGTCCATAAGCTGAATATCCTGCCCAAATTGAATTCAGACCTCTGAAGTAGAGGCAGCCCAGGAACTGTTAAGCAGAGTAGATGGAGTTAGGCCTCCTCACATGGCAACCCAAATGTTGAGCACACTGAGAAGGGACCACAAAGCGTGGTTTATAGCAATCCTATACTCCAAAAGGCTTCAGGCAGATGCCTCTGCCCATTTAGTGTCCTTTATAGAAAAGCTTTTGTTCCACTGATGCTTTGGAAGAAAAGGTGGGGGAGTTTGTGCCCTATAAAGGACGTATTTCTGTATCCCACCATAGTCAAGGGCTACTGAGGACCTGGATTAAAGGTGTGCCCTCTGTCTATGGTGAGTACAAACGGTGGAGGGAATGATTGTCAGCAGCTTACAGAGAGAGTTAACATAATGTATGAAATGGTGCCTGATAAAAAGAGCTTTTCTAAAACCAGTTCTTTAAACACATCCTGTCTCATATGTTGATATTAAATAACTCTAATATTTATATTGCAGTTTATAAGCGGCTTCTGTTGGTTTCAGCAAGTTCTCTCTGACTGCGTTCAGGAAACTTGTGTTCAGTTTGAACCCCAAATACCAGCAATACTTCTCTTGTGTTATTTTTCTGAACTGTGTGAAGTTCTGTTTTCTAAAGATTGTGACTTCAGGCTTAGCTCATTTGACTTTGCTAACCTGAATTGTGCCAAATTCTGACATCATGTATAAAAGCTTCAGTACAGATGTAGGAGGGGCCAGACTCAAAATCTTAAATTATCTTAAGTGTACTGTCGGGGCAGAGAGCCCTGGGGTCTGATGCCACTTCCCTTGCACATGCCAGGCTGGCACCATGCTTAGCAGGAATTTGGATGCAAAGGAAGTGCAAAATCAAGGTCCATGAGAGCAGACTCGGTTTAGGACATAAACGTTCCTGAGTGATGAAAAAGTGACATTGGACATCTACATCTGTAATCTCTGCTGAGAAAGCCCTCCAGGGACAATAACCAAGTGGATAAGTAAACTTAGTTACTACTGAAGGAGTTACGTTGAGAGAAAAATGCCTTTACTTGAAAGAACCTAAACCAAAATTTAACAGCCAAATGAAGACCCTTTTGAAGTTTTTATTAAAGGAGAAAGTAGAAAATTTCTGTAGCACTTGTGATTTTAGGAGCTGGGCCATCTGTCAGGAGATGAGCTATAAAGGTGAGAAACTCCATTTCCATTTGCACAAAGCCTTCAGTCCTGGCTTTGTTGCATGTTGAGATTTCAAGTCTTGACTTGACAGCTTGACTGTTCCAGGAATGATGTTCCTGTGCCTTGCTGCCTGGGTCACTGGGAGGAATGGGGAAGGGCATGAGGACAGGCAGAAAAGCGCTGTGGAGATGGAGTTGGTGAAAGATCCGTCTTTGGAACGTGAATGTTTGCTGGGAGCTCATGTTAGTGGGAGGGCATCACTTGTTCATCCTTCCTGGCAGCAGTGGTTTGGAAGATTCAGGGTTTTATAGTGTGCAAACTCATCCCAAAGGACACAGATTAGTGGGACAGGGTGCAGGTGAGACTTTAAAAAAGGAAAGGTGCGGAAAGGAAAGGAAAGGTGCGGAAAGGTGCGGAAAGGAAGGGAAAGGAAAGGAAAGGAAAGGAAAGGAAAGGAAAGGAAAGGAAAGGAAAGGAAAGGAAAGGAAAGGAAAGGAAAGGAAAGGAAAGGAAAGGAAAGGAAAGGAAAGGAAAGGTGCGGAAACAACAGACCTTGAAACTGGGACTTTGCATCAATATTCACAAAAATGGGCTCTGGCTGTGGGGAAGGGTGCAGTTTTGTTGTTCCCTGTATTGGATGGGCTGCACAAGACAGAAAGGGCATGTAGGACGTAACTAGAAATATATGTTTTCTGCACTCGAAAAACCAGCTTTCCACATGCTATGCGTGTCTTTCATTTACAATAATATTTACTCTGTGGGGGACTATGGTGGGTCTGTGGATTCCCTGACAGAGGGTATGGGAACAGAGATCAGCCTTGAAGATATTAAGGTGTACCTGAGAGAAAGAAGGGAGTAAAGAGTTACATTGATTATAGCAAAATTAGCCAATGATACGTTACTGTTGCAGCCTATAACCAATAGCAAAAAGACGCTTGAGCTGGTAAAGACTATATAAAAAAGCATTTGTGGCAATAAATGGAGACTGTTGTTTGTACCTAAGAACTTGGTCTATGTCGTTTGTCCGTCTCAACCGCGACACTACCCCAAGGTCCAAATGAGTCAGTAGATATGATCACAGCTACTAATATATCACAGCTTATATCACAGAATCATAGAATAGTTTGGGTTGGAAGGGACCTTCAAAGGTCATCTAGTCCAACCCTCCTGCAACGAGCAGGGACATCTGCAACTAGATCAGGTTGCTCAGAGCCCCGTCCAGCCTGGCCTGGAATGTCTCCAGGGATGGGGCATCCACCACGTCTCTGGGCAACCTGGGCCAGTGTTTTACCACCCTCAGTGTAAAAAATTTATTCCTCATGTCCAGCCTGAATTTATTCATGGCTCAAATATTTTCAGCCTAGAGAGGTTTCTCTTGGGTTCTTGTGGGTGCTATCCTGCACTGTGGAAAATGTACTCATGGTCTAATCACACAAAGCGCAGGGACTCCGCTGCTTAAGTGACAGCTTTGAGGTTAGGAGAAACGTCTGTGACTGATAAATGAAGGAAACATCAGTTAGGGACAGAAGAAACCTAGAAGTGATGTGTGGTTCCTAGACTGAGTTTATTGCTATCATTAGCAACAGAATACGATGACTTCACAGAAGACTTTGGACAATGAGGTCAGAGGCAAAAAGAAGAAGACATGTAACGTGTTCCCCTGGATTGCTCTGAATATGAGAGTCTCAGAGCTGAAAAAAAGAGGTGGTAAAAAGGAAAACACTTTAAAAAAATCTCAAAATATAATTTTCTTCTATGCATTTTTTCCTTTGTGAAATGTTTGGGCTGCAGTGCCTCTGCATCTTTTGTCCTCTACTTGGATGTCTAAACCTCCATGGCAGCAAGCCATACTCCATCTTCTGGATGGTTAAACCTCTCCAGCAGCAAGTCATGGTCCACCAGCTATTTTTAACTCTTTTTCCCTTATTGGCAATTTAGTATTTTACAAAACAAAGTCTCTGGAATACTCTAAACTGCTGCTGAAAGTGTCTTGGCCCTGAGCACAGAGAATGCATTTTAAAATCTGTCACCTTTTTTTATGTCAGCCCTACATCTCCTCCTTATCTCCACATGCAGCCCATGTCACCACATGCGCCATTGATACTGGAACTTTCAAATCAAGCAGAAGAAATCAGCCAGGCTGTAGCCCTTCATTTGTGCTGCCATAATGAACCTGGCTAGGAATTAGGAAGAAAAAGCGCTGACATTTTAACTTTTAATTGAAGAGTTTCTGCCCCACAGAGGTATCAACAGAGAATGGAACTTCATCCTTCGTTTTTAAATTAAAGGCCAAGTTTCTCTGCTGTTTTTGAGCCAGTGTGGGTACAGCCACAAGTGGGACAATGTAAAGGTGTCCCCTTCCAATTTACACTGAGGGTGGTGAAACACTGTCCCAGGTTGCCCAGAGAGGTGGTGGATGCCCCATCCCTGGAGACATTCCAGGCCAGGCTGGACGGGGCTCTGAGCAACCTGATCTAGTTGCAGATGTCCCTGCTCATTGCAGGGGGTTGGACTAGATGACCTTTGAAGGTTCCTTCCAACCCAAACTATTCTGTGATTCTCTGATTCTAGGGCTGAAAGGTGCAGCTGAGCTGAAGTAGTGGCCACTGTAGGTCACTGTGGTAACTAGTGAGACTGGTGGAGACCCACCTTGACTCTGACACCCAGAGCCCACTTGCTGTTTACATATCCTGCACTGTCACCAGCTAAACGTGATTCACCCTGTTCACCACCTTATTCTGCCAAGTAGCCAAGTAGCCGGGAATCCTCAACTCTCCAACACTACACAATGCAACCATACACACGACCCAGCCTCTGAGTCAGGTTTTATGGCCTTCTTTCTGTTACACCTTCACATCTTTATTAAATCCTAAACACAATCTTTAAAGAATTGGTAAGCTGCTTCTGTCCTGTGTGAAATAAAAAACTGCAGTTGGGATCTTTCTGATGGATGCGTGCACTGTAAAAATATAGAGACACCAGACTACAATAAGAGCCCACCCTCTTATCCTCCTCTAAATACCCAGGTGCTTCCTAAGGACCCTTTGGGAGGAAGAAGGAGAAGGAGACATTACTGGGACACCTCTCCATGACTGGTGCATTTTCTTCTAGAGTGAGCTTCAGAGGCTGACTCGCTCATCTCTGCTCACCCTCTCCCTCTGCTCTCGTCTTCCCAGTTGAGCCATGCTATCACCTTCTCCAAATGTTGCTGCTCTCCTTATCAAGATATTTTTAATCCAGTCAAACAGCAGTGCATGTCAGAATATTTTCATATTTCATTGTCCAGAGTCTCTGAAGAGTACTGTGAGTTACTGAAGTTTAAGGAGTACATTGGTAAAACAATTATGAGATCAGTTTGACAAATGTTGCAGTAGAGTTCGACTATCGAGGGGGTTCTTAGTGTGGAACCTGACTCTTGACTCTCCTCAGTTTCCATAAAACTGTAAAACAGCCTGCCAAGGGAAAGGACCCTCGTAACTGAGACTTTAAAACTGAACTGAGCAAAGCTGTTCAGAACATATAGAGGAAACAACCTTGCATAGGAAGAGAGAGGATGCTATTTTCCCTCACTGAGACTGTATTATATATCGTCCTTGACTTTAACAGTGTCTGCTACAGCAGACATGAAGGGCACCTGACTAAATTAGGTACCGGCTGATGTGAGGAAAGGTACAGGATGCCTCACTTACTTCTGGGCTTTAAAAAAAATTACGATTTGAATGGATAGTATAATTCACTATGCTATTAAAGGAATTTTTGAAGATGCCTTGAGATGGGCAAAATAATTAATCAAACTTTATGTTTACCACTTAGAAGTGTAATTGAAATTATGCCTGTTATAAAAATATCATTACCACATCTGTATTTCAGATTGATTTATTCTTTTGATGATGGCATATTTTTGAAATTTAAGCTGCATTTTCCAGAGGAGTTTCCTCATGCATTGCAAAAATTGATGATCTGTTCCTATTTGGACTGTTATAAACATCTGTATATACCTTTTTACCTATGTACAAATTAATGTCACAGTTCACAACACAAACAAAGGGGACTTTTTGTTCAGTCACATTTCTGATGTGTTATTGTTGGTGCATTTCAAACATACCTTTGCTAATCATCCTGCAGAAGTACACATCCAGTTTATACAAACTCAGGCTCTATCGATATAAAAATATTTCCAAATCAGCTGCTTCTCTGAAAACCTTTTATTACTTTAGTTTTCAGATTTTTTTTCCAATAAAAAGGCTTTCTGTTTTTCAGTCTTCACCGTAACACTGGATTATCACTACTAACAGGAGTTTCTTGACAAAGGTCTGGTATGCTATTTCTACACCTCTCAGTCGCTGACCCACAACTATCCAAAGAAAGTCACTTTAATCCATCAGAGGAATAATTCAATTTTCAGAGATTTTACTTCTGTACTGAGTCAATCCTTTGGAAGGCAACTGACTTCCGTGTTTTACTAGAACCATGTTGAATGTTCCATGAAGCAAAATTAGGGTACAGCAACTTCAATTAGTTGTTACAGATTTACGCAAATCCTTAGCATGTTTCAATTTTGTAGCAGCATATTCATATCACGGGTTGTATGTCTTCTGACATGGCACGTCTCCACAGCCTGTGTTAACAGGAACATATAATTATTAGGACTCTGAATAGGTTATATTTGACATCTTCGCATTTTGTTATGCCTGTCTCCAAGCTACTCCAACAGACCTTCACCTCTGCCTTTTGGTTACCCTTTGCATCTTGTTTTGTCTTCCTTTCTTAAATCCTTTGCATGAGATTATATTTCACCAAGCAATAAGTTTTTCCTGGAAGAAGCAGCATTGTCATCAGCCCAGCTAAAAGACAGTTGTCAATCTTCAGCAAAGTCAAGTCCATTTCTCACAATACTGTTGCTTTGATATGGTTATGTGCATCATCCATATGACTTTTCTTTATCTAGCTTTATTAAGAGGTAAGCAACATAATGTATTTTGCTATCATGTAGCAATTGGGCTTTTGTGTAAGGGCAATGTACCTTTCCTCAGGTACATTCTCCCATGACTCTAAATATACCTGACATTTAACTTGACTTTTATCTTGCTCTTTTCAGTTCACTTCTGGCTCCCCCTGGGATATCCCACTTCTTCACAGAGCACACAGATATCCATGGAGCACCTTGTCACAACTTGTTGTGAATACTAAAAGTTTATAGTGTTAAAAAACCAACTGCACGAATTAATGGGTGCAAATTCTACTGAAGGCAATTAAAGACTTTAAATTTGCTTTTGACAAACACGTACCCCTGTGCCATTTATCTCAGATGCCTCTGAACAATGTTACGAATAGCTGTACCTTCTCAAGACCCTTTTTAGGCTGGCAGACAGAGTCTTCTAAATCCTCTCCTAATTAAACCAAACCACACCACACCTTGGAAACTGGCTGGCCCCAGGAAGCAGAATTTTTGAAGTGAATTGTCCAGCAATTGTCTTTTAATAGCCAGCGACTATTTAGTCAAATAGTCAGTGGCCATTAACCTTAACCTCACAGCTACTTCCCTTGTTCCTTTCACTTCCTGCATGATTTCCTCATACTGCTCAGCTGAACTAAGGTAATGTATTCCTAGAGGGATTGTACCAGTAACCATGCCAATAAATACTATTTATAAACTATGAACAAAGGAAATCTACTTACCTCATCGCCATGACCCTGTATGACTGGGCGAGCTGGCTTATTAAGAATCCCAAGTTTAGCCTCAGTGATGACTGGCTTACCTTTCTGGTGGGGTCCATTCAATGGGAGGTGGAGACAGGCCCCAAACTTTTTGAAGAATACAAAAGCAGACTGAGTACAATGGTGAAGAGTCAAGAGTATCAGGGTCACTCTGAGCCTGGATCTGGGAAACAAACCCCTGCTGAGAACAGGAGCCATGGAGGAGGACTGGAAGGAATGTGTTCTTTTTTGCTTTGAGTTTTACTAAAAGCAACCAAACCCCTAAAGACAGCATCACCACCACTAAAAGCCCACAATGGATTTCCAAAGGGGTTACTGAGAAAATAACCCTTACAAGAGAATGAAGCCGATATAACAGGACTTATTACCAGACCAGGTCCTCCTACAGAGTTACAGTGGAAATGACAATACTACGGAAGGGATGAAAAAAGTAACTGGAGAGTAATGCCCATCAATGGTCCTGGAAGATGGAAAGTGCTGAGGTGCTTCCACTCTCTGGTACTATTCAGTATTGTCACTGGTGGCTCTGGGGTACAAGGTATATTAAATTTGGAGAGGACATAAAGTTGGAAGAAACTGCTTAGGATGTTGGAGGAAGTGTGTTGGTAGGCAGGCTTAGAATTTAAAATGGTTTTTAATATTACCCAGCCATTGAGCATCATCCTTTAAGAAAGATGTGGCCCATAGAGAGTGTGGTGACACAGAGACTAGAGGGAAGTAATGCGAATGTCCACTAACCTACAAAACATGACCAAACAGACTGGATTTGTTTACAACAAAGAAGAGAAGACTTCACAAACACAATAGATACGAGTTTCATGTGTGACCCACCTCAGCTCCAAAACATTCACCAGCATAATGACGACCTGTAGAACAAAAGACAAAAACCTTCGAAGCTGCAGTGTGCCACAGGAAAGGAGCAGGAGTGATCAATGTCATCACGGAGGCCTTCAGGCTGTGTGCCAACAGGGTACTTTTCAGATGAGAATGCAACAATTATCCTGACAAATAGCCCATGTTCCATGCAACGCACATACTAGAAAAACTCTAAACAGCCTTGCCAGCTTATCCTTGAGGTGCAGGGATTCCTGGGCACAAACCTAGCAAATGTTTTAGTTTTGACATGTGAGCGAGGTACACGAGCCGGGCATCTGAGAAACAAAACCTTAAAATATTAATTAAGAAAATTCACTTTCAAGTTACAGGTCAAAACCATGAAAAAAAAATCCTTTTGGCTTTAGAAACAACCAGTACCATAAACATACAATGAAGTTCTTCCATACTTACAATGCATTGGACGAATTAAGAGGTATTAAATAACATGTCCCACAATGCATCTGTGTAGCAGTCTTCGCACTGGCATCTTGCAAGCACTGTCAGTGGTACACAGATCTCCCTTCGAATTCACTGAACTGAAGAGACTCCAAAGGCACAATACAAGTTCTCATTGTCAATTTTCAAGTGTGCAAGCTCCATCTCAACCTGCTTCTAACAGGTTGTACAAATACTACCTCTATCCTTATTTTTTTCTTTTCTCCCACCCCTCCATGTTAGAGGATGCAAAGAGAAAAAAGTGGCTTTATGGTTTTCCTCAGTCCCTGTCTTACTTGACTTCATGGACTAGGGGTGGTAACTGAGAAAGCTGCCTCCTGTCATCTAACCATTTTCTGGGGAAATCAACCAAAGACTGAAGAAGTTAACTACATACACACACACATATTTAGATGTTTGAGCAAAAGAAAAACAAGAATGTTAAACAGAGCTGCATTTGTTGCAGGTGGGAGAACACAGCGTAAGCAAAGTACTTGGCAGCCTGTCAAACACATTGTTCACAAAGAATGTTCTTACGTTCTCTGCTACGGGGAAGTCCTGCAAAAGGAACCGCAGGTAACAAACCAGCACAGCGGCTGTTGTGTGTTTCTCCTCAGTTGTTCCCAGACTTTTCCGGACAGAAGTCACACATCCCTGCAGTCGGCAGCACTAGAAGCAGCAGCCAGTGGTTCCTGGGTAGCAGCAGGACAAGCGGCAGGGTCTGCTGTGGGAATGAAAACCGACACAGAAGAAGAGAGCCAGTGAGGCTGAGAAATTGATAGATACCATGTAAAAAAAAAGAATAGCCTTACAGTATCTCTTGACTATTGATGTTGCCTGCCTTACCCTATGCCTACCTTAACCTATGTCTCCAAGATGCCTGTTTTCGTTATTAACTTTATTAATATTTCTGGTTGTTGTGGTGGTTTATTTCTGATTTATATTGACTTTTTTTTTAAGAAAGGGCAGAGAAAAGCTGAAAGGAAAGCTTGATAATTCTGATCTCCACCAGGTGACAAATCGGTCCCCTACCATGGGCCAAGAACAAATCGAGAAACGAAGCAAAGCCCGGGACACATGTAGAACACCTAATGAATGAAGTTATTGATCGCAGCACAAACAAAGACCTAGTCCTCGCCCCTCCCTGCCCCCTACACACTCAAAGGTCAGTCTGGAAATGAGCTGCTCATGGGTAGGTGGGAGGAGAAGCATGCCGAACCAAAATGCAAGGAGAGCTGCGCCTTGTAAAGGAGAAACCACAAGGCAGTGAGGGAATAGACCTGCACCCAGAGCTGACCTGTAGGACTTCGTGCCACCTCTTCGTTTTCACGCAGTCTGGGTGGAACAGGGCAGAGGCAGCGCCCGGGGAAGCCCAGGTGTTCGGTGGCTGAGTGACCCTGGGCCGAGACACCCATCGTGCCCATCCTGGCCACGGGGGCCACAACGCAGCTCGCCCCTTCCCAGGCCCTGGGTCAAGCCTGTTTCACACGGGCCACCGACCGGCCACTGAACGTGCCCCCCCATCACCGGCTGAAGCGGTGCCCTGGCCGCTGCGGCTGCTCCCGCGGGGCTGCGGGCGGGCGAAGGCGGCAGGGCCGAGGCTCGGTACCCCCGGGGTGCGCTGCACCGGGGCCGCCCCGTCCCTCCGCAGGGCTGAGAGCCGCGGGGCGGGGAGGGGGCACCGGCCGGTCCGGCGGTCGGAAACCGCCACCGGCTCCGGTGGGGGCAGCACCGCTCGCCCCGCCCCCGCTCCCCGCCGCGCTCCCCCGCGGGGCGGGCCCGTCGGGCCGCCCGCTCCCCGCGGCTGCCAGCGGCCGCAGCGCGGCCAGGCGCGGAGCGGAGCGGAGCGGAGGCGCCCGCGGAAGATGATGTCTGCGGCGGCACCGCCCGCCCCCGCGGTGTCGGGTCCGCTGGCCGTGCTGGATCCCACAGGTGAGCCCCGGCACCGGCCCCGCCGCAACTTTCCTGCCCCGCCGAGTGCGGGAGCCCCGGGGGCGCGGAGCGGCGCCCACCCCGGCGGCGGAGCGGGAGAGCGGGAGCCGGCAGCCGCTGCGGGGCTTCCCCCGGGCGAGGCTGGGGAGAGCTGGGGGCTTCCCCCGGGGGGGCGCGGCTGCCTCAGCGCTTTAGTTGATGGGCTGGAAAGGCGCAGGCGGGGGCTCTGCCCGCGCTGTGTCTCGCAGAGTGGGGGCACCGCGGGATTTCAGGCTGAGGTTGCCGGTGTGGGTCACGCTGTGTCTCTTACTCTCGCTCACTGAGGTGTTTAAAAATATCCGTTCCTTTTGTGAGCTTTCCGCCACGCTTAATCAACCGCCGTGCTGATGGTTTAACATCCGATCGCATAGCTTTACACGGGACGCTAATAGAAAATTAATTTCAGGGGTATCCTGATCCGCTAGGTGAAAATGGGCATTTGCGATACTGGAGCAGGTGGAAATGTCAGCAGGGTGCGGGACTGGCAAAGGGCAGGTTGGTGGCCCTGATGGGGTGTGCGGCAGGTGGCGGTGACAGGCTCTTGGTTAGTTCGCATCCGACCCAGGTCGGCAGCGGGTTTCCTGCCTCCGGTTTCTACTAATTTAGTGGTTCGTTGCTAAAGTGGCATACTGGTTCTACTTAGAGCGTACATCCTGAAAAATAGAAATATATGCAAAAGCAAGGACAAATATTTCATTATTCCAGTGAAATTCACTGAAGCAGAGAAAAAACAGATCTTATTGATAGGAGTTACTCTGTGTAGTGTTTGAATGGATGAACAGAGACTTTGCTATGTACTCAAGGATCTTAACAGTCAGTTAAAAATGTATTAGATCTTAATTTTTGTCTTAAACTTGGAAGAAAAATGGTATTGCTGTTGAAAAGGTAGCAGTGAAAGATGTGCTGTAGCTTAAAAATATTTTCAGGTAAACAGCAGCAAAAGAAGAATCTGTATGCTAGCTCTAAACTAGTGATTAGCTGCTCATTAAATTATTTATTAGTGAAACAATTGTTGCCAAAACAATGAAGTCATGGTGATACTGCATGATATCACTTACTATAGCTGTATTACATAGTATAGCAGGGTTTGTGGGTTTGGATTTTTTTTCTTACCTTTTCTGTTATAGAATTATAAAAGAGCACCGCAATGTTTCCTTTGGTCTTGAATATATATCACACTCATGGATTCTTCCTCAACAAATTCGTAATAAAGATAAGAGCCTGGCCTGATAAAAGCTGCTATCTTATGGCTTGAAATGCATGCTGGTGCATCTGGTTTAATTAGTTCAGCACTCTGGACAAGTCAAGCATTTAATCAGAAAAGGGAAAGTAATCACCAATAGCAGGTGTGAATATCTCTTTTAAGTATCTCAGTCCATCACATTTAATTTTGGGAGTAAATGCAGGATTAATTCAATTTCACTGGCATAAACCATTTCTGAAAATACACAGTGAAAACTGTAGCCAAGAGAGAGATGGCACTGAAGTCAGCACTGCAGTAATTAAAAAACATTAATTTAGCTCCAAAGATCTTCCCTGAAATACTTCCGTGATAGCAGCAAAGCAATGGATACCTTTGGTGCTATACTCCTCTGTCTGTGGTGAATTTCTGCTTAAATTATCTTATTATATATGGTTAATGCCACTCTCTGAAACATGTTACAATTTTGAGTAGTATTCATTTGGTAATAAAAAATGCAATGTTTTTTCTGCTACAAAAGTTTCCTCCCTTTTCTCATATTAAGATGCTAATATACATAGGGCTGGAGCATTATTTGAAATGTGTTTCCATTTAGATCACCTTAACTAGATCAAAGAGGAAGGTATGAAATTGTGTGATGCTAATATTCAGCAAATGTAATTGTGATCCCAACAAATTACCACATCCTGCAGCCATTTTTTCCTTGCCAAAAATCATTCCACACTTTTTAACAGACTTTATGATGTCTGAAGCTGGATTTTAAAAGGAGTGGTGAAGATAGCAAAGTATAGTTGCCTTGGCCTAAATGTAGACTTTTTTGGAATTAAATTGCAGATCATATGCAAGTTTTCTAAGGTTGAGAGATACCATTTCACTTTATTCTTTCTTTCCCTTGACCATTGGATGCATTCTGGTCCATGAGCACATTTTATAATAAATTTGTTCGTTCTCCTTTTAAACTCACCCTTTGCTTCATTCAAATCCCGACCCTACCATTCATCATTAGATACACCACTTTTCATGCTACCAGCAATCTGATCTATACCGTCCCCCAAAGAACATTAATTTTCCATAGGCTTCCTAAAAGTGGGATTTATCCCCCAGCCATCATGAGCAGAGCATTGTAAATATGATTTTGTTTCCTGCAACTGATGAACGGATGAAAGATTTTGCTGAGTCCAGCAGAGCTTGGTCTTCAGCGGGCACTTTTTATTTTTACTTCTTTGGAGGATGATCTCAATTTCTCTCCTCATGGGCCTTTCTCTGTCCCAAGGAGGCAGCACCCTGGTGTCTCTCCTCCTTGTCCCAACGACATTATCTTTCCTTCCAGTCAGGTTGCAGGGCTGAGTGGCTCAAGCAGGTCCTTTGCCTGATAGACGTTTAGCAAGCAAAGCAGAGAGTGTTCCTGGGACTGTTCCTTTTCGTGCACAATTTAAGTCTGTGCCAGGCAGAGCATAAGCCAGTGATGTGGAAGAAGCATTACCTCTCTGATTTATCTCCCAGTTTTTACTATAGTGCCCATTGCTGCAAGATCAAAACTTAATACTTCTCTGGCCAAAACTGCTGAAGAATATTGCCAATAGAAGGTAATAACATGTTCACACCCTCTATTGACCCCAGCCTCAAGCTAATGCTCATAAGGATATGACGAGAAGATTTCTTTCTACATGCTTGATTTTTGGTGTGCTAGAGACAAGAATTTGAAACTATAACTAAATTGGAGTAAGGTCCAGACTAAGAGTCTATGTGTTCATACTGAATCATTGTTAAAGAAGTTAAAGGGGATAAATGTCAAAATTATTCTGAGAGTCACTTCAGTATTACAAAACTGGAAAGTCAATGCCCTACATTAGCTGTCTCCTGCTCTACAGGAACATTAGAAGAAAATTCAACCTAGAAATACTGACAGCAGCATTCCCTCTGTTCTTAATCTACCTGCTATTCTCATGTATGGTCAGCCATCCATCCAAGCCCTGCCACAGAGAGTGTCGAGGAAGAAGGCTGGACCAGACCCTCTGTCTCTGCTGTGGTCAGGGCCCCTGAGGGAATGGTCTGGCATAGAGTTTTGGCTGGTAGGTACAGTAAAACAGGTCCAAAAAACTGCATGGCAACTGGTACAAACAGCAGTAAACAGAGACTCGAAAAATCTTGGGAGCCAACGTGACCGAATAGCAGAAAGGAGCTAGTGGTAGGAACCCTTTGCAGCTGTAGCCTTTTTAGTATGAAGATATTATGCTATTTTACAAGTATTGCTTTGGCCTCACAATATGCTGGTGACTTATACACATGTAATTATACACATTTTGATAGATAGAGCAAAAATTTTTATTGATGTGACTAAGGAAACCTAGACAGCCAGAGCAGAAACCCATTTTGACCTGATTTCTACCCATCTTTTCTGAGCATCTGGCAATATTTGAGAACAAGATCTTGTGTGTGCCAGTCTCTGCTCCTGCCTGTAAGTCATTTCTCCTAAGGATGGAGTTTATAGCTAACTACATGTAGTTATGAGAGTTTCCAAACCGGATTATGAAAAAGTAAGAGAGATGATTGGATATTTGGCTCTGATTTTAGATGCAGGTGCTAAAAGATCAATGAATTTCGTGACTGAAGGGTATCACATACATACATGCCTTCTGGCATGTGTAAATTTCAAAATCAAAATGTAGTTCTGTCCAAAAATTGACCAAATAAATAATAACATCTGTTTCTGTTTTATCTCACTAAATCCACGTCTGATTTACTCCAATTACAATTAAGAGCATGTTTTTCCTAAGGTGTTTTCCATCAAACTCAGTCTGGGCAATCAAAGTCATGTCCTTCTTTTTTACACATCGTTACTTATAACCAAAACTCTGGAGGTCAGGTTGGACCCTTAGTTTACCTCCATACAATCTGATTAACCTTTGCCAGGACTGGTGTTACTTTGAAAAAAATGTGGAGGCTTGGCTCCTCAGGCACTTTTCATAAAAGCATTCAGTAGTTGCAGAAACACTTGGCTGAGGAGCATCTGTCCCATTGGCTTTCAGAAGGTTCATGTTCCTGCATCTCTTTAGAGTATGTCTACATTGCAGCTGCGGTTTCACAACAGTGGATATGGACACACATACTGAAGCCACCTTTAGTCCAGCTGTCTTGACTAGCCATAGAATAATTCAGATGGGAAGGTACCTCAGGAAGTTGCTAGTCCAACCTCTGGCTCAAAGAGGGTCAGCTATGAGGTCAGACTAGGTTGCTCAGGGTTTTTTGTGGTTGAATCTTGAAGATCTCCAAGGACGGAGACAGCACAACCTCTTTGGGCAACCTCTTCCAATGCTTGGCTGTCCTAATGTTGAGGTTTTTTCTCCTTATACCCAGTCTGAAACACTTCTTGCATATCAGTTTATGTTGACTGTCTTCTGTTTCCTTCTGTGCCCCACTATGAAAAGCTGAGTCTGTCTTCTTGAAAACCACCTTGTAGGCACTGGAAGACTGCTACTAGCCCTGCCAAAAGCCATCTCATCTCCAGGCTGAGCAAGCCCTGTTCCCTCAGACTCTTCTCATACAGCGAGTGCACCAGCCCCTGAACTTCTTTGGGGTCCTCTGTTGCATTCACCACAGTTAATTGATGTATTTCCTGTACTGAGGCCCCAAAAGTGGGTGTAATATTATATGTGGTCTAAAAAGTACTGAATAGAGAGACATAGTCTCTCCTCTGATCTACTAGTGATGCTCCTGTTAATACAGGCCAGGATGCTGTTGCCAGGGCACACTGCTGGTCCATTTGCAGCTTATTGTCTACCATCACCCCCAGGTCCTTTTCAGCAGAGCTGCTCCACGGGGACTGCAGCCCGGCAGTCCCTTACCTGTATCATTGCAAGGCGTTCCTTCCTTTGCTCAGGACTCTGTGTCTGTCTGTTGGATTCTATAAGGTTTCTGCTGGCCGATTTTTTATCCCTTTGAATGGCTACCCTTCCCTCCAGGCTATTGACTGGCCCCCCAGTTTTGTGTCATCTGCCAGCCTGATGAGCAGGCATGCTACCACTTTCTCTAGGTCTTTGTTGAATACATTAAATGGGACAGGTCCCAAGACAGACTCCCATGGTACTCTGCTTTTTACTGGCCTCCAGATAGAGTACAATGCATAAACCACTCCCTCTGAACCCAACAATCCAGCTAATTTTTTAACCATCTGCTTGTCCACCCATCCAGGTCATGACATCCCAACTGGGTTATGAGAATGTTGTGGGATACCATGTTAAAAACCTTGCTAGGTTTAAGGTAAAAGACATCCGCTGCTCCACAAATCCAGTCGTTTTGTCATAGTAGACAGCTGAGTTGGTCAGGCATTATTTGGCTCTGGTAAATCCACATTGACTGTTGCCAATCACCTTTTCCTTATGTGCCCAGAAATGTCTTACAAGAGGATTTGCTCCATATTTTTAGACTCAGCCTCCCAGGAACCAAAGTGAGGTTGATTACCTTGTAATTCCCCAAATCATCATGTTGACCGTTTTTAAAGATAGGTGGAACATTTACCTTTCTTCAGTTATTGGGGTATTCCTTGGTCTCTATGACTTTTCAAAGATGATAGAGTGTGGCGAGAACATCAGATATTATTTAAAATCTGGTAGATGTATTGAATGAATCATTTTAGTTTACAGGAAGGGCAGCTGATTTGTGGAGTTATAAGTCTGAAGTCTGCTTTCCCCTCTTGGCCATGTGAACTGGCTTTGTTGAAAGTTGCCTTTAAGCCCATACACCTGGTGAAGAACTGATTGATAATGAAGAGCCTCACTGTTTCCATGTCCCTAATGATCTTCCATGGAATGACAGGGAATTTCCGGAGGCAGACAGCTGGGGCATAGGCTAAAGGGGAGGTGTCTGAAGGGTCCTATGAATCATTTCTTGATCTTTAGCAGGCAGATTTTGTACATACAGGTGAAAGAGACTTACGTAAGCTCAGTAGGTGATATTTGTCTTCGGTAAATTTGCTTGTGTCTCGTACTAAAAGACTGGGCTCATTTTGGCTGTTTTTTCTACTGGAGAAATTTCAGGAAATACAGATTTTTGTTGTAAATGCATTTACTTATTAATTGAAATTATTTGACTTGGTTTGCAAACATCACTAAGCTAGCCTGGCTTGTGAATTGTAAACATTTTGCCAAGTTACCTGGCTTTAAATTGGCTACATAACTCAAATGACTCATTGCGAATAGCTTCTACTTGCTTTTTGACTTTCCTGCATTTCCGCTGCTTTTGCTTACAGCAACTCCCTCCATGCTACAACCTCCTTTCAGGTGGTTGCAGAGAGCGATAAGGTCTCCCCTCAGCCTCCTTTTCTCCAGGCCAAACAGCCCCAGTTAACCCAGCCACTCCTCATAAGCCTCATAAGACTCTTGACTCACCTTTCAAAGCAAAAACACCACAAGGGGGACCACAGTTTGATTCATTTGGGTGGTTTTTGTTAGTTAGGGTCATGTACCAATTGCTGGTTTTAAATAAGCCTTCCATAAGTCTGTGCTTTGGGCTGGAGCTCCGATGTTAGTAACCTGTGTTTGCAGCTCAGATGTGTCATCTCCGTAACAAGGTTAAGTGGCTTGAAGCAGGCTGAAAGCAGTAGATGAGCCTGCTTTTTTTCACTTTGGGGTATCTGAATCCAAACCTCGGTGAGACTGAGTGTATTTCACTGAACAGCTACTGTTTAAAAGGGTAGTCCCATATATCGTTACCTGATCAACTACCTTAGAGCTTTGCTGCAGAGATACAGATTGGTTTGCTTACCCTAGTAAATATGAAGAGCACATTCACTTTCATGATAGCATGCAGAGCTTCTACTAATCTTGTTTAAAATATTAATTTTTATGTTCTGCCCAGGTAGAGTCAAATCGGCACTTCACGTAGGTGAGCATGTAAGGCCTGCGGAGTCTGACTTATGCATGTCAGCAACACTTAATTATAAACATTACTGAAGACAAGCATGATTATCATTGTCACCGACTTTCTGTTCAGCTTAATAAAAACTCGTTTCATGCAGGTACCAAATGTGCATGCATTAAGCTATGCTGAGCTACTTCTGTGGTTTTTAATTCCCTCTGCTGTCTGCCAGCTCTTCTCCTTACTGGGAGAACAGCAGTGGGTTAACAATAGAAAAGATTAACAAAGGAAAATCTTCTGTTATTTTGTATTTGTTCTGCCATGATTGCAATGAAAAGCTCTTTTAAAAATTTTTTTTCCTTCCCACTCCCTATAGGACAATTTGCAAAAAGGAAGAAGACTTCACTTTGGTTCACAGTCTCTCTGCTGGTAGTGTCTTTTTTCATACTGACCATAGGTCTGGCAGCTACCACAAGAACAGAAAATGTGACCGTGGGAGGCTACTACCCAGGCATCGTTGTGAGTAAAGAAACCTATTTTAGATTATTTGGTACAACCAGATAAATTATTATCAGCTGGATATGGGAAGCTCTGATTTATTAAAAACCAAACCAAAACACAACAAAACAAAATAAAAAGAAAGAAAATTCAGTCTTGTTGCATTTCGCAAGAGAGAGATTCTCCTTGGTTTTGCTCTAGTTCTAATGTGTGATAAGGTAGGGGGTTAGGCTCTGTTTTTCTGCTGTGCCCCAAAGGGGAGGCTATTAGGCGACAGAAGGGGGTCAGGGTTGCACTGCACAGGCATACGCTGGGCTCAGGGGCCTATGTGAGAACCTCTGCTTGACTTTCCACTGGTCTCTGTTAAATGTGGGCAGGTAAGTGACTGGACAGTTAGGCATGGGATAAATTTGAAAGACCTTTTAGAGGTTTACTACTCTGATGGCAGAAAGAGCCACTCCACTGCTGTGTCCGTGTGCCAGAAATTCTGCGGGGTCCATTGCAGGGAAGGTCCTTCAGATGGGCATGTGGGAGCTTCTCCCTGGAGCCTGCCTAGCATCCTCTTGTGCAGCCTTGCCGCCAGCCCTATTGTACACGATCCCCTTCCAAAATCCTTAGTCTTGTTTTTGCCTTGGGAGCAGACCACTTATACACATTCCTGGACTGGGCACAAGGTTCGAGTTGTGTCTGCTTAGCCCTGGGGTGCCTCTGTGACTTCTCGGGAGAGGTGGCCCTGACAGGTCCTTGCTGGTTCAACACCCGTGGCTCAGAAGAAGGGACTGGTCATATCCAAAAGGCTGGAAACTCCTGGAGCCAAAAATTTTTTTGGAGATACCTGGGCTGAATTTTGAAAAAGAAAAATATGGGCAGGAAATAAAGGCCCATCTGCCCCATTTGGTCTCCCCAAGTCAGCCAAGAGGCGACAGAGGGTGCAAGGGGAAGAAAGAAACTCATGCACTTAGGCATCTGCTTAGGTATGTGGCTCCACCACTACTAAAATGTGTTGTAAGGTACCATTATTTCTTGTTCTCTATGGAATGAAATGCCAGGAGAAGAGGCCTATGTATCTTTTAACACAGTGCATACATTTTGCATTGCCATTAATAATTTGTGAGTTAGAATTGTTCCTTCTAAGCAAGCCCTCTTACATCTTAGTGTCATGCTGTGAACAGGTCTTTCAGAAAGATAATTTTGGGATAATGATCTATAAGGAGTGGTGTTTTAAAAATAGAACAAAAGGTAGTTCCAAGAATAAAACCTTGAAAGAATGAATTTTCCTTTCATTAAGTTAAAATAGATACATTAATACTGATAAAGGTCTCTTCTTCGTCCATAATTTGAATTAAAATCTTTTAGAAGACCATATTATCTGTATTCATTCCCTAGAAGGATGTTTAATTTTTAAACTGTTGTCTTTAATAAGTGTAATAATTAATAAACCCATATGCACAAAAAAGGGTTATTTCAGCATTTAGTTTCTTTTAGGAATAGACAATGTCTATTCACTCAGGTGAAAAATATAATCTACTAAAATATATTTTTTAAAAAATCTTGGAGTATTACTAACCAGATAGAATAGCTAGAATTTATCAGAACACTTTGTAAACAAAACCTTGTGTATTAATATTTTTCCCCCTCAAAAGATTGTTGGAGCTAAATAATTTTCATAAAATTCAGAATTCTTTTTGTGCACATATGATGGATTATTGAAGTCACTCAGAAAGAGCGATGGGTAATTGTCAGTGTAAACTTCATTAATACACTAAATATCACAAACGTTTAGCAAGAGTTAAAGGTGCTACGCAAACCTTGCATGTTATCTTGCCAAAAGCCTCGTCAGAGGTGTATGACAACACTGCTGTGTTCCCACCTCGTGGCCAGAGGTTACCGACTCCATTGGCAGGTGGACTATGTGGTGGCCTCTCCTCCGCCTCCCCGCAACATCAGCCACCTCTTTCACAACGAGCTGAGTAACTCTCCAAAGGTGCTTCTCCTCTCCGCTGACAGTAGAGGGAGCTTAGAAAACCAACATAGCACTGGTCTAAAACTTTTAGATACCTAAAGCCAGGAGACCGAATTCGACACTACATATTTAACTGTTGGGCTAAGAAAGATTATGAGGTCATATGGCGTTAATTACAATTAAAAATAAGGTCTAGTTCTCACAGAATTCAGTAGTAAAGTATTAACTTCAGAGCTGGTGAGGTCTAAATCTCCACCAGCCTTAGGTAAGGGATTTTGGTTTTAAAGCTACGCAGAATTAGGCCCTACTTGCAAACACCTACAAATGTGAATAAGACAATCCACTTGTCTAGATTTTCTTGCATCTAGAAACATTGGCAGAGCAGGAATTTAGGGATAGACCCATAATACAATTTCAGCTTCTGCTTAGTTGCCATTGGCTTCCAGAAGAATTGGGTGCCTTAATTTCTCTGCATATGTCTTCACTTGTAATTTGTTTTTGAAAAAGATTTTTTCTGAATAAATCCTTATAGTGGTAGGTATTATCTGCATTATTACATCCAAAACAATTTAACATAAAATATTTCTGTGTGTAGATGGGCTAGTATAACGTAACCACTTAGGAAGGTGTCTGCATTTAGTAGATTACTGCTGATCATCAGTTTGGGTTTAGGGCTGTCTTTGTGGAATGAGCTGCAAAGCCAGAGTTGGAGATTCTTCAGCCTCACTTCCTTATAAATATTGCTTATATTTAATGTCACTTCTCTATGACTACTGCTTGTATTATTTGCATTTCCTATATTTATAATCTTTCAACCAGGAGTCTACAGGGTCCGATTGTCCCAGTCACCATACTGAGCTGGACTCCCAGAGTTCCCAACCCGAACAGCCCATTGTCTGAACAGACAGAAAAAGCTAAACCGATCTCAGCAATGCAATGGCTTACATCATGATCTCTATCTATGGTTCTTCTCCTTCTGATTTAATTGCTATTGTTCTGTATTTACTCATGTTTTCTTCACACAGATAATATTACTCCACCCTGTGTCCCCTGCAACAGCCATAAATGGGGCTTTATGGATTGTTCTCGTTGGGATGAAAAATGTGGCATGAAACCAGATGTCATTTTGATGTAGTTATCTTAATTTACAAAGTTGCTGTCCCCTGAACAGAGTGTCCTTGCTCACGGTTCCAAGTCTCTCTTGTCTTCAGCTGTCATTTGCGCACTCTTTCAAAGTCTCTGCTTTTAGTCCTTGTGCCTCCCTTTCACATAAATCTTCCCAAAGCACTTTACAGCAAATCTTCTTTCCCTACATTTGCTTTCTTGAGAGGGAGTGACGGATTCCTGTTGTCATACCGAGCAAGTAAAGTGCTTGCAGGGGATTTGCTTTCTGCTGTGAGCGGTTGTGCGTAACACCCAGGAGTTCACGGGCATTGCTCAAGCCCTTGGCTGGGACACGTCCTTAAAAACTTAACTTGTGCTTGGAGGAGAGGCCTTGAACCAGAAAGGAGCTTAGACTCCTTAGCAGAAATGTCATGCCCCATCCCTGGGGTGGGTTGGGTGGGAGCCGAGGGGGTGACTGGGGCTGTGTCAGGGCTGGGGGGAGTGTCAGCCCAGGTGAAGCGGGGAGCGGGGAGCGTGGAAGTGACGGGGGATTGAGGCTGAGGTGACCTCAGAGCAGCGTGTGAACAGGCAAGGCAAGGAAGGAGCTCCATGGAAAGAGCCTGTCGACACCTGCTGTCCTGCTGGGGCTGCTTCTGAGTCTGTGGCCAGGTATATCTCAGGTACATGGCACTAAGGAGACCTGTTTTCTGCAAGCCCCTGTGAGCCCAGCAGGGGTCCTGGCTCCAGGAAGGTCTGAGGAAAGGCCGATATCACCTGTTGGTGCTTTACCTCATGTTAGCCTTGAGTTCAAGGGGTTTCTACCTCTCCAAACCTTCACAGGCTCGTCACAAGGAGGGGGCTTTTCCTGCCAGCCTGGTGTTGAAGCAGCACTGGTAGGAATAGTGAGGCCAGCTTGCTCCAGTGTCCCTTCCACTTCTCTCTCCTGCAGCTGTCCCATGTTGAAACTAACTGTGCTAGTCCATGTGGAATTTTAGCAAGAACTTTTTGTGGGATTTGTGATAGTGTTGAGTCATTAAAACCAAACAAACCCACCCCTAGGGTTCAAACTTGCGTCATTTGCATGGCTGCAACGTATCCCTTTTTTGAGGAAAACTGTTTGTCTGCAGTTGCCTAAAGCTTTGCAGTTTTCCAAAACAGCGATGTATAGGCTAAATGTAAGAGTTCTTTTCTCCTGTTTCACTTAGTTTTTGCTTTACAGTGTGTAAAACTATACATTACTATGGTAAAAGCAGCTAGGTTATAGAAGAGTATGTCTATACAGACTTCTGTTTACTACGAGACAAGTTTTGCTCTGAAATACCAAAGATCTGCAGTTCTGGTCATTTCCCATTACATGATATGATTTATGTCCAGCAGTTACTTCCACCCTTTCCCCTGACCCACCCCAGTTAGCCCATCTGTGTGATACATAAGCTCAGATATCACTGTAATGCGTTGATATGTTGACCAAATAAGCCGATCTCATGTGTTTCTGTTGGTTTTGTTCTTTGCCTTAGCTTGGCTTTGGATCTTTCCTAGGGATTGTTGGCATCCACCTGGTAGAGAACAGAAGACAAATGGTAAGCAACAAACCTTTTCATTTTCATTTTTTCATATCAGAATGTCTTAAAAACATGAAGAGTGGGGTTTCCCAGTTGACTTAAAACTGCTGCATCTGCCTTAAAGTGTTAGTAATTTTTTTCACTATTCTCTGAGAAGTTTCAGGGAAGCATGAATTGGCCAGTGAATCCATCTGCACAGGGCAAAGGATGGATTTGCTTCTGACAGAAGCATCCTTTTTTTTACTGAATTACTTTCCTGCTGGTTTAGTGAGTCGAGTTGACCCAGGGCTGGATCAGATGAGTGCCAGAGCTTGGCTGGGACCATGTAGCTGGGAAAAGGATGGGGAGAGAGACAAAATGCTTTGGTTGTGCCAGTCTGGGCAGCAATGAGCCACACGATCAGCTCAGCCGTAACAGGTGATCTCATCCTGTGCAAGAAATTTAAGTCAGGAACACTTTCCTGAAACTATATGTGTTAAAAAGAAGTAGAAAACCCAGAGTTCTTGTTCTCAAGATTCCCTGGCTAGATCAGACAGGATCAGATGACACTGTGTGTTGGTTTTAGATTTAGCTTGGCTTTGCTTCTTTTTATGTGAGGAAGTTGCAGAAAGTCCTTGGGGCATCTGGGTAAAGTAAGGTGTGTAGGACTGGATTTGTGGAAAGTTTTACACCTTCCTTGTTCTCGGCAAAAAATAGCAGCGTCTTGGTTGAATAACAGCATGTCAAATGTGCACTTTACAGTAGACTGATTATAGTCAAGTGTCATGAAATATGATTCATTTTGTAATTTTCATGGTTTAACCCGAGCTAGCAATACAACCACAATAGTTGCTCTCTCACCCACCTCCCAACCCCTAAAAAGGGGAGAGAATTGAAAGGAAGAGATAAAATTGGATTGAGACAAACATAGTTTAATAAAATAACAAAATGCTAATACACTACTAGTATATATATATAAAAAATAGAATATAAAATAAAAGATACTCAGTGCAATTCCTCACAAACTCCATCCACACTGAGCAGCCAGCCCCAGGCAGCAGCACCTGGTCCCAACAGCTGATCCTGGAGAGAGAAAAGAGGAAAAAGGCAGAAAGGCCCAGAGGCCCCTGCAAAACAGAAGGATGGCAAAAGGCTGAACTAAACACCCCGAACAGAACTTCCTCAGCAGGTCTCTGAGTGCAAAGAGAAGAACCAGAGAGCGAGAGAGCTACTGGAAGATCCCAACTCTCCTTAAATACGAAGCATGACGCTAATGGGACGGAATACTCTTACTGATCAGTCAAGCTCTGCCCCATCCATGCCCCCCTTCCTCGATGCCTCACACCTGTGGGCAGAGTGCTCAGAACGCCCTTGGCTCTCAGGCCAGAGTAATTAAAAACATTAACTCTGTGCTGGGGTGTTATCTCTCGTTCTCAAACTAAGTCCAAATAATGACCATGGTAGCTATGAAAAAGAAAGATTTCTAACTGCATGAAGAAAATTAACTCTTTTTCAGTCAAACTAGCACAGTGATGCAGAGCCTTCACTGCTATAAATCAAGAGTGATATTAAGCTCAGAGGAGGAAATTATGGATTTATCTTGCTTTTTACTAAGAAATTACTACTTTGCTTACAAGTAGTCTGCTGTGATTTACTGTTTTCTTCATAAATGTCTTGTTCTCCCTATTTGTAGGCAAACTTCTTTCATAATATAACTTTTTTTTTGCACTTCTTTTAAGTTTCAGTGATACATTTGAAACTACTCCCCTGCTTTTGTTTCTAGCTGGGTTTCCCAAAGGAATGCAATTTATAAAGCTATGGTGTTTGTCTGTGTCTTTCTCTGTTCCCCATTCCATTTTTTGAACATGTTGACCAATTTCAGACAAATTCAGCAGGGAGGTAGAGACTTCAAAGGTGTGCAGTTCCTTCAAGTTTCATGAAAATCCGCAGGTAGGTAGAGGAGAGCGTTTTGAATTAGCTCCCCCATGGTGGTAAAGGCTGCAATGTCAGCTCACCTCTTATTAAAAACTAGAAAATCAAAATGGGACATGACCTGTGAGACACAAATCTGCAGCAGGCTCATTAATTTTGCTACTAACAAAACAGCTTATTTGGTTTTAAGAACTATTGCCCCTCATTTCTACATCAGAGACCAGGATGAACAGCAGGTTCCAAGTTGCAGACTCAGTGGTGGACAGATGAAAATAACTTTGGCTTCCACAGCATTCACTCTACTTTGCTAACAGGCATAACATTTTAGGATTGTTTTATCTCTCAGTTTTTCGCTAATTTGCCTCTTCTAGTTTAGTATTACTTCTGTCCTTAGCAGAAAGTAAAATGGCTGAAAAAGATGTAAGGTGGGTTAGCAGCGGTTAAACCATGCAACACTCAATGTGTTGTGTCATTTACACAAGGACTGTGGAGAAATAAATGTCCGGTGTATTTGGTGTTGGTTCCTGTTTGCATTTCTCAGCATGGAACAAGGAAAACTGCTTTCTGCTGGTAACACTTAGTGGTGATCTGGCTGTTGAAAGATCGGGTTTCTGGGGAACAGGCCAAGAAAATAACTAGAAAGTTTAATTATGCTTCTTGCCTTGAGTACCATCCACATTGGGGTAAGCCTTTTAACACTGTCTTTGCTAAGGCCGAGCTGCTTGTCTTCAAATATTACGGAAATGAGTATGAAAGGGTTTATGTCACGCTGCAACTGAGGGCAGTAATTATTCCCTGGAGTGTAACTTGAGTATATTAGATTGAAAGCATTTAGGGCAGTTTTAACAAATTTGCAGCCATCAATAAGATCCTAAAGACTTACATGAGCACAGAAATGTAACAGAAATGTCATATTGCTGTAACTAAAAATTCTGTGCATTGCAGCAGGACAAAAGGGGGTGAGAAGGAAAAGAAATTGTTTACTCAGTTGCTTCTATTTTAACTGGACTTCCTTTCAGCAGTTAGTGCAGTATAATTTAAATTCAACCCAGTGTAGCTCTGACAATTGTCTGGCCCTCATAATGACTCAATACTTTTTTTTTTTTTTTTTTTTTACATTGAAAATCAATGTAGATTCAATTACACTGGAAAAAAAGGATCTGTTTTAAATTGCCCTTTTCTCCATAAATCTATTTCACTTTTTGTTTTGAAGTTCTGTTTACTTGTGACCTATCCACTGCAAGTCCAGTTTTATTCATGGTTGATGAAATGCTAAGTGCAATATGAAATACGTAATGGTTAGCAGAACTAGTCCAGCAAATATCCAGCACGCAATAAATGTGAGCACAGGGTCTGAGAAAGAATGAAAGCGCAGTTGGGCAGAATGGACAAGGGTTTGTTCTTAAAACGTGACATTAATAATGTGGCACCTCTTTGACCTCGTTCTTGGCATCCCAGGGCCCACAGTGGGAGCTCAATGTGCTGACCAAGGTATAACCCTTAATTCAAAGGAACTGCAGCTTGCAGAAGCAGGCTCTGCCTCATTGACCAGCATGATTTCACTTCACCTCTTAGCATTCCTGCTTGGCTCTGCTACCCAGAACTTGGCACCAGCAGAACAAAATTTCCCTTTGACTAAGGATTTGCACTGATTTCAGATGGTTCTCACTGGAAAACAGGAGAAAGTGAAGAATAATGTGTTGCTGTCCCTTTTTGCCTCTCTTGCCCCCTGCAGAGCAGGTCATGGGTTAAAGAACAGAGTATAGCTGTACGTTGTTCCATTCCAAAGGCAAGCTCAGTTCAGCCGGGTGGGTGGAAAATACGATACTGCTCAAATCAAATGGATTTAACTGTAAGACATGAAGTGTCCTTACTCGTTTGCCTGCTTGCCATCTCCTCATGTTACATACAAAGTATTTCAAATCGGAAAATGAGGTGCCGAAGTTGCATGCAGGGGTGGGGAAGGCTGGATGCATGGGGGGCTCGTGGCGGTGGAGCTGAGCTGAGAGCAGCAAGCAGTGCTGGGGGAGTGCTGCAACAGGTTTCTCCTCAGATGAATGTGGAGCTGGCATGAGCTAGCACCCAGAAATGAAGTACTCTTTAACGTGCAATGTTGATAAGACACCATGTGTGTTGTTTTGGCTAACCAAATGAATAAACCAAGCGCTGGCTCGCAGTTTCCACTCACACCTCTTCCCGATGCCAGCCTCATCAAGCTGTACTGTTTCACGAGGCTGAAAATGAGTGTGCTGGAGCTGCGGTGCCTGCAACAGTGATGGGGAGATGCAAGGGCATCGTGACGAGTGTCAGGGTTTTGAACATTTGTGATGTCTCCGTGCTGTGTGCCAGAGCTCTCAGTAGGGTGGTGGGAGTCACCCCAACAGCAGCGCAGCTACGGCGGGAAGGGGGTGGCAGGAGGTACAGGAGCGTGAAGGACACAGAGAGAATGGGAGGGGTCAGGGGAGAGGGGTCACCCCTCAAGAGGTGTGAGTTATGGCCTCAAGTTGCAGCAGGGGACTTTTAGATTGGATATCTGGAAAAAATTCTTCATGGAAAGGGTTGTCAGGCGTTGGAACAGGCTCCCCAGGGAAGTGTTGGAGTCACCATCCCTGGAGAGGTTTAAAAGGCGTTTAGATGAGGTTCTTATGGACATGGTTTAGTGCCAGAGTTAGGTTATGGTTGGACTCAATGATCCTGAGAGTCTCTTCCAACTGAAATGATTCTATGATTCAATGAGTTAGTGCAAATCTCGGTACTATACTTACGATGAAGACAGTTGTCAGCAGCAGGTCTGAGAGCTGAATTCACCCATTGCTGAGTCTTACTTGTTTTTTCTTCATGCTAGCACACAGTTAATTTTCTTGCTGGCATGCCTAGGACATACTCAGATATTAACCTGATGCTCAGCTGGCTCAACTTGGTCCTTGGCTTGTTCAGAGAGATGCTTGTGGTGATTTTAGCCGAGGAGACGTTGCTTCTGACAAAAGCGGGATTTCAAAACATGAGGGAGGTTAAAACACTGCACACAAACAGAAGAGGCAAAGCTGTTTCTTTGGACTTCTTAAGGGATGCTAAGTTTAGGTGCCTTGATATGCTTGCTTCCCAATCTCTGTCAACAATAATTTCAAATTAAGTGCTGAAAAGAA
This sequence comes from Caloenas nicobarica, assembly GCF_036013445.1. Classification (NCBI taxonomy): domain Eukaryota; kingdom Metazoa; phylum Chordata; class Aves; order Columbiformes; family Columbidae; genus Caloenas; species Caloenas nicobarica. Next base: position 151,826,094 of record NC_088245.1, on the reverse strand, counting down.
AGTACAGCAGAAGTTGGAGAAACAAAGCAACACTTTTCTGGTTTTAGTTGATAGACTTCCCTGACCATGCATATGTTCCTGCCCAATGTTATTTTCTTGCCACTAGACTTTGCATCTGTTTCAGAAGAAAAGCTTTTTTAAAGGACTTATATGTGTGAGCCAGTTTTCAGAATTATAAGAGCCAAACCTCTTTCACTTTTCAAAACCAATGTATCTTGTAAATTGGTTATGTCCATCAGAAAATGCCCACTGGATGTTTTTTGTAAAGGTAGTTGTTTTTAGTATCTACACTGAAAAAATATTCTGATACGGGTACCTACTGTGTTCTTTTCAAACATATTGTGTTTCATCTGCTTTTTTGTGTAAATTGAACATGCTGGAAGAAACTGGCTTTAGTGCAGATTTTGATCGAAGATGCTAATTGCTGATAGATTCCATATCACATATTAAGCTAATTAAAGCAGCTTGTTTACATAAAGAGGAAAACCATTACAACTCAGTAGATCTCCTGAGACTACCTTTGCTGTTCCTGCACAAATAAATGGAAGAAGTCTTTATTGTAGTGCAGGGGAAATGCAGATCATGTAAAGGCAATCGTTGTCATTATGAGGTTATTATTTCTCCCTTGAACTCAAGCTTCAGAGAAAGTCAACAGCATTTTTTTTTCAGTGTTGATTTTTTTGTGTGCTCTAATTTCACATAGTTCAGGGAAAAACAATTAATGCTGATGTAAAAATGGTACTAATGGAACAAATTAGCAATCATCCTTGACTTGTTTAGCACCTTTAAAATGATTAAAACTGAGCGGACCTACTGCTATCTTTTCAGTTATAAATGTGTGCTAGATTTTGTGGTGCACATTTCAGAACAAGACAAGGCGATTTGTATAAAGATAACCTGTACAGGTTTTACTGACTTTGTGACCCCTTTTTAATTCTTTTGGGGAAGGATTTTGAATGTGGTCTATCTGTGGTATGTCTAGGAAGTCTGTGTTATTCCGTGTAATGCAGGAGAGTATTCAGCAAAGTAATGAGTGGTGTTGCAGGGGTGTGATTTAGGGTTCTGCTTACTGCAGAACAATATCTGGATTTCTCAAAGGGAAGTGTGACTTAAAAGAGTTCGGTGGCAGGTTCACTCTATTATTTACTGCATGGGGGAAATATGCCAAGCCAAATGCTGCTTACTTTCTCTCCAGGTGCCTGTACCTGTTCATGAAGCAAACTTTCAGGATTCTTCTCCCCCTGATAACTGTTCACGCCACAGTCTGTATTTATGGGCTCCGAAGGCAAAGTTTCAGGGGAGGCCTGTACCCGTTTGCGAAAGCAAACTTTCAGGCATTCCCTCCCTGACAACTGTTTGCTCTGGAGTCTATATTTTAGAGCTCCAGAAGCAAACTTTCAGGCAAGGCCTGATAACCATATGCAGAGCAGACTTTCAGGAGACAAAATTCTCAGGAAAAAAAAAAAAATGGAGTAGAAGAGCAGGAGGGCTGGCTCAAGCTGGGTAACCTGCGCAGAGGTCCCACCTGAGCCTAGAAAACCATAGACTTTTATATCTTTACAAACCATTCATACCATGATTCAGTCCAATAGCAATGTTTCACTTTGGGGTCTTCTTGCTTCTCATTGGATCTTTTTCTCTGATTCCACATGGGTCTTTGTTTCGTTCAGCCGTAGGCATTGTTTATGGTCCATAGCCTCGCAGGTACTGTTTTGTCTGAATAAATCCTTTTCTTCTCAGCAAAGTGAGAAATAGGCCCCATTTTGCAGATGTCTGTAATGTCTCTGCATTAGCCTTGGATTCTTATTTTTCCCAGTCAGTTCTATTTTTCCCAGCAAAGTGCAAAATAGGCCTTATCTTGCAAGTGTTCAGTGTAGTTTGTAGTTGCTTTTGGTAACTATGAGCAGAACTTTACAGCTTAAGATTTCAGCAAATCCAGCTTACTAAGTGACATGAAGCAGAGGGTATATTAAAAATCATACAACCTTATACTTCCAGATGATTCATTATATTCAATATGCATTTACTTAAGCTAAATGATTGACATGAAATTTAAATTGGCCTCATCCACTGACCTGTGAGTAGTAAAACCATCGCCATACAGCCAGCTTATTTAGCAGAGAGAGCTCAAAGTAGGCTCACTCAGGCTGTCATATTTATAGAATAAAGTGATTGACTCGCAGTCACGTTGCATGCAGTGGGAAAGGTCTGCACGAGACTCCTTGCACCCACAACTCATCAGTGTTCAGTTGCTGTTCTGCTTCCTTGTGGGTTTCCCAAAAGTTCTTGGCCTGGCTACAGCTCAGGCCTTTCCCTCCTCTGGAGCCTGGACCAAACTGCTGCTGGTTTGGCTGTTGGGGTTGAGTGCATCTGCCACAAGGGGAAGTGAGATAAATAACTGGAGATGTTTTGAAAGCTCAGTTGTTTCAGCTGAAGAGGAGGAGGACAGGTGTATGTCTGTGGGTATGAAAACACCATCCAAAGTGAAGGCAAGTGAAATTAGAAGAAGAAAATTTTCTGGGCAATTTTGAAGTATATAGTTGAAAAGTTGTTTATAATTTATTTTAGTTAGTATAATATTATGAGAGACATTTTGCTGTTATTAGTATGTTGTATTCCATGAATGAAGGACCAAGTGAATTATTTGGGATTTCTTTTAATGCAGTTGTTTGACCTTGTGCATTTAAAGTGAGGATTTCCAATTTATAGTAAATATAAATATCCACTGACACAGAGACATCTTCCTTTCTCCTCTTCCTTCCTTTCCTCCTTCTTCTGTCTTGCTGACTCCTTCTTCTTCTCTTCCTTGCCCCAGCCAAAAGTAGCTCCCACTGGATTAGTGAGTTTGAAGATTCACAGCCAAGTGAGCATCAAACATAGCAGAAATAACTGGTGGGGCTCCATGGCTGAGAGTAGAGAGGAGCCTGTGTGAGAAGGGAACAGGACTTCTCCCTTCTGCTGGGAATAAAGTGTTATATCATCTCACTCTGCCATGAAACCATCATCTAAGTGCTGTCAGTGAGTTAAATGCCTGAAGTGAGAAAGTATAAATTTCCCCACAAAATTTGAAGTTCAGAGACTCAAAGACAAAAATAGATGCTCTCACTGTGTGACTTACCAAAGGAAATGTGGAGGATGTTTCAGGTCTTCTCCTCCTCACTCCTTATGGATCAGCATTTCGTATCACTTATCTACAGGTCTGTGTTTTCAGGTTTTACCAGTGCAGACTCAGCAGCTAGTCATGCAAATATTTATATATAAGTATTACAATACATGAATGTACTATGATATTATAACCATATAATAAATAACATGTAACCTATGTTCACCTATATATATATGTATTTACAGCTGATGTGCTGGCAAATACCTAGCATACTGCCAAAAATGTCTGTGCCACTGACACTATGTCTTTATTGTGCAAAGTGCTTTTTGTACTCTTTATAGACGTGTCTGCCAGGACAGTTTAGCTAACAAAGCTATAATGGGAAGTACAGGCAGGGCTGTAGTAATCTTTCCGTTCCATCATCAGGGCTGTGTCTATCTGACATACCTAGAGAGATGCCACTAAGTACATCCAGCTGTAGCCCAACACGGTAGTTCTTTCCTTCTCATACAACCCTATGCTGGTGTGTCGGTTGACCTGTCCCAGGTCTGACCCACCCCAGTTGCCCCAGCCTGTGACCCAACACAGCATTAGCTGTCTCAGATAAGAAACCACTGTGTTTTTTCACTGTTATCATCGGTAGAAAGAAATGGAAAAATTATTACAAAGGGAAAATTTTAGGAGAGACTTTGGCTTCTATTTGGAGAGATTTCTTGGCAACCAGAGTGGCTTCAGTTTGCTTCTGGAAGCTTAAATTCTATAGAAGCAGAAATGAGATACATACACACATATATATATGTATGAAAACATGCATGCACCAGCACAGCTTATTTTTGGCACTCCAGTCTTTGAAGGCTGACACTGTTCTTTTGAGTCAGAGATTAGAGCTGCCAATTCCATTGAAGTCCTTCATCTTATTAAGTGGAAGTCCTTCGGGATGTGGTTCCTTTAAGATCTGTGCTTGGAAACAGTACACAGAATTAAGTGCATAATAGGACACTTTTTAACTGCCAGGTTGTTTTCTTATCCTGTTTACTGTCACACAGCCAAAACCAAAAGTAAACCCTATGACCCACGAAATGTGTTTGTGGAACAATAAAGAAATTGATTACTCTCCCTAGCGAGCAGGATCAGGGGATAAAACATCTCGGTAAGGAATGTGGGATAAGTGCTTATGTGTGTGTGGGGCAGAAGGTGAGGTGGGGTGTGCCCTGTGAAAAGCACAGGCCTGTTGTTGAAGAATGAGATCAAATTATACAGATGAGTATCCCTGTTGGCCAGATACAATCTTCCAGACTCTGCAGGTAAAGCTTCACTACATGAAAGCTTGTAACTTAATTGTAATGCATTTCTGATAAGGAGGGCGTGTGTGCCTTGAGAAACCAGTGCGGTCAGTGTAACATGAAAGAGGATTTGTAAAGACACTAATGGACTTCGACATAAAAAAAGTTCCTGCTGAAACAGTGTCAACTGTAGTAGTCCTGATCTATGTCAATTCCACTATTTGTACCAGGAAGCATAAACTTTTATGACACATGGTATGCTATTTATTTCTGGTTTATTGTTCCCATACTGCTCTGAACAGCTACCTCTGTTTAAGTGATGAAATGAGCTTGTTCCATTTTAATCAATAAAAGAGCATCCATGAAAGGAAGTATGTCATGGATTTCTATAAAGTCAGCACTGTTGATCAGTGAATCTAAGTTTATGTTTCACTTTTGTCCCTTTTCCTTTTAATGTTGTGTTTAGTTTTTGGTTCTTGACTGTATTTTATATCCTGAAATCTGTAATAGTTTTTAACCATTCTTAGATAATGCTTTTGTTGATGTTTGCAAGGGGGAATTCTTACCAGCTTGAAGTACCTACTGAACTAAGTCTTGTTTAGGCTTGTTCCAAAACCGTTAGCATTTCTACAGCTGTGCAATTCAGATTATTTTTTTTTTAATTTTCTGTGTAACATTACTTTGTCTTCATCAAACCCCAGGCAACCTTCTCACCTTCCACATTACTCCCCTCACCCCCTTGCAAGTCCCAGGCAAATGACTGAAGGAAAGTCCTGAAGCAGAGAAGAGAAAGCACAAATCAGAACAGCCAACATCAAGGGAATGAAAGCAGTATTGACAAGATGTTTTAGCAGCACAGATACTTCCTCGATGAGGCTCCCTCTATAGCCAGTGGAAAAAAAGATGGATACCATCAGAACATAATTCATCCCATTCTACAGTAGCTGTAGAAATTATCTCGAAGTGTCTGGCTCTCTGTTTACTACAAAGGAGCATAGACAGCTGGGACAAATACTTTTATTTTGAGTAGCTGGAGTTATTAATGGTGAAATCTACCCCTTAGGGCAATCTTCTTAGCAGCTTCACCACATTCAAAACACCACGCTTGGTACCGCCCGGCAGCCTGGATGAGAACTACTGCTTCACTTTGGATGGAGAACCGCATCATTCTCCTTTCAGAAATACATACTGAGGCTTCACACCTGTTCTGCTACTGGGCAGGGCATGGCTGATTCCCAAATACAGGCCCATCTGTGTAGCAAAGGCATGCTGTTCCCCGTTTTGGTATCCCCCAATCTGTACTTATATCTGCACGAATGAATCAAGTCATGAAGATATAATACCAAATGCTCCAATAATTTTGGTCTCAAAAGTCGTCTGGAATCAGTTAATGTGATTTGGCATAAAAAACAGCAACACACCCCTATGAAATAAAAACCTAAAACCCATACAGATGTAAAGAGATGAAAATGAATGAAAAAGCACATCTCCAAAAGGCAGCTCTTAAACAAAGTAATAATTTGGGGGTGCCAGCTCTCATTCTGAAAGTGGCTTTGGAATAGGGAGACAAGGACTTGCAAAACCAGGAGAAGATGGCCAGAGCAACATTGGCTGTAAAAGCACACGATGTCTGGAACTGCCCTGGGAAGCCCGAAGGCTCCTCTACCTACTAGTAAGAAGCTGGAACAGGGGAAGGGGTTTGATCATATAGTCAGCGCCCTATTTAATGGGCTGGAAGAAGAATAGAGCAGCTATTTAAACAAATCTCTTTAAAAGCAGCTAAAAGATGCAGCTGCTCAGACTAGAGAGGGTCAATGATTAGGGTGGTTGTATCAGCTCAGATTAGGGGCAAGATACAGCATTGCTGTTTGAAAGAGCTGAGTGAAGCTGAGATGTGCTGCTGCTAGAAGGAAATCAGTAACTGTGGTAATAGTTACTGGGATATTAAGAGCGGTCCTCAGATGCTGTGGAGGCTTAAAAGAACACCAATAATAAATCTAAACCTGCCCCATAAAATTTTTTTTTAAAGGCTTATTTTAGCTTGGCTTCTGTTTCTCGTCTTGAAAAATGTGAACCAAGTACAATTCAGTCTTTTGTCCAACATTAGTTTAGTAACATCTGCTGGACTCGAGTGGCTGGAACTCTAAGACTCTCCCAAACTCCAGGGAGAACTGATAGCGCATTGTCAGTGTTGACATTTTTCACTGACTCAAGACAAGCGTTTATTCATCAGTGAATGAATTATCTAGAATTTCATATGTATTCATTTACACATACATCAAATTAATTCTCTGATTGCAATGCAATGATGACTCCAGTTTTGAAGTCTAAGTGCACAGAAATGGCTTGATATGGGTTTTTAAATTCAGTAGATTAGTCACTCTAGTAAAGATTTGCTTGTAAAACAATTTGAAATAATTTCCTGGCTGTTTTATGTGGGGTATTGTAGCTGATATTAGATTACGAGAGAAGAAAGAATATATTAATCAGGTAACCCTTCTCAATAGCTTTGTTTTATGTTTCATAATGACTATTGATTTAATTCCTGCTGTTTTTTCATTACTTGAAGATAAAAATACAGGAAGATTCATCTTTATTTCATATAGCATTTTTCACAGAAACTGAATCTTCAAATGCTTTAGTAGGCTAGAATAAAAGACAAACTAAATTACAGAAAGTCTAGTGCAAAGTGGATTGGTATAAATTAAGGATTAATGCTCACGAGAGTGTTTCTAGGGGGTGAAATCAACTGAGAGACCTAGACTAGGGAGCTATCTGAATTAACATACAAGCAAGGTTTTTGTTTGGACAGTACAATGCTAAGGCAAAATGTTTCCCTGCCACTTTTTTTTAGATGCCTGGAGTTGCAAAAGTTAGGCTGCTGTATGCAGCCCCTGTGAGAAGGGCACAGGCACTGATGGCTGGCAGGGAGCGGGGAAGGAGGGCAGGAGAGATGCTCCATGCGTGGGTAGCTGGGGAAGCCTTCTGAGAGGCTTAGCAAGGGAACTAAGGGTCAGGTTTGAGCCACGGGCTTTCACGCCCTAAAGAGAAATGGCCAGCAAAGGTGGCTGTGCGAGCCACCTCCTGTTGTGGCACCCAGCAGACCCGTCACAGAACCCCAGGCCTGTGTCATTGTGATCAGGTGCTCATTTCCCCCATCTCCGTAACTGTCACAGCAAATGCCGCAAGTAAAGCTCCCAATAACCCAAGAAGTCTGTTTACCTGACCAGTAAATAAACAGACCCTGTCCTAAAGATCTCCGTGTGTGCCTGGAGAAGCTGGAATAAGCAGACTCAGATGCCTGTGCTCCCTTTCTTGTCCTACTCAACCGTGCTGCATCAGCCCTTTTGGGCTGGGGGAAGAACTGGGACCCTGTTGCACATTTCCCATCCATGTGCATTTCTGTAGTCCCTTGCCCTTGTTAGTAGCCTAACTGATGAATAACCTGCAGAAGCTGAGCATCAACACCACTGGAAGTGAAAAAAAAACCCCAACAATATACATTAACTATGCCTACATGTCATGAATTAACTGTGAGCATCTAAGGCATAATAAAAGATATCGCCAATTCTGCCTTTCACCATTCTGCCCTTCAGGATGTGGGGCAAAAAAAAAGGAGAAATTTTCTGAATGAAAATGCCGCCTTTATTTTGAAAATGGATTTTGATCTTGTTTTTTCTCCTTGGCATAATAATTGATACCTCTCATGTGTTTTCTGTATTCTTTCCCAGCGTTTGTTTATCTAATGAATTCTGCCTTTTTATGCATGTGAGGTTGCTTATATTTCCCATGGGACCTCTCCCCTGCCTGTGTTATACTAACTGGCCTTTTCATGTTGCTATTTTTCCTAATTATCCCTGACACGATGCTGGAAAACAGCAGACTTTTTTCACAGGCAGTAAAACAAAAGTCTCCTTGACCACAAACAGCAAAATAACCCCAGTCCTTATCATTTATTCATTACAGCTAAAACCTAGCTTTTACTTTGCTAATCCCTCGGAGCACAAATTACATGAAATAGGTGAAACAACCTAATAGTTGCTGCCAGCACTTCTACCTCCTTCACTTCTGTCTTGGCCACATGGTCCCATTGTCTTGCACTGGGTTTAAGACTCATCTCTCCTTTACATCTCCATTTCAGACGGCACATAGGCTCAGCTCTGTGCCCTGAGGTGCAATTAACAACAGTGAGAGAGAAGAAAACCTGTATCAAAGCTCTGTGTCTTTGCTGATAATATTCACCAACACGACTGGACTTTTTGAATTCAACGGTGGTGATACTGTGGAAAGGCTGCAGGTTTCTAACTTGGTCACTTGATCTGAACACAAAGCTTGATCTAAACACATGATAACATCACATACAACCTCTCTGTCTGAAGGCTTTCCTGGTAATATAGGTATCTGCTATGGGCACTGGCTACGTTATTAGGTGTATTACAGTCAGAATCAAGTTATGTATTTATGCATGGGATCCAAGCCCCGGTCCTTGTCTTCCTCAGCTGTACCAAAACCAGTGCTCTTACAGCCAAGAGACATTTTGTGTTTATATTTCTTCCCTCCTTCATCTGAGAGCCAGTCTAGGAAAGAGCTCTTCAGGCATAGATTGGGCAGCCATAAAAGTCTTTCATCATTATGAGTTTGTGTCATCGTAACTAGTGCTATGACTGGAATTGGTGTTAATGAATAAGAGACGTGACATAATCCTATCTCCTGTGACATGACAAGCCTCCAGTAGAGCTTCAATCACAGCAGTGCTATTACTGAAGAACCAGCCCTTGGAAATTATAGGTTGGCAGGCCATAAATTGTGAAGTACATTACCTGGTGTAGTGAGAAACCTCCTAATTAGCCCAGTTGTGAAAACCATCGTAGTAGGAGCCTTGCCTGAGCTTAATTTTCATCACAGCGGCAAAATTTCTGTCCCAAGGGCAGGGGAAAAAAGTGGCCATTGTGGGAGGGGTAAGGGCCACACAAGAGGACTTTCCAAATTAGAGAAAATTAACTCACAACTGAAAGCATTTTTATACCATCCCACCTCACAATACAGGCAGGGTTTAGTTGATAGCAGCATCTGAAATGCAATGCAATGGGTTTAATTGTTTTGGCTTTGTGGGCTATTAATCTACAGCCCTGCTGAGGTTCCATGGTAACATCCTGGTTGAGATTGCACATGGGGCGGAAAGTCATTCTCTGATTTGGGTTTGTGACATAGTTTTTGTAAATTTCTGCTCTTACATCTCCATCCTCAGCATGCTGAAAAAATGCAGCAGATTTATTTAAGCCTATGATAAGTTCTGAGCTTGGAGACATAGGGAAATGAAACCAGTAAAAAGGCTCACAGAATTAAACTGTATTTTAGGGAATGTAATGTTAGGGGCAGCCTACAACAAACCGCCCCATGCATTTCTTTTCAAAATACATTTGCTTTAACCCGTATGGGGATAAAAAGGGCTTTACAAACCTGTGGCATAAGATTTACACAGCCTTTTGCAAAGCCTTCACTTTCCAGAGCAAAAGGTATTGGATGACAGTGTTTCTCATTTTACATTTATGAGGATAATTGTGATTCTTCCTCTGCCTGGAAAAAAATCCCAGAGAGACCTGATGAACAGCACAATGCTTGGAGACATTGGAGGGTGTGTGATGCAAAGGTAGACCTTTAGCGTGAGCAAAGCGAGTCTGTTAGGTACAACGTAACTTAGATCTGATACCGAGGTGATTTTCTGCATGTCTGCTGGCAAACTGCGGCTGTACATCTCCTCGTGTCACCCAGCGGGGATGTGGTGCCAGCAGCACGTGATTCGGCACACACAGTGCCTGGGGACCTGAAGGGTGGTGGTTACCCAAGAGAGCCAGGGAGCCAGGGTGGCCGCATCAGGCTCCCGTTGGGTCTGGTTTGTAGCCACCTTTGAGCTCCAAAAGCATGCCTGGGAATAGTTGTGGGGAACTCTTAGTTGCCAAGTTCCTGTGCCAGGCACATTTCTGACATGTGAACAGCATCCGTGACCAACCTCCATGGCCATGGGTTGTGCCCTGGCACCATTCTCTTCACTAGGCTTGCTTGCGTGGGGGTGACACGGTGCAGCCAGGGATGCTGTATGCCTGCTGCAGCGCAAGACAGGTGAATTCTGCGGTAAAAGGCAGCATGCAGGAATTTAGCGGTCCAGCCTTTCACTGGTTTTGCATTCTTGAGTGCTTCCATGTTTATGTGACATGACTGAAGACAGATCATAGAATTGCTTTGATTGGAGAAGACCTTTAAGATCATCAAGTCCAACCATTAACCTAGCACTGTCAAGTCCAGCACTAAACCATGTCCCTAAGAACCTCATCTACATGTCTTTCAAACACCTTCAGGGATGGTGACTAAACCACTTCCCTGGGCAGCCTGTTCCAATGCTCGACAACTTTTGCAGTAAAGATAACAGCTCTTCAGTTAACACTATATGCAAAAGTCCCTCATTCTAAATGCTATTTTGCTCTCTCTTTTGCTAAAACACCCCTGTTAAACAACTGGCTTTTGGTTTTGTTTGTTAGGCCCACATAGTGCAGTTTTCACTGTTCAGTAACTGGCTTCATGGTTCCCTTGTACATAACCAATTTATTGTATTCTGTACCAGAACCAGGAGTAAACTTGTTCTGATAATAACAGCTGTAGAGAAGCCTGGTTGCCCATCAATAGGACAGCAAGAGCAAAACTATTTCTTGAATTACTGTTAAAATATGTTGTTATAAATAATGAATAGTTTTCCTGACAAAACATACTGCTATTGAAAATGGAGATGAGACGATGTGATGGATCAGTATTTATTTTTTAAAGTGCTGTTTCTTTAACCTATCAACAAAAATTCTCTATGTTTAAATGAACTGTGCTGCTTTTCTTTCTTGACTGTGCTAGGCTCATGAACTTGTAACTCCAGCAATCACCTACCACTCAGGAAAATTAGGTTTTGAATTTATAACAGCTCTTCATTTGGCTGTCTTGGCTGCAATTTTTAGAAGTAATTAGTTTCATACTTTGTTTATATGTTTCTCACATTCTCAATAAGCAATGGGAGGCTTGAGAAAGAATATAAATCTGTAATTTCATTTTAAGGGTTTCTTTGTGTTGTTCTTGTATTATTACTTCTTTTATCATTCTAATACATTTGGAAGTCAATTTAAGTAATAAGAAGCCCTGAGTGTCACATTTTGCCACTTCGGCATTGTAATAAATATTATGTCAGTCAAGAAATGGTCCTCTTCATTTCAAAGGGAACACTCACTGAAGTAGTTGCTAGTAGGCATGGATAAGAACAGCAGACTCTCGCTGACAGCCTTTGACTTGCACGCAACTCCTTGAATGGGTAGATGTTCACCAACACAACTGAGGAGTGCAGACCCAACTCCATTTCTCCTGCCTATGCTACAATTTACTGTGCACCTTTATATGCGGTCTCCTATAGCTATATGGTGAAACTAAAAGGCCAGAATACTCATTAGGTGATTTAAGCTATCTCCATGAATGGAAAATGTTGGTTTGGGGGTTGTAGGTCATCAATAAGTTGCTCATGTGTGAAATGAAAAGCCACCTTGAGGTCAGCTTCCAGTAAATTCATCCTGAGCTCAGGCAATTTGGAAACACCTGGCTAAGCCCACTAATTATTTGATTGACTGCTATGACTTGGAAAACAAGGTAGAGATACCAGACAATAATGACTTAATCTGAACTTTTAAACACTGCTGCTTTTTCAAATAAAGAGATCAGGGGCTGCAGCAAATGCGGCTGCTGCAGGGCAGCGCAGCCCATGGGTCTGCCGTGATAAAAGCTCTCTACGAGGAGCCCACAGCCTTCTTGATGAGATGAGTTGCATACCCAGATCTTGAGACAGCCAGATTCATGAGACATGACCCACCATACTGGAGAGCCAAGGGGTAGTGGAGGTTGAGGTGTGATGCAGCCAACAGTGCTTTCTGAGGGTTTCTCCCTCCTTATGGCAGGATGGAGGAGTATGCAGGGGGGATGCAGCAGGTTCCCAAGATCAGCCAGAACCGTCAGCCTCAGCCACTTCTGTGTGCCCCCCTCCTCTCCGTGCTGGGGATCCAGATTACACAGCAATCCCTGTGGCAGTGCTGACTTGCCTCTGATTGCATGAGCTAGGAGCTGTGACCTAATGAGAGATTAAAAGAGTGTATCAGAAAGTGTTTGAAAACTGTGATTCTTCTGCTTTTAATTTGAAGTTTTTGCTGATTCCCTGGAAGCTCTTATTTCCAAATGGTTGATATTGCTTTGAACTGTGTGTCCAATGCTACGGGTTTACAAGACTGTAATGTCTTACCTGCCGAATATGCATTTTTTTGAGGAAATCACCTATGCTGTGTCCCCTGTTGACACTATTGACATTGTACTGTTCTTAGCCTATCATAGTCTAGAGTCCATTTTTCAAGTGTGTTTGTGATACCTTACAAATTTCACACATATGAAAACAGTATTTAGGTCATGCAGATATGAATTTTGTATAGGCAAAAGGGATATATGAACTGTTTCAATGTAAGTTGGGTAATCTATATGGAAGCATTTCTCACATACATGTTGTGAAGGAGCAATTAATGACTGGTAAATAACAAAGAGGTTCCAAATTCTTAACTGAAACTCTGGTCCATCCAATTAAAGATGCTGTGTTCTGTCAGTTTTCAAGGAAATTTTTCATCTGTTGTGGTTATTAACTATAACATGGTACTGTTGTAAATTAAAATTAACCTATCATATAGGATGCTTGTGAGGGTCGCTTTTGTGACTTTGCATCAGAAAGGCCAGAGACATGAGAGTACATTAAATTATATTAAAAACATATCCAGAGAGTGCATGCTAGGTTCACTTTGTGTCCTGCTGGTACCCACTCATCTAAACTCGAGGCGCAGAGTCTGCAAAGTCACCAAACCCTCTAATCTGAGAGGCGAAGGAGTGACAGTGTCTCTCTCTCATCTGGTGGCACTGAGGCTAATGAGCCCAAGGGGAGCACCTTGCCGGGCATACACAGGGATTCTCTTTCAGGGCTCACCTCCCCTCGCCTTGCTCGCAGCACTCAGTCCTTCAGGCATGACCTCAAAATGAGCCAGTGCAGTCCCAAGAGTGTGCACTGCCAACACCCTGACTGGTCTCTGGCGGAGACACACACCAGTGGCTGGGCTTTCTGAGCCCTACTGCTCTCTTCAGGGTGAACTGGGCAGTCAGGTTGCCATATCTGGGGCTGTGCTAGCCCTGTGGTTGCTGCTAGAGCTGCAGCTGCAGTCATCCTTGGAGATATGGTGAGCGGGGCTTGCAGGGGCCTCAGCCAGCCCAACCTGCACAGCTTTTTCCCCAAGCCCTCTGTACAACCATGACCCGTGCTAGAGCAGTGGTCCGGCATGACACTGTCCACAGTCCTGTTGATAAAGAATTAAAAACGCTTAATGAACGAAGCAGTTTTGGGGGGGGGGGTTAAAATGAGGTCTGCAGCTGTGGCAGACAGGGTAACAAAGACAGCGTGGTGTCTGCGCTGCAGGTGGGACATGTACTGAGCCCTGCTATACTCCGCTGTGGCCACTCTGAGTCACAGGCTGGAAGCCCCAACAAGAGCAGGGGCCAAGGCAGCACACCCCAGCCCTTCCGGAGGTACCAGTCCTTTGAGTCTCTGATTTTGCTGTGGCATAAGTTATTATGAGCAATTTGGGATGATAAAAGCATTCTGAGAGCTCATGCCTAGTTATTAAATTACTATGATGTGTTTATCTGTGTGTGGCTGTTCAGCCTGGAGAAGAGAAGGCTCCAGGGAGACCTTACTGCAGCCTTTCAGTACTTAAAAGGGGCCTATAAGAAAGATGGGCACAGACTTTAAAGCAGGGCTTGTTACGATAGGACAAGGGATAATAGTTTTGAACTAAAAGAGGTAAGATTCAGGCTAGACATGAGGAATAAAGTTTTTACAGTGAGGGTGGTGAAACACTGGCCCAGGTCGCCCAGAGAGGTGGTCGATGCCCCATCCCTGGAGACATTCCAGGCCAGGCTGGACGGGGCTCTGAGCAACCTGATCTAGTTGCAGATGTCCCTGCTCATTGCAGGGGGGGTGGACTAGATGACCCAAAGGTCCCTTCCAACCCCAACTATGATTCTATGTGTGAACTACTACCACTGTGTTAAAGCTCTAGATATTGATGAGAGCTAACAGGACCACGGCTTTTTGCCATGCTCCCTGTGGACACCACTGCTGTTTTATTAAATAAGTTGATTTAGAAGAAGTCACTGTTGAATTTAATAACTCTTACAGCTGACCTAATTTTCTCTAGAAAGATTTAAGCTTTTCTAGTAGACTTGATGGTATGTCAACCCAGCATCAAGAACTTCTGCCTTTTTTCTGCTATGTGACTGGCATCCTGCTACACTGATCTAACATGAGTTACAGCAGGGGAAGATGTTGTTTAAGAATACTAGAAAAATTAGTGTAATTGTTTTACTTAGAGAATTATATTGAAAACATTACTTACTCTGTTTTTCTCTTCTCAGTTAGTAGCATCCATTGTGTTTATCAGCTTTGGCGTGGTAGCAGCATTCTGTTGTGCGATAGTTGATGGAGTGTTTGCAGCACGACACATAGTAAGTACAATGATTTTCTGTAATCTTTCATTTTTGATTACTTATGTCATTTCTAGCAGGAAAGCATTTTCTTTTGGTTTATGTGTAGTAGCATATTAGGTTTTTTTTTAAATCTTCTTGTTGGAGGAATGTCTTTTGGCAAGAAATTGATAGGAAAGCCCGTCATGCCAATACCCAGAGATGGTGCCAACTGCTTATTCATCTCTCAGGGAGTTTCAAATACAGAGGTGATGTAAAATGACGTAATGACAGGCATACTAAAATGCATACCTGCTTAGGAAAGGGAAGACACTTCAGCCACAAGCATTTATTTCTTTTTGCACAAAGGTTTTGTGGGCATGGTCGGGATTTGGAACGCACCAGACGATGGTGAGCACCAGAAGTCCCCATGGGATTGCAGCAGCACAAAGGCAACATTTTGTTGGAGCAAAGACAGCAGAGGAGCTAGTGGGCTTTGGTTAGAGTTAGTGTGAAGGGGGAGCCTACTGAGTGACAAACAACCCCAAATTCTGCCAGCCATCAAAGGGTGGGTGGGTCTTTTAACCAAAGCGACTAGTATTTCCAGTGTGTTTTCAAAACCCAGTCCTCATTCTGCACCCAAGCCTATTGCCACCTCTGCTTCGAAAAGACATTTATAGGCATTCACAGCACTGCAGCAGCAATAGGGTTACTAGTAGTTCATTACTATCTATGAGTGCCTACAAGTCTTTCTCATTACTTTCTTGTGTAAGTGTTAGACAAACTTAGAATGAATGTGGGGTTTTTGTTTGGTTGGTTGGTCTTTTTGGTTTTGGTTTTTGACTTTTGTTTTGTTTGGTTGTTGTTTTTTTTATTTTGGCTCACAGAGTTCAAATAAAAATATTATATAAAAAGGATCGATAGAAGAACAAGACAGACTGGGTTGTGGGGTTGTTTGAATTTGCCAGTTTATATGTTAGATATGTGGTGTTTGCTGTTCTATCTTTTGTGACAGAATGCCTAAAATCAATCTAAACCCAGTGTTTTAATTGAGCTTGAATTTGCAAAAGCATCAGGAAATAATTAGTTACATGTTTTAAGAGACACCAGAACTCAGAGGTAGCGTGCTGCGTAACACAGCAACTATGAGTGTATATGACTCCCTCACTGCTACGAAATACCATGGGCCTGTTCATCTTTCTGCTTATATTCATTGAGGGGCAGCATAACACCACTGGCATCAGTAGAACTCTACTTAATTTTCTGTTAGCAAATGCATCAGAATAATTAGGCTTTGGATCTCTTGGAGCATAAAGCTGTAAGCTGATTTCTTTTTTACTGTTATTGAAGAGGACTTTAAACCAAACATGGGCTTCAGAACCTCATGTGCATTGCACAAGGAAGGAAACATCTATTGGTATAAACAACCGAGCTGTGCAATGTGAGCATGAATAAACAGTCTGGATTGTAGTCATGGTTTGTGCCATGCAGACCTTGCTGGATGCCGAAGTGGCCTGCTTATACTCGGATTTGCCCTGCTGTTGCTCTAGATGACACCTGGTATAACTTTGTCTTTAATTAGCATAAGCCCAGGGAGCCTTTCCATGGGAACTGCTTAAAAAAGGAGGGGAACGGATTCCTATTTAGGTTTCCTGCTCCTGAAAATTCAGTGGTCGTGCCCCAGAAAATCATTGCCACTTATTCAAATGTTGGATCCATCTCCTAATTTCCCAGGAACCAGACTTATTTTTGTCCTACTTCGATGTGATCATTAGGAAGTGTTCAGACAGCACTTGTGCAGCCTTCCACCTTATAAGTGCAAGGCAGCCATGCAGCCACAGCCCCCACTGCTGAGGTTGGAAATGGCATCGCCTTCCCTGAGGCGAGTTACTGTGTCAGGGAACGGTGTGTGTGCTCAACCTCAAACACAGAGACAGGCATCACCCCTGCCATCTTTTCTAGGAGTTTCCTTTGTCAGTTTGGACTCTTTTGGCTTTAAGTTCCTTTCAAATACTATACTTATGTATTCTAGAAATGGCACTGCTTCCCTGTCTAAATCAAACAACAATATCATGTTCAAGTATTATTGTACCCTTATATCTGAAGGAAGAGCATCTCATACATAATACTTAGAATTTGTATTCGCCTCCTCCTTATTGCTGCATAAGTATCAATGTGGCATTGCTTGCTGTCATGGCATGCTGTTGATGTGTTGTTATGGACTAAAAGTGATTCAGGTCATTGCAGTGGGAGAAAGCAGGCCAGCGAGGTGTCGTAGGAGAGCACCAAGGCACAAAGTCGTTACACTCACCCAAGAAGAAAGCATCTTACTGTCTTGGGTGCAGTTCTGTCTCTGGGTATGACTGCATCACCTGTGCAGAGCTGAGCCTGGAAGGGGCTGGTCACCATCCAGCCATCCCTCAGAGTGCTGGAGATGTACAACCCAATGACATGAACCTGCTTCAGTCACGGCATCACATGCTTCGTGGAGATCAGTATCCAGCTGTTTGTGTTTGGGCTGAGTTTTGTTTGTCACATCTGTCTCTTCTGGTCTCCTTCACATATTACAGAACAAAGAAATACTTAGGAGTACCATTTGTTGGAAAACTAATTTGCATGTTAACATGGCCACACTCCATCTCGTTCTCCTCCTCTGTCTAATATGGAGCTTCATAGGATCATGTGAAATAAAGGTGTACATCACCTAATTTCTCTGACCAATAGAATCATAGAATCATACAATAGTTTGGGTTGGAAGGGACCTCAGAAGGCCATCTAGTCCAACCCCCCTGCAATGAGCAGGGACATCTGCAACTGGATCAGGTTGCTCAAAGTCTCATCCAGCCTGGCCTGGAATGTAATACACCTGGGGAAATCTGTAGGGGTGGTAGTGTAAGTACACCCCCAATTTGATTTACAGGAATGGTGGGGCCTCATCAAAATAAGGTGTGTCATGCAGACTACGATGTCATTGTCACTGCGCTATGTCCCCTTCGTGTCACAGCTGATTTCCTTCAGGGAGAGCAGTAACACCACATTCAGTCCATTCTCCACAGGCCCATTCCAGTGGTGTTCAGGCCTGTGTTGTGCTCTTACTACTGTGGCCACTGCCTTTTGGGGATAACTGCTGGAGAATGGGACTAAACTGGCCTCCGCTCAGGGAAAGGACAAACTCCTGGCATGTCAGAGCAGGCGCTCAGGCCTACACTAAAGTCATAAAGTTTTAGCGAGGAGAAGTTGGGCAGCATTCACTTTTCTGTCTCCAGCCTCAGGGTGCTGTTATCAAGGCTCCAGGTCCCTTTTCTCCTGGAGGGAGAAGTACTAGCTGAAACCAGACAGGCTTCAGACTGACAACAAATACAACATCCTCATTCACATCAATTTAGAAATAGAAATATCTCCTGTTTTTCATTTTATTTTTAACTTCATTTGAGTTGGAAGGGATGTGAAGAAGACAAATCACATTATTATAGATTTTTCTTACTTAGTGCCTGCTGTTGAATGGAGACTATTACTGATGCACATTTTCTCCTGATCTTTTAAAACTGTGGATAGAATAATAAAATACTTTCTCTGTTTTATTTTCTTCAAAGAGGGCATAAAATTGACAAAAAACTCTTTCAGGAAAGGACTGTATTTCAGAAAAGAGATATTTAAATTATTTAAGACTCATTTTCAAGCACTTTGCTTAATAGAAGGCTCTGGAGCACAGCACTTCTAAAATTAAGAATGCTGAAGGAAAAATAGCTTGGCAAAAAGCATCCAGAATCAAATGAAACAAGTTGAACGTGGAATTAATGTGCAGTGATGTTATTTCAGAAAAATATCGTGATCACATGAATCCATTATCTGCACTTGTGTTTGCCTGAGATATTTTGTTATTTAGCAGATGGGAATAGCCCCGTTGTACAACAGCTAATGGAGGTCACTCAACAGCCTCCTCTCACCACACAGGGAGACTCCTGTCCCACCTCACGTACACGTTCTCTGCAGTACCTGCCACCCTCCCATCCATGTCTGCAAGCTTTGGCCATTGCCACCTGATCCTTAGCTTTGCAGTTATCCCCCAGGCAGAACCTAAAATAGCCAGCAACAAGAAGTCCAGTTATGAGGTGAGGAAGTTGCCTGCAAGAGCTTCCTGAGGAGGTCAGGAAGATGACAAGTCGCAAAAGCATGGGGAGATATTTTAAGCTGTGGAGACAAAGGCTTTATATCATCTTTTTACATAGTTGGCTGGGAATCACGGAACTTTGGTACTGACACATGGCCAGTCGCATTTCCTGAAGTACGGGATAAAAAGAGACTCAGACATACCTGAAAGCTCTATGAGAAACCAAGGCCTCAGGCGGGGGAAGTCATCTCTACTTGACTATAATAACTGCTTTTTGATCTTGTTGAGTGGAATTCACAGACCACATCCAGACAGATTTATTAGAGGAGGTACACTAAAAAGAAAAAGCAGAGCTGAAGAGCGGGAGTTAATACCAATAAGAACACCAGAAGATAGGTCAGTGAAATTGCAGCTTGGGACTGTTGCTGTTATCCTTTCTCTATGCACTTCTTGGCTTTGTCTTCTCTGTAACAATTATTCAGGTAGTTCAATACAGCAATAAATATACCCCTAAGCATTCCTTTCGTCTCATTAAACAAACCCAGTTCCTCTAGCCCATCCAGGTGCAGCCTGTTGTCTGGCCTTCTGATCATTTAGTCGCCCTGCACTGGTTTTACTGTAATTTGTCCAGGTCTTTCTTATACTGGAGAGAGACTAAAATTGGACACCATACTGAGATGTGCCCTCATGAGTGTTTATCAAAAAGGAATAATGACTTCCTCCAGCCTGCTGGTGATGGTTTGATAATGCAGCCTAGAATGTAGTTGGCCATCATCTTTGCAAAAGCGCCATGCTAACATATGTTCAACTTGTCCACAAACACATCTGTTTGTTCCTTTGCCAAGCTGCTACCAGGTCAACTTGAACTGTTGCCTGGGCTTATTCCAGCTCAGGTGCAGGATTTTATCTTGACACTGTACAAAAACTAATAAAATACTGTCAAAGAATTTAGATTCAAGTTAAACTATTTTTAAAGATGCACTTACTTTCTAAGTTTCTACAACAGAAAAAATTAAAAATGTTTGGGTAGTCTCTCAGTTGACATTTCATTACCATTTTGGCTTTATTTTAAGCATGAACTGGGCTGAATTTTCTGTGTTCATAAAGCCTAAGACTTTGATAATGACCCTTATGTACCTTATTATTAATTACTGCTACATCCTCTTAGCTGAAGTTCTGTTTTAATGCAGTGTATGGTCAAGCATGAACTTGCTTTAAAAGGAAGTGGGTTTTAAGAGAGTCTGATTTTACGTGGTGCAATGAAGGGATGGCATAAATCTGCAGATCAGAACTGCTGCACATACATACTGTCCTGTCGCCTTGTGCTTGGAGCCTGGTTTCTCTGCCATAGAGAGCTGTAACATCCAGTGAAAAGCATGGCCAAGGGCTCTGTAGCTCAAGAGTCTTGGAAGCGCTTCCAAGACATTCCTCTGAAATAGTCTTTATTTCAGCGCCCCTCCCCTCCGCTAAAAGCAGCCTCCATGTTTTTTATCTGGGTGGCTTGAATGGACACATCTTTGAATGAAGGCTTGGATGGTGTAGTGTCTGGTGACCCTTTGAAAGTTGATAAGCTGCTTACAGCTTCTTATTGTGAATGGTGATGTGCCAAACTGGCAGAATAATTAGATGCACTTCATGTTAGCTTTTATAGGTAGCCAACAACATGGCCTACTTCATTACTTTATCACTAGCAATTTGAGGAAATGCTATGATAAGGTACCGTATTAGGAACTGAAACCTGGAATGGACTATGCTAAGGGAAATCATGTTGTAAGAGCCCGGGAAGAGGAGCATCTTGCTCTGTTGTTTTGCAATTTCAGACCTCCATTTTTATACAGATAGACCCTAATCCATTCAAGAGTTTTCTTAAGTTTCCACAAATATGGAACTGAGAAAGTGGTAGAATGTGAAATGTTGGGAAAACTGGTCCAGAGAAAGTGTGAAATCCATTTATCCATAAGGTTATCCTGCCCAAGATCACTGGAGGTTTGCTGAACTTCACTAGATAGCACAAACACAAATAGCTGCTTTGTTTATGGAGAACTGGGGACTTTTCTTATTCTTGCTACAGACTGCCCTGGATCATAGTAGTGAAATGACAGAAGAAGAAGAGACCTTCTTTAGGTTTTTAATGATGTAGGATAATTCTGTTAACCATAGTTATTCTGAAGGAGACTAGATCCCAATTGTAGCTCCTCAGGGACAAAAAAAAGGTGTTGTGGTGACTTTGAAATCCTATATTTTATATAGACATGATAAGTGATCTTGTCTAGCTGAAGCATTTTTATGTGACTGCATTTATACGTAGGAGAGGATTCTTGGTGCCTTAGGTGTGACATCACTCACTTCAAGCAAAGGTTCAAATCCCATCCTGCCTAAAAACAGAGACAACATGTTAGATTCTGATTTACAACAGCAGATTCTCACAAGCTGTTCTCAGCACTTCAGATGTTTAAGAATTGGAACAGAAAAAGAGTCAGGCTCCAATCCTGAACTCCCATTTTGCACTCTTTCTGACTTTATGCCTATGTGCCAGCTTTACATTGGTGACTGAAGTTATTAAAACTCATGTAGATGTTAGGGGGATATGTGTATAAGGAAAAGGAGGGTTCTGTGGAAAGGAAAGAGTTGCTTGTGCATCATGAGATCTAAAATGCACATCGAACCATGCAGTGTTAAGTTGTCCCTTCTGCAAGAGGAGAGGACCACAACTTCTGTGTCACATTCATTTAATTTCATTTTCAGCTGATCTAGTTTCTTCGTCTTGATAGGAGTTACTTCAGTAATTAATTAAAATGGAACATATCATCAGGTAGTAAGCCCTGAAATAAACCTGTAGCTGAACTGGAGGACACTAAAACACTTACCCCTAGCATGGGGTCTTCACCTACATGGTTTAAGTGCAGTATGTGGACTGTTGAGGCATATCAGCTGGGTAATTACCTATAGATTGGGGAGTTTAGAACATAAACTTCAGATATTTATCTTCTTTTTATGTATTTTTACTCAAAATACTGTTTATTAAAGGTGGCATTGTATAAACTCACTTTCTGGGAAGCATAGACACCTGACAATGGGAAAACGGAGTCTTTCATCTGGAGGCTGCCGATGTGAATTGGGCTCTGGTTGGTAGAGCTCAAAGCTGCTGTACTAAGTAGTATCAAGATGGCAGCCTCTATCCAGTGAACAAATGACTGCATTACAAAACCGCAGACCCAGCCAGCCCCAGCAGAAAATAACATGAGGTGGTGTGCATTTTGGTTCCTTCATCTTGTCCAAAGGGTTTAGATCACAGCTGTTTTGCATTGTACCTTTCTGTGCTGCAGAAAGCAGACCAAGGAGTGGAATGCTGCTGCTTTTTTTTTTCCCCTCACAGAAAGCAAGTGTAAAATATTATTAGTTATGTGCTACTTTATGCCTTCAGACTGTGAAGCTGCAAAATCACCATGGTGCTCTAGCTTCCCTCCCAAGGAGACAAGCTCCTGAGGAGAACAGGGATGTTGCACTAGCACTCTGAGGTGTGTCAGCCTCAGCAAACACCAGTGCTTTCAGTGTTTTGTGGGTTACAGAGTACAGGTCAGTTTTCTGCAGTAAAATAAAATAATTTTGGGATTTTAAATAAGGGTGGCTGTCCAGTAGTGGCACCCTCCTTCCACTTGTTTCATGTTTCTGCCTCACCTCTTGCACTAAAGTGCAGGAGCAGAGGGAGGGCAGAGGGAGTTCAGAGAAGGGCGACGAAGCTGGTGAGGGGTCTGGAGCTCAAGTCTGATGAGGAGCAGCTGAGGGAACTGGGGCTGTTCAGCCTGGAGAAAAGGAGGCTGAGGGGAGACCTGATCGCTCTCTGCAGCCACCTGAAAGGAGGTTGTAGCATGGAGGGTGTTGGTTTTTTCTCCCAAGTAGCAAGCAATAGGATGAGAGAAAACGGCCTCAAGTTATGCCAGGGGAGGTTCAGATTGGATATTAGGAAAAAATTCTTTACGGAAAGCGTTGTCAGGCATTGGAACAGGCTGCCCAGAGAACTGGTGGAGTCACCATCCCTGGAGGTGTTTGAAAGATGTGCAGATGAGGTTCTTAGGTTTAGTGGCAGTGTCAGGTTAATGGTTGGACTCTGATGTTGAAGGTTTCTTCCAACCAAAATGATTCTATGACTGAAGGGAAAACTCACCCCTTGTGCTTGTATCACAACAGACAGCTGCTCGTGCCAGTACAAGGTGAGCAGTAGGGATACATAACTGGGAGCTGGGGGGAAAGCAGGACCAGGACTTGGGACTGCAGCATTCACTTGGCTCAGCTTTAAAGCCAATGTCGAGCCACTTTAGGAGCAGTGAATCCAATGATGACCGAAACAATCAAACATTATGAGACCTCAGCTGGGGATGCTAGTCAGAGAAGTACAGTCTGAAATGCCATGAAGATCGGATGATTTCCCCTGTCAGCACAAGACCCCAGGCAGGGATGGAGCCCACCCAGCAGCCAGCTGCAGGTTCCCTGCTGCTTCCCCAGGCCCTGGGCAGCAGAAGCAGGTGCTGCATGTGTTCGTGCAGGAATTGGTGGCACCATCAGGTGGTTTCACATGCAGTGGCCAAGAATGTCAGTCCTCTTCCCATCTTTGAAGCAAATTACAGGCTCTCAGTCAAGAATTGCAGCAGAGGTGCCCAGCAGCTCCACTGATGACTGCTACATTTTATTATAGGGCAACTTCATATGCCCGTGGCTTGTAACACGGCTTACCATCATGCCCCAAAGCCTCGCACACTTCAAGCCAGATCTCCTGAAAAGCCATTTGAAAATGTTCTGTGCAAGCCTGCTGGCCTTTCCATTGAAGAAAACAAACAAACAAACAAACAAATAGTTGTACCCCATGTCTAACAAAGTTGTTACCTTGGCAACCAGTGGTAGAAAACGCAACTCAAAGAATAAGTAATTTCTCAGTGCAATGAAGTTAGCTGCTTCTCTGGAGAAGAACACTAAATGCATTTTACTTTCTCAATGCTAGCTACTACATGGGATAAAATTACAGCTAATTACTTTTAATTCCATTTCCATCCTGTATGAGTCATAAATATAATAGCATGGCATAGCATATACCATAAAGGGTTTTGTTTATTGTTTTGTTTTGTTTTTAACAGAGTAAGCACTAAACATTTATAACTGAGAACTAGCACTAGTGATTTTTATATTGATGGTCCACAGAGGTGAACAATCTTTTATTGATGAACTTCTTAAATACAAAATGCTTAAGTTTGCAAGCACTGCATTTTGAAGCCAATGGTCAACTATGCCCCAGCATTAATACTATAGTCCTTGCATCTGACACTGAGATGGGAAGCACAGATTGGATTCCTGCAGTAACAGTTAATCACAAGGGGAGATGAATGATTTTTTATGGACTTAATTTAAGTGTTGGAGCAAAGGAGTACTCTTACAACCAGCTTAAGCCGGTCTAATAATACTTTTCTTTCATACTGCAAGATGACCACGTTTGCATAACAGTTGTGTTCATGCATCCAAATACAGTTGAGTATTCTTTAAATTAAAGGATGAATACTCTTCTTTGAACATCACAATCCAGATAGCAGAAGAGCTCCCATGACGGATGGGTCTCCAGCCTAATTGAGAGCCCTGGAATGAGTTACAGATATCTACAGATGTCTGGTGCTTCCAGCCACATCAGAGCCTGGAAGCTCTGCTTTGCTGTCTGCTCTGGCACACACTCAATCAAAATCACCTCCTTTCAGGTGGAGATCTCCCCTGTAGTAACCACGGTTATATTAGTGCTGCTGTAAGTTATTGTGGTTTTGCCAGACAAATCTTCCTGGGCCAAAGGAGGGGGTTTTGGATGCCTTTTTGCAATGCTAATATTTTCAGCTGATGCATAAGGAGCAAAGCAGAGAAAAAAGGACATCCTAGCTCTAGGATGGAGCCACTGTGTTTTGGGATGAAATATCAATGCAGTAATCAAAAAATATCAATTGCTGTCCTGAGGAGCCCCGTACCCCTGAGGCCCCAGAGGAAGGCAGGGCAATGGAGGAGTCTGCCTCAGTTGATGAGGACTGGGTTAGGGAGCAATTAAGCAATCTGGACATCCATAAATCCATGGGTCCAGATGGGATGCACCCGCGGGTGCTGAGGGAGCTGGCTGAAGTCATTGCTGGACCGCTCTCCATCATCTTTGCCAAGTCTTGGGAAACGGGAGAGGTGCCTGAGGACTGGAGGAAAGCAAATGTCACTCCGGTCTTCAAAAAGGGCAAGAAGGAGGACCCGGGCAACTATAGACCGGTCAGCCTCACCTCCATCCCTGGGAAAGTGATGGAACACCTTATCCTTGGTGCCATCTTAAGACATATCAAGGATAAGAGGGTCATCAGGGACAGTCAACATGGCTTCACCAAGGGGAAGTCGTGTTTGACCAACCTCATAGCCTTTTATGAAGACGTAACAAGGTGGATTGACGATGGCAGAGCAGTGGATGTGGTCTACCTTGACTTCAGCAAAGCATTTGACACCGTCTCCCACAGCATCCTCACGGCAAAACTGAGGAAGTGTGGACTGGATGATCGGGTAGTGAGGTGGACTGCAAACTGGCTGAAGGAGAGAAGCCAGAGAGTTGTGATCAATGGGGCGGAGTCTGGTTGGAGGCCTGTATCTAGTGGAGTGCCTCAAGGGTCAGTTCTGGGACCAATACTGTTCAATATATTCATCAATGACTTGGATGAGGGAATTGAGTGTACTATCAGCAAGTTTGCTGATGACACCAAGCTGGGAGGAGTGGCTGACACGCCAGAAGGCTGTGCTGCCATCCAGCGAGATCTGGACAGGCTAGAGAGTTGGGCAGGGAAAAATTTAATGAAATATAACAAGGGGAAATGTAGAGTCTTGCATCTGGGCAGGAACAACCCCAGGTTCCAGTACAGGTTGGGGAATGACCTATTAGAGAGCAGTGTAGGGGAAAGAGACCTGGGGGTCCTGGTGGACAGCAGGATGACCATGAGCCAGCACTGTGCCCTTGTGGCCAAGAAGGCCAATGGCATCCTGGGGTGTATTAGAAGGGGGGTGGTTAGTAGGTCCAGAGAGGTTCTCCTTCCCCTCTACTCTGCCCTGGTGAGACCTCATCTGGAATATTGTGTCCAGTTCTGGGCCCCTCAGTTCAAGAAGGACAGGGAACTGCTGGAGAGAGTCCAGCGCAGGGCCACAAAGATGATTAAGGGAGTGGAGCATCTCCCTTATGAGGAAAGGCTGAGGGAGCTGGGTCTCTTTAGCTTGCAGAAGAGGAGACTGAGGGGTGACCTCATTAATGTTTATAAATATATAAAGGGTGGGTGTCACGAGGATGGAGCTAGGCTCTTCTCAGTGACAACCAACAGTAAGACAAGGGGTAATGGGTTCAAGCTGGAACACAAGAGGTTCCACTTAAATGTGAGAAGAAACTTCTTCTCAGTGAGGGTGACAGAGCACTGGAACAGGCTGCCCAGGGGGGTTGTGGATTCTCCTTCTCTGGAGACATTCAAAACCCGCCTGGACGCCTTCCTGTGTAACCTCACCTAAGTTTTCCTGCTCTGGCAGGGGGATTGGACTAGATGATCTTTTGAGGTCCCTTCCAATCCCTAACATTCTGTGATTCTGTGATTCTGTGTAAAGAATCTGAATGTAATCTTCCATGGGGATACTATAGCTAACTGAACTAACACAACCCATGAATTGGTGGACAGTAGTGTCTACTAGCACAAAGAAGCTGAGTTACCTATAATGACAGATATTTTGTAAGATATTAGTAGCCATGTCTATTCTGCTGCTATGGAATTGACTCAAGCATTGGACCTCTGTCTAATGGTTAGCTTCCACTTCAGCTCAGTTTCAGACCATCCCCACAAGTTTTCTTGAAAACAGATTTGAACTAGAAAGATGACTCTAAGCTATGTGG
Source organism: Caloenas nicobarica (assembly GCF_036013445.1). NCBI lineage: Eukaryota > Metazoa > Chordata > Aves > Columbiformes > Columbidae > Caloenas > Caloenas nicobarica. The sequence continues at coordinate 151,799,104 of NC_088245.1, read as the reverse complement.
GTATGAGCAGTGTGGATGGGAACACGTGGCCTCAGGACTGGAGATCGGTCACTGGTTTTTATTTGACAACACAGGTATAACCCGTGGGACATTGCTAGATTACTGACTCCAGCTCTGGTGTTTCTTCATGCTTTGCAAAGGACATTATCAACTTGCAAGGAAGTCAGAGAAGAAAAATCTGAAATTTGGAGTGGCACCTTTTAGCAACAGTACTCAGAAGTCTGATTTATTTTGTTTATCAAAGAAAAGGTTGAGAGGTGAATTGATCTTGGCCTCTCTAAGGTATCTACATAATCAAAGGTTATCTGATGACAGAGGGCTTTTAGTGTCTTACACAAAAGCACAAGTGCTGTGGGTTGAATTCAATCCAAAACAGACTCAAACTGTGAAGCAGACACAGTTTTGACAATAACAAATTACGGGAACAGCTTTGTTAAGGATATGGAGGGTTCTCCGTCACTAAAATACTTAAATCCAAAGTTTCTTTTTACATGATCTTATGAAATTTATCCAGAAATTATGAACTTGACACAGATGTCTTGGGTTGAAATTATTTAGCCTATGTTATTTGGAAGGTTGTTCTAGAGCAGTGTCTTCAAAGAAGAGTCCTGTGAACTATTTTTATGGTCAGGTGGAAACTCTATTGCCTCTTGTCAGCAGGCCCTGTTCCCTGCTGGAAAACTTTTAGGGGTTCACAGATTAAAAGCAGTTGAAAAACCATTTATCAAGATTTATGATCCAGGTTTGATGGTCTTCAAATCTGCAAAGGAAATCCAATCTTTAACATGAACATAACTGAAATAATATCTCTACTAAAAATACTATTCCTCAGATATTGGATAAAATACAAGACAACACAATGATGAATATATTGGATGCATCCAAGGGCTTGTCAGTAGAGCTGTCATCTTGCTAATGTTTTCTGGGCTAGAAAGCAGATACACAGGAGGGTTTCAGGGTGTTTGTCCCCATGAATCTGCGGTCTGATATTCCTCCATTTCCAGACAGGTAAGTATTATGCATATGACCTGAAGATACTGACATTACAGAGGTGCTGGTGAGAAACTTTACTTTGGTCGCCAGATATTTTCCAGTCAGAAAAATAATGGCAACCCTTTTTTTGGAGAACCTCTTAAGATCCCCCCTCCAGTTTGCAGAGCCTCTCACATCAGCAGGGACAAAGTCCCCTGGTTATACAGCTCCTCTTTTTTTTTTTTTTTTTTTCCCCACTGGAATTCCTTTTAGATTTAGCCAAGCTGCAAATTCTTTTAAAATCCTTTTTTTCTTCCCTGTTGTGACTTGTTTTCCTGAGGGAAAAGAGCTAGTATTGTGCCAGCCAAACAGAAATGCCTAAACCATTAGGCAGCAGCACACACATTGTATTTGGACACCAAAGAGCAATTTGTTTGTCGATGGGAAGGAAAAAGAGAGATTGTCGGTTCTTTTCCCAGCAGCATCCCTCTACTCCTACCATGCAGTAATGCAGCTTTGAGGTAAAAATTCCTTGAAGGGGCAGTAAGGAACATGTTACTACAGTTGCATGCAATATGGAGGAAGACTACCCTCTGACTTTAAATTAGGAGTTTGCATTCTGAGAAAACATTAAGGGAATGACCTATGCATTTGAGTATATGAAAGCTAATGGTTAAATGCCACTGCCATTTAGTTACATGATCCTGTCTCACAGAGAACACAACTTCAATGAACAACGGGGCAGACTTTTTAGCACGTTGGGGTAATAGCAAATCCGGCACTTCTGATTTCTTTGGCTCTGAAAATTGAATCATTGTCTTTTAGCTTTGTTTTCACTGTAATTAGATAGGTGTGAACTCTACTGACAATATTGTAAATCAACTCCAGAGATATGGATGGAAAATCTACACATTTTACTCACACTAATAATCAAATTATTAGTGCGAGAAATAATAGAGGTTAGAAAGTGAACAGAATTTGACCCATGTTTAAAATGACAGTGGTATTATAGTTTTCATAGTTTATAGTCTTCTGCCTTTGTACATAGATTATAGTCTTCTGCATCTGTGTGGCTCCTATACATCCAAAAATCAGATCTGGGGGGGAAATTTATTTAGCAAGGTGGAATAGCAGCTTGGATCAAGGGAGATTACTGTCTACTTCCATCTTTAACTCTTCTTTACAAAGCACTAGCCATGATGGAATTTATGCAAAGCATACAAGGCAAGTTAATTACTGTTTAATCCTGAGAAAGGTGAGGGACTGGGGCAAAGGGCTTGCAGTCTGCTATGAAAAACATAATCTACTTCCCTCTGATGTACCGCCAGCAGAAGATAATTTCCTTCATTGTTTCCTAGTCTCAGAAATGTTTCTAGACCATCAACAGATGTTTCTGTTCTATGAAAAAAAGCCAAAGCTGCTACACAGATAGAGGGGAGAGGAAGTAGCCACCTGCAGAATTCAGACTACAGCAAAAATACTTGGCATTTTTTCTGTCATTTGTCAAAGGAAAAACAGTGCTTTGAGTTGTCTTGTGCAGAGACCAGTGGAGTAAAAAAAAAAAAAAAGTAAAAGGTGCTGTTTATTCATATGGATCTAAATTAGCAAAGAACGTGTTAATACAAGTCCTTAAATTCTACTAGAGTAAAAATTTAGAGTATTTCAGTATGCTGCATTTTGCCATAGCAAAATGTTTCAAAAAGCCAGAGCTTTTATTTGTTTCATCTTTAAGTAGAAATCATTATTAGTATGAATAATAATATAATGTAGCAGGAATTTCTCTGTGGGTGGATGATTGTTCAGTTACAGATAGTGTCCATGAAAAGTGTGTTCTCATGTATGCAATAAAGTTTTGACTGATAATTATTTATGGCTTTGTTAAGATCTTATTAAAATATGTGTCGCACCAGTGTTGATAGATTATGAAAGTTCACACTTGTAATATATTTATTTACTCTTTGATGAAAAATCCAAAGCTTGAAAAAGTATGTTTTTAAGCTATCATAGTTAATTTCTTTTTTTTTTTTTTTTTTTTTAACCAAACCTGCCTAGAACTTCCTTGTGTGTATGCCTCAGTGCAGTTCTTGCCACACTCCCAGCCAGCAGTATATCCAGTGGCTTTTTTTGCCCCTGGGGCACTGAATACCATGTATTTGAACATCTCTGATCTGAAATGTATATGAGCTCAAAATGACATGCCAGTGGAGATGGGGGAAAGCTTATTGTACCTGAGCAATCAGGGTATGCATAAATCATTTCATGGATTGTTTAGAGTATCTTAATTTTATAAATCCCGTCCTTCTATTCCTCCTGGGGCTTCTCTCATGGACTTTTTACTCTCTTACATTTTGGGGTCTGGTGCTCCAGTCCCTTCCATTTGGATGAGCCCTGTCACTGTGTCCTCTAGTGTGCTGTGATGTGTTAGTGAGGGTCTTCCCTTTACAGGGATGATAGGGAGGTTTGATGGCAAATTACTGGCCATAAACACCTACTTCCTGTGTGTTTTCTCGTCAATATCTAACATAAAAATCTCATACATAAAGTTGTTATTACATCACTTGGATTATAATGATGATATATAAAGGTCCCCGTCAGTGGTGTGCCGTGCCCTGAAAATTTAAATCAGCACTGCAACATTAATAAAGCCTTCAGCATTTTATTTGTGTATGTAGGTATTCAGTATATATACTGCTCAACTAGATGCATGTGATTCAGCCTCTTTTTCTTGTCTTTTATGTAAAATAAATCCAAAAGAGCTTTATAAACATGAACCTCTTACCTTTCAGTTAGCAGGATATTCAGTATTTCAGATGTGTAAAGGCTAGTGTGTTGCAAAATGGCATTTCCTGCAGTAATAGATGTAGAAACTTATGTATTTCTTACATATTCTGATAGCATTAAGGCAAAAGGGAGTAGATGGGTTCTATTTCATGTATTTGAGTTACTTTACCAGAAACAGAATAAACAGTTCTTGCATTCTTGTGGAAAAGTTAATTACTCATATGGCACAATATCATTATAATCAGGACAGAGCAATCAGTTCATATAACGAACCCTATAATCAAGGTAATGTAATCAATGTAAGTAATCAGCTATAATAAGCAATTAAATATCTAACTGCATGAAGCAATAACTTAAATTACAGCCTTGAATAACATCAGCTAATAGCATCATTAGAAACTTATGTAAAAGCCAATAGTAAATCTAAGTTTTTAGCTACGCAAAATAGCTGTTGCAGTATCACTGGAAGTTCTACAACCTCATCCTGAGAGACATTATCTAGCAAAACTCAACTAAAGAAGCACTGATATTCCAGTGCCAGGCTTGGGTTTACCAGAGCTCTGGGGTATGAAGGCAGGAACAGGCTTCCTTGCTGGATCCTTGAGTGGCCCCAGCTCCCCAGTACAGCCAGAACAACTGCTTCTGGTGACATACTGGTTTGCAGCACAGCAGTACCCTCCCTGAGCAGATGGGCATGGTGTCACTCAGCAATTCTGCTTGTGCTTGTTTTTTTCCTGCCACCACCTGCCTGCATCAGCTAAAGCCACCCAGGCTGCTGCACCTCCGTGAGGATGTGCAGGGGAGTCAGCTCCTGTTTCTTCCACTTGTCCCACTGCACTGCACATGCTGGTGAAGGCTGATGGGCCTCTCCTCCAGCCTTCATGCCAGGGAGAATGTGGTCAACAGTCATTGAAAGCAAAAAAAAACCCCAAACCTATTTGAAGAGGATTGAAATTCTCCTAATAGAAGCATATCCATCCAAGAACAGACTTGTCTGTTCACATCAAGAACAGATCTGTCTGTGCGCATCATCTAGCAATGGGGCAGCTCCAGCATCAGGAGGCTTTTCATTTGACTGTAGAAGTACTACTAGCCCAGGAATCTCCGCCAATAAAGGAATGTGAGACTGAGGCTACCACTACAACATATTTTAAATAGAAGAAAAATCAGTTAGGAAATACAAAGTGAGACAGATCCGTGTGTTTGTGTTTGTCAGCCATGACAATATACAGGTACTCAGTACTTGCTGGTTTGAAAGAACTGAAATTAATATCTACTACTCCCAAGCATTAAGAGAAGAAGATTCTGTAGGATCTAGTCTTTCAAATGAAATAGAAATCCTAAAAAGAGCCCCTGGAAAGCACAGTGTGAAGTAAATCTGGTTTGTGAGAGTAAAGAAGTGTTTAAGCCACACCAGCTGCTTTTCCTATTTTCAGCACAGGAGTTGGGTTATTTCAGCATAGTGGATGAGACTGGCAGGGTCCCTAGGCTGGAGCCCAGCATTTCTGGAAGAAGATTAGCTCCTAAGTCAGGTTCATGCAGGGCAGACAGAAAAGCACAAGAAAGGGTAAGTGGTGACTGCAGTCTGGAGTGAGACTCAGATCATTGCTCTCATGACATCCTCACCCAAAGCATGTACACAAATATTGTCACGACTGCTTCCGAAGTATTTAAACAAAGCTAGGAATGTGTTATTTGCACCAGGGGATCACTAGTGTCTTGTAGTTACAGTAGGACAGAGGTATTCTGACTCTCTGTTGCACTTTACATCACTTTGAAGGGTTTGTTCAGCCGTACTGTTGGGAACCAAATCCCAACCAGCATGCACTGTGCACTCCCTGACAGCCCAGGACTTTCTGTGTTGTTAGTCAAGGTGACGCTCTCAAGAGGACAAAATGGAGAAGACAAAGAAGCAAACACCAGTATCATAGGGGAGGAAAATTGCTGAAATGCAGAAATGGAAAGACTTGGAGGCCTACTTGATGAAGTAAAACTAGACTGACATTTGGATACAAAAGCTGATGATGAGCTTGGTGGCAATGAGATAAAAGCTGTTAATAATTCTAGAAAAGACTCGCTTGGTGCATGGTCAAAATGTGAAGCGGGTAGGAATTATTGGAGAATTATAGAATCATTTAGGTTGGAAAAGACCTTTAACGTCATTGAGTTCAACTGCAAATGTAACATTGCCAAGTCCACCAGTACACTTCATTTTCTTCCCATAACTTTACTTGCCCAGCTTCCTCAATTTCAAATAAAATTCAGATATTTTTCACAATTCCTGTTTTCCAGGCATCTCTCCGTAACATTCAGGGCTTTATTTTCTAGCATCTGGACTTCCTTTCAGGGTCATAGATTTTTAAAACCTGGGGTTTTGTAGCAACCACAACATTCCAGATTACTGTCAGCCAAATGCTTGCAGCCAATTTAGTAAGTGTTTTGAGTTTCTCAGTCAATGAGAGAAACAGAGATGCAGTGCCTGGTTCAAGTATCAGCCCCTTGAGCATCCCTGGCACTGACTGAAGGAGCACATCTTCTCAAGCCAATGCAACGAAGGCCAGGAGCTGATGCCTGACACTCCCACAAGAGCAGTCCCTGGTGTTGAAGGGGAAGGAGAGGAGCCCACTGAGCCCCATGGTGGTGGTTGGCAGCCCCAGGGCACTGGCCTGCCCAAGGAGGCACCTTTATCTGTGGTAACACACACTCTGTCCTGCCCAGAGGCTCCTGCAGTTGGGCAGTGACCCCTCTCTTCCCAGCTGCTCTCTGAAATGCAAAGATTATGAAAACAATGTCATTATTACAGAAATAAATCTCAATGAGGCATATGAGTAGTATTTCAATAACTATCTGTAAAGTATGTCTACAAAAATTTAACATCTCATTAATTATGGGTAAGGCATTCTGTTGGTCTAGCAGGAGGTTAAAGGTTCTTTATCAAGCACAAGAGAAGATATAGGTTTGCAAGAAAGTAGCCAATTTAAAAGTGGTTATTGTAACTAGTTTATTTTCTTTTCCATCAGTTGTTATGGGTTCAATATTTGGAAATCTGGAATTGGAGAGTTCGAGGGGGAGGGGAGGGCAGTATTATTTCTGCTCTTTTCTTAAAATAGTGAAATTGTGCAAGATAAATTGCCTCTTCTGCTCCAGAAATTGCAACCCAAAAACTAAATTGCATGTTTAGCTGCCAATGAACAAAAACCCAAAGCAATAGTAAAAAAAAAAAAAAAAACAACAAACACCCTTCCTTCTGATTCCAGAAGGTATCATCATGTGCTTCATGTGAGATTTGCAAGGCTCGGAAGCAAACAGAAGTATAAGATGTTTTGTTTCTTAAAGCTGATAACCCCTCACTGCAGTATTGAGGATAGTGACCTATACCTTAGACTCATATGTTCCTTAATACCCATCTCATCACAGCCAATATGGAAGCTGTTCGTAACATTTAAAAAATTCACAATTTTATTTTGTTTATGAGTGAAAACACAAAGGTGTTTATATCAAACACTCCTATGAGCCCCTGGGATCTCCTAGCAGTGGTCTTCCTCAGGAGACACCTATGGTATTGACAATGTTGTTCAAAATTATTGAGAAACAGCTCTTGGTCAGAGAGAGACAGGGATGACAAAAGTTCTGTAGCATTTCCTCTAATTATTTGTAAAGGGAGGAATCCAGTCAGTTTTAGGTCGGGTCCCCAGACACCAGTCCGGTCTGCCTGCTTTCCCAGACTCCTAATATGTTGACACCTTCTTTTGTGAGATTCTTCTGTCTTTGGTCTGACAGCTCTCAGGTCTGTATGCTCCCATGTGCCATGTGCTCTCAGACAGTCAGTGTGAGGCATACACACATACCTTATGCTGCATCTAACCCTCCAGAGAAACATAAAATCTAGTTGTTAATGACATCTGTTTGTTCATATTTGCATGCCTGCTTTCAGAAAGTTAGCGGAGAGCCTGATCTTGAAGGGAGTGATAATCTCCAGAACACCCAGCAATTGGCACAGGGCTGAGCTGGCACTGAAGGGTTATGTTTTGGTTTGCTTTTAGGATTAAACGTGAAAAATCTTGGCAGCTCCCTCTCCTATTCATCTCCTAGCTATGCTGTAGATGAAAAGGACCTACAAAAATGTTGCAGGAAGAAAACAGAAGATGAGAAACTTCAAGTTAATGAGCCACTAAAAACGTCGGTCTGGTTTCAGTCTCCTTCATTTTATCTATATTTGTCTTTTTCATGTGCCCAGGACTGTTCTGTGGTCCCCAGGCCAACTGGCATGGTGAAGCCCACGTCCTTACTCTTAAAGTCTCTTAGAGTCACAGGCAGAATGGCAATGTCCAAATTACTTACTGGGAATGGTTCTTGGTCCATGCTGATTTCCAAACCCTGCCCAGAAATGATTTTGGAAGAGTGATAGTAGACCAAGGCCAAAGCCATCAGAGGCACAGTTCTAACAATTTAATGGGCTGGATGATTGAGTTTCAGGCCTGGGAACATTCCCTGGCACTGATTAATCTACACTTCTATCAATGCAGCCATGGAAGCTAAGACTAAATAAATACTGTAAATGGAAAAAAGTAGCCCTCACTATATAATTATTTCAATAAATTATTAGCCATGTTTTGTGTCTGTAAAGTATGGCATAAATTTCAGTCAATACAGTTTATGCTGTATCTCAGTTTCCAGAAAGTGGACTGATGTAAAAGGGAGATGGAATTTTCCCTGTTTTATCCAAAATATATGTTTTCTCCAAGGAAACAAAAAATGGAATGGAAAAATCTACTTTCCATACCTCAGTTAAGAGCCATACAACCTCCTCTCCCAAAGATACTGTTCAAAGAATACTTTCCTTACACAAATAACGTATTGCAATGCTCCCACCATCAAAGAGAATGTGGTTTTTTTATTGTATGCTCTTAAAAGAAAGCAACGAACCAAACCAAAACCCTCTATATTTGGATCAAATCTTGTCTTCATTGGCATAAAGCCTTCCCTCTTATCCATCTGTTCATCATCCGTAGGTTCTAATACACATGCAAGCAAAATGTTAAAATAAAAACTGTGCAAGAACAGGGAGAGTTACGGTTTGCTCTGTAGGTTTCAAGGCTGAGCAATTCTGATTTGCCTGAAATTAAAGGGAATTACTGGACGTACAGATTTTTTTTTGACACCTCTGAAAGTTTTAAACCGAATTCTAGTATGATTAGTGTTAGGCCTTGTAGGAGCCTTGGGAGTAGATTCTCAGAGGCTTGTAGATGGTCTTCAGTAGCCTGATCTGAATCTGTTTCTGCCAAATTCAGCAGCAAGCCTTCTTTTGACTTCAGTGCATCCAGTTTTGCCACAAGTTTAAAAGTATTTCCCAACACAGCATATTATATGACCAGGTTTTACCAGGAACTTCCTCAACCACTGTTATTGGAACAGAGCTCTGCAGTATCTCCCACTATTGTGTAATATTAGTATACTAATATATAAACAATAATGCACTCCCCTTCTCCGCTTCTTTGAGTAACTCTCTTTAACTGGGAATGGGCAGATGGGGAAGATCTGTTGCTTGGAGCTCTGCTCATGTACACAGAGGGCAAACACCAATAGGCTGGCAAAACGAGGAAGAATTCTGTATAAAAATGTAGTTGCATGCTTGGGTTTATTTACTGATGTAAAAGAAGAATGGCTGGGTTTCATTCAGTCCTTCTGAGCACTGGAAAATATTATTTCTTAGCTAATTGTGCTTGGTTTTGTTGCGGTTACTCATTATCTGTGTTCCCACAGAGCTTAAGAGTGGTAGTCATCTCCTCTGCTCTGTGTCTGCATATTCAGGTCTTTTTTATTGTATGCTGATGCTACTTTTACTTTATGTATTAGTGTGTTTGCGTATAATGGGCAGTTACAGTCAGATGGCCATCGGTCTAAATTTAGAAAACGTTTTTTAATGTAACCTTACTTATTTCTACACAGTGATAAGTGAAGATACAACAGAATGTTGTTGCTATATACTTCAAAGCCACTGTTAATAGATGAAATATATATACATACATGTATAATATGTAAAAATAGCTCTGTCTCTACCAGTATTGCTATAAGCAGTAGAATCAAATAGAATCAAGGACTGGTAGGTTTCCTATATTCATACATGATCTGCAGTGAGCAATATGAAAATATAAAGTATTTTATGAGCAGTCTCTCAGGAGTACTTTTATATCTTTGAAGTATGTCTCATTTGCCTTTGTTATTAGAGAGGCCAATAAAATCCAGTGGGTGCTAATGCAGTGTGATATACTGTTGGAAAATTTTAAAAAACTTTTTAATGTCTGTGTGGTGCCTTATTCATATAAACACCTTAGTAGACAGACAGACCACAACACCTCTATGGCATGAAAATATCATTCAAATAGAAGCTGTTACCAATGAAACCTTTCTGTATCCCTAGTGTACCTTTACTTCAAAGCTGCGTGCTTTAGGTGTTGAGTTCTGTGGGTGACCGGATAAAGTCAGTGTTATCTAATCTTTGTTATTTTTATATACTCAGTCATCACTCATTTATTTTGACTTGGGGTCACCAGACTGATTTCACATACAGATGCATTTAGAAGAACAGCTGAGAAAAGTCTGATTCCATCTTCTTTGCTTCCCCCATCAGGTGTTGGTACAGATTGATAAGGTACACCTGAGCTTTCTCTTCTCTAGACTGAACAGTACCGGCTCTCTCAGTTTCTTCTCTTATGACAGATACTTCAGTCTGTTAATTATCTTCATGGTCCTTTTCTTAACTGACTCTCGTATGCACATGTCTCTCTCATACTGGGGAGCCCAGCGCTGGATCCAGCACTCCAGACAAGTCTCACTGGTGCTGAGCAGAGAGGAAGGATCACCTCCCTGGATCTGCTGGCGATGCGCTTCCTAATGCAGACAAGGATACTGCTGGCCCTTTTTGTCACAAGGGCACACAGCTGGCTCATGTTCAATCTACTGCCCACCAGGACCCACAAGTCCTTCTCTGTAAAGCTGCTTTCCAGCCACTCAGCCCACAGCGTTTTCTGGTGCATGGGATTATTCCTCCCCAGGTGCAGGATTTGGCATTTCCCTGTGCTGAACTTCTTGAGGTTCCTATGGGCCATTTCTCCAGGCCAGGTTCCTCTAAATGACAGCACAGTCCTCTGATGTTTCGGCCACTCCTCATAATTTTGTATCATCTACAAGCTTGCAGAGTGCACTCTACTCATCATCCAGTTCAGTAATTAAGATCTTACACCATATTGTCCCCAGTAATGACCCCTGGGGTAGACCACTGTTGAGTGGCCTCCAGCTGGACTTTGTGTCACTGATTACATCATGACCCCAGCAGTTCTGCCAGCTTTCAGTCCACCTTACTGTCCATTTATTTAGCTTGTACTTCATCAGCTTGTCTGTGAGAATATTATGAGGAACTGCCACAGGCCTTACTGAAGTGGAGATAAAAAACATCTGGAAGCATATGAGTGAGAAGCTCCACTTATCCACCAAACCAGTCTCATCTTTGTAGAAGGCTAACAGGTTGGTCAGACATGATTCCCCATTTGTAAATCTGTGCTGATTACTCCAAATCACCTCCTTGTCCTTCCTGTTACACAGGAAGGCGTCCAGGCGGGTTTTGAATGTCTCCAGAGAAGGAGAATCCACAACCCCCCTGGGCAGCCTGTTCCAGTGTTCTGTCACCCTCACTGAGAAGAAGTTTCTTCTCACATTTAAGTGGAACCTCTTGTGTTCCAGCTTGAACCCATTACCCCTTGTCTTACTGTTGGTTGTCACCGAGAAGAGCCTGGCTCCATCCTCGTGACACCCACCCTTTATATATTTATAAACATTAATGAGGTCACCCCTCAGTCTCCTCTTCTCCAAGCTAAAGAGACCCAGCTCCCTCAGCCTTTCCTCATAAGGGAGATGCTCCACTCCCTTCATCATCTTTGTGGCCCTGCGCTGGACTCTCTCCAGCAGTTCCCTGTCCTTCTTGAACTGAGGGGCCCAGAACTGGACACAATATTCCAGATGAGGTCTCACCAGGGCAGAGTAGAGGGGAAGGAGAACCTCTCTGGACCTACTAACCACCCCCCTTCTAATACACCCCAGGATGCCATTGGCCTTCTTGGCCACAAGGGCACAGTGCTGGCTCATGGTCATGCTGCTGTCCACCAGGACCCCCAGGTCTCTTTCCCCTACACTGCTCTCTAATAGGTCATTCCCCAACCTGTACTGGAACCTGGGGTTGTTCCTGCCCAGATGCAAGACTCTACATTTTCCCTTGTTATATTTCATTAAATTTTTCCCCGCCCAACTCTCTAGCCTGTCCAGATCTCGCTGGATGGCAGCACAGCCCTCTGGCGTGTCAGCCACTCCTCCCAGCTTGGTGTCATCAGCAAACTTGCTGATAGTACACTCAATTCCCTCATCCAAGTCATTGATGAATATATTGAACAGTATTGGTCCCAGAACTGACCCTTGAGGCACTCCACTAGATACAGGCCTCCAACCAGACTCCGCCCCATTGATCACAACTCTCTGGCTTCTCTCCTTCAGCCAGTTTGCAGTCCACCTCACTACCCGATCATCCAGTCCACACTTCCTCAGTTTTGCCGTGAGGATGCTGTGGGAGACGGTGTCAAATGCTTTGGTGAAGTCAAGGTAGACCACATCCACTGCTCTGCCATCGTCAATCCACCTTGTTACGTCTTCATAAAAGGCTATGAGGTTGGTCAAACACGACTTCCCCTTGGTGAAGCCATGTTGACTGTCCCTGATGACCCTCTTATCCTTGATATGTCTTAAGATGGCACCAAGGATAAGGTGTTCCATCACTTTCCCAGGGATGGAGGTGAGGCTGACCGGTCTATAGTTGCCCGGGTCCTCCTTCTTGCCCTTTTTGAAGACCGGAGTGACATTTGCTTTCCTCCAGTCCTCAGGCACCTCTCCCGTTTCCCAAGACTTGGCAAAGATGATGGAGCAATGACTTCAGCCAGCTCCCTCAGCACCCGCGGGTGCATCCCATCTGGACCCATGGATTTATGGATGTCCAGATTGCTTAATTGCTCCCTAACCCAGTCCTCATCAACTGAGGCAGACTCCTCCATTGCCCTGCCTTCCTCTGGGGCCTCAGGGGTACGGGGCTCCTCAGGACAGCCTCCGGCAGAGTAGACAGAGACAAAGAAGGCATTCAGTAATTCTGCCTTCTCTGTATCTTCTGTCACCAGGGCACCCACCCCGTTCATCAGTGGGCCTACATTGCCTCTGGTGTTAGTTTTATCTGCCATGTATTTGAAGAACCTCTTCCTGTTGTCCTTGACCCCTCTCGCCAGGTTTAACTCTAAGGAGGCCTTAGCTTTCCTAGAGTGCTTTCCCAAAGAGTGCTAAGCATCCCAGAAAAGGGATGAGAGCTCTCCTTGTGCTGTACTATGGGTGCTTCCTTATTCATATGCATACACTTGAGAGTGCCCCATTTAGCCCTGTTATGTTGATTAGGAGATTTCTCTTGTCTGCATCACCCCGTTCCCTTTGCTTGTCTCATTGGTCTGCTACTTCCTCACCTGATTGTTGGTCCTCGTCTCCTTCCCCTGTTGCTCCTAATTTAAAGCTCTCATCACCAGTTGACTAGACTGTAGGCAAAAATGCTTTTTCCCTGATTAGTCAAGTGAATCCCATATCTTCGAATAAGTTCACGGTCATAAAAGCCAAATTCCTGTTGCCGACACCAGATGTACAGTCAGTTGCTGACCTGCTGGATCCATCCAGCCTCCTCGAGCCATTTCTCCTCACCAGCAGGATTGAGAACACCCCTTGGGCTCCATGCTTTTGGCCATTTCCAGGATCTTTCAGGATCAAACTGAGACTTTTTTTGTTGTGAATATGATGAAAAGCAGTTTTTCATTGATTTGCTCCTCATAGTAGCAAAAGCCATTTCTACTGCTCGCTCCCCTCCTCTCTCATTTTATCCACACGCAACAGATGAAATCAGGGTTGGAGTATGACCCTCTGTGAAAGGAGGGCAGCACAGCCTTTGGCTGATCCTATGCTTACTGTGCTAGCAGTGAAACTACAATCCTGTTAGTCCTCCAGACCACATCTGTCCTTGGAAGTCTTGGTGAAAGGGTCATGCTTTCCCTGGCCTACAGAAGAATGTTGTCCTAGTTCAAGACATGGCACGCTGTTTGTGTAGTGTTTGCTTTTCCTCTAGAGAAAAGCAGTTACTGAAGCTTTTTTTTTACACTTGTGTGATATAAATAACTATTTTTTGATTCAGGAAGCTAACCTTTCCCTAACCCTTAGGAGCTGGTGTCCAAACTTTCTTGGGTTTGCCAGTATAACCAGAAAGGCAAACAAGCTGATGGATGAGCTTTATTCATTGACCTGTCTGCATTCCTGCCTAGCTCTGCATTTTTACTGCCTATGTATTTTGGGTCAGCAGATTTATACACTTCACACTTCATTATCCAACAAACATAGAATACTCAGAAGTGATCTTAAGTAGTACAGATATTTCTGCAATTTCTGGGTTATTGCTGGATGGGTCATAAAGCTTTACAATGCAGTGAAAGTTAACAACTTAAGTAGTCCTTTGCTTATAAGTTAGCATGGAAAAAGGGGATGGTATATAATAAGTTACCATCTTTTCTCTTGAGAGGGGTCTGACTGACATACTGGAGAGCACCTGAGTGCTTTTGGAGGCACAGATCATGACCCGGGACCAGATAAGTGACACAAAGTTGAAGAAGACTCTTTTCTAACATGAGTCATTCCCTTACTTTGATTTGATCCCAGAGAACTCTTCAGTCATCAAATCCTCCATAGGTAAATATGGTCTCGTCCTGGAGCTGACTGAGGTATGCACCCTTTGGCCTTCAAGTGGCTGTTCACCAAGTTTGGAGACACACATCTTTCATCTGGCCAAGGATATTTCATTGTGTTCTTCCTTTATATCAGCTTGTGGGAACTGTTACAAGCAAAATATGAAATATGAGCGGTGAATGCATCTTTTGCAGTAAGCACAGGAAAATAAGGCAAAACCAAATTTGGTGCAAATTTCTTCCCCTTTATGCTTTCATTTCTTCATTATTCTTTGTCTTGCTTTTGGGGTTTTAAGTGTGTGTAGTAAGCAAAATGCTTAAAGTATTAAATATTTTAATTTTTTTTCACTATGGACGTTGTTCAAATCCTTAAAAAAGAAAGTCCCATATCTTGGAGACAAATAGCAGAGTAATTCTTTGTGCTAGGTAAGAAACTGTACCAGGAAAAAGAGTGACTGGACCATTCTCACGCTGTAAGCATCAGCCGTGGGGACATGGAACGTGGTGCCTTCAGACTTCCTCCAGACTGAGTACATTTTTCTCTTTACAGGAACCCAGACCTTTGTATAACAAAAGGTGCCAGTTTTATTCAAGTGGAACAGGATTCCTATATGATGCCTACCAGACAGAGGTAAACAAACTCATCTCATCACACACTCGTTTCTGCTGAGCTTTGAGGGGCTGGGGAGGAGGGAGGCAGGTGATTGAGAGCATGTCTGTGCATGTAGGTCACGAGCTGATAGAAACTCTACTGTTTTTACTCACACGAGTGACTCCCTGCTTGTCCAAGCCTCTGATGATTGCAAATCATTACAGCCAGTGAGGCTTTGAGTCATCATCAGTGTTTCTGTCCAGTACATTACTCTGGGACTGGAATGATTCCTAGTCCATCTATACTGTATAATAGCTGTCTGGGATGTATTTGTCACATTGGCATCTTTCTCTAATTCCTATTCCACTTCAAGTGGAATAGGAAATACCTAAATGAATCCATTTGCATTGTCCAGAAGACTTCAAATCTCCTCTGTATTTATCCAGCACAGGCCAAGAATGTCAGCAGTTCAAATACAGCTTTTTTATTACCTCAATGACATTAACATGGTCAGAAAACTGCCCATACCCAAATGGCTAGAAATCTTGATTTAGTTTCTATTCCTGGTTCTCATTTTATTTTGTGGTAAATTGGTGGGCGTGAAAATAAAATCAGGCAGAGCAGGATTGAGAACAGCTAAACAGTGGTATAAGTTACAAGAAGCCAGATGCCCTTCATCACCATTCCTCCCATGGCTAAGAAAAAGCGTATGGGGAATGTTACTGTTAATAATTCTAGACAGGTTAGCAAAGTATATTAAGCAGCTAATACTCCTTAAATCTTGCTGCTAGGGCACCTTGTTGTTGATTCTAGAAAATGTATGACAAAAATATTTCATTGACCTCCTTGCCTGAAGACCTACCCAGACAAACTTATGATCTGTGACAACACCCTTTCCTGTAAGTTTTACTCCACCCTCTTCTGAAGTGTGCAGGCACACTCTGACACAGACATGGCTTGAGAAATGCTTCTGATTCCTGTAATAAGCGTGTAGCTGGCATCACACTGACCACAACTCCCTGCAGGTGACCCCAGCCTCTGGCTTCTGGCCAAACAGGTTTCCTCAGCTCTGCACATTCTGGAAATGTCTCAAGTTGGGCCACCCGGAGCTCCTTGCTCTCTTCTGGCAAAACCCCTGCATCCTTTAGAAGTGTAGTTAGTTTGTAATAACATTCTTGTCTGGTTGCCCACTGATCTAGAGTCAGCATGTGCTCATTAATGATCCGTGGCATTTGAACTTGGCTTTTGCTTTTCCAAAGTTAGCCAGCTAGTGAGAGGGGACATGCTCTGCATGCCAGGCGAACACCTAACTAGGCAGGCAGATTGTTTCCTGAGTGCAAAGTACCTTTTGATTGCCATCTCTATCCTGTGAGTGGTCTCCAGCTCATGTAGTTTGCCTGTTTCGGTTCTTCTCCTTGCTCGAAGCAGAAAGAATTTGCTTTTCTTGCAGTTACCATGAGGTGAGAACATATCTTCAACTGGTGCTAAGGGGATAGACAGGCACAAAGAGCCAGAACATGAAAAAGTTAAATGTCTGGTCACTGGAATGAAATAATAGGTCTTGACATGCAGCACACCCACAAATGGCCTGCTCCTACCACCCTTGCTCACACCACACAGTAACTTGTTTATTTTGGTTTATTCACTGTTCTCCTAAAAAGGAGTGTCTTGCTCTTTGCATTTTTTAAAAATGCAGTGATAAAAATAGACAACTACAGTAACTCCCTTGGCCCATAATATAATATGTCTTGTAGCCTAGAGGCAGCTAAAAACACGTTTAAGATCTTGCTGATCTCCTGGATTTGTACTTCTAGCCTTCTACAATAAAAAGGAGCAAACTGTCTCTATTGATGCTTGGAGAGGGGAAAACCACTTTTATTTCCTATCAGAAGTGTCCCCAAAGCTATGCATCAAACAAACCACCTTTTTAGCAGCCCACTCCATCTTATGAAGTTCTCCGATCCCAGTCATGCATGTGTAAAGGGAAAAGGATATTTTACCTATGCAGGTCCTAGGCCATTTTGGCAGCATACAGGGGGTCAAACCAAGATCTTAAGTTCCACTCAGTGCAAAAGCACTGCAGTGTCCTAACAAAATGGCTGTGGTAGCAGGTGCATTGGCACTCTCTGCTCCAGGATCGGCTTTCAAACTGCTATGAGAAGCAGCCAGGTGTGATGTTTCAGTCACTTCTGAGCTGGATCTTGATGAAGCCGAGGCAGTGGCTGACGGCAGCGCACTCCTTTTCTGCAGTAAACTGCAGCTCAGGCTGAGGATGGCTGCAGCTGAATGTGGCTTCAGGCCAACAATACCTCTATGTGACATTCCAATAAGTTCAGACAGAATAGAACGAGGCCGATGAAACAAGGTCCTATCTCAGAGTGAGGTACTCTTGTGACAAGTGGGATGTGTCTCTATCAAGCTGTGAGCTACATTTCCCACATGCAACCTAGACTGAGACCATCCTTTTATATCCTAACTTCCATTTTGGGTTAGAAGAGCTGATTTGTACAAGGCACTAACCACAGGTACAGCCTTGTCCTGGGCAGCAAAGCAATCCCAAGGCACCATTTTAACATCTTTTTAACTTCAGCTTTGTCACCCAGTTTCCACTTCTCAAGCAAATCCTGCTAAGGACAAGTGTGGCAAGTCTGCGACCAGCTGCAAGCTGAACTTTCTCTGGTGCTGAGTGTGTGTTCAAGGCTTTCCTTTTTGCTGGGAACACGTGAGGAGTACAGGCTCATCAACAGTGGCAGTTTTCACACTAAAAAGGATGCACAGATCCAGAACTCATGACCTGAGAAAACATGGTTTAATGTCTCCTGTGGAGACTATCCCACAGACACACATTCATGGATAAGCAGAACTGTCTGACAGATGCTTTTCAAAAGCAGGCACATATTCCTAAGCAGGCTCCTTCCACTTTTTCATTATGAGGAATTTTCCATTCAATAATACATTTTATTTGCATTTTGCTAACGAAATACTTCTCAGTGGTTTCAGTATATTTTTTCTATCAAAATAAAACTATAGAAAGAATGTATTTTCTGACCTACTAGCTTTAAAAACCTCACCGTTCTCCAGGATTTTGAAGTCAATAAGTTAAAAATCTCGGGAAAAATAAAGCCTTAAATATAAAATATTTCAATTGGTCTGTAGTGCCAAATAGAAGTGATTAATGCTTATCACACTTAAGGAGTTGTTAAAATGATTTCTTGTCTGGACGGAAAGTGGCTTATGTGTGCCTACCTTTATTGTTCTAACATTTCCCCATCCCTGCAATTCCTGCTCACACAAACAAACCTTTTCAGTTTTCTATTCAAGAGCCTGCAGTAAATGGTACTTATTTGCTGGAGTGCTTGAATCTTCTCTAAGCAGTTTTGTCTGTGGGTTTGGAGATTGTTCTTATTGTTCCTGATTATTTCCTTCTTCAGGAGGGTGTTACTGAAAGGAGTGAGCTCCCATTTATTGGAAGCTGTTCAGATAAATTGGCTTCTTCGCTTATTTTCCCACTACAATGGAATGGTATTCTTATCCACTTCAGTGGCTTGCTGTGGTGTCTCTCTCAAAACCCATGGTCCCTGCTTCACAGCCATAGGGATCCACATCTCACAGCTGCAGACTCTATGTCTTAGCAAAATAGCACCAGGCAGAGCAGCAAAGTGCTTGAAGAATTTGGCAGCCCTGGGTGCAGGTCGGTGCTTGGGGCTCTGGGTTCCATAGTGCAAATGCCTCGAGATTCAAGGGCTGATGTCCAGAATGAAACTCCTGGGAGCTCAGGGATGTCCTTCTGCCCTGGAGTTGTGGATTTCGGCATCTCAGGATCTTTCTGCACAACAGGTGATAAAACCTGACACTGCGGTAGCTGCTTCTTTGCAGTCAGTAAGATGATTCACACAATATCGAAACACTGAGAATAAAAGTCAGTCTCTTCTTTTTTGGCAGGTGACGTGTTATACCTTAAACAGCAAATGCCAGCTGAAAGTAAAGAGTAACACGTGCTATTGCTGTGACCTGTACAACTGTGAGAAGTAAGTACCTGTGTGCAGTCAGTGGCCTCCAAGAAAACCTTTATTCTTTGTCCCTCCTCTTAAATGACAGCGACAGGTGCCCTTAGGCCTGGAGAAGCAAGACAAGGGGCTTGTGTGCTGAGCAACCCAGGTCCTCTGTGATTGAAGTCCTGATGCCAGCAGAGAAGAGGTCAGGGCTTGCCTATTAGTGTTAGCGTTATTTCAGTTTCTTTTTCTTTAAATACGTCCATAAGCTCTTTATTTTGTGATCAAAATCAACTACTCAGTCATAGCCCTGTCAAGATTTACTGTTGATCTTGCAATGCAATTTTCCCATTAGATTTTTTTTTTTTTTTCTGCCATCTCAGGGAAACAAAATGAATAGGAACATAGGTATCCATGAGCAGAGATCACATTGTAGGCACATGTGGAGTTCTTTTGTTAGCAACAGCCTAACAGGGATTTTGCTAAATTGCCATAGGATAGATACGAAGGTCTCGAGAGTGTTTTCTGAAGCTGTCCATTTTACTTCATCATTACCAACACATGAGATGTCAGAAGATAATGGAGGAAATGTCTGGATATGTTTATGAAGATCAGCTGAAGGTTACCACAGAGTTGCCATGCAGTGATTTAACACGAGTAAAAACAGTTGTTAGGAAAACTACATTACAGTGAACTCCAAGGGTTTGTCTGGAAGACAGATGAAATAAACCCGCACGACTGTCTGGCCACCTGGCACATAGAGATTTCAACTGCAAGCAGCACCATGTCTTGCCACATGCGAGAAACTGAGGAGAATTTCCCAGAGCAGATCTGCTGCCTGTCTCACCCTCTGCACACCTCAGCATCATCTTACCCTGCACTCTCATGCAACCTCTGCAACCTTCTACAGTTCACCCACAGTCACTCTTCTTTCTTTCCCTCTATGTATTTCTCATCTCTCTTCCTTCCCACGTCTCCTGTTTTGTTTGGGGTTTGTGTCCTTTTCACATGCTAGCAGCCCTGAATAACCACAGCCCTCTATAAGCCTTTGCTAGCATGCTGCCAGACAAAAACATTTTAGGCATAAGGAAATGAGGCTGGCTTAATGAGGCTTCTACACGACGCTTGAGCATAAAAGAGTAGCTCTTGCCCAGATCCTGACCCACCTAAGGAAGCAAAATTAAATTTGGGACTAGAGGGAAGTCATCTATGCAGACGTACTAGCACACAAGAGACACAAAGTGAGTGCAAGTCTATGGAATGGATTAAAATCCCCTATGAATGTGAGAGTATTTTGCTTGTGTGAGAAGTGTTAAATCTGGACATGATGGAGGTATATAAAACAAATTACATGGGAAAGGTAGAGTATGCACAACTTTGACATGTGTTCTGTGATAGACAAATGAGGGGAGGACATCATAGTTACAATGCAGTATCTTTACACTGAGAATGCGTTCTTCCATGGTACACAACTAATTGTTGCACATTAACACTGAACCAAAGAGCTCAACCCAATACAGAAAAGAACAAGTATTTTAAAGGTGTGAAAGCGTTCAGAGTTATCAAATAAAGTGACTGAAACTGTTCCTTAAAGTATAAGGTAACAATATGGAGAGATCAGGAATTCTCCCCCTCCAGAGGGAGATCCTCAGTGCCATTTTTCTAAGACACTGGGTTTGTCTGAAACATCTGGGATTGATCCCTGCTATGCCAGCATTTGATGATAAACTGATTTGATTTGATGTGTGCTCTGCCATTGTCAGCAATCCACAGTGGACAGCAAGATCTTATGGCACTGGCATGGAAAATCCAGAGTAAAGAAGCGGTCTCGCTGCTCTACAGACTTGGCAATTCCAGTTCATAGGATGGCTAGGGAGAAGTAGGAGACAGTTACATGAAGTTAAGTGACTTGGCGCCAGCCATGCAGTAGACCAGTGCACAGGCAGGATCACAAGTCAGATTTCCTCGGCCTCAGGGCAGCTGAAGCTATAGGTTTATTTAGTTAAACAATGTCTGGGCTCATGATAAGGCCCAAGTGAACTCAGCAGTAGTGGATCTGCAATGCCAGAACCGTGCCCCACAGCAAATGCTTGGACATTTCCAGGAATTACTGTCCTTGGCTTGGTTCTTCCCAGAAATGTTGTGGGTTTCTCCACACTGCTACCTTCCTTTGCAGAGCTTTCCCTAACAACCGATCTCCACTGCTGCCCCATGTGTTGGGGATGGAGGAAGAGAAGAGTGAGCACAAACTGCACACTTCTGGTTTCCACCATAAGCTGATGGCAATTTCCTCACAGTGCAAAACCACACTTGGCATTTAAAAAAAACTTTCCAACTCAAATAGCTGCTCTAGGAGCTCATTAGTGGCCTGGCATTAAGGCAGGTACTGGAAAGAACTGCAGGAAACTGTGGTTTCAAATTTTGCAGTAGGATATTTCTGACTTTCAGCAAGACAATGAAGATTGACTTCACAACATGCCTGATTTACAATAACCAGTACAGTGTGGAAATATAAACAAACAAAGATTTCTGGATAGTACTATCCATAGTGTAAAACCACATCTTTATACTGTACTGTGTTGCATCTGTTAATTCGGAACCACAGACACCGTAAAGAAATGTAGCCAGCTGGCAAAATCTCCCTTCCTGTGGTTGAATTAATGCTTAAGCAACTTGCCTTCCCGAGTTTCAAAGATGCCAGCAGATTTCCAGGTGAGCTGGGGTAAAAAAAACCATTGCTAAGCATGCTTTAGCTGGTAGCTAAATGACAAGGCCAGCATCCATGTCATGTCTGTGCCCGTGCTCAGACACCCACAGGAAAAAAAAAAGCTCCTGCTGGTGCAGACCACTGATCAGCCAAACTAAGGCTGCTATTAGTTGGAGCACATGTTTATTGCTGGCATTAGTAGAGCCAGTTTTTGTCTATAGCAGAGCTTTCTCCAGTTCTTCTGGGCCAAGAAAATGATCAGAGGGCTGGAACAGCTCTGCTATGAGGACAGGCTGAGTTGGGGTTGTTCAGCCTGAAGAAGAGAAGGCTCCAGGGAGACCTTATTGCGGCCTTTCAGTACATGAAAGGGGCATATAGGAAAGATGGGGACAGACTTTTTAGCAGGGCCTGTTGCAACAGGACAAGGGGTAATGGTTTTAAACTAAAAGAGGGAAGATTCAGGCTGGACATGAGGAAGAAATTTTTTTACAGTAAGGGTGGTGAAACACTGGCCCAGGTTGCCCAGAGAGGTGGTCGATGCCCCATCCCTGGAGACATTCCAGGCCAGGCTGGACGAGGCTCTGAGCAACCTGACCTAGTTGCAGATGTCCCTGCTCATTGCAGGGGGGGTGGACTAGATGACCTTTGAAGGTTCCTTCCAACCCAAACTGTTCTATGATTCTATTCTATTCTATTCTATTCTATTCTATTCTAAGCAGTGTTTGGTGGGAGCATGGATGAAATACTTTGCCAAAGAGGAAAGTAATCAGGAGGGCTTCAGATCCTCTGGTGCTCTGTATTATGTGCAAAACCATTCCCACAGCAGTGACGTTGTCTGCATTCCCTTTCAGTTCAGAGCAGTCCGCCAGCTACTATGAATTTGTCGGCGTGAGCAGCTGTCAGGATGTGGTTCACCTGTATAGGCTTCTATGGTCCTCCACAGTCCTCAACATCATCGGGTTGTTTCTGGGTATTATTACGGCTGCCATTCTTGGGGCATTTAAAGACATGGTAAGGCTCACAGTCTTTTGCCTTCTATGAGGACTTCTGTGCTTGTTGATGTTATCAAAAGGGTTAAAAGCAAGGAAGTGTAAGCATGCGAAGGAGGCACTTTGAACGTGTTTTCTGTGTGATCTGGGAGTCTGGGGTCACATCTTTAGGCTAAGCTGTTGCCAGCTGCTCACAGCTAAGTAGGTCAAGCCTGGTCCGTACATGAATGGAAGGCAAAAACAGGCATCTGCGTGAACAGGTGCTGGCGATTCAGTTAGTGACATCTTTTTTTTCCTTACAAATCAGCACTGAACGTGTGGGCCAGCACACAGTTCGACAATGCTAGTTTGTAGCTAACATGTAAAACTCAAGTCCTAGATGTGCCTATTTAACCTTATGTAGTTCTTTCCCCAAGAATGGGGATTAACGCTAAAGTGCGGCCAAGTTTTTATTTAAAAAATTGTGTTCAGGTCACGTTAACCTCCTCTGTTGTTTGACTAAGGAATGCCATCCTGTAACTGCTCCCTGTGCCACACCACTGTGTTGTGCTGATGTGCACCACTGCCTTCAGAAGAGGTTGTGTGCTTGGAGGGATTCTGTAATGCACTGCCTCATCTGCCTGGATTTTCTGATGTGTCAGAAGGGTGAAGTAGATGTTCCTGGGATTATCCCTGTCAGTGGTCATGTTTGCTACAGCAGTGCTTGAAGACCAACCAGGTGCCTCCCCATTTACTAGGCACTCAGAAGAGCAGATGGTCTTCCAAACTAAAGGGACAGAGGCATGGGGGTAGGGGTGAAATGTAGGAGCTGAGGCGAGGTGTGGTAGCAGCACAGGTCATCTCAGAACCATGATGTTTCTGGTGACTGTTTTGGAGGAGAAAACTAACCAGAAAGACAGGTGAAAGGAAAGATGAGGGGGATGGAGCAGAGAAGAGAAAGCAAGAGAGATGGGTGACGTGCACTGGGTGGGTAGACCAGAGGGAGGAGGCTTCTCAGAGCTGGCAGCCAGTGAGCCAAGGAGCCAGCCAGACTGGAGGGCATCCAGGACCTGCTCTGACCACTCACCATCCCTTAGCAAGCACGTCCAGGCTATCTACAACGTCGGGTGCTCAAAACCCTGTGATAGAGCAGGGCTGTATGAATTATTTGAAATTCACCTTTGTTAAGAGTTGCAAAACATTTGCTGGAAATATTCCTCTTTCCAGCTTAAGGCAAACAAACATACTGAGCCTTTGCATGTAAGCTGTCCTTTATGTGAGGGGACTCTTGCAAGGATCTGATAACAAATCGCAGCCAGCCAGTGAAGAGTTGTGGCAGCCTGATGGGATTGGAAGCAGCTTTCCCAGCTTAATTCATCCCCTCCCTGTGAGAGGAGCAATGTCAGAAGGGGAGCAGAAACAACCACAGTGGGAAATGAAGGAAAGAGCAGCTACTTGAAGAGGGGAAGGCAGGCATCATCTATTGTAAGTCCTTGGTAGGGCACTGCAGCTTTCCAGTGCTGCTGAGCATTTTCCCCTGTCTGGCAGATGGGTGCAAGTCCCTACACCAAGGGCAGCTTTGGGAGTTGCTAGTGCCCCCCTGAGATGGGGCAGGGTGCAGAGAGCCAGCCTGAGTCCACCTAATCTCTCGCAAAAACTGACTTACATGGGATTTGGGCTGAGCTTTGTAGCAGGACAAGCTCCGACCCAGGCATACCTCTGTGCTGCTTAGGGGCCATCGCTGCACTGCTCGCGATGGACCCCAAGCTGGGGAGACATTCCTGGGACAACTGGGGTCTCCATGCCCTTGCTGAGAGACAGAGCCTGGATCAAACTCAGAGGGCTCTGACTGGGCAGCACAAAGCTGTGCAAGGAAATCGTACCAGCAGTGGATGTGCAGCTTCCCCTGACTCCGGGCTCAGCTGGAGTGAGTCTGTCAGGCTCTGGCTAAAAACCTGATCTGAATAAGCTGTTTAGTGTCTCCTCTGTAGCAGGAGTGGGAAAAAAACCCCTCACTAGCTTAAGGGAAAGATGAGTTTGTGTCAGTTACTGCAGCACAGGAGCCATGCTATGCTTATGAAAGTGTTACTAAAGCAGCAATCCAAAACGCGGTGACCACTCCTTGCTCCTGCCTGTGCTTTTTCAGGATCCTTTTGAGTGACGGACCAGAGCTGGTTTGCTAATCTGCTGCTCACTTTTGTTACGAAAGGACTAATTCTTGGGAAAAGATGGGGCCAAGAAAACTTCGAGCAGAAAAGGAAGAGAAAGGGTCATGGGACTGAAATAAGAAAAAAAACCTTTGAAATGTCTGGAAGAACAATTTTCTTTCTTTCAGGATGTCACCTTCCCACAGAAATGCTCAATGGCATTTTCCAGGGAGAGCTGCAAAACCCGCTGAAATGCCCCAGGGCATTGCTCCGAGGTTGACTTCCAGAAAACACAGGGCCAGGCTGACTAGTCAAACAAAAACCATTATGTTTATCTCTGGGGAACACTGGCAGCCAAAACATGTTACAAAGGGGAGAGTTTGCAAAACAGTGCCGCTGCCTCTAAACTCATCACATTTCCTGGACAGAAAAAAAAAGGAAGTGTTGTCTTGCATGTTGTGGCTTTTCTTTCTTGTGACAAATTCCCTGCAGACCCTGGCATGCTACCCGCCGTTTTGCTGCCTGCCAGAGGGCCGTGCTGGCTTGGTGGGAAACATTTCATCCTCTCCTGACCCCCAAGGTGTCGGCTTTCAGTGGCCTCAGTGTCACCCACGGTGCTGTCCTCTGTCATCTGCTGGGTGCTGGGGGAGCTGCAGCAGTTACGATGGAACCCTCTTTTTCAGATCTACCATGTGCTTGGATGTAGGATGCTGGCTGGGCAGTTACCTTAAAATCAGTAGCGAGTTAAGATATAATGCATATAGAAGTATGTACCTGTAGTATCCAAAATGGTAAAATACCCAGATTATTTCTTACAGAAGACAGAAGTAAAGAAATGCATGGAAAACTTCACCTGCAGGTATTAAGAGTTAATTTAGAAACTCCCTTCCCTGCCACTGTATCCATCTGATGACTTGTAGATGTTCTCCTGACACACCTTGCCAAGGAATCTGCCTGCCCTGAGTTTAGGGTTGCATTAATCAGAACTGCGTCTGGTCCTGGGGGGTTGCCGGCTTTTTTTTTTCTTTTTTTTCTTTTTTTTAGTTAGTCTCCTTTTTGGAGAGTCTTCAAGGGAATATAAATGGAGTAAATATCATTCCGTTATCTCCTCAACTCTTCCCTCACTCTGCTCTGTAAAGAAAAAAAAAAGGAACCCCTGATTACTGAGCTACTTGCCAATATGTTCATGCCTTAGAACTTGTGCAACTTAAAGGTGCAGTCTGACCTTAACAGCAGCCGCAGCTCAGGAATAAACGCTTTGGCAGGTCTCTGTCGGATTGGGGAGCTGACCGGTCTTGCTCTGCAGCAGCACAGCCCAGCACACATGGCCGGGTGGGGGGCGGCCAGAGAGCCCCTCCATCCGTCCGTCCGTCCATCCATCCATCCACCGCCCAGTTCTCCCAGCTCCCTGACCCCAGGTGCCCGCATGGCAGCGCTCCCTGGCTGGTTAACAGCTCCTTATCTCTTTGACTTGGGTGTTTCGGTTTAAAAACGTCTCCACCCGCCCCTGTATTGCATGTGACTAATTCAACACAGCGTCACTACTGGAATACTTGATAAAAGCTTCTAACCAGCTTCAATACCTGCGAGTTGTTGCTAGCTCCAGGGTGAGATCAGAGAGCCTGATAACAAGGTGCTTTGATCAGTGGATTTGGGGCGGATGACTCCCCAAACTTGTCTTCTATGACTGTTGCGATGCTGCTGTGGCTGGAGAGAACACAAGAGGACTGAGAAAGGTTCCTGGGAGAAGGACAGTGGCACCCAAAGGGACCCACACCAGAAAGCTGGTGACAGGTGCAGAACAGGCATCTGTGTTTCGTGTTGGGCCAAACGAGAGTTTCTTGCCACATTTATGTCCGTAGCCAGAAGGATCTGATCACACCAGGGCCCCCCTCCTCCAAGGAGGCCCCAAGCCTGTGGGTCTGAGGCAAGCTGGTTAGCGGCTTCTCGCTGCTCCTGCCTGAAAGGCAGTGCCTCTTTGTTTCTCCTCACCATATCCACCCAGCAGGGCGGGTAGAATGGAGGTGTTTTGGTGAGGGTACCTTGAAGATGAGAGACTTGACTTCTCACGTGAAATAGGCTCTCTGCTTTTGGGCCCAGCCTCTCTCTGCACCAGCTCCTGGGGTGATAAGTTTCTCCAGAGAGCTAGGCCCTAGACTGTCAGGTAACCTCATAGGTGACCTAGATGGTGTTTTCCATTTACAAACACAATCACTGTGCCTCTTTCTCAGTCACAGTGAAATCTCACACTGTCTTCAGAAGACGCGGTGGTTTGTATGTCTCACTGATGTATCTGAAAGGAAATTACAAAAAACCAAAAGTCCTGGCTGCTGCTTTCAGCATTTGTCTTGCAACCACCATGTTTTATTATTTCAGTAAAAAGAAAATTCCATGCTCTCATGTAGAGGAATCTGCTAACAAAAACAAAGGAGAGAAAAGCAAGCACTAGATTTGTCTTGCTTTGCAAAGCAGAGGGACATGAACATCTTTCACAGAGCTCTACTGTCCATCACAAATAGTTATATAGCGCAAGGTTTTAGGGTTTAACACAAGGCCCCCTTTCACATTTAACTTCTGCTTTTTAAATTTTTTTTTCTCCCTCAGTTGTACCAGCTTGTTTAATAAGAGCTAGTATTAACACTTCTTTCTGCAAACCTCATCTCACATTGCAGTTAAGGGACATGCCAATAAAGCCATGAGATATGATTAATTTTATGCAGCAGGAATGGGATATGCACATGGGGGGGTGGCATTGGACAGCCAGCAGCAAACTCCGTTTCATAAGAGAGAGTGAGCTGTGAAAAATGAGCGTGCGGTCTGGAAAGGGAGATCTTTGTAGATCTGTGTAGGAAAGCAGAGAGAAAAGACATGAGGGCAATGGGTGGTTGCTATTGGAAAGAGTCTGCAGCAAGGACTGGGTGTTCGGTGCTGGAGTAGGTAAGAAGAGGTTGTCAAAGCCATGTGTTTTGCTCTGCTCTTCAGGGTGTCTCGGGTCTGGAGTCCTGGCAGTGCTTCTGTAACTGATGCTAAGGGAAGCACCAGCAGTCTTTTTCCAAGAGAAGATGATTAAAATAATTGTGTAATTCTGGCCAGAAAATTCACTCCAAATACACTCTCCTCTCATTCTGTCTGCTCCTTGTTTGTTTTTGTTTTGTTTTGCTTTAGTTTTGTTTGTTTGTTGTTTGTTTGGGGTTTTGTTGTTGTTATTTGTTTGGTTGGTTTTTGTGGGTTTTGTTTTTGGTTTTTTTTCCTAGTACTGGTATTGTGTTGGAAAACAGAAAGTTGTTAAATTGCCTAGTTGCTTGTGTTAGGACCAGTTTCTGCTCCAGCCCTCTCTGTGCTGTGCTGATATATTGTCTTCTCTGCTCAACAGGTACCTCTGTCCCAAATTGCTTTCAGTGCCGCACCTCCTCCTCAGATCCTGTACAATCCTGCCCAACAGATCCTGACATACGCTGGCTTCTGTCCTTCTGCAGCAACTATTTCTACATATCCATCCTACCCATTACCTCTTCAGGTACAGTACAAAATGGCACCCTTCTTTTACTCCATCAGAAAAGCATTAAGTGGCCACTCAGTACAAACTCTGCAGTGGCAGATCTGGGCTCCTGGGGGTTTGAAATGAGGCAAGGAAGTTGGATCCCAACTGAGACTCGTCTCTGGGATGACTTAGTCTGGGCCTAGTTCTCAGGTCTGTTCACAGATCTCATCCTTTCTCCGGTCATCCTTTAGACTCTGCTGGCCAGGAATCCCAGTGTGGGATTAGAGTTGGGCTGCAGTAGTTGTGAAGGTGAACATAGCCCCTGTGTTGAGCAAAGATAAAGCAGCAGCAGAGGCATGAGGGGAAGCCAAAAGAAGCATCTGATACACAACAGGATTTGGCAGAAAAGTTTACACATCTTAGCTTACCTTAATATGCAGATAAGTAGATTAGGACTCATCAGATGGAAAGGAGACAAGAAAGGGGAGGAAATGAGGTCTGTGAAATTGAGTGATATGGAAAGGATTGTGGCTGGATATTAGTGATAACTTGCCCAAATAAAGCTATTAGTTGGCAAGGCAAGCCAGAAATAGGACGGGTGTTTGCACACCAGAGAAGATTCAAATACCACAGGATGTTGTGGAAGAGTATAAATGAGGAGTTAAGGAATTAGTCCATCAACCGCTATTAAACACAGGGATTCAGGTGCCACTTGCAGCCCGGCAAGTTCCCAGATGGCCGCCTGCCACAAGAACCAACAGGGGCTTATCAGAAGATGGAGCCCTTTTTCTTTTAGCTTTCTATAAGCACCTGTGGTGGGCCACTGCTGGGAGACAGGTAGAGAGCTGCCATGGCAGCTGGCAGAGGTTGGTGAGCCTTACTGACCCGGGGCAGCTGGCCTGAAGGCAGGAGGAAAAGCTGCTGGAGGTGCAGCTTCCTCCCCTTGCAGTAGGCGTTACGACATGAGCTTCACCTCCGTCAGAAGGATGAGGTGCAAGTCGTGCTCCAAGCCTGTGCTGCATCCAGCCAGGCCTGGCCTGCAAAATGCAGGGAGTGGTGCTGAGGATGGTGGGTTTTTTTTTTTTTTTTTCCCCAGAGTGAGGGTGAGCTGGTAAATAACTGAACGTACTGAGACTCCGGAGTAATCATAGGAGTTTTTGGGTTTTTTTAAAGCACAGTAAGAGTGTTTTGTTCAATCCAATGGCTTGTTATACTTTGATTGTGCAGTGCTAGACCGGTGGGTATCACAAGTGTTGCAATACTTCTTAATTGAAAACACTGCATGTTTAGCATGATCTAGCTGTGGACCAGCTCCCCACAGCCTCCTGGGCTACATCTGTTCAGGTCCAGTAAGCTACCGGGCACAAGTACTGGGACATGATGACCATCCAGACCAGTGAATTGTTAGCCTGCTCCTGGTATGGGTTTGGCCCAGACCACCTAACAGCCTCCCAGCAGTGCCCAGGAAGGGGTCAGGAGACGGCAAGGGCAATGAACCCTTCCTGGTAGGCAGTGTGCATACAGTCACACTGGTTTGGTGGTAAGAGTTCAGCTGTAGCGATATGATATGTGCTGTGCCAGTTGGCTTCACAGCCAGAGAACAGTCCTTGGCACGTCTTATTTATTAACGTAAATGGGGCCAGGCGCCTTTGGAGACCATGGGTTGAGAGGGAAAAAAGGAGCACACTTGGAGACCCTTTTTTGTTTGCTTTTAGCTGAAAAGCTGTGCTGTTCTGCTGCGTTCCGTTAGCGCGTAGCCAAGAGTAGAGAGAGAAGGGATAAAAACAGATGAAAGAAAGCAATTAAGCTGAAAAGATGCACACAAGTAGTCATGAGGATCAATTGTAACTGTTCAGTTCTTTGTCCGCTGAGAAACAGAAATACATCGTATTTACCCCAAATTCTTAACTGCATTCCAAAATAAACACAGTTATTTTCCTAGGTTTCTGCTTTTTCTAAGAAATGCGTTCATTTGTCTTCTCTCCCTTTCATAACATTCAGAAGCAGACACCACCAGCTGTCCCCAAGCCAGGATAGGTTAGTGAGAAGCACTGGGCTCCACAAGGGAGAACGCTTAATTCTTTTCCTGGAAAAAAAAGGCAATAGCCTTCCTATGTGTATGAGCTCATCGTGTTGTAGTTTGGAGAGAATTAATTTCTGCATCAGTATATGAGTTAAAAAATCATAATAAACTTACTAAAAGCTACAAAAGGGTAAATGTTAGAAGCAGGCCTGATAAGGAAAAGCCAGAAGCCTGACTGTCATCCATTTCCATTACTTGGGAGCTGTGGGCTGAATCCATGGAGCTGTAGGTAGGTCTTCATGACCCATGTAAGTGCTCCAAGCAGCACCCAGTGATTTAGGCCTTCACAAGCCCTGCTCAGCTGGTCCTGGTCCTTAAGGCACCTACAAACCCTGGGGTCGGAATGCATTTGGCTAAAAGCAGGGGCTGTTGGCACGTAGGGATCTAGTGCTGACTGATCATGAGATCAGGTAGCCACCTGGCCCCTGCTGTCCCTCCAGGAGTCCCCATGTCACATCTGTGTGAATGTCCGGGATATCCCATGGCATCCCAAAAGGTGTGGGGACTTACATGTGGGCATCCACAGTGTAGGAGACTCCACCTAAGCTGGTCTACCCTTCCGAGTCACCAGAAAGAGCGAGGCACTTCTCACTCAAGCTAAAGATATATGGTGTGAGTGGTATGAATGCACCCTACAGGCCTTTCCACTGACTAGGGGTGGGATTCAGTTGCTACATGTCACCATGCTGTGCGCTTAGATACCTACATCCTTGAGCCTTCAACTGAGATGTCAAAATCTGAGGCTGAGCTGTGGATCCTAGGGGTGCACTTCAGTTGCCTAAAGATATGGCACTTGAGATGGCCTGAAGTTCACAAGACATCCATACAGGGCTGGCTGATGTAGACCAAGGTCTACATGAGACTTGCACATGTTTCTGGAGCAGGTGGCAGAGGGTGCCCTTGGGCATCTCAAAAGGTATAATGTTTTTGCTTCCACGTAGACCAAGATCCAAATAAGGCCCCCGACATGCATTTTTTTTTTTCTCAGCTTTCACTTTGGCATGCTCAATGGCTAAACACTGCTCCTAAGCCCCTGGATTTCACATTGCCCTGCACCTGCCCCTAGTTGGGGCAGCGTCACACACATGCTGGTTCAGTACAACAAAAGGAGCAAAACCTTCTTCAGCTAAGAGTTGGAGGGCGGAGGAGAGAAAGTTAATTGATGCTAGTTAATTAAATAAAGCAGTTAGCAATCAATTACCAACTAATAACTCCAGTTTGAACCCTCACCTCATCCAGAGGAAATCTACAGCCATAGTTTCTCCTCCTGGGAACATATCCCACCTTGGGTTAGTCTGGTACCAAACAAGCCCAGCCTAAGTGCTGCCCCCACTTGCATGGACTGAAGCTCCATTAGCTCAAAGGCTGTGAACCTGAGTTCACCTGTGGTTCCCACCACTGAGCAGATTCAGTCCTAGTCCTCTGCTGAATCCCATGTCTCACTGGATAACTGCTTGCTGGAGGGACAAACAAAGTCTTCAAAAAAATCACAACCTGAGCTGGTGGTAAATGCTCCTCAGTTCACCTCATCTTTCCTTGTCCACAAGCAGAAACCGGCCAAATGCAAAAAATAAAAGGTGATAACAAGAATGCATTTTGTCAGGGATGTAACCAGCATTTCTTTTCTTTACTGTGGCATGTGCTAACAAAATCATTCGGCCCTTACTGCTACAGTTCAGTCACAACTAGTCTTGGTAACAGGCCTGCCAACTGGTCAGGTAAATGATTATCTGTGCAGGGACTGGTGGTGATGACAGCAGTAAGGGTTGTGCCAATCATTCCTGCCAGTGGAGAACTCGTTACAGAAGCAATTCCAGGCAGATGGAAACAGCAGCTGCAGTTTCAGGGGGAAACGGAAGCAACAGCTTCAAAGTAAAGAAAACCAAACTACCCAAAACCACAATTGCATTTGGAGCTGATCTAGCAGGTCTGTCAGTGTACCCGCACTGCCTCCTGCAGAGTAAAAGGGCACAGTCAACCTTCCTGTCAGGATGTCCCCATTCTCACTCACTAAGTCACCCTGTGGAACAACTTTCTCCTGGCCATGGGGGTTTGACCCCTGCTGAGCTGGAGCCCCACGGAGAAGCCACGCATCGTGGCATGGGGTCTGCCAGCCCTGGCCGGTTCTGAGATGCCATTGTCCAAGTGCCAGCTCTGGTACTGGCCTTCTATATGGTGACTATTACTTTTTCTGCAGCAGGGAGCAGCGTTTACTTGTCCAGATTTTTCATTTCCCTTGAAAAAGATGCATGATGATGATTTTTTGTTTTGTTCTGTTTCTTTTTTAAATTCCAGGCACTTTAGGCCTGAGCCTGAGGGGAGCTGAACACAACTCTTCTGATGACCCCTAAGGACTGGCATGTGTTGGCTTATGAGGGAGGGGATGAAATCCTGACCTGCTTTAAATCAATGGCAAACCCTGGTTTAAAGTAGTGGTAGGATTTTATCCAGAACATTAGTCCCTACATGCATTCTTTTATTTTAGCAAACTCTCCTTGTTGCTGAACATGGGCTGCTTCCTAAGCTCTATCTATTTTTCGTGCCTCTTTTAGCCACTGAGACAAAGTAATAGACAGGGAGCCTACCTGTAAAATTTTCTCTTGAGGGGATTCTGCTTTTGGCACAGGAATAGGACCTTGCATTTATACGAGTATTATAACTGAGATTAATTACATCTGAGATAATTTAAATTTCACAGTGATGCCTGGAAATGAGCAGCTACACATAACCTCATCAGCCAGCTGGTTGCAGTGCCTCACCCAGGAAGCCAGAGCACCTTTTCCTGCAGAAATTCCTGTTCTGCTCTATTGCCTGGCTGTATGCGCAATGTCTATTAAAAATGACTTGGGTTACAGATGGAATCTGTCTTGTTTCACTAGACACCACCATGCTAAAATGAGCGTTGTGCTGCAATGCATGAGAAACTTAATCATGGGGCTTATTATATAACACTTACATGGCAAACACTGAACTCAGAGCTGCAAATGGGACTGTAATCCTTTACTGAACAATGTGTTTTTCTTTGTCTATATGCAGCCTGCCAGCAATTTTCCAGGAACATCATCTACTGACATTTCTCTATCAGAAGAAACTCAGCCGCCATCTCAGTCTAGCTCCAGCTATGGTCTTCCCCCCAATGCTCCAGCCCTCTATACACCGACTTACTTCTTGCCTGGAGAAAAGCCTCCACCATATGCACCATAGAGCAAAAGCATTTATTTTAGGTAGCTGGTAGGCTTTTATTTTGTTTTTAAGAAACCTCTGGAAACTGTGCACTAGACTTCCCAAGGAATCCAGCAGAGAGCGTGTTATGGCCACTCTGCTTTTACCCACATCTCACTGTGAGCAGAGGAGGACCCTGGAAATGTAATGGCAGGCACATCACCAGCGGGGTCACCAGTCACCACCCAGTTTGCCTGCCGTCAAATGCAGTGTTGCTTTCTGGCTACCACTGGAAACATTCCAGGCCAGGCTGGACGGGGCTCTGAGCAACCTGATCTAGTTGCAGATGTCCCTGCCCATTGCAGGGGGGTTGGACTAGATGGTCTTTAAAGGTCCCTTCCAACCCAAACTGTTCTATGATTCTACTGTAAGCATGAGATGTTTCCTTCTTGGTACACTGCAGAATGAATTTTCTTCAAGAGGGGATACGAAGAAAATACTCTTGATATGTGTTCTGCTTTCATGAACCACTATAGAGGGGCTCTAGTCTGTGTTGTCTGAATGGGTAGTCAGGAGCTCTCAGAGTCAATTATTTTGGGTAGGAAGAGAGCAGGTGTTTGTTTGCTTGTAGTATTTATTTAATAACCCTTTTTGGTGGCAGTGTGGTATCAATTAAAAAAGTGTGGCAATTATTTTACAATAAAATTGACTGTGTATATTTATACTGTACCTAAGGCTGTGTGTTTTCGTAAGGACAGGAAAACAAAAGAAGAGAGGAAAAAGTACCCTACCAAATAGTTCCCTTTTTGAAGTTTCAAACAGAAAGGTTTTTTTTATTGGGACTATTTTATCCAAACTTTGTGCCGGTCTAGTCTGTCTAGTAAAATGTCATGTCAGTGTGCTAAAAATGCAATTCCCAGACAGGTATTTAAGCTGCACTTGAGTGCTGGAATTAATTCATTTCTAGTTAAAACAGGACCACAACAAAACCACCAGTTTTTTATTTTTAAACTGATCAAGACCTGGTCTAGTCATTTTACAACCACTGAAACAGAGCAGACGAAGGGTCAGATTTCCTTAATTTTTTTTTTTTGCAATTTTCTCCTATTGTACAGTACAAAAACACTTTGACAAGGCTAAGCAGCACTATCTGTAACAGTGCCATTGACAGGAACACATTCTTGTCCCTGTCGTGCACCCTACGTCCTCGCTGTATATCAACATTAGCTGCGGTCTCTCTTGGGACACGGCTGCCATATTTTGGGTCAGGAGCAGCTACACCAGCATGAAAACCCACCAGATCGCTGCATCCCATCACTGCATTTTGCTCCTGGAGAAAGGGTGGTGGCGCTGCTTGCCGTATACATCTTCCAGTCTAGACAGCAATGAAGCTATAGAAATTTCCTGAAAGGCCAAAGAGCAAAGCAGAAGGAAGGTATTTCTCATTAATTTTTTAAGCAGCTGCTTCATATTATGAAAATATTAAGAAACCCTATATAAACAAAACCAGCCTAATTGACAGTCTCCTCTGAAAGGAAGTGACACCATCAGACCAGCTGAAAATAGAACGAAGAATGATCGGCCTTTTACATAATACTTTCCATCTTTCAAGAAATTTCTGTTAATTCATATGTTGTACCCCTATGTATAAAAAGCAGATTCAGTACTAATACACATAAGATCAGAGGTTAATTTATACGGGCAGTTAAAAAAGTTCGATTAAAAAGGATTTTCTGAGACGTGAAGTTTTAGGCCAGTGATGTGAACAGTGACAAGGTGCCTTACGTGTAGCGTTGATCAGGTGAATTACATGAACCTGATTAAGAGAAACAGAAGCCAGAGGAGACAATTATTTTTCCTTTAAACATGAATTTAATGCACCCAAAATGCTTCATTCTTGTGGAAATCCATGCTATGAAGAGCACAATGACCATGATCACGAAATGAGTGGAACTACACATTTACTTCTTGCTTGCTATGAATACAACTAGGGGAGCCACCTGGGTTCATTCTGGGGACTCAAAGCCTGGAACAGACTTGCTGCCTTTGAGTTCAGCACCTAGGCTGCTAACAGAACAAAAACCAAATCAATATTTCTCTTGGGTTGAAGTACAGTGACTGAGGAGGAATGAAGGAATGCTTATCGCTTTTTTCCTCTTTTCAGTGGTACATATTATAGAAGCAGCTGCCTGTTCCTCCAGCAAGGTACTGCTGTAGGGTATTAAAACCAATCCAACTTGACACAAAAAAACCCCGCTTTCTGTGATTCTCCAGACTTACAAACTCTGGCTTTCTCTTCTAAACCACATTTTGGGTTTGGGGGTGTTGTGGTCTGTGCAAAATATCTTTGCATACATGCACACACATACACAGTCCAGGAAAAATTTTTGTTCCAAATTAGATTGGTTTAGAAAATGGAATTAGTCATTTTTCACATAATATTAAGTCTGAAACTGCAGAGTACCATATTGTACCACAGGATTCACATTTCCAGGATCCAAAATAATTCTGGCCTTATAAATAGTACCACTTACATTAACACAAAGGTCAGACACGTTAGTGATTCATTTATGCCACATGGTAGTTTTTTGGGAACTACCATAGAAATGATACAAAAATGGCAGACATAAGACTATTCTGCTGACACGCTGCCTTTGAAAACAACAGAGTAAAATAGGGTTTGTTTCATCTATTTAAAAAATAGTAGGTGTCTTCCAAGTTTGTACTGTTTTCATCAGAGCTACTCCAAGTTAAAAATATGGGAGATATATTTTGGTAAAGGACTAAAATAACCATGACAAACACACAGAAAACAAAACACTGCAGTGTGGAAGTGCTATTAACCACAGTATCTTCAGGATTCCTGGCTCTCACTGGAGATACTAAACTCATGTTTCTTGGGTTCTCCATCATATCATAAGCTGATCCAGACTCACCAACTCTAATAGAAAGAACTCTTAGGAATAACATGGTTTTCCTTGCTCAATTAAAAAAAGCAAAAACATTGAACTATTTCTGGGTTTTCCTATCCAGGCGCACTCCACCAATAAGTTATTACTGTCCAGTGACCAACCATCCTTTCAAACTTGCATCTGGTTACACCTGAGTGTAAGGAGTCTTTTGACAGGTCCTTCTGTAAGTGTAAAAGAATAGGCCGGTTGAAAGCTATAAAGCTCTGGTCTTTTCTGCCCTACTGCATTTCTGCTGATGGATTTGGTCATGATACACAGCTATGGTGTCATGCTGTCTAATGGCTAAGAGAGTACCTTCCTCTTCTCTGCTACACAAAGCAGGGATCCTTACCAGCAAATACGTTTGGGATAGTCTTCCCCCTCTTCCATCCTTTCCTCTGGGACAGTTGCATCTCCATAGGTTGGTCATAGATGTTGTCACATGTGTGGATTATTAGAGTAATCTGTCATCTCCACATTTGACTGAGTGAAACATGACACATTTATAGAAGACCTTGTAGAATTAGATGTTTTCCACATTAACCCTCTGAAGTGTAGGGTAACCTCAGCTACCCAGTCACCACAGCATATATCTGTCTTTCTCAGTTCATTAATCTGACACAAAACAAGGACCAAATAAAGCAAGATTTAAGTATCTTCAAGCAGGCTAC
Source organism: Caloenas nicobarica (assembly GCF_036013445.1). NCBI lineage: Eukaryota > Metazoa > Chordata > Aves > Columbiformes > Columbidae > Caloenas > Caloenas nicobarica. The sequence goes on along the minus strand of NC_088245.1, from coordinate 151,761,792 downwards.
CCGCACTTCACAAGGATATCTTAAAAGCAGAACGCATTTTATGGCTCTACAGCTTCTCCCCACGTATTATCTCACCGCACTGCAATTTGGCCTGTCTAACTCTAAAGATCTCAAGCCTCTCTGCTCCCACTAGGCTCACAGTGAATGAGCCTACCTAAAAAATTAGGCAGCAAAAATATGTAATCTCCAGATAATATCCCCCAATTCTTGACACCTTATAATTTGCTTCAGCGGTTATTGACACAAAAGCCATATGGCTATCAACTTATTAAGTCTTTTATCCTAATTGTTTCCTGATCACTCAACTTTCTTTTCCTTTTACTGTTGACCGAGAGTTTTTCTAAATGTCACAGCTAGGTCTTCTACCCGTGGTACCAGACAGAGAAACTAAAGAAAAAACCACCTCCAAACAAAAAAAACCAAACTAAGCAAACAGCGCCCCCCTCACCCCTGTAATCTTCACATCAGGCATAGCCTGAGTTACTATCTCCAAATAACAGAATATAGAACAATCTCAGTACAGGTAAATTAAAAATTTGTATGTAAATATTTTATTCTCTCATATTTTGCAAATCAGAAAGCAGTGTTTGGTAATAAAAAATAATACAGAATTATTATTTTTCTTCCAGTCCACACTCATATATTACCAGGTTTTCCACATTACAGATAAAACTGTCTCTTACAGTCTAAAGATAACACTCACTTTTGGTATATTCTGTACTTTTGGCTTATTTAATATTAGTCTTCTGAACTATTTACAAATATATTACAACCTTTAAACCTCAAAGCAATGGAGTATTTCAATAATCAATCTGACATAAGGATCAGTAGCTCCTACATAACTTCAGTGTTTAAGAGAAACTATACACGCAGTGCAGTAGGTCTGAATAATTTATATCTTTAAAAAAAAAGAAAAGCATTGAAAGTTTCTGAATATAAAACTTTCGCATTGCAGTGGTACCTACTGCCCTGCCTCGACTGGAGGACAGGAGTGTGAGGTGATGTCGCTGTGCTTGTACAGAGCCTCGTCTAAGTCCAGCGCCTTGCTGCTCAGCTTGACGGTCATGCAGCCGTGGTAGGACGCGGTGACCGGAGTGGAAGTCACAGGAACGTCTGTGTGAAAGGAGAGACAAACATCTCAGATGGCTGGTTTCGAATAAATGCCTGCCCTACCTATGCTCAGATGAGCATCACTTCGAGGAATTCAAACTCTCCTCCACTCTGGGATTTCTCCTTCCCCCTCACACCCCCCAGCAGAAGGCAGGAGCACAATCCCAGATACGAGGAACACGCCGTCTGCTCTGGTGCACAAAAGCCCTTCTCGCAGGCTGAACCCTTCCTCAGCTGCTCTGTGTCTCTGCAAGGCCTCCAGTCCTGGGGAAACTCCGTGCTGCACAGCCGCAAGGCTTCACTCCAACTGCACGCTGTGTTCATGCTGCTTTCCTTCTCAACATTTCCCCCACCTCCATCTCTGGAGCCTCTACTTTGTCTCTAGTGTGGCTGTTACGCCTTCCTCTAATGCTCTCCCTCTCTCTCTTCAAAATGTCTGCCAAAAGGTTATCGGAAGAACTTCATGACAGGAAGGCTCCTCCTGTGCGCAGCCTCTACCGCTTGCTGGACTTGCTGCCATTCATCAGAAAGGTGCTGGCATACATCAGTTGAGTTGCTAAGGCTAATGAGACTAATATTTTCTATGGAGATCCACCAGTGACATACTTTTAATCAGTTTACCAGAAGCAGAAAACAACTAGCAAGGAAGAAAACACTAAGTACCATCCAAGAGACTAGAGGAAATTAGTCAATCTGATTACTTCCTTCTGTAACATCATATACACAGTGACCATAAATAAACAAAAACCCCACACAGTAACAAAGCAACATGGAAATTTACGTGAACTGTGTCTTCTACCCTTCCCAAAAGGTTATTAGTTTTTTTACAACCCAAAGCCGGCCTAATCGAAGTAGTTGTGCAATGGAAAGCAATGAATGTCTCAAAGATTCTTTAACTTCGCAGTGATTCAGGTAGCTAAGTAAACTCCTTATCTTTACACTGAAGCAAGGACAACTTGAACAATAGATTGTCCTGTTGACCTGAGATCATATGCAATTCAAAGGGTTCTGCCTGGAGACATGAAGGGCCAAATTTGAAGCTAATGTGATGACACACAGCCCAGACTGAGGACGGGCTCTGGAACTGAGTGAGAGAAAGAATATTTGTGTGGGATCTCTAAGCCACAAAGAGATACTACAAATCACACAGATTGCTGTTACGTATGCCACAGGGCTGACTGAAAGACAGTGTGGGCTTTGAGATGGGTTTGGAAGATACTACCAAAAATAATTTTTAAAAAAATATTTTGTGTTACAATTGCGAATCAGGTCAAATATTTAATCTTCTGTTACGACTAGAAATGGATCTGTCTGAAATGCGGTCCTGTAAAGACTGAGAAACCTTGTTTAAAGGCTTCTTCACCCAACAGTATACACATTGCCTGGAAAAACACCTATGCTTTATATAAATTACATAATTCAGCATTTATCAGAACTGAAAATACCATAGAAAATGTAGTGACTTCCTCTACATTCCCTCTTATCTCTTGAAACTCTAAATAATATTTCTTCCACATCTGGAATATTAGCTGTACTTAGGATGGCACATACTACATACTTTGACCTGGAATTCTTTCTTAAATTGTGACAAATGGAATAAAGACATTAAGTGTGACCATCATACGTAATTTTTTTCCACAGGGTATGGAACCAGGAAAAGAAACAAAAACGACATAATGTTTTCAAAATTTGAATGAGCCAAACTCACTTAGATCTGACCATTTGGCATAGTTATTTAACTCGGAGTGATAAATCCAACCAAAGTGCTGAGATGTTTATTTGTTTG